>NW_025422005.1:83285000-85685000 GCF_011764305.1 Mustela putorius furo | reverse complement strand
TGGATAGTTTAGTTCTGAAGATGTTCTGGTATGCTGAATAGGGTCATATCCAAGCATTAGTGACTTGAGGGTTCATAAACAACTTTATGCGGTTGCTTTGCTGTGTCCTTCCCATGCCATGATCTCTGCTGCTTCCTGGTTTCCTAGGGTCCCCTTCTCAAACCTCTGGCCATAAACTTGGGTTTCTTGTTAATCTACATTGTTGCTTTGTCTCATACCTTCATCCTTAGCCTACATCCTAACCCATGTGGAGGGACAGAAAGAAAAAAAGCAGAGGGACTTGTTCTACACTTTTGAAACTACAGGTCCACTAAACAGAGAAAAATTCCCTCCTCTTATGGGATTTCATCATTTTTGGCCACCACTGCAGAACTGCTTGGGGGAGAAGTCTTTGGACGCCAATAGGAAGTCTTTGCTCCAACTAACAGAACTACAAATGTAGTAACTTAGTGTTGTTTCGAAGTTCTGTAGAAATCTATGATCTGCGTAGAGATTATTGCTCAAGGGGAAGTAGTATGAGACACATACAGGACAGATAACCCCTGTAAAGTTGAACAGCAGTTTGATCTAACTTAATGCCTATGATGGGAAAACAGTGATGGCTCATCAGTTACTATTTTACTTATCATTTTGGAAGTGGTACTATATTTTCAAAAGTCCAAGCCAAATGGAAGGGTTTTAATTGTTGCGAAACTATGATTAGATGTGAATCTGAATTTCATGTTTATTTATACAATGTTACCCTTTAAAAATACTACTACTACTACTGTCCACCTATATTCAGGAGATACTCTTTTGAATGCCTTTGTTTTTATATTTTTTGTTTTAGCAGTTGCTGTCTTAGAAACAATGCAGTTTTCTTTAACAATGCATACAGAACGATTTTCTAAGGAGGAATTAATCTTCATATTAAATTCATTACTTTTTCCAATAAATTTTGATTGCCTAAAGTGTGCCAGACTCAAGGCATTTGATTATTATCTGTTAACTTTATTATTTCTCTTGGTTATAGGAATTTAGCAGATTAAGTTGTACATCTAAATGTTAGTAGTATGTGCTAAGCCCGAACATTATGGTAGAGTTTTTTGTTTTGGTTTTTGTTTTAAACCTGAAATAGGGCTGATTGAGCTAATAGATTGTTTGAACGAACTGGAATCCCATTGATATGCTGTTTTCTTTTTCTTTCATTTCTTTCCTTCCTTCCTTTTTTCATAATGAAAAATATTAAAGTGCTGTCCTTCTATCTGCATCTATTGGACCAGTTGGTCTCTGCCTGTCTGCTCTTTCTGTGGTTTAATGACAAGTTTATTGTCATACTGTAGGTAATGAGATTGGATAAGGAGGAGAGGGAAAGCATTACAGTTTCTAAAGTTGTTCAGAGGATTTGTATTTGATGAGCATTAGGAAGGTGCTCGATTCCTGAGCTGGAGGACTGAAAGTGGAAACTGAGAAGCTTACCTAGTGTGTCAGTACAACATATGGTGGCTTCTGTGGGGAAGGAAACAAAACTCTAGATAAAGATTGGGTAGTGAGGTGTTCTAATACATAACTTGCTTATACCAGCATGTAAACAGAAGAGGCTGCTCTGAGGGAGTGGTGATGGGCCACTGCAGAGTTCTCTTAGGTGAGAGGCTAATTCCAGAGAACACGGGAAAGACAGGGAGTCCCTCATAGGTGCTCTAGATCTAGGTCAAAGTCCAGTGTGCAGAAGGGCCAGCAGAAGGTAATCAGGAAGCCAGCATAGAGGAAATGTTTCCAGAGTATCTGGGTAAAACGTCTGATTCAGCAAAAATTCCTCATACTTCTTGCCTAAGGCCAGAATTGTTTGTGCTGACAGTTGGAGGAGAGGGTGTCATGGACATGGCTCAAGCCGGGCATTCCACAGTGACTGCATGGAGTCATCAGTGATGTCCTAGAATAAGGCAGTGGGAATGAAAAGGTGAATATAAAATATTTCAAAGGAATGAAGGGAAAGACTTCACAATAGGGAATCTAGGAAATGAAGGGGAGAAAGGCAATGTTTAGATGTCCAGGAACTAAGTAAGGGATTCTGACAGAAATTGGTGGTTGTGAAGCTACTTGAGTGGAAAAAATAAATTATTTTCTCTTTGCTGATGTTGAGATGTTAGTAGTTCTGCCATGGATGTGGCAAGAAGCCACTAAGGGCCTTTGATTAACTTCTACAAAATAAAGAGGACTGAAGCCATATTAGTAGGAGCTATGGAAATAGTTAGAAAGGACACATTAGAAGCACATTCAGACCACATATGAGGTATTCAACAGCACAAACACTGAATATAAAGCTGTTGTTGTGTGGCAAAGATTGATAGTAAAGAGGCTGCTTTGATAGAACAGTATGTTTGAGAAGGTGGGATAAATGGGATCTGGGGTTTTGTGGAGAGGTAAAAAAAATAAATTAAAAAAAGCTTTTTTATTGCTTTTGATTAGAGGGGGAGAATTTTGGAAAGATAACAGAGGCTCATGTTGGTTTTAGTCTTTATTTCCTATAAATTGAGGTCATGCATAGAGAATGAGGTAAAAGAAGAATTTGGAGTTAATGCAAATATCTGGAAATAAATACTGCAAATGTCTTTATAAAGTAAAGTAACGGATAAGAACCACAAGGAGGACCTTCACATAGTAAGACCTTTCCAATTTCCTAGTATCTCCTCCCTCTGGTGAGTTCTCCCATTTTCTGGTCCTGAACACCATTCTTTCTCTTTCATTCCTCAAGTCCTCTAGCTCTGAATCCAGTAATTGTTAGGTTCACAATATTCCTTTCAACTGATCAAACTGATAGACAGAAATCAGGTGAAGATTTTGAAACAAATTTTATTGGAAGAATTTTGATACAATTATTTATTCTTTTTAAATACACCTGAAGTTAAAATATATACATGAATATCTTCAAGTAGAAAAAAAAATGAAATATACATGATGGATTCATTGTATATTTAGGCAAATCATAATTGCTCACTTTAGCACATCCAAACCAAATTACAACACAGTCCTTGAAATCTGACATTCCAATCTAGCCTTGTATTCAAATGTTTGTTTAGAAATGTCTTGGTGCCAAAATCTTCATATAGAAATCAAATCCAAAGTCAAACTTGGCCACATGATTAGAAACCACTAAAGACAGGGAGGTAAAGTGTTGTAGGGGTGTTTGGAATATATCGAGAAGGGATTTGGCAATTTTTAATTCACAGTATTTCCGATATTAAAGATCAATTCTGTTTATTGATCAAACTCACAAGTGTTGGGGCAAAATATCACTTGGGAAGAAGTATCACAGAATTTTTGCTATTAGAGGAAAATGTGATTATTTGGCAAACTCCTGACAGGATACATCTAGTTCAAAACAGAATCTTCACTGAGGCTAACTGATACATGGTATGTGGTACCTTAAACAAAATTCCAATATTAAAATTCAAAATAAAGCTTTTTCTTTTTTTACTAGTAAAAAGGGGGAAATTTTGCCATGGCAGCAGCAATTAAAAGATGAAAAATAAGAAATATAGAGAAGCTCTACTAAAATTTGGTATTTAGAGGGGAAAAAAGAAAAAAAGAAACTGTTCTAGGAATATTTAAATCACTAAATGAATATATGTAGTGTTTTGTTTGTTTGTTTGTTTGTTTTTTAGAAGCACCTTCAGGTTATACCCCTGAAAGAGTTTTGGATAATAATATATCTGGAGATAAATGAAACAAGGTATGTCATACACAGATCCTTAAAGTAATATCAGTATGGCAGTCTTCTATAGAAACCAAGGAGGCGATGTGGTTTCTCATTTGGCAATACATAATGTAAAAATTCAAGTGACCCAGCTTCCAGTCTCAGTTCTGCCAAATTTCTATCCAAAAACATGGATAACATCTCTTTATGTCTACTGTGCCTGGATTAAAATAGCGAAGCAGCTCACAAGGCTCCTTGAAAAATAATGGCCAAAGTGGATACAAAGTCACTTTTTTGTGCAAAAATGCCAAAGAAAAGGTGAGGTGTCTTCTGTAATAATAAATCACTGATTCTATCTGTCCCCAACCATGAGTTTTGTATCCACTACTACCTACAATATTTACTCACTAGTTAATCATTTACTGAGCATGTAAGTGGAAGTTCATACTAAGTTTGGGGATAATGAGATAGATGACAAGACAAAGACATTCTTTTCTACAAACTTTCCAATATCATCAGATTTGCCAAGTACTAAATTTTCAAAGCCACGGAAAGAGTTCAAAATTCAATACTATTACTAAGCATAGACTGCTACTAATTATGAAATAGATTTCTTCCTTGGAAAGGTATCTATAAAATGTAATGTTGTACATCCTCAGATCCCTCTCAAGCAGCACAAATTATTCTTGGAAGATAATTCCCTCAACAATCATGTTAACCTCTCTTAGCCAGGATGGAATCAGTTTCTCTTTACTTACAGACTGGCAAGGACTCGCTTCTGAGTCAGTCCCTTTTTTAAGCAACTTTGAGCATCAATAAAACTTTCTTTTGTAAAGGTTTTAAAAATTCTTAAAGGAGTTCTGATTATTCTTTTTAGTCTGCACAGTTTAAATTCAATGGCAAAGGTAGGAAATAAGCATGAGAGCACTGAATGAAGGAATGAGTTTAAGCAATGTATATGTAACAACTGCTACCCCATAATCAGTTTTGTCATGCTAATTGTTCACTGATTTTATTGCAGAGTCTGTTCAAATCTGCTACAACCTCTTGTATTTTTTTACCACTGTAGAATGATAAACATAAAACGGAGCCCTCATCAAAAAAAGCTCTGGATTTAAAGTCAGTGCGTTACCACTGGCTATCCCTTAGGCAAGTCATTTAAATTCTCCCACAACAGCTTCCTCATCTGTAAAATGCGGTGATGGTTACGAATTCCTTCCCCAGGGAGGGAATTTGAAAATGCTCAAAAAAGCATGCAAAATTTCTTTCTTTATTGAAATGTGAGGCTTTCAAATGTGACAACACGGAGAAGACCATACAAAGACACAGAAATACTTAATGAAGGTTGAATCCCACCCTTTCCATATAATTTGTAGTTGGGAAATAGTTAAATACAAACCAAAGATGTCCTCATCAAAAAGACTCACATCCATTTGGCCTTTAAATATAATGATACTTCTCAGCAGATACCTTTTTTGATACATAAATTTTCACTGTAAATAAGTCTATCTCCATGGTAGAGATATGGATCACTAAGGCTGCTGGTGGGTCATGTCTTGAGACAATCTTCTTCTATTAATAAAACTTTTAATGACTGTTCTCAAAAAATAAAATTTCTCTCTCTTTTTTTTTTTTTTTTGCCAAAGTTCTTGTGAACTGGAAAATGATTTCTGTTTTGAAGATGGTAACAGAAAGAAAAAAGTTCAATTTTATCAAGGTAATGCTTTTACGTTGAGAGTAAGCAATTTAACATTTGGGGTTCTGGTAAGACCAAAATTTCACCCTACTGAATTAAAAGACTTGTTTTGTTCTCTATTTCATTTAATGCCAAATTTTGTGTGGTTCTGAGGATAAATGTTAAAAATCCAAAAACCTCCCCAGTAAATGAAAACGGAAGTATCAAGACCGAAATGATATGACCTGTGAGAATTAGCCTGGTTTCTAGAAAGTACCAGCTCACAGACTATAAACAGAATAAAGAAACTTAGCAATCCTTAAACTGGATTTAGCCTTGGGCAATTAACAGAAAAATTCACTCACAAGTTAAAAGTATCCAAAGTACAGAAATCATCATATTTTAAAAATCAGGAACTGGTTTCATAAGAGTAAAAAAGTAAAAGTACAAAAATTATTATTTTCCATAAAGAATATTCTAAACCTCATAATGGAAGTATGGAAATAATATTCTGAACTTCATATTTATGAAAAATAAGACAATAAAACTCCATTATAAAGTGCCTTAATGTACCAAAAATGGAGGTCAGCTTTCCTTTATTTACAAATGCTTTTTCATCACATTTACAGAAAGGCAAATATTACACTGGTGAGGCAGCACAGTAGAATAGAAAGAACTTGACTTGGAGTCAGAAGACCTGGATTCTAGTCTTGGCTTTGCCACTAATTATCTCTGTGACCTTGAGGAAATGACAGCATTTCTGGGCTTCAATGTTCTCATCTGTAAAATGAGAGGTAGAACGAGACTGCTTTTAAGGACAGTCCCTTAGATGTAAAATTCTGTGTTCAGCAATGACGTATTTTTGTTCTTAAATCCCAGCATTATATGAGGATGACACCATATTAGTAATCTTTATAAAATTGATAATTCCATAGGTAAAAACATTATAGAACTCTGACCAACTGCATTTGGAGTCACCAATTGGGCTGTTTTATAAGGTGCACAAGTCACAGTATTTTGGTTACTGGTGTCTACACGGAGGCTTTGAAGAATGCTGAAGCATCTGGAGACAAGGGACATTCCGATGTCACTAAACGTCTGCTGCTACTTGCTTATGCCTCTGCAGAAAACCGCTTGGCGATGACAGGAATACAGAGATACAGTTGAACTACACACTGTCCTTCACAAAAGTGCACAGGGAGTCAGCAAAATAAAGCCACACATATGGTAAGCCCTTTGAGTAATATAATCTAGATTTTAAAAACACAAAACTAAAACAGGTGTATTTCTGTTTGGGGATGTTTACTAAGCAAGGTAAACTTTCCCAGAGCAAAACAAATTTGTTCTCCAGGGAATATTCTGATTTTTAAAATACCAGCAAACTTATACTCAGAGACTCACTGCCTAACCTTAGAGACATCTCCCATCTATTACAACAATCAGGTAGTTTCTCAGTGAAATTACCTACTTTAGCAGTAGACCTGTGCCAAAAACACAGGTGAGACAGAATATCTGTTAGAACGAGAACAAAATTGCTTTTTCTCACACTGATTCGTTACTGCTGCACACACAGGTTTCAGGACATTTAATCAAAGCATAAATGTTAATGCCAACCTGCCAAATGATACGAGCTGGAAATCTCTTAAATAAGGTGCAAAATTAGAGTTCCATATCAGTCTAATCATCTGTATGCTCGATGCCTTATCAAAGACAAAACACATATGCATGCACTTGTGTATTCAGAGTATAGTTAAAATGATGCGTACTTTCACATCGAATGGAGGGCCTGATGAAAGGCAGAACTCGACCTTCAGAACGCACTGTCAGGTATACAGGCCAGTGCACATACTGTCTCCATATGTGAACAATCAGCACAATCAGATATAATACTAGCTTTTAAAGGCACACATCCCAAATTCCCACCTTCATCTACATCTGACATTTTCCACGATATGCCAAAATGCACAGAATATCCCAGGCTTGGTAGCGGATACAAACTTCCAAATGGCCATTTACATATATAATGAAAAAAACAGTACATTATCAGAACATTTCTTTTTATACTTTCCCTCCCCAAACTCTCGAGAACTGTTTTAGTTAAACACATTCCACTGCAGGGATTCTTAGCTTTAGAACTGCCTGGCAGCAAGTAAACATGTTTTGAAAATACTGCTTAATCTGCAAAAAGGGGACTATCAACAGCTCATAGCAATCTGCAGCAGTTTGGGAAAGCATAAAGAAAGTAGTCCAGTTCTCCTAATACACTTTAGTTCATAAATTGTAGATCAGAAATAAGGAGAAAGATATTCTAAAACTTACACAAAATCAACAGCAATTCCTGCCCCATCAGTGAAAAGTGCTTATTACTGGCCTACATTCTAAACAATCACATTTCCATCCTGCAGAGTTTCTTCCCCCCAAGAATTCTCGTTTTTTTTTTTTTAAAGTTAAGAGGGAACATACATTGTGATAAAATGAAGAACAATGGGTAAATAGCTTTCCAGATCAGTATTTCTTCAAAAACACAGAGAATATTTGAGTGTTCAAGCACCTGCATCTCAAATCACAATTTTATTTTTCAAATACACAAAAACCTAGAAATCAACTTATTAACTTCTAAGACACCTGTTTTATCACAACTGATCTGTATCTTCAATAGTTCAAACAATAAAATGTTGCTTTTAGGATTTCTGAAAGCAACTCTATTTGTGCAATGCTTGCACAGGAAAACAAATTGTATGACTTGGCATTTGAAGAATGAAAAAACAAAGTAACATTGTCACAACCATTTCTGCCTTCCCTCTACATTGCCTTTCGTTAATAAAATCCATAGGGGCTCCTGGGTGGCTCAGTGGGTTAAGCGTCTGACTCTTGATTTCGGCTCAGGTCACTGTCTCAGGGTTGTATGATAAAGCCTGGTGCCAGGCTCCATGCTGGGCGTGGAGCCTGCTTAAGATTCTTTCTCTCCCTCTCCCTCTGCACCCCCCACTAGAAAAAAATTAAAAAAAAAAAAAATCCATAAAAATAGCAAGGAGACACACAGGGAAGTTTTCACAGACACAGTAGCTTTCAGAGAAATTTGGGATTTAGCAAATGTTTTAAGTAAGTCAGAACAATCATCTATATAACATGTGTTTGCAGAGTTCTGAAAACACAGTCCATAGGATAATGTGATAACTGAATTTGATTTAAAAAGCAAAGTAACACCTACTTTTTTTTTTTTTTTAAGATTTTATTTATTTATCTGACATAGAGAGAGATCACAAGTAGGCAGAGAGGCAGGCAGAGAGAGAGGGAGAAGCAGGCTCCCTGCTGAGCAGAGAGCCCGATGCGGGACTCGATCCCAGGACCCTGAGATCATGACCTGAGCCGAAGGCAGAGGCTTAACCCACTGAGCCACCCAGGCGCCCAACACCTACTTTTTGACGAGACCGAGTAGTAAGAGAAAACTTTTCATGTATTTAAACCTAGGCTGGAAGTACACACAAAGACAATCAGTATACATCACTTAGAAGAGTCTTACACTTTGTACAGATTATAGAATTATCCATTGGAAAAAACCATTCACATGACCTTTGATGGTACATTTTTATGCTGGCAAATACATTTTCTGATACAAAGGCACTTTGAAAACCCAATATGGTTTGGTTCATAAGTTTGCAAGGTACAAACAATTTTACAAACATATGATTATACTGAAGAATGTCAACCATTGTGACATTACATATAAAACGATTTCCATTTTTTTTTTTAAATAACACTAGTTTTGTGTAAATGAAAGCAGTGGTTTCCAGCAGCTTCAGTGAAGACTTTCCAGATGACTCGACGCCCAGCATCTGGATTTGTACTGGCTAGGATGATGACTGGGAGTGAGGGCATTTTTGAAATGGAAAAAAAAAAACCAGTAAACAAAAAACAACATTCTGGGACAAAACTACAAACGTCAGAAATCAAAATGGTTTGGAGGGAAGAGCACAAAAGACAAGACCAAAAGTCCAAGAGAGATCCTCTTAATTTTGCTCCCTTAGCTGTGCGCTCTTGGCCGAGCACAACTGCGGACACTACCTGGTCTACTTGGTGCTGGGGAATTGTAGTGACGAGTTTTCTGTTTTAAAAAGCTAGCTACAACATTTTGAATTGTACAGTACCGGAAATATTAGGTCCCCCAAGAAGGATAACTTCTTTCATTTGTTACATGGCCGCAAAATCAATCTGTACATAAAGCTGTCTCACTCCAGCCTGAAAAGTTAAAAAAAAAAAAAATCAGAAAATCGAACCAACCAATAGCAGCCTATACATTTTAGAAAAGTAACAGAAAACAAAACAAAACAAAATCTCATTTTTTTGAAAAAGGAAAGCATTATTTTTCTTTTCTGTCTCTGGAAAATAATTCTCCATTCTTCATCAGAAAGGGCCAGTCATTCTATCTTAGAAATAATTATATTCATAATTGCAGAAAGATCCTCCATTTACCTCTACAGAAGCCATGCTCTTCATTATAGACAGTGTCCAAGTGAAATCCAGAACAGTAAGGTTACCCAGCTACTGGTACTCTGCTAGCAAACAGCACAGTGCTTGCCTAACTGGCTACTAAAATCATAAACTGATTCAGTCTCAATCTTCCTATGACAGACGATGAGCAAACACTTAAGGAGGACCATCTGTTGGTTATTTAATTACATTCTAACGCCTCTCTTCAATTTTGGATATGAACCCGCTATTCAAGGACTGCTCTCAAAATTGCTCCCAGCTCTCCTATATTATCAATTGTTGTACATTTTTGCCTACAATTCCTTTTCTCTGTTCTCTCTTGAACGCATTTCAACTGAACTTTTGCCACCCAGCACTTTGCAGAGCTGTTGGTCAAGGTCACCTCCAAGTTGCTTGGACCAGTGCTCACCTGTCCATCCTCTAAACATTTACTTTAAAGGCAAGGACACAGGCACATACTCTTCCCTACTGAAACACTTCCCTCTTGCTTGGCTTTCAGAGAAGACTCACTGGTGACCTTCTACCTCAATTATCAGTCTTCCTCAGTCTCCTTTGCTGGTTCTTCCTCCTACCTTTGAGCACTTAACACTGAAATACTTAAAGGCTCAGTCCTCACAGATTCCTTCTTTTTCTCCATTTGTTCCCTAGTTGGTCTCATCTAGTATCCAGACTTTTAGTACTATCTGCATGCTCACACCTCCCACACTTGCACCCCCCACTGGGACCTACCTGCCATCTACTTCACAGTTCTACCTAGATGTCTGACCTCCTCCCTGAAAGTCTGGTGATCTTGTATATTCTATGGCTCAATGCCATCCTCGGTGTTACAACCTAAAGACCTTTCTTTCTCTCACACCCATTAGGAAAACCTGTTTGCCTTACTTTCAAAGTAGCCCAATCCCAGAACCTGACCATTTTACATCACCTCCATTGCTATGTTTACTGTCACTCACCCGTTATAACGTAATCTCTACATAACAAGGATTCCGTCTTTTTTTTTTTTTTCCATTGCTGATTCCTAGTACCTGAAATAGTGCCTGGCCCACAGTAATTGCTCAATAAATGATTACTGGATGAACAGAAATTCTATTAAATTCCTTTCAAACAAAAATAACTTTTAAAAATTAAAGCACAAGTAGTTACAATAAGCATTTTCTTGCCAGTATCAAAGAATAAAAGGTAAATTAGAATATTAATGGAAAGAGAAAAAAATCAGTCAGGGATTAACACTACAGTAAATTCTAGCATGGCCTTTTTTTCTTAGCATTCAAATGGGCGCACAACATGAATCAATGTGTGAGAGGAGCAGGAACTACTCAAATGGGATAAAAAGCTGAGTAGACCCTAGAAGCTTATCAGCACAGAAGAGGTTTTAGCTTTCTTGACTCATTAAAAAAAAGTAATAAAAATGAAAAAAAAAATGATAGTAATAATCATCATAATAATAATAATGAAATAAAATTTAAAAATCCTTGCTTTGGTCAAGTTAAAGCTCTGCAAAATTGCTTGTTATTCAAATTTATGGAAACTACATTTAAGAGCAGCCTTTCCTTAAAGAGGCTTACGGCAGAAAAAAGACAACTCAACATCTGCATGATTTTGAGCCAAGATTTAAAATCAAATCTCAGTTTTTCTCATTTTATTTATTTTTTATTTTTTTTAAAGATTTTATTTATTTGACAGACAGAAATCACAAGTAGACAGAGAGGCAGGCAGAGAGAGAGGAGGAAGCAGGCTCCCCGCTGAGCAGAGAGCCCGATGTGGGACTCGATCCCAGGACGCTGGGATCATGACCCGAGCCGAAGGCAGCGGCTTAACCCACTGAGCCACCCAGGCGCCCCGCAGTTTTTCTCATTTTAAAAGCATTGATTCATACCAAGTTTACCTATCTCATAAGATTGTTCTTTGTTCATCTAATATTTGACATGTATTTAATAAACCCTTGTTACATCCCAGGATTGTATATGAATATATGAGAAAGGATTTCATATGCTGAAAAGGCTATTTAAATAAACTATTATGACTCGTTGTACGTATATCTGATTTACTCAACCGAGACGGTCTCTGAAATAAGTAAGGAACTCTTCTGCAAAATTCTTCTATATCTAACCTTAAGAAAAAAACTACTGCCCCAAGTAAATTGGCTTAGTTCCTTTTCTCCTTTTCTCTTTTAACAAAATTGTTAATGAAAGTAAAATGGGCAAAGTAAGTTGGTTTCCCATTACTATCCCAGCCACTTCCCTCAGCCCCAGCCTAACACAGTGAAGACAGTAATAAGAAATGAAGTTAGCCCAAGGCAATTAAAAAAAAAGAGGAAAAACAAAGAGGCTAGGTAAATTGATCTTTGCATAATCATGAGTTAATTACTCAAGCTTGTATCTTTCCCCTGAGGGGCTACAGCTTTCCATAAAAAGTCAGTCTAACAGAAAAAGGCATTTTGCTTCATCCAGCTGTCCTGAGGGGGATGGCTTCAAGTTTTCCACCCTCCCATATTCCTTTCTCAATTTCCTTCAAACTAGAAAGAAAAGCAGAATTTCCAAAGAATCCTATAGTGAGTCACCTACTCCCTGAATGCAAACTAGGTTTTCTATAGTTTATCCACACCATAAACACAAGACAAATACTCTAGCAGATCAAAACACCGCTCAGTTGCAGCAAACACTACTGCTGGGATGGCACTGGGAGCTGGAGCCTGGTCTTTAAAAGCCTTGTCTTTACCAAGTGAAAACCATATAAGATTGTGTCTTATATCATGGGAGTCATGTAAACCATGATTCAGTCAATACTTTTTGAATCATTAAGACATTTTTAACACAATAAATGTGAACCTGGTGCCATAGACTTAGGATACCCTCATGATCAATATTCATCGTTGCGGAAAGGAAACAAATCAGGAGTTAAAAAAAAAAAAAGAAAGAAAGAGAAGAAAAATATCACGCAGGAATATGGCTACAGAAAATTATTGGTTTGTCTATATTCTCTACCAACTCCACAGAAACTTTATACTTTATACTTTAGTTTTCGACTGAACATATAACAGTAATCTTTATCCCTTTAAAATGAAGTCTTGAAAACTGCCTTCGTCCTCCGTGTGAAACCTAAATCGTCTCAGAATTAGTGAAACAGTGAGTGAGTATGATGAAACGGTAAGTCATGAGCAGTAACTTGGGCCTGGCTTCCTTTTTCTATAAACTACAAATAGCAGCACCTGTTCTGCAGGAGGCTGAGGCGAGGCGTTAAGCAGCTGTCGCAGCGCCTGGCGCATGCTGGGCTCTCACTGAAGGCCCGGCTGCTGTTGCTGCTGCTGTTTCTGCTCTCTACCAACCAACTAGTGAGGGCTTAAACCTTGTGGCTTAATTAAAAACAACGAACCCAGGGGCCTGTTGGCCTCCCATCCCATGGCCATTTACTCCAACCTCCTCAGGAGGTTAAGTTCTGGTGGGCATCAAGCACACAGGATGAAGAAAATGGAAAACTGGCTAAGGAGAAGTTGCAGAGTTGGCAAGCAGAACTGACACTTAGGACAGATGAAAACCTTCTACAGACAGGAAAACAAACAAAGGGTGGAAGACTAGCTAGCCCCCAGAAGAGGGGTAAGTAGCTTCTCCCACTCTCTGGGCGGGGTCAGCAGTCAGGCCGGAAGGGATCAAGAGCATGGAGGCTGGTGAGGCTCCTGAAACTCGGGGAACTCCCATCTGGGCACAGGAGGAGGTTTTCTGGTTCCTTCCTGGGTATCAGTGTGAACTTCTATTTTGAGGCCAGAGGCTACAGCACCAAAAGCTGAAGCAGGAATCAGGGGGTTCAGGACTTAATATGCAGAAGAGGAGAAAAGATGAGGAAATCACAATAGAAGTTCTATCAGGGGGGCACGTGGATGGCTCAGATGGTTAAGCCTCTGCCTTCGGCTCAGGTCATGATCCCAGAGTCCTGGGATCAAGCCCTGCATCAGGCTCCCTGTTTGGTGGGAAGCCTGCTTCTTTCTCCCTCTCCTTCTACTGCTTCCCTTGCTTGTACTCTCTCTTTGACTCAAATAAATAAATAAGATCTTTTAAAAAAAAGTTCTATCAGGGAGCAAAGTAGGTTTGTCTTCTGTGCTTTGTGGAACTGAAGAGGGTACAAGCATATTCTAGATTTTTTTCCTACCATTATTTCTAACAAAATAGTATATTAAAAAATTAACAGATGGTATCAGTAAGTTTAAAAGACACATAAAATGTTAAACTGCCATCTTAATCTTAATCTTCTGGTTCATATATTAAATACAAAAAATACCTATTTCATCAATTCCTGAAGGATAACTCCTTTTTAAAAAGTTAGTGCAGGGGAGAATGGAAGAGAGAACTTTTTCTATGTCAACAGAAAATCTTGTAGTTTAAAAACTGGATTATCCCTTACCTAATAATCCTTAAGGAATCTAAGTTCACCCAGTCACTTATTTTACTCTTTAGTAATGCACAGCTTTAGCTGGCCATTAAAGACTTAATGAGAATAAAACCATGCTTAATATTCAGTTCTAAAATAATCATGCAGCTTAAAGTTTTATCAACAGAAAAGAAAGCTGTAATTCTCAAACTGATGTTGGTTTTTTCAGTTTAAAGTTGTCTTCACAGATATTTTAACAAGGACAACTTTTTAAACCAAAACTATCATTTAAATTCTGATTTAAGATCAGTTATAAGGGTGTCTGGGTGGCTCAGTTGGTTAATCATCTGCCTTCAGCTCATGTCAAGATCCCAGGGTCCTGGGATCGAGTCCCACATCGGGCTCTCTGCTTAGCAGGGAGCCTGCCTCCTCCTCTCTCTCTCTCTCTCTCTGCCCGCCTCTCTGCCTATTTGTGATCTCTGTCAAATAAATAAATAAAATCTTAAGAAAAAAAAAAAAGATTATATCAGTCATTTGCACTTTAGTGAGAATGGTTAATCAGAGATTTTACTCAAACAGGTCATGATCTCAGGGTCCTGGGATCGAGTCCTGCTGAGCAGGGAGCCCGCTTCCCTGTATCTCTCTGCCTACCTCTCTGCCTTCTTGTGATCTCTCTCTGTCAAATGGATAGGTAAAATCTTAAAAAACAGCAACAACAACAAAAACCAAAAAGTATTAACTTATTACTGAGTAAATCCTTCTTTTAGTCTTTCGAAGCTTCAATTCTGCATATGTTGGAACTAAAATAATGATCACTAAGCAATTTGAAAATAAAGAAAGGTATGGAATATAAGTCATTAGTAGGGTGATTCCTCCTCCCCTCTGGAAAAAAATGTGTTGAACCATCTTCACTGCAAGGCCCTGCTCTGCAAGGAATGAAATAGAGTGGGCTTGACCTTGGTTGATGAAAGGGCTGAAAATATTCTTCAGAGCTTAAAAATTTCAAAACCCCAATACAGATTCCAAAACCAAAGCAGCAGCTGAATAAACTTTCAGCTTCAGCCATTTTAAAAGCCAAGATGTCTAAGGTTTCCAGAAGAAGCCTCCTCCACCTACTGCAGTTGCGACTTCAGCAGTTCCTAAGCCCGGACACAGCTGCTTGCGCATTTCTAAACCTAGAAACAGCATTCCTTTTCAGAGGGAAAACCGTGACTAAGTGCCCAAGTCTTGGGAGAGTACTGCAGCATGTCCGAGAGGTCAACAGAAGCTCACACTAACGAGGGCAGAAGGACTAGGAGACAGGGGAAAGGAGAGAGCGATGATGTAGAAATGACAGTGAAAAAGCAAGGTTATTGCAGCCACATTCTCCTTTTGCCTCTAAAACTCCTCCTGTTTTGAGATGTGAGGATTCAGACATACTGTGCAGGTCTTGCATGCCTCATTACGACATGACAGTCATACAGACTTCAAAGTGTCTGTTAAAGAGACCTAGTTCTTGAAATTCTGGAGTAAGCGGTACAGCATACAGCTTCCCAGTAGAGTAAGTCTTGCTTTGCCTACATAAAATTATTTCATTATTTATCCCCAAAGGAACATAACCATACATTTCTCATTATTAGAGAAGAGAGATCATTTAATTTATGCTAAGATCCTGAATTTAAACTGCATATTATGTTCTGTTTTCCATGTCTGAAGATACATTGTGTCTGTTTCTCTTCCTCTCATCCTTTTCCCCACCTTCTTTCCCTCTTTGTGTGTGTGTGTGTGTGTGTGTATCTCTATTTCTATATATCATTACCACCTTTCATGCTGTGGTTAAACAGACCAATGGGAACCCAACCATATTTTTTCATACTTCGCACATGTAAAGATGGTGTTGGTCAAATACAGTTTGAAGAATTTGTTTATTTAACAAATTTTTTATACACATACATTTTTCTTAAGCATTGAGAATGGAAAATCATGACGTTCGGAAGAAACCTGCAGATAAATATGTGTATCACAAGATAAAGTTATGCAGCTTAGAGGGGTCTTTAGGCTTCAGAGAGAAAGTAACAACTAAATTGGGCCTTTAAGTTAGAGGAGAGGATCTTTGTCCCACACAGAAAAGTTAACAGTCTACAGGGGTATGAGGTATATAGGAATGAATAGTGGGAGGCTTGAAAAGTTAATGGGGTCATACTAGAAAGTTTGGGTTTTATCCTGGTGACAATGAGAAACCTCCAGTTTTTGTTTTTTTTAACTTATTTTGAAAAAATAAAATCAACTATCTTTAATATTTTTGCCACATTTGCTTTATTTCTCTATATTTATTTATAATCTTTGTACTTCTGTTGAATAATTGAAATTAGACATCCTGATCCTTTGCCACTAACTCCTTCATGGATCTGGTAAGAATGGGGACATTCTTCGATAACCACAATCCATTATCACACCCAAGAAATCTAACACCTACAAAATTATTATGAACTATTATGCAGTCCATATTTAAATTTCCCAATTACCCAATAATTTCCTCTGTGCCTGTTCCCCCCTCCCCCAATCTAAGATTCAGTTAAGGATAAAACACTGCATTTAATTGTGAAGTCTCCTCTAATCTAGCATAACCTCCCACTATTCTTCCCCCCTTTGTAGGCTAACAGTCTCGTACAAGTTTCTACAAGCTGGGTTTCTCTGGTGGTTTGCTACTGATTAGACTCACATTAACCATTTCTGGCAGAAGTACCACACACTCACTACATCACACCAGAGGCACAGGCCAGTTTTTAAGAACACATTTTTAAGGCATGGAAACAGTTCCTCATTAGATCTACGTGTTAGATAATTTTGGCAGCAGTGTCAACAACCAGATTTTTCACCAAATATTTCCAGCAAAATAGAATGAAAAAAGAATTTGTATTCTCTCACTCTCTCCTTAGATGTTGTTGACGTGATGTTCTTATTCTCCCAACAGATACCTAGTTGATTATCAGTCACATGACTATGTCAACTTCAGACAGCATAGCATCAAGTAAAGTGATTTGGCTGCAAGCTATGCACTAATTTATGATTCCAAATACAATAGCATATTAAGCTTTTAAATCTCACAAAACTATGGCTTTGCTATCACACAAAAATGTTAACATAGTCTACTTTTAGCTAAAGCCACTGACAAGGCATTATTCTTATTCCAAATGTTATTTTAGTTCTTGGCTTTAAACAGCATTTAACATGTCTCATAAGGAGTATACATACAGTAAAGGAGAATCTACTTTTTCTTTCTTTCTTTCTTTTTTTTTTTTTTAAGATTTTTATTTATTTATTTGACAGAGATCACAAGTAGGCAGAGAGGCAGGCAGAGAGAGAGAGAGGAGGAAGGAGGCTCCCCACTTGAGCAGAGAGCCCAATGTGGGGCTTCATCCCAGGACCCTGAGATCATGACCTGAGCCGAAGGCAGAGGCTTAACCCACTGAGCCACCCAGGCACCCCGAATCTACTTTTTCTTAAAGGAATTCCAATCAGTATAATGACAGAACGAGACTATCTTCCTTAAGCGTATTAGCTAAAATAAGAACTCCCAATTTTGACTATATGGTTGAAAGAAAGTACTGTTACGTTTCCTTATAGTATTGGGGGTGTGTGTGTGTGTACGTGTATTTATATACATACATATTTAACATGCTAAGTAGTAAATATTTCTTAAACTAGTAGATAAGATAAATTCAAAGAATTTTAAGAGTTAGTGAAAAAGTCATACCTGAGTAAAAATATTATGTGTTTGGCTTAAAATCCACCTGGCATCAGCATCAGGGGCTACTACTAATTTCAAGGTTCCAACATAAACATCAGAACATAAGGTCCAGAAATGCTGTTCTTGTAAACTGTAAACTCCTTGCAACTGCTGCACCTGGAACAGAAAGGGCAGATATTAACACTGTAATCAAACATAAGGGCCCCCTTGTTTTATTAGGTATGCTGTTTTATTATTATTTTATTGTTTTATTATTTTTATTAGTCAACAGTTCAGTAAACTATTTATTTAAAGATTTTATTTATTTATTTGACAGACAGATCACAAGTAGGCAGAGAGGCAGGCAGAGAGAGAGGAAGGAGGAAGCAGGCTCCCCGCCGAGCAGAGAGCCCCACGTGGGGCTCCATCCCAGGACCCTGGGATCATGACCTGAGCTGAAGGCGGAGGTTTTAACCCACTGAGTCACCCAGGCGCCCCAGTAAACTGCTATTTAGATTATTAACTGTAACACTGTTATTATACGACGTATCAGTAAACATGGATTCTATTCTCTAGCTCAAAGGAGGAGTCAGAGATTATTTGAATTAGTTAACAAATACTTATTGAGTACTCTTTATGTGCCATGGCAGGTGTTTGGGAAATGTGAATGATCACATGCCAAAATCTGCAGGGCACAGCTGAGAGAGCACCTAGACAAAAATTTAGACTTTCAAGTACATTGATCAGAAAACAGGCATAAACTCATTTGCATTTAGAAACTAGAAGAACAAAGTAAATTCAAGGAAATAGTAAGGAAGGAAATAAAGGACAGAAATTAATGGTCTAGAGACTTAGGAACTATTAGAAATCACAATATCAAAAAACTAGTTCTTTGAAAGATTACTGAAAATAGAGAAGTCAGTGTTTCTCAAAAGAGGCAGATTTAGGACAGGACGGTTCTTCCCTGTGTCAGAAACTATGGGACCCTTTGTATCTCCAAGCCCCGAGGGAGCTAAATGCCAATATATACTTTTCTCTGAATCGTGTTACAACAAAAAGAAGAAGGACATCTCTCAGTTTTTCCAATGGCTCCTTAAGGTTTCCACAGCCTAAGGCTGACAACCACTGGCAAGACAAACTTTGATGGAGGTTTAAAAACAAAACAGAGGGATGCCTGGGTGGCCCAGTCGGTTAAGCGGCTGCCTTCGGCTCAGGTCATGATCCCAGTGTCCTGGGATCAAGTCCCATATCGGGCTCCTTGCTCTGTGGAAAGCCTGCTTCTCCCTCTGCCTCTGCCTGCCACTCTGTCTGCCTGTGCTCGCTCTCTCTCTCTAACAAATAAGTAAATAAAATCTTAAAAAAATAAAATAAAATAAAACCAAAACAGAAAAAGCAGAATGAAAAAATAAAACTACAACCACTTTTAAAAACCATAAAAGGGAATACAAGATGAATGTGTAGCTTGTGAATATACAGAGCGCTGCCACTAAGTGGAATCCAAACACCTCCCACCGTCTCTACTGTTATCAGCATAGCTGACATTATCCCTAGTGTGAATTATTATAATAGTAGAAGTGTAAGAATATAGTATTATAATAACTGGTCTATTTCTGGCCTTGCACCTTTTCCACCTATTCTCATCACTATATCCCACGTGCGATCCTATTACCTTAGGTCAGATCCTGCCTCTGTTCAAAATCCTCCAATGGCTTCCCACCTTACTCTGAATTAAAATCAAAGCTTTCACAATGACTTATATGGGCCCATGTCACATGGCCCGCTTGTTACCTAATCACCTCCTCTCCAAGTAGGCATCCCCATGCTCTCTCTTTCTCAGCTAAATCAGCCTCCTCACGATTGGCTGGAAAATTTCGCATACTCCTGGTGCAAGGAACTTGCTATGCCCTTTGCCTGAAGTGTACCTTCCTTCCACATTTCTACTGGGTTCATTTTGTCTGGGTTTTTACTCAGATGTCATCTTCTCAGTAAGCTACTGTAGCTCCTGTACTCTTGGTCTTCTATTACTCTATATAAAATAATAATGTTTTCATTTTTATGTTTCTTTGCCATGTTTTACTTTTTGGAGCATAATATCACACACTGTATTATTCATTTATATTATTTATATTTTTTTACTGTCTGTCTCTCCAGCAGAACTTAAGCTAAAAAAGGCAGGGTTATGTGTATTTTTTAATGTTTTGTATCCTTACCATCTAAAACAGTGTCTGGCCCAAGTAAGTGCTTAGTAGATTGTGTGTGTTTAAAGACTTAGAAACTCACTCCTTAGAGTACTTTTAAGAAGGGTAATTTTAAGGAGACAGTATATGTGTATAAGATACACACACACAATAAACACACAATTTTGAAAATCTAGACAAAATGGATGTTTCTGGAAATATAGAAAATGCTATAATTTAAAAAAAAGAAATGCCATAATATAAGAAAAATAGAAAATGTGAAAGGACCATTAAAAATTGAAGAGGTAAAAAAAAAATTCAAAAGTTAATGGTTAATATCCAAAATATAAAAAGAACTCATACAACTCAATAGCAAAAAAACCAATCTGATTAAAAAATGGACAGAGGATGGGAACAGACATTTTTCCAGAGAAGACATACAGATGGCCAAGAGTAAAACGTGCTTAACTCACTAATCATCAGGGAAATGCAAATCAAAAACCACAATGAAATACCATCTCACACCTGTTAGGATGCCTATTACCAAAAAGATAAGATCTTTTTCAATTCTGAGATTCTCTGATTTTTAAGTAACCTATTTGGGATGTTAATTAAGAACAAGTTGACTTTAGAGCTATCAAAAATATTTATTTTTTTTTCAGAATTTGATTAATGTAGGCATTATTTTCTATAAACTCCAAAACAGTTGGTAGGAAATTTGAGAAAATACTAACAATGGCCTTTTTAAAAACTGCTTTTACTGGGAAAAGTGGTCAAGGTGGACTTTTTCTTCCTCTTTCACGACTCTGATGACACAGTGGCTTGAACCTGATATCACTCTACATGTTTCCAAATGGCATCCTCACGGGATGGTCTACTGTGAATAAAACAACCGACTGAATAGATCTCCTCTACCTCTAAGAGTGCAAGTGCTCTTGTAGCTAAGACTGAGGAATGCTCCTATATACTCTGCTTCAAGTTAAATAATATGGGGAAAGCGTAGTCACAGATGCTTTTCCTACTTGGACAGTGTGGTATGACAGAAAGGGCATGAGCTTGGGAATCAGACAGATATGAACTAGAATTCTGGCTCAGCCACTAGCATTTGTGACCTTGGATAAGTTACTTAAATTCTCTTAACCTCGATTTTATCTATGGAAAGGAAGATAAAACTTAGCCTATATAAATATGGTGAAAACCAGAAACCATATATGTAGAACAGTTCGTTCAGGGACCAGCTTATAGTAAGCATTATTCAATAAACTGACCCTTTCTCTTCCACAGTTATGATGCCTACCCTCCCTTAAAATGATAACCACAAATGTCAAATGAGTAACACTTCATTTTCCATATCTAAAAAAACACCTTTCATACTTTCTTTTTCCTTCTTCCTCTTTCTTTCTCTCTCTCTCCCTCCCCTTTCCCTTTCCCCTTCATTTCCTTTCCTTCTTTCAAGATTTATTTATTTGGCAGAACATAAGCAGGCAGAGCAGCAGGCAGAGGGAGAGGAAGAAGGAGAAATAGGCTTCTTGCTAAGCAAGGAGTCCTATGCAGGGCTTGATCACAGGACCCTAAGATCATGACCTGAGCCAAAGGCAGACACTTAAGACTGAGCCACCCAGGCACACCCTACCTTTTTTTTTTTTTTTTTTTTTAAATTTTATTTATTTGACTGAGAGAGCACAAGCAGGGGAAGAGGCAGAGCAAGAGGGAGAGGCAGGCTTCCCACTACTGAGAGCTTAACACAGGGTTTAATCCCAGGACCCTGGGATCACGCCCTGGCCTGAAGGTGGACACTTAACCAACTGAGCCACCCAGGCGCCCCTCCTCTGGCATTCCAATCTGTTTGATGACACTGCCTTATAAATGATAAAATAGAAGGACATAAAAATCCCTTATCTTGGTACCACCAAATCCACCATTTGACCCTCATCTCTGTCAGCACTTTCTGCCTCCCTTCTAGGGGTACGGTAGCGCTGGCTCCCCTCTACACTGAATTCCTCCATAATGTTTCTGGTTCTACCTTTTTTTTCTTCTTTAGACAGAGAGAGAGAGAATACAGGGCTCCATGCAGGGCTTGAGCCCACCACCCTGAGATCATGACCTCAGCCAATCAAGAGTCTGACTCTTAACTGACTGAGCCACGCAGGTGCCCGTGGTTCAATACTTTTCATCTTCTCAAGAACTTCATTCCTGCAGTGGTCACCTTCACTACCATATCATTGATTTCTTCCTCTAGGATGGCCCGTTATCAACAAACATGCTCCAGAACTGCACTGTGTAATACGGAAATCACCAGACACCCGTAGCTATCTAAATACAGGAGAATGAAACTACATTAAAAATCAATTGTGCTACCCATACACCTTATGTATGCAGCCACATTTTGCTTGTGATTTCCATACTGGGCATTGCAGATTATATAATATTTCCATTACTGGGGAAAGTTCCATGGGACAGCACTATTCCAGCATATCCTATTTTAAAAACAAACAAACAGCCCCTGCCATAATACTATATCCATACTCAGGCTGTCAACTCATTTTTTTGCTCCCTTTAACAGCCATACTTCTTAAAAGAGTTGTCTGTAGCTACTATCTCTACTTCCCCAACTCATTTTCACCTAATCTACTCAAATCAAGGTCTCCTTTCCAAACGCCTCTGAAACTGGTCTCATCAAGTTATTAGTGCTGTTCTTGATGCCGATCAATGATCACTTCTCTTCCTACCTTGCTCGCCCCACAGAAAGGGCATCAATGCTTCCTTCTTCAGTTCTGAGAGACCACCTCTTCGGTTTCCAGCTCCCTTCCTAACCACTCCCTTTCCTGGCTTTCCACCACCTGTGCTGTAAACCTGGAGCTAAAGGTAAAGCTAAAAAGAGCTGAATTCTCCCAAGGAAATCTCACATAACCCCAATATTTTAAATATTATTCATATATCAATGACTCAAAACTCTACCTAGTCCCAATCTTTCCCCTAAAACACCAGATTTGCATATTCAACTACTTCACTGACATTTCCTGTAAGAGTATAGAAGGCATTTCAATTTTAACGTATCCAGAATAGAACTCTTGATCTGGAGAGAGCTTCCATCCTCAAACCTGTATCAACACAGCCTGAATCTTAACAAATGGTACCAGCATCTACCTCTTTGAGAGTCACCACTTTTTCTCCCCTTCACTAACAGAATCCATCTCCAAAAATGTATCCCAAATGTGTCCTTATCTCCATCTTCACTGTTCCCTCAGTAGTCCTAATCACCATTTTTCCCCACTTAGATGACAAGAACCTCATAACTGGTTTTCTTTGCTATCATTCTCTCTAGAATCTGTTCTCCAAATAGCAAGCAGAATAATCTTTTAAAAACACAAGTTTTATGACACTCTTCCCGCCTAAAAACTTTGTCATACTTTCCCCTGGATTAAGATTAAAACTAAACCTCTAAATAAGACCCAAATCTCTGAATGATCTGGGCCCTACCACTCTCTCCAGTCTTTCCAGCCACTCATCCCTTTATTGACTATGCTTTAGCCACAGTGGCCTTTTCTTCTGGTCTTCACAACTCTAAACTAGTTCCAGTTGTAGAACTCCCACATTAGCCTAAAGAGTTCCTTGGTCTGAAACATGAAACACTCTTCTCCAGATTTTCACAAGGCTGGCTCCTTCTTGTCATCAGGGTTTCAATTTCCTTGAGTATAACTTCCTTAGTCAACCTAATGTGATCATCCCTGTCTACCACATCACTTTGTTTATTTCTCTTATAGTAACTATCAAAGATATTTTCTTATTTACCAATTTATTGTTTAGTGCCTGTTTTTCCCCACTAAACCACAACCTTTTTGAACACAGACACTCTTTTGTCTTGTTTACGCTTATTTACTTAGTACCTTATTAGAATACCTGGCACTAAGTAGGAGCTCAAAAAATATGTTGAATAAATGCTTACATTATCTGCTATTCATATCCGTATTTTAGAAGAACTGCTCAAATTCTAAATGAGGACAATCTCTGCCACATTTTCTTTACTGAAGTTCAGTATTTTCCAATGATTTTATTCTGGTTTGTACAAATGGCATTCATGGTTAGCATTCAATCTTGGAAGAAACACTAAATTATACGCATATGCTACCCATATTTGTAAAAGTTAAAAACCCTAACAGCTTGAAAACAACATAAAATCTAATGGTTTGGAAGCTTTGAAACTTACCCTCTGATAGCACTGAGGCAGAGTATTTTCCAACACCGGAGGAGTTCTCTGCATTAATATTCCAACAGACTCTCTTAAAAGAGGAATAACACTAAACAAAAGTAAAAAAAAAAAAATTATTAAAGCCACATTCTGATAGTCCCATTCTGCAAGAAAGTAGTCATATAATGCTTCTATAATAGAACATAACAAGATTTATCAGAATAATATGAGGAAAAAGAATCTAGTTGTTATAAATTTTTCATATGATCAGTAAGTCATTATCTAAAATAAAAGAGCTAGGGGTGCCTGGGTGGCTCAGTCATTTAAGCATCTGCCTTTTGCTCAGGTCATGATCCCAAGGTCCTGGGATCAGGCCCAGCATCAGGCTCCCTGCTCAGCGGGAAGCCTGCTTCTAACCCTCCCACTCCCCCTGCTTGTGTTCCCTCTCTTGCTGTGTCTCCCTCTGTCAAATAAATAAATAAAATCTCAAATAAAATAAAATAGCTAGACCAAAATACACCAATGTATGAAACACTAAACTATACTACTGAATAATATTGGAGCATCTAAAAATCTAAACACAGCAGTCATTCAACTACTATTTAAAATACAATTTCAATTGGCCAGAAGCTTCCAAAGTAATCTATAAGGTACATCATGGCTGACTGGTCCTTATTGCTTATCATATATTTACACGTATATATTTGAACAGGATATATACAAAATATATATTGTAAAGGGATATACAAAAAATTAATATGGTACATTAGTCTATTCATCTAATATTTTTACAGCCCAATTATGTATCAGTCTTCTTTCATTATTCAAAAAATACAGAAGCCTGGATATAACCACAGATCTAGTGTATCAACACCTTTAGCGATGGGGCCCAAACATCCATCTGTACTGGTGTAGCTAGTCCTCCACCAGTATTTGGAAATTACTATTTTAAGCTATTTGGATGATTAAGTGCACAGAAACAAGTAACGTATAATGATAACGGTGACGCAGTGCAATAGTTCTCTTATCTAGACACCAGGTTCACCTTAGTACAGTCTTATTTGTTTTCATTTCTGACATAAAATATCTGAGGGAAGGCCAAGGCATCTGTTTTTAAACAGCTCTCCACACGATTCCACTGAATCAGGGTGGCAATGCCCTGCTCTACTGCTTGAAGCAGACTGAGAGGTCAGACAGCTTCATTACACTTAACAGCTTAAACCAGTGTTCTCTTTCAAACGTGGAGAATCTCAAACTTCCCGAAGTAAAAACCCTCCTAATTAGAGCTGTAGGAGATAGAGATAAAAGGAACAAACATACATTTTAAGAAAGGCAGAAGTTGAGACGTACCTTAAAAATTAGTGATATTTCTTTTTTAAGTTTTATTTTTATTTAAGCAAACACACACCCAACATGGGGCTTTAACCCAGGACCCCAAGATCAAGAGTCACATGCTCCTCTAACTGAGCCAGCCAGGTACCCCCCAAATTAGTGATATTTCTGAGAGGTGGAAAGGAAGAGAAGACATTATAAGAACAAAGACAATGAGAACAGAGACAATGTTTGTCTTGTTTATAATTATATTCCCAAGGATGCCTAGTAAAATGCCGGTCACAAAGTGGGCCCACGGTAAAAACTGGTTGGTTAAATCAATGACAGATTTATAAATATTAGATGTTTTAGAATCTAGATTAAAGATAGGAAATAGCCACAGGGAAGCACTGACAAGTCCATTCCCACACTTTATGTGCACAGTGAGAAGTACTTGGATAATGAGAGTAAGACAGGAACAGAGACAACTAGGAAAATTAAACAGATACTGAGAGAAACAACCAGTGTCTAATTGGATATAGTAAAGAAATAGTAAAGCAACATCAAGGACAAGCCCAAAAGGCAAAATGTATGGAGGGGATGGCAATAGTGAAAATGAAATTATCAATGTAGAGAGGAGGTTAAGTCATATTCAAGCGAAAATATTCTTTAGTCAGATTAAGAGCTAAAAATAATTAGATACCACCCTTAATTCCTCCTTCTCCCTTAAAACCTCCATGCTCTAAATCACCAAGTTCTCATGATTTAACACCCTACATATTTCCTGTCTCCATTCCCTCCCCTTCATTCTACTACACATGTCTACAATAATCTCCATATCTTCACTTGGATTATTATAATAGCCTCCTAAGTGCGCCATTTTTTAGTATATGTGCTGCCGAAGCAAGCACTAAGTGGGTCATTTTTATCTCTAGTCTTATTTCAAGTCCACTGTGATAGTCGGCTTCGAAGACGGATCCCAACAGTCCATGTTTCCCTAATATTCATGTTCTTGTGTAATCCCCTACTCTTCTCTTAAGTGTGGGCTGGACCTAGTGACTTGTTGCTAATGAATAAAGTACAGCAAAAGTGACAAGATGGGACTTCTAAAATTAGATGAAAAGACTCCGCCTTCTGTCTTGTTCCCCTGCTCTCTTGCCCTCTCACTTCTTCACTCATGGCTGTCATGCTGTAAGCTGTTCTATTGGGAGGCCCAAGTGACAGGGCACCAAGTGATGCCTCTGGAGAGGAACGGAGACCCTCAGTCCAATAGTATAGAACGAACTGAATACTTTCAACAACCACTTCAGGGAGCTTAGAAATAGACTCTACCCCAAATGAACCTTGGAATAACTGTAGCCCTGGTTGACACCTTGACTGCCACCTTGTAAATGACCCTGAGCCAGACAGCCCCACTGGGTATGACCAGGTTCCTGAAGCAAAGTAGACTATAAGATAATGCCTGTTATTTTAGCTACTAGGTTTTTGTATAATTTGTTATGCATCCTTAGATAACTAATACAACCATTCTTTATAAAACTATTAGATTAATTTATCTAAAATCAGTTACCTGATCCTGTCCCTTCCCCATTAAAAAAAAAATCCCTTGAAAGCTCCTCCATGACTTGGGGATTAAATGTAAACTCTTTAACATGATATATTTTTAGATCTGCCCCACCTAGCTTCACCTTCTATCAGTCCTTGCTTCACATTTTCAGCCCTCTAAATAAACATACCTGGACTTTACTTTTGGCTGTTCCTCCTTTCATCCTTTGCTCATGTTGTTACCTCTGTCTAGAATGTCCCTAAACTGCCCTGTAGTCTGGCTTCTATTCCTTCTTTAAAATCTCAAGTGTCACCCCTTCTAGGGTGTACACTTCCTGATCCCAAACTGTTTTCCAAACTGTATGAAATGTCCTCTCTGTGCTCCTATTTAAAAAAAAAAAAAAAAGAAAAAAGAAAATCAAAATCTGATACCTATGGTAATGTTAGACAGAGAGCAACTGAAGTGGAGTTAAGGATTTTGACAGTAAAAGAATATGGTTATTCCTTCAACTAACCTGAAGAGCAGTGTCTGTTTCTACCTACTGTGCCATTATTATACAGGTGAGGATGCCCTGGGTTTATAAAAAAGGCAAAGAAAAACAAGATGGTAGACTGATAAGGTACAATTCAACCATTATGACATTTTTCTTTCCTCTCTCCTTCATTTTTAGGGAAAAAGTCAGGAGTATTTTTATATACCTTATAATTTTTATGTTTTCCCACTTTCCTTACTATTATTCAGAAAGTAAGGCACCAAAATGGTCCTCCTAGAATAAGAAAAAAGTTTGAGAATAAAAAAGTTTTTTTTTTAATGCTTTCTCTAGAAGGCACATAGAAAAATTTCACTTGTTTGAGCATTTTTTCTTCAATCTTTATCCCAAGGAACTGCAAATAATGCCTAAAGATATCTGAGGTGCAAAATGCACTCGATTAGAAACCACTTGAGATACTTGAGATATACGTGGCAAATTGACTTACTCCATCGTTAATTAGGTAATCCTATAAATGAATTTTTATTAAGCAACTGCTAAGAATAAGCAATTATTAAGCACTACTGTATACTCTGCTTGGCATCAGATTTTCTAGAACCAGATGGAACCCAACTCTTGAGTTGCAAATGAAGGTCTAGAACACCAAAGGAACTTGCCTAAGGACACAGCTAGTGAGGAGAGCCAGAATAATAAGACCGAGTCTTTTGGCTCTAACTTCAATTTTGAAAAGTTAAAGTCAACAAACATTTATTATATGCCTACCATTTGCCAAGCACGTGCTAGGCACTGAAAATAAAAAGATAAATAATATGCAATAACTACTTCAAAAGGATTAACAAGTTTTGAAAAAGCCTATAGACAGGTGACTGGAAATCAGGCAACAAACACTTATTTAGGGCCTACCATTTGGAAGAACGCACATATGAATGCCAAACAACTAGACACGATGCCTCTACCCATTTTCATTTCCCATGAACTTCTCGCGACAGTTTTCTTTATTACTATGTTGTAAACTTACTTTTAAATCTACAAAAATAAATAAGAGTTGGGAAAACTGGAAAAGAACCCAGCTCTACTATAGCAGAAGGCATACAATATGAACAATGATACTAAGCAACAGGTGTGAAACATCTTTTTGCAAACAATCTTAAAATACTTGATGTTTTAGAGTACCCTAGGCATATAGTCTTATTTTTCTAATTTATGTGTGATTTAAAACACAATAAAGAGACGACTGAGTCCAAGCTATAATAATCCCTGAAGAGATTGGCTTTCAAATGTTAAGTACACTCTAATACACACTCTCTCTCTCTTTTTTTTAAAGATTTAATTTATTTATTTGGCAGAGAGAGAGAGAGAGAGAGATGACAAGTAGGCAGAGAGGCAGGCAGAGGGAGAGGGAGAAGCAGAGAGTCCCTGCTAAGCAGAGAGTCCCCGGAACTCGATCCCAGGTCCCTGAGACCATGACCTGAGCCACCCGGCGCCCCTCTAATACTGTCTTTAATAAGTCACCCAGGAAAAAAAAAAGTCACCCAGAACCATCTACAAATTTATCCAAATCTTTGTTCAAATTTTTAGTCTCTATTTCATGTATGTTGCCTCCCAAAGCCAGCTGCTCCTAACTACCACATCAGTTAAAAAGAAAGAAAGAAAGACCCTAATATTTTCTCTTTTTCCATAAAATTTGTTTTCACATGTGGCCCTTAGTTTGAAGATTGTAGAACTGATGAAGAATTTCCATGATCACAGATAACAAACTATTTTTTTAAAATATTTTTATTTATTTATTTGTAAGAGACAGAGGGAGAGAGAGCAAGTGAGCACAGGCAGACAAAGAGGCAGGCAGAGGCAGAGGGAGAAGCAGGCTCCCCGCCGAGCAAGGAGCCCGATGCGGGACTCGATCCCAGGCCCCTGGGATCATGACCTGAGCCGAAGGCAGCTGCCCAACCAACTGAGCCACCCAGGCGTCCCCACAGATAACAAACTATTAAAAGTAATAGGGAATTTAGAGATCACTCATTTTAACACTCAGTTCAAGAACTATAATGCATAATCCTGATAGGCTTAGTTGGTTAAGCCTCTGACTCTTGATTTTGGCTCAGGTCATGATCTCAAGGTGGTGAGATCAAGTTCGTCTATGGCTCCACGCTCAGCAAGTACAGGGAGTCTGCTTAAGATTCTTTCCCTCGGGCGCCTGGGTGGCTCAGTGGGTTAAGCCGCTGTCTTTGGCTCAGGTCATGATCTCAGGGTCCTGGGATCTAGTCCTACATCGGGCTCCCTGCTCTGCAGGGAGCCTGCTTCCCTTCCTCTTTCTCTGCTCGCCTCTCTGCCTACTTGGGATCTCTCTCTGTCAAACAAATAAATAAAAAAACTTTAAAAAAAAAAAAAAAAAAGATTCTTTCCCTCTACCCCTACCCCCGCCCCTAGTGTGAGCAAGCACATGTGCTCTGTCTCAAAAAAAACCAAAAAAACATAATGCAAATGAACATTTCAATAAAATTAATTTTAAAATAACTAAATAAAATTATCATAATTGATATAAGGAATTAATAATAACTTTTTTTTAGGTAAGTGTCAATGAGGTATTTACTGCTTTTGATGTTATTATAAAATTCAAAATGGTTGCCTGCTTCAGTGGAATTTTAATAAAATGTTTACATTCAACAGCATTTCACCAAAGCACACTGATGTGTCACACTAATTTTGTCCAACAGTAATTCTGAAATTATTTAAGGATTTCAGCTGTATCTGTAAGTAGGTCATGAAACTGTGGTGGAAAAAGAAAGGTGCTTGCTAAATCGCATGGTGATATAGCAATTTAGAACAAAGGTCAATTTCTATAACAATTTCAAAGATCATAAAATGTAAAAGAAACCTGCAGAAATTTTATTTTTGCCTTTTAAAATTGTGTTTAGCTCAGGAGTTTGTGTCCATATTTTTCTGATTAACTATCGTAATGGGAAATCATAAAACAGATTTTAGCATGCATCTATCTACCCATAATGAAAGGATATGGGGGAAAAGACAAGCAAGCTTAGCAAATTCCTGACTTAGCTAACACTCAGAGCTGCATCCAAACCCAAAAAGTAAGCATTTGGAAACAATTAGAGGTTCACTGCTGGTTGACTAACTCAATTCTAACTTTAACATTGAAACACCATTTTCCTAGCATATATAAAAGGCATGAGTCATTCGGTATATGAGTTTACCAGTAAAACAGGGTAATGGTTTAATTCTTCAAAAGCTGAAGGTAAATTAAATGTATAATCATATAGTCATAAACATAAACTTAATGTAGGCTTAAATGCTAACGGATTAAATAAGCAATAGTTACTACTCTTTATTGCCAGTAACTTTGCAAATGAAAATATATTCAAATTTCACTTGAGAAGCAGCTTTTAGTGAAAGAGTCTCACCATTTCAACTGTAAATTATCTAGCAGTAATGATAAACAAGCCAAACAAAAGAAAAGGGATACATTATGAAAACTTCTGAAGAACAGACTAGTGATAATCGTAATGCTAGGCAATAAAAAATTTCAGAGCTGAAACTATTACTTAGATCTGAGAATAAACATCTACAATAATAATTAAAACATAATCACTGATTCAACTTTTTGAATTGGCTTATGGGCTCAGTCCTTCTGCATATTATCAAGGGTTCTTACAATCTATGAACCTAGAAAAATATAGGTGTACTTTTTAAAGAACCCATAAACTTTGAAGGTCTGGTATATGTCATTCACTTGAAAATGTTTAGTGGACAAAAAGCCAAAGAAAACGGACCCAAAGTTGAAATATACTTTACATTTAGACACAGTAGTCCTAGGGCAAGCTGTAAATAAGCAGTCATATTTGCATAAATATGATTATTTCATAGTGATGAACAATCACCTATTAACACAGAATTTCAAGAATCATAATGCAGGGCTGCCTGGGTGGTTCATTCGGTTAAGCCTCTGACTCTTGATTTTGGCTCAGGTCATAATCTCAGAGTTGTGAGATCAAGCCCCAAGTGGGGCTAATACAGAAGAGATAACTCCATACCACAGGAACTGTGGTTTACCTTATAATTATGCTAGGTTTCAAAACCTACAGTTTAAAATCAATGCACACAGTACCTACTTTAGTCAATAATGGTGATAACTGGATACCCTAAAATACCCCTAACTCAGAGCCAAAGTCACGAAAAGGTCACCCTTTCTTTAAACTTCTGGAACTTAGTTATAACACCTAATAAATCTGGTCTTTGGACCAAAAGCATTAGTAAGTAATGTCATGTTAGTAAGTAATTAGTAATGTCTTTGTTTAGACAACACTTAATAGTGTTTAAAGTGTTTTCATAATTTTTTTCTTATTTGATCCTCACATCAGCCTTAAGTAACCTTAAGAGAAACATTCCATTCCGAAATGACAGAATGTCAGATATAGGCAAGATTTTAAGAGATATTAAGGCCAGCTCCCTCATTGTGCATAAGAGAAAACCTTCTAGGGACATCAAGACAACTTGCTCTTTGTTACATACTAGGAAGAGGCAGAGTTGGATGTGCTGATTCCAATGCTAAAGTTCTCTCCACTACAGCGTCTCATCATGATTAAGTCCTCCAGAGTCAGAGATCGTGTCATGTTCTTTTTAGTCTCAGTGCCCAGCATAGTACTTGGAATATATAAGCACTTGGCACATGTCTGCTGAATATATAATCTATTTAAGAATTTCAAACACTCTGGAGGATTTTAAGATTATAGAATAGTCCTTGTTTGATGTGACTTTCAACCCTTCAAAGTAATAGCTAAATAGAAAAACAACAGGGGTCCCCTCAATTTAGTTACACCCCCAAATAATTTTTTGTTGAAGATTTATTTGACAGAGAGAGAGATTGTGAGATAGCAAGAAACAGAGAGAGCAGAAGCAGGAGGAGCAGCAGGCAAAGGGAGAGGGAAGAAGCAGGCTCCCACCAAGTCAGGAGCCAGATGCGAGACTTGATTCCAGGACACTGGGATCATGACCTGAGCTAGAGGCAGATGCTTAATTGACTGAGCCACCCACCTGCCCCTCCCCAAAGAATTTCTAATAAAAAGAAGCAAAAGTATCTTATCCTCTATTCAAGTACAGATGAGAAAGAATTAAACTCAGGCAGGAGCAATCATTGTTACCAATTCTTGATTTGCAATTTATTATCTTAATAAAAGCTCCTTTCTTTATTCTCATGAATAGAAACTAAAATCAGACCAGCTATATAAGAAAAAAATTATTAAATCATTTATTATATATCCATAAAGAACAAGGGTGTAGATAAAAAAAAAAAAAAGAATGCAAATTCACACTGATACCCTGTCAAGAGGCAGGGAACTGGAAAGAGACAAGGGGATCAATGAAGGAAACGGGCAAAAAGCTCCACAAAGTACACAGTTTTCAGAAGATGGGGCAGGAATAAATTCACATTATTTGTATTACATATGGTGACATTTGTATTGAAAAGATCATGAGACCTGGAAGAACCTCCCCACTCCTTCAGTAACCCATTTGAAAGCAGCAGCTGGAGGATAGACAAAAGCAGGAGATAAAGTTCTTTAAGGAAATCTGCATTTTGCAAACAGTTTAGAAGTGAAGACACAGGATCTTGTTTAGAAAAACCAGATAAGACGGCAGGAAATATTTATCACCATTATCAAAATCAAATTAATTATCATTCACATAGGTTCAGTGATCACAAATTTTAACTCAGAACAAAAACGACTTGAGGTCAGCAAGAAAAATGCAAAAGGACTGGAACCAAAGTGCTGATTAATCTCTAGGTTCAACAAGGTTATTAGGAATTTGGGCTAAACTCTCTGTCTGGTGAAAGTTAAAAAATGGTATACTTGTGACTGATTCGATTTCTGTGCGGTATTCAAACCATAACATTTCCTCACCCTATAGAAAAAGAGGTTTGCCTCTAGATGTGTGTGTTCCTGTGAAGAACCTGTTATCCAGTAATGAGGGCAGAGACAAGTAGCAAAGGGCACTGTTAATATGCAGCAACTCATCTTACCTCTTAAATGATGGAAGCAGTCACCAACATACTATATTTCTTTTATTCTTATATATTTCCTTTATTCTTTCCCTCCTTTCTCTCTGTCTCTTTTCCCTCACTTGATAATGAAAGAATGAGGCAGTTAAATACGGGGGAAGAAAAAGGGGCATGTGAGAAACCTTTTAAGTGAATGGTGCCTGCTTTCCAAAAGCATTCCTTTTGGGACAGAAGGGAGGCAAGCAATTAACACACAATGCTTCCCAATTTTTTGCCAATTTGTGCTAGACTTTATATATCTTAACCCACTTAATCTATACATAACAAATTATGAGGTAAGCATCACTGTTAACCCCACTCTAAAGCTGAAAAACTAAGGCATAGAGAGGCTAAGGCACCATAGAGCTAACTGGTGAGAACAGAACTTGAACCCAGGCACTTGGATGGACTCCATAGCAAATGCTCTTAGCCACACTACAGTATTTCCTCCAATGAAGTCATCAACATGGCTTTGCTAGCTCTCACAAAGCACCTCTGCCTATAGGAGAGGTCTGACGTTTAGGAAAAGCTGACCCTCAGGGTGAATAGGAAGCCTGGACCACAAAAAGAAATTTAAAAGCTCAGGAAAAGAGGAGCAGTAATAACAATGTAAATGTTTTCCACCATCTGAGAGCTGACTGGTATTATCAAAACCTGAATAGAAGCAAATTCCTACCCCTAGTTACCATTATGGGCCCATCTTCAAAGAGAACTTCCAAAGTCACTGTTTGTGAGAAGTAAACCAAACATGGAAATACAAAACAAAGGCAAAAAGACCCTTATTAAATTGTTTATACAAATCAAACTTTTAAAATACCACTCTGAGAACAGACCTTTTACTGAGTATCTCAAGGTAGATTACTAATTGCTACATTACACTGGATGACTACATGAAAATACTTAGTTGCTGAGATGGGGGGGGGGGGATCATGTTTTCCAAGGATTAATTAAGCAAGAGAACAGAGTCACTTACGTGCAGGCTATAGCTAGTGGGAAGAGAGTTTGAAATTAATTACACACAACTTAACAATTAATATTAAAACTGAAGAACCAAGAGGGACTGTGATTTTTTCTTTTGGCAGCCAAGTGAAAAGAAGTGGAGGAAAAAAAAAAGAGTAAGAATGAGTAAGTGATTCAGAGTTGAAAAAACAATATGATTTCCACCTTTAAAGATTTATGTTTACTTTTAATTGTATTTTTTTTTAAAGATTTTTATTTATTTGTCAGAAGAGAGACAGCATGCGCGCACAAGCAGGGCAAGCAGCAGCCAGAGGGAGAGGGAGAAACTGGCTTCCTGCTCAGTGGGGCTCAATCCCAGGACCCTGAGATCATGACCTGAGCCAAAAGCAGCCGAGTAACTGACTGAGCCACCCAGCTGTCCCCACTTTTAATTGTATTAAAAAAAAAGTATTTTAATTCCAGTTAATTAATATACTGTGTTATAGCAGTTCCAGGTATACAATATAGAGATTAGAAAATTCCATATATTATTCAGTGCTGGTGATAAGTGTACTCTTAATCCCCTTTACCTCTTTCACCCATCCTCCTCCCTACTTTTATTTTTTTTAAAGGCTAAAAATGTCAATGATTCTAAAGCCAAAAGTATATTAAAATACACACACACACACACATATGTATATATTTGAAGTTTCACTTCTAATCCCTTTGCCAAGAGGTAAACACACTTACTTTTGGTTCATTCTTTTAGAGTTTCTTTTGGAAATTTATAGGAAAACATGCATGTTATATATGTATCTCTTCTCCTGCTTCTATAAAAGGTGGCATGTGGTGCATTATCAAGGCGTTGCTTTTTTTTTCTTTTCTTTTCTAAGTAGGCTCCATGCCTAGTGTGAAGCCCAAAGCAGGGCTTGAACTCAGGACCCCAAGATCAAGACATGAGCTGAGACCAGGAGTCAGATACTCAACTGACTCAGCCACCCTGGCATCCCTCAAGTGTTTTTAAAAAAATATATCTTGACAATCACATATTACCATATAGAGGTCTTCCCTATTATTATTTTTTTTAAATGATAGATAACATTAAGTTTAATGTTAAGTTTGTCTTGACCTGTTTCTTAGTAACAGCAGTATTAACACTGTTGTGCAAAAGATCTCTAGAACTTTTTCGTGCTGTAACAGTGGAATTCCATACCCATTAAACACTAATTTCTCCTCCTCTCTGCTCTGGCCCTTGTCAACCACCTTTCTACTTTCTGTTTCTGTAATTCCGACTACTTTATCTATTTCATCTGAATGGACATATCATATAGTACTTGTCTCTTTTGGACTGGCTCATTTTGCTTAGCAAAATGTTACAATTCACCTATGTTTTATCATGTGACAGCACTTCCTTCTTTTTAAAGACTGCCTAATATTCCACTGTATGTATATACGTTTCTGTTAATCCATTCATCTGCTGATGGACATCTATCTGGGTTACTTCCACCTCTTATCTCTTGCAAATGCTACAATGAATACAGGTATGTGCACATCTCTTTGAGATCCTGCTTTGAGTTCTTTGAGATGTATATCCAGAAGCGGGATTGCTGGTAAATCTATTTTTTACTTTGTGAAGAACATCCATATTTTCCATAATGGTTGTACCATGCCATGCCTACAAATACTGCACAAAAGTTCCAAATGCTCCACATCCTCATGAATATGTATTATCTGTTCTTTTGATAATGGCCATCCTGATGAATGAGAATGAGTAATTTGGATTTCACGAATGATTAGTGCTATTTGAGCATCTCCTCTTATGCTTATTGGTCAGTTGTATATATTCTTTGGAGAAATGTCTATTCAAATCTTTTGCCTGCTTTATCATCAGATTATTTGTTTGTTGTTACTGTTGCTTGAGTTGTACATTTTCCTTATATATTCTGCATATTAACCCCTATCAGATTATATAATTTATAATTATTTGCTCCCATTCCACAGGATGCCATTTTACTCTGCTGTTGTTTCTCACGAGGCACCAATAGTTTTTAAGTCTCATTTGTCTATTTTTTAATTTGTGCTCTGTCCTTTGGGTTCATAGCCAAGAAATAACTGCTAAATCCAATGTCCTGAAGCTTTCCCTTTAAGTTTTCATCTAGAAGTTTAAGAGTTTTAGATAATATATTTAGGTCTTTAATCCATTTTGAGTTAATGTTTGCTTGTGGTTATAAGGTAAGGGTCCAACTTTATTCTTTTGCATACAGGTATCCAGTTTTCTTAAAACCATTTGGTAAAGACAGACTGCATTTTCCCCATTGTATAGTCTTGGCACTCTTGTCAAAAATCATTTGGCTATATACATATGGTTTATTCCCAGGCTATTTGTTCCATTGGCCTATTTTTATGCCAGGACCACACTATCTGAATTGCTGTTGCTTTGTAGTATGTTTTGAAATCAGGAAGTGTGAGGCTTCCTTCTTTCTCAAGATTATATTGGCTATTCATCATCCTTTGAGATTCCATACAAATTTTAGGAATTTTTTTATGCAAAAAAAAGGTTATTGGGATTTTGATAGTGATTGCATTGGACCTGTAGATCACAAATGTAGATCACAAATGTACATTTAAACAATATTAAGTTCTAAGATCCATAAACAAGAGAAATCTTTCCCTTTATTCTTCATACCTTGTTTGATTTCCTTTAGCAATGTTTTATAGTTTTCAGTATACAAGTCTTTCACTTCCTTGGTGAAGTTAATATTATTAAGTATTTTATCATTTTCAGTGCTGTAGTAAATGGGATTATTTTCTAAATTTATTTTAGATCAGTCATTGTTAGTATATAGAAACACAACGGAGTTTTGAGTGTAGATTTTATATTTTGCAACTTTGTTCTTTTATTAGTCCTACAGCTATTTAATGGAATCTTTAGAGTTTTCTACATATAAGAACATGTTATGTGTGAACAGGAAACTTTAATTTCTTTTTCAATTTGTATGCCTTTCTTTTTCTTGTCTGATGGCTCTGGTTAGGATTTTCAGTACTATGGTTAACAGTGGTGATGAAATTGGGCATGCCTGCTTTGTTCTTGATCTTGGAAGAAAACTTCTGAGTCTTTCCCCACTGAATATGATGTTAACTGTGGGTTTTCATATATGGCTTTTACTACATTGAGGTAGTTTCCTTCTTAGTGTGTTAAGTGTTTTACCATTTCATTGCTGTTGAATTTTGTCACATGATTTTTCTGAGTTGATTGAGATGATCATGTATTTTTTCATTCACTTTCCATTTGGCATATAACATCAATTGATTTTTGTATGTTGAACCATCCTTGCATTCCAAGTGTAAATTCCACTTGGTCATGAAGCAAGATCCCTTTTTAATGTGCTGTTGAATTCATTTTGCCTAATATTTTGTTCAGGACTTTAATTTTAGTCAATATTCAAGACGAATATTGGTCTATAGCGGTTTTTTTCTTTTTTTTTTTTTTAAAGATTTTATTTATTTATTTGACAGAGAGAAATCACAAGTAGATGGAGAGGCAGGCAGAGAGAGAGAGAGGGAAGCAGGCTCCCTGCTGAGCAAAGAGCCCGATGCGGGACTCGATCCCAGGACCCTGAGATCATGACCTGAGCCGAAGGCAGCGGCTTAACCCACTGAGCCACCCAGGCGCCCCTATAGCGGTTTTTTTCTTAAAGATTTTATTTATTTACTTGTTAGAGACAGAGAGAGAGCACAAGTAGGGGAAGCAGCAGGCAGAGAGAGAAGCAGGGTCCCTGCTGAGCAAGGACCGCATTTGCAGGACTCAATCCCAGGTCCCTGGGATCATGACTTGAGCCGAAGGCAGATGCTTAACTGATTAAGCCACCCAGGTATTTCTTGGTCTATTGTTTTCTTTTCCTGTCATGTTTTTGTCTGGTTTCAGTACCTGGGTCACTCCTGCCTCATAGAATGACTGGGAGTCTTTTCTCCTCTTTAATTCTTTGGAAGAGTTTGAAAAAAGAATTGGTGTCAATTCTTCTCTAAATGTTCGGTAGAACTCACCAGTAAATTCATCTGGTTCTGTGCTTTTTTTGTTGTTGTTGCTGTTGAAAAGTATTTAATTAGTGCCTTAATTCTTTAATTACCGGCTCCTCTCTATAGGTTTGTTCAGAGCTTTTTGCTTCTTCATGATTCAGTCTTAGTAGGTTGGATGTTTCTAGAAATACATCTATTTCTTCTAAGTTTCCAATTGTTGGCAAATAACTGTTCACTGTAGTTCCTTATATTTCTTATTTTTGCAATATCAGTTGTAAGTCTCCTCTCTCACTGTTAACTTTAGATATTTGAGTCTTTTTTTCCTAAGAGTTTATCTAGCTAAGGGTTTATCAGTGTTGTTGATCTTCTCAAGAGAATCAAGTCTCGGTTGTGTTGTTTTCTATTGTTTTTCTATTCTCGGTGTCATTTATCTCTGCTCCAAACTTTACTATTTCCTTCTTTCTGCTAACTTTCTAGTTTTTTAGTTTTCTTTTTCAAGTTCCTTAATGTATAAAGTCAGGTTGTTGATTTGAGGGTTTTTTTTTTTTTGCTTCACAAAATTAAAATGAGATAAAATAAAGTCATGTGACCATCCTGAGATTTTAAAAATGTAGGTTATTTATCACTATGAACTTCCCTCTTAGTACTGCTTTCACTATGTCCTCTAAGTTTTGATATGTTGTGTTTTGTTTTCATTTGTCTCCAGACATTTTCTAAATTCCTTTTTAATTTCTTCTTTGACCCACTGATTGTTAAAGAATATGTTAAGTTCCACATAATTTTAGATTTTCATGTTGTTCTACTTATTTCCAATTTCATTCCATTTTGATCAGAGAAGATATTTTGTATAATTTAAATCTTCTAAAATTTGTTAGAACTTTTGTTGTTACCTAACATGTAGTCTATCTGGCATATTGTTCCATGTTTGCTAGAGAAGAATGTGTATTCTGCTGTTCTTGGATAGAGTGGTATACATATTCTGTAAAGTCCAGTTGGTTTACAGTATTGTTCAAGACTATTCTTTTCTTATGGAACCTCTACTTGGTTGCTCTATCTGTAACTGAAAACAAGGTACAATATTCTTCTTTGTCTCTTGTGGCAGTTTTTGTCTTAAAGTCTATTTTGTTTGACATACCTATTTTGTGTGATGTAAGTATGGCCACTTCAATCTCTAGATTCCTGTTTATATAGAGTATCTTTTCTCACCTTTTCACTTTTAGTTTGTGTATATTTGGATCTAAAGTCCATCTCTTACAGGCAGAACAAAACTGGATCATGTTCTCTCTCTCTCTCTTTTTTTTTTTTTTTAATGGGGCAAGGGGCAGAGGGAGAGGGAAAGAATCTTAAGCAGGCTCCACACCCAGCACAGAGCTGGATGTGGGCCTCAATCTCACAACTCTGAGATCATGACCTGAGCCTCAATCAAGAGTCAGACATTTGACCAACTGAGTCACCCAGCTACCCCATGCTATTTTTTTAATCCCCTCAGTCAGCCTTTGTCTTTTAATAGGTATGTTTAATCTGTTTACATTTAAAGTAATTACTGGTATGAAGGACTGCTATTCCTATTCATTGTTTTCAGTCTTAAAGCTTTTTGTTCCTCTTTTCCTCTCTTGCTTTGTGTTTCATTGATTTTTCTGTGGTGACATGTTTTGATTCACTTCTCATTTCCCTTTGTGTATATTCTACAGACATTTTCTTTGTGGTTATCATGGCATGTGACAAGTTACTTTCCTCTTACTTTCAAGATTCTCACGTCATATGTGACATGTGACAGTTTAATTATGATGTGTCTCATTGTATGCCTCTTTAGATTTATCCTAATTAAGTTTCCTGAATTTGTATGTCCATTTCTTTTCTCAAAGTTGAGAATGTTTTGGCCATTATTTCTTCAACAGGTTCTCTGCTCCTTTCTTTCTTTGCTTTCTAAACTCCCATATCTGTAGGTTGTTGTTCTTGTCCATCAATCCCTTTGGCTCTCTTCACTTTTCATTTTTGGCTTATCTGCTTTAGTAATTTTTGTTAAGTCCTGTGTTCAAGTTCACTGACTCTATCTTCAGTCTGGTCAAATTCACTAAGTCCTACCAGTAATTTTTCAATTTAGTACTGTTATTCTTCAGTTTCATAATTTCTTCTTGGCTCTTCTTCCTAGTTTCTACCTCTTCGTTCATATTCTCATTTTGTTCATGCATCATATTCCTAATTTTGCCCATTTGTCTATCTATGCTTTCTTTTTTTTAAAAAAAAGATTTTATTTGTTTATTTGACAGACAGAGATCACAAGTAGACAGAGGCAGGCAGAGAGAGAGAGAGCAGGAAGCAGGCTCCCTGCTGAGCAGAGAGCCTGATGCGGGTCTCGATCCCAGGACTCTGAGACCATGACCTGAGTCTAAGGCAGCGGCTTAACCCACTGGGCCACCCAGGCGCTCTCTATGCTTTCTTTTTAGTTAATTAGGTATCCTTATGATGGTAATTTTTAATTCTTTATCTGGCAATTCATATCTCCTTCTTTTTAGGATTTGGTTTCTAGAGATCTAAGTTACTTCTTTAAATGTGTTGCAGTTGGCTGTTTCTTCACATGTCTTATTTTTTGTTTTTGGGATTTTGGCATCCGAAGAATCAACCAACTCTCGAGACTTTATGGTCTGGTTTCATACAAGAATGACTTTCTCTACTCAGCCTGGCTAGAGATTCTGGGGGCCTCAAAAATCTTTTCTTGGTATGTGTCCTCTATGTGCTTTTTTTTTTTTTTTTTTTTTTTTTTTTACAAGTAATCTGTCCTGTTTGGAGAGGTTTCCTGGCTTCTACTCAGGAGCTTTTATGTGTCTGGAATAGTACAGCAAGCTAGGCTGTAGTAAATCCAATCCTGGGGTTCCATCTAGTGTCTGTTGGGGGTACTGCAGACTCTAATGCAGGACGTTGTTCTCAGGGATGCCCAACCAGGCATCCTGTTTGTCAGTACTTGGATACAAGCAAGCAAGACACTCTCTCTCAGGCAGTACCTTCCAAAAGTCTGTTGGTGGTATGCTCAACTCCTTTCCCTCTTTAAGGATAATGTGGGAGTTGGGGTTTTCCTCCCAAACATTCCACCCTGTGCAGGGGTGGGGGTGGGAGTGGCTCTAATGATAGAGTTATGAAGTGTCAAACATTTCCTACCAAGCCTCCACATAGTTGGCTTCCTACTAGCCTGGAATGCAGGAAACTCTGAACTAGTTTCAGGATTTCTGCAAATCTATTTTGTCAGTTTGCTGTGTTAAAGTTCTGTCCTTAGTGAAGGAAAGAGAATTTAGGGCCTCCTTTTCTGCTATCTTCCTAATGTCACCTCTCTTCCCCCAACTTCTTCTTTTTAGGACTGCACAGAACTCCCTTTCTGATGGACATTTGTGATCTTTCCAATTTTTGGCTGTAACAAATAAAGCCACAAAGAATGACCTTATCGATATATTCTTTTACATTTTTGCCAGTTCATCTTCAGGATATAAATATTTCTAGAACTAGGACTCCTTAATCAAAGATAAATGCACAATTAATTACGCTAGATACTGTCAACATTCGTTCTGCAGAAATAGAATCATTCTCATTTCTGTCGGCAATGTTCTGCCTGTTTTACCTAGAGCCTTGACAGAAAATTATGCAAACTTTTGGATATTTATCCACCTGATAGATGAGAGGTGGTGTCTCAATGTAATTTTAATTTGTATTTCTTTTTTATAAGTGAGGCTGAACTACTTTTATATGTTTAAATGTAAATTCTATTTCTTTTCCTGTAAACTAAATGAACTTATATTTTTGTCAATTTATCAGGCTATTAAGTCTTTTAATTTTTCTTTTTGGAGCTTTCTCTATATTAGGGAGGTTAGTCTTTCATGTTCTAAGTAGCAAATATTTATCAGTTTATTATGTCTTTTACTTCCCTTTTAATTTTGTTTTTTATTTTTTAGAAATATTTTATTTATTCATCTAAGAAAAGAGAGAGACAGAGTGAGACAGAGCATGAGGGGAGGTCAGAGGGAGAAGCAGACTCACCATGGAGCAGGGAGCCTGACTCAGGACTCGATCCCAGGACTCCAGGATCATGACCTGAGCCAAAGGCAATTGCCCAACTGAGCCACCCAGGTGGCCTTTGCTTGTTTTTTAACGTCAGAAAACCAATGTTTCGTTTCTAAAATTCTGCCATATATTTCTAGGGGGTGCCCATGGTCACCTGCTACCTTTGGCACCAGGTTTTCTATGTGGCTGGCAAACAGAGGCCATCAGCAGACCAGGCCAGAGAGGTATACAAGGGGGCTCTACCTTGCGGCTGGTATCAATAACTTCCTACTTCACTTCTTACTACAAGATAATGTTCTTGCCTCCCAAGTCCCAGATCTTGATGCTGGGGCCCGTGGCAATGCAGAGACAGTATTGGTTAGGACTGAAGCACAGGGCATTGATGATATCCCCACCATCCAGCATATAAAGGTGTTTGCCTTCATTGAGATCCCACAGCATGGCTTGGCCATTCTTGTCTCCAGAAGCACAGAGGGACAGTCACAGAGTTCAGATAGCTGATGTGGCCAATGTGATTAGTCTTCAGCTTACAGTGTGGCAGCTTCCGTACCTTGACCAGCTTGTCCCAGCCTCAGCAGATAATAATGGGATTGCTGCTACTGGATGGAAAGCAGACACAAGACATCCACTCCGCACGGCTCTCATAATGGACAGTATATTTGCATACAATCCATAGTTTGATGGTTTTATCTCAGGGGCTACTGACAACTTGTTGGTTGTTGAAGGCCATACTCAGCACATCCTTGGTGTGGCCTACAAATCCGCATGTGGTGGTACCGTGGTACCTGTTGTGAGATCCCGGAGATGAAGGAGTCCATCCCAGGAGCCTGAGAAGGCAAAGTGGACACCTCAGGAAACGACCACATCACTAACAAAGTGGGAATGACCCAAAAGGGCATGCTGTGGGATGCCATGATCAGTCTTATCCCTGGTCAGCTTCCACATGATGATGGTCTTATCTCAAGAGATGGAGAGTATCATGACCAGGAACTGGGGAGTGGTGGTGATCTGGGTCACCCAGCTGTTGTGGCCCTTGAGGATGTCACCAAGTATCATCTGCTCAGTTATGGCGGCAGCAAAGTGCAAGTATCGCCGTGGTGACAAGACTGGAGTTAGATAATATTTACTGTAGGAGTGCTTTACTTGTTAATTTTGTTGTACCTATGGAAATATTTAAATTCTTTAAAAAAAAAAAAAGAATCGAGTTGGATAGCTGAGAGAGACTAGCACTACCGTTGTGGCTCTGCTGAGGAAAAGAACTTGACTTCCCTTTCGATGCTTTCTTTTCTATGCCAAAGTTTTTTCATGTAACTTAATTCACCAATCTTTTTTCTTACTGATTCTAGGTTTCAAGCCATAGTTATTCCCCTAATACTCTCTTATTAGAAAATAATTCAGACATGCTTTCTCCTAGTATTAGCATGGTCTAATGTTTTACTTTCTCATCAAGTTTGGAACTCGTCCAAGTATACATAGTATTAGCTACAGTTCCAAATTTATCTTTCTCCAAATAGCTGTCCAGTTATTAGAAAGCCTATCTTTCCCCCACTGAGTTGAAATGCCACCTTCATCCTTATTAAGTTTGTATTTGCACATAAATCTATTTGTGGGGGCATCTGGGTGGCTCAGTCAGTTAAGCATCTGCCTTCACAGTGTCCTGTGATCAAGCCCTGAGCTGGGCTCTGGGCTCAGCAGGGAGCCTGCTTCTCCCTCTCCTGCTCTCCCTGCTTGTGCTGTCAAATAAATAAATAAAATCTTTAAAAAAAAATTATTTCTGGACTTTCTGATCTGCTCTGATAGATTTGCTTCTTCAGGTACCTCCCTATTTTAAGTATAAAGGCTTTCTTTACATTTTATATTTTATTTTTCAGGGTTTTTTTGAGCATTCCCTCCTGCTTGTTTGTTTTTCCTTAAAAGCTTTAAAATCAACTTTTACTACCAACCTCCAGGAAAAAAAAAACCTGCTGGTATTTTTATTAGAATAGTTTTAAGTTTATAAATAAATGTAAGAGTTAACATATTTATGATACTGATTCTTCAAAAACAAAAAAGACTCTGTTCAAGTCCATTTGTATTTTTAAAGAAATATTTAAAAACTCTTCCTCACACAAGTTTTGCACATTTAATCTATAGACTGAATTTTGCTTATAAATAAAGGGTATTAATTTTGTACATCAATTTTATATCCTTAACTGTACTAAATTATGCTTGCCAGTTTTCCCATTATTTTCATGAGTTTTACAGAAATAAAATGATAGATTTTACATAAAATAATCTCTTCTTTCAAATTTTTTAAGTCTCAAACACTTTCTGGTCTAAAGTAGTCTCAAACACTCTCTTGTCCAATAGGCTAATGATCACTAATACATTACCATATTTGCTCTGCTCTTTCCAATAGTTATATATCTTTAAGATTTTATTTATTAGAGAGAGAGAGAGAGAGAGCGTGCAAGCGAGCCAGGGAGGAGAAGTTGGGGGGAGGGCAGAGGGAGAGGGAGAAGCAGACTTTCCACTAAGCAGGGAGCCTGACGCAGAATCATGAAGTAGAGCTGAAGAAGATGCTTAACATTCTGAGCCACCCAGGTTGCACTCTTTCCAATATTTCTAAGACTGTCCACCACCCTCTTAACTAGGATTCATGCTGTGAACTACCAAACACACAAAATAATTTGACTACTTCCAAATTTCCCCAAGGATAGTAACATAACCAGTACTTTTCTAGATGCATAGGTGAGAGGTTAATACTTATGAACAAATGAATTCCTTAGGGATTCTCTCCCAGAATGCTGGCTGAGAAAGGCTGTTAGACTAATTAGTGTTTATAAATGCTCTCACTATGATGGTTTTATGTATGATTTAAAAATAGTTATTACACAATGATGTTCCTATTTATTCAGTTTTATAATTTAGACACATATATAAATAAGTAAAAAAATTAAGAAACTGCTTACCTTACCCCAGAAGTATAGTTCATAAATTATAACCACTTGAAGGATGAGGCACAAAGGAAATTATTAGGCAAAACCACTTTTGATAAAAAATGCCGTAATTTCTTATGTATATGACTATTTGAAGATATGGCAGCTTCTTAAATGTTTTTAAAAATGCTACTTTTTAGTTAATAATTATCTGTATATCTATTAAGTTAATAATTATCTATTATCGGGGCACCTGGGTGGCTCAGTTGCTAAGTATCTGCTTTCGGCTCAGGTCATGATCCCAGGGTCCTGGGATTGAGCCCTACATTGGGATCCCTGCCCAGCGGGGAACCTGCTTCTCCCTTCACACTCCCCCTGCTCATGTTCCCTCTCTCTCTGTCTCTCTCTGTCAAATAAATAAATAAAAATCTTTTAAAAAAATAATTATCTATTATCACAAATAATTATCTATTTAACCACAGAATCAACAAGATTTATCAAAATCAGTATCTGGTCCAAATTCTGTATTCATTAACAATGATGATCATCCATGATTTAGAATTTCAAGTACATAATTTTGTTTTCACTAGTGTATATTCTCTTTCTATTTCATATTTCTATTTATGATTGTAACTGTCATTTCTGAAGTCTGTACTTCAGTTTGCCTCTGCAAGTTGAACTATTTTTTTCTTCAAAATGATGAGACTAAATTACCTGAAGAACTTTTACACCTAACAAAAGACAATTTCTTTTGTTCAAAAGTTTTTCTTTGTATTTACAAATGATTATGGTAAAAATAATTCGTAAAATTAACCAATTAAAAGTAAACCAGTTTCCACAAATGGGAACTGGTGAGTTGTAGAAAACCGATTAAGAAAAAAAAAATTCCAGCACAGCTTCAAAGATACCACACCAGAAACAAAGCTCATTTCTGCATCCTGTTTATGTATTTTTTTCCCATCATACATAGGTACCTCTTTTATTTAAGTGAATCAAAAATCAAGCTACAGATCTATGTAAAAGGCATCACTTTTAAATAAATCACAGTGTGATTCAAAGCTACAACTAATTGTTCAAATTTCTGCATGCTAAGTTATGAATTTCATTGCCATTCCAACTCAACTACTTAAGGGAAAAGGAGCAAAATGACTCTGAAATCTCTTAAAAGAAATGTATTTTCAGAAGATAAAAAATGACATTCTCACTGCTGAACTGCATCGCTGCTTTTCACTGAGAAACAAAATTCATCACAGCACAACTCAGTTTTACTAAGCAATTTAAAGCATCCTTTGCCTGTGATAGAAAATGTTGAAAGAAAAACTTTTTCTAAGAAATCACTTTCACTGTGAAAGTGAAAACAGAACACTGGCCAGCCTATAAGAAGAGATGCCTATTTTCATAGCATGTTCTCAATCGAGAAACATTTAGGTCCAGAAAACATCTAGAGCCCTATTATTTCTTTTGCTCTTGGTGAACTGCAAATACATATATAAAAATTAAGGGTAAGGAAAATTACTTCTTATAATCATTTTGTCAAGTTGCTAAGAGTTTTCATGTATTTCCTAAAATCAGTTTTGGCTAACCAGGCAAACTCTTACTTAATTTGAAAAACATCTGAGTGATTTGCTTACAAGTATTTCATTATCATATGAATATTTAAGCAAATTAAGTTTGCTCCCTTAACATAAAAATAGACAACTGGAATGTCTTTATTTTTGTACTCTAGAGCTATTACTTTTTTTATTACCTTCTATTTAAAAAAATATGTTTTTGAGGTAAAGTCAGAAATGTTAATTTGCCTTAAAGACGTTAGGAAAGAAGCACAATTTTAGAAATGCATCACCGCACCCAAAATAAATGTAAAATAAAATAGCACCCCCCAGAGAGACCCAAATAATGTTATATGTATATATATGCACTCTGATATTTTCCTGATACATATATACTTCATATATACTCTTATTTAATAATGAATCATTCTATGTGTTGCCCTGTACCTCATTTTACTTATCATTGAATGACAGACTTGCTACCTAAAAAATCATTATGAAACTTTACTGACTTAAAATAATAATTGTATTTTTACTTTTCATCTAGAAACTTTGAATGCTTTAATGCTGACCAAGCTTAATAATCAGCATATATAGTAGAAACTCAATGTAAACAAAACAAAACACCACTCTAAAAATAACTGTAAAGAAATGTTATTAACAGTGGTAATGTGACCTTCAGGTGTTGTGATCCCAACTGATTTTTCTTTATACTTTCTATTGTACATCATTTTCCAAGTTTTCTACAATGACTATGTATTATAAAAAAAAAAAAAAAACTAAAAAAATTTTCTTAACAACGTAATTTTAAATACATGCTATAATCAGAAATACTCTTTTAAAAAAGGGGCTCAGAATAAAAGAAAAAAGCCAAAATAAAACCCACAAAAACAGTAACATGGTCCTTTTGGCTGGTGGAAGTATGAGAATTTTTTTTCCTTATCCTCTTCTATACCAAGTTTCTCTATCAATAAACTTATTTCCATAATCAAAAAAAAAAACCCAAAAACCAACTGTGTAATTTTCATTAAATCCCCAGCCTCTTCTCTCAATAGCAGGAGAAAAGAAAAAAAAAACCCTGGCTATTGCCTGAGGACACCGTTGTCCCTACAGCAGTGTTTTCTCTCCCACACTCCAGTACTGCTGGCGTTAGTGATGAGGTAAATGTTCTCACTACTATTTCCAGATCTCTGCTCCACCTACTTACCCCCAAAAAACAGTTCCTTTAAGACCTAGGCCATCAGATTATTCCATCTTCTACCCATCTTGACTCCCAGTGCTATGATTCTGGATAGCTCCCCTCTGTCACTAAAGAGTGTAGCCATGGGCTTATTCTCTTTCCCCCTCTACTTTTCTCATGACTCTTAGTTTAAATACCCATATGGGCAGCCCATCCAGCACACATGGCCTCGATCTGATGAATTTATCCTGGACCCACACCTACAGCCACTCCAGAGACCTGCAGATCCCAAGTTCAAGCCTCTTACAGCCTGAACCTCCCCTACTCAACCGCACTCACCCGCACTCACCCTCCTGCCGGAGTTCCGACCTGCTAACCCTCTCTCTTGCTTTTCTCCTCTTTTTCAGCATCTATTACCACCTTTAAATCTTTATTTCCCACCGCTATAATCCCTGCTGTGCTCTGTTCTCACTCTGTCAGCACTCCTCTGACAACCCCGAACGGACTGAATCTATCTACTCCATACCCTTCATCAAGTAGCAGAGAAGACTAGAGAAAAACATACAATGGTGCTGGTGGTTTTCACTTTAAATTCATGACCACAGACCTCAGAGTGGGCCCCCAGCGCTGGCAGGCAATCCTGCTGCTCCCTTTTACAGCAAAAGTCCTTAAAGAGGAGTTGACTACAGTTGCTAACCCCATTTCGCTCCTTCCCATTCTCTCCTGAAGCTCCTCTGAAGAGCCTTTCCTTCTCATTACCTCTTGGCTAAGTTACCAATTATCCGTCATCCTTCCGTGACCACCAATCCACCGATCCACCGATCCATGTGATCCATCGATCACTGCTTCCGTCTGAGACACTTTCTTCACACAGCTCCTAAGACAATGTGCGTTTCCGACTCCTCCCATCTCACTGCCACTCTCCTTAGCTCGAGCTGCTGCCTGTGCCCTGCCTTTCAGGGTTCAGTCCTCAGCCCTCTTCTCCTCTCTACCAGCTCTCACTCTCTGGGAAAACTCATCCAATCTCATGGCTTTAAGTACCATACACAAGCAGATGACACCAGAGTTTATCTTCCACCCCAACCTTCCCCCTGAACTCTAGACGCTCTACACTCTGTCCTGTATGTTGCACTTCAGCTGTACTTTCCTTCTCACTGCATCTTACACAGGTCAGGCAGCTTCCCACCTGAGTATGTTTACCTGACGCTCCCTCTCCCAGGAATAATCTTCCTTTGAACAGTCGCCCGCCTTTCTCCTTTACTATTAAGGGCTCTGTCACCTTATGCAGAGTACTTTCCAAGCCCTTCTAAAATAACACCCCCTTACACTGCTTCATAGCATTCACCCCCCCTAAGACATTACGTTATCTATCTGTACATTCATCTGCTTTATTCACTGTAACACCTATTAGAATATAAGCTCTGTAGGGGTTGGGTATTTGCCTGTGTTATTTACTGTCTAGCACAGAGTATGCACTAAAATATTTATTGAATTATTTTTTAAAAGATTTTATTTATTTATTTGACACAGAGAGAGAGAGAGAGAGCGTGCGCACAAGCAGGCAGAATAGCAGGCAGAGGGAGAGGGAGAAGGAGAAGCAGGCTCCCCACTGAGCAGATAGCCCACGTGAGGCTTGAACCAAGGACCCTGGGATCATGACCTAAGCCAAAGACAGAGGCTTAACTGACTGAGCCACCCAGGTGCCCCATGATTTTTAAGATATGTTAAAGTTTCCTGGTTTATCTCCAAGACGTGAGATTATGAGAACACTTCAATAGATAAGTTATACATTTCACTAATGTTTGAGTTTTTTTTTATAATTAAATGTATTATTTTTGTCATCAGAACAATGGAAAAGAACATATAAAAATATTAAAGTTTAACAATAATGAGAAAGAATCAAATTTATAAATTTGAGACTATATATTTATGTAAACTAGTGAGAAAACATTTTACAAATACTCGAAAGACTTACATAGGGATGATACACAGGTTTTATCTTGAAAGCTAACTGTAGTTGACCGATTGTGGCTACGTGAAACATCATACTGAAAGGAATCCTGAAGCTAAATTGGGTTCTCCAGAATAGAAGGATGCTTTTCAGGAAAATGGAAGCAGTGTGAATTATGATTCATGCCAAATAAATGCCACTCAGTGACTTTATATCTGTATGTGTACCATTTCCAATCCTTTGTATTCAGCTGAGTTCTCCCAAGAATTCCACATTTGTACATCCCTGCCTAGGAGAGATCTCTAGACAAACATCTAGTGAGAGACCTCAAACTTGGTCACAACCAAAACAGACCTTTTGATCTGCAGAGGCTTAACTGACTGAGCCACCCAGGTGCCCCATGATTTTTAAGATATGTTAAAGTTTCCTGGTTTATCTCCAAGACGTGAGATTATGAGAACACTTCAATAGATAAGTTATACATTTCACTAATGTTTGAGTTTTTTTTTATAATTAAATGTATTATTTTTGTCATCAGAACAATGGAAAAGAACATATAAAAATATTAAAGTTTAACAATAATGAGAAAGAATCAAATTTATAAATTTGAGACTATATATTTATGTAAACTAGTGAGAAAACATTTTACAAATACTCGAAAGACTTACATAGGGATGATACACAGGTTTTATCTTGAAAGCTAACTGTAGTTGATGTTTCAAAAAGAAACAAACATCATTCTTCCTCTAGTCTTTCCTCTTGCATAAGGACCCCTTCACGCACTAGGCTGCTCATGTAAAAGCTCTAAGAATTATCCTTGATTTCTCTTTCATTCAACCCTGTACTAAACATTCTTAATCCATAAGCAAATCTTATTAGCTCTAAGCCCGAAGCATTTTCTAACTTTATCTGTATCTTTCCAGCTCCTAGATGAGACTGAGAAGTAAAAGGGTAACATGAGCTACCATGGCCTTTCATTTCATCGACTCTAATAGGTTTCTAGCTGCTCTGCCGTTTTTGCACTCTTGCCCCCTGTAATCCATTACCTACATACCAGCCAAAGTAATTTTTAAAAATACAAACCAAATAATGTCACTTCCCTATGATTTTCCACTGCAGTTGGGAAACTGCAGTGTTTCCCTAATCCTGGCTAATTTTCCCAGGTCTGTCTCTCCAATTTTAACACAAACCACTCTCCTCTTACTCCCTACACTCCTGCCATATTGGTCAACACTGTTTTCACTATAGGGTTTTGATACTAGCTCTTTCTTACAGAATGCTCTTCCTCTGACAGGCTCTCTGGTGACATTCTGATATCAGTTTAAATGTCCTCTCTTTAGAAGACTTCCTTTACCACTCAATTTAAAGTAGCAACCCAATCCTACATCCTATGTTAACTCTCTACATGCTACAAATAACTATTTGATATTTGCATAATTTATTTATTGTTTGTTGTTTCTCTCGCTCTCCTACTGTAATGTAAGATTAAAACAGTATCATATCACCACTTTGGTGAGAGGGTCTATTTAATAAATATTTGCTGAAAATGATTTGTACAGTTTTTAAATGTGTCATATTCCAGTAAAAAAGTTGTGAGTAATGAGGAAGTGGTGATGCAACATGGGGGCTTAAGTGGGTAGGAGAAGAATAAATGGAACAAGTTGGGATTGGGAGGGAGCCAAACCATAAGTGACTCTTAATCTCACAAAACAAACTGAGGGTTGCTGGGGGGAGGGGGGCTGGGAGAAGGGGGATGGGGTTATGGACATTGGGGAGGGTATGTGCTTTGGTGAGTGCTGTGAAGTGTGTAAACCTGGCAATTCACAGACCTGTACCCCTGGGGATAAAAATACATGTTTATAAATAAATAAATAAATAAATAAAAATAAAATTAAAAAAATGAAAAAAAAAAGTTGTGAGTATGTATTTTTTTTTAACTGAATGGGAACAGAACTAAATAAGAATTCCTTATTTGGGAAAAGAGAAAGTAATTCTCCAAGGCTAAAAACACATTAATTTATTTTGATTCAAATCCAAAATATACACACTTTTTGCCTGGCAGATTCCGGTGCTGACTTTACAACAATGAAAAAACAACTTGCCCTCATGGAGCTTAAAAGAGAAGAAACAAGCTATTTCAATTTGGTAAGTAAATGCCATGAAAGGAATAGTAAAAAGTGCTATAGGTATATATATAGCCTGAGAGGTGGACAATCCGGAAATGCTTCCTGAAGAAAGGGCTGTTTAAACTGCAATCTGATCTGAAGGATAAGCAGTTATGATGGACATACTTGTGGGAGGAGGGAGACAGGCACTCAGGGTGTAAGAGTATCTTGGGCAAAGGAAATATGGTCAAAGCCCAGAATCCAAGCAGCTCATAACATATTTTCAGAAAACTTAAAGTAATTTAATGTGACTGGAGAAGATATAAATTGAGAAGGGGTGAGAGAAAGACTGAGAAGTAAATGGGTAACATCATAATGCCCCACTGAGCCATTTAGACTTCTTATGAAGGTAAGAAAGTGCCACTGAAGAACTTAAAGCAAAGTAATGTTTCTCCATTTACCATAATCTTCACTTAAGAAAGATCACTGTGGCCACATGGTAAAGAAGAGTTTAGAGAGGGACAGAGAAGCCTATCTCTTCAAAGTGACAACAGATAGAAGAATTAGGATAGTAAGAGCAGAGCCAAAGTAAAAAAAAAAAAAAAAAGCAATTATTAAGATCCTACTGTATTAGAAGCAACTAAAACTTCTAATACAAAACAAAATAAACATGGGACATGCAAATACAGAGGTATAAAAGTTACCAAATCCATCAGGAGTTAAGTTTTATAGAATTCTCTGAGATGTTAGCTGAACTTTCAAGAAAGTATAGTTAAGATTTCCAAAGATGGGGGTGCCTGAATGGCTCAGGTGGTTATGCATCTGACTCTTGATTTCAGCTCAGGTCATGATCTCAGGGTCATGAGTTTGAGCCCTGCGTTAGGCTCCAAGCTGAGGATGGAGCCTGCTTAAGATTCTCTCTCTCAGTGGGCTCAGTCAAGTGTCTGCCTTTGGCTCAGATCATGATCCCAGGGTCCAACCATAGCTGTCTCCCCGTTCAGTGGGGAGTCTGGTTCTCCCTCTCTCTTTGGCCCCGTCATGGGCACACAAACACTTTCTCACTCTCTCTCAAATAAATAAATAAAATCTTAAAAAACATTCTCTTTCTTCCTCTCCCCACCACTCACATGCCCTCTCTCAAAACAAAGCAAAGATTTCCAAACTTTCAAACTTTCTAAGACTTTTACATAGTAGCATTGCTTTCTAGTATAAATAATTTGAAGAAACTTAAAAAATAATCTGCATGTTTAAAACGTGTAAATTTTTTAAAGAACTTCAAAATCTGTATTTATGAGTAACTGATAAGATTATAATTCCTCATAATTAAATAAATGTATTCTATTCAACCATAAGCTGTAAAAATCATCATATGCCCTCTAGTTATCATCAGAAAGCAAGTTTTGCTGACAGTAAAATCATTATGGATAAATAAAAACAGTAAAATCAAGACATATGTATAGATATGTATATATAATTCACATGAAATAATTCAAGACTGAATAATTCAATACTGAAAGGCACTTATTATTTCATTATTCTTATAAAAATTAAGTCAATAATAAAATATATTTCAGAGTGTGATAAATTTGAAATACTATTGAATCTAATTCAACAAATATTTATCGAGAATTTATACACACACACAGACACACACACCTTGCATACACATTACAACAGAGATAAACTAGACTAAGAGACAGACCCTTCCTTAAGAATTTTATAAAACTAGATAGAGAGACAGTCACTTATATACCTCAATAAGCATTTTTATACGACTTCTGCAATGATAATGTAACTAATAAATTAAATCGTTATAGAAGAGACTATAACATTCTTTTGCATTTGTAAGATACAGATTAAGATTCTAACTATAGTTAATATATTTTATATTATCAGTGTTCTGCTCTACAGATAAATGTTGGATTAAAAAATATCCTACTAATTTGGATTGCAAATCCAAAAGTCTAATTGCTAAATACCAAAAAGAAGCATTAAAACCTAAACAAGAAATAAATGGCAAAAGAAAAAAATAGGAAGATGCAGAGAGAAATAATCTACATAGGAGTTTGTTAAAGGCCAAAAGAAAGCCAACACAATCACAATTTGTACTGTAGATCTGTAATTTAAGTACCACATTTCTCACCTCTCATTTTAATACCTGAAAGTAACATACAACACTTACCTTATAACTATAAGCATGGCTATCAGGATTGAACAAATAGGATCTGCTATCATTAGACCAAAATTTTGCATCATGATGGCAGAGGCAATTACACCAATACTCCCAAGTGTATCTGCCAGAATGTGTAAAAATACACCTGGGAACAAAGCATAATCAGAATCAAAATAGTATCTTCTGATCAATGAAAAATACAAATATTTCTTAAAACTGTATTCTTGATTTTATATATTAAAAAACTAAATACCAATCTGAAAATCAGGGAGAATTTAGATTCACTGATCAGTAATGAAGTAATAATACTCCCAGAAATTTAAATAATCTTTCCTTTTTTATATCAGCAGGGGTTAAAATATCTGATTCATAAATTATACTTGTTTTTAATGTTCCTTAATATTTGATATAACATACATGAGGGATAACAGAAATAAGTTTATTTTAAGCACATTCAGCTCTGGTTAAAAAATTCCACAAGTTAATTAATAATTTGTTAGAAGAAAATGGTATTAGGCTGAAAGAATTGTTCAAGAACACGTTTATGATTACAAATACATGGGTACACAGAGCCCTCTGCTGGTAACTAACATTATTACTACTTGAAACTAAATTTCCTATGGACTGTGACTGTAAATCCTGATATACTTATTAATTATCCTGAAGGTTTTGTTACCTAAAATTATACCTTAATCTCAAACCTGATAAGAAAGAAATTAGAAATATGAATATTAAAAGCAAATATAAAATATTTTAAAGACTTCTAATAAAAGTTAATTAAATTAACACTTGCTATTATTTAAATATTAAATAGGTAGGATACTGATATTCTGTCTTGAAACCTATATAATATTGTGATATTGTGATTATAATAAGAAATATGTATTTGGTCTTCATTCTGGTTTCTGGAAAACCCTTGGAACTTCCTAAGTGACAGAGACAAAGTTTCTCCAGTTAATGTTAATATACTTTTGGACCCCACCTAAGGATGGGAGCTGGCTGCCAGGAGAATCAATCATATGATTAGAGGGTTGGAACTTTCAGTCCCAGGCCCCTCTGACTTCCAGTTATCAGAAAACTGCTTGCTGGTATGAGAATACATTCTTCACTCCCCCACTGGAATTGGGCACAGAATTAGTTCGTGGTCAGAAGCGGGATCAGAACCAGAACCCATTAAATATTAACAGTTAATAATTGAATGGAAAACCATTAAAACGATCAAGAAGTTTAAAATACATTATTTCTTAAACAGACTTAACTAAGACAATAAATTATTCAACATTTAGATCTTTAATAGGTAAAATTTACTGTATAGTAAAACATTGTCTTTGAAATAAACTTAAATCATATTACAAAAAATGGATCATTTTAAAATAGTATTTATTCTATCTGAAAAGAAATAATAAATAAAAAGCATGTGTCTACTTTAGAAGTATTTATTCTACTTTATTATTCACTGGACAATTAAAGGCAAACCATTTATCTTTGAGGTATAAAACAGATTTGCTAAAACTTGAAAACACTTTCTAATAATTTAAAAACAGACTATTACTGAATCAAATCTTAATGAGCTCTAGGAAATTATCTTTGTCGACTACTGTGTAATTTTATATCAAGTATTATACCAAAGATAATTCATCCCACCGTACTTAATATATTTCTTCATTCATATGGAGTATTGACCTTTATAACTATTCTTCAAAAAGCTAAATGGCTCCATTTCCTATAACAAAAATATGCTGAAGCTTACTTAGAGACAAAAAAACTCTTCTTCTAGGGTATTTCAAATAGCAAAGAATTAAACAGACTAATAAGTGTCAAGGCCACATTAAGTTTAAAAAATAAAACTGAAGAAAAATACCCATCAAAGTAGATTGAAGGTATCTAAGCTTCAAAACTCTTAAGTGACATGTGATTTCAAGTCTTTATATTCTTTAATCAGTGTTTTAGTAGGATCAGACATGAAAACAGCTCTAAATACTGAAAGGGAAGAGAAAAGAATCATTTGTTCTTGATTTTTCTTTGACTGAAAAGTCCCCAACCTGAAAACTGGCTCTATTAGCAAGTGTTATTAACTACCTAAACCCTACTTACTTTCTAGTAACTGTTTCAAGAAGAAAAAATCACTGAAGAAAAAAGTTTAAACCCATATGTTTAACTGATAGAAAAGTTAAGAGCTGGACTTGGTAGCATATGGATATTTTCACAGCCCAAGAACACTCTAGACTGAGGTCATATATATATTTTCTTAATTTTTTGTACTTCGTATCTGGTAATTTTAATATGTGTGTCACTGGGGTTCTAAATCTTTGCTTTATTGTTGTTGATCCTTTCCTCTAGCCAGAGGTCATACTGAAGATGCTGCAAATAACTGAAAAACTCATTTATCTCAGTTTTCATGTATGAGTATCCACATGGAAACTTTGAATGCCAGACACTTTTCCCTATCCTTGAGATACCTACTGGGCTGCTGCAGACACCATAAATTGATGGATACTCAGAAAACATAAAGTAATTTTCATAACAGGTTATATAAAAGATAATTAGGAAGGCAAATCTAACCTCCCTTCTCTCAACTTGTGATGATTTCCAAAACTAAAAATAAACTCATATTATCAAAGCTAATTTATAGCATTGGATATAGATACATTACATATGCATGATTACAAGCTATTTCAGCAAATGCTATTCTAAACCAATTCTATATATTTTGCAAATGGAAAACTAGTGACTGGAAGACACATTTAAGCCTCCTGAAATAAACTCCTCAGTATGGAGGAGCACATTCATAGTGGGGGGAAAAAAAGAAAAGCTAGAGCTGTATCAAGAAATAGTGGAGAAAAATAGGCACACTAGGGATTGGATCACAAGCTACTGAGGGAGTCAGAGTGAAGTCAAAAGTTAAAAGCAGGAAGGTGGGGAGCTGGGAATTAGGAAACTTTGATGATGAAGTCTAAACAGAAATTCAGAGCCAAAGATCGGCTCCTACCACAAAAAGAAAAACTGTCATAATTCACAGATAAAACTGATTTTCTCTGCTTTATAAAATTTTGTAATGTACTGTTTTACATGGCATGTAAGCTTCTGCTTAGCCATCGTCATTTGATGCCAGTGGATATGACGACAAAGGTTTCACTTTGCATTTTATATAGAAGTTAATATTAATATAACAGAGTCAATTTTTTAGAGCAAGTTTCCATTCATAGCAAAACTGAACAGAAGGTAGAGAGATTTCCCATATATCCCTGTCCTGGGATTCCAAATTGTCAAAATCTCCTAGCAGAGTAGTAGATTTGTTACAAGGGATAAAACTACACTGGCGTCATTATCACCCCAAATCCAACTATATTAGGGTTCACTCTTGGTCTTATACATTGTGAAGGTTTGAATGCATTTCATTTTTTCCTCTAAATCTTTCCACAGTGTAAATACATACTAAATACTGAACTTGGAAAAAATATTTAGTAATTCTATGGAGGCAAATATAATTATACTATGATATTACTATAGTCATGTGCATGACTATTATTTATAGTTAAGCAGTATAGTTTCTAACCTCTGTTATCTTACTAAATCTATAAAAATAGCCAAGTGATAGTTCAAAGAATGTAGGCTAATACGCCTAATAGTATATATTTTAAAAGTCACAAGGAAAGATAATACTGTAGACACAAATACTTCTACATATTTTTCTTACAGGAAAATTTCAGATAGCTCAACACAATGAAACTTGTTTCATAAAACTGAGAAATATACAAATTGCTTGTCATACCTTGTAAAATCTGTCTGCTGGGTCCTGCTGTTTCTTTTAAGGAGGGACCATCTGTAGAGAGTTAAGTTATTTTAAAATATATCTTCAATTACCAACTCCATTTTTCTGATTCAGAGAACACTTCATTCAAATATATCATGAAGGATGCATGACTATATACAGCCACAACAGACTTACAAAATTATTTTTTAAATTTAATATAATAATTTAATGGAGATAGACATGGGCAACTTCAAAATGCATCAATGGTACATAATATTTAGGAAATTATTATATCAAGCAATCTGGTAAAAAATGGTAAATTAAGAACATAGTGAAAAGTCTCCTGCTATTCATAACATATCTTATACTACAGTTTGCTACATTAATTTTACAACTGGAAAACTGAAACAAAACGAAACTACTGCTGAAAGTTACAAGAAGTCCAAGAAATGAAGCCAGGTTAGCACCCAGGGTAACCAGACTGTGGCAAACAAGAGTTTTCCAACAGCTTCTAGATGGATGTGGCAAGCTTTTCAAAGAAAGGAGATAAAATACTTTCCATTTTACCTTTATGATGAAAAAATTTAAAAATACTGTAATTTCTATACTGACTCTGAAGATACTATGAGCTTTAACATCAAAGCAGAAAACATAGGTAAACGATGTAAAAGATCAGCAATATTGAGATCATCAGGAGGTCTGACAAACTTTCTGAACATATCTAACAGAAAGCCTGCCTGGGGTCATGGTTCTTGGCCCACAGTACCAAAGAGCTAACATGGTCTTACTACAGCTTTGATAAGAGACGGTAACAATGCTAGAAGACGTTGCCCAGTGATATGGCACTGCATATGGTGGGGAGAAAGACGCAGTCACCTTAAAAAATCGTGCTGATTGTCAAAAGGGTTAACTGTCCTAAAAATCCAGCTCCTGATCAAGGCAAGAGATTTGCCTAAAGGTAGTAGATCCAGATAAAGACAGTAATTTTTTACATAATTATGTGGAAAGGTATATTCTGCTATACTAATATAATGGTTGTATAAAACAACATTAACTCCCATGTACCTATGTAAAATCTGAAAAGTCCTTCTGGACAAAAAAAAAATCTGTTATCTGTGGTAGAGACTGGCTACTTGTTTATCACCCATTTCTTCTTCTTCTTTGGTAACAAATAAACTACATTTCCCATGCCCTCTTAAGTTATATATCTAACAGTGTTAAGCAAAGAAATATGACAGGTAGGGTGCCTGGGTATCTCAGTCAGTTACATGTCTGTCTTTGTGTCGGGTCATGATCCCAGATCCTGGGATCTGGTTTGCAGGGAGCCTGCTTCTCCCTCTCCCTCTGCCTGGCACTCCCCCTGCTTGTGCTCTCTCTCTCTCTCTGTCCAATAAATAAATAAAATTTAAAAATATATATGACAGGTAAACCACTTCTAGGCTCATCAAAATGCCCCACATGATATTCTATGTACCCTATCTCTGGAGAGATACAGGGAATCCAGTGAAGGACTCCAAGGGTCAAGAATCCCAGGGATGAAAGGAACCTAGATCCCTGAATTGAATGAGAAACACCAACCAGCCTTTACCCTGTTAACCCAAGAGCAATATATATACTTTTACTGTTTGGGTCACTGAGATAGGAGCAGTTAAACCAAGCAAACAAAAAACCAGCTAGTTTAACTGACAGTGTAGCATTTCAATAAATATAAAGCTCACAGTATTTCTCAGTGAGACTATGATGTCTCCCAAAATGGAATCATGGCCCTATTATTTGTGTATCCTCAGATTGGCTAATAAACAGTGGAGGCAGAAATAACAGTAAAGAGAAGATTCTGGAGTCAGATTTTCTTTCTTTCTTTCTTTCTTTCTTTTTTTAAATATTTATTTATTTTACAGAGTATGCAGGGGGTAAAGGTGAGGGGAAAGAAATGGAGGAAGAATCTCCAGCAGACACCCCACTGAGCAAGGAACCCTATTCAGGGCTCAATCCTATGATCCTGAGATCATGACCAGAGTCAAAATTAAGAGTGGGACACTCAACCAACATAAAAAACTAGGAGGCAGATGCTTAACCGACTGAGGCACCCAGAAACCACTGGAGTCAGATTTCCTTGTGTTTGAAGCCTAGCATTTCCTTTTACTAGTCACTGTGATCTCCATGTGCCCTGAGGTCATGTAAATTCTTCTTTGCCATTTACCCTTCTCCCCCTTGGCTAAAAAAAAGCTACCTTTCACCTATTTAGATTCTTACTGCAGTGCATTACTCAAGGTATAAAAAAAATTCTAGGGCAACAAACAAGGGGTCAATTGCAAATATTGGTGGTAATGCTACAAAAGTAATGACTCTATTGACCAACCAGCAAAATCCCTTTGTAAGCAATACAGTTTCCAATTGTTTTTAATAGAATTCTAATGAAACTGTCAATCTATAGATCATCAAAAATAATTCTTGATAACAGATCACTGTGTAATTTTTGGAATGTAATTCTGAAGGTGTTCAAAGAATTGACTAGAACTGCTATAAACACAATTTCTTCTATTTAAGGTTTCTTATTACTTACATTATAAAGCTAGAAAATAGGAACAGAATTATTGGCAAAACCTTTTTATATTGATAAGTGTCATTTATCCATACACTAGTTGAGGAAAAAAAGAGCTCAAATTATCTCACTAAGATATGTATTTTAAGTGAAAATGTTGCCTTTTACGATTATACATGTATCAACATTTTTCAAGTAGAATTACTTTAATTGACTTTTAGTAAGAACTACAATAACTCCATCCAAAAGAAGTGTTTAAATGCTAAATCTTATGTTTCTAGGAAATAAAAAATTTAAATTTATATATGCATTTTATTGCCAAGAAGTAAAACACATGATTAATCAATAACTTAACCTAATATAATCCATTATTATAAAATGCTGGAATGAAAATAAAAATTCAAAGATAAACAGGATGTTGTTAAATTTATAACTGTAAGTTTTTGAATGGGTGAGAGTAGTTCTCAAATCACTAAGTTATTTGGAGTCCACTGAATATATTCCAGAGTAACAGAGAAGTTCCATTCTAGGGGCACCTGGGTAGCTCAGTTGCTTAAGCATTTGACTCTTGCCTTTTTTACAGTATGTTTCTTACAGTTTCTCAAAAAGTTAAAAATGGAACTACCATATAATCCAGTAATCACACTACTGCGTATTTACCCAAAAAATACAAAAGCACTAATATGAAGGGACATATGTACCATTATTTATTGCATCATTATTTATGGTAGCCAAATTGTGGAAGCAACCCAAGTGTCCATCCATAGATGGATAAAGAAGATGTGGAAGGGAAGTATCAGGCGATATTTACCAAAAATGACAATGACAATGTGCAAAACTGAAAACCCATATTGTATTTTTATAAGCCTATATGTAGTACAAAAGGCCTTATCATACTTCAAAAAATTATAATATTCATTTGCTAAAATGTAATTGTTTCTCATTCATTGACACTCATTTAAAATAGTGGCACAAAGTATAATGTAGTCACTGAAAAAAACTATATCCACAGCATTATACTGAGTTAATTTCATTATATACTAAACATGAATTAGCCCTGGGAACCATTTAGTCTGATTCATTAGAAAGGCAGTTGATTACAAAACCTTTTCAAGATACTCTTTCAACTAAGAGAGTAATCTATACAAAAGTTCTGTGTATTTGGAAGGCTGTCCATTTGAAAATATTTTGGCTGTACTCACCATGAGAATGAAAGTGTCCATGCCCATGAGCATGATCATGACTATGTGCAGCACCGTGTTTCAATTCGTGACTATGGCAATGATCCCCATGGCCATGTGCCTGATCCAGAACACCATTAAAAAGGGAATGACTGTGTCCATGGCCTAAAAAGTAGTTAGAACAAAAAGTATGTAAAAACATATTATGAAAATGGTTACAGTAATACTGACATTAGTGAAAAGAACTAGCTTTAAAAAGAGATTCAATTAAATATTTACTTGTAAAAAGTGTTACAGATTCATTAAAACGGACTGAGTTCCTACCATGGAATATGGGAAAGAAATGAAATATGGAGGGAAGTGGTAGACTTTACTAGAGATGAAAATAAGTGAGAAGTACACAGAAATATTTAGAGATTAGATAATGTTACTCATTCATTCAGAAAATACTTATTTGGAAGATACTATGTTATAGGTACTGTTCCAGGCACTGGGGATAAAGCAGTGAAGACCACAGATAAAAATCTTAGCTAAAACTTTGTGAAGTACTACTATATATACAATCGAAGATGAAACAAAATGTATGCATACGGTCACTTTGAGGCAGAGGCAGGGAAGCTACTGTATTTGATAAAAGATCAGCAGAATTACATTATAGCAGGTAGAATCTTTAGAAAAAACAAAAACAAAATAATGCTGAATCCTCTGTCCATAGCAGACCTAAAAAGTATTAAACCACCAAAGAAACATCTTATATAAGATATTACAAAGCACAGAAAAAGATCAGATGTTACCCAACTCAAAAACATCACTAATATTCACAAAAATCCTAAATACCAGTAAACCAAATCCAGTATTGCGTTATACAGAAAATCACTAATAAGGGGGAGATCAACTCCAAAATGGCAGAGAGGTGATACTGGCAAATTAGCTCTCTCTCTAAAACAACACAAATATAAGGAACACATCTAAAAATTAACCAGTTCAGAACTCTGGTAATTAACCAAAACCAGAAAACAAACTAAGAAGCACCCATCTAAGAAGAAACTATCAAAGAAACTATCAAAACCGTAAGACTAGACAGTTTTTGCTATTTTTACTTGGGGCTATTCCGATTTCACCTCCTGTACCAGCTCAACTGACAGTAGCTAAAAGCCAGCAGCACAGCATACAGTGGAGATCTGACTTCTTTGGAAGCTGTTAAAAGCAGCATCTCCAGAGCACAGTTAAGTATTTTGTTCAAACTTGCAGTTCCTTAGGAAAACCTCTATTCTCAGTGTGGCGAATATTAGTCAGCTCTAAAAATTCAGTGGCCATACACTGCAGGAAAGCAATAAATCCAAGACAGTCATGCAACAAGAAAAACAGCAATATTAGCAACAATAAACTTTGAAGGGAGAGGGTAATGACACCAGTGTCATTATGATATAAAATGTCCAGTTTTCAACAACAAAAATTATAAGACACGCAAAGAAAAATGAAAGTATGCCACATACACAGAAAAAGAAAAGCAACCAACAGAAAACGTTCCCAAAGGAGACCCCGATTTTAGACAAAGACTTTATTTAAATCAGCCATTATAAATACGTTCAAAGAAATAAAGAAACCCATGTCTAAAGAATGAAAATATAACAACAATAACTCACCAAATAGAGCATATCAATAAAGAGAAATTATTTTTAAAAAACCAAACAAAAAATTCTGGAGTTAAAGAAATATAATAACTGAAATAAAATATTTATTAGAAGTGCTCAACAACAGATCTGAGCTACAGTTAGGCAAACCTAAAGATGGATCAATAGAGACTATCCACTCTGAGGACCAGAAAAGAAGAAAATTAAGAAAAATAAGCATAGCCTTAGAGACCTGTGGAAAATCAAGTATACCAAATTAAGCATTAAGGAGTCCCCAAAAACCAAAAGGAAGTCAGAGACAGAAAAAAGTACCTGAAGGAACAATGGCTAGAAACTCCCCAACTTTGATAAAAAAATAAAATAAAATAAATACTAATCTACACATTCAAGGAACTTAGGGAAATCAAGAAGAATAAACTCAAACAGAGCCATACCTAGAAACATCATAGTCAAACTGATGAATGTCAAAGAGACACTGAACACTGTACACCAAGATAAAAATAATTTACCATATATAACAGAACTTGACTAAGATTAACTGGTGACTTCTCCATAAAAACGATGGAGGTCAAAAGCCAGTGGGATGACAAAATCAAAATGTTAGAAAAAGACTCAACCAAGAATTCTAAATTCAACTCTCTCCATTCAAAATAAAGGAGAAATAAGATATTACCACATAAACGAAAACACTACCTGCAAATGGAATGAAAGAACACTAAATAGTAACCAAAATCCACACAAAGAAATAAAGAGCACTGGTAAAGGTAATTATGACAGAAGATAAATGTATTTTTAAATTTGTGACTTGTTTCTTCTCCTGTATATTTTGAGAGACAAATGCATTAAGTAATAATTTTAAAACTGTACTGATGAACATCATAAAAACACGCAATTTGTATGATAATAACAGTACAAAGAAGGGAGGTGAATAGGGAAGTATATTGGAGCAAAGATTTTGCATATTACTAAATTACTATTAATCTGAACTAAACTGATTTAAATTAAGATGATACTTGTAATCCCCAGGACAACAATTAGGAAAATATTCAAAAATATATAGTAAAAGAAACAAGAGAATTAAAAGGTATACTAAAAAGTATCTACTTAAAAACAGGAATCAGGGAATAGAATAACAAAAGGACAGAAGATAAAGAAAACAAATATTATAATGGCAGATGTAAATCCTACCTTAATAGTAATTACATGAGATGTAAATTGTTTAAATTGCCCAATCAAAAGACAGAGACTGTCAGAATGGATTAAAAAAATATGATCCAGTTACATTTTGTCTATAGGAGACATACTTTAGAGTCAAAGACATAATAAACAGGTTGAAAGTAAAAAGACAGAAAGAGAAATACACCATGCAAGCAGTTAAAAAAAAAAAAGAGCTAGAATGGTTATCATAATATCACCCAAAATAAACTGTATGTTAATAATTACTTTAAGAAAAAAAGAACATATATAATAACATGTTGAATCTATCCGGAAGATATGACGATTATAAACATAGTGCACTGAACAACACAGCTCCAAAATGCATGAACCAAAACCTAAAATAACTGACCGAAAAAATATACAATTCAATAGTAACAGCTGGAGACTTCAATACCTACTTTTAATAATAAATAAATAAGTAGGCAGAAGAGCGACAAAAAACTAGAAGATTGAACAACTATGGACAAATTAGACCTAAACAGACACCTACAGAACACCACAGAATACATACTCTTCTCCAGTATATATTTGTCCATACAGATCAAACACTAGGTCATAAAATAAGACAGTAAACTGAAAAGAGCCTGAAATCCTAAAATTGTATCATCTGATCACAATGGAATTAAATTAGATATCAATGACAGAAGAAAAATGAAAGACAAACTTAAATAAGAAATTACAAGGGAAACTGAAAAATACTTTGAGATGAGCAAAAATGAAATGAAAAAACATGACATACCAAACTTAAAAATTATATTTCAGCAGTGCTTAGAAAAATATTTCCCTATGACCAAAGGGGCATTCTAAAAAAAAAAAAAAAAAAAAAAAAAAAAGGATAAACCTTTAACTAAATTAGCCAATAAAAAAATGGCAGAAGGTACAAATTACTAAAATGGGGACAGGAGGACTTCACAACTGACTTTATGGAAATAAAATGAACTTTTTAAAAAGACATACTAAAGTAAACAAATAAGATAATTTAGATGGAATGGACAAACGAACATTCCTAGAAATCAAATCTGAATAGAATTATAACAAGCAAAAAAAAAGAAGAAGAATTTAAAAACTTCAAAAAAGGAAAGCCCAGGCCCAGAAGACTTCATTTGGAACTCTGCCAAAGTTTTAAAAAATACCAATACTGCACACCCTTCCCTGCCCACCCCCTTAAAAAACATAAACAGAAGAGAAGGGAACACTTCCCAACTCATTACATAAGACCAGTATTATCCTGATACCAATACCAACCAAAGACAACAAAAGAAAACTACAGGCCCAAATTCCTTAAGAATACAGACACGAAAGTTTTCAACAAAATACTAGCAAACCAAATGAAGCAATATATAAAAAAGATAAACCATGGCCAAATGGAATTTATCCTAAGAGTGAAAAGGTGGTTTAATACCCCAAAACCAAGCAATGTAATACGTCGTCTTAATAGAATAAAGAATAAAAACAAATTGATCATCTCAAAAAATGAAGGAGAAAGTTGTGACAAAACCCAATTCCCTTTCATGATAAAAAAAAACCAAAAACCTAGTAGACTAGGAATAGAAATGAACTTCCTCAATCTGATAAAGGGCAATTCTGAAAAATACAGGGCTAACATAGCTAACATCATATTTAATGAAGAAAATAAATAAGGATATTTATTTATCCTAAAGTCAAGAAAAAAAATAAGGATATCCTTTCTCACCACTTTCTATTTACTGAAATGTACGGTACTGAATGTATGTACCAAAGCAGAGCGCCTGGGTGGCTTAGTTGGTTAAGTGTAGGACACTTGGTTTCGGCTCAGGTCATGATCTCAAGGTAATGAGATGGAGCCCTCCCATTCTCTTTCTCCCTCTCCCTCTGCTCCTCCCCCCACTGGCATGAGTGCATTCTCTTTATCAAATAAATTAAAAAAACCTTTAATATTGTACTGAAACATCTCATCAGGGCAATTAAGCAAGGAAAAAAAATTCAGATGCAAAAGGAAGAAGTAAAATTATCTCTATTTGCAGATGACATGATACCAAAAAATTCTACAAAATCCACTAAAAATGTATTAGAATATTGAACAACTTTAGCAAAGTGGTAAGATGCAAGATCAATATCCACAAATGAACTGTAACCCTATACATTAGTAAAGAAGAATCAAAAAGTGAAATTAAGAAAGCAATCACATTTACAATTAGCTACAACAATAAAAAGCCTAATTATAAAGTTAAGAAGTGTGAAACATGTACACTAATCATAATAAAACATGTTGAAAGGAAATAAAGAAGCTATAGTAAATGGGAAGGCATCATCCCATGTTTATGGATCAGAAGACTTAGAATTGTGGGGCACCTGGGTGGCTCCAGTGGGTGAAGCCTCTGCCTTTAGCTCAGGTCATGATCTCAGGGTCCTGGGATCAAGCCCTACATCGGGCTCTCTGCTCAATGGGGAGCCTGTTTCCCCCTCTCTCTGCCTGCCTCTCTGCCTACTTGTGATTTCTCCCTCTCTGGCAAATAAATAAATAAACAAATAACTTAAAAAAAAAAAGACTTAAAATTGCTAACATGACACAGTACTTTCCAAATTGATTGACAGATTCAATACAATTTCTATCAAAATCCCAACTGCCCTTTTTTGCAGAAATTGATAAGCTGATCTTAAAACAATTTTTTAAAGATTTACTTTAGAGAGAGAGTACACATGCACACATGGGAATGAGCAGAGGGAGTGAGTGGAGGAAGAGGAAGAGAGAAATTTAAGCAGACTCTGTGCCGAGCAGAGCGCGGGGCTTGATCTCATGATCCCAACTGAGATCATCACCTGAGCCTAAACCAAGAGTTGGATGCTTAGCCAGATGCACCATCCAAAAGCCCCTATATGGAAATATATGTAAGTAAAATAATCTTAAATTAGTAAGGAATAGGTAAAATTATCTTAGAAGAATAAAGTTGGATAACTCCTATGTTCCAATTTGAAATCTACCTCAAAGGTACATAAACAAGACAGTAGAATACTAGCATAAGGATAAACATATAGGATCAATGAAATAGACTTGAGAATTCGGAATAAACTCTCACATTCATGATCAACTGATTGTTGACAAGAATGCCAAGACAATTCAGTGGGGTGGGGAGGGATAATCTTTAACAAATGGTGCTGAGACAACCAGAAATCTATATATAAGAAAATGATATTGGTCCCATACCTCACACCATATATAAAAAGTGACTGAAAATGCATCACACACTTAAATGCAGACCTAAATGGATATATTTTAACGATAAAACTTAAGGATAGTTTCTTAAAACTATCAATGTAATTACAAATTTTAAATTAACTAAAGAGAAAAAATGATTACTTTAGATGCAGGAAGAAAAAGTAATATCCTTAACTTGATAAAATAGTTTCATTAGAAACAGACCATAAACATCAGACCAAATGGTAAAATGTCAGTAACATTCTTCATTGACTTAAGAAGAATGCACATTAAAGTCATCTGGAGAGCATTAAAACATGCTGATGTTTGGGGCATCCTCCAGAGATTCTAACAAAAATGTTTTGGGATAAACCTGGGCATCAGCATTTTTTTAAATTACTTGGGTGATCATTCAGGGACACAAGGATACACACCAAGTATATCTAATCAACACTGTGCTAGAGGTCCTACTTATGCATTAAGACAAGCAGGAATAATAGTTTTTACTCCTAATAGCAATAAAAACATTCAATTACCTAAAAATGAACTGACCAAAAAATACAAAGATCTTTATCGAAATAGCTAAGACAATTTAGTAAAAGACATAAAAATTCTTTTATGCATTCCCAGTCAAAATCCCCAAAAGATTTCTCATACAACTTGACAAGCTGATGAAAAAACTAGTTGAGCAAGATAAGCCCAAACAACTTTGAAAGGTAATTTAATATAGGCTAAAAGTGTTCTTTTACCTCAATGGGGTAAAAGGCAGGTTAATAATTGGTGCTTGGAAAACTGCTTATTCACACTGAAAAAAAAACAAAGTTAAGTCGTAACTCACCCCATTATGAAAACAAATTACATACAGATGAAGGAACAAAATGGATGAAGAAAAAAACCCTGACATTTTAACAGTATTAAAATATGAGTATATGTTTATGACTTGGGAATAGGAAACTTCTCAAACAAAGTAGAAAACATACCAGAAAAAAAGTAAGACAGAAACACTAAGCCTACATCCAAATTAAGAAACCCTATATAAAAATTTAAAGATAAACCATAGATTGGGAAAAGATGTTTGCAACACAAAAAACAAATGATTAGTATACAAAATATATAAAAATTATTATAAATGGATTAACAGGAAGACCATAGAAAAACAAGTAAAAATAAACAGACAATTCTAGGAGAAGAAAAACTTGAGTGGCCTAAAAACACAGAAAGATTTTCAACCTCACTACTAATCAGGGAAATAATAAATAAAATGAGATAACATTTTTATCAAAGTGATAACAAAACAGTGTTAAAGCCATAATAGTAAGTTTTGATGTGAATGGGATGAAATCAGTACTGGCATTCATTGCTGGGGTAAATGTGGATGAGTCATTTTGGAGGGCAATTTGCCATTGTCTATTGAAACTAAAAAACTGTGTTTCCTGTGTTCCAGCAACTCTATGTATATTCCAGCACATTGCAATGCAAAGAACTTTGTGTGGTGATAGACCTGTTCCACATCTGCTATCCAATATGATAGCCCTATGTGGCTCCAGAGCACTTGAAACATCACTAGCCTAATTGAAGAAATGAATTTTTAATTTTATTAAATTTAATTAACCATAATTTAAATTTAAATAGCCACATGTGACTAATGGCTACCAAATGGGTCAATACAGCTTTCGAAAAACACTTGCACATGTTCACAAGGATATGCTTCATGTGGAAAGAACTTTAAAGTCTATATACAGAAGACCAGTTTAAAAAAGCCATCGTATCCCACACCATGGAGTTTTATGTTAACAAGAGAAGGCAGACTAATGTATATCAAATAGAAAGATCTCAAAGACAGAGGGTATAATGAATCATACCCACATACACTCTAATTTTTAGGAACTAGATTTGTTTTGTGGTTTTTATGTTTATTTGTTTGTTTCATATAAATGTTGTCATACTAAACAGATCAGCTGCAGGGTTCTGGAAGAATCCACACCAAGCTGAGAACATGTGTAATCTTGAGATGGCACTCAGAGGAAAGAACATGGAGAAGGGGGAGTGATGGTTCAGGAAGACATTAATAAAAGTCTATTAACATTTTTTTTCATTAAAAATCAACATAGGCTTTAACTTTAAAATTTATCAATTTTCAAAAATGACAATTATGAGGGAAAAGAGAAAAATGAAGAAGCGTAGTGTTCTAACCATCATACCAGAGCCATGAGAATGTCCATGACCTCCATGCTTGAAAACAAATATTCCTACTAGGTTTACCACAAACCCAAGAACTGAAACAAGAAGCAGTCTCTCATGGTGTACATCGGGAGGGGCTAATGCTCTCTAGAAAACACATAATACAAACAAAGAGCATTGATATAATTTCTGATTAATCAACTGGTAAAAACAAAAAGCATTCTTTAAAAATTTATTATTTTCAAAATTAATCAAGACAGTTTATAGAGAAAAAACAAAAACAAAAACAACAGTGCTCACTTACTGTAGACAAGGTAATAATTACTATTTTTAAATATTATAATATTTAAATAAATAAAAAACCCAGATATTTAAAAGCATGACTATTTCGTCTAAAACCTATCTCTCTTTGGTATCTTAAATAATATTGTCATTCATTTTAAGTTCACTGATCTTTCAATTTTCTCTTTCCTTTTTTTTAATTGTACCAAATATTAAAGATTCACCGGCAAAACTCTCAGGTTTTTTTTAAGAACTCTTTCCAACAGACCTCACTACCCAGATTGTGCTTTTATTTTTCATAGAGTAAACACTTCATCCATAGCCTATAAAGCACTATCATTTAGTTGTTTTCAATTTCAAGTAGTTTCACATATACTTAATTTTTTCAACTATTTTATAAGCTCCTTTTACATAATATTTTACCTAACCTGAGACTGTCCTCAATATTTAATAGCGTGAAAGAGCTCTGTAACATGTATTTTTAGTTCATAAACATTTTCATTATAGAAATGTAATTTAGTGAGTCTAATCATTATTTACAATACCTCAACTCCTTCTGAGAAAATAAAAAAAGCAGTGAAGATCAAAAATAGGCCATTGACAAAGCCAGCCAGAACTTCCGCTCTAACATACCTAAAGAAGAGCAAAGCAAACAACTGAATTATTATTTCTTAAAAATTAAATAATAAATTTATACATATTCAGAGCTTCTAAACCATATTTATATGGTTATAAGCAGCCAGCAAAGTCCTAGTATTATAGTAGAATGTGTTTTATTCTACATATATTGTAGAAATGAGGAAATGAATTTAATTATAATGAACTATGTATAATAGCACAATACTGCAAAATACATCCATTTCTACAAGCCAATAAAGACCTTCTTAGAATAAGCAGATTTAGAAAGACCTTTCACAGAAATGTAAATCTCAAGTTGCCCCTGGAGAAGGAAAAACTAGACTAGACAAGTTGGCAAAGGAAGGATCTAAAGATAAAAAGGAGAAGAAAAGGACTTGAAAGAGGGGTTTTTCTAACTTACTGGTTGCTTTTTTCTAAGAATTCCTTACATTTTTTTGTTTTCTAACTTTCTGCTCAAATATTTGGAAAATGGAGCTTTGATCTGGAGGAAAATAAAATTATTTCTGAATTACCCCAGAGATAACTTGAGATTTATATTTCTATCACTCTTTTCTAAGATAAATATATTAAACAAAAACGTTTCAATTACCTATTTTTAGAATCATTCTAGCTTCACATAATACTAATTAAACTATGTTAAAAATACCTGTCTTTTTCTCCATGGGCTTCTGAAGCTTTCTGCTTCCTACCTGCGTGAAGCATTGGGGAAAGATTTTATTTTTTCCATAAGGTACTATTTGGCTTAGTTAAAGTCATCAGAAACAACTTTAACTTGGCAGTTTTACACGTCCTAACATTATTCAAAGGGTGCTGACAGCAGTTAATCACTCTGGTCCTTAAACAATATAATAGGAGAATCAGAAACACTGCTTCTTCTAGCTTTCTATGTCAATTTCTAGGTAATACAATTTTTACTATAAGAACTATGTTTAAAGAAAGGAGAACAAACTATTTAAAAAGCATTCTATTCAGTCCTGTTGGGAGTTTGCTCTGTCAGTCCATTCCACCATAGTACATATTTCTCCACTCAGAAATAATGCATACTTCTACCTTCTAACACATACGAATAAATTAAATTTACATAATATTTGTCAAAGCATATGCCTTTTTATTTTTCAGGAGAACTTTCATTAAATTCAGCTGGCTTTTCATAGTAAACACTGAGGAATTGATCTAATATATCAGCAGGGTTACTAACCTCAAAATGAAAAGCACTTTCTTTTAGCCCACTCTTCTACTCCCATAGCTAATACCTGATGGAAAGCCTTTTGTCCTTGAGTTCCATTAAATTTCAAGATCAAAGGTAGGAATGTTATCCAGGTGTCTTTTTGTCTCTAAAGCCTAGCTTAATAGGTGCTCCATAAATTCTGATAAACTGCTGGGCTAAAGTGACTTAATTAAGCTTAATATATTTGCTAAACTTGGTTGCAGGATTGAAGTGAAAACCAGACATACTTGCCTTTACAAATGACTACATTTACTTGAATACAGTGAGTCTTGGAATGAAAACAGCACATTCATGAAAGTGCTATTGCCTAATGAAGTATGACGGTATCTGAATTCTTTAGCCAAGGCAACAAAAGATTCAATGATACGTACATACATATAAAGACATATACAGGTGCATTTATCTACCTTTCAGACATATATTCTTTTATGCTGGCATTGCTATTTCAAAAACAGGAATGTGACCAGACAGGAAGATGACTTTTCTGTAAAGAAATACTGAAAAGTCTTCTGCTTCTCATATTCCTCCTGTTACTCTTCTACCAGTCAGTCTGCTGCCATGATCATACTGAACTGGTCGGTTAGGGATTCATCCCCAGGCTTAGCCTATTCGGTGTCACTTTGATGTACTGGTACCTACATTTTACTACTGCTGCTACTCACTACTATAGCAACTATTAATAGTTTCAAATGCTGCATTAGATTTTACTAATTTTTCCCTTCTCAAAAGAAAAAGCAAACAAGAAGACAAAACAAGAAATAAAAAGGTGGCAAGAATATCACTCTCCTATATTAACTAGAGTTGAATAGTTAAAAGCTATGATACTGAGGTATTCAAAGCTGTTCCTAAAAACCATCTTAGAATGGGACACTGTGCTTTATAAATAGAAAACAACAAGTACCCTAAGATTTAAGGTACTGATAATTTTAATTGTCACCTACTGTTTATCCTGAATACTTTTTAAAATTTTTTTCTGAAAAATTGTTAAGTAAAATATTCTAATCAGATTTTTTATTTATAGTACATATGAATTACTAATTTTCCAACATAGGATTAGAACTTTACATGCAATCTTTCTTTAATGATCCAAAATACACTTGGGAATCTTTTGATTGCATAATGCCATGGAAAATGTTCTCTTCTGAGCTATTTGGATTTATAGATATAGAGATCCCTCACTGTACTCAATAGAAACAGTATATTAGTGTTTTTTGTCTCACTTTAATAATCTTACAAATAGCCACATCACTTTGGTTATACCCCAAATCAGCAAGTTCTGTCACAGAATTTCATCTTTCCTTTTTTTTTTCATCTATCTTTCTTTTGGCACTTGTCACAATGTACAGTTTTTATGGTATTTTTTACAGCATTGTTTCCTCATTAGAGCACAAGTTCCTCCAAGGCAGAAGCCATGTTTTATTCATCTTTAAAAGTAGCAAAGAGCCAGACTCATATGGGCCCTCGATAAATATCTGAAGAGAACAAGAGCACATAAAAGAGAAAGTGCATGCATTCTGGCTTGAGAACAAAAGCGATGGTGGAGAGAAAGAAGAAGTAGTGAGGGAACAAGAGTAAAAGAGAGAACAGGAAACAGTGTGCATAAGACTGTGGATGTGAGCAGGTAGGACAGAAGGAGAGACACTATAAAGGAAAGGGAACCTTCCGGAAGGAGGATTAGTGAAAAAAGGAAAGAGACTGGGGAAGGAAGAGAAGAAAGAACTAGGGCTAAGAAGTTAAGAGGGAGGAGGAATAAGAGCCTGAGAGAGACAGTGGCCGAGGGTAGAGAGAGAGAGAAAAAAAAAAAAAAACAGGAGAAAAGAAAGATAAAAGATGTGTGGGAGAGAGAAAGAGAGGAAGGGGTGTGAAAGGCCGAGGAACAGGGAGAGATCATGAGCAGAGGCACAAGGAACTGGAAAAAAAAAACAAGAGAAGGGAGGCGGGAGTTCAGGACAGATGGCAGAGAAGATGAGGATGGGATGAGAGTGAAAGAGAAAACAGGTAAGAGTGAAGAAAGGAGATAATGTGAGAAAGCACTCACAAGGGAGGGGGACAGAAGAGAAAGAGTCAACAAGTAAGAGGTGAGAGAGGGGAACAGGAAAGAGAAAGAAGGTGGAGAGACAGAGAAGGAAGGTATTACCCCTAAGTGCTGCTTACACATAAATATAATTACACTGCAAAATACTCTATGAACTTGAAAAAGAAAACATTCAGGCAGAGTCAATCAAACACTGGACACTCCACTGCTTCTCCCAATCAGAGATGGCAAAAGGCAAACTCTGCCTCTAAATAGTACTAGGCTCAGAAGTGAGACCAGATGTTCCAATATAGTCTCTCCAGCATAAAAACACTCTCCAATATTTGACTAATTATCCAAATTGAGCAAGAGTACGAAAAGAAACATTTTTCATAAAAGCATAGCTTGAAGAGGGTAAATAATATAAAATCATATCAGGAAATGATAACTTTAAATAAGTCAGTAACAAAATATCCGTCTAAAAAAGAAACATGACCATTTTTATATACTGAAAGTTTCTTCTTCTCCCCCATCCCCCCAAAATAGGTTAAGCAAAAAATTTCACTTAAAAATTTTTGGTAAAACCAAGATGTCCTATCTCTAAGCAAAAGAACGCAAAAGAATTTAGATGCAAAAAAAAAGTACATGCTCTAGATTCCAATTAAACACCGTTCCAAAACAGGTGAAACGAATCCACTGAGTTAGGGAGTACTGCACAGGAAGGACCCAGAAGGAGGCGATGGGGGGCAGGCGGGTTAAGGGCTCAAGTTACACAAATGTGTTCAATTTGTGAAGATTCATGTGCTTAAGATTTGTATTTTTTATGTATTTCTTATGCTTTAATTAAAAGGTTTTTAAAAAGTCTTACCCATAAGAGAAAGCATCATTATCTCTCCATTTTGAAATAACAGATGCTGCCAATCCAGCCAAAATGGCAGTGCTATCGAAAAACATGTGAAAAGAGTCGGAAATCAAGCCTAAGCTGTAAAAGAACAGACATATTGGCATATTATAATAGTAACCAAATAGTAAGCATCCTTCTCTAAATTCTCTCAATGTCCTTCTGCTTACCAGGAACTAATCTTCTAAAAAGACAACCTTGAAATACCATATATAGAAAAATATTAAGGACAAATTTTAAACACCTAAGAAGGAAATCCTAACTACCCTTGCTCAAGGGGGAAAAAAAACAGCTTCTACTGAAAGAGGGGTAAAAACAAAGCTAGCTGCTACTGGAGAAGGGGCAGGAATTTGTCCACCCCCTGGTCACTGGTAGAGGTCAGCTGCCACTGAAAGAGAGAGAGAGAAAAACCCAGCCATCTACTGCTGGGGGAAAGTCTGAAGCCACATTGGGCCAAGATCTTACATTGATAAAAAGCAAAGGTCTGCTGCTGTTGGAAGAGGGTAAGACAACGGTTTCTTCTTTTGATAAAAGGCTGTGGGGAGAGGTGGGAAAAGGGGCAGGAACATTAATAATACCCACTCTGGCTCTAAGTATGAAGGGACTGCCTAAAAATAAGGCTCCAGCACGAGAACCAAATTCTCTCTCCCCTGCAACCAAAGCCTTGACTAGAGTACAAAACAATAGCAATCTATCTGCGAGAGCTGAGCAAGGGCAGACTCCCCTGGGGCAAGGTGTGCAGGGCTTGCTGAAAACTGAGAGTGGAGCAAGAACACTGAAAAAATCCTCCAGGACCCCAAGCCCTACCCTAAACAGAAGCCACTCAAAAAATCTGAAGTCAGTGGCTGGTTGCTAGTTAACTATTGATCAGAGACTCAAAACCCCCACACTAATGGCCTGACAAAGTAATAGGTGTGCACATTTCTGGGCATCAATACTATTAACCTTGGTCCCTATTATTTTTTTAAACATAAATTTTACCAAACATTTAAAGAACAATAAATACCAATCCCTTACAAACTCTTCCAAAAAAACAGATCATGAAGAAATGCTTCCCAATTCACTGTATAAAAGCAGTATTACTCTCAGACCAAAATGCATACCAAAATGAGACAAAAGACACTGCAAGAAATGAAAGAGACTAATCTTTCTCAAATATACATAAAAAATCTTCAACAAATACTAGCAAATGGAATCTAAGAATATATATTTTTAAAAGTATACACCGTGACCAAGTGGGATTAATCCCAACAATGGAAGGTTGGTTCGATATATGAAAATCAATCAATCAAACACATTATATCAATAGGATAAAAGACAAAAACCACAAGATCATCTCAACAGGTGCCAAAAGAGTTGGACAAAATTTAACATTCCCCTTCATAACAAAAACACTCAACACACTTGGAATAGAAAGAACTTCCTCAATTCTTAACTGGCATCTACGAAAACCCCACAGCACAATTAATGGCTAATGACTGAATGTTTCCCCCTAAGATCAGGTATAAGATAAGGCTGTCCCCTCTCACTACTTCTATTTAACATTATACTGGAGGATCTAACAAGGGAAGTTAGGAGGAAATAAACGACACCCAGACTGGAAGTGAAGGAATAAAACTATCACTATTTGCAGATGACAGGATCTTATATATATAAAATCTTAAGGACTCCACTAAAAACCTATTAAAATAAATAAGTTTGGCAAGGGTGCAGGACACAGTTATCAACATACAAAAATGAACTGTATTCCTATATAGGAATGATATAAAAAATAAAATAAAATTTCCACTTGCAATAGCATAAAAAAAATACACATTTAACAAAAAAGTATAAAATTTATACTCTAAAACTATAGAATACTGATGAAAAAATTAAAAAGACCTAAATAAATGGGAAGACATCCATATTTATGGATCAGAAAACAATACTGTTATAATGCCAATACTTCCCCAATTGATCTACAGATACAACTCACTCCTATCAAAATCCCAGCTGACTTCTTTGAAAAAAGTGATATTCTTAAAATTCATACAGAAAAGCAAAGGTGGAGGACTCAAACTTCCCAATTTCAAAGTTTACTACAGAGTTACAGTAATCAAAACAGTGTGGTGCCGGCACAAAAGTAAACCTATAGAGCAATGGAACAGAATTTAGAATCTAGAAACAAATCCTTACATTTATGGTCAACTGACTTCTGACAAGGATGCCAAGATGCAAAGAACAGTGTTTTCAACAAATGCACTGTTACACCTGGATACCCACATGCAAAAAATGGTTTTTGCCCTTACTTCATACCATACACAAAAATTGACCCAAAATAGATCAAAGACCTACGCATAAAATCTAAAATATTCACCACGTTGGATTGGGCAACAGTTTCTTATATAAATAAGACATCAAAAGCACAAGTAACAGCAAAAACAGAAAACACAGACTGGACATCACTGGAATTTTAAAATTTATATTCCTCCAAGGACAATAATAACTAAGTTAAAAGATAATGCATGTGTGTGAGGAAGTATCTGCCAATCATATATTTAACAAGGGGCTTGTATCCAGAGTATAGGAAGAACTCTTTTTCTGTTTAAAAAAAAAAATTTTTTTAAGATCTTATTTATTTATTTGACAGACAGAAACCACAAGCAGGCAGAGAGGCAGGCAGAGAGAGAGGAGGAAGCAATCTCCCTGCTAAGCAGAGAGCCCAATGCGGGGCTCGATCCCAGGACCCTGAGATCATGACCTGAGCCGAATGCAGAAGCTTTAACCCGCTGAGCCACCCAGGTGCCCCTTAAAATATGTTTTTAAGTAATCTCTACACCCAACAGGGGCCTCGAACTCACAACCGTAAGATAAACAGTTGCGGGCTCCACCGTCTGAGCTAGGGAGGAAAAACTCTTAAAACACTTCAAAAAAAAAAAAATAACCCATTTTATTTCTCTCTTCCTTTCTTTTTTTTAAAGATTCATGTATTCATTTGAAAGAGAGCGAGCGAGCTCCAGAGGGAGGGGTAGAAGGAGAGAGACTCTTAAGCAGTCTCTGCACTGAGTGTGGAGCCTGATGCAGTGCCAGATCTCATGACCCTGAGATCACAACCTGAGCCAAAACCAAGGTGTCACTTAAACAACTATGTCATCCAGAAGCCCCAAGATAAATCATCTTATTTTTTAAATGAACAAAGAACCTGAGTAAACATTTCTCCAAAAAAAAACCACAAATGGCCAATAAACACATAAAAGATACTAAACATCATTAACTACCTTTCAGGGAATTGCAATTCAAAACAATGAGAAACACCTTCATACCCACACTTTGATAACTAAATAAAAAAAAAAAAATCAGTAAGAAGTGTTGGTGAGGATGTAGAGAAACCAGAATTCTCCCACACTGCTGGAATATTATTTGGCAATAAAAATAAATGAATGCTCACACATGCAGAATATGGATGACCCTTGAAAACATCATGCTAAGTACAACAAACCTGTCACAAAGGACCATACATTATGATTCCATTTATATGAAAGGCCAGAGTAGGCTAATATATACAGACAGAAAGTAGATTAGTGGTTGCCTAGAATTAGGGCAAATCAGGGGATAAGGGAATTAGAGGGCAATGGCTACAGGATATTAAAAGCCATTTAATTATATACCTTAATCAGTGAATTGTATGGTATATGAATTATCTCAATAAAGCCCTTTTTAAAAAATGATAACTATTTAAGGCAGAGATCAGCAAGCTATGGCCCAGATCACCACCTATTTTTGTAAATAAAGTTTTACTGGAACACAGTTAAACTCATCCATTTATATACTGTCAACCGTTGCTTCTGTGCTGTAACAGTAGAATAGAGAAGTTGTGAGAGACCTTATGGCCCTTGAAGCCTAAAATATTCACCATCTGCTGTTTAGAGAAAGTTTGCTAACTCCTGATATAAAGCAACACAGGTGCACTGTATTATGGAGTTTCAACGCATAAAAGTGAAATGAATGGCAATAAGCGCTTAGGACAGTAGAAAATAGAAGTTTTTTAAAAAAGATAAACATACTTGTGGGAAGTTAAAAATCCCTATTATGCACACTAAAGCAACCACTAAAAAAAGTCACTAAAGGAGGGACACAGAATTCTGCACCAACACAAAGCAGATGTTCTGCTACCACTGAAAAAAGAGCAGGAAACTCACTCTCACCAGAGACTATCCACATGTACACAGCAGAGTTTTGCTTTCACAAGAGGGGCAAAAATGTTGAAAACAACACAAAACTTACTCCCAAGGCCAGGTTCACAGGGCCTGCCTAAGACTGAGACAGGGTTAAATTATGAATGCTCCCTGCTGTCGCTAAAAACCTAGCTCTAAGTAATAAGAAACAGCAGCCTACAGCTTGGGGGGAGTGCTAACAGGGAGGGTGCGAATGCCATGAATATGAAGAGAAAGCTTCTGTGACACATGCAAAAACCTAACCAAATAATGCCTTGACAGAAGATGCATATCTATTTCTAGTTTATAAATACTATTATCTTAATAACCACAGCTTTTTATTCACTATGTCCAGCCTTTGATCAAAAATTTCAAGATAAAGAGTACGAGAAAGAACTCAATGCGAATAAAGCAGTCACCAGAACCAGACCAAGATACTGGCTCAGATACTGGAACTATCATCACTATAATTAATATGTTAAAGGATCTATGGGAAAAGGTGAACAAAATGTATGAATTACTGGGGAATTCCAGCAGAAAAATATGAGATTTTTAAAAAAAGATTTATTAATGCAAGAGAGAGAGAGAGAGAGAGAGAGAAAACATGAATGGGATGGGCAGAGGGAGTGGGAGAGAATTCCAAGCAGACACTAAGCTGAGCAGGGAGCCTGACATGGGGCTCCATCTCACAACCTTGAGATCATGACCTGAGCCAAAACCAAGAGTCTCCTGCTCAACAACTGTGTCATCCGGGAGACCCTGAAAAAAAATTTTTTTTTTAGATTTTATTTATTTATTTGACAGACAGATCACAAGTAGGCAGAGAGAGAGAGAGGAGGAAGCAGGCTCCCTACTGAGCAGAGAGCCAGATGCGGGGCTTGATCCGAGGACCTTGGGATCATGACCTGAGCCGAAGGCAGAGGCTTTAACCCACTGAGCCACCCAGGTGCCCATGAAATATTTTTTAAAAAAAAGTAAATAGAAGGGCACCAGTTGTTTGAGTATCCAGCTCCTCATTTCAGCTCAGGTCATGATCTCATGGTCATGGATCCAGCCACCATGAGGAGCTCTGTGCTCAGTGAGGAGTCTGCTGGGGATTCTCTCTTTCCCTCTGCCCCTTCCCCTGCTTCCACATGCATGCATGCACACATTCTCTCTCAAATAAAATACTTATAAGAAAAAAATTTTGAAAAATAAAAAATGAAAATTAAATGGAAATGGGAGAAATAAAAAACAAGGTATCAGTGCTGAATAATTCTTCCAACTGGTTTATGAGAAGACTGGACACAGCTAAAGAAATAATTCAGTGAACTTGAAGATAGCTCAATAGAAATGTTCTGAAAGCAAGCATATCAACAGCTCAATATTTAAAACTAAGGTGTATCAGAGTGGTTAGGAGCACTACTTCTGAAGTCAGAGTACCTGGGTTCAAATCCCAGTTCCACGACTTACTAGTTCTGACAATCTCAAATTGCTTAACTACTTTGCACCTCAATTTTGCCCTCACTTAAACAGGATAATAATAAAAATGTCTGTCAAATAAATAAATAAAATCTTTAAAAAAATAAAAATAAAAAAAATAAAAATGTCATAAATGTTATAATGATTGAATTAGTATCTGTGAAACATTTATCACAGTGCTTGCCACAATTAAGCTATATTAATATTCCTATTATTACCATTATTATTAAATGCCTATATTAATTACTAATATCTCATAATACCTAGTGTTCCCCCCATGACCTATAGCTCTTGACAATTTGGCCAGACACCAGAGCCTTCAGTTATAAGTGCTACAAACTAAAGTGAAAACCATTCCTCACCTAAGTAGAAAAAGTAGTTTTAAAATGTTCTCATAATCTGGAATAATTATAAAATTAGAAAATGAAGTAAAACAATACAATACATTAAAAAATACAATATTTTTTTTAAAAAGATTTATTTATTCTAGAGAGACACAAGGAGCGAGCGAGCGAGGGCAGGCAGCGGGGAGGAACAGAGGGGCAGAGACAAACTGACTCCACACTGAGCATGGAGCCCCACCTCAGGGCTCAATCTTAGGTCCTGAAATCAGGACCTCAGTCAAAACCAAGGGTCAGGGGCTTAACTGACTGAGCCACCCAGATGCCCCCCAAAATACAATAACTTGTAAATCTCTTTCAAGTCATCAAGAAGTATTTTGGAAAATGTCTTAAATTTTATCTTAAACTTTGTATACTTTATTCAAATATAGATGCATAATACAGTTTAAGCACTGTTTGTACTCATTTAATACCCAACTCAAAGCAGAATGAGAATAAAGGAATAAATAAAGACTAAATAAGAAAACTGATGCCTGAGGAGGACACAGTAAAGGTTCAATTCTCTCGGATCTGTTATTTTATTATTATTTTTTTTAAGATTATTTATTTATTTATTTGACAGATAGAGATCACAAGTACTCAAAGAGGCAGGCAGAGAGAGAGGAAGGGAAGCAGGCCCCCAGGACCCTGGGATCATGACCTGAGCTAAAGGCAGAGGCTTTAACACACTGAGCCATCCAGGTGCCCCTCAGATCTGTTATTTTAAAAAACTTTCCTTGAATAATTGGATCTCTATAATACTACTTGAACCTTATAATACTTGAACCTTAATAGTCATGTAACACTGAAAATAATAACTTTATTATATTTTCAAATATGAAAGACCCATTTGATGAATATCTCTGTACTGTATTATAAAACCACTAGTAAAGACATTGCTTGTGATTTTTTTTTCTATGCTGTGACAAAGGACTAATATGGTAAGTTACTTTCAAAATTTGGTTTCAGAAAATGATCTATACTGATAAAACAAAGTAGTCGTTTTGTAGTAAAACCAGACAATGAAAATTTTTACCCATCCTCCCTTAACTTTATGGAATTTTACAACTAGATTTAAAAGTCAATTTTAGTAACTACCTTAATTTACATATTTAGTAGGCTTATTTTTTTCACCCTATAAATAGTTCTTAACAGTTTTCTTTCTTAATTTAAGGATTTTATTATATATGTGATTTCTATTTTAAATGGCCATAAATTAGTTGTAGAAGGTTCAGGGTATTCATTCTAAATAAATATAAATTAAAAAATATTTACTGATATACAAATGTATGCATATATTTAGTAAAACCTGGTATGGGTTGAATTGTGTCCTCTTCCAAATTCTTAATTTTAAGTCCTACATCTCCAGTACCTAAGAATGTGAGCCAGTTTGGAAACAGGGTCACTGCAGACGTAATTCATTAAGATTAGGTCAGTAAGGTGGGCCCAGATCCAATGACTATTGTCCTTAGAACAAGGGGAAACCCGGAGACAGACAGCACCCACAGAGACCACTGAGTCAAGATAAAGTATCAGATGAAACTTCTACAAGCCAAGGAATGTGAAAGATTGCCAGCAAAGCAACTGAAGCTAAGGGAAAGAAAGCATAAACAGATTCTTCCTGGCCGACCTCAGAAGGAACTAGCATGGCCAATTCCTTGATCTTAGAATTCGAGTCTTCAGAACCAGAAATTGTGGTACTTTGTTACAGTGGCCCTAGCAAATTAATACACACTATCTTTTTTTATGACAAATTTATTTTAAATATATTTAGTGGACATCACACATTGCCCTAAGAGGGGAAAGATGGTGAATGTCTTCTGTATACTACACCAATTAGGTTCCCTTTTCAAGAGTTTTAAATATAGCTTGGGAATTTTAATACTCATCAAAATGAGATTTTAATTTTATTTAAATTTTAAGTAACTTTAATTTTCATTAAAATGTTATTTCATTTTCAGTATACTGTAAAATATGAGTCTACCTGAAAAACCATTCTCTCTTCTAAAGTGGAAGAATATCATGTTCTTAAAGCATTGCAAATGGTCTTTTTATTTAAACCTGGTATCATGATTTGAAAATACTCAGCGGCAACTCTGTGGGCAAACTCATATGAAAAAGTATATTTCTAGTTCTCTATTCACCTATCATGTATCAAAATACTACTCCTTAGGAAGGTCAATTTAATTGTTCCTCTTCAGGATTAGCAAATGTTTCCTATTTTGAATTATCATTTAATTTAAACTACATGGCATAGGGGCACCTGGGTGGCTCAGTGGGTTAAAGCCTCTGCCTTCGGCTCAGGTCATGATCCCAGGATCCTGGAATCGAGTCCCGCATTGGGCTCTCTGCTCAGCAGGGATCCTGCTTCCTCCTCTCTCTCTGCCTGCCTCTCTGCCTACTTGTGATCTCTGTCTGTCATATAAATAAATAAAAATCTTAAAAAAAAAATACATGGCATAAATTTCCTTATAAATGAAGACAGCACAGAGAGTATTTCACAGTATCTGATATATATACCAAATGTAACCTGATGAAGAAAAATTAGTTGCTAAAAGCAGCACTCTTGTGCTGCTCATCTTTAAAAATTGTCAGTTTCTCTATGATTTTTTAACTTTTTTAAGGTGACTACTTTCTAAAGATATTTTAATAATGAAAACTTCTTAGGATACAAAAGAGAAACCTGATCGTTGAAGCAAAATATAATAAATGTAAATAGAACATTTAGCAAAAGAAACTTTCGAAAAAGATTTTAAGGTCTACTAGAGGCAAAAACAAGGGAAGGAAGAAAAAAGCCCATAAATTAAGACTTAAGACACATATCCACCAAATACTATAGATCTTGTTGGGATTAGATCATGTTTGGATTCTGATTTATTACAACAACTATAAAAAGAAATTATGAGATAATAAGGGTCATCTGAACACTTTTAACTAGACAACTGATATTAATAAATTGCTAATTTTTTAATGTTGCCAATTTTTTTTTAAAGATTTTATTTATTTATTTGACAGAGGGAGATCACAAGTAGGCAGAGAGGCAGGCAGAGAGAGAGAGGAGGAAGCAGGCTCCCCGCTGAGCAGAGAGCCCGATGCGGGACTCGATCCAAGGACCCTGAGATCATGACCTGAGCCGAAGGCAGCGGCTTAACCCACTGAGCCACCCAGGCACCCTAATGTTGCCAATTTTTAAAGATGAGAATGGCATTGAGTAATATTTTTTAAAAAGGGGGTGGGCTCTTATTTTTTAGACACTCATTCTGAAGCATTAGTATTTCTTTTGAAAGAAATTACAGTTGGTACCTGTGTTAAAATAATCCAGTGGTAGGACACGTAAAAGCATAAGGAAGGTAAAGGCAAGAGGAAATGGAATAAGTTACATTGACAAATGTTAAATCTGGGTGATGGGAAGGGACATGAGGTTCATTAAACTCTCTACTTTCACTTATGTTTAAAATTTTCCATACTAAAAAATTTTAAAAAAGGTCTATTGGTAACCAAGCTACAGTATATTTACAGTAGTTGTTAAAGATTAATTAAAAATTGAATATAGGGAATAATCAAGATAGATTTTCCTTAGATGGAACGGAGAAAAGAAACACCTAACTCTCAATTTATTACCAAGAAATCAGAATCCTGACATTTGTATAAATTGTTAAACTAATGACAGTGACAACAAAAAACCCTCAACTCCACTACATTCCATTATATAATCCCTTACTTAAAAAAATTCTCAGCAAAATGGAATATTTATCTGCATTTTTAAGATGAAAAGTAAAACTGTAGGAAAATAAAAGTCATGACCATGGACTGGGAAGCAATGTTGTTTTTTGAGAGACAAGCTGATAGAAGATTAAGATACACATGTTTTAATTCTATTGAAAAATGCAATTAATGGTGTTTTCTTTACTGAGGAGTTACTTTACAAGCATATGCTATAACATATTATACAGAAATAGGAACAAATCTATGTCCGGTATGGCCTAAAACATTTCCTGAACAAATATTTACTTTGGTAATACAAAGACATTTATCTTTAGAGTTGTATGATTTCCCTTTATGTCTAAAGGGAAAATGATTGTAATAGCCTTGGTAAAAAATATTACTGAAATTAAATTTTCTAACAGACAGTGAAGTACACATAAAATAAAACAGAGTAAGAACAAAGGAAACTATACTGAGATACTAGAAAAAAAAATCGTGGTGTAGTGGAAAAAAAAAAAAATGAAAACAAAAACAATGAGAGGTGCTTCTAGGCTCTCTTGTTACTCTAGGGGAAAAAAACTCTGGGCCTCAGTTTTCTATCTATAAAAGAAGTCAAACTAGCTTATCTCTTTCTAGTCCCACTTGCTGAGCCTACAGTATCTTTCCTAGCAAAGAATCTTTGACTTTCAGCAGAATACCTGTTTGACTGGAACAAAGACATTTGCAACCAGGCATGACCAAATTGATAAAGGTTTAGCCACTGAAATATAAGTCAAAGTGCTCTACGTCTGTCCAGATAAATCACCTTAAAAGACACTATATACACTTTTTACCAGTTTTTCTCTCCATTCTGAACAATCTGCTGCTAGGAATGGCTGGAACTCTAATAGCCATCCTGGAAATAAAGTTTTGTCTTATTTAAGAAATCATTATTTGGAGATTTTTCTGTAATTTCAGAAAGAATTTAATCTTTGTACAAAACCACATACTTGGGGCACCTGGATGGCTCAGTCGTTAAGCATCTGCCTTTGGCTCAGGTCATGATCCCAGAGTCCCTGTACTCCCTGCTCAGTAGTAAGCCTGATTCTCCCTCTCCCACTTCCCCTGCTTATATTCCCTCTCTCCCTATTTTACTCTCTCTGTAAAACAAATAAATAAAATTAAAAAAAAAACATACTTATACTATATTAATTTGAGATTTAGTAGTTACTCAACAATAAATAGCAATGAAAATGCTAGAAGGAAAGAGAACTCTACAGAATGAAAAAATCACATATGGTACTCCTACTATTTTCCTACCAACTTCAAAGAATAAGAGAAAAGAGGAGTTTAATGATTTCTCCCCTCTACTAGGGCTAGTTAGTATATTTAGTGTAGGTAGATTAATTCCATATATTCATTATTCCCTCCTTCTTCATTCAGCAAATATGTATTAAGCACACTATGTGCCATGTACGGAGGTGCCTGAGTAAGACAGAAAAGATCGATACTTTAATAAATTTTACATTCTAGTGGAAAAATAAAAAGCAGTGGATATTTAATGGTGGAAAAATACACAAAGGGCTTAGCTATTCTTCCACTGATGACACATTCCCACCATCAAAAATATAAACCAACCATAAGTTCTTCTTCTTCTTTTTTTTTTTTTTAAGATTAATTTATTTATTTGGGAGAGAGAGAGGAAAAAAAACGCATGCACACAGAGGGAGAAAGAAAAGCAGACTTCCCACTGAACAGGGAGCCTGATGCTAGGACCCTGAGGTCAGGGGACCTGAGCCAAAGGCAGACGCCTAACTGAATGAGACACCTAACCAAATGGCCTAAGTTCTTCCTTTAAATAATAAAGTCTCCAGAAGAGACTGTAGACTCAGAAACAAACTGAGGGTTTTGGAGGGGGCAGGGTGGAGGGTGCGGTGAGACTGGTGGTGGGTACTATGGAGGGCACGTATTACATGGAGCACTGGGTGTGGTGCATAAACAATGAATTTTGGAACACTGAAAAAAAATAATTAAAAAAAAAAGTCTCTAAAAACTTTATTTGTGAAGAGAGAGCATGTTTTATCCATCTTTTAATTCCATAATAGAAAAAAACTGACATTTCATGTTCACATCTTGAAGCTTAATTTTTATAGAATGAAAATGAACACAAAAATGACTACGATAAAATAAATTTTGGTGAGGTTTTTCAAGTAACTTAAAATGTAATTGAAACTTCAGGAACAGAGATAATCTAGTCAAATAAAGAAACTGTTGATTAGTCAACAGAAGGGACTAAAAACTGTAATATCTGAATAAGACATAGAAATCCAGATTATGAAAAGGCCCAAGCAATTTATAAATATGCCAACGCTTCAACAGCTACGTATTGGACTCTCAATCCTCTGATAAAAATTAGTATTAGGGGGCGCCTGGGTGGCTCAGTGGTTTAAAGCCTCTGTCTTGGGCTCAGGTTGTGATCCCAGGGTCCTGGGATCGAGCCCTGCATCAGGCTCCCTGCTCAGCAGGCAGCCTGCTTCCCTTCCTCTCTCTCTGCCTGCCTCTCTGCATACCTGTGATCTCTGTCTATCAAATAAATAAAATCCTTAAAAAAAAATTAGTATTAGGTAATAAGTGGTTATGGATATGGAAGTTAACATAATGATGAATACCTACTAAATGATTTAGGTATGACAAATACTAGTTCAGAGCTAGATTTCAAATGTGGAAGATAAAACAACATAATCAGAGAGAGTAAACTGGAGGAAAAGAGATCCTAAGGTCAGGAGAACAAGCCACTAAAGGGCAGAAGAAAAAGTCATGTACCACTGATGTTTTTCTTGTGTACCGATGCATGTAGACAAATGACTTGGAAAACAATGGTTTTTAGTACAGTTGATCTATGCACAACACATGCTTGAACTGCTGGAGTCCACTTGTACGCAGATATTTTTCCATACATTATAGTACCATAAATGTATTTTCTCTTCCTTATTATTTTCTTAATAAGATTTCTTTAGCCTACTTTATTTTAAGAATACAATGCATAATACATATAACATACAAAATACATATTAATCAACTGTTCATGTTATCGCTAAGGCTTATGGCTGATAGTAGGCTATTTGAAGTTAAGTTCTGGGGGGAGTCAAAAATTATACACAGATTTCTGACTGCACAAGGTTCATGCTCCAATCCCCATGTTGTTCAAAGGTCAACTATAATTTCCTCAATAGACCTCTACAGATAAAAAATTCACTTTACACTTAACTTTCCATGAAACAAGTGGTTTAGGCACTTCAAATATTATTTCCTTGATCAAGACATTTCACACAGTAATTTATGCATGGAAGGCCACAGTGTATTATAATATAAAGTAACTGTAGCTAAAGTGTACATATGCAAACCAAGTTATAGTCTTGATACAGTTAGTACATATGCCACGATTTGGCATAATTTAAGAAGAGAAAAATAAATTATAAATACTGTATATTTATAATAAAGTTTGATTTACAATACATCATAGTGCTTTTACTATACACAATATATCGAAGGACAGTCCTATTATAGGATACCTATATCAGCTTCCCCAAAAATTTAAAGTGGTTATTATGTATACTAAGATTTTATTATCTTTCAATGTGCCTTTTAAAGAGGTGACTAAATCAATAACCTTCATAATGTACTGAGTATTTTTTATAAAATTGAGTTGACATCTGAACTGAAAAGAAGTCCACTTTTTCCACACAAAAATGTAAATGTCACAAAAAATGGTGATCTTATTTAATGTCATTGTTCATTCTTAATAGAGATTAAGATCAAGGACAGAAAGTCTCTCTGAAAATGGACTAAGGAAAAAAGACTAACTCTAATTAACAGAAAATAAAGCATAAATGGCATGGGTTCTTAAGCTGCGGTTCAAGAGGTATTTCAAGGAACACAGTATCACCCTGAAATTTTATATAAAATTTTAAGTGTTGGTTTTTATCAGATTCTCATATGAGTGTGAGATTTAAAGAGCACTCAGCACACTTAGAAGTGTAATGACCTTATTGTTAGCTGAAGAATTTTACAAGCCCCTACGTTATTCAACAACAAATACCCAAACAGTGCTTCACTTACAGAATCCCTGAATTTTACTCTTCCTAAAGAAGTTTCAAAACCAAACAAACCCAAAGATGGCACATACAAACCCATCAATTCAAGAGATGTAAGTTTGTAGAAAACTATATGGGATTTTCTACTGCAGTCAAAATCAAGAGGAAAATCACGAGACAGTTGTAACATATTTCTCTGGGTATACCCTTTATAAAGCCCTTTCCCACCCCAAGACCTAATAAATTAAGCTGAACATCTCAGATATTCCCTCTCGGAATCTTAAGGGTGAAAACCAAATGCCACTCCCCCACGAGGGAAGCAAGGAACACTCCCACCCCCAAAGAGGCAGGAAACAGGTTTCTCCCGATTTCAAGAAAGTGAGCAAAGCTAAGGTTTGTAGTCAAGGAGGACTATCAGCCAAAATGAAGGAGACTTGTCACTGCTGTTTGACGGGAGGGGTGGGAGGGCGGGACCCAAATCTTAATGCTACTGCACTCGATGGGCCCCGGATCTTCAACGTAGCCTTTCCAGATTGGTGTGGAATTGAGAAAGCCACTCAGCAGCAGAGCTGAATGGCAAAGGCAAGACCTGAACCTCCTGGTGAGGAGCTACGTGGCACTAAGCAAACAGGGCTTCGTCTCCCCCACCCCCTGCTTCCGCCCTGCTTTTCCCTTTTGGTTACCAGTTGCTCCAGATGCCGTAGAGTAGTTCAACAAAAGCGAAAGAGAGGTTCAGGCACAGGAAGAAAAACAGGTTCCGGGACGTCTTGTCCGACAGGATAGACCTGGGAGTGATAAAAGTGGAGAAGAGGCGGGAGTCAAAGCGGTGCCAGGACCCGGAGGTTGGGTGCCCTTTCAAGACCCTCCCAGTCCAAACGCTCCTTTCCTCACAGCGAAGGAAGCTGTCCCTGACGCTCCCGCCCTGGACCTCGGGCCATCCTTAGGTCTGGGCCTTCTCCCCTTCGACCGGATACCCCCTTCCCGCAAAAAGAGCACCCCGCACCTAAACCAGCCCGAAATCTTGCCGAACAGATTGAACTTGGGTGGTTTGTATTCATCGTCCTTGATGGACAGGGGCAACATCTTCTCCGCCCGGCGAAAGGCCGGGTCTACTCCCCTCTAGAAGTGGATCCGTGGGTGATGGCAGTGACAGTGGTGACGCCTCAGACGGGATTCCCCAGCGTTTGTCCCGGGCCGCGCGCCGCTTCGAGACACAGACAGACACAGACACACACCCGGGAACTCGCCGACTTCCGGCCCGGGCCGCGCAACGCGTCCTGGGACGCGAAAGGGAGAGGCGGGGCCGGGGGCGGAGCCAGCGCGGCGGGGGAGGCGGGGCTTACGGCGGGGGCGGGGTGGGAGCTGCTAAGAGGTAACGGGGCAGAAAAAGGTGGCAACTGCTGGGTAGTTCGTGAGCCCCCCCTGCGATGCAGACACGAATAAAATCCAAAGGTGGCGGCCCACAGACTGGGATGGCTGGGAGGCTGAAGGCCCGCTCTCGCCCACCCTGACCGCCTACCACTGATATTCCCGGATGCGCGGGCGTCCAGCGCCTGCCCTTTCGCCATTTCCCCCTATTGGCATTTTTAAATCCCGGGGTCCGAGATGGCAATGCTTTAGAACCCAGGCGGCAACCTGTACTGCAGCCGCCAGTCTGCAGGAAGCGCAAGTGATGGTTTTGCCGGGGGAACTCGGGGTGCACCCAAGTCCTGGTACGCCAGTCCCCCGAAAACAGAGCCTGGCCTTCCCTTACGGCCAAGTGTGAGGCAATCAATACATGCCTTCCGAAACAATGTTAAATGAATCCAGGAGAAGCCCTTTAAAGGAAACCCCTCAGAGAGACCGCGTTGGAATTGAGGTTTGGGTAAGGCATCGCCTCCCGGACAGTCTCAATCCGCGAGCCCCTCAAAACTCTCGAGTTCGTGCAGGTCCCCTTCACTTCCAGGTCATCCCGGGGGCCGCAGCCGCGGCTGTAATTCTTGTCAGACCCTCCCTGCGCCTTTGAGGGAGGTGCTGAGGGAGCAGACCCGCCGGTGGGGCGCGAGGATGCGCGGGGCGCAGAGAGGCGAGCTCTCGGGCTTGTCCCGGGAACCCACAGTCGTTGGAACGTTCCTGCGGGCGCCTTTCCGGAAAATTGTTGGGATTAGGTCAGGTGGCCCGTCACGTGAATGATTAAAAGTTGTTACCTTGGGGAAGAAATGGGGGAGAAGGAGGACTGGCTTTTTTGGAAGTGGGCTGGAAACTACAAAACCGAGCTTCTTGGGAACTGCCTTTTAGTCTAACAGGAAGTGTAGCGTCACCGGGAGGGAGGGGCGGCCACCGGGGGACTGTCCCCTGCTTCAGGCGCTCACTTTGCGGGCGGTGTGTTTTTCAGGTTAACCGCTCAGCGCGTGAGGCAGGGCGGTTTGCACGCGGCTGGGTTTAGAAAACAAACAAACAACAACAACAAAAACAAACAAACAGAAAATGAGCGAGCGAGACGCCCCTTCCGTTCTATGAGCACCAGGCTGCAAGCAAATAAATCGGCTGGCCCCGCTGCAATCTTCTGCACTCGAGGTAGGGATATAGCAAATGCCCTCGTGTTAAAAAATGTTTTGCAGTGAGGATCTATACATGTTTTACTCTCGTTCTTGGAACTTTGTGTGAATGGGGTAGTGATTCGTTGTCTTTATTTTTGGGAAAATGTAATTTTTTTCAGTGTTCATGTTAACGAAAACTGCTGTGTAAAACAGCTAGATTCCAGAAATTAAGTTCTGTGAAGAGTATTTTTGCCTTTCTTGGCCTAGGTTTTATTATTTTAAACATAGAACTATTTTCAATTAGTAGAATTTACTTATTTTTTTTTTAGGAGGCTTTTATATGAGCCATAGACTTTGAATTTTACTCTCCTGCACTGCTGGGGAAATATTAAGTAGGTGCAAACTAGGTTAAAGATAAATATTTCCATGGTAATTGGGTTTTTCTCCAAAACAGCTTTATTTCAATATGATGTAACTGGGGAGGGGTGGGAGATCTAGAGAAATAGCCAAATTTCAGTAACTGATTTTCCGTATTTTCTTAATTCATCAAGGTCAGCTGCAGTTTGAGCCTGTATTTTTGCATTCCACCTCTGAAAATGAATTCTGCATTTTATTCCATATTGCTATGAATGAGAAATTGCTCAGCTGGTTTATGGAGAAATCTGCATTACCCCATTACTCCTTTCAAATACTTTTGAAATAAGTTGGAGAAATTGAAGTTTAATTTCAGTTATATTGGTTTCCTGGGACTCCCAAATTGCCCCACACCCCACCCTCAGAGATATAGATATTCCCGTGAGGGTCTTCTCCTTTCAAAAAGTGATGATGGCACTTCACATCTTTCAGTCTTAGATGACATAATTAGTGACTTTGATACTAAAGGCATTTTTTTGGAAACAAATTGAACACTAGTTAGTGAGGAAAAGTTCTACAAGTGGGAAATGTTTGCATTTCACTTCTTTTTTCATTCTGAAATATTTCGTCCATATATGTTGACCAATATATATATTGTCATATCAAAGTTAAAGTTAGTTTGTTTCATTCAGGAGTCATTTAATGAGTTTCTACTATCTGCTATGCTCTGTGCTGGTACAGGGTGGGAGGAGGAAAATAATTATAAAGCCAGTTAAGTCCAAATTCTTTCCCTGGAAGAATTTTATGGGAAGAAGCAGCTGATGTGAGGAGACGGGGTGACAGGCAAATCAGTCTAGGATTTTAGAATTGTGTGATGTTTCAGATGTGCACTAGGTAAGCCCTTGGTGTATCACAGGGAGAGAACTGTCACTCAGTGAGTCTTGATAATATACCAAGCCTTTTGTCCCAGCCATCTTGTTGCCCCTTCAGATAACTTGTTTCATGAAAGAACATTATTTTGGAAAATCGAAAAGGATTCTTCAGCTCAATTCAGATGGTCATCACAGATGCAGGATTTTGAAAGATTCCAATCATAATTCTTAATTCTTTCTTGTCTTAAAAGATTAAAAGGGGTTTCTTAGGTCATAAAAATAGATATTGTAATAAACATTTTAAAATTAATAAATGGATTTCTACCCTGAACTTTGAAATATTTGCTTAGATCATTTTCTACTAGTTAACTGCATTACATTAACTAGGCAGACTATACGATGGAAAAAAACCCAGCTTCTAAAACATGTGATTGAGGACTGTGAGAAATGAATGCAGAGCGGATGAAGGGGCAGACGCTTATCTCCAGTTAGGGTTCCAGCTCCTTTCAGGCAGTCATCAGTAAGGAATAGGAAGGATGCCATCTGTCATTCCTTAGTAATCAACCCTGGTATTTAACTGCAGCCCTATTTTAGACCCCATGATTTTTTGGATGCTTCAAATTGAATGCCCTGTGAACCTTGACTGAATAAAGAAGCTGTGATGGTGGATAAAACTACAGATTCTTAAAAATCTAGAAATCGAGTGTCAGGGTAAATTGCTAATGCATTCCAAGGTTTTCCTCCATGGTACATATATATGGCATATAGTTTTCAAATGTAAAAACACATCAGACAGGTGGGATGATATGAGTTTATTCTGCTTCTGTATACTTCCCAGAGGTGAACACAAAACATAGCAAGGTTAGCTCCAGGCTCACAGGAAGACTTTACCTATCTCACTGCCTAACTGTAATTTTTAGAACACAGAGTAACTCATTTTAATTTCTAAAAATAATCTGAAGCGTATAGGCCATGGCATTGAAAGCATTTTTAAAAATTTCCTGATGGTTGACAAAAACATCACAGAAAAATCTTTGATTTCCCCTAATAGCACCAAGAGATCCTGTTCCTATCAATTACAGAAGCCATTAAGAAAATTTTTTAAAAAGTTAAAACTTTATCATAATGAGGTAAGTACCAGTATGGGATTTTGTTTGTTTGTTTGTTTTTTAAAAATTGGGGTAAAATACACATAACATAGTATTTGCTATCTTAACCATTTTTAAGTGTGTAGTTTCAGAGTATTCAGAATATTTACATTGCTGAGCAGCCATTCTCCAGAACTTTTTCATTTGGCAGAACGGAAATGCTACACTCATCAACCAACTCACCATTTCCCCCTCCCCCCAGCCCCTGGCAACCACCATTCTACTTTTTGTCTCTTGTGAATCTCTAGATGCCTCATATCAGTTTGTCTTTTTGTGACTGGTTTATTTCACTTAGCATAATAGCCTCGAGGTTCATCCATGGTATAGCATGTGGTAGAATTTTCTTCCTTTTAAAGGCTAAAGACTATTTCATTGTACTTATATACCACACTTTGCTTAGCCATTCTTCTGTTAATGGATATTGGATTGCTTCCATGTTTTGGCTCTTGCGAACAATGCTGCTGTGCACATGAGTGTACTACCAATATTTTTCTCTAAGAAAAATTATTTCCTCTAGAGATACTCTTGTGTCCTTGGAAAACTTGAGCCAGGGTCTGTTAGAAAACTCTTTAAGGCCTCCTTTAGTCTTACCCATTGAAATAGTTCAGCGTATGGAATAAAGCCAATACCCATAAAGTTGAAATATTCTTGTAGACTAGAACAAAGGTGAAGATAAGAGACTACACAAGACACTGAAAATACAAAGTGGCAAAAGTGTGGAGTTTGGTGTGACCAACCACTCTTTCTGTGGCTCAGGGAGAATCACTTCATAGTCTCAATCTCCGCCATCCCATCTCTAAAATGGGGTGGATATATTTTAATTTCCTTGTCTCTTAAGATTTGAAACCTTAATGATTTGAGATATTATATAACACACAGGTGGCAGAGGTCTGACAGTTTTCATTACTATTGCTAAGCTCTGTGAGGGCAGGAACTGGGTTCTCTTTGCGTCACCATCCCTAGTGCCTGACAGTGCTGGGCACGGGGTAAGTACCTCTAAATGTTTGTTGACTGGTGGATATTTGCCATGGGGATTCGGACCTTCCTCTAATAGTTAGAAAGCTTGTATGAGCCAGGATTGCTTTGATGTAGGTATGATATCTGAAACTATTTATAAATTATAACTCATACGTATGAAATCTGTTTCTCTTAGCAATTTTGGAATGTGAGTTTATTGCTGAACACCACTGTTTTCTAAAAGAGAAGTTTCCATAGAATATTCCAGAGATCCATTGCCTAACAATCTTGCCTTCTCTCCGTTTTCCTGTGACTGAAACAGAAGTTCAGATGAAAAACTCTATTATGCTAGAATGGTAAAAGTAATATATTTGCAGATGTACTTGGTTTCTTTTGACCCATTTCTGGAACTAATTTTGCATGGCACTGTACTGAGCTAAAAATGCTTTTCTATTTCTAGGCTTTCTTCTAAGGATGCATTGACTCCTTGGATCCTTACAAGTCATGGATGTTCCTCTTAGAAATAAGGCCTTTCCTACTCCTGCCCTAATACATGTCCCTGGAATTGGTCCTCTCCAAACATCATCGTCACCATTATCTTCATCATAGCTGCAATTAATTGGCCATTCCAGGAGAAAGATCCAAGGCTAAAATGAACTCTCATCTTGCATAGTTTTATGTAACATAAGCTGGGCGCTTTGAGGGTAGAGAGGACCTTGCTGTCTCTCTCAGTAACAAATGGCTGGATTAAAGGAGGAGGTACTTAAAAAAAAAAAGTTCCTTATAATACTTATGTGTTATTTCCTCTTAAATCAGTGATAATGAAGCAAATCCAGTTAATAGGTAGTAGCTGTCTGAGAAAGTATAGAAAAGGAATCTGATGCTTTTTACAGGCTTAGGAGCTTAAAAAAAAAAAAAAAAAAAAAAAAGCCAGGACTGTGGGCAGCTTTTGCTATGAATCAAGGGGTGGGAATGAAGAGAGAAGTGGAAACACAGGTACTTACTGTCCGCTATCCCTGCTTTAAATGCTACCCTTGGTGTTCATTCAGACTTGATTTACCTATAAAGGAATGGCTCACTCTGCCTGGCTGCCAACAGGAGAACGTGATCTTTCGTGTACCCAGTACGGAAATTCTTTCCTTACAGCCTGAAGTGAGAAATGACCTGTCACAGCATCTATCTAGTCAAATGCGATATTGCAGTACATGTAGCTCTTTATCCATCTGCTTTAGCAATACTGTTGCAGAACTACAATTTCAAAATGCAGTGAGGGCCAGAACTAAGCCTTCTAAAGGACAGGCTTTAAACTGGCTGTCAGTGATCTTATATATGTAGCCAGTTTTACTGTGACCAGAAAAGACGAATTGTATTGATCCGAACAGCCAATCCATGACTCATTTGGTCCAGATTGTGGTCACCTAAATGATCCATTCTGAACACTATACAATCGATCCTAAGTACAGCAAAATCACAAGTTGAATCCCACAGTATGGACACTATTATTATTTATTACTGTAAGTCTGTCCCTACTCTTGGTTTTCCTATCCTAAATAATTTCCTATTCCTAAATACGAATAATAAAGAATATTTATTGGTAACACAAAATCAGTTAACTTATTTTGATGTGTTTAGACCTGTGAAGAAAGTGATGGGAGTTAGGAAGAGCCTTGTAAGAACAGATGGGTTCCCCAGGAGGAAGAGTGAGGGAAAAATCATTTAGGAAGCAGAAGATAGCAGTTGGTAAAGGATGAGAAAAGTGGCATGGCACTTCTAAAATAACAGTGAAAAGAATGAATTTCTTGAATATGTAGAAAATACTAAAGGCAAAGCTCTTCTCAGAATGCTGGATAGCACCTGGCAAAGACTTGTAAAGAAAAGTGACCTTTCATGTGCTATTTCTGGCATTCTGTGTTTTGCCGGGAAGTAAATTCTTAGTGTATGTGGCTTGAAATTTTAATGGAAGAGGCTTACTATGGGCAATAGTGAATGACATTTGGCAGCAGTGTTCTCAGTTTTCTTTCTCTGCCAATTGTCTTGAAGTCTAAGGAGTTTTTTTGGTCAGTGTCTGGACCCAATCTAAAATTTCTCAACTAGGTTATATTTTATTTTCTGTTGGTTTAAATCCTGTATGCTGCCTGCCAGATTAAGTCATCTAGCTTCTAATTTTTGTTAGCTCCTTGAAGTTTGGGGAAATTCACAAGGACAATATTATCTAGGAAGTGATGATTTTCCCCCAAGGCAAATCAGCTCATTCTCCCAAGAGCTTCCATAAAAATAAGGACGTGCAAAGGTATTTTAATGCAGAATATCTTTGAAAAGATTAAAAAAAAATGAGAGTTCTGGGAGGTTTTTATTTATCAAGTAGCTTGGCCACAAAACTGAAAGTAGAAACATGGCTCGTGCTTGAGACCACATTTCTGACTGGCTGGCTAGTCACCAAATGGGGGATAACTCAGGTCTTTTGCATAGATGTTGGTTTCTTGGTTACTACCTAGTCTTAACTGGGCCTTCATTCACATTTAATTTAAGTCTTTTCTGTTAGTTTCAAGCATTTCTTATCCATTGTGGAGTTGAAGATGGTTTAAACAGAGTCCCTCACCCCATTTAACCACAGAGTTGACAGCACTCACTCAAAAAATGGGCCTGGTGCTGTCCTGGATGACAAAGACTAATGGAAACTGCCTTCCAGATACAGTCAGATTCAAAAAGGGGCATAGTCAATGGTTGTGATACCTGGGAACAAAGCCTAGTGGCACCATGTTCTGAGATCCCAGGAGCACTGAGGATGGAGAGCGTGAGCAGTGTTTGCAGGGGAGAGGATGTTTGAAAGAGACTTGGGAGGGACCTGGGAGTGTGAGTTCGTCAGGTGGGGACAGGAAAGGGCTTTGTAGGTGGGGAAAATAACATGTACCAGCACATGGGAGTCCTAGGCTGGCACACTGGCTGTTGGTATCGTTAAGAGCCAAGTCCTGGAATTTGGCACCATGTGTCCCTTTGCTGTGGATTGAGTGGTATGTGTCATCTGCATGCCATAAACCTGGTCAGAAACTGCTCATTAGTTGCATAGCTGTCTCTTACAACTCGTGCACGTTCACAGAAGGAAAGCCCAGGTTCTGAATTGGCCTCTGCATTCCACTGCGGAGATGATTTTACGTCTTGGCAGCTGAAGGCCCTTTTCTGAGCATCTCTATTCTATAATCATCAGTTTTTCAACAAGTACATATTTTGCAGGAGGAACCAGAGGAGAAAACAATCTGTACGACATGAGACAAATCTAGTAGTGAAATGGCAGAATAGTTATCGTTCCTCTGCCATCTGTGGCATCAAAATGAAAATGACAGCTTCTCAATGTACGACGTCAGACTGCTAGCTGCTTTTCTGCTTTTATGAGTCAGAGGACATAACTAATCTTTGTTCATACTATGCTCTGGCATATTTGTTTTCAGCTTCAGTATGGATAATTGTTGCTTTTTCAGTCTGAAGGTACTAACCCCGAGGAAAGGATTATTCATTCAAAAGCTTTCCTTCTAGGGAGTTTGGATAGATGATGTAAGTAAATAAGTGACTAGTGGGTCTTTGAAAATTCAGATTGCTTGGTCCATTTAGAGACACCCATTAGAGAATTGCAACTGTCACTTTATAGACTATGCATTATTTACTTTCTTACTTTTATACCCACATTTAAGACATTTTTTTTAGCATCTCAAATAATGCTCTTCCAAAAGCTATTCAACTCTCAGATGTTAAAAAATTTCTGACATGGTGACCCCACAGTTCCACTCCCAAGTACATACCTAAGAGAAATGAAAACATGGTCACATAAAAAACTTGTCCATGAATGTTCATAAGCAGCATTACTCATAATAGCAAAATGGGGAAACAACCCAAATGTCCAGCTACTGATAGATAAACAAAATGTGTTCTATCTATGTGGGAATGGAATGCTACGTGGCAATAAAAAAACATGAGCGAGGTACTTTCATATATATATGAGGACATGGATGAACCTTGAAGACATTCTGCTAAGGGAAGAAAGCTGGTCACAACAACCACACATCTGATTCCATTTATATGCAATGTTCAGAATAGGCAAATCTATGGAGACAGGAAGTAGACTAGCAATTGCCTGGTGGTGGGGAAGGGCGAGGTTGGGGGAGATGAGAACAGGGTGTGGGGGGGAATGACTGCTAATGAATGGGTCTGAGGCTTCTCTTGGGGATGTAGAAAATGTGTTAAAATTAGAGTGTGGTGCTGGTTGCACAATCCCGTGAATACAGTGAAAGCCATCGAAGTGTTTAGTTGACCCTCAAACAACATGGGTTTGAACTGTGCATGTCCCTTATGTGCAGGTATTTTTTAATAAATACAGTACAGTGCTATAAATGGACTTTATTTTCCTTATGATTTTCTTAATAACATTGCCTTTTCTCTTGCTTACTTTATTGTAAGTATGCAGTCTATAATACGCATAACATACAAACTGTGTTAATCCAATTTTTGTGTTACACTAAGGCTTCTGGTCAACAGTAGGCTACTAGTAGTTAAGTCTTGGGGGAGTTAAAAGTTATATGTGGGTTTTGATTGTGCCGAGTAGAGTAGTTGGTGTCCCTAATACCTGTGTTATTCAAGAGTCAACTGTACTTTAAGTGTGTGAGATTTAGGGTATATTAAATAAATCTTAACAGAGTTGTAAAAAACACTCCAGCATACCAAGCATAAATATTTATATTATTGTACAGATAGTGACAGTCTTGTGTGGTGATACTTTGCTACACCATTGCAGAATTTACCATAACACAGGGGGAAGAGTTCTGGACGATGCCATCAGGAGATCTGGATTCTTGTGCTGGGTCTGCTGCTGGTGTGCTGGGTCTGCTGCTGGTGTGCTGGGTGTGTGAGCCAAGGCTAGTTTCTCATGCCTGGACCTTGAGTTCTTTCTGAAGTAAGGAAGTGACTTAGAGCTCTGAGCTGTCTTTTGGCTTATATGTTTGTACAGTAAAGTGTATAAATACTGGGGCAGTTTTGGATCAGTGGCTTTACCCCTTATTGTTTGAGTAGAACCAGGGTGGTAAGGTGTTCAGAGGCCACCTGGCTAGCAGTCCTTCCCTGATCATGTTCAGGTACATCGTGTTATGTAAAGTAGTTGTAGAGCAGGGTTTTCAACCTCAACATTACTAGCATGTGAAGCTGGATAATTCTTCCCTTTGGAGGGGTGTCCTGTCCATTGCAGGATTTTAGCAGCTACTCTGATGTCTGCCCACTCAATAGCATCTCTACTTCAGTCCTGACAATCGAAATTGGCTCCAGTCTTTGCTATGTGTCACCCAGAGGATAGAGTCATCCCCCCATTGAAAACTCCTGGTGTAGAAGATTCTAGAATAACAATATGAAAATAACTAAAAGGATATGCTCTCTACCTATGAAGAACTAGTAAGTTAACGTATATGCAAAAAATATCATTGGGGAGGTCTTTGATTCAGATGATCAGGAGAAGAGGAAGGAAGACATTTTGTTTTGTTTTGCTGCCATTTACTGTATTTATTAAAGTCACATTTAATCTATGGTAGTCATGGATTGGAGAAAGGCAGAGAAGGATTAGTTAAGCTGTCAGATCCTTTTTAGAATGAGACAGGGTGTCAGTAAATATATACAGACATTAAAAACAAACAAACAAACAAACCAAGGATGCCTGGGTGGCTCAGATGGTTAAGCATCTGCCTTCTGCTGAGGTCATGATCCCAGGGTCCTGGTTTGAGTCCCGCATCGGGCTTCCTGCTCAGTGGAGAGCCTGCTTCTCCCTCTCTCTCTCTGTCTCTCGTGAATAAATAAATAAAATCTCAAAAAAAAAAAAAAGAATAAAAGTCTTAAGAAGAGGGCATAGGAGTTGAGGGCAAAAGAACTGGGAGGAGCCTCCATTTACTTCTGGTTCTTTCCATGTAAGATGTAGACTATCCTAGATGTGTTCTTTCTTGTATCTCCTGTTCAAAGCTCAAAGCTGTGAATTTGGTGGTAAGTTCTTTCTCTGGAAAAAGAATAGAAGAAAGCTAGAACCTGAAATCCAGATAGCCAGTGGAGTCATCGTTATTCTCCAGACTGATCTGAAACTGTTTCTAGAGGGCTTACCGTGGAGTTCCAAACTTCACCTGTTCTCAAAGTATAGACTTGCTGCTTGCCCTGCAGTCTCTGAAATTCTTGTTCTTCTTGCTTTTCTGTACAGACTAAAAATTTACATGATTGTATTGGGTTGCATTATTTAGTAAATACCATAAGAAATATTTATGCTGTGTTTCTAAAGATAAATTATTCACATCTCCCAACACATTTTTTGATACAGGTAAAACAGGGATTAGGAGTTATCTGAAGGAGGAAATTTCTATGATGGTCATGGGGCTAAATCCTACTTAAAAGTATAGGTTAAAGTAAAATACTCGTGTGTGTCTTCAACAATAGCTATAGTAGGGTATATAATTACATAATTATATATAAATATAATTACATAATTATATTTATAGTAGACTATAGTAATTAATTTCATTACTTTTTCTACACTAATGTTGCCAGATAGTTACCCATATCTGCTTTAGAAACTAGAAACACCTTGGTGTAAGTTTTGCAATAGGCTATTCCTACTCGGCTATAGAAAATGAACACAAAGATCTTAATCAGGGCATATTTTAATGCAATTTTTGGGTGATTCTTTCCTCTGAGTGTTTATAGCTAGCCATTTTTATGCAGAACTGAAAAATGTGTTTTATGAGACCTGCTTTTGATTCAATATATTAGAAGAATTTTCAAGGCCTTTGAACCAAGATTATTAATTCATAATGGGTTTTCCTTGGTTGATTAGATTAACAGTATGTGTTGTTTTAGTAAGAGGGTATATGCAATGAAAAACATAGTATTCTACAGCATTAAATTACTGTCCTTGAAAAATAATCATAATAAGCTGAGGTTACTTCAAATATAATTCATTTTATTCATATCTTGAGTGAGGCCATGATAAAAGGAGAAACATAAAATTGCTTTTCTTAACAGAACATGCCGCAGAGAAAGTCCAGGGGAGAATATTCTTTGAAAACTCTGAAAAGGTTACTACAAGGTAACATTGCTTTCCAAATCTGGACTATTGCCAAGTGAGAGCTGCTGAATGACAATGACCATCCCCTTGATCTTATACATAAGCTTTTCTTTGCTTGCACAGGCCTCAATGCACTCTCCAATCTTGGAGCCAATGCCCCTAGCCCTGTCATAATTCTCCATTCCCCATTCTCATACACTTCAAATGGAGATGTTAAAGGCATGGTCCATATGGTCTCTCTATGTCCTTGCTGAACTGTATATGGAGAAACCATTTCTACAATTGCAAAACACTCCTTACCACATGAAACATGATCACGGGAGTGGGATTGTCACTTGAATTCCACCACGGCTAAATCTCCTCCATGAAAAACAAAAGGCTGGCTGAACATCATTTGGAAATTAAAGTGAGATTTCACTGGGAATCTAATCTGGAGATGGGAAGATTTAGATTACAGTTTTAGGATTGGCTGCGGTACGGCGGTCTGGCTGCACGCGCCCAGTTAAATGACAGAATGTGGAGTCAAGAGCATAGGCATCCACACACAACGACCTTTTCTAAGGAGACGGCAACAACCAAAACTAAACTGTACAGAGGCAGTGGTATGCAAAACAGAGAGGGTGGCTTGGTGCCATTGGCATACCGCTGCTGGGAGGGAGCAGTAAGTAGTTTCCTCCAGCTTTATCACATTTGTCTACATTGTGGAATAAATGAGAGTATTCTTTTATTATATCATCTAAGAAGAGAAAATTTTTAAAGATTTTTAGAATTTATTTATTTGAGAGAGAGCACAAGCTGGGGAAGAGGCAGAGGAAGAGGCAGATACCCTACTGAGTAGGGAGCCCAATGGGGGGCTTGATCCCAGGACCCTGGGATCCTGATCTGAGCCTAAGGCAGTTGCTTAACTGACTTAAATTGCTTAACCCAGGCCCCCCTAAGAAGAGAAATTGTATTAAAAATAATAAGAGAAGGGTGCCTGGGTGACTCAGTGGGTTAAAGCCTCTGCCTTCGGCTCAGTTCATGATCCCAGGATCCTGGGATAGAGCCCGGCATTGGGCTCTCTGCTCAGTGGGGAGCCTGCTTCCCTTCCTCTCTCTCTGCCTGCCTCTCTGCCTACTTGTGATCTCTTTCTGTCAAATAAATAAATAAAATCTTTAAAAAAAATAAGAGAGTGTAAATGATGGATCCATTAAAGTCATCAAGAATAGTATTTCATTCTTTCCACTTCTAAGATCTATTTTTTTCTTAGAGGTTTTTGTTTGTTTGTTTGTTTGTTTATTTTTAAGAGGTAGAGGCTTTAACCCACTGAGCCACCCAGGTGCCCTTAAAGGTTTTTCTAAATGATTTTTGTTTTCTGTCTTTTTATGGGTATCTTTGAATATTCTTGCTCCTCATTTCTGGCTTTTGTACTTGAACAGAACAGTTGAATAGCTCTAGGATATATATGCTGAGATGTGTAAGAAGGCTCAGCTGCCAAAATACACAATAAGGACTCACCTAGAAGGCTTATGGAGGCCTGTGGAGGAGCAAGTAAAGTCAAATCAGAAGCAGAACTAGCAGAATAGTAATGATAGCAGTAAACCCGAGTAACAGTGGAAGTTGATAGTGCTCAGAAGAAGGCAGCAGGGATGATAGTAAACTGTGTTGGAGGCTAGGGAATCAGAGCTTCTGGGTCTCTGTAAAACCGCCTAGTCGATTCTGTCTTTTCTTACATACGTGACTGAGAGGTCTGATCAGCCAGGAACGTGTGACCAGTGAATGTCCAGACAACGTTCATCAGATGTTCACCTACTGTTCTGTGACCTTTGCAGGTGGATCCTTTAGGTATAGTGAGGAATAGGAGAGTATGTAGCTGCTTACAGTACCTTCTGAGCCTCCTGGACTGTGAGAGAGGGTGATTCGGAAGCTCCAGAGTCCTCCATCCATTCAGCCTGAATTTATATCAAGCAGTACATTCCTTAGCCCATAATGAGGAACAGCCTGGCCCTGGCAGCAGATTTTCTTGGGTATAGAGTTCAGATCCATTTCTTAGTGGCTTCATAAGATAGTTAACCCAAGTATCCAGGCTGTAGTAAAAGATAAACTAGATCCTGTTCCTGCCCTGATCAAAACCTTCTAATGGCTTCCCATCTCAATTAGAATAAAATCGATACTCCCTATTTGGCTGACAAGATCCCTGGTCATCTGGCCCTTACTCTGATGTATTCTCTTTGTTACCACTACACTAACTTATCTTTGAGCTTACTTTTCATCTGCCTCTCTCTACTATTTCCTCTGGGTCTAATAGCAGAGACTTTAACTTATTCATTGCTCAATTCACAGATCCTAGAACAGTGCCTGGTACCGTAAGCACTCATAACTATTTGTTTCTTTTACTGAGTGAATAAGTACATACCATGATATGTGAAGCATATAGTAGACGGCCTGATAAGTAGTAAACCCACTATAATTGTTTGTTGCTGGTGCTGCTACCATTATTATCATTTGGCTTCTGCCTATGATTTCATTTGGGAAGAAGTTTGCTACCAAAAAGTACTTTTAAATTTTGCACATTAGAGTGTAACTGACCTTTGAACAATGTGAGGCCAATGCCCCACACAGTCGAAAATCCACATACAACTTGTGACTCTCCCAAAACTTAACAACTAATAGCCTACCATTGACCAGAACCCTTACCTATAACATAGTTGATGAACACTTATTTTCTATGTGTATTATATACTATATTCTTACAATAAAGTAAGTCAGAAAAGTGGAAATGTTGTTAAGAAAATCATAAGAGAAAAATTCACTGATGGTCCTGGGCTTGATTTACTGAAAAAAATCCACATATTAAGTGGGCCCATGCAGTTCAAACCTGTGCTGTTCAAAGTCCTGCTGTAGATGTGTATCAGAACATCAGGTTGTACACTTTAAATAGACACCATTCTTACATCACTGATAGTAAAGCAGTTTAAAGGATTAGTGCAGTACTAAGAGAAAGGTAACCCAATTTAAAAAGATTGTCCTCAGTCCAAATTCTTCATGCGAAAATGAGGGCAGATTTTAGAAATACACGGCCAATTCTTCTGGCTTGTGTGTAGATGAGCTTCAGTCCACAACCGCGAAAGCAAGCAGGCCCAGAAGGGCAGGTCTAGTCACGGCCACTTTTCATTTTTCCCTTAGGCCTAGTCGCCCTACCAAAGAGGCAGGGAGAACTGAATTCAAATCAACTCAAATAAGATTTACCTCCATGCTCCTTGAAAAAGCAAAACCAAAAACGTGGTAACTAGGGAGAGCACTAATACTGCATTTTATTGCGGTTTCTATTCCAGGTGTTGCCACATCTGCAAACTTCCCGGGCGAGTGATGGGCATTCGCGTGCTTCGCTTCTCTTTGGTCGTCATCCTCGTGCTGCTGCTTGTAGCCGGGGCTTTGACCAGTTTACTTCCAAATATCAAGGAAGACAAGATGCTCACGTTGCGCAGGGAAATAAAATCCCAGGGCAAGTCTGCCCCGGATTCCTTTACTCTAATAATGCAGACGTACAACAGAACAGATCTCTTGCTGAGACTCTTAAATCACTATCAGGCCGTGCCATATCTGCATAAAGTGATCGTGGTATGGAACAACGTTGGGGAGAAGGGACCAGATGAGTTATGGAACTCTCTAGGGCCTCACCCTGTCCCTGTGATCTTCAAACTGCAGACAACAAACAGGATGAGAAATCGACTCCAAGTCTTTCCTGAACTGGAGACCACTGGTGAGTTGCTGCTGGGGTCCTAGCCAGCCTGGGCTGTGCTCCCCAGAGCAGGGGGGCAGATGTGTGGCTTTCTGGCCTTCTGCTTGTCCTGACCATGTGGAGAAAGCAGGGAGAGGAAATCAAAAGAAAGCACTCTGGAAAACTTAAGGGACAGTTTTCAAGGTGCCAAGCAGCAGTTTCATAGGGAAGAAATCACAGACGTCTTGCAATGGTGACAAAGAGGTTAATGTGAATGAGATCTAATTACATTATTACTGTTTCACAGAAAGTAGTAAAATGCCATTCAGCTTACACTTCATGTATTATTTTTGCTACCTCCCTTTTCCTTCCATCTAGAGCAGTTTCAGAAGCATGGTAATTTGCTTAAAAGATGCTCAGTTTTATTTGTTTATAGGTTCATTTGTTTCTAGGGTAATGGATGAGAGTTGCATGATAGTTTTCTCCTCAGACAATTATTAATATCAATTACAATTCAAATAAGCACTTTTTCTGCTAGACAAATCTCTCCAGAAATACATTTCTTGTTTACCAATTTTGTTCAGGAAATTATTCATTTGAATAAATCTATCTAGGCACCGTTGTTCATTACTAGTTTTGTTTTCAGTTCCAAACTGTTGTGTATAAATTTTTTTTCCTTTTGTTGCAGCGGTGTTAATGGTAGACGATGACACGCTAATTAGTGCCCAAGACCTTGTCTTTGCTTTCTCAGTTTGGCAGGTAATGTTGCTCTGTCCTTTATGACTTCATCAGTATAAAGTTTTCTCTAGGGTTTAGTCGGGCAGCGTGGTTTATTGTGGGAGTCATCTCAATCAGTGTAGACAGGATTTATCTTAGAGACAGATACATTTGTTGCATGGTAATCAACATGTCTCGTGTTCATTTAAGCCAGCCTGCAAGTTGTGGTATCTTTTATCTATATTCGATTTATATTTGATATGGGGGAGAAGAGCTAGAACTACCTTCCAGAGAACAATGAGGAAATGATCTGGTATAGCAAAGACTAGAGTCTAGAGATATTTTTCTTTAAGGCCACAGATCTGTGTCTCAAATGAGAAGTATATTTCTATACAGAAGTATTAATATTATATATAACTTCCTTTAAATGAAAGCGTTTATTACACCCACAAAATTTAATCCTATTGCTGGGACAACTTTTTAGGAATTAGTGATAGTAATAATTCCACATGCATCATTGTGGTGGTAGTTTTATTTATTTATTTATTTATTTATTTTGTTTTTTCCCCCTAAATCCTAGCTAGGATAAACAGGCATAAATTGTTCACTATTCTGTGAACACAATTCTTTGCTACTGAGTATGTGTATGTTTTCAAGGTGCCAAACTACTTCAAAGCGAACTACTGTTATGTCTAATAGTAGTTGGCTTTTACAAGTTGCAGAAACCAGGACTGAACACCAGTTTTCTGAAGATATGTCAAAGAATTAAACACTGTGCTACCCAATAAATGGTCTAATTTGCGCTACAGTAACCCTCCTTAATTAGTTACATGCTATATAAGAACGTTAGATATTAATGGTAAGTGGTCATGGTACTCAGCAGATATCAGCACTCTCAAAACTTCAGTTTCTGACTTTATGCCAAGATCAAAACCTTTTTTTCCCCCAACAGCAGTATTTCCAGCCCTGTAAATAAAGCTTCTTAAGCAAAAAAATTCTAACATAACATTCCAGCTGTGAAATTTCTATTTCAGGTAAAAAAAAATCAATTTACCTTAAATGTCAGGGATGGGCAGGGTGGGGGAATAAAAGAACTGTGTTTCATTAGAAAATCCAAGTAATATGGATAAATATGATTTTGGGGTTCATAGAAGAATAAACAAGAACAGTTTCAATCCATTGCCCAAGGTAACCTGATTCCTAAAGTTCAGTCCCATCAGTACGTGACATAGTGGAGTGATTCAGGGAATAGAGGCAGGCAAGGCTGGAGTGGACATCTAGCGTGGCTTTGTGCTCACTGGTTACCACTGAATCGTGCTATGACTTTTCCTCCTTTGGACCTGTGGAACCAGATTCACCCTCCTAGATGATGTCAATGGCACTTCCTCTCTGAAGCCCCCCACACTTTATCCTTGACTCCCTGCCCATTCCCTTTGCCTCCCAGCAACACAGCTGTCACCCTGTCCTCAGTGCTTCCAACAGGCTCACCCAACTGTGCATACAACCATCTCACACTATGGAATTCCTTATCCACACAGCTGGATCATACCCTCCCCAGATGATGACTTGTTTGGAAAGGGATTTAACCCAGCCTGGTGTGTGTGTGTGTGTCCCTAGTTTAATGTCTGTTCAGGAAATGAGTGAAACACAAATTACTTATGAGATTGAACTAAATTAACTCTATAAATTCTTCTTTTCTGTGATTCACTGGTTTTCTCTTGTTTACTGGGTTTTGTTTCAGTTTTAGTTACTCTCATCTTAATTTTATGGTTTTGCTACTATCCTTTCTTCAAAGATTCTGATGTGTCATTATATATATATATATATGTATATATATATATATATATTTTACTGGTATCTTTAAAAAGGAAACACCCAAGCTGAGAAGAGAGAAAAATATAACGTTGTTTAAGATCAACAGTGACTTTCAGGAATATTGAAATCAACATGGAAAAACAGTAGAACCCTACCCGTAGAGTCACAATTTTATATGCTCCTAAGAGATTGAAACAGCTTTTCAAAATAATTTATCTTCTTATCTCCCATATTAAATAGCATTCATACAGTCAGCTTCTTTTGAAGCAAATTTAGAAGAACCAGACTCTTTGGTGACTAGATTTTATTAATGTCAGAGAACGTTTGAATTTAGAGAACATTTGTAAGGTTAGAAATTTTGTTAGCAATTTGGGTTGCGATGGAATTTTGACCTGCAAATGTATCAGGGCATAGGTTTATGAAGTCCCCAGAGTTATATGAAATTGAGATGTAGAAGTCAAGAATAAAATAAAGTTGGTATGTCAGTTTAATTATCTCTGTAATAAATCATTGCCTTTCTCACCATGTCTGCTCTCAAGAAATGCCACCCTTAATTGTTCTTTTTCCACCTTTTCAGCAATTTCCTGATCAAATTGTAGGATTTGTTCCTAGAAAGCATGTATCTACATCATCAGGTGTCTACAGTTATGGAGGGTTTGAACTGCAAACACCAGGGTTTGGAAATGGCGACCAGTACTCTATGGTGCTGATTGGAGCCTCCTTCTTCAATAGCAAATACCTTGACCTGTTTCAGAGGCAACCGGCTGCTGTCCATGCCTTGATAGATGAAATCCAGAACTGTGATGATATTGCCATGAATTTTATCATTGCCAAGAACACCGGGAAGACTTCAGGGGTATTTGTGAAACCTGTAAACATGGGCAATTTAGAAAAAGAGTCTAACGGTGGCTATCCTGGAATGTGGCATCGAGCTGAGCACTTTCTGCAGCGGTCTTACTGTATAAATAAGCTTGTTAGTATCTACGACAGCATGCCCTTAAAATACTCCAACATCATGATTTCTCAGTTTGGTTTTCCCTATGCCAACCACAAAAGTAAAATATGAAACTTAAACAAACCTCCAAACTGCTTAGTATTTGAGTAGCTTCTCTTTGCTGGATTGGTGTTTTGTTTTGTTGGGGGGGGTGTTGTTTTGTTTTGTTTTGTTTTAAGCAACATCATGAAATTTTATCCACTACAGAAAGTCTCTGCAAAGGAAAAAAATGTACCGTGCTTCTAGGACATAAAATTCCCAGGAACTTCAAAAACCAAGAAGCTGGTACTCTCAAGATAGATCTTTTTGCAAGGAATTTTCATCCCCGGATAGAACTCCTTGGTCAGCAATTTTATTGTTTACATTCTGAGACTGTTCTCCAATTTCTTTGACTCCTGGCATTTGCCTTAAGGACCCATAGCAAGTTGTCTCCAGGATCAGAAACTCCAGAAAAGCATTTCTCCACTTTCCCCTGAAGGATGATTGTTTTCATTTGAAGCCTGAAATGCATCAGTGTAGAGAAAAGCCATGTGAAGGTAGAATAGTCTCCATCTCTTAGAAAAACAAGTGGAAAACCCATGAATCCCAGTGCTTTCATTGTGGTCTTCGCAAGCAGCCCTTTTCAGCACTAACTCTGCCAGCATGGTTTTGATGCAACCATCAGGGCTTTGATTTCGTTGATAAGTCCATTGTGACTGGGAGAGTTCATTTTAGTAGCTGAAGGATGTCTAGCTGTTTGCTTGATTTTTGTGAATATTTACCGCATGGATCACAAAAAAATGCAGCCTGTGTTTCTTATGTGCAACTTCTATGCAGCAAGGAGCAAATGTGTTTCCAGATTCAGGTAGTGCATTGTGTCCCTGAATCTGACCATGAGAGTGTACGTTAATTCTTATATTTCACAAAAACTGTGTGTTGTTTAAGAAACTTAAAATCTTCCAAAAGAACGGTTATTAGGAACTGACGAAAGTTACAATCCATAGTATCAAAAGATCTTTATTGTTAGGCATAGGTTACCTCATGGATACTAAAGAGTTATGTGTATTATACACAAAGGTAATCTCTCGTATTCAGAGCTACTGCTGCTTTTTTTTCCCCCCCAAAAAGACTCAAGGCATTCATCATGATGATATTTTGATTACATACAGGAAAGAAATAACTGAATCGTAACAGAGGAATTTTACAGGGAGTCTGTGTCGGTAAATTAACTCGCTCACTCTGTGAATTAGTATCTGTGTTGCACATGGTGTCTGCGTTTCGTCCTTGTTCACACCAGTAGCAAGGAATACTTAATTAAGCCCATCTTCTACTTTCTCCTCTTCCTGTTCCCTCTCGTCCTCCTATAATGTCATTGTATTATCACATTTGCAAAGCTGTGAAAATATTATAATAATCATGGTTAATGTTCCAACAATGAGGTCTCGAGGTCTCTGTGCAGTTAGTGTAGTATATGTTGTTTCTTTACGTTGGCATGTGTATGTGTCTTAATGCAGTCAGATAAAGCCAGTAGAACCCAGAACCTCACTAAAAACCTATAATGTTCACTATCTGCTTTGGCCAACCTTGGTAGTGATTTTTTGCCTCTTGGAATTCACCTGGGAGATAAATAAAATAAACTTCTACCATGCAGATGTTCTCTTAATTAAGCAGACTCACATTTTTGTTGTCCGTATTTTTAAAAATTTTTAAATAATCTATTGCTCGGGGTAAAGCAGAGGCATTGGCTACATTCCCCAGGGGGAAATTCTCCAGTGGGAAAATATTCCTGGATTTTATTTCCCATTTTGTATTCTCAAACTTGTCTTAAGCACCACGAAAGTTAATCATATCATGTTTTCAGACATAGAGCAAATATGATCACAAATTGAAGTTCACTCTATGATATAGAGGACTTTGCATTGTGGCTTTGATTCTACTGAAAATCTTCCTCTGCATGCCTCTTATTCTTGCTCCAAGTGATTGGGAGAAGAGATGATGCTCAGGTATGAAACTGCACAAGGAAAGCAATGTAGCTTAGAGGCTAGGTGTGCCAGGGGAGTATCTGGACTCAAATCCTTCCTAGATCTCACATTTACTTAACTTCTTGGAGTATTGGTTTCCTCATCTGCAAAAAAATGCGAGTCCTCTCTATGTAGGGGTTTGCTTTAAGAAGTAAAGGGAATAACTTATTTCAACGTAGCACAATGCCTTGCCCATTTTAATGGCCAATAAATTAAGGCCTTTGGGGTAAGTTTTGCTAATAAGTGCAGTCAATTCTACAACTCAGCACCTAGGTATTAGAAAGCCCCTAGGCCCACCAGGTGAGATATTCAAGAAATTATTCCTGTATAACAATGGGCAGAGAACCACGGCAATTTTCAGGTCATTTTCTTTATTTCAAATGCCCCTCTTCTTATTCTTAAAACCGTAGCAATTTTGGCTTATTCAGAACAGCATAAAGAAAAAATGAGAAGCACCTCACCACACTAATAATAGCTAAGCACATCTGTATCTATTCCTCCTGACTTTCCAAGGCATATATTTCAATAGAATGATTTATTTGGTATTTCATTGGATAGATAAACTCTGATTTATATAGTTAATCCTACTACCATTTTGTTGGATTTCTTACTATCAGGACATTTGGGTAAGTGCCCTTCCTTGCCTTTGAGCACATCTATAATGATTCCTTTATAGTAAGACCAAGAACTTCAATACCTGGACCTATGTAGTAGTATGTGTGTTTTTAGAGTTTTTGATACATATTGCTATATGCCTCCAGAAGCATTCCTTAGCTGCACTATTAGTATCACATCTGAGGGCACCTGTTTCCCATCGGACTTCCCAACATTGTATATTTAAAGTTTTCTTTCCTTTTACCATGTATAAAATTCGCAAAGGTGGCAGGATCTGGAAGGACTTTGGCTGTGTCGAGAACTCTGTTAAGAAGGCTGAAAAACAGGAAGCCCAGCTGTCAAAAGATTCAAAGGCCCTGTAAGCTTTAGGAAGCTTTTGAAGTGCTTCTAGAAACTCTTTGTTCCCAGGCTTGAAATATAGGCAAGGGACTGCTGACCCTTTGCTTGTCCCAGCAACAACAAAACTGGGGGGCAGGGGGCGCCTGGCTGGCTCAGTCGGTTAAGCGTTCAACTCTTGGTTTCCACTCAGGTCATGATCTCATAGATTATGGGATTGAGTCACCTGTGGGGCTCCATGCTCAGCAGAGCCTGCTTGGGATTCTTTCTTCTCTCCCTCTGCCCTGCACCCCTACCCCCCAATAAATACATAGATCTGGGGAAAAAATGTTCATATTCATTCCTCTTGGAAAGACCCAAGACTGACTCAAAGATGGGTGTGCCTACTTCTTGTGTGCTTACATGCTCTATGGGATATAGGGGAGGACAGGAAGTAGAAGTCAGGAGGAGGAGTTGGAGTGAAGGGCTATGCTATGATGGGGGAAGGTTGGGGAGGTGCCAAGTCTCACTGGCTGCTAGGGCTTCAGTGGTGAGATGTGATCATCCCTTACCCCATGCTATGTCATAAACCAGTATTTAGTGTCCTGCTAGGGATCTCCCAACTTTGCACTCTCTCTCTCTCTACTCCCTTCCTCCTCACTTCCTATTCCTCCTTTTCTTCTTACATGAAGGTCCTCTCAATATAAGACCCAAAAATACACTTACTCTAGATGAAATAAAAAGAACATTTCATACATTGGAGACATGCACTGAGTCCCGGCTCCACTTAATTTCCTTCTCTGGAGAATGGGGATGAAAATACCTGCTGCCTGAAAACTTCCCTGGTTGCTTTCCGTTTCAAAGAGCATAATGTGTAGAGAGAACTTTGTAGCATCAGGAAAGCACACAGTTTTTTTCAAAGCCATTACAGATAAAGAAAGCGCAGCTTGGCCAAGAGTTAAAGAAACTTGGTCGTGAGTTAGGAGCTGTGTCAAAATTATACCTTGGAGCATAAAGAAGCAAGAATGAATATGCAAGTACTAAAAACAATTTAAGGAACCCACTTTATTAACTCTGGCTCAGAACGGAATATTCAAATTAAGTGTTTATCTAAACTAGAGATGACTCAAGGCTTCTTCTCTTTTTATATGTCAATATTTTATTTAAAAAGAAAAAGAATTAAATTCTCTGTCAGAATATTTTAAGTAGTTTACAAAAATAAACCTGAAGGAAACAGCTTTAATTTACAGCAGTGGTTTTTAACTTGGGCTGATTCTACCCTCAGGGTTCACACGGCAAGGTCTGGAGACATTTTGGTTATTACAATTGGGGGCATGCTACTGGCTTAGAATAGAGCAGCCCCCCAACACAAAGAAACAAGCATCCCAAAATGTCACTAGTGCTGAAGTTGAGGAAAAACATGCTTGACGTTATATTATAGAATATATGGTTGGTAATTTATCTATATAGCACATACTTTACCGCAATGTAAGTTGCACTGCTGAAGTTTTATCCCATATAACAGTTCCTATTATATGGGACAGAAGACTAAAGGGGCAGGGAATGTATATATATTACTGATAAGAAATCTGGTGCATAATTCTGTTACACCAAATCTGTTCAGAGAGTCAGAAATTTTTCTAGTTAAGGTTTATTCCTAAATTTTTTTTTTCTTTCTCTCCCCAGCCCCCAAATCTGTATGTCTTTATTTTCACATCTGAAGAAATAGAGCTTCAGTTTCTGGGAAGGACCTAGGATAGATACGTATTTCTGAATCACTACTGAGCAATATTACATAATACAGTGTGTATTTTAATAACACATCTCTATTTAGAGAAAGTCAGGACGACTGACTTAATCTAAGCTAAATATAAATTCTCAAATTATCATATTTGAGTGTTAAGGTATTTTTGGTTTAAGCAATAAACTTAATAAACAGCTGGGGAAGACAATTTATACAGGAAAGAATGATGCAATGGGAGAATTCGGAAACATTTTTCTCCTATCAGCTAGGTAACGATTTAGGTTATGTAAATTTAACTGGGTCTCAGTTTTCACATCTACAAAAGAGGGAAATGAACTAAATGATAAGTAAATTTCTTAACAGCTATAAAATGTGGTGACCCTAAATCAGTGTTGAATTGGTAGGTTTTAAAGGGATGAGGTTAGGGGCATTGAGTGGCTCAGTCAGTTAAGTATCCAACTCTTCGTTTCCATTCAGGTCACCGTCTCAGGGTGGTGGGATCAAGCCCTGAGCCGGCCTCCATGCTACATGTACTCTCTCTCTCTCTCAAATAAATAAATTTTTAATTAATAAATAAGTAAAAGAACCAGGTTACACTTTCTGACAAGAAAAAATAATCCCTTAGAATTTAGCTCTGTTGGAGCTTAGTATCTTCCCTACACCCTCTGCCTATCTCCCCAGGAATACTTTTTCAAAGTGAATACCAATTCAGTAATAATTCAATTAATATGAATTCAACCAATATACATCATTACCGTTGTACTGTTTTTGAACCAAAAGACATAATGATTATGACGTGACAACGATGAGGAAGAAGATGATGCCATCAGTTAGTGGTAAACGCCGACTAGAAGAGATTATGATTTACTTAAAAGGCGTGTTACTACTCAACCAAGCTTCTGTTGCCCTGGCCTTTGAGAAGATCCCAAAGAGATACACAACAGGGTAACAAGCCACTTGAATCAAATTGAACTCTGAATCAGAAATAATCGGGTACAGCCCTTAATTTGATAAAACCAGAATGCAAATACAAGTTTTGAAAACAAAAAAAAATTTTTTGAAAGACTGAACTGTGTGATTCCATTGAAATTTATAAAACTACTTTTATGGAATTTACTGTGTTGCCAGCAGATGTCAGTGCAACCTAATGAACATTTTTAGCAGCTCAATTACCTGCCAGTAAACTGAGTGAAAAAGAGTCCTAAAATAGCAAAGTAAAAAACCAACTGTCAATGTTTTTGATTAAGAATATCTTCTTCAGGGGAGTTATAGGATAATATCGGTCTTTCAAGAAGTTACTTAGCTAAGTGGGTCCTGGTCTAGGTACATCGTATTACATAAATTGTAACACATGGTATTATTATCATCATAGTTTATGTAACAACAGCATTTCTCCATGACCCATAAAAAACATGATCTTAATTAAGTACAAAAGCTAATCTGTGATAAAGTGTAAGAATAACAGTATTTTTAAAACCCACACATCATAGACACTAGGGCCGAACAAAACTCATTTGTCTCTATGAAACATATTTACAACCTTTGAAGAAACACATTAATCCCTAATGAATCCTGAAATATCTCTAGTGTGATCGCATTTGTTTTGGAGAATGTAGACTTTAGCTTTTAGCAAAAGTTGTTAATCCAATGCAGTACCAGCAGCACCTATTATGTGAGGAACACGCACTGACATGATCCTTTTGTAACAAGCCTGCAGTGCAGATACCAGGATCACGCACATTTGAGGATTTAGTAATTGACATTCAGGGAGGTTAGGTAATTTGCCTAATAAATAAAGGTGGCACAGCAAGTCAAAATGACAGACTGCAGTTGATTCCAAGGCTATACTCTTCTCTTAATGCACTACTCTTACCTCTCAGAAGGTAAGAGTATTGGGCTTATTTTAAAGAGGCTCGTGAAATAGCCTTTAATTGTTGCTTTCTCATCACACTTGGAGTTAAAGCTTTATTTCGCCCAAAAGACTTCTATAACAATGATATGGGACGCAATTAGAATTAGTCTAAAATATGGATAGAATAAAGAAGTATGTGTAAAATTACTATTAAAAAGCAAAAGCCAGTTTCTTGTAAAGTTAAGTATGTATTTTCCATATAACCTCGCAATCCCATGCCTGGGTATTTACCTGAGAGATATGAAAATTTATATCCACACAAAGGCCTGCAGACAAATGTCTACTGAAACTTTATTCATAGCCATCAAAAGCAGAAAAGAACTCAAATTTCCAATAACTAGTTAAAGGATAAACATAATTTGGTTTATCTATACATTAGAATGCTTTTTAGCAATGAAAAGGAACAAACAGACTACTGATACACGCAACCATAGGACTGAATCTCAAATCAGTTAAGCCAAGTGAAAGACGACAGTCACAGAAGATTCCATGTATACGACCTTCTGGAAAAGGCAAAACTATAGAAGGGCTTGTGCTTTCTCTCTCTGTGTCAAATACATGGATAAACTCTTTAAGGAAAAAACCCTCATAAAACCATACCCTTAAAATTGGTGAACTTTACTTCATGTAAATTTTGCCTCAATAAACCAGGCTTTTTTTTTTTTTTTTTTTTTTAAGTAAACGACATTTGACAAAATTCAACATCCATTTATGATAAAAATTCAACAAAGTGTACATAGAGGGAATGTACCTCAGGCCATGGATGACAAGGCCACAGCTAACATCATACTCAGTGGTGAAAAGTTTAAAGCTTTTCCTCTAAGATGAGAAATAAGAAAAGGATGCCCACTCTCCCCACTTTTATTCAACATAATATTGGAAGTCCTAACCACAGCAATTAGTCAAGAAGAAGAAATAAAAGACTCATATAAAACATTAGCAATGTCATTAGCAGTAAAAACTTATGAAAAGTTGAGTCCAATAACAAGAGATAGAAGAGAAGTTAACAAATTAAACATTTGTCCTGGAAGATCTTGCCTAATCTGGAAACGCAGGAGACAGAAACCAGGATTCTCATATCAAATGGCCAGCCCACTTGCTTGTGACCTTGAGCGAAGCATGACTTCTCTCCAAATCTTAGGTAACTCACTGGTAAAGAAATTGCAATAAATATTTGAACTCTTTGACCGTCTTGAACTTCTCAAGCTAGAAAAACAAAACAAGGATCCTATTTGCCATTTGGAAAAAAAAAAACTGCCCCTCACTGGTCATTAAAGGAAAACCCAGGTCTAATATGTAATTCCTTTGGTAGAGAAACAGAATTAATAAAATTAGCTCTATTACTCACCATTCCTTTGGAGAGGGAAATTTTATAATTTGGCCAGCAGGTGTCATGCACTCATCTAGGAAAAACTGACAAGTCTTCATATCGAGATGCTTTTCAGATTAATGTTTCCCTAATATTTTTATCTGGGGTGATTATGAATGCTGTTTCTCTGTACAAATGCGTAGAGGAAGGGAAATGTCCTATAGATTCGATCTTTTTCTCTGTTCTAATAAAATATGGCAATTAAATCTGTATACCAAGATGGAAATCTCTTACTCCATTATGTTAATGTTCCAAGATTTTTAAAAAACAGAGTAGTGGCTCTTGAACATTGCTTATCCAGTCTTGGCACACTCAGCCCTTTAATGGTATTTCCTTCACTTTCAGTGTCATCTCCAGCATGAAGCCTTCTCCTGGCAAATCACATACCATTATCTCTATGTATCCAAATAAAGCAACTGATACATTCTCTAGTAACTCTTTATGCATAGGTCTGTGTCTTCTTTTTTGGCCACTCCTCAAACTATAAATTCCTAGGAGGTTCTTGTGCTGCATCCTCAAGTACGTAGCATAGTAGCTTGTGCTCAGTAATGTTTGTCAGTGTAAGTGAAGACGTGAGCCAACGCTTGAACCAATTCTACCTTCTCCCAAACGAGTGGTTTTTTGATGACCCTGTGAAAAAAGAGAGGGCTGACAGGTGGTCAGATCAACAAAAATGTGTAGAGACACACATGGCTATTTTCCCTGGAGAAGTATTTGGGACAATTGTAGCTTATCAAACAAAATAAGAGCAGTGTCATATAGAAATAAAAAATTTGGGATAATGGAGTTGGTGCATGGCTATGTAATGGACCAGCAGAAGTCTTAACCTTTTTGTGCCAAAGACCCTTTTAACATCTGGGCAAGCCTAAGGATACCTTCTTGATTTTTTTTTAAAGATTTTATTTATTTATTTGACAGATCGAGATCACAAGTAGGCAGAGAGAGAGAGTGCAGGAAGCAGGCACCCTGCTAAGCAGAGAGCCTGATGTGAGGCTTGATCCCAGGACCCTGGGATCATGACCTAAGCCAATGGCAGAGGCTTTAACCCACTAAGCCACCCAGGCGCCCTTCTTGATGTTTTTTAAAAGACATGCTTTTAAAAGACAAAGTAAAATACCTAAGATTACAAAGAAAACTAATTACATTTAAATACAGTTTTCAAAATATGTTTAAATGATTTGTTAATGAGATCTAGCAGTAGGTTTGATAACTACCATATTTTCATAAAAGTGATGAGTGTAAATGATATTTTCAGACATCTGTGACAACTGTAATATGATATGAAAATATGTTTTTGACAGTCAGAGGTACTGCTAATCCTTTGCAGTTTTGCCTACATTTATAATTGATAAAAATGCTAAATTTCAGGCTAGCAAAATTAAAGTTGTACTTCTTCCTCCCTTCTAAATGCACAGACCCCTTAAATTCTATTCATGAACCACTTGAGGGGGGGGCTATGGACCAAAAGTTAAGAACCCCTGAATCAAAGGAAATTAAAATGGCAGAAATTTCGGAGTTATGAAATCTGAAGGAGCAAAGGGATTTTCCTTCTACTAGTAGTCTTCTCTTTTCCTTCGTGAAGTTCACAGTACTCACTTCCTCACCTCTCATTTACTCTTTGCCCCATCACAGCAGGGTTCTATCTCTGTCTTTTCATGAAACCAGCCTTTCCTGTTTCTTGCCTGATGTGTAGACAGAATACAGTCCCACGGGTATGTCTTGATCCTCACCTTGTCTGATTTCTCTGTGGCTTTTGTACTGTTGACTAAGTCTTATAAAACTTCTTTCCTCTTTTGTCTTGACTCTGTTTTTCTTGTACCTCTTTGGGTTTTTTTTTTTTTTTTTTTTTTTCAACCCTCCTATCCATCTCCTCTCCGGCCTGTGGCTATGTCCTGGGGGTCCTATCTACCTTCTGCTCCTCTTCTCACTCTGCATACTCCCTCATCAATCTAGACTACATCTTTAGGACAAACCTCTTTCTTGAACCTAAGACCCTATATCCATCTATCTATGACACAACTCTTCTTAAATGTACCAGGACATCCCTCAAACACTATACATCCAAAATTAAACTCACCCTCATCTCCTTCCTGTGTTCCCTGTTTGGGTGAATTGACACTGTAAGGCAAAGCTGGTCGAAAGTCTGGAAACTTTTTGATTTCATCTTTTCCCTTACTCCCAGATATAAAATTAAATGCCAAATTTTCCAGATTATCTATTTTAAGATCTCTCAAGCTTGCTCATTTTTTTCCTAGGTCTACCATAACCTCCTTAGACATTTTGATAGCTACCAATCAATCATTGCTTATGATGTGTCAAATACTATGCCAAGTGTTTTACATACACTGTTTTTTTTAATCCTCAAATCACCCCCTGGGGTAAAAACTACTATGCCTAAAGTAACAAATGGGGAGATAGTAGCAAAGGGAGGGAAAGAATAGCCCAAGGTTATAGGGCTTTTAAGTAGCAGAGTCAGGATCAGAGTGTTGGTCCATTGGACTCCAAAACCTGTGAGCCTCCTTGTTGCCCTCAAGGTCTCTGGGATTGCCTTCCTGAAATCCATTCATTATGGTACCACTGAAGTTCTTTCAATCACAGGCAAATCTGACTGCCTGTACTTTTGCAGTGTTCCTGAGACTCCTCCACTGGGCTTCCTGAATTCACCCCTGCTTACCTCTCCAGCTTCCTCTCTTGCCACCCAGCTCGCACTCTACACCTGGCTGCTTTTCATTCCTTCAGCACACTTCCTTCTTCTACCCAACTCTACCAGTCTGCTCAGGCTGCCTCAACCAAGTACAAGTACTCCAAGTACACACGGGGCGTCTTAAACAACAGAAACGGACTTTCTCACAGTTCTGGAGGCTAGAAGTCTGAAATTCAAGGTGTCAGCAGGGTTGTTCCTTCTGAGGCTTTTCTCCTTGTCTTGCAGATGGCCGCATCCTCCTCACATGGTCTCTCTGTGCGCAACGCATCCGGGCTGTCTCTCTGTGTGTCCAAACTTCTTTCATATAACACCAGACAGAATGGATTAGGGCCACCCTAAAGGCCTCATTTTTAACTTAAACACCTCTTGAAAGGCCCTAACTCCAAATAGAGTCACATTCTGAGGTCCTGGAGGTTAGGGGGCTGTGCCCCATAAACTAAGGAGAAGACACAATTCAGCCCCTAACACCCACTCACCCAGCTAACTCCAATTTACATCTCTTGACTCATTCATTTGTACCCCCCACTCTGGGAAGTCTTCTCTGGCTACCGCAGGTCTGACTTAAGGGCCTCTGCCATTAATACTGTTACTGCCCCTAGGCTTCTCTACGATAGCATTTACCATTCTGTATTGTAATTACTTTTTCACTTCTTGAAGCCCCCCCCATCCCCCACCCAGCACCTTGAGGGCAGAACACACCTCAGTATTCATTTTTTCTAGCTGCAGCCCAAAACCCAGTAGGAGGATCATATCAGCATTTAACCAACCAATCAGTCAGTTCACAATTTGTTAGTTAATAATTTCCAGAAGCTTATTCTGGTCAGGGACTTTTCAACAAGTGAAGGATATGGTGGTGAACAAGACGAACAACTCCTCTCATGGAGTTGGCATTTTAGCAGGCAAACAATAAATAGGTAAAAACAACAAACAAACAAAAATATAAAAGTAGAAATTTAGTACTGATGAAGAAAATAAAATAGGTAAGTGATGGGGAGCTGCTTTAGGGGACTTCTTTGGCTGGGGGTCCAGGGAAAGCTGGAAGGAGACATTTGAGATGCTACTTGAATGAGGAAATGTAACTATGTGTGACCTATGGGAAGAGAAGAACTTCAAGCAGAAGGAAACATCAGAGGCACAGGCTGTGAAATGGGAATGAGCCTGGCAAGTCCGAGAGACAAGAAGAATGCCAGAGCGTGTAGAGGGCAGCGACAGATGGTGAGAGTAGAAGGACAGAAGGTCAGACGCTTGAACTGTGTTCTAAGAGCAGAGGAAGCCACTGAAAATTCAGGCTGGGGCTGGAGACGTTATGATTTGTATCCTTAGTAATATTGCTCTAGGGTGCAGGTTTTAAAAGGGCAAGGGTGCAGCTGGGAGACCTGTGGAGAAATTGCTGGCCATGACTTAGATCAGTGGTTCTCAATCAAGAGTGCTTTTGCACCCTTGGGCCCCTGGAGAACATTTGGCACAGTCGGTTGTTACAACTTTGGAGTGGGCATATAGTGGCTAGAGGTCAGGGATGCTATTAAACATCCTTCCACGCACAGGACATACCCTCATGACAAAGAATTATCTGGTCAACGTGTTGATAGTGCCAAGGTTAAGAAACCCTGATAAAGAGAGAAACGATGGTGGTTTGATTGGGTGATAGCAATTGAGGTTGTGAGAAGTTAGTTAGCCTTAAATTAAGATGCATCTGGAGATTGCTGTAAGCTGTACAGGACTTGTTAACTCCTAGATTTGGGAGTGATGAGGAACTGTGATGAGGAACACTGGGGATGAGTCATCAAAGCACAGGTGATATTTAAAGCTATGCGGCTGGGCGAAATCACCCAGGGGGATCATGTAAACAGAGAGAGTAGAAGGGCCTGGTGGAACCATGGGTCACAGCGGGATTAGGATCCTGTGAGAGGAGACAGAGCCAACACACAGGGAAGTGTGAGGTCCTTAGGAAGGCCGGATAGGTTGTGTGCCAAGTTCAGGGGAGGGGGGCCTGAGGAGCAGGGGCATTTCTTCTACTGAAAAAGGAGGGAAGGCAAGTCCATGAACAGAGATGTAGGCAAGCAAGTGGATTTCGTAGTGGAAAGGAAAGCAGTTACCACCTGATTGCTCTGTCATCGCTATGAACTGAGGTCAGGGTATGAGTGCCAGTTGGGTGTGAGTGTGAGTTTGTGCGTGTGTGTGTGAGAGAGAGATAGAGAGAGATACTAGATACTAGAGATGTGAGAAGAGAGGATATTATGAAACAGCTAACTTGGAGGGGAGTAAGAAGTCAGCGTGGAAACGAGCTAGAATGGCCTAATAGTGTTTTGAACCACTTGAAATTCACAGTCACAAATTTTAAAGTGAGTACAGTCAGTACAACTTCTAGATTAAAAATTAATAACTTCTCTTGAATGAATAAAATGTCACAGTAACAATAATATTAACAGCTACCATTTCTTGACCACTTACAATAGAGCATGCATCATCTTTTACAGAACACTCTTTATATATATTTTATTATTCTCAAACAACCTTACATGATAGGCATTATTATCCTTAATTAACTGAGAAAGAAACTAGGACTCAGAGAGATTAAGTAATTTCTTCAAAGCCGCACAATAAAAGGACAATATTCAGAGAGCTGGGTCAGTGGACTCCAAAGCTCATATCCTTAACGAGTGTTTTCTCTCCTCCTCAGAAAAACACTGTCCTGTGCAGGGCTCTGTAATTTCCCTATTCTTTTCAGTAGGCCAAAGATGTCAGCAATTCTCAGAAGAGTTGTGGGATTAATGGAGATAATGTTAGGGGAAAAAAATCACCTGAGGTTCATTAAAAATGCATAAGATTGACTGGTATAATTTGTTCGTTTGTGATTTTTCTCTTTCAAGATCCTCCTTGAGGCTTACTTAAATCCAGTTTTACCTGTTTATCCAAATGGTCGAGGGAGGGCCTGCAGAGGGATAAACAGACTGGAAAGGGAACAGGGTACAGCATGTGATTTGGCCTCAGCCTCCAACCCCCAGTGGGACAGTCTGGAGTTCTGAAAAGGGACGAAATTACTTCTAACAAGAAGTAACATTCTACTTCCCCCACCTCCCACTCTGGTCGCAAAGGAGATGTGAGGGTTGAGAGTTTATTGAGGACCTCAAGAGATTATCTGAAAAGAATGCAGATTTCCCTTTGTAATTTGACCCTGACCGCACGTGCCGCGCACTACCATTCTTGGCAGCAGTGCGGTTCACAACAGGACTTCCAGTTTCAGACTACATGCAAATGTGACAGTTCCTTCGAGTCGGACCCACTGCAGCAAAACGTTCCATTGAGGGTCTGTCATTTAAAAGAGCTGTCAGCCATATTCTTGACTGTCCTCCCTCCAACAATTAAAAAAAATTTAGGGTCTGTGGATTTTCTTCTGTTTCCTGTCCTTTTTTAGTGAGGATACTGCGTAGAAGAGGACAAGGACTGGACAACCTCCAGATCTGATTAATTTCCATACAGCATTGCTGATACGACTGTATATCACGTGGAAAATTGTGTTTGTTCTGGATCAGTTTCAGTAATATTTACCTACCACTTGCCATTAATCACCTAATGCTGCTCTATTATTAAAAAGCTATTTAAAAACAAACAAACAGCAACAACAACAAAAAACCCTTCCAACTTTCCTGACACCTTTGTTTAAATACTTAATGAAAGATCGAGGCTCCTGGATGGCTCAGTTGGTTAAACATCTATCTGACTCTTGATTTCAGCCTAGGTCATGGTCTCCCTGTGTGGGACTTCACACCCAGTTCTGCTTGAAGATTCTCTCCCTCTGCTCTTCCCACACTTGTGTGGGCCCACACTCTCTTTCTCTCTCTCTCAAATAAATAAGTAAATCTTTAAAAAACATGTATGAAAGATCAGCAATTCTCAGCATTTAAGAGCAACTTATTTGTTTTTTTCTCTGAGCCTTGTTTTGAGTAATTTGTCTATGTTCACCACAGTGATTATGAAATATGTTGACTAGGACAGGCACTGCATTTGACACTGGTGAGACAGCATCTCTCTTTTACACACAGCAGGTTAAGCCCCTATGTATTTGGTTTTTCTTCTCCAGGAAAGACTTTAAGAAATCATGTACCATTCTACAAAATTTGTTAACCCCCTTCTGCCTAGCACTGTGTCATATGTTTGAGATCCAAAAGAGGAGAAGAAATGTATACTGTTCTTAAGGAATGGGAAAAGACAACAATATCAAGTGTGACAGAGTACAGGGAGCTTTACTAGAGGGATAGAGGGAAACCAAAAGAAAAAACACACAACTTACATAATGTTCTAACCTTTCTGTCCTAAGGTGATGCCACTGACCGTTTCTCACTCTGATGCTTCATGACCAACAGGGCTTTGCAGAGAGGCGATGGGCTGGTACCATTTACCATCAGGGAACCTGGGTTCAGGAGTCAGATAGACCCGCGTTAAAGTTACGTATCCAGCACTCAGTAGGATGTGAAGGTGGCAAGTTTGTTAACCTCAGTGAGCCCAAATTCCTGTATTTTCAAAGTAAATCTTATCACAAGGGAGGCAATATTGTGTAGTGTCTGCGAGGTAAAGCTCTGCTGCTAGGCTGCCTGGACTCCCAGCCAGCTGACCCTGGGCGAGTGATTTCACCTCTCCATTCCTCAGCTCTCCAAATGCGTGATAGGGGACAATAATTTTACCTATGTCATTGGTCCTGGGGTGGAGTAAATGATTAAAGTGCCTAGAACAGTGGCAGGCATATTATAACTGGTCAATAAACGTTAGCTATTACTATTATGGTTATTATTATTATCATCTCCTTCAATTGTCATTGAAAATTAAAGGAAATAATGAAAGCAAAGTAACTAGCATAGTTCCTAACACCCACTAATTACGTACTAAATGAGATAAATAAAACTAATTGAATGAAATGCCACACTCTCACCTTTCTCTCATCAAGCCTCTAGCCATGATCTCAACAGAGGGAGCTTCTATTTTATTTTTATTTCTTTATTTACTTATTTTTTAGAAAGACATAGAACATAAGCAGAGGTAGGGGCAGGGGGAGAGGGAGAGCAACTTTTTTTTTTTTTTTTAATTAACATATAATGTATTTTGGTTTCAGAGATACAGGCCTGTGATTCATCAGTCTTATGTAATACCCCAGTGTTCATCATTTCACACTTCCTCCTTACTGGAGAGAGAGAAATTTAAGCAGGTTCCATGACCAGCACATGGAGCCCAACATGGCCTATGACCCTCAGACCATGATCTGAGCCAAAATTAAGAGTCTGACACTTAACTGACTGAGCCTCCCAGGTGCCCCAACAGAAGGAGTTTAAAAATGTTAAGTCAGATGGGGATGCCTGGGTAGCTCAGTCGCTTAAATGTCTGCGTTCGGCTCAGGTCATGATCCCAGGGTCCTGGGGCGGGAGAGTCCTGCACTGGGCTCCCTGCTCAGCGAGGTGCCTCCTTCTCCCTCTACCTCTGTGTGTGCCCACACTCTCTTGCACTCTCTCTCTCAAATAAATAAAATCTTTTAAAAAATGTTAAAATCAGATATATATCACGATTCTTCTTACAGTTTCCAGAAGTTTTTCTGACTCACTCAAGAATTAAAGGCAAAATCCTCTGGGTGTCTTATAAGTCCCTCAATGACCTGGTCCTGCCCTCTCTGCCTCGCCTCATAACCTACCATCCCATGTCCCACTAACCCTACCTCAGCCACATGGGTTCTGGGCTATTCCTTGAACACGCAAAGCCGACTGCCATCTCCGACTTGGGCTGTTGCTTCTCCTAGGAAGGCTCTTCTTCTCTCAGGTACTGGTGTGGTGGGCATCTTCCAGCTGCTCAGGGCTCTGCTCACGTTTCCTTTCCAGTGAGGCCATCCTCTTCCTGCTACCCCTTATTCTGCTTCATGGTTCTGCTTAGGACACTGTTAGGTGATATACCCTATGTTTTATCTATCTCTTTATCTAGCTCTTGTCTTCCTTCGCTAGAAGGTAAGGTAACTTTTGTAATTTGGAATTTGCTAGACATATCTATTTAAGTATCTATCAATGATCAGTTTCAAAAATTGACTATTATCTAGGCCTTGAAGCAAAAGTTGACATATTTCAAATTATTTTCAAAACATATTTACTGGATACAACTTAACTAAATTAAAAGTCAACCATAACAATGAATTTTGGAACACTAAAAATAAAATAAAATGGGAAAAAAAAGTCAACCATAAAAGACAAGCAAAAAAATTCTTATATACTTGGAAAGGAGAAATTAAGATGTGTATCAAAAGTATTTATAACTAAAAATAATAAAAATATTCCATATCAGAATATAAGAGGCCAGAAAAAGTAATTTTTAGAAAAAAAGATACAGCTTTATATGCTCACATTAAGATAGCATAAACAAGGGCGCCTGGGTGGCTCAGTGGGTTAAGCCGCTGCCTTCAGCTCAGGTCATGATCTCAGGGTCCTGGAATCGAGTCCCGCATCGGGCTCTCTGCTCAGCAGGGAGCCTGCTTCCCTTCCTCTCTCTCTGCCTGCCTCTCTGCCTACTTGTGATCTTTCTCTGTCAAATAAATAAATAAAATCTTAAAAAAAAAAAAAAGAAAGCATAAACAAGCTGTACATACAACCTAAAAAGAAAAAGAAGAACAGAAGAAAAACAAACATTTGAAGAAAGAATATAATAAAGCTAAGGAAAAAATGTATGGTTTAGAAAACATAAGATAGGGGCGCCTGGGTGGCTCAGTGGGTTAAAACCTCTGCCTTTGGCTCAGGTCATGATCCCAGGGTCCTGGGATCGAGCCCCGCATCGGGCTCTCTGCTTGGCAGGGAGCTTGCTTCCTCCTCTCTCTCTGCCTGCCTCTCTGCCTACTTGTGATCGCTCTGTCAAATAAATAAATAAAATCTTAAAAAAAAAAAAGAAAGAAAACATAAGATATAGTAACTAGGATCTACAAAGTCAAAGTTGGTTCTTAAAGAAACTATTAAAATAGACAAACCTCTAGAAAGATTGATAAAGGAAACTAAAGTTGGCACAAATACATAATAAGGTTTGCAACAGAAAATGAAGATAAATTCATATCCTGGAAAATTTTTTAAAGATAATGATACTTCAGTTGATTTATGCTAATAAGCTGAAAATTTAGAAAAATATATAACCCTTTATCAATAGTTCAATAACCATTAGAAGCACTAACAAAATAATTGTGCATCTCCCTAAAGAAAGCAGCAATCTCAGATGATTTTATTGGAATGTTATACCAGATTTTCAAGGCAAAATTTATTCTATCTTTTGCAAACTCTTTGAGAAAATAAAAAAAGAAGGAACATTCCCTACTGTATTCTGTGAGTTCCATATAACCTTGATAACAACCAAACAAGGACTGTATGAGAAAAGAAAATTACAGGCTAATTCTACTTAATGTATATTGAAGAATCCTACACAAAATTAGTAAACTAAAACTGGAAATATACAGGGTAAGAATCATGATACATCATGATCAAGTTAGATTATCTCAAGAAATGCAAGGCTGATACAACTTTAGAAAAACTCTAGATGTTATTCATCAGAAGAATTAATTAAAGCAGGTATATCCTATAAATTGTCTCTTGGAAATTTGAAGTTATCCCAAGGAATAATTGGGAAAGAAAAAAAAAAGTTGTTTGAATTTAAACCCAAAGTTCCTAAATTTGCCTGGCTCTGGCTAAACTGTTTTTTGTTTTGTTTTGTTTTGTTTTGAAACACCTGGCAGAATGAAGTAGTTAAAAATGAAAGCAAATTAGTCTCCCACATCTGAGTTTTGTTCTTCAAAACATCATGTTTCATATCATAAGTGTGCCCCTGGATATAGCTTTATTTTCTCTTATTGTGAGATTTCTATCCAAATTCACACAAACTTTATAAGAAACTTTTTTTTTTTTTTTTTAGATTTTATTTATTCATTTGACAGACAGAGATCACAAGTAGGCAGAGAGGCAGGCAGAGAGAGAGAAGGGAAGCAGGCTCCCTGCCAAGCAGAGAGCCCGATTGGGGGCTTGATCTCAGGCACCTGAGATAATGACCTGAGCCGAAGGCAGAGAGGCTTTTAACCCACTGAGCCACCCAGACGCCCCTACAAGAAACTTTTGAAAGGCATTATTTTATTACTAAGTTTGGTAATCAACATCTGCTCCATTCTTTTATTTTGCAATTTAATTTTAAAATATAAAAAGAAATTGTTACTTCTGGAACATGACCTGTGTTTTTTTAAAAAAAATCACTAGAATAGTCTATGATCAAGTTTCTTTTGCCAGATTTATGTAGGAATTTACTGAAATATTTATTGAGCCTAACATAGGACAGGCACTGGGCAAAGTGCCCTGCAAGCATGAACCTGTCTCTTAGAGAATTAAAGACACTGGTTCATGGTCACTGTTCCCAAAATATCTGCCTTTAAAGATCAGTCTTTTTCTGCCAGATTTGGAAAAAGAAGTAGTGGACTGAGACATTTTTCTTGATAGTTACAGAAATTCAGTACAGATAGTACAAAATAGTTTCTTTCTTTCTTACATATAGTTTCATTTTTCTTGGTTAAATATTTTTGTATTGGGACCTTAGCCAGATGATTTTTTCAATTTTGCTGGACACTCTATCGATCTACCAAAGTTTTTTCATTGAATTTTATATAAATAAATACTTTTATATAAATAAATTCTCATTTGGCATCCTCCACAAATTATAGTAATTTGTGGTAGGAATTTGGTTTGATATCAAAAATCATTGCTGGGTTTTTGTACAAGAGGGAACTTCCATGACCTCTATGTTCGAACTGTGGGAAGGATGAAAGGGAAGAGAATTTGTGTTTGACTTCATGGAATCTTCCAGGTTTTAAGACTCCCTGCATTGTATTCTATTACCTCTTGACCTTTCATACTCAGCCTAGATTTTATCATTAATGATTTATAACTTATCTTAATAACTTATGCAACTCTTCTGCCTCTTTGCCAGGGACCCACCCTACCTGAGAAAGCCCCAAGGCTGGAAACCCTAAAAAATACTTTTGCTGCTATTCTATTCAGTCAGCTAAATTCTAAAGAAAAAAAGTTTCCCAATCATACAATTATCCCTCTGTAATTTTAGTTTTTCAAAATTTGCTGGGCATTACATACTGCTTACCAAACTATTCCTTGTTGGAACTAAGGTTAGCTGTATTTCTCTTTCTTCTTCAGCAACTGTCTAGAAGCTTCATTTTTTCTGCTCAAGACTTTAGTTTATTTCTTCTCCATTCACTAACAGAAAAGAAATTCTCTTTCTTCTTCGTAGAAAATACTGAAGCCATTAGACCATCATTAGAGCTGTGCTTTAAAAGATTTACCTTCTGGGGCACGTGGGTGGCTCAGTCTGTTAGGCATCTGCCTTAAAGCTCAGGTAATGATCCTGGGGTCCTGGGATAGAGCCTGCTTCCCTACTTGGGGTGGCGGAGGGTCCTATTTCTACCTCTCCCTCTGCTCCCCTCTCCCTGTCTCTCGCAAACAAATAAATAAATAATCTTTAAAAAAAAAAAAAAAAAAAAAAGAGGGGCGCCTGGGTGGCTCAGTGGGTTAGGCCGCTGCCTTCGGCTCAGGTCATGATCTCGGGGTCCTGGGATCGAGTCCCGCATTGGGATCTCTGCTCAGTGGGGAGCCTGCTTCCTTCTCTCTCTCTCTGCCTGCCTCTCAGTGTACTGAGAGGTACACTGTCAAGTAAATAAATAAAAAATCTTTAAAAAAAAAAAAAGATCTTTCTTACATTGTTTGTTTTCATTCCCAGTTAGTTGCATGTATTTGTTGTTTCAAATGACATATCCCTAATATCATCCATAGAAGAAAAGTAGTTACTAAAGGTGTTTCTTTCTTTTTTAGGAAGCTATCCTAGTGTTTTTAGTCATCTGGATAATCCCCAGTTCTTGGTGAATCTTCAAAACCCATTTTAAATGGATTAGAAAATAGGCACACAAAGTCCCTTTATATATTATAATTTAGAGCAGCTAGACTGGTGAAACTGACTACATTCCAATTATTTTACTTGCTATTATTTTATAATATTTGGAAAATAGTTATTATTTTTCAAGTGTCTTTTTTTTGCTAACACGTTTGGTTGAGTATAGGTAAATAAATTTAACTATTTATTATGATTGACACAATTCTTTTTAGAAGACCATATTAAATAGCTCCAAAATAAATTTAATGGATCTCTATTGCTATAACTGATCTATTCAGTCTTGTGCTAGGAACTTCACTGGCCTTATTTCATGAACACCACTAAGATGGTCTTAGGTAATCACAGTAATGATATTTTGAGACATCAGAATAATTACACACACACACACACACACACACTTTAAAGGTAGATTAAACCAGATGGTTTAATTTGTAAGCTGGGGTAGAGACTACATCTTGTGCTTTTCTCTGTGCCTCAGAGGGCATAATGCAGACAAATGAATACGGTAGTCACATTATGCTTGGATGAATAGTAAGAGGGGCTGAGGGTATCAGTAATGTTCCCATGACTCTGAAACCAGTTGCTTGCAGTCACATTCTGACTCCATTACTTCTTAGCTGTGTGACTTTGAGCAAATGATAAAACTCTCTGAGCCCCAGATTCTCAGTCATTCACTGTGCATAATAATTAGATCCCCCTCACTGTGGATTTTTGTGATTCATTTAAATGAATCCATACGTGTAAGTATTCAAGATAGTACCCAACACATAATAAGCTTTCAGTTAGTCTTAGCTGTTATCACTCAGAATAGATATGCCAAAGCAGAGCACTTCCCTTTTAATACTTTGCATATACATATTTTCTAAAACTGTTACTCCAGAATGATCTGCACAGAGCAACTGGTCAATGAGATTCTTTCTGCTGTGAGGGCTAGATGAATATTATGACTCTAGATCAGTTCCTGACACATAGTAGACATCAATAATACCACCTTGCTTTCTCTCTTTTCTTCCTTATCTTTCATGTCCTTTGCTTCATGTCTCTTTCTGACAGCTGCTCTTACTATTATCGTATTGTGAATAACTTTTTGGCATTGGTAATCCTGCAACTTTGATCTCAAGATGTCTATTATTCTTTGGATCTTTCATCTTCATTTACAAGAAAATCTTGGCTCTGTCATCAGATACGCCTGAATTTAAATCTTGGCTCCGCCACTGAATCTCAGTCTTTTTTTGCTCATTGGCAACAAGAGGATAATTTAATCTATTTTACAGGGTTGTTGAGAGGGTTAGGGTGATTATATGTTGTGTTCCTATTAGGATGCTTGGCACATAGTGGGTGATCAAAATCTATTAGTCCTTCCCTCCATAAACTGATTTATGCTTGGCACATAGTGGGTGATCAAAATCTATTAGTTCTTTCCCTCCATAAACTGATTTCCCTCATTTCATATTTTTCTGTAGTAATTTATTTCTCTAAGGGGTGGAGATAAAATTCTTAATTGATGTTATCCCACATCTTTTTCACAGGATTTCAAATTTTCATTTTCCACAAGAACCGAAGTAGTTTTGAATCCTCCAACGTCTTTTAAGGAGTGGGTGAGGGCGTATATGAAATACAGAACTTTATAATAAAATAAACCTGCAATTTATTGGTGGTTGTAATTTTCACTTAAATTATTATTTAGGGGCATTAACCATCAAATTTCTCATACATATTGAGGGCTACGTGTGAAGTTCTCAGATTACAAATCTGAAATTTTAGGAAAATAATTTTATTTTCCTGTAGCAACTTCGTTTCTGTTGCAAAAATTCCCTTAGGAGGACGATCTCAGGCTGTAACTGCTCTTCTCCATTTAGACAACCACCTCTGCTAGTTAGCCTGCCAAGAATTTGATGTCCTTATTCTCTAGTTGTGCCACAACTCCCTCCCCTTCCTTCTTCCTTGCCCCTCTCTTTGGGGGCAGTGGAAAAATCCGGTCTAGCAGCCTGCAGAGAAGAGATGAAGGGTGAAGGTAACATGGAGGAAAAACAATTAATCCCACACAACATCATCCCCCAAATAAGGATTTTATCTAGATTTTTAAGTATTTCAGTCTCCGTTGGATTTAGGTTTTCTGCGAACCCAAAACACATGTGTGAGACTGTAGTTTACATTTTCATATGAAAAGATCTTCTAGTAGGCTTTGATTTCTGACAATAGACTTAGCTGCAGAATTTTTGTGTCCAGATAGTGCATACTGGACAAGTATACTCATGGAAAGGAACTTAAGACTCTTCCATTTTCAACAATCTGGTTCAGTGTAATATTTGATATTTTTAATTTTTTAGTTATTTAGTCCGAAAGTCTTCTTTGACGCATCAAGAGGAAACTTTATACTTCCAGAGTTCCAAGTATTATTTCTAAGGTAGCATTTAACACTCTGTTTGCCATATCCCTTAACAGACGACTCACTGAAGCCCTGTTCAGTGTCTATTTCACTGTTGCATCCCTAGGGCCTAGCCTAGTGCCTGGCCCATACTAAGAGTACAGCAACTGCTTAAATGAATAAGTGAACAAATTCATTGGTATTATTTAAAACTTTTCTCATCTATCCTCAATATATGAGAGGAAAGGAATAAGTATAAGAAGTGTTGTAGAGGTCTTTTAGTCCAATCATCTTACTCAAAGTAAGAATCCTATATATAGAATCTCTAAAGAGTTCGGCTTTTGCTAAAATATTTCCAGAAGAGGGAATATAATTAGCTTTTTCCTTTTATGGGTAGTTCACATTTTTAGAAAGTGCTTTTTTTTAATTGAATCAAAATCTGCCTCTGTTTCTAGCTGCCCTTCGGAGTTTTGTAGATTTGAACTTCTATAGTATAATTTTCCAAATTTGTTCAAAACACACATAATCAAAAACATTCAGAAGGTGGTAACAACAGTTCCTCTTTGATAACAGAAATCACCATCAGCTGGAATATCTACTTTTTTTCCTCCAATAAAATACACAAGTCTTGCTTTTGGACTAGTCATAGAAATGTCAGAAATGGAAAAGGACAGAAATACTGGTGGGCATGGCTATTATAGTCAAGAAGGGGAAATCAGCTTCGATGCGAGAGAAGCATTTCTTAGGTGCTTTGTGATAGATTATATAACACAAGATGTGGATTCATTTCTGGTTGTTGTGGTATCTTATACTAGAAAATGCTCACCAGAATTTCTCTAGATACTCCCCAGATCCGTACTGCCTAGCTGTCATTCTCACCTCAGATTCTATGTTCGATGAAAGCCTAAAATGACCTTCTCTTCTTAACCAGCTACTTCTACCAACTACCCTATCATTGGCACCGTCATTTCCCTGGCTTTGTAAAATACGAGGTCTGCTTATCCTGCCCGTCCCCTCATCCTGTCAGCTGCCCAATCGTGGCCATGCCTCCCCTGCTGTGCTTCTCACATCCACTTCCGCCTCCCCAGTGAGACTGACCGGTGGCGCTCACCCTTGGTGTGATTCAACTTCTGCTTCCCTTCCTCACTCCAGCTTCCATCCCATTTTCATCCAAAAGGCAAGCCACAGCCATACTAGGTGTGTCTTGAATTCTTCTGTCATCGGTCTGTCACCTGATTTAAAACCCACGACATATGGATGTCCTGCTGCACCAGAGGCTAACCTCCTCTGTCTCCTCCTTTTCTCTAACCCTCTACCCCCCTACTCTCACACTGTACAGCTTTATTTTAGCCACTGCGTCTCCTAACCACTCCCCACCCCAGACTCCAGGTCCTCTACAGTGGACACCCTCCCTTCCTGCCATGTATCTGCACCCACCCACCCACAACCATGCTACATTTGCATTTCTATGATCTTCTCTGTCTTGTGGGCCTCTGTTCTTAAGCCCACCCTAAGTCCTATTTCTTTCACAAATTTTTGTTCCAGTGATTCCAGGCTCTATTCATCTCCTTCCCTTTCTCTCCTTTATCATTTTTATCGTGAATGGCTAGCAAAAGTAAATAAAACTTATGTGTACAGTTTAACAAATGCTTGTAAAGAGAACACCCAGGAGATCACCACTCAGATGGGAAAGAGACTATTACTGGAAAATACTGGAATATACTGAGAGCCTGCCCCTTGCTCCCATGTGTCTCTGCCCACCCAATTCAACAGTACTAATAGTCAGTACCTCATAATTTAGCACTTAAAGTAATTAAGTACTCTCTTGATTTCCTTTATGGCTTCAGTGTATTGATTTTATTCCTCCTACTCAGTTGTAGGCTCTCGAAGGGCAGTGCCTATACTGACTATTCTTTAGAATAACACCCCAGTATCTCAAGCAGTGTTAAGTGAATATGAGTATTCAACAGATACTGGCTCATTGATTATAGACTAAGAAAAAGCAACACTGAGAACAAACAACATGTATGTTTATGTCCAAGAACTAACATTGTTATATATTTCAAACGCATGTGACCTTTAGAAAATGGCACAGTTCTATTCTGCAAAGTTCTTTTCCAACGTATTATGCCCCCTGGTTTTAGGGGCTTTTCCCCCTCCTTTAGATGGCATTTAGCTTTCCTGGAGATTCCTCAGGGAATTTCCAGTTTTGCAAAGCACAGTGTACTAAAATACCTTACCAGTGAATAGAAGTCCATGACAACACTACAAAAACACCAGAGAGTCTTTCCCTTGTTTCAGTTAAAAAAACCCAAAACAACAACAACAAAACTAAAAACCCTGCTATAATCAAGAAACTGCCTTTCTCTTCCACTGCACAATTCTCTCAGGAAACAACTTTCCATGGTATCCAAATGTCTTTAGAGTTAAATGCCGTTGCAAACGTTGGTAACATTTCTTATGTGGAAAGTTTCATCACACAGAACTTCCAGGAAAGGCTTCATGCCAGTAAAAGGGAAGAAAAGTTAAATGTATAATAAACAAATAAAGAAAAGTAAACATAGGAAATACATATAAACAAACAAACAAAAAAGAGATATCTGTGTAAGTAAAAATGGGACTCAAGGAAATTATGCAGTGTACATTACATAAAAGATGCACAAAGTATGCCAATGATGGCACATCAAAATACAGCATATATATTACAAGACCCTTTTAATTTTAAAATTTGGTCACCTCTCTGAACCACGGAGGTGTTGGGTTAAAAAGGTTTTCTTGCATAGGAGAATCTGAGATTTAGCAGCAGAAGGAAGGAAACCCGTATTTTTGTCTTATCCTGAAAACTTCAGTGACTAGGGCAAAATTCATTGCACTGAAGAATTATTTCTGGCTCAGGCTAATTATAATGAAATGGGAGAGATAAGCAGGAAGAAAATCACATTTACTGAAATGGGTTTCTTTACAACAGCTAACGTCATGCACTGGCCACTGAAACATCTATATTGAGGGAGGACAGTAAGCTACTAAACTTACATCTGACAAGCAGCACCCAAGCCATTCAACAACTGAACTAAACTGTCAAGCTTCAGATAGGAAGAGAAGGACAGACATGATTCAGAAGAGTCAGTTGTTTGTTCAGTCAATAAATACTTGTTGAGCTTCTACCTTGTGCCTGGCCCTGTTGTGGCTACTTGTGATATACCAGTGAGAAAAACAGACCAATGTCCTTTTTCTCATGGAGCTACATACTGGTGATAATGACTTGTACAGTTTGATATGCCACTTTTATGAATTTCAAAAATATATATATACATATATATGTGTGTGTATGTATATATGTGTTTGTGTATATATATACTTAAAATATATATATATATTTAAAAAAGAGCAAGAGGGCAGGGTATGGAACAAGAAAGTTAACCCATGCAATTATAAAATGGCTAAGGAAGACTTTTATTGTTCCTTTAAATTGCTATTTTACTTTGTATAAGGTATAATTATTTTTGTTACTGTTTTTAATAGTTTATTCTATTTAGAAAAGCAAGCTTATATTACCAAGTGGCTATATCCTAGACAGCACTGTCTGGAAACAGACCCTTTATTAGTCATCTTGGGCTGCCATACCAAAATACCATAGACTTTGGTTTAAGCAACATAAATGAATTATCTCACAATTCTGGAGGCTGGAAGTTTGAGATCAGGGTGAAAGCATAATTGGGTTCTGGTGGGAGCTTTCTCCCTGGCTTTCAGTTGGTTGCTTTTCCACTATGTCCTCCCATGGGGAAAGAGAGTAAAAGAGAGTGAAAGAGAAAGAGAGAGAGAGAGAGAGAACAGCACGCACGCTTTTTAGGTCTCACTTTATAAGGCACTAATCCCATGATGAGGGTCCCGCTCTTTATGACCTCATCTAATTCTAATTATCTCCCAGGTCCCATCTTCAGATACCATCATATTGGGGGTTAGACCTTAAAGTATGAATTTTGGAGGTACACAAACATTCAGTCCGTAACAGACATGTGCAGAGGGCCTTTTGGGGAGTGCTCACTGGAGATATACTTACAAGGCAGAGAAGAGTCAGGACTCAGCAGAAGGAAAAAAATGACCAGCAATGGAGTTGAACAGAGGCCTCAGCCAAATTTATGAGGACCTATGGAGCTGGGATAACACTCCAGAGATGTAGTGAATTAAGGCAAGGGGGTAGTCATTGGCCTTTGGCCACTCCTTGAAGGGCAGATCCCTGAGCAACACAGTACCAGAGAAAGAGACAGTTATAAGCCATCAGTAACTGATTGTTCTGGCAGATGGAAGAAGAGTGTGTAAGCCCTAAAGAAATGATGTGGAAAATCACCACCATGTATCCTAAGTTTTCAGAAGCTAGAACATCATGATAGTTAAAATGGACTGAAGTTAAAATTTGAGGTCTGGGTGACCTTAAAAAAGTTAGCTGAAATCTGTAAAAAGTGGTTGTAATGATTCTAAAACAAGATTATTATAAGGATTATATAAATTTTAAGATAAGTAAAGAAGCTTGTAGAGTGCCTGATCCATAATTTTGATAAATAGGAGCTTTTACTACTACTCTATTAATAGCTTACATTCCTTCAACAAGATTGGACATGTGCAAATAAACAATCAGGTTCTCTGATATAACATAATTTGAGAAGTTTTTGGTACCTATTGACTTCAGCGTCTCCGAAATGTTCGGAGTTGTAGTCAAAATTAGCAGACAAGTGTCTGAGATGACAAATGGATTTAATCTCAAATTCCAACCAAGAGAATTGGGAGTGGCTTTTGAAGATTGTGGTGTGAGGAAACTTTCTGAGGAGTTGCAGTTAAGATGCAACTGGATGTGAAATAACTTTGTGCAAGAATAAGTTAACAGAAATTATCTAAACCAAGGAAGACAGACAAAAATGATTTTAGAAAATGAACAAAGCATATGGTATAACATACGTGCAACTGGAGACCCAGAAAGGGAGGACAAAGCCAAGGGGACACACAAAAATGTCTGAGGCAGGAGTGGTCTAAGATTTACCAAAAGCAATGAAGTAACGCATGTTCATTTTAGGTTGCTGACATATAAGTATTTGTTATATCAACCTACATTTTTACTTAATTTTTTAACTCTCAATATTGAAAAGATTAATGTCCAAGAGAACAGGTTTTGGAATCCGGCTACTTGTGTTTGAGTCTGTTCCATAATAATTCATGAGTCACCTTCAGCAGGTTTCTTTAGCTCTCCAACCTCTGCCTACTCATCTGTAAACTGGATATAACTGCATACATGCCTTATAGAGAACATTACAAAATAATAAGTGTTACATTTTAAGCGTAGTCCCTGATGCTTAGAAAAAGCACAGTAAATGTAAATTTTCTCCTCGCCCACCTCTCCTCCTCCTCAACTCTTCCTCATCTTCCTCCTCATCCTCCTTTCTCTTCCTTCTCCTTCATCGCCTAGGAAATTCTGAGCAGTGGCCATGCCTATGCCCAAACACCAAGCTCATATCTGACACAGAAAACTGTAAGGCTATTCCCAGGTAACCATAATTCAATGAAAAGTTGCTTTGAATACATTATAAATGAGGTACCATATATGCACCATCATCGAGAGAGGGTGAGCCAGCATTTACATGGGAGACTGGAATAATCAAGTCTGTCCATATCTGAAGACATATCCTCTGGTCAAGCATACTTCTCTGCTGGACATGCCACAAAGTCTGGAGAGTAATGCCAAGCAGCCCACCACTCTGTGACTAAGCTTTAGTTCTGAAGAGAAAGCAAGACAATTCAAGTAGCCCACCACCAACATTATGGTTTCCCACTTCCTTCCTAACCAAGTTTAGCATTTAGTTTGCATTTTTGGGACAACAATACACTAGAATGATGTCTTGTTTGGTGAGTCTATACCAACATTCGTTCCCTTTTTAATGGCCAGTGATCCTTTACATTTGCACTGTTTTTCTCTATTGTACTATCTGGCATTTATTCATATGCAAAAATAATGTTGATTTTCTTACATATGCAGTATTAAAATTTTCATACTATTCATTTCCATTGGTTCTCAATTTCTTAGGAAGAGCTATGTGTTCCAAATATTCCAAAACCCAGAAAAATTCTCTGTGTTCTCTTTTTTCCAGATTACTTCTAAAAATGGTAAGAGAGAACAGTACTAGTTTTTGTTCTTGAGGAACCACTGTATACAGTTGACCCTTGAATAACATGGGTTTGAACTGCATGGGTCGACTTGTACATGAATTTTTTACAATACAGTACTGTAAATGTATTTTCTCTTCCTTATAATTTTCGTTTCTCCATTCTTTTCTCTGGCATTTATTTATTTATTTATTTATTTATTTATTTTATTTGACACAGAGAGCAAGATAGACAGTGAAAGAGGGAACACAAACCAGGGGAGTGGGAGGGGGAGAAGCAGGCTTCCCGCTGAGCAGAAAGCCCAATTCTGGGTTTGATCCCAGGACCTTGAGATCACGACTTGAGCCAAAGGCAGATGCTTAACCAACTGAACTACCCAGGTGCCCCTCTAGGTGACATTCTTGTAAGAATACATTATATAACACATATAACAGAAAATATGTTAATCAGCTGTTTGTTATCAGAAAGGGTCTGGTCAATAGTAGACTATTAGTAGTTAAGTTTTTAGGCAGTCAAAAGTCATATGTGGATTTTTGACTTGACTGGATCTGTGCCCCTAATCCCTGCATTGTTCGGGGGTTGACTGTGATTCCCTCTTCAAATTAGTGTTTATTACTGCCTCTGGTTGTGATCTTCAGATCAATTTATCAATTCACACATTTTAATGCATTTAGTTAACAAATATTTATCAGACACCCTTCTTAGTGGTAGACACCAAAAACATGATGAAGATCTTGCCTTTGTTGAGCTTACAGCTAAGTGAGGAAAAAAGACACAGTAGAACATCACCCCTGATATGAGAACAGTAGCCTGATGGTAACAGCCTAACCAGCATCCATGAAGTCAAATCGTTGTATAAGGTCAAACTGTTGTAACAAATGGAAATCTCTAAAAAAAAAAAAAAACCTCCTGATGGTTGTTCTTCTCTGATTGAACCTGACTGATGCAAGTATTGAGCAGGTTTCCCTAGGCTTTCCATACTGGAGGGAGGCAGAGTTCTCCAGGCAAGGCAGGTAGTGAGAGACACACAGGGAGAAAGTTTGCTCCTACACTAAATTGGTTGAAGCCAATCTTGGACAGGTGGCTGCAGTGGTGGCTGGAAGGGGAGGTGAAGCTGGAGAATCTGAAATGGGGCACAAAAAGCATCTGACACAGCATTCTATAAATAAGAGGGTTTATTGGATGCTCAGGAAATGCCCAGTGCAGTTAGGGATGGAAATAGGAAGGGGGAAATTTATGATTCTCTATCCCTGCAGGACACTGTCCTCAAATAAAAGTCATCACATTACTAGGGTAATTGTAACATTCCCTTTTTCTCATTAAAGCTTGTTCCTTACCTTAGTCTGGGATGATTTCAGGTTTCAACTGAACATCCATATTTGGTAAGGAGGCTGATGTTTTTGCTGCTGCAAAAAGTGCAACTTGTCGCCATAAAGTTGGAAAGAATTACGAATGTTCTTCATTTGGTGGTGTGAAGCACTGAGTTCATAAATTCAATAGCATGGGACCTCTGGGAGTCTCTAAAAGTAGGATGGCTTCTTCGAGTTTGAATAGCCTCCCAGCACTTGTCTACTAAATGCAGATTCTGACACTGCTCTTATCTTTTAACTTTCACCCCTTTCCCATTTAGCAAGAGGAGGGGATTATTGCAACTGTAACAACAATATGACAATATGACAAAAAAAGGTGGTCTGGGCTTGGTATATATTCACAGCATGTGTGCAATGTTTGCAAATTTCCTGCTATGTTTTGTCCAACTATAAATGTTTACAACATAAACCCATACCTATTGTAAACAACTATTTTTATACTACTGAACAGAAACTAGGAAATCAGAGCTTTTGTTAACTAGCTTTATTTCTTTGGGTAAGTAACGTAAACTGCCTGGGCTCCGGCTTCTTTTTTTTTTTTTTTTTACATATAAGTGTTTTGGTTAAATAAATTTTCTTCTCTTTAAAAAAGTTTATTCTTGGGGTGCGTAAGTGGCTCAGTTAAACTATTGCCTTTGGGGGTGCCTGGGTGGCTCAGTTGGTTAAGCGACTGCCTTCGGCTCAGGTCATGATCCCGGAGTCCCGGGATCGAGTCCCACATCGGGCTCCCAGCTCCATGGGGAGTCTCCTTCTCCCTCTGACCTTCTCCCCTCTCGTGTTCTCTCTCTCTCTCACTCTCTCTCAAATAAATAAATAAAAAATCTTAAAATAAACAAAACAAAACAATTGCCTTTGACTAGGTCATGATTCTGGAGTCCCCAGAACAAGTCCCACATCAGGCTCCCTGCTCAGGAGAGAGTCTGCTTCTCCCTCTGACCCTCCCCACTTTCATGCTCTCTCTTTCATCCTCTCTCTCAAAGAAATAAATCTTTTAAAGAATTTAAAAAATAAAAAAAATTATTCTTTAGGCTTTCATTTTGCAATGAGACTTCTAATCAACAAAGAAGCCCAGAAAATGTCAAGGAAAGTAACATGGTATCAATTATTTTTATTATTCAGTTTCAAATTCCATTGATATTAATAGTTTAATGGCAATTTGTGAATGAATTGTTTATTCTCTTAACATAGGAAAAAGTAACACCCAAATCCTTATTATACTGGGACATATTGTTTTTAGATTTTTATCATTTAAAAGTGACAGGAAAAAAAAATCCCTTTTGGATTTTCTAAAGGAAATGGAACAATTCACCTTAATAGTAATAAGTCAGCTAAGTGAAGCTTCCAGACGTCATATTCTCCCGGGAATACCTTGAAAGAAAGATCAAAACCCTTTTAAAATTCCTGTAGCCTCAAAAGCTTTCGTTTTTCTTGGGAATTTCCCTTAACTCCAAAAAATCTTAAAAGATTCAGATCTAATGAAAACTGAAAGAAAATTCCCTCACACTTGTGTTTATCAGGATTTTGAAAGCCCGAACTTTAAAAATCTTAGTGGGTGACTCGGTCCGGATGTGAGACATTCTGAGATCATCATGTTCGACCTGATTCTGATCGGATATAAAAATAAACCCAACCCAGCAGCCAGGAAGCGCTACGCTTTTCTGTATAAAACTAAAACAGGTCAAAAGTCTTTGTCAATAATGAAACAAAAGCATGAAAAGTAAGGAAGGTGAGGAAGAAGAAAATAAGCTTCTAAATCTTAGAAACAAGAACGAGAGACGTATCGCTCAAGCCAGGAACTGTGAGCGCCGGCGCCATGGCAGCCCCCCACCCCCACCCCGGTTCTCGCACGTCCGGCTCGCATGGCTTCCGCGACTCACAAACGTGACGCTCTGTGCGCATGAGCGCGTAGCGCCGCTTGCGTCTACGTGCGTCTACGTCCGCAGTTCAGGTGCAACTGAACAGATTCCGGAAATGTATTTTCATGAAGGTGCTGAAGATCCTCCTGGAAAACAACTTATCCTGAGGGAAGAAAAGCCAGATGGTCTGTGTGCGGAACCCAGTGTCAAGGTGTGGTCATCAGAAGAGAGGACTCCTGTTGCCCTTAGATTGATGTCATGCCCGTGAACCCTTCTGGGTCGGGGAGAGAGCTCAGTGAGAGTGCAAGAGTGCTCAGAGTGCAAGAGTGCATGCATGAAAAGAGCATTTCCATGAAAGCTCAGCAAGGTGTTGGTAGTCCTTTGAATAGGGTAATGCAAAATGGGGAGAAGAGGCATGCCTCTCTTCAGCACAATCTAGCGAATTATTTTAGCACATCGAGGGAGAAGCGCACGGCAAGCGACTACAACCTTCCAGTGGGGTGTAGCAGATGCGTAAGACTTAGCCGCGGGGTCTGTTGGATGCCCCATGATAACTGACTGGATATGTTCATTAGCACTCTTAGAAATCCACTATTCCTGGGGAGACTGGGTGGTTCAGTCGGTTGAGCGACTGCCTTTGGCTCTGGTGGTGATCCCAGGGTCCTGAGATCAAGCCCCGAGTCAGACTTCCTACTCAGGGGAGAGCCTGCTTCCCCTTCTCTCTCTGCCTCTCCACTGCTCCTGCCACCTTTCTCTTTATCAAATAAATAGAACCCTAAAAAAGGGGGAAAAAAGAGAGAAAGAAAGAAATTCACTATTACTTCCAGAAAGTTTATAGGCAAAAAGATGGGTGTACTATTCAGGATAGACGAGGTGGTAATAACAAATGCGCCATTTCTGCTTACCAGCCAATGATCAGAAGAGGTCCTATATCCTTGCCTAAATGCAAGTGAACCAGAGATTAGGTGGCATCTCTGTCACCATAAAGAGTGAATGCCGTAAGGCGCACGCAGTTGGGGGCAAGGGCTAGTGGAATACACATGTCATTTGACCTCATTCATTCCTACATGAGACCAAAGAAAGTGGCCTATGTACATATTTTTACACAATTCTCATGATGGTCAAAGGAAACAGATTCGGAGAAGTAACATACCAGAAATCATACAGAGGTTATAAAGCTGTTCAGTTCTCTTTGACTCTAAAAATGTTCTTTTAATTATTATTATTATTCTGTGTTTGCCATTATTTGCTTTAAAACGACCCCAAACATTTATTGAGTTCCTTTTCTGTTCTCTCTGATCTTGCTCAGTTTTTTCACAGCAAACCAGTGAAGTAATAAGATCAGTGTTATTCTCATTGGGCACAGAGAACTTAAGTTACTTGATCTAAGTCACAAAGCCTGAAAGAAGAAGAGATATGGCTGAGCCCACATCTTCTGCCTTCAACTCTAGAGCTATTTCCGTTCACTCTATCAAAAAATTGCACCCAGAGAGGTTAAGAATTTGCCTAAGGGCACACTAGGAAGCAGGAGACTGGAATTTGAAATCCAACCCCACAACTCCCATGCTGATGCTCTTCACATTACAATGTCTCTCCTCGGTTAGTGACACAAATCCTTCAATTATACCCATTATCAATGTCATCAGTTATGAGCTATACACTTGGTTCCCCGCAAAATATTAGTCCATACAGTGACTGTTACTCTGGAGAATAATGGCTTCTTTCTAATTTAAAATTTTATGTTTCATTTGACCCAGTCATTGAACATCTCTAAAGCATAACCTTCTTTACTTTTCACAGACTGTATACAAATAACTTATCCATGAATTGTTTTATATTTGAAATATATAGGACAGATGCTTAACTGTAACCCATCTGATGTTTTTGAGGCAGAATCTATGAAGAAAACTTAAACAGTGTCAACTGATGTAAGCTGAGTAGGAAGGCAGGTGAAAGCTATCAGGAAAAAAGGGTTTAAGGGAAACAGATATTAAATAATTGATTAAGATTGAATACAATTTTTTTTCTCTAAACATAAGGGAAAATGTATGTCATGAAAAATCATAGGAAACAGAGCCTATGGTGAGAATTTATTAGGGTGTGGATAGAATAAAAGCAGGGAAGAGAAAATTAAGAAAGTTAAAAGGCATCTGAATATCAACTAATATCCAGGTTACTTCTCATAGGCAAAACTCCAGCCCACTTGTGTATAGGGTTTGAGACTCCTTGCAAGCAGACTAAACATTGCTTACCTGCAAATAGACCAATTTTCACATACAGGCTCTATTTTTTTTAAAAAGCCTTTATTGTAGGACATGTTTATAAGGCGGCTCCCAGTGTCAATCTGCAAACTGTTATGAAAACAAGGGATGTTAAATTGAACTTTCACCATTTCCCCTAAAGTGGAAACAACCAGTTCTAATCACAGAGACAGTCAAAATGACTGCCTTTAAATCCAAAGTTGATGCAAGGGATCTCATCTCAGGCTCCTCAATAGAATGGTTTGAGGAGGAACTGTCAATAAACTCTGCCTTATGGGCCCGCCCATAATTCCAACTTAATTGGAGTAGAGGGATCCAAGTGACGATAGTTTTTTTTTAAAAAAATCCTTCCCAGGTAATCTGACTTCTGTGGTATAGCCTTCCACTGTCACTGTGCTTGCATGTACATTTCCTTGAATAGCTGTCCAGCCCACCCAAGCAAACACAACAAAAATCTAACTCTTGGGGGGATTAACCATTTGTGACTTTGACCAGTTGGAGTTATTAGTGATATTTTTTTAGTTTAGTTTAGTTTAGTTATTAAGTGTGTTCTCAGCAAATGCATGTCATGGGCGGCACTGAATCGCATTTTTAATATGAGAAGCAACATAACAAGTTAGTGAAAAGCCTTTTACTCTACGAACCCAGTAAAAACCTTTCCCACATCTTTCTGTTAAATTTAAAACTTTATCTTTAGCAGTTCTCTTGGTTCACTTCTGTGCCCTTCCTTGCATGTGGTATGATTCTCAGCATGTCTGCTGTCTTTGTTCTTATATTCATCTATTCCTTTGTAATGTGGTAATTAGTTTTAAATTGAAAGCCGATCTCAACTGAGAGGGCTGAGCTGTTATTACTGCGGGCTAATGTACCACTAGAAGACCAGGCACAGTAAAATAAAAAGTTCTTATGTTCTCTTGTTGGCTTATTATTACCAGTAATTAGGGAAACATTGTGCAAAATTTATCACTTAAGCATAAATGAGAATAGAGATTAAAAAAAAAGCAAAGATTATTAAAATGAGACACTGAGTTATCAGGGAGCAATCACTAAGCCTAAGTCATTTTATGTCCCAGAAGAGCAGAGAGGTTCATCATCCAAACTCTGATCCACTGGTGGAAGGAAAGTTTCTGGAATCCTGGTTATTCTCCGAAATGACAAGTAAGACTCTGTGTGTGTGTGTGTGTGTGTGTGTGTGTGTGTGTGTCTATGCTCGCGCGTGTGCGCACACAGGCGTGCACACGCACAAAGTAATACATTTAATTACCCAACATTCTTTACAGTATCTAGAAAATCCATACCTCTATTATCAGTAATTGACAGAAAAAAGGGAGAAATGACTTTAAATTCTAAATGATATGTAAAGGGCATATCATATGTAAAGGGTAATCTCCTAAGAAATCAAGGCACTTGTCTTTTATATGAGTGATCTTGCTGATACATTAGTATCCAATACCCATTTCTTTCCTGGAAAGAAATCATGTTTTCTTCAGATATACAAATCCTTTACATATTTTCATGTTCTAGCCGATGCATAGAGATATTAGAATCTCAGAGTCGTTGTAAAATAAGAAACTTCTTTTTATGTTGCGATTTTTTGTTTTTCTGTGTTCCTACTTTATCAGAAGAATTGTCTTTTTTTTTTTTTTTTTTTTTTTTTTGAGACTTACTTAACAATTCCTCTTCTCATTTCATCCTGTTAGAATTCTCAGGGAGCACTTAGGGAGATCCTGACTACCCCACATGAACAGGGATCAACCAGTACAGAATCACTGGAATTCCATCAAACTGCACAAAATAACTCAAAAATTATAAGACTAGAATAGAGCTCCAGGTTCTCAGCCCTTAGTGACAGACTGATTATTGCCTTCACATTTTTGGAATAGACTTACAGCCTATATTCCTACAAATACCCAGTAATTTAAATAATTAAGCCTATGAGCTTTTTTTGTGAAAGTTTGCCCCATAAGGCCTTTTCATAAGCATCAGCAATTTGTTAAAAATCCATGGTTTCTGCTCCTTGTTCTGTTGTTATAGCAACCATCATACCTAGACATAAAAAAAAAAGACCACCACCTAACCAGTAACATCAACTTGTCATGAGAATTTCTATGTTAAATACAAAATGATAAATCAATTTCTAACTGCTGAACCATAAAATCAAGATAAAACTATACCCTTTGATTTCTTTTAGCAAATATAGTAATAGTAGTGTTGGTGTTGATGGTAGGTGATGAGACTGGAAAGGTGACATTGGAAGAGAGAGAACAATATTAGACACTTATAAAACTGAGTTTAGTTGGACAAAAGTTAAAATTCAGTGGTAACTGACACCAACACTGTCCAAACATTGAAATACTAATTGTGAAGTGGCCAGTTGCTATGGAGGTATAAAATATCAGATCCATGTTGTACCTATCTAATAAAAAAGCTTGCCAGTTACGTTCATCATTTGGCTAAAAAGATGTCTAAAATATCCCTTGTGGCTATTCTGATGAGTTGTTGCACCAAAGTTAGGAGAATCTTAATGTGGAGCCTTAGGGTTCTAGCGCAAAATCATGCCATGAGCAGGGGAAGTTGTTCAACATTCAGAAAACAGCTCCGAGCCTGTTATCAGACACACTGAAGACAGAGGGTCTGCCCATGAGGGAACAAGTAAGCATGTGGCCAGAGCTGTTCATCGTAAGTTGAATTTTATCAAGCACCCCAAGTCATAAGATCAAGTGGGCCCAGAACAACTCACTGTAAGATAGAGATAGACTATCTGGAGGCAGCTATGAGAATGGGCCAGAAAGCACAAATAAGTACATGACTAAGTGTCCCACACCTACATATCACCAAACTCTGTTATATAGGCCTTAATCTTACCTTACTTTTATAGCCACAGTGGGTACAGGGATAAGATGTTGCCTTTATGGATAGTTTGGCTCCAAGTGTGGGTATGATCTAAAAAAGGACTGCTGCATCCCTATAGCCCTATTGGTGGGGAGGGTTAACCTTCAGCAGCTAGGGGAAACCCTACCACTGGCCAGAGCTTTGTGGAATGCATACTTTTCTTTGTGTGGAAATGGCCCCAAATGAGAATACACATAGACTCATGGATAATGGTGCATATCTAAGGACCTGGAAAAAGAAATACTCAAAAGATAAGGAATAAGAAAGTCTGGAAGAGACGCCTATGGATGACCTAAAGAAGTGAGTATGCAATTTGAAGATCTTTTTATCACATAGTAATACCTCACAGAGATCACCTACCATAGAAGAGGCACTAAGAAAAATAACCAAGGAGACAGAATGATTCAGCCAGTAGACATCATCCAGCCTCTGTCAACACTCCCAGGCTAGCCCAATGGAGTGGACATGTTGAAAGTGATGAAGACTTATGTGCAGGGTTTAGGTGGCTCCCATTCAGTGGGTGATCTAGTTACTGCTGCTGTCAAATTCTCATCCTACCTAGACATAAAAATAGGGCTGTAAAATAGGCCTATAAAAATAGGGCTGCCCTGGGGCACCTGGGTGGCTCAGTGGGTTAAGCCGCTGCCTTCCGCTCAGGTCATGATCCCAGGGTCCTGGGATCAAGCCCCTCATCAGGCTCTCTGCTCAGCAGGGAGCCTGCTTCTCTCTCTCTCTCTGCCTGCCTCTCTTCCTGCTTGTCATCTCTCTCTGTCAAATAAATAAATAAATAATCTTTAAAAAAAAAATAAGGCTGCCCTATTCAGCCCCATCCCTCAAAGAGAGCAAGGGGCCACTTGGAATCAACTTGAAAGCAAAGATCAATTGGAACATCATCAAGTCTCCTTTAGAAACTCATCACAGGACCAAGCTATTACACTGGGTTTCTACTTGGAAGTTTTGATTTCCACTTGATAGTCAGATGTTAGAGATATTTATTTTAATCTTCCCTATTAAAAATTAATATTTATCCTGATAGTCTTCACCAAATAAAATGTTGCTGAGTCTCACTCACTAAAATGGAAACTGTCCAAATTGAAATCATTCATCAGTCAGTCCTCAGCATGACTAACCCATTTAGGTTAGATATGGGTATTAATGAAACCAAAGTTGGAAGTCATTAACCTTTTTAAAAATTTTATTTTAAGAAGGCATATTTTATTCTTAGAATATCTATGCAGCAGAAGCTATCTGGTACAGACCATCCATCTGCTGCTTGCTATTCACTCAAATTGATATAGTTGGTAGAATGCTGTTGTAGTTCCTCCTTCTAACTCTTGGTTCTGGAACTCCTTAGTGCTATTCTTTGGTGATCCATATTTCTTTGATGTGAACTCAAACTAGGTCAGTGGCTACACTCTTAAGAAGGTTAGCTAACCTAATGTCACCATGCTATGATAGAACCATACCTTAGATGTATCAAGCACTGAGAATATTTTGTTGAATAATTAATATGAATGAATAATTTTATAAAACATAAACCTTTATTTCATAAGAGTCTCAGAAAACATTTTTAAATCATCTATCCTCTATATCCATAGCCACACCCCTGGTCTAAATCACTACCATCTGTTGCTTGTGGTACTTCTAATTACTCTTACGTCCCCTCCAATGTATCTTCTGTAGGGCTGTTAAGTGATGTTAAAGTGAAAATGTAATTACTTTCTACCCCTGTTTAAAACACTTTAATGGTTGCTCATTGCTTTACATCCCTGTTTGAAACACTTTCATGGTTGCTCTTTATCTGAGGATAAAAACCTCAATACTCACAAAACTTTTAATGGCAAATGGTGTTCCTAGAGTTATATTAGGAGCAGTGACCTGGAAAGTGAGACCAGGTGATTTTCCTAGAAGATGGGATAAAGCAGCAAACACACTTCTTTTCCTGTTTATATTGGGTAGCTTGGGAACATAAGGGCAACCCTCAGGATGCCGCTGCTTTCCAGCCTCACTTCCTTCCACTCCTCCTTGTTCTGGGATCCATCTCGGCTGGCGTTCTTTCATTTCTTAAATGTCTCAAGCTCCTTCTATCTGGGGGCTTTTTTTTTTTTTAATTTAATTTTATTTATTTATAGGGGCCTTTTTATTTGTTGCTTTTTCTACCTAGAGCCATATCATCGTTCTAAATGCTACTCATCCTTCAGTTCTCAGCTTAAATGTCTTTTTTTTTCTTTCAGGGAAAATTTCCTTGGACTAGGGCAGTTCACTCATCTCCACCATCATAGGTTTTATTCTTCAAACATGGAGTCTGGTCCCTCCCATTAAACCATAAGCTTTGGGGAGGCAGGGGCAATGCTTCTGTTGTTCACTGAGGTATTCCTAGAGCCCAGCTCAGGGCCTAATTCACTCCAGCCATGCTTTTTAAAAATATTAAATATTTAATATAGAAATATTAAACAACACATTACTGCACATGCAATGGGCCAAATAAGAACTCAAACAGCAAATCAAAATATGTTTCAAAATGAAAGAAAAAGAAAACACAGTATCCTAATACCTACGGGATGCAGCAAAGGCAAATATCAGAAATGAAATTTATGCCATAAGTGCTTGTATTAAGAAAAGAAGTTCACATAAACAACATTATACCATAAGGAACTAGAAAAAGAAAAGACTTAGCTGAAATTTAGTAGAGGAAGGAAATAACAAAGAAAAGTCAGAAATAAAATAAGGACCAGAATTAACAATAACATAACATTGAAAGTAATGACCAATTTAAAAAAATAAACAAAATTGGTAATGCTTTAATTACATTAATTAAGAAAAAAAAAGAAAAGAAAAGAAGGGGCACCTGAGTAGCTCAGTCAGTTAAGTGGCTGACTTTTGGTTTCGGCTCAGGTCATGGTCTCAGGGTGGTGAGATCAAGCCCAATGTAGGACTCTGCTGGGTGTGGAGCATGCTTGGGATTCTTTCTCTCTCCCTCTGCCTTTCCCCCCACTGGTTGTGCATGCTCCCTAAAAAAAAAAAAGAAAAGAAAAAGAAAACAAAGAGAAGACTCAAAAAATCAAAATGAGAAATGGAAGAGAAAACAATACAACAGACAACCCCAGAAAAACATAGTGTGGGAACAGTTATATGATAACAAATCATGTAACTTAGGGAAAAAAACCAAAACAGGTTATTCCTAAGGCACAAGTTACCATGATTGAGTCCTGAATCTTGGATCCAAATAATACGAAATCTTCTTAGACCAATAACAAGAATGAAAGTTGAATTGGGAATCACGAATCTCCCAGCACAGAAAAGCACAAGACCACATGGTTTCACTGATAAATTCTACCAAACATTTAAAAAAAAAACAGTGATGATCTTTATAAAAATTTTAATAGGTAATAAAATAGAGGGAACACATTCAAAATCATTCCATGAAGTTAGTTAATACTGCCCTGATACCAAAGCAGGATAAAAGTAATACAAAAAAGTCTAGTTTGCCTGATATAAGTATTGCTACTCCAGCTTTCTTTTGACATCCATTTGCATGTTAAATGTTTCTCCACCCCTCGCTTTCAATCTGTATGTGTCTTTAGGTCTAAAATGAGTCCTTTCTATGTAGCAGATGGATGGGTCTTGTTTTTTTATTCATTCTGACACCCTATACTTTTTGATTGGAGCATTTTGTCCATTTACATTCAAATTAATTATTGATAGATATGTATTTATTGCCTTTTTAATTTATTTTGTCTGGAGATTTTCTCTGATCTTTTCTTGTCTTTGTCACTTTTGGTTTCGCCTTTGCACTCAAAGAGTCCTCTTAGTATTTCTTGCAGAGCTGGTTTTGTGGTCACGAACTCCTTTAATTTTCGTTTTTCTGGAAAACTCTATCTCTCCTTCAATTCTCAGTGATAGCCTTGCTGGATAGAGTATTCCTGGCTGCAGATTTTTCCCATTCAGCACCTAGAATGTATCCTGCCAGCTCTGTCCTGGCTTGCCAAGTTTCTGTCGAGAAATCTCGAACTACCATTATGGGTTTTCCCTTATAAATTAAGGGCCTTTTTTCCTTTATCATTGTATTTTGCAAATTTAATTACAATATGTCTTAAGGTTGGTCTGCTTTTGTTGATTTTGTGTCTGTTGGATTTAGATGTCTGTTTCCTTCCCCAGGTTAGGAAATTTTGCTGCTATTATTTCTTGAAATAAATTTTCTGCCCCTTTTTCTTTCTCTTCCTTTTCAGATACTCCTACAATATGGATATTATTACGTTTGATGGGGTCACTGAGTTGCCTAAGTCTATTCTCATGTTGCATAATTCTTTCTTTCTTTTGTTCAGCTATAATATTTTCCATTATTTTGTCTTCTAGATCACTAATTCATTCCCCTGCTTCTTCCAGCCTGCTCTTCAGTGCATCAAGCCTATTTCCAATCTTGTTTACTGTATTCTTCTCCGATTGGTTCTTTATTAGCTTTTATCTCTGTGGTGATGGTCTCAAGCCCACTGAGTATCCTTATAGTTGTTGTTTTAAATTCTCCATCAGTCATGTTACTTATATCTGTTTATTTAGATCTCTGGCTGTGATCTTATTTTGTTCTTGCATGTGGGATAAATTTCTGTCTTGGCATTTTATCTAATTGTAATGTGGTGTCCAGTAAGAAGTGAGAAAAGAAAGTGACGCTCATGATTAGTTGGTCCTTGTGTCATGTGTAAATTGGGAGTTGTAATGTCTTCTTCCAAATCCCTCCTGATAATAGATGCCGTGTGCTATTTAGTTAGTGTACTATTGTAATCCTATAAAAGCATGTTGAGACTGTAGGATGTGAGTCATGACAAAAATCTCAAAGATTATGATTTTTTTCTTCTACCCAGGAGGGCTCTATTTTTTCATCCCTCCTATAGAAATGCATGTTATGAAGAACTTAATAAGATGAAATAAGATAAAGCCAAATATCAAAATATAAAATCAAGGATAGATCATAAAGTACCAATTTCTTCACTTAAATTATATGGTTCAACACTACATTTCATTTCTTTGAAATCAACCTGGCAGCCTTAAAATTTGCCTGAGTCTTTCTTCTTGGATTCTAAATTTCCTTTTTTTTTTTTTTTAAAGATTTTATTTATTTATTTGACAGAGATCACAAGTAGGCAGAGAGGCAGGCAGAGAAAGAAAGAGAGAGGGAAGCAGGCTCCCTGCAGAGCAGAGAGCCCGATGTGGGGCTCGATCCCAGGACCCTGAGATCATGACCTGAGCCGAAGGCAGCGGCTTAACCCACTGAGCCACCCAGGCGCCCCCTAAATTTCCTTTATAATGGACTACATACTTGAATTTATTTGGTCTGTTTACCAGCCTATTTTGTTTTGACCTGATTTAGTTAGTAGATCATTGGTTTTTTTGCTTATTTAACCAGTTTTCTGCATGTTATAAGGCAGAATACCCTCCAATCAAATCTGCTACAAATCAGGTTTTTACGTCTGTTTTATATAGAGGCTAGGTTTTTACTAAATTTATTGAATCCATTAATTTAAAAAAGTTGATCTAGTAAATACCAGTTATTGGCATTCTAAACTTATTTATGTGTATAGAAATAGCCTACTCCTATTTTCAACAGCAATAATAATATAATAGTAAGCTCCTATGAGTTGGTTTTTTTTTTGTGAAAATTATATATGACTTCAATCTTATATAAGGGTCAAAATTTCTTATTTTTCTATTCAGTTTCTTATTTTTTTATTTCCTATTTTCTGTTCCATTTTCCATCACGGTAACAATGGTAATTGCTTACTTGAGCATATCTCCTTCCTTCTATTTCTTTTCCTTCACTTTGTCTTCCTGTGTGATCTATTTTTATTGTTTTCTCCTGTCCATTTGAACTTTACAGACCTTGAACGTGGTTATATTTACCTCTCATATACATACTTTCTGTCTGGAAAAGGAGACTAGTTCCTAAAGATTGCATATTTTGGAATCTTTTTGTTCAGGCCTGCTATAAGGAGGAGATGTTTTTAGTATAACTTAGCTGATGATCACAAGTATTACAATTCACATCAGTAACTATTTGGTCTTTTTGATACTCAGGGGCTAATGTGCTTGCTTAGGAAAAAATTTAAATTAAATTCATAAATATAATATGTTTAGATAAAAATACAGTCATACAAATTAATTCACAATACAACGATATGTTGTATTGGTTTCTGCACAAGGCCCTGTGTCACACGATTGTAGGTTGAAGGACCAACAAATACTGAAATGCCAGAGCAATTATGGCTCGGTGGCGCTTCCTTGCATCTCTAGCAGTTCCATGATGATTCAAATCTTCATTAGTTGAAAGGTGGAAGATGGACAACATCTTGCTGAGGCATCACTTCAGGAGCTAAGGCCAATGTTTGTGGGACAGTTCTGTGCACCTGTCCTGCTATGGTAGTCAAGTACTTAAGGATGACTGAGCTTCAAAATCAGGTTGATTTCACAGTGCTGTTGACTTGACCAGCATGTCTTCTAAACTGCAGAACTTCTGCCTCTCTGCCCCTAATGCCTGATCATTCTCAACATGTCTGTGTGTGTGTTAGTGTTAATGATAATGTTAATTACTCTGCTAGTTCTGACCTTCTTAACCCTTTCCTTCAGTTCTTCCATTGGACAACTGATCCTCTGAATATTCTGAAACTGTACATTCTCAACTTGCCTGATTCTTTTAGGACTTCAAAAACCTGACTCTCCCGTTTCTGAAACAAAACAAAACAAAACAAGGTTTGACACGTTATTTTTAATGAATCATACAGATAATATAAGTCATTTGAGAGGGAGGAGTAAAACTGTGTGCTTTGCTGCACATTCCCCTTCTTCTGCATCCATCCTTGTCCATATATACCCCCACATTCCTGCTATGACTGGGTTTGCATCTCATTTCTCCTCTGATCTCACAGTGGCCAGAGTTAGTTGGCCACTTTGAGGCAAAAGAGCTGAGCTTTCATTATTTCTGCACTGGACAGTTATTGGTTTCAGGCTGCTGGGCATATCTGTTCTCAGGGAGGCTGGACAAGGGATCCCAGTGGCCGTAGGTGGGTCTCTGGAGAAGGGCTAATATGCCAGACTTCAGGAATAAAGCACGCAGAAACTAGGAAATAGATACTAAAAAGTCATAAAAGGGATCTGAGGACATCTGAGTGAAGTAACACAGTGACCATTGTGCTAACTGTCGTGGTGGGTAGTGTCTGATGTGTCTCTAGGTGATATTTTTTTCATGAAACCATCTAAACTCCCCTAGGAAATAAAGAAAAAAAGAACTGGCATTTCCGTATGCATTTGAACTTATTCATTCTGTCTTTTTTTTTTTTTTTTTTAAGATTTATTTGCTTTTAGAGAGAACATGCACATGCGGAGGTGAGGGGGGTGATAGGGGCAGAGGAAGAGGGAGAAAAAGAATCTCAAGCAGACTCCTCGTGAGCACAGAGCCTGATGCGGGGGTCAATCCCAGGACACTGAGACCATGACTGAAGACAAAACCAAGAGTCAGATGCTCAACCAAATGAGCCATCCAGGTATCCCAGACTTCTTCTTCTTTCCTTCTTCCTTTCTTCCCCTCCTCCCTCCCTTTCTCTCTTTTTCTTTTGATTTTATTTATTTATTTGACAGAGAGAGAGAAAATGTGTAGAAATGGGGGGAGTGGCAGGCAGAGGGAGAGCGATAAGCCAGCTCCTCACTGAGCAAGGAGCCAGATGCAGGCTTGATCTCAGGACCCTGACATCACGACCTGAGACGAAAGCAGACTCTTAACTGACTGAGCCACACAAGTGCCCCAATCTTGCTCATTCTTTTAAGAGATATTTATGTTGCCCAGTTTGTGGTATTTATAGAATTTATTTTCTGTTGAAATTGCCACTCATACATTTGCAGATGTATACTAATTCAGAATATTTAAATTATTTATTCAATAAAATAAGGAAATATTTAACAGAAAGAGTTGGAGAAAAACTGAAGTAACGTACGTCTGGTAGGATGGTTGTTTATGATTGCCTCTGGCTGTTGACCAATTTTGCCTCAGTTTAACAAATTCATTTTAGCATTCTTGATTGGCTGAGTATGTGTCCACTCTGTGAATTCTCCAAGCCAGCGTAACATCCCACTCATTCTCTCACAAATTAATCCAGGTGAATAAAATCTTTGACACTTAAATTAATTACTTTTTCTGTAAGTTCCTTTATTAATAAAGCAAAGCATATAAAAGGACAAGTTCCCCAAGTGATCCATATGAGTAAAAGTCCAAATTCATTCTAACCTGATAAAGAAAACAAATGGCAGGCACATGTTTGGGCTGTAGGAATTTTAATCACACAACTGTTGCAACTGACCCACATTTGACTAATTCTTTTTGTTTGTTTTTTTATGTTATATTAGTCACCCTACAGTACAAGACTACTTCTTTGGTCTCTTATTGGAACAAACCATGCTGACTGCTGATGATAGACTGCGTCATTACACACGATTTGAGGTCAGAATACATATTTAAAATAACCATAAAATAAGAGGAATTTTTTAAAGTTATGTGACAGAATCAAGGCAGATTTTTTTTAAAAGGAAAAGATGCTAAAAATATTCCTGAATGGCTGATACTTCAAAACCAGGTTATATAAAATTTAGCTGCACATTTTAATGTATTCTATGTATGCAAACACATACTCTTCACCTGCTCCCAATTCACATGGGCTTTACCCCCAACAAATCATGTACTCTGTGTGTGTGTGTATGTGTGTGTATATATATATATATATATACATATATATACATATATACATATATATACATATATACATACATATATATATACATATATATAGTGTCTAAGCACAGACAGAAGGTTTCTTTTTTTTATAATTTTTTATTTTTTATAAACATATAATATATTTTTATCCCCTGGGGTACAGGTATGTGAATCACCAGTTTTACACACTTCACAGCACTCACCATAGCACAAACCCTCCCCAATGTCTATAACCCCACCTCCCTTCCCCCAACCCCCCTCCCCCCAGCAACCCTCAGTTTGTTCTGTGAGATTAAGAGTTACTTATGGTTTGTCTCCCTCCCAATCCCATCTTGCTTCATTGATTCTTCTCCTACCTCCTTAACCCCCCCTGTTGCATCTCCACTTCCTCATATCAAGGAGATCATATGATAGTTGTCTTTCTCCACTTGACTTAGTTCACTAAGCATGATACCCTCTAGTTCCATCCACGTTGTCACAAATGGCAAGATTTCATTTCTTTTGATGGTTGCATACTATTCCATTGTGTATATATACCACATCTTCTTGATCCATTCATCTGTTGATGGACATCTAGGTTCTTTCCATAGTTTGGCTATTGTGGACATTGCTGCTATAAACATTCGGGTGCACGTGCCCCTTCGGATCACTATGTTTGTATCTTTAGGGTAAATACCCAGTAGTGCAATTGCTGGGTCATAGGGCAGTTCTGTTTTCAACATTTTGAGGAACCTCCATGCTGTTTTCCAGAGTGGTTGCACCAGATTGCATTCCCACCAACAGTGTAGGAGGGTTCCCCTTTCTCCACATCCTCGCCAGCATCTGTCATTTCCTGACTTGTTCATTTTAGCCATTCTGACTGGTGTGAGGTGATATCTCATTGTGGTTTTGATTTGTATTTCCCTAATGCCGAGTGATATGGAGCACTTTTTCATGTGTCTGTTGGCCATCTGGATGTCTTCTTTGCAGAAATGTCTGCTCATGTCCTCTTGTCCATTTCTTGATTGGATTATTTGTTCTTTGGGTGTTGAGTTTGCTAAGCTCTTTATAGATTTTGGACACTAGCCCTTTATCTGATATGTCATTTGCAAATATCTTCTCCCATTCCAGACAGAAGGTTTTTAAAAAATTAACAAACACCACGATGAAAACACTGAACTTTCCCCCCGCAAAGGACAAAATAATTGCAAGGCATTCCATTCATAAATATCACAGTTTGATAAAACACACACACACACACACACACACACACACACACACACATTTCACACGCACGCATACAAACACACACTCAAAGTCTATATGAAATTTGGTCAATTTACTAAATTATTAAAATAATAAAAGTAATGAAGACATGATTGTAATTCTTTCAAAGCAGTAAAGGCCAGGGACAGTTGGAAAAAGATGTTCATGTATAAGTATAACATGTCAGTGCCATCAAGTTATCTTACAAGACTATCACCAGATAGTAATCAAGGACATTCTACTGACATTGATGTTGGTCTGATACATCATTACTGGCCCACTGCCATTTAGGACTGAACTACTGGAAGGACTGTAGGTATTGGGCAGTTCAAGGGGCCCTCCTCCTCTTTAGTCCTACCCTGAGAATGTTCCTAGGGCCATCGACTCACTTTACAAATGGCAGTTTAGGAAGATATTGACAAAACTCTCAAGAGACTGTAGCTAATAGTCATCCCAATGGCAAATATTCTGTTTCTAGCCTGGAATGAGAGAGGAACGGGAAAATATAACCCAGCTTTGTCATCTTTCCAAATCTGAGCTGAAAAAGCACTGAACTCCCAACTTCTGCAGTCCCTCATTTTCTAGTACTTGTTCTAAACAGCCTTCCTTTTTCTAGTGAAATATCAGCTTACCTCTATGGAATTGCCCATTCTCTCACATCTCTGGTAGCAACATGTGGTTTGTTTTACTGTTCTGTTGTTTGGTAGTTCTAAGAGGATCTACTTAAAGAATCTTGGTGTTCACAGGTTTAATATTTAGGGATATGAAAAAGTGTTGGAAACTATTGATAAGGAGGTATTGGTGGCAATGGAAATATTTTGAGTAATCAGAGAAGTTTTTGTGTGTGTGTGTGTGTGTTTTTAATGCATCATATTCAGTGAATGCACAGCAGACAGTATTTCATGTCCAGGCTTGTTACCTGAAGAATTGTTCCTCGGGGAGATGTTGGCAGTTCTCGGCAACATATTGCCGTTAATGTAGCATAAGCAGAGCATGGCCAAATAGTTACTGCCCTGCTCATCTCAGGGGGGCCCTCATTTCTCTCTGTCTTACATGCAGAGTCTTTCTGAAATCTGTTCACTTAATCAATGTAAGGAACATATGGAATCATGCAAGGTAGTTTAAGAAACAGGTCCTCATAAGTAGCCAAATTTAGTTGATCATTATTCCAAGGAAATTAATTCTATTTGAGGCTCAAAGATAATGATAGTCATTAGTATTATTTGCCAAATATTCCTGTTTCTGCCCCCATTCTGGGCACATAATAGGCTCACACTTCCATGTTCTTTTATTACTAGGAAGGAAATCATGTGGCCAGTTTTGCCCAATGAATCATGAGTAAAATGATATGTATCATCCCTAGGTTAGAACTCTTAGTTTTCACAGGGAGACCCTCAGAAATTTCTCTCCCTGTGTATGACGACGGATAATTTTAAGATATAGTTAGTGGCTATTCCACCAACCTAAATCCCCCCCCCCCGACCCCATTGCCTCCAAATGGATATGAAACACAAACAAGGAGTAATCTTTGTTGTTTTAAGCCACTGAGCTTTTGGGGTTGGTTGTTAATCCGGGTCGTTCTAATCTACTGATGTCTATACTCATGAAGAAGCAGAGTTATAAATTACTAGTTGGTTCATAGGTAGCTCTATTTTTAATTTCTTAAGGAATCTCCACACTGTTTCTAAAGTGGCTGCACCAACTTGCATTCCCACCAACAGTGTGAGGGGGGTTCCCCTTTCTCCACATCCTCTCCAACACATGTTGTTTCCTGTTTTGTTAATTTTGGCCATTCTAACTGGTGTAAGGTGGTATCTCATTGTGGTTTTTATTTGAATTTCCCTGCTGGCTAATGGAGCACTGGGTATGGGGTATAAACAATGAACCTTGGAACACTGAAAAAATAAAATTAAATTTTAAAAAACTGGAAAAAAATTACTAGTTGAATGTTACAGGAGAAGGAAAACACCTTGGGGTTGAGGGCATATCTGACCACAGAGACTGCAGGACATCTCTCTTCACAATCTTTACTTGCTCAGACTGGCAGTAAGATTCCTTTAATAGTGACATACTTCAGCACAAAGTGCACTGCTAATAACATGCTTTTTAGATAGCTTCCCAGTAGGGCTTTATGCAAAAGATAACATCGTAAGGCCTAAAAATAGTGTGGTTAAAATATGTTGATGCCTTGAAGTGAACTGTCTGTAATTCTAAATGTAATTCAGCTCATCACACTCAACACAATGGTGGAGACAAACATCATGTAAGATACATCTTTCTACTCAGGAGCTCAAAATTGTAAGTAAAAAAAAAAAAATGCACTTATTTCTTAAGTATGTTGTGCTGTGTATTTAAATACATTTCTCAACGAAGCCTTAAAACTTTGTGGGGCAAGGCATTGCGATCTCCCTGAACTGGTGATATGGACAATTTATTGCATTTATGTGCAGAGTATTGGGCTACATCCTTAATATATATTGATTTAATTATTTACCAATGCAAGTCCACGAAGAGGAAGTGGAGTCTCAGAGGGTTTAAGGAGAATTTCCAAAGACTCACACTAGTAAGTGACAGATATAGAATTCATATCTAAGTCTAATTTCCAAGTTTGTAATTGCTCAGTGTGGTGGTAGGCGTTATGGAGGGGTTAGCATTAGGAATTTCACACCCGTTGGGAAGATGATCAACGTTTTTTTGATACAAAACTGAGAAAAACTCTAGCCAAGTTAATTACACGTAGTAAGTTCTTTTTGTAAAAAACTATTCCTCCCAGATTTTCCCTGTTGTCCTCTGTTCCAACCGTAGCCTCTATTCAGTGGTACCTTGTGATTGTTGGGGGCTTGTGTGATTTGGAAACTGACTGGAATGTCCTTTCTTTGACTTTCCTATCTAGATAACTTATATTTATTCTTCCAACTCAGTACAAATATCAACTCTTCAAGAAACCCTTTCCCACCCACCCCGGGCAAGTTCATCGTCTCTCTATGGGACCAGCAATTCACTTTGCTCCCACTTATAGCATCAACTTCATTGTGTTAGAACTTAGCTGTTCATAGGTCTCTCTTTTCTGCGAAACTGGGAGCAGGGCCAAAACATCTTAAGGATTGTTCCTGCGACTTGCATAGTGCTTGGCACATGGAAAATGCTCCAAGATATTTGAGGAGAAGGAGAAAAATTTTCTCCCCTTCAGACAGAAATCGCTGGTCCAAAATGGTAACTCAGTCATAAGACACAGACACAGCGGTCCCATCACAATAACTTGTGCCTTTGATAACTGGATGTTAGCAAGTGTTCCACTGAAACAAAACAGGCATTCCTCCAGCAGGATTTTGACACAAATACCTAGGTAAGCAGCACTGCTATTTTGAGCATCTTGTCATCTCCCACTTGTCTCCAGAGCGATGTAGAATGAGCTCTGTGCTGGCACTGAGGGTGTTTTAGGAATTTAAGTTCTGGGAGCTACCACTGCTGTTGGCCTTTCTGTCCCCAGCCACCTTTGAAACAGACCCTCTGCACTGTCAGAAGTATCCTGATTCAGAGCAAATCAAGACAGATGGCATAGTCCTTGTATGGGATTTTGATAAATAAGCTTCATAGCTCTTGGTTAAAAGGACGCTTTTCTCCATTGTTGCATGAATATTCATGAAGATCAAGGCACACTCTCTCTCTCACACACATACACATACACACAGAGTCTTTGCTCAGAAGAAAAAAATATACAGCAAGAATAAGAAAACCATACACATCTACTGTCATTTGCTTTGGACACATTCCTAGAAAATTTTATTTCCATTTATTACTTTTTTCCCATCCAGACTGGCCCAATTTAAAACCTATCTGGTCCAAAGAACTTCTTCCACTGCTCAACCACAGTTTGCAATATGAGGTAGACCCTGAGTCGCTCTTTCCAGGGGTTCAATATTCACCATTGTCAATATTTTCCCCAGTGATTGCCAATTATGATAATACGACACTGCCAAAATTCATTTATCAGTCATCTGTGAGTCCCCCCCCCCTTGTAGACCAATCTGTTTATATGCTCATATTCCAGTAACAGAGAACATACGGATTGACTCATTCTGCTGTAGCAGTTCAGAATCAACAGTTTGCCTAAACTTAGCTAATTAAACCTTAAAATTAGATAGCTGATTAATTCTCTGCACACAGGGCCAGAATATTTGGGAACAAAGTATTATCACAACCCTAACAGCTATGATGGTTTATTTTTGTTGATGGCTCTTCATTCCTGCACTCGCAGTTTTAAATAGGAAGTATGTCTTGGAGGTTATTTACTCTGTTCAGCATTAAAAATGTGCCCCTGAAATGTGCTGACTTACCGGCATTTTAATGTTACAACACATATGTGCATATTGTTATGGCTCAAGTTCCCTGATAACCAAAATTAGGAGAAGATGAGATTTTGCACTTTTACGAGTTGAGGTTTATGTATTTGCAGATATATTTGTGTATTATATTTATATACATAGTAAAAAAGATGAAAGATGTGGCTAGTGTCTTCCATAGTCTAATAAAAATTCATATGAGATCTTGCTATATTATTTGGATTATCAAAGCTGCATTGCTTAAACAACTTTAACAGTAAAAGTAAAACAGCAGCAAGCTGGGTGTAAGCTTGTCCATATTATGGGCCCCGGGAAATTCGAGTGTGAGAATTTGGAAACTTTACCTTTGTAAAATTCTGTCTTCATAGCTCTAAAATGAGAGGACTGAACTCAAAATGCTGCTTAATAATGTCTTTCTCCCCTCTCTTTATCCTTGTCTTCTCTTTCTTCATTTTGCCATTGAATTCTGTGAGAGCTAGTAAAACTGTATGCATCCACGTGGAACAGAGGAACAGAAATCCTCCCAGCTCGCTCCCAGGGCCATTGCATGTATATTCTTTCCCCTCAACTTGCCCAGTGTGAGTATGCCTAGAAATGTTATTTGGCCCAAGGTGGTAAAATCTGCTAACTGCACATTTCTGCCAGGCCCTTGATAAGTGGACGGATTTGAAACAGGAGCTCACTTCTTTTCTTTTCTTTTTTTTTTAAAATTTTATTTATTTGAGAGAGAGAGAGAAAGTGCACAAGTGAGGTGAGGGACAGAGAGAGAATCAGACTCCCTGCTGAGCAGGAAGTCCGACATGGGGTTCCAACCCAGGACCCTGAAATCATGACCTGGGCATAAGGCAGATGCTTAACTGACTGAGCCACCCAGGTACCCCAGGAGCTCACTTCTTTTTCTGATTTCTCTCTGGCCATAGCTTAGAAACCAGATGATGGCCAAACTGATGACCAAGTGAATGCAACTAACACCACCTTTGGTCATATTGTAAGGGGTGCAGGGATCTGCCTGGATTCTGTTGCATACAGGAGAGATGTTATTTTTTTAATACGTGGAACTAGGTTACCCTGTTTCCAAGACTAAATGTATGTTTTGGGGAGGTGTTTTTATCTGCATGTGTATTTGATTCATTGACCAGTATGGCTTGTTCTTTTCTGGATATCACACTGTGAGGAGATTTCAAAAGGGTTCACCGTCTTACAGTCAAAACCCCTCTGAACCATCTTGTGAAAGATCCAACAATGGGTAAATTACACTGAATAAATCAGTCTTCTGAAATTGCATTGTGAGGGATTTTATATCCCACAATTATCTCATGGGGAAAGGAGATGATGAGTTCTGGTACAACTTAATTTCTGTCTCTGAATCTCCATACAGTTCTAGTGGTGGACAACTTGACCTTAGTCATTTCTGTATGTCTTCCTTTCCAAATCCCAGAAATTCAGATTTGTGAGGTGCTATCATGCCCACGGAGTATGGGGGCGGGGGAAGAACCTACGTGGTGTCTGCTCTTTTGTCCTCTGAAGTGATGACTGAGAACCCACCATTCTTTACAGTGTGGTCCCTTCAGATCTCCCCTGATTCCGTCCGTGCCTTGGATCCAGGAAATAAATATTGATAAACTGCCATTGTTCCCATTTTCCTCAGAGGGCCTTGCCACCTTCTCAGCTGTGCTATGAGAAATCAGGCCTTAGTTCATCCTGCCCTAGAACACATAAATTCCCCTCACCTGGGCTCTCTCCTACTCCCTTTTCTCTCTTTCTTTTGCTTCCCTCTCCTTTTGCTTTTCCTTTATCTCCAAAAAAACGCTTTTTCTTTCTTTTCCTTTATCTCCTTTTTCTTCCTCTGCTCCCTAGTCCAGGGGAGTCTGCTGGATTTAACAGACTAGAACACAAGTATTTAGTTTCACACAAGTATTTAACAGACATCTCAAACTTCACACGTGCAAATCAAGGCTTCTGAGTTTTGTTCCTCAAACTGCTACTTCTTCAATGTTCCCTATCTGAGACAATGACACTTCCTCACATTCAGAATTCAAAAGCTTGGAATCATCTGTGATTCTTTGCTTACCCTCATTCTCCTTATGCCAGGTCTTTACCCTTTTCACTCTTAAATCCAATCTTTACCTTTCCCTGGGGTTATTTTATATCATGGCTAGATGGCCCTGGCTCTGGGCGATGATAACATGACTTCCTTACTTCATCCCTCCAGCAAAGAGACAATAGTGGCTTTCTGCTATACTAACCTCTGCAATGTCTTGTAACCCTATATTGGCTTCTTGGCTCTTCCATCACTTGCGTAAATAATTCCTCCTTTAATTTCCTTACTTGCATCTTATGGGCCACAGTTGATTCCCAATGCCCATGCTTAAGCATAGCAAGGGGAATGGAATGAAACAATTTGTTTACACTAGTCCACTTTCATCTTCTGGGACTGGGGAATGGCCATGAAACTCTTAGTCATTTTCCCATTTTACATATTTATCCCCAGCAGGTTTCTTTTTTACTATTCCTTAATCAAAAGAAGAAAAGATAAAGTTATCCAATTCTGTTTATTTCTCTACATATTTGGAGGTATTACTAAGTATTCTGAGAATTTTTTCTACTCACTCAAGGCTTCTGGGAATGGCAGTGAGATTAGAAACGGAGACTTGCTCTTCCTTTGTATTTGCTGAAGAATTTTATCTTCCCTTGGTTGCCATTTCCTGAAATATATTGCATTAGGTTATGTCCTTTTTTGTTGTGGGTGAGGAAAAAAAGCTATTTTTAAAAGTACTTTCCTCATTTTGGTTTTTTTTTTTTAAGATTTTATTTATTTATTTAGAGATAGATGATTAGGGGGAGGGGCAGAGGAGGAGGGAGAGAGAAAATCTCAAGCAGATTCCACACTGAGTGCACAGAGCCCTATGTGGGGTCGATCTCACCACCCAGAGATAATGACCTGAGCTGAGATCAAGAGTCGGGTGCTCAACTGATTAAGCCACCCTGGCACCCTTACTTTTCTCATTTTGTATTACTTTTTTTTTAAAAAAAGGTGTTTTTTTGTTGTTTTGTTTTGTTTTGTTTTTTAATAATCTCTACATCCAACATGGGACTTGAACTCATAACCTGGAGATCAAGTGTGGTACACTCTACCAACTGAGCCAACCAGACACCACTCTGTGAGGAAATTTTTATTGACTATCTTAATGCACAAATGAAGTTATTTGATATAAAATTTAATAACAGACAACATTAAACTACATCACCTAAGGTCATTTGCTAAGAGGTAAAACCATAAAGAAAATCAAGGAAGTGAATACATACTCTAAATGTCATGTGGTACTTACTCTTGAGGGAGAGAGTCATTGTGTTCTGGAAGGAACTCTAGGCATGTTTCTGGAAATTGGAAATATTCTATCTCCTGATTTGGTGGTGAATACATGATCTTTGCTTTATAATTATTTATTAAACTCTTTACATGTGTTTTGTGTATTTTTTCCTATATGTGTCTACTTGTCTATTGCCATCACCTACTAGCATATAAATTCCATAAAAGCAGGAAACATTTCTATCTTGCACCAAAAACTGACTGGCACATATGTGCTGACTTGTTGACTATTTGTTGAATACATGATGTTTCACCATAACCATCTCTGCCTATAAATACAAATGATCTTTTCTTAAGGTGTCTTTCTCCTAGTGTATCTCCTTAAAGGATTTAAACCAAGGGTCAAGCGAATGGGAATGGCAGTGAAGAAACGATGCTGATGGGCTGAAGAATTTTATCTTCCCTTGTTGCCATTTCCTGAACATATTGCATTAGATGTCCTTTTTTGTTGTGGGTGAGGAAAAAAAAGTGAGTGAAAAAAGTTTTCCAGGTTGATTTAGATTTAGGATAGTGGGGGGAGCTCTCAAGAAGATGGGGGCAAAACATGTGAGTGAAAAAAGTGAGTGAAATTTTCCAGGTTGAGAGAAGGATAGTGGGGGGAGCTCTGAAGAAATGGAAAGCATGGGACTATGTATGGCTGAAGCCTCTATAAGGTTCCAGGTGATGGTGGCATGAAAACAGCAGCCCAGTATGGCTAGATCTTCTAATTTTCCAGAGGAGTCAGAAATTCAGATTTTTTTTAGAAAAGATTTTAGTTATTCATTTGAGATAGAGAGAGGGAGAGAGCAGGAACAGGAAAGCAGTGGCAGAGGGAGAAGCAGACAGGGAGCCCAGACTTGGGGCTTGATCCCAGGACCCTGGGAAGGCAGATACTTAATCGACTGAGTCGACTAGGTGTCCCAGAAATTCAGGTGTCTATGTGAAATAGGTAGCGATTAAATGTTGCCCGAGGTTTTAAAAATTTCTGTATGAACCCAATAACATATATCTGTGGACCAAATTTAATTCTGGGGTTGCTGGTTTGAGATTTGGCGCAGGATGAAGGAAAGAAACTCCCTCTGGGACAAAGAAGAACGGAATCAGTTATAATTTTGAATAAAGGTAAGGAAAAGAGGAAAATAAAGGTTAAAAAAAAAAAAGAATGGTATCTCAATATTATTCTGTCACAGGGTTTCTCTGAGTGATAGTCTGTGTGATCTCATGGCTATATCAGGGTGCTAAGATCAGTTTTAAAAGGAGCTACAAAAGAGTAGTTTTATTTGGGCTTTCTGGATAAAATAAGAAAAAATGGTGCCTTGAAGAAGAGAGGGTAGATGGGAATAGAGGGTCTCCTTTCTTACAAAGCCTGTCATGCTATCTTTAAGGCAAAAGGAACACCATGAGAGGAGAAGCAAAAATCCACTAGAGACAAATTATCAAAGCTCTTAAAGCAGAGAATACAAAGAGGGTAGGAATTGGGTTGGCTTGGATGTGTGTTGCACACATAGACTTGAGTAGCTTATACAAGAAAACCAGTCAAATCCCCAAATCATTAAAGAACAACTTTACTGTTTGTTTGTTTGTTTGTTTTTTTAACTAGTTACTGTTTTGGTTGATTAGGGAAGTCTTGATCTGTATCTTTAGGTACAAACTATGTCTATTTGATAATTGCAAACACGATGCCACATTTGTGTGTTATCAAGCAGAACAAAACTAATCATCTGCTGGGGCTGTCAGTTCCCACGGGATGATCAGGCTTACTTCTCAAAACCAGAAATTTTCATACTTCTAAATTTTGAATTTGACCTTTCAGATGATAAATGGAAGAAATTCAGCTCTCCCTATGGGACTGGCTCCTGAAATTGTTTTCTAGTTAATAGATGTCTAGAAGTGCTTTCTTGTGATGGTGAAAAACGCTGCATAGCCAAACCTACAATCCAATCTTAACCAATGAGATATGGCTTAAATGATAGTTCAATAATATGAACACTGACAATAGAATTTGAATATTGGAGGAGGGAATTTATGAATATATATATTCATATATAAATATAAATAAATATTAATGAATATATGAAAAAGAATGAGGATGGTGGTCATGGGGACTTGGTGGGCAAGAACCAGAATAAAAACAAGGCATGGAGAGAAAATCGGAAAGAGAAGAATGACTTGGGGATAGAAGGTTAAAGGGAAGAAGAAAAAGAAAATTCCAAATTTTTAAAAACACAAAACAAAGAAAAGCAGAGAGGAAACTGTGAGAAAGGAAGATAAAAGGCAAGAGAAACAGGATAGGAAGGGTTATAACAGTAGCAGGAAAATGTTTGACCCCAGATCTGGGAAATCTCATAAATTTTGCAAGGAGACGTATAGTCGGAGATACTGGAGGTCACTTTGCAGAATGTATAGTTGGCACGGAGTTGTTTTGCTTATGTTGTAATGCTGACTTCTGAATTCTGTAGCCTCCTTTACTCTGATTTCTGCTCTAGATAGTAAACAGGTTGAGTTGGTGGGGAACTAAGACACAATCCCCAGTGGACTTGGGTGCTTCATTCTAATTCTCTAAGTGTAGCTTGGACAAAGGAGAGGACATTGCTGAGGAGGATCTCCATCTGTGTGGCAAATGCCTTTGAAATAATGCCTTTCATTGGGGAGCACGGATTCCTCACAGGACTCTGGGGCCCTAGGGTCACAGCAGCACAACCAAAACCTACTAATTACAATTGCAAACGCCCATTTCTTAAAATCTTTCTCATTTTATCCTGTTTTTGCTAGAGAATTTTGAATACATTGTTTGACAGACCCCAGATGGTATTTTGCTGCAATTTTTACCCTGCATCAGGGAGATAGTAGCTCACATAAATGTAAAGAACATTAATAATCTCACCAGTGGATAGGGAAAACTTAAATGCAAGGCACGAAATAGTAAAGAAAAATAAAAATACCACATAAAAACTTCTGTAAATATAAAACAAGTTTTAAAAGAAGACAACAAGCTGGGGGTGGGGGGGAATATATTATTAAATTTATTATATACTCCTCCATTGCCAAAGTACTAAATGCTTATGGTAAAAACGTACATATATACGTACACACACACAAGCAATATAGAGATATCTATGGAAAAGTGAGATTGACTTTGTCTCTGCCACCATGACCCACTTCTCACTCTGCTAGCAGTTTGTTAATGGTTCTGTGCACGTGTGAAGGCTTTCTCTATGTGCATATATGTCCCAAGGATCTCCACCCGCCCTGCACCACTCTCCCATCACTATAACGGTGACCTTTCACCCTTGTAGGGATAGGGGAGATATTCACTAATGACGGCTTTCCTAGAGAAGTATCTAGTCAGCAGAATATCTTAATGCCTGGGTTTCTCCTTGGGTCCCATTCATGTTGCTACAGATCACCCTCTGAAGCCCTTCGATAACATTGGCAGGATGCTATTTGTTCTTTTGCATTAGCCATGGAAGGACTGATGTGGAGTTGGCTGCTGCCCTGTCTCTTTGTCCTCCACAACACCCCTGGGTTGTGGGGTTGTGGGTGTAGATTTTATTCAAGTGGTGAAGCTAGAAGGGAAGTAGGATACCTTGTGCCAAAGATAACTCATCCCAGGTTCAGCGAAAAAAGAAACCAAGAGTTGAAACCTTCAAAGGGACTCAATCTATGGGCAAGACTCAGTCTCCCATAATTTCATATTTTAGATCTCTTGAAAAATGCCTTTTAACTTCCACCAGGGAATTTTTTTTTTTTAAGGAAAACACAAACTGTTATCATTATGATGGTCTTATAATTGAGTTATTTCCAGGAGGTCTTAGCAGGACAATCAGTGACAGCTGTTGACCCAAGAAGTCCTTCCTACACAACAAGCCAGGGGGATGAGAATAGGTGGGTGCTCTGGATTTAGCCCTGTTCAGAATATTCCTTACCAACATGACTCAGACACCTGTTTATTTTCATGAACTATGCTAAATATCTATTTGGGAGAAATAGAAATATAGTTTTAATTGCCTCACAGTTTGTGAGATGTGTAATTCTCTTTGGAGTTAGTGTTTCCCCTTATTTTGCAGAACAGAGTTAATTGCTTTTTTCCACTCTTAACACCCCCACCCCATACTCAAACTCTTGGGCTTCTTTGTATCTATGGGAAAGAAAGAATTTCCTGGAACAGCAATGTCCCTTTTAATGGCTATACCCTTAGTTAAGCAACTTAAAAATTAATTTGTCTTATAATAACTCAGTTAAATTATTCCTTCCTTCCTTCCTCTCTCTCTTTTATAGAAAGAGAGCAAGATGGGGCACCTGGGTGTCTCAGTGGGTTAAAGCCTCTGCCTTCGGCTCGAGTCATGATCTCAGGGTCCTGGGATCAAGCCCCGCATCAGGCTCTTTGTTCAACGGGGAGCCTGCTTCTCCCTCTCTCGCTGCCTGCCTCTGCCTGCTTGTGATCTCACTCCGTCAAATAAATAAAATCTTAAAAAGAAAGAAAAAAGAAAGAAAGAAAGAAAGAAAGAAAGAAAGAAAGAGCAAGGGTAGGTTCAGAGGGAGCAGGCTCCATGTCTGGCACCTAGCCTGATGCAGGGCTCGATCCCACAACCCTGAGATCATGACCTAAGCAGAAATCAAGAGTCAGACGCTTAACTGACTGAGCCAGCCAGGAGCCCCTTAGTTAAGTTCTTAATTAAGAATTTTGAATTTGAGAGGCACCTGCATTGCTCAGTCAATTAAGCATCTTCCCTCAGCTCAGTTCATGGTCTCGGGGTCCTGGGATTGAGCCCCACATCTGGCTCCCTGCTCAATGGAGATTCTGCTTCTCCCTCTCCCTTTACCCCTCCCCACTGCTTGTGTGTGTGCTCTCTCTCTCTTTCAAATAAATAAATAAAATCTTAAAAAAAAAGAATTTTGCTTTTGGGAGATATAAAGACTAACTTTATCTTTCCAGTAACAACAACATCCACTAATATATAGTGTTCTATTTTATTAAAGGTAGTAGTACTGTACAGAGTCTGAAATGTGTTGGGAAATATATTTGTAGAAAAAAAATAAAAGTGTTAATATCCTTAATAAAAAGAATTCTAATAAAATCCATAAGAAAAAAATTTGTAATAGCCAAATGGGCAAAAGACCAATACCATTTATAAAGATAAAAAAATCATAAAATATGAGTGTTTCTTTCTGTAAATATATGAACCAAAATACAGTAGCAATAAGGCATTATTGTTGTCCATAACATTTACAAAACCAGTATTTGAATGGTAATTCTGGTAAAAAAAAAAAAATTAGATGAGTCCACTCATCTAATTTTAGTAGAATTACAATTTAGTAGAGCTGATATGAAAAACAGTTTGTCAATATATATCAAAACAGTTTCTCCTGGTACTTCTAATTTATTAATTTTTTCTAAATAAATAGGAACATTTGATAAAAAGCTTTATGCATAAAATATTCCTTCTCATGTTAATTAAAATACCTATAATTAGGAAACAACCTAAGTGTTAAACATTAGGGGACAATACAAGTACATTAATGTATACACAAGCCACAGAATATTATGTAACCTTATACAAAATGAGTGAAGGGGAGAGGAAGATACAGACTTCCTGTATCTTCCTGTTATGGAATAGATAAGTCACAAGAATAAGATACAACAAAGGGAATAGGGTCAACAAGATTGTAATAGCATTGTATGGGGACATTTGGTAGCTACACTGTGGTGGGACATAGCCTCATGTGTAAACTTGTAAAATCACTAAGTCATACATCTGCAACCAATGTAACATTGTGTGTCAACTACACTCAAAAAAATTTTTTTAATATTTGTAGAACTTCTTTTTACTAACATAGGAAAAGATGTGACATAACGTTTAGTGAAAACTTGGGTTATAAAATTATCTTGACATCAGTATAATTCTATATGCATTAGTAATTGAATAAATAGTGGCTAATTCTAGTTATTTGGTGGTGGACAATTTAATACATTCTTCATCTTTGTTATTTTTTCCAAAATTTTCCATAATGACTCATCATTAGAAAAATAACCCTTTGTATTTAAAAATCACAAACAGAGTTAACATGGTAGCTATAGATAACGTATCAGTGATAGAAAAAAGTGGAAATAAGATCTTAACCAAAAGCTTTCTGACTCAAGCCAGAAAGTGTTTAAGACACAGTCATATAAATCTCAAATGCTGCTTATCCATTGAAATATACATCTATATTACTTTATAGTTCACTTAGAAAAGAATATCATTTCCCCAAAAGTTACAGTGGATTAGGCACCTATATTTAGAAAAATATCCCACTATTATCAAAGGAAAAAAAAACTCATGCTTATCTTTATAATATTAACACTGCTGTGTAGGTTAACAAGTGCATAGATGAAAAGTAATTCACACTCTCAGAAAGTGTTTAGATTAAATATAAAGCCACATAAATTAAGTAAAATATATTCTTTAAGAAGGGTCCATATAATTATTTAGATTTAGATAAAATGATTACAGATTCCTGTGGGAAGCTTTTACACTGGGTGGACTAGATAGTCTTATTTAATAAAATCTAGATGTCTTGTAATAAAACCACTGTTTAGGCAGTTAATCTAGTAATGCTCAGTGGGCAGACTTCAGGATGAATTCAGCATTTCTGAAAATAGGAAGTTCAATGTGAACTGAGGAAGCAAAAAAATCCCTATATCCTTCCATTTGTAGGGCAGAGAGCCAAATAAGAAGTTCATGGAAGTTCTACATGACATTAGCATTGTCTACAATAAACAAAAAGCTAATCATATAGTTAGTTATTCCTCGGGCTAAATGGGTTGGTTCTTTGAGATGTTTCCTTAATACCATTTAGTGGTGGAGAATCTAAAATGTGACAAAACCCTATTTGGCAAAAGTGAAGATAATTGAAAGCTCTTTTATATTCTGTTTTCTCATCTGAATTGGTTAGTAGATAATTAAACCAAAAACAGAAGAACTATAGTTAATATAGTCACTTAATCAACAAATCTTTATTGAGCACTTGTCTTAGGCACTAGAGTATAGCAGTAACACAAAACAATGCTCCTGTTCTTAAGGAGTGGCAATGCAGGGGCAGAGCACCTAAGTAAATAAATACATACCATGATTTCAGGGCTTACTAAGGTCTATGAAGAAAAGATAAAGCAGGATAAAAGGTTAGAGTCAGAGTACATGGTTTCATGAAGACCCCACTGTAGATAGAGAGCATTAGAAAGGCCTTTCTGAGGAGGTCCGATTTAAGTAGAGTTCAGAGGGAAGTGAGAAACCACACCATGACCCAAAGGAAGAGTGTTCCAGGTAGAGGGGAGAAGAAATACAAAGATCCAAGGTGGAGACAAGCTTGGCACACTTTAAGATGAGTAGAAAAAGTTCAAAGAGAGTGATCAGAGGAGGAAGAGATGAGTAAGCCCACATATTGCTATAACTTCAACTGCCATTTTGTGCTAATGACTTGCAGCTTGATGTCTTGAGCTCTGGTTTCTTTCCTAACTCTGCTCCATATATTCACTTAGGTACTGGATATCTTTATTTACATAATCCCTATAATGAAGGTCTGTGTAATTCCTATTTTAGTGACTTTTCCCAGCCTTTCCTTTGTCAAGCTCAAATCGGAGAACCTTGGAATTTTCCTTTATTTTAACTTTTCTCTCATTTTTCATATTCAATCTATCACTAACTTCTAGCAGACCTTCTTTTTAAAGTTTCTTATATCTATCCCTCTGGCCCTCTCTGATAGGATACTGAACCAACTTCTGAATTGTACACTGAAATGACTTCTTAACTGAAATAATCTGCTTTCAGTCTTTTCTAAGATTCAGTCTTACCGAATCACTTATAATACCCTGAATGTGCCATTGGAAAAGACATACATGGAGGGCCCTGCTCACAATTCCTTCAGAGACCAGATACATTTCTCATGGGAGTTGCATATTGGATGAGAAGACCTTGCCTCTCTGTTTTAGGGTTTTAGTAAGGGAAGGATGAATCTGGATTATTAGATTCCTTCCTAGGAATTTTCACACCACCAGTAAAGAGAGGAAGTATCTCTCCTCTGAGGTCAGAAGACAATAATCTCACGAGTCCAGAGTTTCTATCAATAGGGCTCATATCTTAATGGAGAACCTCATTTGAGAGCAGAAATTTGGCTGATAAAGAGAAGCAGAGGTGAAAGATGGGGAGAAGGGTCCTGAATTTGTGGTTCCAGTGATCTAGCCCTCATCTTCCCAAGGTTTAGTTAATGTAGGTTCAAATAATTCCTCTTTTATCAGGTTGAAATAGCTTTCTATTATCTGTAACCAGAGTCCTCACTACTATAGCCTTGCTTTTTACCCGTCAAATTTTTTAAAGATTATTTATTTATTTGACAGAGAGAGTCACACAGAGAGAGAGGGAACACGGCAGGAGGAGTGGGAGAGGGAGAAGCAGGCTTCCTGCTGAGCAGGGAGCCTGATGCGGCGCTCCATCCCAGGACCCTGGGATCATGACCTGAGCCAAAAGCAGATGCATAATGACTGAGCCACCCAGGTGCCCCCATCCATTTCTTTTAACTTGGCCTTCTGCTTGGAGAGTTCATCCTAGTCTCTTTCATTTTGTAACATTTGGCCATCTTTTAAGACCCAAACTATGTATCACCATCTCTGGGACACTTTCTTGGGAGTCTCTGATATGTTTTGAGTGACTTAATGAAAGAGACTCTTTTATTCCTTAACATCACACACAATTTATTGAATAAATACAAGAGGAAATGAATGAATGGGTCTCACACTGCTTGTTATTTTAAGAAAGTGTCAGCGGCCAATGTTGTATGCATTAAATCACTTATTATCCACTTTATACTCATCTAAATACTCTCCAAAATCCTTTTGCCTTTAAGTCCATGGGTATCTACTCAGACCTGTGTCTTCTTGACAAAGTTTTCTTCCCTATTAAGTTGCGTTTTACGCTTTAAAATATCCTTCCTTTGTTACGTTCTAATTTTAAGTTCCATCTATTTGAATCTCAGTAATGATTATAAGATTTTATTTACTACTGTGGGTTAAAATGTTCACATTATTTCTCATGATTTTGGCATTAACATATTAATCTGTGGGCCATATGCCTTGACTTTAAATCATTGGCCATTTTTTAGTCCTTTACATTACCATTCTATAGCATGTGAAACTGGATCATTCCATATTCTTGAAAAATCCCTCTTAGCTTCTGGGAGAACCTCTTTTTTCCTTTACCTCTATAGCGGATGGACCCTGATAGGCTCAGACTCAAGCAGACTTTAAATTTAACTTTCTCTTTGAATACATTTGAATGAAGAAAGAAGCCATGAAAAGAACAAAAACTTGTGTTTCAGGTGCTTGAAACTTCACAGTCATTAAAGAGTCTTCCTTGGCTTAAGATCAGCTGGAGTGAGTAGTGTTTAATGGGACTGAGTATTCCCAACCCGCTCTGTCCTATACTAGATAAGTGTAACTACATCATGGTGTATCTTTGTATTGGTCATGTTGACTCTATACAGAGCCAGCTCTGTGATTCAATTAGGCAATGTGCTCATAAATTCCAATCCTAGGCCCTTTCTTATATACCCCATTCCCAAACCACCACTTCCTAGTTAAGGCCATCATTAGTCCTTTTTTTGTGTGTGTGTGGGGGGGGAGTCTTAGCTAATGGCTCTGCCTCATTTATTATAATACCCTTCTATTCTTTGTAGTGCTGAGCAAGAAATATTCCCAAAGCACATCCCAGTTCAAATAACTTTGTGTTTCTTTATGCCTGTACGATAACATCCATGTTCCTTAGGGTGACATTCCTTGGTCAAGTCCTAATTTAGTTTGTCCCCATCACTTTGAATATTTGATTCCAACTCAGCTGATGAGGGCACAGTGTCGTACAATAACATCTCATGTTTATTGAGTGTTTACTCTGTGCCCAACACTAGTCATCCTTATCAGGGTGATCACAAGATCTGACCTGAAGTAATCCTGGTCCTGACCTGACTCTTGCTCTGTCCCTCTGTCATCCCACCCAACCACCAACCTCATTATTTTACTTCCCTTCTTCTTTAGTCCTTATGATTGTGGCATCCTGAATCTTCGGCTTCTTTGGTTGCCTCTTGCCACATTTTTTTTTTCTTTTTTTTTTTTTTTAGTTCTGTCTTCTCATCATCATGACATTTGCCCAGTCTTCCTGTTTGTTAACTAACCCTTTGGCTTGTCCTCTGGATGCCCTCGTTAGAATTACCACTCCAGGAAACCCTGCTGGCACTGACCCCAGCAGTTTGGGCTCTACTCTGTTCTTTGGCTTTGATACCAGAGGGGTGTGCCCAGCGTGTTCTGAACCTAGCCCTCCTAATTTACTATAAAATCTTATTATAGATTTCCTAGAATCTGAGGTTTCAGAGGAATTCTGAAGTCTCTAATAGTACAACCTCTATCTGAGTTAAAAAGCCCTATGTTCTTTCCATTATTTTGCTGTTCTTTATAATAGGATTTCAAATATTTGATGGAAGATTTAATGTCCCTGAGTCCTTCTAATCTAAACATCTCAGTTCCTTTAGTCACTGTCTCCAACCTGATTGATTTCCTTTTAATTAGCTGAATTTAATTACTGCCTTTAAAAATAAAGGATGGTGGACAAAATTTTAAAACAATGCCCCAATTATGTTCTGTCCAATTTGGACTAGAACCATGTTTCATATTATTTACTATCAACTTTTACCTAATCTTTCCCATGACGCAGATTGTGAATCAATGTATTAGCTACTTCCTGCTTCAGCCTCAGCCTCATCTCAGATCCAAATCAAAGTTGGGATCAGAGAGTACATGCCTCTTACCCCCAAGAGCTGCAGCTTCCATTACTCTCTGAGGCAGTGTATCTGTGCCATTGCTGGAGGTATGTCCAGATATGTTCTGAGGGTTGGAGGGTTTTAGGGTTATGCACGCTGCTCTCCAGCTCATTTTAACATCCACTTCTCTCCTGTTCACTTAGACCATCTCAATACCCGTAAACAAGATTATTCGAGGGGAAACCTTGAATCCATGTCAGTTTACTTTTCAGTATTAGTAGCAGATTCCTTTTCACACACACTGATTGAGACCCATCAGTGTGTCGGTCACAAAAGAGATTCTCCCACATTATGAAACTTCCTGTAGGTAACAGAGTCATTCACCCACGACATGTTTTCTAGAGTCATTCAGTCAGTTTAACTGTCCTACATCTGCCCCCAAAGATTAAAAAGAACTATCAAACCCTTGCCAAAACTCTGATTTCTTCATGTCTATTACATTCTTATTTAGAAGCTTCATGAAAAATGAAAACTAACTTAGTTTGGCATAACTTTATCTGCCCTTTCAAATCCTAGTTATTATTGCTCCATTTTTATTTTAAAAGCTTTAGAATCTTAACAAGGTCCATGTCAAGCTCCCTATTCAATGCTGTTTGGCAATCTGCCTCCATTCACTAGAATTCGTTAAGAATTCGTGGTAATTAGTGATTTCTTTCTACATATCTTTCTTTTATTAGTAAGTGGGATGTTATTCTTTTCTCCGATGAGATAACATTTCCTCATCTCCAGAATACATCCTGCTTTTTCTGCCTCCTGCTCTGACCTTTGCTTATAGGGTCCCCTGTCTAAAATATCCTGTTTGGTGCCTTTATGTAACTGTGTCTGTATGCTTCGGCTCCTCAGCTACAACCAGAGTTCTCCTGAAGGTGGGGGTCCTTTATTAAACTTCATGGTGTCTAGAGCAGAACAAAGCATGTAGCAGAAGTTTAATAAAGACACATTTTCTGAATGGATGAATGAGAATGCACACACACATATATTTTGCATATGTATATATATTGCTTTTTCCACCATGAATGCTGTTGCAACCAATATTCTAACATATATGTCCTCATGGACTGATGCTTTTTTTTTTTTTTAAATGGTAGAGAGTCCCAGAAGAAGTTATTTTGGAAACATATATGGCAAGCTTATAAGTACCCTACTAAATGTATCCTTTCTATTCTACTAAATGTATACTCTGTACTTATAAGTTTCTTTATTTGTACCTATCTCAACAAAATTATTCAATTCCTCTATGACTTTGCTAATCTTTTGTCTATTATAAATGACCAGTTCTGACAGTGGTATATTCATGTCTTCCACTGTAATTGTATTTTTATCATGTTCTTTTTGAATTTCTAATTTCTAATTTCTTCTTTTTAATGACTACAACATATTCCCTCAGGATGTTTTATTATTTTTCATCCCCTATTGATGGTCATTCAGTTTATTTTCAGTGTTCTGTTGTTATGAACATTGCTGCCATAAAGGATCATTAGTCACATGACTTTGTATCCAGAGACTTTTAATTCTATGAGATAGATTCCCAAGAATAGGATTGTTGGGTTGAAGAATACATATTTTTAAAATTTTAATAGATATATGTAGTTCACCATCTAAAGGGTTGTATTACATTTTGATCAGCAAAGGAAGAGTGTTCCTGTTGCTTCAACATCCTTTCCAACAAAACAGCTTTAGAGCTATTTTCAACTATTACCATCCAATAGGAATGTTGTGATATCTCAGTTATTTATTTAGTATTTCTCTGACTACAACAGTCTGAGCATCTTTTCATAAATGTTTGTCATTTCGCTCTTCTGTGAACTACCCATTCAGCTCTTTTTTTTTTCAACCTCTTTTCATTTCTGTTTTAAATTTGTTTTTTATAAACGGTATATTGCTACATATTGTTCATTTAGCTTAAGCAGTCTGGAACATTAGAGTAATGAAAGGCATAACTTAACTCTGACCTGTCCCTCTTATTTGTGGCTATTTAGTGTATAGAGTGATTTTTTTTCATTCCCTTTTCTGATTTCTTCCCTTTTAATTTGGAATTCTACTGCATTTTACCTTTCATTAATGGTTACATTTCTTTCCCTTATTCAAGGTATGAGGCATGTGTTAATTTACTATTTATATGAAAAAAAGATGTCGACTTTTTCCCCAAACAAGATCCTTCTACCAGAACACTATTCTCCATGTTCCCACACTTCCTCCTTCCCCAGTAGGATGTTGGGATGACAAAGAGGGAGGAAAGCATTCCAGGCAGAGTTCCAAGTCTGAGCATAGGCACAGAGGCTGCATGTGTGTGTCACAGTGGGAGAAGATAGAAAATATGGAGGGGTAGAAGGTCTGGGATGCCACTGTGAAGAGCCTGGGCCTTTTATCTATAGATCATGTGGATCCAACCAAGGTTGGGGCTGAGACCTTTATAAATGTGAGTCTGATGGTAGGTGTGGGGCACACTCCAATTACCCTGGAAGGAGTGGGGGCAAGAATCAAGAGACTGCTGTCTTCAGTCCTTTGAGAGGGAGGGACAGGGACCAATAGGGCTAGAATGGGAAAGAGAAATGCTCAGAAGGGGAGAAAGAGGGAGTGGACTTCAGTGGTGGACTAGATAGGAAGGGTGAGAGAGATGACTAAGGAGTTCTTGATCTTTTCCGCATTTCCCATTTGCCACTTCCTTAGAATTCTCTGAGTCATATATAACCATTTTCTATCGGTACTAGAGTGAACTATGATAGACTACATGGCTGAAAACAGCAGAAATTTATTATTTTGCAGATCTAGAGCTGAGAAATGCAAAATGGGTCCTACAGGTTTAAAATCAAGGTATCTGCTTGCATCCTGGAGCTCCAGGGGAGGAACCATGTTCTTATCTTTTACAGCTTCTACAGGCCACCTGTATTCCTTGCCTTGTGGCTCCTCCCTCCATGTTCCTTCTGTCTCCCCCTTGGAAGGATCCTTGTGATTATATTAGACCCACTTCAGTAATCCAGTATAACCTTCATATCTCAAGATCCTTAATTGTATCTGAATAATGCCTTTTACCATGTAAGGTAACGTATTCACCCGTTCCAGGAATTAGGACATGGACATTTTGGAGGAGCGGGGGTTGTCATTTTCAGCCTACCACACAGAAATTTGGACCAAGAGTCTTTTCCAAAATGATCAGTTCAGCTCAGCACATGTTAACTAGATACTGTTACTAACTGCACCTTATAGCCTTTTCTATTTGATGCAATACCACCAATTTGGTATCAGGCTGTGTCTATTTGGGCAGTTTTAATTCTTTCTCTCTTACTGGTATAGAACACCACAGAGCACTCATTTTGCTTTTTAAAATAATTTTTTTTTTGCTTTTTCATTTTCTTTCCTGCTACCTTTGTACCTCCTTATCTAAAAGTTTCCAAATTCAAAAGTACAAATAGACATAAAGATCAAACATGTCCTGTACTTTAGGTCCAAAACAATTTCCTCAAGAATTTGCTTATGATGGCAGATGGCCGTTTAAACATAGTAACCCATATGTTTCTTTTAAATTCAACAGAAAGAAGTAAGTGTCCAGTGAACAAAGCTGGATATTTAACATAAGTAATCTGGGATTCTTATGCTCTTCAGACAAACATGAGGTAAAAATTTATCTGGGCAATATTATCAGCCCTTCTTCCTTCGCATAACAAACCAAGGACCTAAGATAAATTTCCCCTTTTTAGATTACTTGCCGTCTGTCCTTCAAAGATGTCTAAGCCTGTGGAAGACTATTTTATGTCCACCAATGAGAGGTAGCACCACACAGAATAATAGAACAGGTTCTGGAATCAAACTGTGGTCACCATAGCTTCATTTAATACTGACCTTGGGACAAATTATTCAAGTATTCTAGTTTAGTTTATCTGTTGTCCAAATAGCAGTACTTAGTTGGATGGTGGTGAGTGAGTATTAAATAAAATAATTCATACAAAGTACTTAATCCAGAACATGCATGTAGTAAATTCCCAATAAATACTAGCCATCAGTTCTTTTTATCAGTTCCCATTAAAAATGTGCCAGACACATCAACCAGGTTTGTTCTCTAGCTTTGTTCAGCCTGAAAAACAGATATACCCTGGAACGATGTAGTGCGACCACTGGCCAGGGCCCAGACTCCCTGATGCATTTCATTAATATTGGCTCTTTTATTGATTAAGAAGAAACAAGATGGTTTATGTTATCATTATCCTAAGATCCTGAGAATATATTTCTTCAAAAGGAAACAGTAGGGAAAAAAAAAAAAAGACTTATTCCTTTAGATTTTCTCTGTTACTATTATCCATGCTTCTCCTTTCTCTTCCTGGTAAAACTATAAGAATTTTGTTGAGGGCACCTGGATGGATTAGTCAGTTAAGTGTCTGCCTTCAGCTCAGGTCATAATCCCAGTGTCCTGGGATCAAGTCCCACATTGGGCTCCCTGTTCAGCAGGAGGCAGCTTCTCCCTCTCCCTCTGCCTCCCCTACTCCTGCTTGCTCTCTCTCTCTTTCAAATAAATAAATAAATAAATACATTAATAAATAAATCTTGAAAATAATAAATAAATAAATCTTGAAAATTTGTTGTTGTTGTTGCTGTTGAAAGACAGCTAAAGTTTCTCTGCCTTGTTTGGAGAGCCTGAAAATTAGGACTAGCTATTCAGCTAGATCCTGGAGGATGTGCCTGGCAGAAAGAAGGGTCAAAAGCCAGACTTTGATAGTAAGGGTAAACCCAAAAGAGACACAGGGTAATTTTCTTATATCAGATACATAAACAAAATTCCATAGCTATTTGGCTGGACATTTCTGAGCAAATCAAATGAATGAATAAATCTATTTGCTCAAACAGTAACTTAAAGTAATGACGTGACAGTTTTCCTCTTTTCTCAGGATTTCCTAAAGTCCTTCTTTATCTGTTTAAGTGAGTTATTAGATGTCCACAGTAGTAAACTGTGCAAGACCGGAAAAGAGTGAACAACTGATTCTTGGGACAGAAAGTCAACATTTGCAGGAGGCACTGGTACTGGGCTGCATAACTAGTGAAATCGTCCCTGTACCTGGAGGTTTAAACCTCAATGTCTCACTTCACTGTGGCATTTTTACCCACAGCGACGGCTGGGTTCTTCCTGATTCCAAGCCCCATGACAGCAGAGTGATGGTGTGCAGGCTCCTCATGTCATCCCCCCTCCCTCCAGGAGCTCGTGGCCTTATTTAGAAATTCCAGAGGTGGCTTCATAGCAAAGGGTTGGTCAAGCACTTTCCTCACCTTTTTATTCTCTTAGGAATGAACATTCACGTACTTAGAAGGCCAAAGCGGCTTCCTCACCCCATGTCTGGCTCTCAAAGTCCTGAATATTTATAGGTCTTTGATAATTCCAAGTCTCAAGTTCAGGTAGAAGGCTATTTTTACTTGGTTGCTGTTTGAAGATTTAATTGCTATGGGGGGGGGGCGCCTGGATGGCTCAGTGGGTTAATTGCTATGGTTAACACACTGGACAATAACTTTTCTGATACAAGCTGTAATACCTTCTAATTTGGAAAAGGGAGAATGGTGCAAATAAGAAAATAAGGACAGCTGTCATACCACTATCCAGGCCAACTTTGATTTTGTTTCCTCTCTGTATACGTACATGTATGTGCACACACAACGTTCAGATTTTTATGATGCTTCCAAATTTTATGTATCTTTTTTCTCATTTTTTAATATGTTCTTTATTATTTCATAATGGGGGATATGGGCATTTCCTCATGCCAATAAATATTTTTTGAATATGTTATTTTACTAGCTAAATAATATTTTTTGAAAATTTTATTTAAATAGCTAAATAATAGTGTGTTGTATCCATGCATAGCATAAGCGAAGGGGTCCTTCCATCTCTCGCTAATGTAGCGACCTTGGAACTAAGCATCAGAAAGGAAATTACCCCTACAGGCAGCAAGTTGGAAAGAGAGTCTCTGGGAATAATCAAGGGATAAAGGTAGAGAGAGAAAACACCAAACAAACATGAAGTGCCAACTTCCTGATCCTGTTAGTCCCTTTCAATGACTCCTACTCCTGAACAAAGCCCGAACTCCCAATTCTGACCTTCAAGGCCTTCCACAGTTACAACTCACTTCCCCAACCTTAGTTCTCAGCTTGCATTTACACTCCTCCATATTTCTGCCCAATGGACCAATATTCTCTTAGCTGCATGGAAGTCTCAGGCTTTTGCTCCCTCCCTCCCTATGCTCACTCTTTTCCCCTGAATGTCCACTCTTGTAGCCACTAGTCTACCTCTTATCCATTGATTCATGACACAGCTCAAATAGCACCATGGAGCTACACGTGCATCCTTCAGTTTCTCCTGGTCAGAACGAGTATTCTCTTCCTCTCAGTTCTCATCTCTACCTCGGCGACAAATTAATTTGAACTGTGACTGTGTGGATACACATCTTACCACCCTCTTAGCTTCTGGGTCAAGGCTTTTGGACATTTTTGTGTCACGGTATCCTTTTGAGCATTATAATTCCTGTCTGCACACACTAAGGAATAACAGCATCCAGTTATATTACTCACTTGTCACATCGTGCGTCCTTGTTTGAAAAAAAACTGCCCAGACACATCTCTCTCATTTTACTCAGAGAATTTTTTTTTTCTTTGTGGTAAATAGTCTCCAAAAGGATGCTCCTCAATATTTTCTCTTCACTCTATAGACACGTACTCCCACACGCCTCAAGAAACAGCGCTACCTCCCACTTCCAATCCTCAGTAACTGGGCTGGCTTTGTAAATTGGCTTTGACAAATCTAATGCAGTGGAAATAATAGTCTGGGGCTTCCAAGTCCAGGCTGTGCTGTGGGAAACCCACACTACACAGGGAAGAACCAGAGTTCTGTGTCTGACAGCTACAGCCGAGCTGGGAGCTGACAGCTATAGCCGAGCTGGGGGCTGACAGCTGACACTAACCACCACCCATGTGAATTAGCTTGAATATTCACATCCAGTGCAGCCCCTAGAAGACTGACCTGCCAACAGTGGTGTCTTGAGCAGAAGAATCCAAATCCATGAAGCTGACCCTAGGCAGCCCAAGAATCAGTAGACATAATCAAATGATTGTTGTTAAACCACAGAATTTGGGGGTGTATCACACTGCAGATAAATCCAGCAGCAACATACAAGTTAAACCATGCAGATTATTGATATTGGACAGTTTTTGAAGAGCAATTTCATGTCATTCAACTTAATACAAATAATGCTCCAGTATTACTCTGTCCATCTTAGCTCTTATTCTATGCCAGTTATAACTTTATTTTTTTTAAGATTTTATTTATTTGAGAGACAAAGAGTGAGTGAGAGAGAGAGAGAGAGCGCACAAGCATGAAAAAGGGGGGGATCAGAGGGAGAAGCAGACTCCTTGCTGAGCAGGGAACCCGATGTGGGACTTGATCCTGGGACTCCAGGATCATGACCTGAGCAGAAGACAGTTGCTCAATCAGTTGAGCCACCCAAGAGCCCCAGGTTATAACCTTCCTGTCTCAGAATCCACTTGGCAAAGAATGGTTGAAATGTATCACCATAATAGTAAGTAATAATAACAGTAAATAAAAATAAATATTATGTGTTGATCAAAATCTAGCGGTCCAACAGCAAAGCGTGCATTGCATATATTAGTGTTCCATATAAGTACTAGGGAGAATCACCCCCAAATTCAGCTTTTCCAAGTCCATTTTTACATACCATCTGCATGATTTGGGGCACACCTTCATACTCAATGTAAGATCATCTACATTGTTTTTACTCAAACACCCATTTTTTAAAAAAGATTTTATTTATTCATTTATTTGTCAGAGAGAGAGACAGAGTGAGTGCGAGCGCACAAGCAGGCAGAGTGGCAGGGAGAGGGGGAGAGAGAAGCAGGCTCCCCGCTGAGCAAGGAGCCTGATGTGGGACTCGATCCCAGGAATCTGGGATCATGACCTGAGCAGAAGGCAGCGGTTTAACCAACTGAGCCACCCAGGCGTCCCTCAAATAAACTCATGTTAATGGAACATGATATCCCTCTCAAAAGTAAAAAGTCACTATGACTCTCCAAAGTAGAAGGTGAAAATAAATCATGAACTATTGAAGTTTTTTAGAAATGTGTTTTCATGTACCACATCCTGACTACAGACTTCGGAGACCTTGACTGGAGTTTTTAATTTTCCGAGTCCAGATTGGTGTGTGATTCGTTTTAATTCCTTCATGGCACCTTAAATGTAGCAGGATTACATAATTATGGATTATTAGAACTGGAAGAAATGTTAGCTATTACCAGCAAGAACATATATTCATGATTCTGACTCAGCATGGCACACTTTTGTCCACTCTGTGCCTTGTCATCTGCTAGCTATGTGATCTTGGGGAAGTTACTTGACTTTTCTGTACTTTTTTTTTTTTTAAGATTTATTTATTTATTATAGAGAGAGAGAATGTGGAGGGGGTAGAGGGAGAGGGAGAGAGAATTTTTTTAAAGACTTTACAAAAAAAATTATTTGTCAGAGAGAGAACACAAGTAGGGGGAGCTTCAGGCAGAGGGAGAAGCAGGCTCTTTGCTGAGGAGCCTAATGTGGGACTCTATCCCAGCCCCTGGGATCATGACCTGAGCCAAAGGCAGATGCTTAAAGACTGAGCCACCCAGGTGCCCTGAGTTCTCTGTGCTTTAGCTCCTCATCTGTAAAATGAGAATAATAATAACACTTAAATAATAGCATTGTGCTAATTAAATGAGGGTGGAATGCTTCAAATAGTAAAATTTTAGAACATTGTAAGGAAGGTCTGAGGATTTTCCTTCTATTACAATGTTCTAAAATTTTACTATATGTATTTAGATTTGAGATTTTACATTTTTACCTTTACTGGCCTTCGTGTTTCCTTCAACCTTCTATAGCATAATTATAAGCAGCCCAAATTACATTTTTTTAAGTCTATTTGTTTTTTTGTCTTTCAGAGATCTCCCAGAATTTCCAATCTGTTAATCATTAAACTTCCTGTTTTTGATTGAGGCTATGCATGCATCTTCAAAACTATCTAGACGTATGGATATGGAAAATGCGGTTTATGCATGCACTGCAATATTATTCAATCTTAAAAATGAAGGAAATCCTGCAATAGGTGACAACATGAGTGAGCCTTGGCAATATTGTATGAAGTGAAATAAGCCAACCACAGAAAGACATTCTACATGACTCCACTTATATGAGGTATTTAAAATACCTGTACCAGAATGTTTAAAGCAGCAATGTCCACAGTAGCAAAACTATGGAAAGAACCTAGATGTCCATCAACAGATGAATGGATAAAGAAGAAATGGTATATATATACAATGGAATACTATGTAGCCATCAAAAAACCAAAATCTTGCCATTTACAATGATGTGGATGGAACTAGAAGGTATTATGCTAAGTGAAATAAGTCAATCAGATAATCAGATAATATTATCATATTATCTCTCTGATGTGAGGAATTTGAGAGGCAGGGCAATGATCATGGGGGGTAGGAAGGGAAAAAATGAAACAAGGTGGGATCGGGAGGGAGACAAACCATAAGAAACTCTTAATCTCACGAAACAAACTGAGGGTTGCTGGGGGGTGAGGGGGTAGTGATAGGGTGGCTGGGTGTTGGACATTGCAGAGGAAATGTGCTAGGGTGAGTGCTGTGAAATGTGTAAGCCTGATGATTCACAGATCTATACCCCTGGGACAAATAATACATTATATGTCAATAAATAAATAAATAAATAAATAAACATAAAAATTTTAAAAAGTAACTTTATTATCTAATACTGATTTACTCTTGCCCTTGAGTCACCATTTCTCCTGATATCAGAAAATAAAAAACTTGTTTAATAACTGAAACCATTTCCTTTTAATTTAAATTGTTTTATATTTACTCAGCCTTTCAGGCTGCCCTTTGTTCTCCTCTCAGATGTCATATGGGGGCAATAGGGAGTTTTGTGGTCCCCATGCCATTGGCTGGTTCTTTCTGGCCAGAGGTCTGCTGAATGTACTTTACCCTTCTCTGTGTAGCTGGTGTTGCTAGTTCTGCTTGTCATTTTTAGGCATTGTGTTATTAACTGCTGAGACCTGTAGACCCACTGTTGTGTCTGGCCCTAATGTCCCCACACATTGTGTCTCCTTAATTATGGTTCTAGGCCACTTCTGGTTCACTAATTTCCTCAGCCCTCTCTTCCAATGCTGCTCTTCTGCTACCACACCTTATGAAAGAATGCTGAACCCAGGTCTTCTCTGAGAAGCTTCAATCTCCAGGGAAGGGAGATCATAGTCCTATGCTTTCCTGGTTCCCCCACACCTATTTGAGTGATTCTGCAGCAGTGATCCTCCTGCATTTGATCTCACAGCAGAGAGTGGCAAGGACATTCATGTCTAAGATCTTGCTATTCCTTTGTCTTTCTTGGCTCCTTCTCTCAATCTAGGACAGCTTTCTCCCCAACTGTGTGTATGGGGCTTACCACACAACTTCTGACTTCTCCACACTGTGAGCTCTTGCTGTGTTGGGGGAATTTTTGGAATGCAGGAAAGCACTCTATTTTCTCTACATAGCCTGACTTCTAAAACCAGGGTCTTCCTATGGATTCAAATAAACCTGGCTTGAAATGTGAAACTGAGCCTTGATTCTTTTCTTTCTTTCTCACCTAGGTTCTCACTGCCTCCACAGATAATGAAAGGGTGAGTGAGGAAGCCTTGAAACAAGCAGGAGATAATTCCTTTTGATTAGAGAACATCAGAAATGGAAACATGCTGACTTCATATTTCAAAATTATCTCCATTATATCAGTTAAGGGATTAGTACTGACTTTAGTAGGGGCCGATTTAGAAGCTAGATAAGAGTTTGTCGCACAGTGATTGAGAAGCAGTACATTCAATGGTTATTCCTTCTAGAATCTTGCTGTGAAAAGAGAGGCGAAATAAGGCTGTATCTAGCAGGAAGTGCAGGCTTGAGAAAAGGTTTTTGTTAGGTTTTGTTTTGTTTTAAGGTGGAAGAGAGTAGAGAGTAAGAGCTCGTAGAGATAGGAGGCTGAAGACGGGAAAACGTGTTTGAATGATAGACCAATTTTCCAAAAAAGCTGAGAAGAGATGGTTGCAGACAGCAGAAAACCTTCCAAAATTCGAGGCTCAGTTAATGCTTTCTGGGGATGAAAACCTACTGAATAGCTAAATAGTTTTATTGGAAGACTATTTCCCAAATAAGAATCATCAGGGATATTCATTAAAAATTAGGATTTTTCAGGTCCTTGGAGATTCTGATTGCAGTCGGTCTGGGATAGAGTCCATGACTCTGTGTATTTTAAGAGTTCCTTATGGACTTCCCATGATGAAGAGAGTTTGGGAAATGCTGCCAGGACACTGACAGAGAATATGCAAGTGAGTAACACTAAGGGTTAACTCTATGATGATTTGACCGCTTCCATAAGAGGAACTCAAACCAATAAGGAGAAGCTGGCCCTTATGAGATTGTCACAAGGGAAAATGAACTTGTTAGTTCAGTTTTCTGCCTGGGAACATAAAATGATTTTCATGACAATATAGAAAATGTCTACAAACCTTGACAAAGCAGTGATAGAAACTCCCATAAAAAGCAACTCCTTGAGTCTGCTACTTTTTCAGTGGGTTTCATGTGACTATTCTTAAATTTCTAACTAGTAAATATGGCCTCCAGCAAGAGTGATAACGTTCATTTTTATCGTGCATTCAAAGTTCTGCATTTAATACCACTTCTTTTGGGTTTTCAGCCTGATAGTATTCAACGTCCTGGTAATTGAATAAATATTAATTGCACACATTTTTGGACTAAAGAGAGACAGCAATAACATTCTTAATTACAAACTGTGACTTTAAACATCTTTTTCACAGACCGAAACTTTCATTCGAGGAAGCTAGTTGAAATTCTTCACGACACAATTTATTATAGGAACGATTCATCCTCTACCCTTAGCCCCACAAAGTCAGTGCCATCTTCTTATTCATTTTCAGGACTGAACCCTTGCTTTTTCAGCCACTGAATCAACTTCTGCTCTCCTTCACAAAGCCCCCAAGAGTCCTAACTAGTGACAAAAGAACTAAAAACAATTAACATACTGTCTCCAGATAGCATTGTCCTTCACTCAAAAACCCAGACGTTTGATTCCATTCAATTCATCGCACTTTTCTCAAACAAGTCTTACAGATTAGTCTTTTGAGAGAAACCAGGTTCTTTAATAGCAACAAAGCTTGAAAAGCCACTGCATACATTTTTTTTTTCAGAAGTGAAATTTTCATTACCAGTATAGCTAAATAAAAGGTATTTCAAAAGACATTATAAATGTCCCTTTCCTCTTTGCAGGGAAGAGTGGCTATTATGAAATCTTTGCAGAAACTACTTCCTATTGTTGGGATTAATTTAAATGTTTGATTTTTTTGGTTTTCCAGTTCTGTTAAAGTTGAGTAAGTGAAAGATAGTGAGAAGATCCCTAGATCTGTGTTTGACTTAATGCGAAAGGATTCTCTAAAATAAGTGACAAAAAAATTACCTAAAGGACATGGGTAAATTTTCAAAGAACCATTGTGCTTGAGAGCTAGAAGGACCCTAAAATTTACTGGTAGAAAGTCTTCTTTTTATGTTTAAGGAAACTAAAGCTCCTTAGTGCATAAGGTAATTGACCCCAGCTGTTACCTTCCCCAGTCATTCTCATATTCATAATTTCCCCATACCCTTCACCCAGAGCAGGAAAGATGATAGTATGGTCAGAAGATGTGGACTGTTGTGATTTTTTTTTCAACCTGTTAATTAGTCTTGGCTTAATTATCACAGCGTATCACAGAGAGATGGCCAACTTGCCAGTCTCCGAAATTAAAAAAGTGTACACGTAGCTGAGAACCAATACTACCAAAGGTCAGTAGCAAGATTTGAACCTATTTCTGAAACAATCAGACTATGAAACATTATGAGGGAAATGAAAGTTTACTAAGATCCTGAAAGTGCTTAGGTACCTCTCCAAATCAGCTCTTTGCTTCTTTCCCCCTAGAATATTAGGCCAGTGAAAGAGTTGGTTTCACATTCAGATTTATAGACAATCTGAAGGATTTCTACTTGAGGCGGAAAGCTCTGGTAGGTGGCTTCTATGCTTTACTGTAACACTAGTCAATCAGAAAAAAATTTGGCAGTAGTGTCCAAGACAAATCATACCCACTTCAGAGACCAGGAACCAGGGCAGAAAATTCCCTTCTTCCCCAAGATCTGGCACCTACTCTTAGGTAGAAGATCTGTCTTCTTTACCTGTCTTCAATCTCATTTTGCTACTTCCCTTTAAACAAGATCAGGAAATGAGGTGGAAAACTTCCTGTCTCTAGGGGAGAAAGAATCACTCTTTTCCCCCACATCATTATTGAACTTCTGGAGTAGAGAATCCAGCTCTTCCTAAAGGGATTTTATCAGTGGCCTGGGCCACTTTGACAAAGGCTGGGGATCAGTGAGATTTTAGGTCATGAACAAGCAACATTCTGGAAAATGAAAAAGGTTTACAGATAGCTGTTTATTAATCAGAAGGCCCTGTCTTGGCAGTGATAAAGACTGACTTGACTTCTCTGCAAAGATGATAAGACGGGCTCTGATGGAAGCAAAAATGCTTTACCTTTCAATCTTAGTGGTATGTACACAGGTGTTGATTTGTAACCCTTTGATGTATACACACTCATCTGCCTTCACTCTTGTGTTTTCTATTTTTAAAATTTAATTGCAAATAAATTTAATTGCATAGGCCAAGGACACAAAAAAAGATATCTAAGTTCAATAGGTTAGTGTAGCCTTAAAAAATCTGAATTTTTATCAAGTTCTCCTAAGTCGATTCTGATCAAAGTACTCTGAGGTTCGCACTTCAAGTATCTGCTTATTATTTCTACGGGCCTGAATTCTTTACTTGTGGAACTTGGCATTTCAAACACCACAGTGAAAGGAGGCAGTTTATAATAAATAAACACACAATTCTTCCAATTCCAGGTATTATCAGTTTACTATACAAAAAACAAAACAAAACAAAAAACCGAAACCAAAACCTAAACATTTACAAAAGAAAATCAAAAGAAGTTGCATTTTTAGATCACATTGGAAAAGCTACAAAAATGTCTGATAAACAAAATCATAAAACATCTCCGTACCATGTTAGTACCATCCAGAGAATTCCAGTCAACCCTTATACCATAGGTTGAGGTGTGTAGTACCTGAATGTGAACCCAGTGCCTTCTTGGTTTATTACTTGCCTATAAAAAGATAAACTTTAGCATCTATATAAAACATGAAGTTATTGTCAATGAACTTTAGAGAAATAAAATTTTTGTTAAAGAAAATAAAATATTAAAAAGTTGACATAGGTTTAGCTGCCAGTCAATATTAAGATGATGATCTTTCTTAAGATGCATTCAGTTATATCAGCTGAGGCAACACTGTTGAATTATTTTGAAGATCTGACTACAGAACGCTGCTATTCCAAGTGATCTTGCAATGGCGTAATTTTATTTTACATATGTACAGATCATGTTATTGTATATACACATCAAGGAACTGCTCCAGTCAACACATCTCAATGGTAGTGCCTATTTTTCAGGCAGAAGGTGTTCCTTTGGCCTCTTGCTCCCAGCATGGGGCATAAGAAGCCATTTCTTTCCAAGCATTCACTACATTCAGGGAAGTCTGTACTCTTAGTTAGTTTTCCTCGTGGAATGATGAGCAGTATTAAGCATTTGGATGGATAAATAGTGTCTCTAGTTGAACGTTTCAAACATTAGCTACACTTTTGATTTCTGTGCCTCTACGAGACTATATGATCCCTTCATGTTGGCTCTTCTAGCAAAGTAGATGATCATTCCAATGGCCGGTATTATTAAGGAAGATGCACAATAGAGCACAAGAAGTTCAGGAGAAAAATAATCCTTGTTATTTTCTCTTCCTGGAAAACAACAAAATGGTTGTAATTAATGTCTAGTACAAAAAGTGTTTTGATAGTAATAGTTACATGTTTTAACAGTACAACTACTTCTCTAAATTGGAGTGAATCAAAGCAGTGATAAGGGCCAGCAAGAACCAAAATGCATATTTCTCTGAATTACCCAAATAATCAGTTGGCAGTTGCCATGGTCATGATGAGTCTAAAGATGACAACTGTTGACTTACATAAAGTTGGGTCCAAATAGAATCAGGTTCAATTGTTAAATGGAAGCAAGGACACAACTTTCTGGAGCTCATTTACAAAAGCAAGAATTGGGGAAGAGTATTTGCTCTGGAATATATAAAAATCCACTAAAGAGCTAGGGCTCTGCTGACCATGAACTGAAATGACTAATTAGTTCTCCAAGAAAATCCTGCAGTGTAACCATTATAGTCAAACACCATATAGGATAGTAAGAAAAAGAATTCTTGCTGACAGCTCTTTCAGAGATAAATACAAAATTTTACATTTTGTATCCCTGAAGTAGGGTGTCTCTTCAGCATTTATATCATCTCTTGATAAACTGAAGTTTTTTTGGATAGTACATTTTAGTTCAATTGTTGCTTACTCAGAGGCATTCTCTGACCCACATCTTTCCCAGCTTAAATTAGGAACCCTGATATACTTTCATAACTCACTACACTTTCTTCTCATAACTCTTATCACTGCTTGTAATTAAACATTTATTTGTATGGTTATCTATTAACTTTTCTTTCCTCTTCCAGACTACAAATTACATTAGATGATATATCAATTTTCTTTTTGGTCCACCACCGAATAGCTAGTACCTGACTCATTGCTTGGAGTAGTTGACCCCCAGTAAATATTTTTTGAAAAGTAATGCATTTGTTTTCTTTCTGCATCCTGTCACTTTGTCATTTAGCTGTAAATTGGGTACAGAAGGTAAAAGTTTACAGAACTAAAATTAGTATTTTTTCCAATCTACTAAAAATCATCTGACAGGTGCACTATTACTTAACATTTTAACCTTAGGGCACCTGGGTGGCTCAATGGGTTAAAGCCTCTGCCTTCGGCTCAGGTCATGATCCCAGGGTCCTGGGATTGAGCCCCACATCAGGCTCTCTGCTCTGCAGGGAGCCTGCTTCCTCCTCTCTCTCTGCCTGCCTCTCTGCCTACTTGTGATCTCTCTCTGTCAAATAAATAAATAAAATCTTAAAAAAAAATTTAAAAAAACAACAAAAAAACCCCATCTTAACCTTATAAGACGATCTGGGGAAGATAACATGGCTTTTACTGGAGGCTCATCTCTATTTATATTTGTGTTTGCCCAGCATCGTATGACCTGACAAGTATTAAATTTCTTAAAGTATCATGTATGTTTTCTGTCTTTGAAGAAATCGATTTTGGGAATGACTACATTCCATCTAGAAGTTTCTAATCACTGGAGATCAACCAAATAGAAAAGGATCATGATGGTCAGATGAGAGGAAGTCAATTTTTTCAAATTATTAAAATAAAAAAACACTTAACCCTAAACATAATGATAACTGCCTCATCTTTCTACTTTCTTCAGCAGAGTAGAACTAGTCAATGTATAAACATAATATTTTAATGGGTGTCCATTATCATAATTACAATTAGGCATCAATATTGACAACATGTTGGACAATGGTATTTCTACTCCTATTGTTTTCTTTTCAATTTAATAAATGTTATCTTTTGTCTTCAGTTTTTCCTTCAGGCATCTGCAGTCAAACACAAATTTGCTGCTGAGTCGGTTACCAGGGCAATCTTCAAACACTATTTTTTTATTAGCTGTATAAACACTGAAAATCCTAGACTCCTAGTCATTCCTATCATTGGAATACTTTCAAGCCAAAACAAAGAAAAATAAAAGTAATTTTGAAACTCAGCTAAATAAGGTTGCCTGGGTGGCTCAGTGGGTTAAACCTCTGCCTTTGGCGTAGGTCATGATCTCAGGGTCTTGGGATCGAGCCCCACATCAGGATCTCTGCTTAGCAGGGAACCTGCTTCCCTTCTCTCTCTGCCTGCCTCTCTGCCTACTTGTGATCTCTGTCTGTCAAATAAATTAAAAAATCTTAAAAAAAAAAAAAATCAGGGCGCCTGGGTGGCTCGGTGGGTTAAGCCGCTGCCTTTGGCTCAGGTCATGATCTCAGGGTCCTGGGATCGAGTCCCACATCAGGCTCTCTGCTCAGCAGGGAGCCTGCTTCCCTCTCTCTGGCTGCCTCTCCGTCTACTTGTGATTTCTCTCTGTCAAATTAATAAATAAAAATCTTTAAAAATAAATAATTAAAAAAAAATCACAGCTAAATAGCAAGGTAAGCTAGTTCAAAAAAGCAAGGAAAAATGGTAAATTTTTGTCTCCATTCATTTACTATTATTTTAAGCCATAGTTTGGGGGCCTGAATTTCTTAGTTGAGTGCCTAAAATGCTTTGAGAGTTCATGTAAGTAATGAATGAAAATGGCAAATATGTAAGTTATTCATTTAATAAAGTAACTAAAAAATAACAATGTGTGAGATAGAGTTTAAAAAGTAGAGAAGCTTTGATATATCTTTAAAAGAGAATCATTAACTACAAACAGAATTACAAAAATGTTAGATGTCCAATTTCCTCGGCCTAGACTTAATTAAAAGGGGACTAGAGGCATCAAAGATTGAAAGAACTAGGAATGAATGAATTTCAGCCTAGTCATAACTGAGATCTCAATCTCATCCCCAACCTCATTAGAAGCAGTGATTATAGACACCCCAGTATCATTTTGAGTGGCATGAAACAAGGTAAGTGTTCCATTCTTTGAACACAGTAATTTCATTGGCCAGATCAACTCTTCTCAGGATAATCACTACGGGTGGACGACTAAAAGTTTCACATATAATCATGATATTTCCCCCTTCTTAACATTTCTAGATGGGTGTATTAATATTGTCATGTTTTGAGGAGGTACTGTGAAGACAGAAAACATATGGTAAGGCTTGCAGTGTTGAGAAATTTGGCCAAATGAGTAAAATTACATGTTTTCTGAGTTCAGATTTTCTTTACACCGACACATGGTTGCAAACTCTGATAGCCAAGTTCATGGGCTCCAAGAGTTGCATTTGTTTGCATTCCAGGTGTAGTTCCCAACACACAGTGAGAACTCATCAGCACACAAGGTGTGGAGACTGATTAGTGAAGGCTAACATACTCTGCTTACACCAATAAGAGCAACAGATCCTACTGTGCATTCACAAAAGGAGTTAGGAAGATAAAGGGCCCCTAAAGTTTCTTTGCTGATGTCATTGCTCAACCCACCCCCTGCTCAGAATAGGGTAGGATGGACAAGGGGTCTGGAATTTTAAGAAGGCAATTTTGTAGTCTAAACATTCTTCAGTGTTGTTCAGCTTCAAGATTGCCTCTCCTAATTATCATCTTGAAAGGAGTCAATCCGGAAAATAGGCAATTACTCCATGTTCAGAGAATAGAATTCTCTTGTGGTAGGAGGGACAAGAGCCTGGGTAGAGCCTTTTTTCTTCTTTGGGTTAATCCTACTTCTTTAGTTTCCTTATAACCTCCAGAGAAAGGTCTTGAATGTATGTTTAAACGCTTAGGAAATGCAAGACTTCGGAGACCGATGATGAATTGTCAACTTTAAGAAAAGCAAATGGGAATCCTGTACTCACCAGTGATTAATGTCAACTTCCTGGCTAACCTCCATGGGATAGGGCAGCTGTGCATGATTATTTTAAGAAACACTGAGAAATAACCACAGTCAACATGGAATTCAACTCCATTTTGCCAACTCACTCACCTGATCCTAGAAAATCTTTACATTCCATCAAACCTCTGACTATTAGAAAAAAATAATCAAAAACAAAATAAAAAAACTAACTAACCTTTAACATCGAGGGTTAAGCTTCTTAATTGCAAGCCAACCTCATTTTTAGATTCACATTCGTACACTCCCGCATCCTCTAACTGGACCTTGTGGATGGTATATGCACCATCTCTCGACTTTAGCACTGTGTCTCCCGTCTCTGCTTTTTTCTTCAGGATTATCCAAGTTTTTGGAACATTTCCACATGTACAGGAGATAATGACAGTGTCTCCTTCCTTGACACTCTCAGAAGGAAAAGCTGTAAGTTGTATGTCTTTCGGAGCAACTGTAAAGAGAATTTAAAAGGCACCTCTGATTGGGTGAAATATAAACCACTTTCATATTAATTTAATGACAGCAACAATTAGCTGTCAGGAACCTATCTGTGCTTACTGTTTGCATTAAATGTTTACAGGAGCAAGTAAAGAAGTCAAGGATTGACTGGTTTGTTATAAATGATTGTGTTTTTAATAAGAGAAGATATGTCTATATTTCTCTCATGTCCCTAATCTAATTCTTTATCTAGACTCATCAAAAAATCGTGTTGATAAACAGTAATAGAATTCAAATATGGAAAAAGAAAACATTTCTTTCTGTCACAGTGTTGTGCAAAGTTTTTCTTTGAAGCATAAAGGTCTTTACAGGCTTCGGAGTTTTGAGTTGGATTTTCCTGGATCAAGTTATGCAGAGATGGCTTTCTTACTATTCTTTTCTTTTTTTCCCCTTCTTACTATTCTTAACAACCATAACTACCATTTGTTAAGCGGTGGGCCCTGGGCTAAGTATTTGATATGCAACATCTCTATTAATACACCGCCCATGGCAGAAGGTATCATATTGCCATTTTATAAGTGAGATTCCCATTAAGTTCATCTATTTTTGTGACTTGATTTGAGATTCTTCCCTCAAACACAGCTATAGAACCATGACATACATTTCTTTAAGGTTGTGCATTGCCCTTCCAAGGTTGTTTCCTGAAAATACGAATATCACTAAAATGAGGTAGCAAGAAAATCACTAATACCTTAGTGGAAATAATACCAGGGGGTAAGAGAGGATAGGACAGCTCTAGGGCCGGGGGAGGGGGGACTTTTTTTTAATCTCCAAAGGGCAAGGGTGGAGAAATCCAAATATATCACTTCATGCTTTTGCCCAAAACAGCCTATGGATTTAACTTGTCACCTAGAAATTGTTTTGTTTTCAGTCTTGGCTCTCCGTCCTGGGGAGAGGGGGTATGGATCTTACAACTGAAGCCATGCTAGTGGTTCGATGACATCAAGTTGATGAACCTGAGGCACAGACACTGCTACTTTTAACCTCAGAATTTACAAAAAGGTTTCCATGTCTTCTTAGGCTTCTAAGCAAATGCTAGCATGTAGCTTGTGAGAGTACCACTCAGAGTCCACTTGTGCCAGATATTGTGGCTTTAATCCTGACTAATTTCCATATACATATATTTCTCATCCTATCCCTATTTCAACACCATAATCACAAGTCTCATAAGTGTAACTCGAGCTCCTGGCACCGTTCCCACAGCTAGCATTCCACTGGAGGTTAAAGAATTTCAGGATAAGAGATGTGGAATGGTTTATGAAGAAGCACCATTCCAGGAACTTTCCAAGTGTAGGAAACATCAGGAGCTCTTCAAAACCCTCAATCTATGTTTTTAATAAAAATTTTAGTTCCACGGAGGACTTTGTTCAAACCCAGCAACAACTAAAATAATACTGGCAATAGTAACTCATTAATCACATTTTACTTACCTTGGATAATTAATTCGACTTCTTTTCTGCTTATGCCAGCCTGGTTAATCCCTTCACACACATAAATACCAGAATCGTCCATTTTGGTAGAAGTTAAGGTAAGAGTTGAATTCTCAGAAAGAGGCTGTAGATCCCCATTACTTAGCTGCCTGCTCCACAGGATTTTTGGAGCTGGGAGGCCATTGCTAGAGCACGTCATATTCACAGAACTACCTTCCTCCAGGATGGAGGAGGGGCTGACCAAGATGGTTGTATCCCTGGGTGCAACTGAAAAAGGAGGAACACTTGTTAAGTTTGACCCTTTATACCCTGAGTTCCAAAAGTCTTAATAATGTTGCAGAACTGAACTATGAAATCAATGGATTAGAACAGTTTATTAATGTTTATTAATAAACTTATTAACAGTATATTAACTTTACCAAAGGAAGGCTTCTGTCCCCATTTACTTAAGCAGACAGAATGATAGAGAGTAGAATGCGAACACATCATGGATGTTTTCTAATAGAAATAAGTTCTGTAGAGAGTCTTTTACTACCAAAGAATGGATGATCATTGATAGTATACATAGACATTTATGGTACATTAAACATGACCAAAAATTATTTGAACCCCCTGTGAGAAGGTGGAGTTTATTTTTCCAGCTCTCTAATCTTGGCTGGTCTGTTGACTCATTGTGACCAATATAATATGAAAGAAGTAACGCTGTAGGACTTCCAAGCTCGAGCCTGCTTTCATTGTCACCTCTCTGAAATGCTGCGCTCTGGTGACAAAACCTATTCCACCTTCCTTCAGGAGGAAACAACACATGGAGAAAGGGAGGCCCAGAAACCCCCAAGAATGTTCCAGATATAGGAATGAGTCCATCTGTGACAAGTCATCCCCCACTAACCTGCCAATTGACTGAAAATGAATGGGTGAGTTCATCTGATACCACAGTGAGGAGATGAACTGCCCATCTGACCCCTTCTAGAATTGCCAATTCATGGAATCATCAGCTAGTAGATGATTGTTGTTTTAAGTGTTAGGAGTGGTTTACTATAATAATTATTTTAAAATTTCCTCCCAAGTTACTTTTTTTTTCCACAGAAGTTTTAGCTCTTAACCTCATGTTAACTATAGCCTGACAAACCTAAGAAATCCATATTAAGTTGTGGCTACATCACTCATGTACTTACCGTTAACATGAAGCATCCGTGTACTCTGCCTTTGTTTGGGTTCAAATTCCATTTCACCAACGCGTAACTGAGCCAGACAAACAAGAACTTTTCCAGTATCTTCAGTGGTGGGGATGAAGGTCATATCCAAACTCTTAGTCTCCAGAGATTTCCTGTCCATGTCCTCCAGAAAGGTTTTACTCTCTATGACACTCTCCCCCTTAAATAATTCAATCTCCAGCCGGTCAGAAGGATACACATTAGGAACCTCACAGCTCACAGTGACTGGATTTCCACTCACTAGTAGACCACTCATCTCAATCTCTGGATCTCTAGGGAATGCTGCAAATATCATGATAAATGATGTTTATATGTAAACATTCAAAGGAAAAATGGAACTAATCTCTATTAAATGCAAAGGCCTCAAAATGATAGTTTTAACTCACTTGGGATAGAATGATCACCAATACATAAATAATGAAATTAAGCCTACATATTTATGATACTAAATATAAATGCTATCAACAAAAATACTTAATCATGAATCATTCAAGAAATAAGTATACTTCCTATTTTTCTCTTCTTAGTGATGCAGTCTGACACCCATGAACTGGTCTTATGGAAAGAACATGAGTTTCCACAATCTTATTTAGCAACTATATATTTCAAATGTTTTAAATATTTCCCATGATGTATTGCTCTTTTAATATGCATTATCTCAGTCTTCTAATCAGCCTGATAAGATGGGTTTCATTTAACTTACTTTGTAGGTAGAAAAACTTATAAACCTTATAGAAGCTCAGAGACCTCATTAGGTATTGTATCTATCAAGTGACTGATCAGTTGCGATCAGAACCCATATTTCTCTGAGCTCAGAACCCAGGCATGGTTTCAAATAAGAGCCATAGGGCAGTTCTCAATTTAGACATTTTAGTTTCCAATGGCCAGGCTTAGACAGAAAATCTTAAATATTTCTCAGACAATATTTGTAGTTAACAAAAAACTGTGAGATTTAGATTCTAAATAATTATAGTATGTCTTATGCAAACCAATAAAGATAAGACTAAAATGGTTATCAAGAATAAAAGCAATGCCAAAATTTTTTCTCCTTCAACAAAATGTTGTTAAATTTTCAAATATTTCCATATTGCAATAAGGCTATACCTCTGGTTCTCATTTCTGTTGGGAATGTGCCTACATCAGCAGATGCTGGATTCTGGGTAATATGTTAACACAATAAAATTTACCCTTACTTTGAGAGATTCAAATCCCTCCACAGACATACTCTAACTCATGCTGAACAAAATCCTGATGGGTAACACAAGTTTGGGCAGGTTTTCTGGTAGCAAATGTTCTATTTTCTCTTGAAATCTGCTGACTAAAACAAGGCAGAGTAGCCTTCTAAAGTAATCCATTTTCAGGTCACTTTGCATATTTTGTCATTCATTCATCACAGCAGAGGAATTCCAGCAATGTCAAATTCATATAGATTCGAGGTTGTAAATGATTTTTATTAAGGTGACAGGCACAGCAAGAAAAAGTACAGCAGGTGTATGCAGCGTCATCAAGGTGAAGGTCTAGTACTGATGTCTGGTTCTGCTTTCCACCTGAGCAGCTGTCACTGTCCATCCCCTGGGGCCAATATAACTACCTGTTTTCATTTTTGCCTCATTTTTCTCCCCCATCCTGCCAATCAGCTTCCCAAATGTACCTTCAAAACAGTAGCCTGGGGCCTCACCCTCTGTTCAAATAGCTGAGCGGTAGTAATCCCTCTCCAGTCATCGAACGGGCACTGACTCCCTTTCCTTGCTCACTACTACTTCTGAACAGCCCCTGTACACACAGAGGGATGGGAAGCAGTGAACGTGTAGTGTGTTCAAGTGCATGATGACAGAGCATGGACAAGATGCAAACTAAGGACTGTGGGTGCTGTGTACGTATGTAATATATACTTAAGATTTGGGTCCATTAATTTGTATCAGAAAATTCTGGTTCAAATATTCAGGAACAATTCCCAAGGCAAACTTCCCTTTCTAAACACATGGATATCACCGTGTATCACAGACTTGCATTCTGTTTCTTTCAATAAAACCGAGGGGATAAAAACAGCAAACAATTCTGGAAAGCACTTACAGTAGAGGTCCACACTAATTCTCTTTTCCAGTTTCTTCCGGCCACAGGTCACAGTGCACAGGTAAGAATGTTCATTCTCAAAACTCACAGGGCTCAGTGTCAGCGTGGACTTGCTCCCTTCAGTCTTCACCTGCCCACTCAGAGGGCTGTCTATCTGCGTTCTCCAAGAGAAAGATGGGGACTCGCAGCCTGTGACACCACATGTCAACACAACTGAGTCTCCAATCTGAGCGATAACTTGGGGTCCGGGGGAGATCTCAACAATGAATGGTTTCTCTGGAGGAAAGAGAACAAGACAAAGAGAAGAGGAGTTTTTTTTCTTCCTTCACCACATTGCAATATATGGTCTTCCTCCCCACCCCCATCTCTTTTCAAGCTAACATCTGTGCCAAGAAGAAATTACTCCTTTCCACCTTGGGACTGCCCAGAGAGATGTTTTTAAGGAACAAACCCACAAGAGTTCATTGACTCATTCATTTAACAGAATGAATGTGGATCAAAACCTGTCAGGACAGAAGCTGGCATCTTTTCATGACAATAATTCATCTCTGCTCAACGGTAGTTTATCAAATCCCTCTAAGAGTGGAAACAGCTCCAACAACTTAAGAGGTTCCAGTGTGTAAGCATTATGTAAACCAGTTTGCATGTATTAATTATCTCATCTAATCCTCATAACTGAATTCTTCTCTTTCACTTTCTCCTGCTTCTTCTTTTTGTTTTCCTCATCCTCTTCCTTCTTCTCCCATCACCCTCCTTGGCCTCTTTCTCCTTATGGAAATTTAGGCTCAGAAATGCTAATAATTTTATCTAGTTTGCAAGTGGCAATATTAGGACTTGAAGCCAGGTGGGTCTGATTTGTGATCCCAGCTTTTCATTTGCTTGAACAACTAAATCAAGTCATCCTCATGTGGAGATAAAGGAAGATCTAAGAGAGGTTGTGAAAAAAGTTACAGAAATATATCTTCCGATTAGATTCAATACCCATAATGGACCAGAGCTTAGAGTCTCTGGGCCAAAAATATAAAGTTATACCATTGAAAGCACACAGAATCACACTGAAAGTAAAGTCAAAATCTAAACATGAAAATGATACACAAGTCACCCCTGAAATTTGTCTGATGCAATACAAAAATACTTTCAATTAATTCAGGGGTTGAAAACTGAGATAGGAGAGCAAACTGCTAAGTCTCAAATTATCCAGAGGAGCTCTTTGGCTGCCAAGGCCGTCCTTGCTGGACCCACAGGCTGCTTCGGGATGCTTTCTGTCTGGGGAAAAAAGGGAATTTCAAATCTCCACTCCCTGTTCCCTGAAGAAACTGGGAATGATTGGGCAACCCTGAAAGGGACAGATGAGACGTCACAGAAAATCACTAAAATCGTTCCCCCAAATAGCAGACTTGAGGTGGAGGAAAGAAATCTCCACATATAAGAAATGCAAGTACATCACATTTTACAGGTTTCTCATCTGTGCCAGGAGAAGTTGTTTTTCTCTTTGGTTTGTCTCACTGTGACATTGTAGAATGTTCCAAAGAAGGCTTTCCTCAAATTATCTCAATGAACCGATATGCTCTTATTGAAAAAGAGAGATCATTTCCTATATGCTAGTGTGGGAATGGGGAACTTGAAAACAGACCCAATTCCTGCCTGTGAAGAGCCCTCAAATCATATTTTCCAATGGCTGCGTGTGTTACCAGGCAAACCCGAGGTCCCTGTAAAGTAATTCTTAAGTACCTGAAAGGTCCTTTCAAAGTTCAATTCTCTCTTCAGTACCTAAGGTTGTTAGTGTCCCATGATGCAAAATTCAAAACAGCCCTCTTGAATCCCAGAATGCATTTCCTTTCCACACTGAACTGGGATCTATTTTATTATGGGGTGAAGTTATCCAGGATGGGTGATTAGTCTCCCATGACTTTATTAGGTTAATACTTTCCTGGTCTCTTGAGAATGGTAAGCTAACACCCATCTGAGTTAATCTACTGATGGTGAGTCTCACTTTTATTGTTTTAACCATCTAAATTTAAGCCCTATGTTTTTGTATTCTAAAATTTTGTGTTGCTCATGTTTGCAATTTATGCAATCAGTATTTACTGGGCACCTATTTTTGTGGTAAACACCCAAATATTAAAGCACACATATGCACAGTTCTTGACTTTAAGGCACTTGTAAGTTAATGAAAAGACATATTTAAATAGATACATTATTTTGGTTCTTACTAAAGTATATTTAAATTATCTGCTTACACGTCTGTCCTTCCTCCCTATATTGTAAACTCTTAAAGGGTAGTCGCCATAACTTTTCATGTCTGCCTCCATAGTGCCAAACATAATTCTTGGATTCTTGGACAAGGGCTCTTGATTAATATGTGTTGAACTAAACAGAAGTACACAAACTTCGATAAGAAGGGTTGAGTGTAGACAAAGGGAGGAATGCCCAGCTTTGCTTAATACAATCTGGAATTGGAAGGCTAACATGAGCTTTGTCTTGAGGGATGGCTAAGGCTTTACCAGGTAAAGGAAGGGCACTCCAGGCAGAAGGAGCAACATGGACAGAGGTACAGGGACACCAACAAAGCTACAAAAGTAGTTTCTGACCAAATCATGAAGAGTTATTTTAAGAAATGCACATTTTAAATTACATGCAATTAGGGTTTGGTTGAAGTCATATATAATGAGCACTTTTTTGTTTAAGGTATATACTCTGATAGCATTGCATAAGATTGATTATCTTGCAGATAGAATGAGAGCAGGATGACCCTTTGAAGACAATTAGTTATTTAGTTGAAAAGTCATAGAGTTTTGATTAAAATGTGCCTGTTTTAAAATCATAGTAAATACCCCTAGTGAGCGACTTGACTCTAGGAAAAGTATGCAGGATGCTGAACTCGTGTTTTTATTTACCTCATAAGGTAGTGGTAAAGACTAACAAGACAACATATATAAAGTGGAAAGTAGAATTCCAAGCAAGTATGAGGTATAAGATCTGTAGGAGCCATTATTCATTTCCATGAGACAATACACTCTCATCTGTAAAATGAGTATAAAACACTTACTCTTTAGTTATTTCTTGAAGATTACAGCTAACATATATAAAGTGCCTGGCATATAGCTGGTGGTCAGTGAATGCTGTTATTTTAAAACATCTTACAAGAGTTTAAGTCAGAGATGATAAACTAAGGCAATGGCAAGGGGGTTGAAAAACTGAGGACAAATTCTAAGGATCTTTTTGAGGAAGAAATGACAGGTTTGGTGATATGGAAGGAGAACATGAATTTGGGGATAAGCAGCATATAGTAGCCCAAATACTGGGAGTCCAGAGTGGAGATGAGGACAGATGTGGTAACCTGAGAATACTAACATTCAGGGGGTAGAAGGAAAAGAGAAAGCCAGAGGATGAAGCAGGGAAGGAATGGTGAGAGATGGAAAAGAGAAATGCAGAGCCATTTATGCCCTGGGAGGAAAGACTTCTGAGAGGTCTGAGTAAGATGAATATACAATTGTGCTAAAGGAAATGACATCACATGGGTCATCAGTAAAACTTAAGGAAGTAATGTAGGCATTGAAGTTGTTTCCCTACTGCGCAAACCCCAGTTACAGCACCTTTATCATTCCTTTCTCACAGTCTACTTACCTTGAACAATTAATTCCACCTCTTTCCCATCTTTTCCGACCTGATTGACTCCTTCACACACATAAATTCCAGAATCTTCTATCCTCATGGCAATTAAAGTCAGAGTTGCATTCCCGGAAAGGAGCTGTACATTCCCATTATCTAATTTTTTGCTCCAGAAAATCTGTGGGGCTGGGAAACCCTCACTGGAACATGTCATTGTCACAGAACCACCTTCTTGCAGCTTCGTGGAGGGACTCACAGAGATAACTGTGTTCTTGGGTGAGACTGAAAAGGCAGGACCCAAGATTAGTAACTGCTAGACATCATCTTGATCCAACAAGGATAAGGTATTTCTCTAGCAGGCTGTATTCATATGCTTTCACAAAGTTGACAAACTTACTCTGTTAAATTAATATAAAATCAGTATTGTGGGGTCCTAAAAATCAGTTAATCCAATTTCTGACTAATCTAAGTGAGTTACTTTTTTTTTTTTTTTAAGATTTCAGTTATTTATTTGACAGACAGGGATCTCTAGTAGGCAGAGAGGCAGGCGGGGGGAGGTGGGGGGTGGAGTGGGGTGGGTTGGGGTAGGCTCCCTGCTGAGCAGAGATCCTGCTCAGGGATCTCTGGGGCTGGATCCCAGGACCCTGAGATCATGACCTGAGCCAAAGGCAGAGGCTTAACCCACTGAGCCACCCAGGTGCCCCAAGAGATACTTTTTTTGATGTTTGGTGTTTTCAGATGGCCATAGAAACTCAGAAATTAAGAAAATTGCTACATTACTTTAGAGTAATGTGGTTCAATCTCCCAGATAAGGTAGAAGTCGTCTTCTACCAAGAGAAGCACCCTTGCCAAGTGCTCATTTAAGTTGGCTTCAGCACTTTTGGTTGAGGGAATTGCTGCCTTACAAAATAGTCCATTTGATTTGGGGACAGCTCTAATCATTAGAACAATTGAACTGAAACCTTCCTCTTTGTAAACAAATTCCACACATTGGCCATAGTTCAGTCCTCTGCTGTTACAGAATAAATCAAATCCCTTCTCCACATGACTGTCTTTCAAATACTTAATGATAGTTCTCTTTTCCAAGTTTTGTATTCTCCAGGAAAAATACCCCTTATCTTGACTATGCTTTTCAAAATATTGATTAAAGGCTTTCCATCTCATTCCGTTTCAGCTAAACATGCTATATAGTTGGCAATACTCCTTTGAAATGTAGTGTCCAAAGCAGAACACAGTGTTTTGGTCTAGAATGGAGTAGAGTGTGTCCACTCCCACACAGTTCTGGGACTACAAGCCTGCGTCAAATCTCCCCGCAGTCTCAGGGAATGTGGAGGTAATCAAGCCTCATCCCTACTCTCCCTCCCAGTGCACATGGGTATGCGTGAGCACACGTACATGCAGATGAGCCCGTGAGCGTGTGCACACACAACACACGCACACAGAGAACAAGTGCTCGCCTTGTGAAATTTCTATAACTTAATATTTCACAGCATATTATAAGAGTTTGCAAAAATAAGAGGTGTTTAAAAACATCTCATTTGAGCCCACTTCCTGCTACCAAGTCAGCTGGTATTAGCATTCCCCTTTGATAGATTGGAAAATAAGGAAATTAAGTGACCCAAGTTCACATGGAGCCAGAAGTCTTCTCAACCCAAATGCTGTGCTCTTTTCATTGAATTATGCTGTTGACAAATACTATGTTCTCGATGAATAAAAATGGAGTAAAAACTATAAACAAATGCCTTCCTGGCTTTAGCTAAATTCCCACAGAGACTAGACTCTATCACACAAATACTTACTGTAGACTTGCAGTTTTTTTGTAGTCTCCCTTTCTTTGGGTTCAAAGTCAAATTCATCAATGTTTAATTTCGCTTGGCAAACAAGAGCTTTCCCAATATCCTCATTGGTAGGAATGAAGGTTACCACCAAACTCTTGGTCTCCAGGGACTTCCTTTCCATAGGCTCTAGGAATTCCTGATTCTTTAAGAGCTTATTGTCCTTCATCAAATTTACCTCCAGCCTGTCAAATGGGTAAACATCAGGGACCATACACGTGACTGTGACTGGCTTTCCAAGTTCTAGGGGGCCACTCAGATGGATCTCTGGGTCCTTAGGGAAAGCTGCAAAGGTCAAACAAATAAATACACATGAGAAGGCTTTCTGTTCATGTAACACAAGGTCTTTTACTGATTCAATGCAATGCAAGCCAAGTCTAATGTTTCTGTGGATACAGTCTTAATTCACTGTTCAAATAACCTTTAATAGTTTTGGGTGGGTTCACCAATCAGAGTCAATCACCTTTAAGGGAGTTCTTCAACACTGATCCTACATGTACTAAGGTTTGCATATTAAGAGTAAAAGAAGGGAGAAGAAATTAATGTTTATTAAATACATATATGTGCCTGTCACTGTGCTATTCCTTAAATATAAATAATTTTATTGTAACTCTAAGACATAGCACATTTCACAGATATGAAAACATAGAATTAGCACATTTGCATAACTCGCCAAAGTCACACAGCTAATAAATGGCAAGTCCGGGATTTCACTCAGGATTTCTATTATTTTGTACTGCCACTGAAGATTTACATTATATCACATTCTCTAATCTTAGGGCGAGATACATCCACTTTACAGATAAGGAAACTGAGGCTCAGAATATCATTGCATGGGTACACCTGCGCAATCTACAAATTCTGGAAAGGAGATTTGACTCCCGCAATGCCTGACTCAGCGTCTGAACTAGCACTCCACTTGAACCTTCCAGTGCCAAAGGAACAGGGAACGTTCGATCTAAGTCAGCCATTGCTTCCTTTGCAAGGGTTACCTTTTCACTACAAACTGTCAAGATGGTAACATATTGGCTGGACTCAGGACTCTGCACAATAAGAACACAAAGTCCCAGCTCTAAAGAATATTACAATCAAATGTGGAACAGAGACGGGCTCGTTAAACGTAACGAGAGACAGATATTCTTAAAGAAAAAACTCAGGAAAGATAATTAAAGCCAGAAGGGTCTTTATTTCTCTTTTTTTAAAGTCTTCAACTGTTTGATACATGAAAGCAAAGGCAAAGGAAATGGAAATGCTTTGCTACGTGAAACAAAAAACAAACAAACAATATTTTTAATTTTTCCACCAATAATTTCTACCTCTCATATTCTGTAAAAAATGTGCCCATAATCTGCGTAGTTTGCTGTCAGGTAATATGAGAACTTGCTACTTTTCCCTTTATTTACATAAGGGGACTTTCAAGGAGCTCAGGGGGCTGCACAGACGAACTATGCACATACAACCGGCATAATTGAAAGCAGCGGGCCAGGCACAGTTTCTCGGGACGCATTAACAGCACATGGGGCTTATTGGAGAATCAATTACGGATGCCGGGCAAAGCTGAGCTCCCCCATAGCAGATGGGAACCAAAATAATTATAAGATAATCAAATGGGGTCTTCATGAAGAGATGGTCATAAAGGATTTCAGGGTTTGTTTCATTTTGTTTTGTTTTTCTGAAAGAGTAGTCATCAGTAACCAAAGGCAAGATTTTTATTTCAGGTGGTTCTTTACTCCTCTTGCTAACTTTATATGCTGGGTCAAGAATGCATGCATTTTGGTAGAATGGCAAACTAGGGATGTTCATGAACATTCATGAGGAAGAGTGGTTGAGCATTAAGGCTTAATGGCACCAAAACCAAAAACAACCCTCCTAAATTTATCGGTACCAAAGTCAAATGAGTGGAATGTTTGTAGATACTTTCCTTCTGTCTAAGGGAAAACTCTTCAACAGAAGCCTATTACTCAATTATAGATCTCCTACTTAGGCTGTTTATATGAAATTGCATAAGAATAAGTAAGTGGAAAATCCCCAAAGAATGGAAGTCATAAAATATTTAGACATATGACAAAGTAAACATGTAAGGATATAATCAAATAGAAATTTTTGGAAAAGAAGATTAAGAAACTTCAGAGATCTTCATTTTATGGCCAAGAAAAGAAAAGCCTTGAGAGGTTGAGTCTTACCTATGGTCACTATGTTTGTGGCAGAGTTAGAAACAAAGGCAAAGTTTGTATTCCTTTTCTAATGCTAGTGGTCTTAACACTCCCGGAGCAGTATGTCCTCTAGTCAAGAAGCTGGACATGAATAGCCTTTAATTTTTTTTTCTTTTAAAAATATTCTTTCTAAAAAAACTTACTTTAAAAGCAAAATTAAGAGGAAAATCAAAGATCCCCCAAAGTACTCACAGTAGATCTCCACCTGAATCCCTTTTTCCAGTTTCTTAGATCCACAAGTTGCTGTGCACACGTAAGCATGTTCATTGTTGAAACTAACAGGATCCATGGTCAACGTGGAGTTGTTCCCCTCATTTCTCACCTTCCCATTCAGCGGACTGTCTATTTGGGTTCTCCAGGAGAAAGATGGGGGCTCACAGCCCGTTGTACGGCAAGTCAGTGAAATGACATCACCGATCTGAGCAATAACTCTGTGTTCAGGGAAGATTTCCATTTTAAAAGCTTGAGCTGTGAGGACAAAAAGAGAAAAGTGAACTTTGTTTAGTATTCCACTCCCTTTGCTCTGTTCTAGTATAATGTCCAGAATACAGTCTGGCTGATCTCTTTCCTAAATTTTGAACTAACTACAAGGCGGCCAAAAAACATAGGCGTCGCTGCCAAAGGTGTTGGAATCATGGAGAACTCTCAGTCCTGACCTTGATGCCCGTTTATGAAAGTTGTTTTGATATTTGCTAAGTTTAAGCTCATTATCAAGTACAGGAAACTGAAGTGATAGACCTAAGTAGAGATAGAATCCAATTATTTATTTGACACTGGAAAAGGGTATCCGAAAAACATTCTTTATAGCTCCAACTATGATAATACCATGGTACAGAGCCATGTTCCCTAGCATATTACATGTTACAGTAAATGGTTTTCCCACTTCTTAAAAATCCTAGTGCCTTTCTTCACTCCCATTGCACAACTGACTGAAGCCAAAATCAGAGCTGAAATGGAATGTGAGCATTTGGAACAGATCAAAGAAAAGAACTTACAAACAGTAAACACCATCCAAAGAACATTTGAGGCTCCAAAGATCACGACCATCTTCCCAGGCATTTTTCGTTTCTGCTGTGATGAGAACACAGGGGTCCCCAACCCCTTCTTTCTGTCCCACCTGAAAGTGTCCTGAAAGAGCTTTTAGCCCCTAAAGCCAGGGAGGCTCAGTGAGGAGTGAAATGGAAAGTCTGCTCTTTATAAAGGGTCTTGTTGCAGAGGCCTGGAGGCGGAGGGAAATCCCTTCAAGGGGAAACCCGGAGCAGAGCCAGAAAAAAAGTTTCACTGACACTCAGCCAAGCCCAGGATTAACCCCTTCATTTGCTCTCAGTTCAGAAACCACTCACTCTCTCTGCCCTGGAAACACGAAACGCTTCCAAGGTGATAAAATTAAAGGTTTTTTTTAAAGGGATACAAGGGAGCTCTCATTTCAGAATAATGCTCATTTCAGAATAAAAAGAGAGAGGAGGAGAGAGAGACAAAAAGGGAACAGAGAGAGAGAGAGATGGTGGGGTGGGGGAAGAGAGAGAGAGAAAGGGAGGGAGGAGAGAAAGAACAGTAAATTATACTCTGGATTTTGAAGCGGCTAAATAACCACTATGTCATACAAACTGATTATTCTCCATTAAGTCATATTTGCAAATTCTTAACTTGGGTCTAATTTTTCACTTACAAGAGTAAGGAAAAGGCCTTATCTTTTGATGAGTTATTTTTTAAAAGGGAGACCACATAACCTCTTAATTTTATTCTCTCTAGTCATACATTTTTTTTAAGATTTTATTTTTTTATTTGACAGACAGAGATCACAAGTTGGCAAGAGAGGCAGGCAGAGAGAGAGGGGGAAGCAGGCTCCCTGCTGAGCAGAGAGCCTGATGCAGGGCTCGATCCCAGGACCCTGGGACCATGACCTGAGATGAAGGCAGAGGCTTTAACCCACTGAGCCACCCAGGCGCCCCCTCTAGTCATAAAAATATTAATAAAATTAATTCCTTTGACAACAAACATCAACTTTCTGAAATGATTTCTGGAGTGGAAAATAAAGGAACAGTACTAAAACAAGAGAAAGAATTTTTCCCTTTTGTTTCAGAAAAGTTACCAATCCTTTGGTTCAGCTACGTGTTGAACTGAAAGTCTTTCACAGACTTAAATGTAAATGTATGGAATTCATCTGAAGTGGTGACTCTCTTGAACTGGACCACAGACATAGTCAAAACATGAAAAATAATTCGGCTTTGTTATATGGGATAATTTGATTTTGTTATATATATTGGTTATAATATTAATATATAATATTGATAAATAATTTGGTTTTGTTATATATATATATTGGTTATCTTCACCAATCTGCTCTTCTGACCCCACCCCACCCCATCCCTGCCCAGTGAAATTATTTTTTTAAAGCTGTTTTAAAAATGATTGTTTGAGTCTTGCACACACATAGCTCAAGTCTTCGCAAAATGCTTGCTAATCAAAAAGAAACCGGAATGGAAGAGCCACTTCCTTGTATTACACACGTGCTGGTTTACCTCCTCCTTTGGATCATCATCAGTTCCCTAAATGACTGGGACAATAGTTCTCATACATCCTTGTATCTATCTCTGCCTTTCTGGTGTCTAATCCATGCTTTTACACTTAGTAGATACAACAAAAGTAAAGTAATAAATACTGTAAATTAAAATTTGGGAAGGAGAATTTCAAGATGCTAGCAATCATATGTAAATACTGCATGAGAAAAAATTGAATTCTACCAGAAAATACCCGAGCTCATTGACTCATGATGGGGGTGGTAACAAGCTATGTAACGAAGGCCACAACTAAGGTTTGGAAACTGCACCTGTCCCTGCATGGCTGGAGAGGCTTCCGGACATCCTTCTGGATACGGATGAGGATGGACTCACTAATGGACAAGGAAAGAAAAAGAAGTGAGAGAAGCGATTCCGAGTGGCTGCAGGCAAAAGTGGCTGGTAAACTAGTAACCTAGTGGTCCTTCACAAAGCAGTCATCATGGAAGGTGATCCAAACCATTTATGTTGACTGCTTAACTTTAGAAGAAATCTTGCAAGGATTAGGATTTTTAATGCATTTCTCTGAGGTACAAAAACAAGAGACTGATAGGATCTAATGGGATCCCAAAGACCAAGTTATGGCAAATAACTTCAGTTCTGAGTTTGGATATGATTGCAAGTTTTGAATATTGAAGAAATATCTGATCTATTAAATTGGTTCATAGTGCTTTCAGCAAGATATTTGAAGTCCCTCATTATATCTTTGAGTTGCACACCAGCTGAGGTCCCATCTGCTTCTTCCAGATTGAATTTATTGCACTCTTTTTTTTTTTTTTTGAGGATCTTATTTATTTATTTGACAGAGATCTTATTTATTTATTTGACAGGATCTTATTTATTTATTTGACAGAGAACACAAGCAAGGGGATATGGAGATATGGAGATATGGAGAGATATGGAGAAGCAGGCTTCTATGTGGGGCTCAGTCCCAGGACCCTGGGATCATGACCTGAGTTGAAGGCAGATAAAGCATTAAGTTTTGTGGAGGGAATGAATGAATAGAGTTGCAAGTGTAAGTACAATGGATTGGGACTACTCTGCTTAGAAAGGGTGTTAACTGTGTTTTGTCTTTGAAATTTGTTCAGTTCAACATTTTTATCAGTAGCATAGAAGACATGATTATCTAATTTATTCATAATAAAAGACTGTTAAAGATAGTTAACCTTAGAAATGACAGAATCAAGATAAAGAAAATCTCAAAGGATGATGAAGTGAAATTTAATAGGAATGCATTAAAAATCTAGTATTTAAATGTGAAACATAAAATTCTTGAGTGCAGGGTAGTGAAGAGTTGATTGACCACGGTCCATAGGAAGACAGATTTCAGTGATCCATAAAGTGAACATGAGCCAACATTGCCATGAGAAATGAAAATAGATGCAGTAAACTCAATCTATACTCAGAGTATAGATCACCTGAGGCCATCCAGGACCATGCTGGGGAACAAAGGTGTCTGATTCAGGATGCCATTTCTTATGACTGAGACAAAAGTAGAGAGTGTTCAGAGGAAAGTGATGAGGATGGTAGAGAGCTCCAAAATCCTTGATTCGGCAGCTGTTAAAGGATGAGTATGTTTTGTTTGGATAAGAGAAAACTGTAAGTTATGTAATAACCGAATGACTGACATGCAGAGGAAGGAATACGCTTGTTACTCTGTGTTATACCAAGAGCTAAAGGTAGCACACACTGGTATGTGGTTACTAGATTATTAACTGTGGGAGGGCCAGGAATATGTGTATCCTTTTACCAGGAGAGCTTCAGCCCTGAACATAGTGACCAGTAGAGAGTAGGGGCTCAGTAAATCAATATCTAATGGATAAATAACTAAATATGAAAGAGAACTTAATTCACAGCCTGATAGTCCTGAATTCAAATGCAGATCCTCTGCTCAGGAATTGTAAATCCTTGCACAAGTGTAGCTAGCGTCTCTGCACTTGTTTACACATGCTCGGATGGGGTAAGAGTCCCAGCTGAAGTGATTCACGTGATGTTTATGACTATCGAATCAAATATGTAAAATATTAAATTTCACCTCATCATCCTTTGAGATTTTCTTTATCGGATCAAGTATGTCATGCTTGGCATGGGGCTAATCCTCATGATCCTAGGATAGCTGCTCTATCTCCAAACATTACATCTGTATCTCAAGCAGGAAAATTAGAGAAAAATGAAGGACAAGAGGACAAAGCCAGTGGAGTTTATCCCCTTCTAAAAGAGCTTTCAATAAATTCCAGGGAGTGGCTTCCTCTTACAGCTCATTGAAAAGGTGGGAGACTGAATATTTTAACTGAATACATTGTTGCTCCCAAATAAATAAGGATGTTGTTTATTTAAAAAAAAAAAAAGGGAAGAATGGATGATGGTTAGGTGACTAGCAGTATTGGTCACAATTTCCTACTTCAGTTCAAGTTACAAGTGTTTATTGAGGAACTATTGCACGGACACTGTGCCAGCCCTGGGAATATACAAATGAAGACAAGGACTCAGTTCCTGTATTATTAGAATGAAGAACTGCATAGTATCTGCAAAGAACTTTCACATAGTTCAACTTGTGACTCAGAAGAGGAGCCATTTATTTACCTCTTGTCTGTAGTTAGGGAATAAATTGTATCTTAACAAACAAACAGAAGTTTGAAGTTTTCTGGAAACAAGCTACTGGAAGAATCATTGGTTCAAAGCTTAATTCACCGTGGATTTATTGTGGCATTCTGGAATTGTGAGAAAAATATTACTCATGATTGGGAGTAGAAAAATGCATATTTAATACTACATATGTACCTGATATGAGTGACTTAGGAAATTTTTAATATAGCACTGAATTATTACATAAAATAATAACAGAAAAAAGATTGCTATTATAGAAATTATTTCTCCTTCCCTTTTTGTAAATTTATTTAGCAGAATTCAGAATGTTAATCCTTTATGCTTTGACTATTGCATGTTTTCAAGCATTTCATCTGGACAAAAGTGCCTTTGTGTTTTCCATTTCTCCTGTTGGGATGACCCTCCTCTATTCTCTACTAATCCCCATCTCTGGCCTTTCACACCTGGCCTTGAAATTGTTCCCGTACTTACTATTTCCAGCATGGGCTTTGCATTCCCAACAAATTTTAACACTTAGGGTGTAGAAGTCTTGCCTTTTTACGTATTACCTGGTCTGATGCTCTGACTGCCCCCCAAGTGTCTGTGATGAGAAAAGAAATAAAAAAGTGCACGCCTTCTGGGCTGCTGGGTGTTATCCTATCCAGAGATAATTAATTGCCGAGGCAATAATCAGGACAATTCATTCAGTTATTAGTAACACTTCCCATTTATGTAACTCTTTCCCTGAAGAGTTTTCCAAAGTGTTCTGAGCCTCCCAGCAACCCTAGGAGAGGAGTGATGTGACTCTTTTTGTCTTCATGGTGTTGCTCAGAAAATTGAGCCTCAGAGAAGTTTGATGGAGCAAGACTGCCCAGACAGAGGATGGGGTCTTAAGCTCGCCCCCTTCACCGTCCGTTCCCTACACTCCTACACCCAGGCGCCTCCGTCTCCGTGTTGGTTGAAAGACATACCTTCCCCTTGACGTTGTCATTTAGAGGACCCAGAAGCACCCCAGTCTAACTCCAGTTTGACACAATGAATATGACATGTGATCCAGGAGACTGTGCCCACTTCTCCTCAAGCTGATGAGTGTAAGCTTTTCAATACCGCTTTCTGGGCCATTTCTGAAGTTTAAACACACCTTCAGCGACAAGTGTACTAGAAGGAGAGGAATGAGCAGACAGTATGGGCGCACCTTGTCTGGATTCTTCCCTGGGGGCTCACGGTCTAACTCCAAAAAAGGAATTCTCTTTGTCTCTTGTTAGAGCTTAGGAAAAAAAAAAAAATTTAATGGAACCCTGAGCATCAAAACACACTTTCCACCCAGGTTCTTATAGCTGTCTCCTGTTAGCCCTAAGGGAGATTTTCTTGGCAGCCAGCCTGTGAGACCAGCCCACCATACCTTCTGGCCCCAAAAGAATCCAACTCCATTCTTCACTAGCAACATGGGCCACACTAAGAAAAGAGGAGATGAAAATATTCAGGGTTCCTCTCATTCCAGAATGATTGCGAAACATCTATTTACACTGTGAGAGGAGACTTGGAGAGGACATTTTATGAGACTGGGGTAAATAGAGACAAACAAATGCATGGAAAAGATAAAAGAGACAGATACCATAAGAGAAAATCACTTTAAACCAAAATGTGTTTGGTCTATTAATTAAACATTTAATTTGGGAATGATCTCACCATTTACAATGATCAGAGTTTTGTATGGAAAAGAAGTGAAGACTTTTCTTCCATTTAACTAAAGCTCAGAAAACTTTCTCCCAAAGCATAACACTTTGGAAATCTCCCTTTAAAATATTTTAAATTTCTGTGCTAAATTAAAGTCTCAGTCTTCATAAACAATGCGTAAGATTTTCTTTTGGAACCCAGTGCCATTTCAAGAACTGTAACGCAGCCCTGCACTGTTAAACTGCTTAGACACATCTTGACATTTACAGGGTACCATGAAGAGAAAAGTAGCCAGAAGCAGAGACACCTGGATTCTTGCTTCTCTTCTATAAATAAAAGGGTAATCTAAGATAAGAGTCTTAACTTTTAAGGTCCAAGTTTTTTCACCTGCGAAGTTCTTCCCTTTCATCAGTATGATTTCTGGGCTAATAATAATTACTAAAGAACTGTAGACAAATTGGCCAAATATCACCTGGTCAGTTACTACGACTCTAAGCAGAACCAACACTGACCCTCTTGCAAGGCACGTTCTCTTTGCAGAAACTTCATGGAAACCCTACTTGATGGCTTTAGATCATTGCTATTGCTTTTTATGCTTTGGGTAGACCTTCTGCTGTTGGCTGAGGCTCTGGGCTCCAGGATTTACTCATTCCCCAATGTTTGTGTTTGCACCCTAGACATGGACATGTCTATTTCCCCTCCACAGCCAAGGTTGGTGACAAAATGAGTATTTTTTGGCTGTTCTATGTGCCAAGCGCCGTTCCAGGTACTCAGGAATACAACGGTGACAAAGCAAACAATATCCCTACTCTCACGGAGTTTCTATTATAGAGTAATGAGACAAAGAAATTATCAGCAGGGAAGCAAAGTAAACACCAGGTAGAAGCACAAAGTGTTTGAACAAGAGGATAATGAATTTCTTTCAGAAGCTTCTCTTCTCCATTCCCCTTTCTTCAGTATGAGTGTGTGTGTGTGTGTGTGTGTGTGTGAATGTGTGTACTTGTATGTGTGTGTGTATAGACATTTAAAGTGTTGTTAGTGGCCTGAGATATGGAAAGTGGCATGAAATAAATATCTTAAGAAGACACACCTAAATAAATATCTTAAGAAGTCACTGGTTTTGCCCCAGTCAGTTTTAGCTAGAGCAGTGCAGGTTCTACATGGTATAATGCTGGATACCAAGTTGGGATTTTCCCAGCCAAGGACAATGGCACAAAAGAGGGGCACAGGAGGTGAGGGTGAGTCTGGAACATCCTATCTAGGAACAATAAGACAGAGACGAAGAACTGCTAACTTGGGATTGTAGTAATAAATTAGAAAAAAATAAGGAGGTAGTGAGTGACCAGAAAATGGACCTAGTTTCTGAATTCCTTCATTTTCTGAGTGAAAATCTTGATACTAGGATTTCAATTAAATCTTGATATTAGGATTTCAATTAACAATATTAGGAGTTTGAACACTACATCAAAAACTAATGTTGTACTATATGTTGGCTAACTGAACATAATAAGAAGAATAAATATCAGGAGTGATGACAAGTTCTAGAAAATGCCTACACGAGGGAATAGTGAAGGTTGGGTAGAGGCAGTGATTATTACAAACCAGAAAATCAAGGAATTCAGAGACCAGGTCCATGAAGATATTCAAATTCTTAAGAATAAAGATAAGAGTGGAGAAGAAGTGATGGAAGCAACCATCAAAATCACTAATGAATGAAGCAGGATCGGGTATATCAGGAGGATAAAGAAGACAGGTTTTGGACAGTAGCAGAGCGGAGCTATGTTTTGGAATTGGCAATGAGAAGAAGGAGGACCCCTAAACTAACTTGCAGGCTCAGTGGCATGTGGGGTCACTATCCATTGGAAATGGATACTAGGAAATCAGTAGGTTTCTCCGAAGTCCTGTAAAAGAATCATTAATATTTGCTGACTCTGCTCCAAAGAGAGATGTCTGTAAAAACTTCTGAGGGTATGTATAAGTACTGATGATAATACAGCATGTCCTGGCCTGCTAAAATGCCCCATTAATCTCATCATCTCTTCCAATTCAAATATCACATGTTCAAAAGAGTAACTGAATTGTTGAAAGATGTTATAAAGACATGTCACATTTGTAAAGTACTTTATAATTTCTAAAATTCTTTTTTAAAAATATTTTATTTATTTGAATGAGAAAAAGAACACAAGGAGGGGAGAGGAGCAGAGGGAGAAGCAGATTCCCCGCTGAGCAGGGAGCCCGATGCCAGGTTCAATCCCAGGACCCTGGGATCATGACCTGAGCTGACATCAGCCACTCAACCAAGCCATCCAAGTGCTCCTATAATTTCTGAAATTCTTTAATATGCTATATCTCACATGAGCTTCCTAACAATTCTAAGTACACAGGGCGAGTTTATTTATTTATTTTTTTCCCCATTAGATCTAGAAGGAAACTGAGGGTCAGAGAGATTAGCTGATCTGCTTGAAATCACACAGCTAGGTAATAGGAAAGTCAGGGCTCGAAGTTAAGTTTCCTTATTCTATGGTGTTCTTTTTGCTCTAACACATTGCCTAGTTTCAAAACAGTCTCAATTCAGCTCAACCCCAGCCCTTTTTTGGTCTTCCTATCTAGTAGTTGTCCAGGGAATCTTGTAAATAACTTGGGCATCACCTTTTCCTGGGATTGATATTGTCAGATGCAAACTATTTTTTACCATTTTTTCTTTTGATTTCACAAAACTTTCCATTCCCTAATCACACTTACAATTCACAGCCCTGTTAGCTAAATGTATCTGCAAAAAGTAATTTGAAGTAAATCAGCTGAATTCAAAAATTCCCTGCTTTCGATCTCTCTCTATTATTTTTGGCTCAGAGCACAAGCTGTGGAAATTCCAAGACTTCCATATAAAAAAATTAGAAAAGCTTGCTTGTGATTTGCCACAATATAACTAAAATGGGACTTGAGGAGAATATCCTGTTTTTGAAGACTTTGTGCCAGGATAAATAGGGTAAATACGAAGTGATTAGAATGTTTAAAAGGGAAATTATAACACAAATATTGCATTGTCCTTATGGAGATTAAAACACTTTCTAAAAATTCCCAAGGCAGTCTTTCAGGAATTCCCAAAGGGAAAATTAATGAATCCCAAAGGGAATAAATACATAATTGAGGAGAAACGCTGAATGTAAAAATAAAAGTAGACAGCATGGACCTAAAAGATTTCCCATCAGGAGGATTTGGGCACCTAAGGTCAGTGGACTCCAATATTTCCTCCATTCCAAGGCTGAGGCCCTGTTTGTGTCAGACGACAGGAATCTTCGGAAGCCAACAGGCACTGGGCAGCCTGACATTTTCCATGACTTTCAGGATTCTGCAGGAGAAATGATTCAGGTAGAAATTTTATTTTCCTCTCAGGGCTTTTCTTATGTTTTTTTTTTTTTTTCAAGGAACTGCTACAACACCCCCCTCCTTTTTTTTTTTTTTTTTTTTTGAATTAGCAAACTGGACAGAATTCAGAAGTAATTGTGCCGTGTAACTCATCGTCAAGGCAATGAATCCAGAAAGACCACTGTGACGGTCTATTATTGGATGAAAGTTCCAAGACTATAAATGACATGTATATGCTGGAAGAGATCTGCAAATGATCTAAACCTGTGGTTCTCAACTGAAGAGTGGTGAGCAGGTGCGAGTGCTAACACCAGTAATTAATCATTCATAATAATGTGTTGCCATTTGGAAATGATTTATTCTTAAAAAATAGATTAGATTGCAGGTGATTCCCATGACAAACACATCCTGCTTCCCCATTTACATTCTGAAGTGCTTTCCTGATTAGGAGTAAAGAGGTGGGATCACAGCCAGCTTGCCTTGGATTGCTCCTAACTCTTGGTCTATCTCAGCTAGGACAGGGTGAGTAAAATAACCAACATGGTGCTAATTATTCTAGTTGTTGCAATTAGGGGGGAAAAAGTGTTTGCAATCATTTTTGTTTTGCATCCCTGTGAAGTATTAATGGGTTTCACCCTTACCTGGGTCTGTAAATGTGAACATCATCCATCCTAAGCTATGGTGAGAAAAATTCAAGTTCTTTTGATCAAACCCAACACCATCAGATGTAATACAGGATTCAGGGACTGCCAGAATCATGGTGAGTAGCTGCAGAGCTGGGGCTGGAACTCAAATCCTGAGAGACCTCTCTTTCCACCAACTGCTGATGACATCAGAACATCTGCCTTTAGTGTCACATATGGAAAATAAAATAATTTTTAGTTGTTCCATTAAATGTCAACAGGAAAAAGGAATGCATGACCATTTAAAAAAAAGATTTAATTAATTAATTAATTAAGTTAGTTAGTTAGTTGAGGGAGAGAAAGGGAAAGCACCTGAGCAATTCGGGGGAGGGGCAGAGGGTGAGAATCCCCAAGCAGACTCTCGTTGAAGCACAGAACTCCAAGCCGGTTTGATCCCACAATCCAAGAGATCATAACCCGAGCAGAAACCAAGAGTCCGATACCTAACCCACCAAGCCACCGAAGTGCAACAAAATGCATGACCATTTTGAGAGAAAGGGCATAAAAATAATCTTTAAGGATCAGACATGCAAAAGAATAAAACAGGTGTTAATAAACTTACATAATGTAACTTGATTTCTTGGGGAAAAGAAAGTAACATCTAAAATATTCCAAAAATTAGTATCTAGCAGCCACAAGACATCCTTTCTCTGTTGCACTTAATACATTTATTATCCTATTTATTTCCACATTATCTCTGGGAGATAGGCCCATTTTACAAACTGTGTAAACAGCAAAGAAAGTGTGTCATGGTTTTCCAGTATTATACAGTTGGAGGCAGTATAGAACAGAAAACTAATTCCACCATGTCTTTTTTGAGCAACCTCAGGTGAGTTACTTTGCCTCTCTAGGTCTTGGTTTCCCCATCTATAAAATGGGGATAAAAAGTATTTCCTACCCAACGGGATTATCTCAAGGGTTGCATGAGCTATCACAGGTAGAATGAATAACACATTTCATGGTAAACAATATAAATACCGGATTTCCAGAAAGAAAAGGAGATCATATCTGAACTCTGATTATCTTTCTCTATTGGATTCTGCTGAAAATTGATGATGCACCATTCAAAAAACATCAGATCTTTTTATTATCTTAGACCAATTATGTGAACCAGACTGTCTACAGTTTGGGTCATGAAGAGAGGAAGAATAGAGAAATTGAGTGGCTATATGTGTTTGTCCCACTCTCCATTTTCTGTGTTGCTGGGATGTGTATGTGTGTGTGTGGTGATTATTTTTGGAAAACAGAATTTTCTGGAATCCAGAACAAAAGGTTGAGGCATCATCTCAAAGCTACCCATCACATACTACAACCTGGGTATGAGGTTGACATGGAGAGAGATTCAGATCAATGCCTCAATGCTGGGCAAATGGTGTTCTAGAACAATGGTTCTTCAAGTATGGTCCCTGACCAGCAACATCAACTTCACCTGGGTGGACACTTGTTAGAAATACAAATTTTCAGACCCCACCCCATATCCACTGAATTAGTGACAATGCAGGGCAGAGGGGAAAGGCAATCTGTGTGATTCTGATGCTCTAAAGTATAAAAACCACTACTCTCCAAAGAGACTATCCCAAGGAGATCTCTTTTTCTGCTTAGGCTATCCAATAAAGGGGACCAGAAACACATAGCTGTGCCAACTGCTTGTTAGCGTAGAGCCTCCATATGTGTTAATAGTTTTGGAGAAGATTAACCACAGAAAAATGTGTTAAGATGAAAGGAAAGAGTACTTTGTGTTCTTGATCCAAAAAATTCAAAAATGAAGGAAAAAAGAGTCATAATATTCTAAGTTCCTGTTGTAGTTTGCTTTTCCTATAGGTTTAGTAGTTTAATAACTTATGAACTGGACAAGATCTTGGCATTTCTCTAATCCAACTAAAGCCTCAAAGAGCCATCATGTTACCAAATAAGGCTGTTTGCACCAGAGAGCACAATTAATACCCAGGCCTCTGGCCTAAAATTAGCAGGTTTCCCAATGGATTAATATACTGTGCTACTTTTTGAAAAACAAAAATGTCACGGCAACTGAAGGAACATAAAAGAATTTTTCTTCAAAAATTATCATCTGGGCAATCAGTTAACCGAATTTCCCTAATGCCTGTCTTACAGACAAAAGACATTTGCTCAAGTGATCGATGGCACCATTATGTCTGTAAGGGGGTGATTGTCCAAGTAGTCATGGAAAAAGTTGTCCTGAATGTTATGAGGTTAGGTGGTGAGTAGATGGGTCAAAAATGGTGGGGGAGGGGGATGAGAATCTCCTAGGTAAAGGCTTACAGTGTTTAAAACTTCCCACTCCCCAAACATGTACCTGCATCCCAGGAGACTCTAAGAGGAGTCTCATTCTCCCTTCCCCCAAATTGAGCCTTGGTCATTGCTCTTGGTGGAGTAAGTTTCCACTGTGAATTATAGAATGCATTCTCCCTTGTAAGAGGCCACTGATTTAGCATCAAAGTTCAAAGCCCCTGTAAAAGATAGAAATGTCTGTGTAAGAATGTCTGGAATGACTGTATCAGGCTTTCTTGACTGAGAACTTCACATTGATAAGAGAGGTACTGCAGTGTGGTCATTGGAGCTGCCATGGGACAGTAACAGAAGAATGTGGGGGCATTGGGTGAAACAACATTAAAAACAAACAAAATGAGGTGCCTCGTTAGCGCAGTAGGTAGTGAGTCAGTCTCATAAAAACAAACAAAACGATATATACATAATTGAGTGAATTACAAAATACAGTTGCCCTAACACTCTGATTGTTTATCATTAAGTATTTATGAATTAATCTTGAGGAATCAATTGTAAGTTGGCTTTGCCCTATTTCTTTTCCCAGCAGATTTAAAACCAGTCTCTCTTTCACCAAGCCCATGATGTCAAGCTTTCCATGTGTTTCACATACAAAGGATACTAACTCAATGCTTCACTGTTCTTTTTATCCTTAGCAGATCTTGAAAAGTCAGCCATCTTATTAGAAATTCACCTCTAAGACCTGTGCCAGCAAGTTGTATGCATTTGATCGTCCCTGATTTTAATACTATTTCCAGTACACCAGAAAACAATTAAATGAGATCACTAAGCATTGCTGTTGGCCAACAGGAAATTTGTATATCCCACATCACTAACATAGCTCTGTGAGCTGCTAGTTACATTATAGTCACAAAGGAGAGAGTGGTTAGGCAGCTCACAGAAAATATAACACAATGATTCTAACCCACTGTCTAGTGTGAGAACGGGAGAAATTTGTGGACGGAATGTGATGTGGTGCAAAGAACAGAGAAAATCCCTATAGTCAGAAGAGTAAGTTCTGCTCTTACTAGTGACTTTGGCATCTCTCTTAATGTCTACTCACCCCATTTACTTACCAACCTCATTTGCAAGAAAAAGTGGCACCTCCTCAAAAAAACCAGGAGTGTTTCAAATATACTCTAACCTTAACATAAACAATTCTACTGCTGGAAGAGAATTATAAAGTCCAAAGAGATTCTCACACAGGTCCTTAAGGGTCATTTACATGGATATGGACTTCAGCAACCCCTGGGGTGACCTAACCAGAGGAAATCCGGATGCACATACCTGGGAGAGTCCATAGGGAAAATTATTTATTGTTAAGTAAATTTATCATAGAGAAAATGTACACATTGTGTGGTGGTTAGAATCAAAGCACTACATGTATACGAAGTGACATGGGTAAATCTAAAGTATATGATCCTGAGTATAAGAAAAATTTTAAATAGAAATATAAAACATGATGTTATTTTTTGTAAATTAAATATACAAAAAAATACCCATTCTGCAAGAACATGTGGGGAAAACATAGACACATCTAATATATCAGAATGGCTACCTGTGGGAAGGTGGAATAGGAATGAGGCATAGAAATAAAATGGAGCAAGTTTTTAAACAAAAGAGGAATCTTACTTAGCCCAGTGATGATCATATGCCATAAATGGAGGAAATCATTAATTCAATCTTTTGCATCTGCTATCCAGGAAAAGAAAAACAATTATTACACAAAGGATGTTTGTTGAGGTAAGTGCTACCCTCTTGCTCCAAACTCTTTTTTTTTTTTTTTAGTTAACAGATAATGTATAATTTGTTTCAGGTCTGCTTCAAACTCTTTATCTCTTTCTTTCAACTCCTCCTTGAGGAATCTCCTTTCCCCTGATCCTCATTCATCAACAAGAGCAATTCTGCCATTAGAGAACTAATATGAATAACTCTTTCATATTGTTTTTTGTATCCCATTGTCTTATTCACCGGAATACAATTATACTCCTAGATAGAAAGAAATGCTTGAATAAAAGGCCCGTCACTATACAGTGGATTTAAGGCCAAGATGAATGAGTGAACTCTTCGGGACCATAGAGAGTACTTCATGGAAGGCAGGTCACAGACATCAAAGGTCTTCAGAGATCTGTGTGTGTAGACTGAAAATTTGAATCACATCTCATATGATTAAAAAAAGAATCTCATAAGTGACAGATTATTTTTTTTCTCTCTTTGCAAGTTGGGTCAGAGTCGACGTTTTCACGTCAATGTGGTCCCCCAGCATTCCTCCCCAGCACACACATGGGTCATTCAGTGAATATGTCTACTTTAATCTACTAATTGCCTTTGAGACTTTTGAAGTAGAGCAATAAAGTTATCCCCAGGATTTGGGGATAACAAATAAAAGACTGATTAAGATCCAACACAGCTTGCTGGATGCATTGTCCAGATCGCTGTCCTGTGAGATCTTCTCCCCACAGTATGTCACACTGCCTAGGTGTCTGGATTCCCCCTACCAAGGACGTGAAGGGGTTACAGCAAGAGGCTCTCTTTTATGTATTAACAAAAGGGCAGGTGTTTGTAGGTGTACTGCGGAGGAGGCTTCTGACGTTTCTTATTCTGTGGATTATGTTTAACTTGTCATCTTTCTTTTGTGTTTCTTATATTCCCCCTTTAACATTTTCACCGTGTTTTCCTGACTCCTCTGTTCCACAAGATGTTGAGGGTCATCAAGCTTTCATAACCATTGTCAGGCCCCTGTCATGTTGTCAGGAAGATCAGTCACTGCCTTTGTCCCCTCTACCTGATAACTTCTCTGTGAAGTTTAAGGTATTAGGACGCTCTTCTTGTCCTTTGCTCCATCTTGATGATTCAGTCTTCCAGGTGTGTTAAGGCAACGAAGGAGCATAGTATCCAGCCTGCCCTCAATAGGTTTATCTTCCAAAAATAGATTATAATAAGAGGATTTACAAGTAAGAGTATTGACATCTCTTCTCCCTTCCTCTCGCTCTTTCTCTCCCTCTCTTTTTAATCGATTCAGGGGCATTTCTGTAATAATTATTTGCCCCACATGCTCTGTGATTTCTGAGAAAGATCCAAATACTGAGTTGTTAGCTGCATGTGCAAACGATGAAGTATGGAACACTGAAAAAAATTAAATTAAAAAAAAAAATAAACAATTTGAAGTCACTTCTAATCCTGGCATTTTGTGTTAAGTGCTTGAATTTAATTTTGGTAATTTGAGGGAATTTAAATTCTCTTATGATGTCAAATAAGAATAAAATTTCATCTCTATTATTTGTCTAAATTTCACCTGGCTTAGTATTTCGGGGCACTGGAAAATCCAACTCAAACACACTCAGAAATGTGTTGGGCAAGCAGGATGCTGCATTCTAACCAGTCATAAGACCAGATTAGAAATTAAAGATACAGGAAGGATTTATTTTCCTTTTGGTTTCTAAGGAAATACTGGTGCGATTTATGGACCCAGAGGGAAGAATTAGTTAGATGACTAATATTGCAGAATAAGAGCAGGTGTTGGTCATGGTATCCCTTACCTTATTATCTTTGGAAGCAATTGAGATAAACAGTTTTCCTTAAATGCATTTCTACTCTGATACCTGGGCCAAAAATATACAATTCTTTAAAAACTCTACTAATTCAAAGCAAAATCCCGTTTGTCCCTTTCTCTTAAAAAAGATTTGTCAGAAAAGAACTATAGTAAACAGCTCTCTGGTAAAACTAAGCAACATAACAAACAAAGTTGATTGTTTCTTTTATCATTTCTTCATATTACTTTAATAACTTTGTACAAGGAAATTCAAAACCTACATTTCAAATGTTATTACAGCTGATGTGATGGCAAACGCGTGGGTCACTAGCTTTTCCCCCACCAGCCTTGATGTCATCACACATGTGATCGGGAAGAAGATGGAGCCAAACACTAGCGTAAGAACTGAGTGAGGGCCCCACTGGGAGGCAGTTGTGTTGCAGTTAAGGGAGATGATAAGGAGCAGAGATTGGGAAACCATCAAGGCTTGAAGAAAGCTGGAAAACGTGGGGAAGAAAGAAGCTGAGGGAGCCATTAGGAGTCGTGTTCTTCCCCCCCCCACACACACCTTGTTGCATTAGAAGGCCTGTTCCAGTGTGCTATATTGCCAATGTAGGACAAAAAAATCAGCCAGGTCAATGCTGTGCTGGCCAGAAACAAGAGAGCAGTGCCAGAGCCCAGCTAGAGAAACGAGTAACAACAGATGCAGACAGAACAGGGGCTCCTGGGACTTCCTTCTACTCTTTCTGCTCCTCCCTTTCCATAAGCTGAGGTCGTGGTGACTTTGCAACGTGCCAGCTTGGCTAGGGATAAACCACATTTCTTTCTTTCTTTTTTTTTTTTTTTAAAGATTATTTATTTATTTATTTGACAGAGAGAAATCACAAGTAGATGGAGAGGCAGGCAGAGAGAGAGAGAAGGAAGCAGGATCCCTGCTGAGCAGAGAGCCCGATGCGGGACTCGATCCCAGGACCCTGAGATCATGACCTGAGCTGAAGGCAGCGGCTTAACCCACTGAGCCACCCAGGCGCCCCAGGATAAACCACATTTCTAAGAATTAATTTACCCATATTTCCAGTTAGACCTCCTGGGATGATGTTCCCACCCAACCCCTATTCCTGATCACAGTTGACCTAGAATTTCACCTTTCCATGAAAGTGATTAATACTCTCAGGAGAATATGAGCTCACAGGCACACTTGTAGGACATCTGATACTCGCATTAAGCAACAAACGGAAAGATCTATATCTTAAAAATAATCAGAGAGATAAATGATTTAAAGTATTAGAATTACCTTCAAAAAGATGAGGGAGATATTAATAACACAAAGAACAAGCAGTTATATGTGATAAACACAGGGAAATACTGTAGTAGAAATGCAAAATTTGAAATATTGTAATAAAAATATAAGACTTGAAATAAAAGATGCTGTACATGGTAAAATAAAGAATAGATACAGATAAGGAACAAGTTATTGAGCTGGAAGATGAGAGTGAAGAAATCTAGGAAAGCACTAAGAAGAAGTAAAGATGTGGAGAGCAGTTTTTTAAAAATTAGTAAGGGACACGATGGATAGAATTAGAACAATCAACATTTATATGAGAGTCACAGAATAAGAGAGAAAAACAAAAAGTAAAGGGATGTTTGCGGGAATAAAGATAAGAATTTCTCAGAATTAGAGAAAGGCATAAGACCTTGAAATGAAAAGGCTCATAAAGTACAAAAAGATATAAATAAGGAAAAACATGCACTTAAACATCCTATATTGTATATTTTTTGTATATATATATTTTTTGTATTTTTTTTAGTATAATAAAATACTAAAGAAATGAAAGAACACAAAAAAATCTCAAATATTGCTGGCACAAACTATAGGTCACCCATTAAAAAAATAGGTATAAAACTAATGTCAGATTTTACAACAGTAACCTGGATACAAGAAAACAATAGATCTTTTTTGAAGGAAAAGAATTTTAGGTTTATACTTTCACAACTAACTCGGGTAGTATTATTTAAATGTGATAGAAAAATATCTTCTTAGGCATATAAGATCTCAGAAATTCACTACACAAGAATTTCTTTAAACATCTTTCAGAAAAAGCATGCTAACCAATAGAGCAAGAAATCCAGAAGGTTGTTATAAACAGTGTTTCAGTTATCCAGCCCTGCATGATTAGTCTCCACAAAACTCAGTGGTTTAAAATAACAGTAGCATCTCTTTGACCATTAATTTGCAAATTAGGCAGGGCTGCGGGGACAGCTCTATCTGTCTCCTTCACTGTATGTCTCTAAGCCTGGTGTTAGGAATGATCTGAAAGCCCAGTCCCTTGTATGACTGGTATCTGGGCAAAGGAGACTCAGCGGGAGATTGGAACAGTTGGAGCCCCTTCCGTATCTCAAATGTAATGTAGACACTCCAGGTGATCTTTGCAGCCAAGTGGCTTTCAAGTAGCCAAATAACATATTGACTTAGGACTCCCGAGGTATTTGCCTCGAGAGAAAGTGAGACAGAAGTTGGATTGCTTTTTAACCTAGTCTGTTCCATCTTGTCTGTCAAGAACTATGAAGAGGATGAGACTGCACATTACTTGCAAGCTAACATGTCAGGCTGCCACAGTTCCAGGATCATTGGCAGGGGCACCAGACTCCTGGCTCAGAGACAAAAGACAGTTCATTACTTGCAGCAAGAGCAATAGACAGAGAAAAAACCTTTTTCTTTCACTGACTCCTGAGCTCCAGTTCCCACAGGGTGATGCAAAGAGGTACAGTGACGACTTCTTACACACTGGGTTGTATTGCAGAAGAGCACTGAGCTTAAAAACTCAAAATAGATTTTACTGGACAGGAAACATTCTTGTCCTTTGCTCCGGAGAGAGATGCTATCTTACTCTCCAAGACCTTAAATACCCCTGCCCTTTCCTCCAGAAGACAATACTCTTCTATCTTCTAAGTTGGTTCATTATTCAAACACCCTTCAAAAAATAGTTTGGTTTGGGGCTGGGGTTTGCCTGGGTGGCACAAGTGATTTGAGCATCCAACTCCTGATTTTGGCTCAGGTCATGATCTTGGGATGCACTTGGGATCAAGTGCCACATTGGGCTCCTCATTCAGCGTGAAGTTGACTTGAGATTCTTTCTCTCTCCCTCTCCCCCTCCCTCTCCCCTCTATGCTCTCTATCTAAACTTTAAAAAATTAGTCTAGGACAAATGTGGTCAGTGCCTCTGTTTGGAAGAAATAATGAAATGCAGGAGATCCATGGAGAATTGTCTCTCAGGAATTTCATTCCAACGGCATTCTATTTGTCCAAAGGATCAATATTTACTGATGGAAGATTGAGCTGCAGGGACTTGTGCTTCCAACAAAGATGGAGTGACAAGGAACAGATTTACTCTTTTATCTGAAACAAGCAAACTGGACAAAATATATGACACTGGAATCAGAGAGTGAGTAATAGACACTGGAATCAGAGACACTGGAATCAGAGAGTGAGTAATAGTGATCCTTAAGTAGGGGGAAACCAAAGATAGAGGACAAAGGAGAATTTTTTTCTTTTTTTAAAGGGATGCATGTGAAAATGGGTTGATGCATGTCTGCTTGCATGGGGGGAAATATAAAAGGTAGTAAATTGATAGGAAAAAATAAGTGTGTGTAAGTAAGCCACACGAAAACCAAAAATAGAATAAAAACTTTTAGATGGCCAAAACAGAATTTAGCCTACCTAAACAGAGTCAAGAAGGGATTACTTTTAGGGAAAAGATGATAATTGGAAGATATGAAATGGGTTAGAAGTAAGTTGTAATATAAGAGTAATTAAAATAAGAATATATAGATAAACTTAATGATCCAAAGAGGAAAGTCTCCGTTTGTGTTTGTAAAACCAAGACCAGGAGTAAGTAGTTTATAAGAATCACACAGTTACTTCAAAAATGATAAAGAGAGTTTAAAATAAATAGAGAAAAGGAGAATATATATCAAAAGAAAACCAGGGTAGAAATTTTAGCCTCAGAATAGAAATATCATAAGAATTGAAAAGGGATGTTTTATAATTCAAGAAGATGAACAGTAGTTTAAGAAGTCACAATTCGTAACTGGAAATATTAACACTCCCTCCCAGAAAGTGATACACGAAGCAGAAAATTCTTTTTTATATTTTATTTATTTATTTGACAGAGAGGAAGAGGGAGAGAGAGCACAAGCAGGGGGATCAGCAGGCAGAGGGAGAAGCAGGCTCTCTGATGCGAGGCCAGAACCCAGGACCCAAAGGCAGACACACCCAACTGAGTGAGCCACCCAGGAGCCCCCAGAAAATTCTGGTTAAATATAATTAACTTTCTGTGATGAAAAGAGCATGGGATTTGATATCAATTCCAAATGATATCATTTCTATTGGGTTCTAGTTTTTATCTCTACTTATCTCTATTTATTGGCTCTGCTCCTTTCAACAAGGGGCTTATCTTTGAACATCAGCATGCTCCTCTTAAAAATAGGACATACTACACCTAGCTAACCTACTGGAGGTTTTAAATTTGCTTCTCTCTCAACTTCTAATTTTTAAAGTAGAGATTTAAAAATACCCACTTTGCCAAACTCACCAGGTCAGCAAAATAATAAATAAGTAAATAGTGTGAAAATATACACAATGGAATATTACTCAGCCATCAAAAAGAATGAAATCGGGGCACCTGGGTGGCTCAGTGGGTTAAGCCTCTGCCTTCAGCTCAGGTCATGATCTCAGGGTCCTGGGATCAAGTCCCGCATCGGGCTATGTTCTCGGCAGGGAGCCTGCTTCCTCCTCTCTCTCTCTCTCTCCTTGCCTCTCTGACTACTTGTTATCTCTCTGTGTCAAATAAATAAAATCTTAAAAAAAAAAAAAGAATGAAATCTTGCTATTTGCAACAACATAGCTGGAGCTAGAGTGTATTATGCTAAGTGAAATAAGTCAGTGAGAGAAAGACAAATACCATGTGATTTTGATCATGTGGAATTTAAGAAACAAAACAGATGAACAGGGAAAGGGAAGGAAAAAGAAAATAAAAACAGAGAGGGAGGCAAACCATAAGAGACTCTTAACTATAGGAAACAAACTGAGGGTTGGTGGAGGAGAGGTGGGTGGGGGATGGGGTCACTGGGTGATGTGTGTTAACTAAATTGAATTTAAATTAAAAAAAATTTTTTTTAAAGATTTTATTTATTTATTTGACAGAGAGAGATCACAAGTAGGCAGAGAGGCAGGCAGAGAGAGAGGAGGAAGCAGGCTCCCTGCTGAGCAGAGAGCCCGATGCGGGGCTCGATCCCAGGACCCTGAGATCATGACCTGAGCCTAAGGCAGCGGCTTAACCCACTGAGCCACCCAGGCACCCTAAATTAAAAATTTTAAAAAAGAAAAGAATTTATTTAGTTAAAATTTAAAATGTATGCAAAGTGTTTGGGAGAATGTGATGTTCTATAAGTTATTATTGTCGTTTTTCTTATCCTTACAGTGGTAAGGCTATCCATTCAGCTGTACTGTTCTAAAAATTAGAACAACCCGTGAAATAATACCGTCATGCATGTACACTGAACACACATATTTCCCCATTATTTCTCACCACCCAAAGACGTAGGTACTGATAACTCCATTGTAGAGACAATGGCACTGTAAGTCAGAGAGGTCATGAACTGGACAAGAGTCACCCAGTTAAGAAATTATGGAGACTTTGGTTGAACTCGTATCTTTCAGACACCAATGTTAAGAAAAACCAAAAAACAAAAAAACACTACATTTACCCAGAAAGATATACATAAAAAACATTCACCGTTCTAACCAAATAGTAACTCTCTGAAGTGAGTTATAACTAGAGAAGGAAATAGTTCCTTAATCCCTGAAGAGGTGTGGAGGGCATAAGGAAGTAATCGAGAGGCAGTCAGCTTTCATTGCAGCTCAGAGCGTGAGAGCAACTGCAGTGTCATAAATGCAATGAGGCGTCCGGCTCCTGAGTCTTCGGCCAATGGCAGCCAAGAATGGCCCAGAAAGGCCTCATACAGTCAACCACTCCACACAACGCTCTGTTTCAGAAGAAACGTATGGGAACGTTTTCCTCTCAGCCCTGGAGTTTCCTCAGAGAGCAGAAAATGAAACCTGATGCACGAACAAAGGAATGGCCTTTCTGAGCAGGGGTGGAACCAACTGAATCATCCAGGCTCTGTTCTTTTCTGATTTATCAAGAGCCTCCAGGAACCTGCTCCCTTTCTAGGCAGGAAAGAACAATCTGTATGCAGTGGAGACAAGAAGATAACAAGAGTCTCAGTGTTGGAATTGCTTGGAAGATACCCAAGGCATCTCCCTCTGCCAAGCGTCTTTTCCCAGTGTTAGTGAAAGGCAGAACTGAGTTAAAACAGTGACGGGGGCTACATAAGTTCCTCCTCCTTGACCCCAGCCCCATCCCAGATTCAGAATCTTCTCACTGGGAAATCCCCCTTTCCCCTTCCCTTCACTGGCTCACTTTCTCCGGCTTCCTGACTGCTCGGGCGACCGACCTCTTTTTGGTATTTTACACCTCAGAGTAAAAACAAAAGCTTTGATTCTGGGATCACTTGCTTTTCAAGCTTTGTCTCTAAGTGATGCAGGAACAGAAGCCTGGCTGAGAACAAAGCAAAAGCGGGCACCCTGCAACCTTCCCCCACCCCCACTCCTGGCTGGGACATCTGTGACATTCTTTATGAATCTCCCAACTATCTTAATGTTAATACCTTGCTAGAGGGAAAAACCTTGGCAATGACAAGGCCTCAAGGCACCCGGTATCTTACAGGTCCTCTTTAGCATATGAAAGTTCTATAGAAACCTCCCTTTTTCCTTACCCCCTCCCCCTCCCCCAACCCGATCCTACAGAACCCGCCACTCCAGCGACCTCTCTTTCTGCCCACGGGTCCTGTCCCCGTGTCTTAATAAACCACTATTTTGCACCAAAGATGTCTCAAGAATTCTTTCTTAGTCATCAGCTCTAGACTGCCCCCCCGCCGCCACTGAACCTCATTTATATTCTAAAACATCATCATAATCACTGACTGGGAAACTCAATCACCTCTTCAGAGGAACGGCGCAGAGAAAAAGGAGCAGATTTGGGCAGGAAAAGTGAAGGGTCCCCCCAGGCCTCTGAGATCTCAGAGCTGAGGCTAGCTGACTTTTTCTCTCCCGGGACTGCAGGGCAAAGCAATGAACAATTCTTTTTTCACTTGCCGATTGTGAGCTCCAGCTCCCACCGCTTACCCGCTGAGGCTTTTGAGGAAGGAAATTGTGTGGTTACCTGTCAGTGAAGGAAAAAAAAAATTCCATTGGGGTAGTGGGCCTATTTTACCAGCCACAAAGAGGAAATTTATTTTTTCGTCTATTGAAGTATGCAGCTCTGCTGTTTTTTGTTTGGTTGGTTTTTATGTTTTGGTTTTTGTTTTGGATTTTTTTGCCTTTTTTTAGGCCAGGAGTAATTGAGCCAGAATTAGGAGAAAAACAAACATAAATTATGATATTTTATAATGAAATAACACATCTCAGGATTTATTTATTTATTTGTCAGAGAGAGAGAACGAGCAGGAAGAGCGGCTGGCAGGGGGAGAAGCAAACTCCTTGCTGAGCAGAGAGCTTGATGCGGAACTCAACCGCAGGACCCTGGGATCATGCCTTGAGTCAAAGACAGAGGCTTAACCAGCTGAGCCATTCTGGCATCCCTAAATAACACATTTCAATCTCAGACCCTTCCGCAGAAGGTAAGACATGAGAATTAAAAAAAAATAAAAATAAAAAAAAAGTCCTAGCTTTTTTACCTTTTACCATAAAAGTAAAAGTTATCCTCATATGGATTTCTCAAAATCAGAAAGTGCAGTAGAGGTAAAGTGGAAGTAAGGAGCTATTAAATTTATTTTATCCATCGCAGTCTAATGGCCTCAAATGGGAAGACTGTGTGCTGTCCTCCCTTGTGTACTCAGTGTCACTCATAGAGGGGAATATGGGTAGGTAGCATGAAGGTTTTAACTCGTTTGTTAACTAGAGTCTGCTGGTAGTTACTGGGACCTCTGTGCTGAGGATTCCAAGGCTCAGAGGAAAAGAGTGTTGTGACCCATTCATGCTGTTTTTCAAGGCTATGAGTTGGGGGAGGAGAGAGTCCGGATACCCTGATGTATTTCCCATTCCTTTGGTAAAAATTTCAGCAAGTGGTGACTGAATGACTCTGCCTCTGGAAGAAAAAGAGGTGAAAGAAATTTTGCCGATAAAAGAATTTATTTTGTGAGATCCTGACGACTTCTCTGTAGAAATAAAGAACCATTTGGGGGGAGTTCCAGTTTCTAGTTCTGCATATAAGGAGCTTGAAAACTGCCACTCTACCACAATGACAAGTTAAAAGCTGAACAGACTAAGAAAAAAAAAAATCAAAACTCTTCTTGGACCCATAAAAGAGGGGAGCACATAGGGGCAAACACTGGCCCCCAAGATTGGAAGGATAGACCAGCAAACACAGGGAGTCATGGCTTACCAGATCAAGCTCACCAGTGAAAACCACCATGGGACCCAGTGCCAGGGTTGGAAAAACCGGAATCGGAAGTGACAAATTGCTGGAGGCTTAGGACAGATGATGTGGAGAGTGAAAAAACTCCAGAGCACAATTGTTTGTGTAATAACAAAGGAGTGTGACTGGCGGGCCAAAGCTAGTGGTGAAACCCACAGTGAGCAAGGACCATGCACAGGCATTATGATATCTATCTTCTTTTGTGAGAAATCCTCCATAAAGTGATGTTTCTATAAGGACTATTTATCAGAATTAAACTCAGGCAACTCAAAATTATGTTGGTGTTTTAAGGACCTATTTAGCCAGAGCGCTTCCATCCACCCGTTAAACAAAAACCTTGTTGTTTAACCCTTAAACTGTCCAAGCCCCCCTTTCCCCAGGGGACTTAAAACAAGTCCCAGAAACCAGCCCCAGGTAACAAAGCCCAGATACAAGTGGGAGTCAGGCCAGGTGGAGACATCTGATCAGTGGGGGGTTGCATACTGTCTCCCTAGCTACCAAGGAGTATGGGCCCCGCCCTTTGAGAGCCTTTTGGGCGCCAATTATAACGAAGGTGATAGGCTAGATCAAATGTCTACTATAAGGTAAATTGTAATTCAATTGGTCACTTATGTGTGACCTAACATGACTATGGAGTTTCCTGTGTGTGTTACAATCTCATTGGTCACCTGTGCGTGGCCAGGCCTGACCACATGGCCTTTGCCCTTAAAAGCTAGTCTGTGAAACAGAGAAAGGTCGCCCTCTCTTATAAGAGGTGCGGCCCCGAATGTTCGGCTTGATTCTTGATGCTTGGCGCGAAGCAAAGCTTTGCTTGACCTTCGCTTTGCATCAGTCTCGCTCCTTTAATCTTGGACCCATTATTGGGAGACCTATCAGTTGGCAGTTGCATTCCCCTTCAATCCCCGAGAGCTGTTTGATCCAGGCCTGCCGGCCCGACGCTGTTAATTAAACATTACCAATGGCAGCAGGTGCTCAGGGCTGGCCCATACTATTTTTTAAGTAACCGTTTTGGCTTCAAACCAACCACTTTCAGGATAAATAAGTCCTTGGGTCACCTTTTTAATGGCAAAGACATTTCCTGTACAAGAATGGTCTATGGTCTTCCTCTGCTTTGCTTCATTGCAAGGTAAACTCACTGTAAGACATTTAATTCGTGTTTCCTAACCAAAGGATGATTGATGGCACCCAAACAAAGAAGGGGAGTCAGGAAGACGAAAAGATAAATGGGCATTCCTCTGCCCAGAGGAAACATTTAAACTCTTGTGTTTGGCCCATTGGACAGGCCTGTTCCCCATCCTCCACACCCCACAGTTTCGGGGGCCAGGAGGGAGCAATTACCAACAGTGTCCGTGTGTAAGGCAGGGAGCAGCAGCGTGCAGCTGCGAAACGCCCTAAGTGTAACCAGAGCATATGGCTTCCTCTAAAATGCCGCTGCTACAGTAACTGTTCTCACGCTGTCGTAAGACCCTGTTTAAATCCTGGAAAACCTGTTCTACCTCTCCACCACTGCCTGGATTTGGAGAGGGAGAGAAGACAGAAAGAAACAGATAGTGAGGGGGTGAGGGGCTTGTCAGGAAAGATTGCATAGAAAGGATAACCCTTGAGCTGAGACTAGCACGATGAGTGCATATTCCTCTGGAATTCTGGAAGAAGGGACAGCCTAAGCAAAAAAGACGCAGAGGACAAAGAGCTAGGCATGCACAATTCACGTCTTCCACGACAGCCTCATCCTCTGCCAGGAACTCAAGATTTGGAATGGTGACATCATCGCCTGCACCAGCTAAGTGATTCTTCTCTCCTCCTCTCTTCTCACCGGCCAGGGGGCCAGATCCACTCGAGGAACATCAACCGTAGGCAATGAGCAGCCTCAGAGTTTTCCAGCAGAGATAACATGACCAGAGTCGTGCTTCAGAAAGATCACTCCAGCAGCCGTGAGGAGGATAAACAGCAGAAGGGACATTTGGAATTAAATGTAATAGACCAGAAATAGCAAGAAAAGTTGGTGGCCTGAACTCAGAGCCAGACTGAGACATGTGGGAAATCTGAGTAGGATAATTATTTGTCTCTCTTACAAACTGATATTTTCTCATATTTGCTCAACATTTGCTTAGAGAAGGGGTTCGGTGTTAATCACCGCTCAGCAAACGAAAAGCCCTGCATTATCCAGAACCCTCCTGCTTCCTAAGGCAGTTTAAGTGACCTTTTGCTCTGAAGGTCTCAGTCCTCCCTCCAAAGGCTTTTCAACATACTCCTTTCAACGAATGCAGAATTCTCCTGAAAGGATTGTTGGTAAAAAGATTTCCAATGGACTTTCAGCACTGTCCATCGAAAAGCATTCTAGGCTCTCAGCTGGCTTAACCTAGCCCTCTGTCTGTCTTCGCTTAAACTAAATCACAGCAGAGTGTTTGGGAAGGACAGGATTGCTAGAGGCATCATTCAAGAAATAGAGTGCATATGGCCCAGCGGCTGAAAAGCAGGGGTGAAGGCAGAGGAAAGAATCAGCAATGGAGAATGGGAAAGAGGAGCTGGAAAGGGAGGAGAAACTTGAAATAGATGGGTCTTAGAATCCATGTCAGATGGGGTTGACAAACAGCCCCTAAATCTCAGTGGTTTAAATGTAAACTTCTCACTCATGCAAAACCCAGTATAATTCCTAATAGGGAGACCCCCCCCCTTAAAGAGGTGACTCGGGGACCCAGGCTACTTCTCCCTTGTGGCTTGGCCATCGTGGTTTCAAAGTTGCCCAGTGTCAGCCTACCAGCAGGTAGTTAGAAGACCACGCTCCTCAGGTCAGAAATGACGAGCTCCATGTTCTCCCACATGGTTAGCAATAAGTAAGTCATGGGGCCTGCCAGGATGTAATGGGGACAGGGAAATGTAGTCCCTGTCTGGGTACTGCTGTTCAGTAACTCTACATATGGAAGGGGTCCCCAAAACAGTCATCACCTGCCAGATCTGCCACACGTGTCAAAAGAAGAAAAAGTTCGAACACGTGAGTAATTGATAAACTTAATTTTTGTATTCAACATATGAACTGATAAAACAAAATGTGGCATATGCATATTATGAAATATTATTCAGCCTTTGAAAAGGAAATTCTGGCATACACCAAAACACGAAATGAACCTTGAAAATATGCTAAATGGAATATGCTAGTCACATAAGAACTAACATATGATTTCTCTTATAACTTGAGTACCTAGAGTAGTCAAATCATGAGACAAAAAGTACACTGGTGGTTACCAGGGCTGTGGAGAGGGAGCAGGGGGAGTTGGTTTTGTTCTGGGTACAGAGTTTGAAGGAAGATGGAAAAGTTCTGGAGATAGATAGTGGTGATGTTTGTACAACAGTGTAAATATGCTTAAAGCCACAGATTGTACCCTTAAAAAATGCAAGAGCAAAGAGCAAATTTTGTTATATAGATATATCTACAATAAAAAGTACTTAAAATTTTTCATGAAGATGCTTAGCCCTGGATAAAAATATCGAATATCTAATGTTGACTAGGCATAAGGTTGCATATAAAGAGAAAACACCAAACTTTAAATTTTTAAAATATATGTACTATCTATTTTAATTGAATGATTAGCCGATAGAATAATTTATCTCCAAATTGACCTTTAAGTCTAGGGGAGACTGAATCCCATAGGTTTTCAGGTCTAGATAAAAAACAATTAGCTATCTTTAAGGCCTTATCTTGTTCCCTTTAGGTCTGGAAATGTACCCCAAATGCTTGGCAACTTAATCTAGCACCAAAAAAAAAAAAAAAAAAAGAAAAAGAAAAAGGACCAGATTGTCAGTGGAAGGAAAGCATGATAGCAAACCATATGCACACAATATGACACTTCTTTTTCACATAAATATGACATCTATATATATTTATATATATAACCAAAAGAATTAACAGTAATCCATTCTAAACAGTGTGATCATAAGAAATGGTAACTTTCTTCTGGATATTGTCTTCTTCTTCCAAAATCTATTTTATAAGTATGTATTAGCTTCAAAATCTACTAGTCTAAAAAAGCAGATAGTTCTCAGTCTTCAGAGCCTAAGAGGGTCAGTTTTGTTAACTTTGAGAATAAACCTCCAGAGGGTACGTCGTGGTGGATCTCTGTGATACACCTTCCCTCCAGAGATTGCTTCTTTCTCTTTACTTCAAGTACATTTGACACCTTCTAATCTGGGTAGGCTTAAATGTCAGCTGCAATTTAACACTTTTCAGAGGACCACGCGATGAATCTCTTGCCCAAGAAACATGCCACATAAACAACTTCTTCAGTGATTCTAACCTTCCTCACAAAAACTTCTGTCACAAAGGGCATGGAGGAAGTGACAGGATGTCCAAGTAAAACATGCAACAATGGCAAGAAATACATTGGCGAAGCTGCCCCCAATGTTCTGAAAACACAATATTTGTGTTCCTTTTTTCTCCCCTTTTTCCCTCCATTTTTGGGACCCTTTTGTTTTGATTTTATTTGCCTGTCCTTCGTCAGCTGTCCCTGCTGTTTCCTTTAGGATGGTTATTGGGCAAAAGGGAACAGGAACCCAATGCTCATCGTGTAAGAAAAAAGTGTCTGGTACAAAGTAAGCAGTTAACAACTTCAACAACTTCAACTTCAACTTCTTCTTCTTCTTCTTCGTCTTCTTCTTCTTCTTCTTCTCCTTCTTCTTTTTTTTTTTTTCCCTAGTGGAGCCAGGATGGAACACTGCAAAGGTAGCCATTACAGTAGCAAAGCAGGGATTAGCTAGTGCTTCAGTATAGTCCTGTTTTCAAGCAACCTTCGATGGGGCCAAATTTGTAAACCCTTAGGAAGGAGAACATAGAGTAATTCATTCTCATTGTCCTTAGAGTAAGAGAAAAATGGTAAGTTCTGCTTTACACACTTTTATAAACACTAAGGTGCATGTAATTTGAATACAAAACTTCTTGCATCTTTCCTCAGATTTAGTCATAGCTTTTTCTTTATTTTTTAATTTTTATATATGGGTAGTAGCTTATATCCTCCCAAGTGACTCAGGGTCTTGGAATGTCAGAATCATGTTTTATCCCTTCTCCTAAGTCATGGGTAGGGTGAAGCACTTTGCCAGGCCCTGGTAGTTGCTTAATATAGGTTTTTAAAAATCAAAGTAATATATGTACCTTTCAAACAATGAAACAAATATTCTAAATGTTTAAAATACTTTCACAGAAACAACACCACAGTCCCCTACATACATGCCTGATCTTCTACCCCACCTTGACTTAGGTGACTACTTTGAATTCCTATCACCATTTCTACTGGTTCTTTTTCCATATTACTTTCCAATATATATATATATTATATCTTGACTTACCAAGTTTATTTCTTCCCTTTGGACATTTTGCATTAATAGAGGGTTTAAGGCCCTTACCCCACCATTGCTCACACACTCAGTTCTCTCTTCTCCTCCCAATAAAGCCACATGACAATTTGTAGCAAAAGAAATAGTTGATGGCCATATTATTATGAGGATGTAAATATTATCCACTGCTAAGCCAAAGAGTGCTTAAGAATTATATTTTCCTTTATCAACAACCTTTTGTTTCACTTTCTTTTTTCATTTGTAAAGTTTTCTATGTGAGTAATTACTCCACCAAATCTGTCAAATGTTTGTCTATTTACTATTCAAGAGCTCTTCTTTCTGTCTTTCCACTAGAGTGCTCCCTTCCGGATTTCTCCATCCTTCAGCACAGAGTCATTGGAGAACTTCCTTCTGTGGCTATTTTTCTTTTTTTTCTTTCTTTCTTTTTTTTAACAATTTTTTGAAGACATTTTATTTTAGGATAGTCAAAAGTTCATAGAAAACTTGAGGGGAAGATACAGAGATTTCCCATTTGTCCCCGGCCTTCTTCCATGCATAGCCTCCCCCACTATGAATATTCCCCACTGGAGTGGGACATTTGTTATAACTGATGAACCTACATGAATACACCCTTACCACTCAAAGTCCATAGTTCACATGACAGTTTACACTTGGTGCTGTACATTCTATGGGGTTGGACACATGTATAATGACATGTATCCATCATTTTGATATTATATAGAGTATATTCACTGCACTAAATATCCTCTGTGCTTCACCTATTCATCCTCCTCCCTGTCCTTACATATATTCTTTAAAAATTTTATTTATTTGTCAGAGAGAGAGAGATCATAAGCAGGGGGACCAGCAGGCAGAAGGAGAAGCAAGCTCCCCGCTGAGCAAGGAACTCAATGTGGAACTCGGGATCTTGATCTGATGTGGCTGTTATTCTTTAGCTAGCTGTTTCCAAAGCCTTGTCTTCCTCTTTCATGTTTTATCCATCCCCAATAGCTTTCTATGACAGGATGCATGGATTACATATTTTGAGACCTTTTATGTATAAAAATTGTTTTTCTACACTGATACCTGAATATGAATGAGCCAATGAATGGGAACAGGATTCGCATGTGCAAAGGCCCACAGGCAAGCAGGCATAGCACATTTGTGAAGCTATCAAAGAAAAGAGTTACAGGCTTGCATCAACCAGATGAATAGTAAGAAACTAGATTACAGCCTTAACTTTCATAAGAAGATAATTTCACATGAGAGCAAAAGAAATTGCTTCAGTTGACTATTGATTCACTGATTTATGAAAGCCAAGAAAAGAAACAGAAGAGTCTTATCCATACAAACAGAATTAGAGACAATACCATAGATGATTTTATAATTTAAACCACAATTTTAATGGCAGCAAGATGTTAGGAGGAAAGATGATTCAAGGAAACATTTTGTCTGCTGTCTTTCGACAATTTCTCCTACTTCCAAAAGATCATTACTGCTGTTTAGTCATATGGGGGTTACCAAACTCGACCGTGTGTCAGCATTATCAAGGAGAGCTTTAAAAAAATTCAGTTCCGGTTCTCACCTTAGACCTACTGAATGAGAAACCCACTTGGCTAGAGTTTGGGAATAAGAATATGGGGTGAGGGGAAAAGAAACTGAGGTTATTGTGGTATGGACAGTTAATGGAAGCCCCTCTTTCTTCTATCTTCTCAGGGTGTCCAAATACCCTTCTATTCAGGGAGCAAAGGCTATGCCTTGTATCTCACTATATCCCAATGCTAGAACTCTCTGGGGCTAAAGACACACACTCAATAAACTTACATTGGACACTTATCACCTTAAACTGTATCACCCACTTTTTGAAACTTCACGTTACACCACTTGGCTTATACCAAAGTCCTACACTGTTTACACTAACCAAAGAAATCCAAAGAAGCTTTTTGCTTTTAGGGGGTGAGGGGAGAGGCAAGGGCGAAAAGGAAAAATAGCGTTCAGAGGTTGTTCAGCATTGAGTCCCCTACAGGTGGCATCACTCTTGGTGGTGAGAGTGGCGCCACCCAGCGCCTTCCCCCGGAACTACACTCAGCATCCCGGCATCAAGCTGCCAGAGTTTTGAAAATTGTGAGCATGTGTGCTTTTTTCTATGTATTTTGTTCATCCGCTAGCAAGATGTGACCTGAGGTATCAGAAAAACCCAGAAAATGTAAAAGCGAGAAAACCCAAACATTTTTCCATATAAATTAACGGCAATTGCTTTTGGGCTTTGTGCCATTTTGGCTTCAGCAAGTTTTACAGGACACTACTTTCAGATGGTGGAGGAAACCTGTAAATGTTGATAATATACCCGGCCCACAAGCCCCACCATCCTTGGACTAGCCTGCAAGATACTTGAGGGCCTGCTATCCATTGTATCAACATATCTAAATATCCACTCCCAAATATAAACACGCGCTACACTAAATGTAACAAGAAGGAAGTTACTGAAATAGAGAAGAAATATAGTACATACATTTAGTATCAGTTTTAACTGGCTGTTTTCACTCTGATATCAAAGGCATAAATCAAACCATGCTGTATTTTGTTGTTGTTATTTAAAGAATCTGTAAGCAAAATTAAAGTTTCAAGATTGAGGATGAGCCTGAGTGGTAGGGAAAAAAGAAAAAGCTAGAGTCCTCTAGGAGAGGGACATTGGAAGGACATGGAATGGGACATTGGAGTCCTACTGAAAAGAAGTCTTGCAGTGTTCTTATTCCATAACTGTTAATTAGCAGCATGTAGTCTCTGTTGGATTTTTTGATAAATATTTATATGATGCTAACTGTATCCGACTATTATTTGGAAGAGATAATAAAAAGCTGACTAATACTGTCTTCAGCAAGGACATTGAGAACTTCCTCATCCAGGAAGACAGTGCTTAACAGGGTAAGTTTAACCAGCGAGGTGCTGGTGTTTTTCACAGGGGTCAAATGATAATAATAACGAACTCTAAAACAGTGTGCCCCAAAATATAAAATTCAAAGATCAAGACTTCTATGTCATCTAAATCTAACAGATCTTGAAGTATGTTATCTTGTGCATCATGCCACAAAAATATAAAGAAGCCCCCCACCACACACATAATTTTTACTGTGTAAGTCTCCCACAAGGACAAACTTCACGGTAAGTGATTTTCCCCTTTCTTCCTTTGGGTAGAAATAGAAATTCTGTCAGAATATCCTGTGGTCTTTTTTTTTTTCTTGCTTTGGTTTTTAAATCTTCTTCTGGTTATTAAAATAACACACATTTTATTAGTAAAGCACATGCAAGTATAAAGGAATAGGGATGAAATCAGTCATTAACATCTTAGGATATTTAACTGTAGTAATTTTTTTCTGAATTCTGACATAGTAAGAATTTATAGTATGCAAATTTAGAATCTTGACTTTTTTTCCCACTTACTGTTCTTTGTGAATACATTTTTTATAAGATCCCTTTTATTTTTATTTATTTTTTTAAACAATTTTTATTTCTTTTCAGCGTAACAGTATTCATTGCTTTTGCACCACACCCAGTGCTCCATGCAATCCGTGCCCTCTCTACTACCCACCACCTGGTTCCCCCAACCTCCCACCCCGGGCCCCTTCAAAACCCTCAGATTGTTTTTCAGAGTCCATAGTTTCTCATGAGAAATACAAAATACAAAATACAAAAAAATACATTTTTGACCACTTTCTGACTATTCTTTTGTGATACATGCCTAGAAGAATAAATAGGACATGGCCTCCTTAAGAATTTTAATATATACAGCCAAATTGCTTTTCAGAAATTTTGTACCAATTCACCCACCAACATTTGATGTGGGTGCCCATTCTATCTCACTCTAACTAGCACTGGATTTTAAAAATTTATTCTGTACTCACCAAAAAGAAATGTAGTTTCCTTTTTTTTAACATTTGCATTTATTTGAGTTCTGGTAAAGTTGTTTATATGTACTGGCTAGTAACATTTTTCTTAGATTGTTGGAAGTTTCATTTCTTTTGCCCATTTACCTCTCAAAATTTTACTGCTTTTGTTAGCATTTTGTATGTGTTCTTAATATGTTAAGATTATAAACCTATCTGTCATGTTTCCTCTAAATACCACATTTCCTTGATTCTAAGTTTCCATTGATGGGAAGACACACCATTATTTTAATAGCAGCTTTTAAGGAAAAAAATAACTATACTCATAAGATGTTGATTATAAAGACATTTTGACTTCAGAGATGTTAAAATGTAGGGAATGTTAAAATATTAAGATGTAGAGAATGTTAAAATGTAGAACTGGTTCTAAATCAATATAGTATGAATTTATTATAGGTTCTTAGAAACTGAGTCTATTATCTGATGGGTTTTGATACTGGACAGAGTGATATGACTCAGTATCTAAGTGTAACCAGTTTGAAGAAATATATAGTTTTGTTGTTGTTGTTGTTTTTAAGAAAAAGAGAGAGTGTGCCTGTGCACTGTAGGGGGAGGGGCAGAAGGAGAGGGAGAAAGAATATTAAGCAGACTCCCCTGCTCGGCATGGAGCCCAACATGGGGTTTGATATCCCGACCCCAAGATTATGACCTGAGCCGAAGCTAAGAGTCAGTCACTTAATCAACTAAGTCACCCAGGCACCCCTGAAGAAATACATGCGTTTTAATATATGTCATTAAAATATTGAATCAGTGGCAGCTACCTGAACTTGAGCCATCAATTATTTGAAGCCATTTAGGTGATAAGTGGTTCTTGATGATGTAGAAATTGATGGACAAGAACTCTGCTATGAATGCTAATGTCATGTGTTGAGTCTTATGTGTCAGGAAACTTCTACACATCTATCTATAGTTACGTCTCTGCATCTGTATGTATTTACATATATATCCTATGTATGCGTATTTGTGCATGTGTGTGTGAGTGTGTAATCGTGTGTGTAATGCGCCATTGGTGTTGAGTGTTTTAACATTTACAGAAGCTACCACCCCAGAACCATGTTTCAGAATTCTTTTCATGTCCATTATCCACGGAAAATCATAGAAAGTCTTAGAAAATGGGGTGGCTTTGAAATATGAAGGTTTATTGATGTGGAGCTATTATACATGTAAAACTTATAATGGCATAATCTGAACTGGGCTTCTTTACTGTATCAGAGGCTTGAATGTGGACTCTCATTATCCTTCCTGATGAGGGCCACTTGTCGTGCGGTAAGTGTATGTTCTGTGCTAATCACTGTTGTAGAAATTCGTGAAGGCAAGGACTCCAGGCAGAACCAATAGTTTGGCTCTAACTTACTTTTTTCATTCCCATATTTATTGAGCACCTGCTGTGTGCCAAGCACTGTTTTCTGTGCTGAGAGGATTGGGACGAACAAGAAAGACAGAGTCCCTGATCTCCCGGTAGAGCTCTTCCTCAGCTTAGAATGGGGTTATGGCCCAATAAACTCATTGCAAGTTGAGAATATCATAAGCTGAAAGTCACCTAATACCTCTAACTTACTGAACAGCATAGTTTAGCCTAATCTACCTCAGACAAGCCCAGAACACGTACATTAGCCTACAGTTGGTCACAATCACCTGACACAGACCCTATTGTCTAATAAACTGTTGAGTGTCTCATGGAATTTACTGAATACGGTACTGAAAGTAAAAACCAGAGTGGCTACATGAGTACAGAACGATGTTAAGTGTGTTGGCTATTTGCCCTCGGGATCGGGTGGCTGACTGGGAGCCGTGGCCGCCCCTCCCCAGCGTCATGAGAAAGTATTACACCCATATCGCTAGGCTGGCAGTCAATATTTCTAGTATAGTTTCTACTGAGACCGTATCACTTCAGCACTATGATAAGTCAAAAAATCATTAAGTCCAACCGTGGTAAGTCAGGGACTGTCTGTATTCACACCTGCTGGGTCTGCTGGGAGAACAGCCGTAAACAAGTTAACGACTAAATAAAAAAAATGTCAGAGGGTAAGCAGTAGAGTGAAGAAAATGAAATGTGGCCGTGGCCGGTGAGCGCCCCCGCCTGCCGGAGCATGTGCCCTTTCTTGAGCGCCAGGCCTGTCAGCATGGACAGGCCGCTCTCTCGCCAAGCCTTCTCGCTAAAGCAGACTGGGTTTCAGATGAGTGGAAGTCTGTTGGTCTTGCATTTAAGGCACTTTGAGGCACCTGCTCTACAGATTAAGAGTTTATATTTGGGTATAAATATTACCTGACATGTAAGATAATGATTGGTTCTTAACAATATAATTTCAAAAGGTTACTGAGTGATTTATACACAGGCTGCTTGGCTGCTCTCCATGAAAACAGTAACTACTTCATTTAGCTCCCTAAATAAAAGGCTCTTTGGGGCTATTTTTCTAGGGCAGCCACCAGCTGAGGCCTGCTAAGTAACAGAGCTGTTCTCCCCGTCTGGAGGTGCAAACCCAATTCTTTGGGATCTCAGGGTTGCCGAAGCCAAGCTCACTGCCGTCTGCAACCTTGGGTTCCATCTCCATCTCTTGCCCAGACCAATGAGAAAATCCACACCCCACTTCCCCAATCGACTGCTCTAGGGACCCTGGTTTTTCTTTACAATGAATCTAGGCATGGTGGCAGGGGCCAATAATGCATCCTTTTGTTTTGCTCACACCTGTGAATCTACATTTTCTGAGTAAAGATCATTCTACTTTTAGTTGGATTTTTAAAATTTGTCTTCATTGAAACAGCATGACTCAGCTCAATCCCCTCACCCCCTACACCACCAGCTCTGTTGGATTCTGTCTTAATTTAAAATTTTGATACTTTATTGTGCATTTTTTTTGGATTAGCTTTTTTTTTTTTTTAAGATTTTATTTATTTGATATAGAGAGTAAGAGCACAAGCCTGGGGGACAGAGGAAGAGGGAGAAGCAGGCTTCCCATTGAGCAGGGAGCCTCCCTCGGAGCCCCCTCCCAGGATCCTGGGATCATGACCTGAGCCGGAGGCAGATGCTTAACCGACTGAGCCACCCAGGTGACCCTGCATTAGTTTCTTCTATTTAAATATTGCATCACAAAATTATTTACAGTGATTTCCGAGTTTTTTGGAACTCACTTAACTTCTGCACTTGGGATGAGTGCCCTATTCACCTCACCTTCTTCCTGATCTTGCCTGGGATGACTGTGGGGTGCAGAGCTTGTCTACTGACCACACTGGACTGAGAGAAATAAATGTTTGTTGTGCTAAGCCACTGAGATGTGGGAGCATTTTTGTAACAGTGGAAGCCATCTACCATAACTAATACACTTGTTAATTGCTCCTGGATTAATTGCATCCTGGATCCTAACGGATGTTTCTTAAGTTTTTCCTTTATTTAGTAAAGAATTCTATTTCTGTATTATCCAAAACATCTCTTGTAACTAACTCAGGAGACGTGCTGAAGATTAGCTTCTTCTATCATTTTGTAATCCCATTAAAAAATCTTACATCAGTGATTCGATCACTCAAAAACTCAAAACTGTCTCCCTGTTCTGACTGCACTCATATACCTTTTCTAAGTGACAGGATAGCACAGTAGTTACACGCACAGACTGTGGAGTCAGATAATTCTAGATCTGAACACCAGTTTGGTAGAATGCATAACTTTAGACTCAATATTAAATTCTCTGAACCTTAATTCCTTCATTTATAAAATTTATATGAATTTATAAAATTCATATAACAGTGTTCTGTGAGGAATAAGTGAGATAAGACTTAGCTTATAGTGAGCACATGATAATGATTGGTAGTTACTCTAATTTTCTTTTGAAGTCACTTCTTACCTCTCCTACTCTGGTATTTCATGTAAATCTAAACTGAGAAAGTATTTCTCAACCAGTAGTACCTCATTCCGCTTAGCAGAATGATTAATTTTCAACAGAAATTTGAACTGGTATTAAAAGCAGTTCTGTGGCAGTACTGTGGCTGGGAAAGCAGTGGTCCCCACAGTTGTTCTGTGCAGGCAGGGTCATGGGAGTATTTGGTGCTGCCACATCCCAGAAGCTCAGGTATCAAGACTAACTCTAGAGAGCCTGGTCCCCACCCATAAAGGGAGCTGTCCGTAGGGAGTTATAAATAAGAATGGAATCTCTGCCATTTGATTAAATTCAAAATATACACTGGCAGTTAGAATTAAGTTATCTTTGCCAAAAAGAAACTCAGGAAACAATGGACATTGGAATTTTCTTTTGAGGACAATTTCCCACAAGAGCTTTTTTTTTTTTTTTTCCCATTCTTGTTACCTGTAAATGTCTCAATTCACAGAAAAGATTAGTAGCAGGAAAAAAAAGAATATTAAAATAGTTTAGTATTTTAATGTCTATTTAAGAAGAGAAGATACTGAGATCAGTTAAAATAATCAACTTTCTCTTTTAATTTAATGAAAATATTTGCTTCCTAGATTATGGAATCCTAGAGCTTTAAGTTCTGGCTTATGTTAGCTAGTCTTTCTTAAGAGTTCTGCAATCACACAATAGCTTGGCAATGATTCATGCTGTCCAAAGACTAGAACAGGACGCAGACAACATGATAACATTTGTAAATTCCAATTTCTTCTTCTATTTAAAGTATTTAAAATGGAAAGGATCAAGCAATGGTTTTGAAATCAACACCAATGTCTGTTTCAAAGGGACGAGCCACACATGTTAGATGTTTAAAGCTGGGACCCCAGACATATTTCTGCTCTTGTTATTTAAAGCGTTGGGCCCCCTCAGATAAGATCGGTGTTTTGGAAAAATACAGAGAGGTTGAGAATCAGCTATAGAGAGGGCTGATGGCCAAGGCACTTATCTTTGAAGGCACTTATGAAACCCTAAGTGGCATAATACCCAGAGAAATTATTGGAGCTGAGGAGTCAGGCAGGGCTACCGTGATGGTAGCGATGGGACGGGCGACCTGAGTTTTGCAGGGTGACTAAGCATAGGCAGACAAGGTAGGAAGGGTGTTCCTGGTACAGGAAACAGTAAATTACAAGTGTTGTTCCTCAGATATGGAGACTTGTGGCTAAATTTTGAAGGATGAGTAAGAAGAGGCAGACAAGACAGGAAAGAGTAATCCTGGGTGAGGAGAGTAAATCTTGAACATCAGAGGCCATGTGCTGCTTCATTTTCCCACCAAAACTCTAGCACAGAGCCTGGCAGAGTAGGGATTGTGAAATGATTGACTGTGGGGTAGATGAACGGATACATGCAGAAAGCAGTTATCCTCATTTTTAGTCCTCAGAATTCAGCACTCTGTCCCAAATGGGACCTGGGAATCTCCGTACTTTTCCAAGCCTCCCTAAGCCTCTGTCATGCATCAGACAGCTGTGACATGGGTCACATCTGGCAGCAGCTGTGTGGTTACCCAAGACACACCAGTCTGAAGAGGAAGGCACTGTTTTCTTAGCTTTGGGCTCTGCGGGGAAATGAAGTCAGTCTTAATACAGAGATCAAAATCAGCTGCAGGATAAACCAAGTTGTTCATTAATAAAAACATGGACTGGGGGTGTGGGTGGAGGGTAGCAAACATTAAATTAATATTAAATTCCCCCTCACAGAGCAGAGAGTCTTCCTTTGATGCTGCTTTTCAAATTGAGGATAGCTTTATAGTATCCAGAGAAAGTTATCCGTCTCTTTAGCTACACAGCTGACCGAATTTAAGAGCAAAGTGACTAATGCTCCCCAGTCCGTGAAGCCTTCTGGCTCTGGGGACTAAAGTTTGGACTGACAAGCCCGTGGTCATGAGGACACTGGGGCAAACCACTTTTATTATGTTAGTTTTTTTTTTTTAATATAATACTATGGTAATTTTTTTTTCAAATAGAAAAAAAAGGATAGCATGATCAAGTGATATTGGTAATTGTTGAAACTAAGTGTTGGATAAATGGAGGGGGAGGTCTATCATTTTTTTACTTGTATATGTTTGAAATTTTCTAACCAAGTATATTTTAAAAAGGAGTCTCCATCCCTTTCCATGGTCTGTAGCTCCTTCAGCCTTCAATTCCACTCTCCAGAGTTAAGCATGAGATGACTTCTTCTGTATTCCTCCATTTTCTGACCATTTATAAGCCCATATATGCATAACAGTGCCTATTTTTAATAGTATCTGAGAAGGCTATTATTCTGAATCTTGATTTTTTTTCACTTCTTAACAATATATTGAAGAGCTTTTTCCTAGAAGAAAATACAACTCTACCTCGTTCCTTTTTTTTTTTTTTAAGATTTATTTATTTATTTGACAGAGAGAGAGAGTGATCACAAGTAGGAAGAGAGGCAGGCAGAGAGAGAGAGAGAAGCAGGCTCCCGCTGAGCAGAGAGCCTGACACAGGACTCGATCCCAGGATCCTGAGATCATGACCTGAGCTGAAGGCAGAAGCTTAACCCACTGAGTCACCCAGGTGCCCCCACCTCATTCTTTTAATGGCTATCTAGTATTCTATTGGAAGTAGTTATCAACACTCTATACACCCTGTGGTATCAATTTTTTATATATTTTTGCAAATAAGGGAAAAGTATTTCCTTAATTGGAAGTGAGGATCAACATTTTTTCCATATGTTTACTAGTCATTCATTCATATGTCTTTCTCTGTGAAGTGTCCATTCAAGTCTTTTGCCCATTTCTCTTTTAGGGATTTTTGGAGTATTCTTTCTTATTTGTTTGTAATTTCACTAATAAGGCAATTTTTCTTTTGTCTGATATATGCTACAGACATTTGGGGGCACAGTGTAATGATATGGTCAGGAATAAACCTCTGGATCCAGATGACTGGGCTGCTGGAATGCTTACCACTCCTGGCAGGCAATACTGGCCAACTTACTCCAAACATCCATCCACTGAAGTATACTATTGGTACAAAATGTACCCTAACCCCAGATTTGTTTCTTCAATGCTCTCCTTCCTAAATCTCCACACCTGGCCTAATATCTTCTAAATCTACTTTTTCCACATCACAACTGTTACTACCTCTACTAAGTTTACCTTGATTTCTGGTCTGGATTACTGCACAGGCCTCCCTGCCTGCAGACTTACCCTACCACTTCCTCACCAAAGCCAGAGTAGTCTTTCTCAAACCCTGCCCTGATACTCTGTTTTCTCTGGTTGAAAGCACCATCAGTGCTATCTGCTGCCCTAGAATCCATCCAAGCTCTTAACCCAGCAACTAGAGTATACTGGACATCACTAGCTCCTACCACAGAGCTGACTTTTTAAAATCCAGGAATTAGGTGTCGCTGGAGGTTACATCCTCGCCTCCTCAAGGATGTCTTTCCTAATTTTCTGCCTTCATGGTGACTGAGGTACCCCTTCTCTGTGCTCCCACAGCTTGCAGACATAAATATGTCTGTATCTACAACTACATATAAAATGAAGATTTGCTATTTGCTACAAAATGTAAAAAGTTGAGATACATGATCTTATTTAATCCTCAGTTGCAAGAGATGTTAAAAACCAAAATTCAGGGGTGCCTGGGTGCCTCCATCAGTTAAGCATCTGGCTCCTGATTTTGGCTCAGGTCATGATCTCCTGGTCCTGGGCTGGAGCCCTGAGTCAAGTTCCACATTCAGCGCAGAGCCTGCTTGAGAGTCTCTCTCTCTCCCTCTCCCCTACACATTCTCTCTCTAAGATAAATAAATCTTAAAAAAAAAAATTCAACTGAGTCAATTTAATGATTCAATTGGCTTTATTCAACAATTCAGAAATCAGGCAGCGTCCCACCTAGCAAGTACAAGGAGCTTCAAGGAGTTGCTGGAAATGGAAGGATTTTATAAGCAGAAGGAAGGTGGGACAATGAATTTTAAAGAGTGGATTATTTCAGGCAAGAGTACCTTCCCTTAGGGGAAGACAGTGTGTCCTCTCATGTAGATTAACTTCATAGTGCTGAATAGGAAGTTCTCGACGTTTGGTCAAAAATTCCACTCCAGGGAAAGGATAAAACTGCAATTATGTTAGCAACTCATAAGTCCTGGTGGGGCTTAGCAGAAGTGACTCCATTTGGGGGACCTCTCATTTCTTTTTAGCACTATCTTAGATGAAGAAATTCAGGCTAGAGCATTTCTGTAAATACCATGAGGTTAGAAGGTGCCTTGTTCACACACGTATCACAGGGCCTGGTACTTAGTGGGTGTTCAACATGTAAGATATTGAATAAATTCATTCTACAGCACTAATGGCTTGTCAGATTCTATATTATAACATTCAAAGCATTTGGTCCCAATGTCCTATTAATGTTCATAAACTCTCTAGAAGCTTACAGATCATGCTGACTGAAAAGCTTACCCGCTAATCTTCACAACCAGCTGGTACAAGACTCTTCTCAGGAAGCAGCAAACAAGAGTGCCCCTAAGTTGTTGTTACTCAGACCTCAGCCCCACATTCCTCCTGCCTTCCCATCCACCAGTTAAGCCTCAGGCTGGGACTTCTCCCCTAAAAGTATTAGCTTCCTGAGTTTCCACAAGATGCTTTTTTTCCACTGTTTTGTTTTTAAGTTGTGACTTTTTCCATGACCACCACTGAGATTCATTTGACCTTTTGTCATAGTTTCAAAACAGCAGCCAAGAAACTTGGTTTTGAAATTGAATCAGAGACAAGGGTTATGAGCCTGAGTACTCTCCCGGCCATTTGGCTATACTGTGAACTGTTAGAGCACAGCTGTCAATAAAGTTTTATCCAGGAAAAGAAGTCCTCCAAAGAGATGATATTCGTTTGAGAGTGAAACTGCTTCCAACTGACTTTACCTTGTGGATTTTTTCAGGAATCGTGTAGCACCTTAGTGGCGCCTGCCTCCCCATGGCTTCCTCAATTCTTTCTGCAGTTACAGTATGCACTGATTCCTTAAATGGACTCAAAATTCCGAAGTGGGAAGAGAGCTTCTCCTCCTTGAAATGGAACCATGTGCGTCCTGCAGGCATAAAACATTTATTTGAACATTAGGAAAAATCAGCCAAATTAAGATAAAGGACTTTTTTTCAAGTCAATTGATTGAAAATTGTTCTTTTTTAAAAAATTATATCTAATATTAAGTCTTTTAGTGATCTCCCCAGAAGATGAAGTAGAATCAGAGAAGCAATGATGGGAAGCCCCTCTATTTGAGGAAAACTGAAGTAAAACCATTTTATAAAAAGGTTTAACTCTCCTTTTTCTTTTCCCTCCCTTGGCAACACATTTGTGACATGGCAAGGCAGACAGAAATAAACTTTGTTATACGAATTTCAAAGGGGGGGGGCCTGGGTGGCTCAATGAGTTAAGCATCTGCCTTTGGCTCAGGTCATGATCCCAGGGTCCTGGGATCAAACCCTGTGTTGGACTCCCTGCTCAGCAAAGAGCCTGCTTCCCTTTCTCCCTCTGCCTGCGGCTCTGCCTACTTATGCTCCTTCTCTATCTCTCTGTCAAATAAATAAATAAAATCTTAAAAAAGAAAATCTCAAAGGACCCTGTTAGCCTGGTTCAGGTTCATATTCTTCATCAAACGTAGAGGATACTTTAAACCCAAGATAATAAGAAATGATAAAAATATTTGTTAAAAAGCACTGAACCCACATTGTGTGCTGTGTATCATAAGCACAATGAATTGTAGCTTATATCATTACTATTGATGCCCTGTGTGTTTAAAAAGCTACTTTTAGGGGTGCTTGGGTGGCTCAGTCATTAAGCATCTGCCTTAGGCTCAAGTCATGATCCCAGCATCCAGGGATCAAACCCCACATGGGGCTCCCTTCTCGATGGGGAGCCTGCTTCTCCCTCTCCTACTCTCCCTGCTTGTGTTCCCTCTCTTGCCGTGTCTCTCTCTGTCAAATAAATAAAAATCTTTTTTAAAAAAAGCTATTTTGACTAAAATCTCCATATACTTACTTATCTAAAATTGTGTACCACAAATGTATTCTCAGGGAATTATTGGATACAGCCATTGTATCACAAATGAAGAGCTAGCACATTGAGGATAAGCATAAATTTTGCATCTCTGAATATAAACTTTTGAAAAGCCTCCTTTTCCCCCCTTTATTCTTAATTTTTTTTAAATGAAGGCATCATATATATATTATATAAACACATATATATGTTTAAATCTTAATTATACTTAATTACTTTTTACATATGTGTGTATCCATGGAAGTACCACACAAACAAGACATAAAACATTTCTTGGCCTTCCAGAGTCTTTCTGATGCGCACTCCCAGTCAATATTTCCCAAGGATAACCACTCTTCTTCTATCACCATAAATTAGTTTTACCTGTCCTTGAACTTTATATAAATGGAATCATAATTGACTTTTTTTGTGTCTAGCTTCTTTCACACAATATTATATTTGTGAGATTCATCCATGTTGTTGCATATAATAATAGCTTGCTCTTTTTTGTTATTTTATAATATTCTACTATTGATGGACATTTGGGTTTAGGTCTTTGGTTATTATGAATAGAGTAACTATGAACATTCTTGTATATCTTTGAGGTGGACATATTTCTCTTGGGTATACACCTAGAAGTAGAATTGCTGGAATATAGTGAAGACTGTATCTGGAAGCTTTATCTTTAGTAATTAGAAAAAAATAGTGGCTGTAGAGGGGGAAATACCTTCTATTGTTATCTATTGTGTTAGCTGACATTCTTAGAGAGTATTTTATAGCTGTAGTTGTTCAAATTGAACAGATGTACTTCTAGGTAAAATCTCAAGGAGTGAGTGGGTAAAACAACAAGATGCTTGAGCTACCTCACTAATACATTGTATATGGGCCAATGAGACTTATTTACATGATTTATTTGATCCTTTAGGAAATGCCAAAGTTTGAAATATTCTGTCATTAAAAATTCTTGGAAGTATGAGAGTGCTCCAATTAGACTCAACTATAAGATCTTTGACAATGCAAAGCTATCTATGGACCCCAAGTAATCTCAGAAGGAGAATTTTTCACAGGGAAATAAACCAATGCTCTCATCTACCTTTTCTATTGGCCACTATGGGATTTGGAACTTCCATTTGGAAGTCATCAGTAAGAATAAAAATATTTTCCTTCTTATTTCAACTACAGCACCCAACTTCAAATTAAATGTCTCCTCTCTCTTTGGGTTTTTCCTAGTTTTGAGTTAAAGTCTTTGAGAAGGGAATAAATCTGGTGCCAAGTACAAGTTAATAATTATATTATACTTATCCTCTGGGGAAGCTGAAGTCTGATCAACTTCCTCCACATTGTAGAACTGTTTCTTTTTTCCCTTAAACGCATCCCTGCCCTTGCCAGCTCTCCCCGCAAATACCACAGAAATGATTTGTGTTTATCTGTTATGTCCTGGTCTCCTTTTGCAAATCACTTTATTTTCTGTAAGACTCCTTTGTTACAGCAGATCTTGTAACTACCTTCCTACATCCATTAGCATGAGATTAATTGCACAAAGGTTATCTCGGGATTTTGTCTAGACTTTAAAAAAAAAAAAAAAAAAGGAAAAAAAGCAACCTGGGAATAGTTCCAGGCTTTTTGATTAACTGGGCAGTTCTGGAAATTAAGTCTGTTTTTGCCATTCTTCACTTGAATTACGGTATTTGTCACTGGTCTTTTATATCTGGGTGTGCTGGTAAGAATTTCTGCTAATACAGGATGTAACAACAGCTCAGGTTCTCATGAAAGTGTTCATTCTGAGTAATTTCACCTTCATATATAAATCTTTATTTAGGTTTCTTAGTAAAACAAGGTCAATGTTAGACCTTTTCTAAAAAAAAAAAAAATAATAAAGAAATGCTAATAACTCCTTATCACAGAGATTGGTGTGGTCTTCAAATCCTTTCCTTTGGACTGTTTGAACAGCTGTTGGTCCAATTTAACTTTGTTTCGAAGGAACTTGGATCAGTGAGGATTATTTTGTTCACTACAGGCAACCACTCTTTAAGATCGTCAAATTTGTTCCCCTATTGGTATCTACATGCACAATTCAGAAACCCATGATGCCTGTAATTTTATTCGAATTGATCAGCAGACTGAAAGACATCATCAAACAGAGAACAGTCAAACCTGGATCAGCTCCGGGACACCTGCGTGGCTCGTTAGTTAAGCATCAGACTCTTGATTTCCGCTCAGGTCCTGATCTCAGGGTCATGGGATTGAGCCCCAGGTCAGGCTCCATGCTCTCATCGTGGAGCCTGCTTAAGCTTCTCTCTCTCCTTCTCACTGTCCCCCTCCCTGCTCATGCGTGCTCTCTCAAAACAAACAAATAAAAGCCAGATTAGTTCCATCCTCATGAAATGGGCCAAGAGTTGCTACTTGCTAAGTGGTCTTCTGCATACATTGCCACTAAAAGAAAGAAAGGGAAGGAACTAACATTCATTGAATGCCACATGCCAAACACTCTGGAAATATTTTACACGGATTAGCTGAAAATTCATAATTACAGGAGATAAGTGAAATAACTTTTCATAATAACAAGAATGGAGACTTTCTTAACCATAGGTGTTATGGATTTTACAGATTCTTGTCCAATCTGAGGGAGGTTTCTTTGGGGATTAGTAAAAGGGTTTGAGCAGCTACTCAGCTCAAAGACTCAAGACTTTCCTCTCTTGAATTGGTTCAACTCGTGAATGTATTTTCTCAGTTGCTGCTTTTTGTACTTCAGGCCTCGCCCTATCTCTCCTATTAAGCTTTTAAAGCAACTTCTTAATGATTTACTTATCTGCTTCTATATTGCTGTTTAGCCGCTACCCTGAGGATGGACTTTCTCCTGGATTGCTGCTCAGTTTTTATGTTGGCTCTTGTCCTGCTCAGGCTGTCTACTCTTCTCACTTTTCCAGAAACCTCTGGCACTACTCCTGGTTGGATCCTTATGGTATACCTCCCAACTCTAGCTAATTCCTCCCACTTACCATTTCATCTCCCTGTCTGTTTTGGACTTCTTCCACCTCAAAACTGATGCCACCTGGTTTGTTTTCCCACTCTGTGTAACTCAATTCTAGATCAGATGCATAGGATAGGATTGACTAAGGCACATACAATTGTCCACATTTACTATACCTCTGCACAGTTAATAATTGAGTGGATCACATTGACCAAAAGTTATGACCAGAATGATTCTGGAAATTATTCTTTGCACTGGTCTATGGATCCAGTCTTACAAATAAAATCAGAGAATGCTCAAACGATTGATCCCGAAAACCAACAATGATGTTAGAGGAACTTCTACATGTGCTTATCTATTTTATGAAGAGTAGTATCTAATGATTTGATAGTGTCTCTAAAGAAAGGTACTGTGTGCATCAGGATAATTATCTGATGTTGGGTAAGTTCTATAAGATACAAAATAACTGGAAATCTCTAATTTCCTTTTTTTTTTCTTAAGATTTTATTTATTTACTGAGAGAGAATGAGAGATCAGGGGAGGGGCAGAGGAAGAGGACAGAGAAAGAGAGAGAGAGAGAGAGAGAATCCCAAGCAAATTCCACATCCAGCACAGAGCCTGATACAGGGCGTGTTCCTGAGATTATGACCTAACCCCAAATCAAAGTTGGATGCTTAACCAACTGAACCACCTAGGCGCTCCTTTCCTTGTTCAACTCACAAAACTAGAAAAGATTAATAATAATAATAATAATAATAATAATAACAATAATAATCATGATAATTCATTGTCTTAAACCAGTAAGCATTAGTGTGGTTGATTATATAGCTGTACATAACAGACAAAGGAGGCCCAAAGTTTAAGATAAAGCAAGAATCCAAACCAAGTACTTCCCATCAAAAAATTTTGTGTCTGGATTTCTGTCTCACTCTAGTTGGTCTTTTTCCAGTTGTCTTATCCATAATGTTAGTAACAAATGTAAATGATTACTGTTAATCTTAAACCTTCTATATATGGGTATATATATACACATACATACATACATACATATACATATAAGCCTTAGGGTTTGTTTGCAAATTTATTATATAAATACAATTCACAAAAGTTATTGACACATCACGAAGTCAGGCTTGTAGAATTAATGGTGGGGAATCCCAGTGGAGATCACCAAATTTTACATATCAATGACTTATTGGGCAACAAAGATATACCATCTGATATGTGCTCTTACTCTTTTTCCATAACTGGGTACAAACAGAAGCCATTCTATGCCCACTAAAAACATCCAACATGATAACTGGTTCTCTGGCTTCATAGAGAAAATACACGGCATTATAATTTGCTTATCTGGCTTTCAGGAGAATTTAGTCCTCTGCCATTACTAAGAGACTATTCCAGCCCCCAGAAACTAGAAATATAAAACTTCCTAGACCCACAACTTGGCTTCTAAATAGCAAATCATCCTCCTGCTTCAACTCTCTGACTCTATATCCTGAATTCAACAACTGGACCTTTGATTTGCTCTTTGTGTCCAAAAATAGAGAGGAAATGGTAACTAAAAAAAAGAAGAGCCAAAAAAATATTTCACATTTATAACCGACAAGGCGTTTTTACATGTGCTTCTAGGTTATCTTTTAATCTTTTAATATAGGGACTTCTCTTGTCCCCAGTTCTCTGAATTTTGGCAAAGGCCCTCCATTCCATGTCCCTAATCCAGGACACATCCTTGATGCTTCTCTTTTGTCATATTTTGAATCAACTCCATTATCACGTCCTAGTATCTCTTATCTCTAGAACCACTGAAGGAACACTCTGGGTACAATTAAATAAAAATTTGTGATATGTGAATTAAATTTCAGTAAAGCTGTAATTTCAAAAATTAAATATATGCCTACAATCTTCCCACCTCTCCTCATCACCACTGCTGTCAGCCTTGTTCAAATCTCCATCTCTCCTTGCCCGGATTTCTGCAGCCACTTCCTAACTGGTCTCCTTACTTCAAGTCTTACCCACTCATGCTCCATTTCTACTCTGCACTCAGAACAAACCTCTAAAAACATAATCCCTATCATGTTACTTTCTTGCTCAAAACCCAAGCAGCGAGTTCCCATCAGCTTGAGAATAAAAGCCATCAATGTCCCCCATGATCTGGCCTTTCTTTCCAACATCATCTCTGTTACTCACCACCTGCTCTTTTCCTCCACCACATTGGCCTTGTTGCTCTTCCTAAAATGTGCTAAGTTCATTCCCATCTAAGAATGACTAGTCTTAGCATTGGTGTTCTTTCTGTCTGGGACAAGCTTCCTTCAGATCTTAACAGATCTCTCTTTAGTTCTCATCAGAGACCTTCCAAGCCATTCTATATGCTATCCCATCTGAACCTTCCCATTATTCTTTATCTCTTTAACCTGCTTTACCTTTTCTCTATAGCATTTATCATTACATGACATCATATTATGTTGCCATTCATTCACAGCAATGTAATCTCCATGAGTAGAGAGGCCCTATCTTTCTCCAACAGCTAAAGCAATATCTGGCACATAGCAGGTGCTCAGTAAGTATTGTGGAAGATTGAATGAATGTGAAAGACAAATCAAAGAATGAAGGCCTTAATGTTACTAAACGTCTCTCTTTACCTGATTTACCAGTTTTTCTTTCCAACTTCATCTCTATTACTCTCCACCTGCTCTTTTCCTCCGCCACACTGGCCTTCTTTATCTCTTTAAGCTGTTTACCTTTTCTCTGTAGCATTCATGGTTACATGGCATCATATTACTTTGTCATTTGTTCATAGCAAAGTAATTTCCATGAGTAGAGAAGCCCTGTCTGTCTCCAATGCTTAAAAAATAGTATCTGGCATATAGCGGGTGCCCAGTTTATATTATGGAATATTGAGTGAAAGTGAATGAAAAATTAAGGAATGGAGGCATAAATATTACTGAACATCTCTCTTTACCTGCTTTACCAGTTTTTCTGTTCGAGGACACCCTCTTCATATCACAAATGGCAACCTCACAAAACACAATTGTGTTCTGCTTGGATCTTATTCCCACTCCCCATACCCCCCAAGCTTTGTGGGTTGCAAATATCCTACTCACTTTAAAGAGATTCCAGCAATCTCAGATGGTAGGAAGAAAAGATCTCTAATATGCCCTGTAAAAGGCCTGCAGTGCCCTCCTCCCACTGAAAGGACGTTGAGAGCAGTGAGCTCCAAGTCACATAAACGTTTTCCTAAAATTATCCCTACTGAAGCCCAATCGTATATTCTCCAATAACTCTTTATTATATGAGACTATATGGTGGGTCCTGTGCTGGACATCGAATATATAAAACTATATACAGTAGAGTCATTTGGAGGGTTCTTTTAGTTTCCCTTGACTAAAACACATGGTTTAAAGAAGAAACTAACCTAATTTTTCAATAACACATCATTACTTTTTAATTTCAAAGAATGAATGTATTCCTTATTCTCTACCCTGGTAAGAGCTACTCTAAGATCACTCCTACCCAATGTCTCTCTTGGTCCCTCTCGTCCTGCCCTCCTCTTGCAGACTATGTCTGTCTTCTTTTTAGAGGTTAGCCCACTCACCCTACTCTTGATTCTACCACTTCCAACTCTGTAATTTATCACCAAACATGTCCCCCCCTCCAAAAAAAAATCTTCCTTTTATACTGAACTCGATTCCTTACCAATCACCAATGATTGCCTGTGAGCTCAGGGCCACTTTCCAACGTTCTCCTCCTCCAGCTCTCTAATGTATTTGACCCTGTTGAGCTTTGCCCCCTCCTCAGACTCTCCTCTGTCTCATTTGAGCTGATCCTACACGATTCTCGTCTGTCCTCCACGCCTCCTTGTCAGTGATCCTCGGTCTCCCTCCCAAGCTTATCTTCTTCCCATACTCTGCAAATGTGAAGTCCCCAAAGCCCTGCCTTTCAGCCACTCTTCCAAATGTGATCATAGTCACATTGGCATTCATGGCTTCAGCTGTCACCTCTTCAGTGGGTCCCCTAGTCTACATCTTCAATCACAACCACAATCCTAAATCCTATTTCCATGGATCCAGGTGCCTATTAAATATTTCCAACTGAAATTCCTCAAATTCAGTATGATTAAAAGAAAACATCATATTCTCATTCTTTTTTTTTTTTTTTTTAACAGAGAGATCACAAGTAGGCAGAGAGGCAGGCAGAGAGAGAGAGATAGGAGGAAGCAGGCTCCCTGCCGAGCAGAGAGCCCAATATGGGACTCAATCCCAGGACCCTGAGTTCATGACCTGAGTCCAAGGCAGAGGCTTAACCCACTGAGCCACCCAGGTGCCCTCATCTTCTCATTCTAAAAGTATATTCTTTTTCTTATTTTTCTAATTTCATTTATCTATTTATCTTCAACTTCATCTTATCTTCATCTAATTATCTTCAACTTCTCCCTGTGTGTCTCCTTTTTCTCCCCACACAGATAGGTTTTCAAGTTTTGTTGATTTCCTTTGCAGATTGCCTTTCTGTGTTCTGACCTCTTTATCACCGCTCTGATTCTCCCTTCAGTATCTCCTACCTAGACCCTTCAAGTAGCCTCACAAATGTCTTCAGTTTCTCTTTAATCCACCGTTCGCTTAGCTTCCAGAACTTCCCATAGCTTGTCATTGGCTTTACAGTCCTTAGTCTGGAATTTAAGACCCTATTAAGAAGGTAAGTGGCAACTTACCTTCTACCAGAAGTGGACTGTTGGTTTTTTTCCCAAGTACACCTTTTGCTTGAGCACCTTAATAGTCTTCTGTGCATCTAGACCACCTTTTCCTCATTTCCTTCTCATAAAATCTTACTTTTTTTTAAGGCCCAAGCCAAAGGGTACAACCTCTGGAATCCCTGTCAAAAGAAATCTCTCTTTCCTCTTACCTCTATAACATATTGCTCACACCGCACTTTAAATATTATAGATATTTGTGTATAGCTTACTTCTGAACTATGTTTTAAACTCCTTAAAAATAAGGATGACTTCTCTAGTAGATTATATTATTATTCCCAAGTATTCACCCCCTTGGAGAATTATAGGTGTCTGCTCCCCATCAGAGGTTTCCCTACATGACGCACTTTGGCCAATTAAATTTGAACACCTTAAATATGCCACTTCTTGTCCCTGGTATGTTTCTGTCATCTCTCTTGTCCCCCTGCTGCCAGATGGACTTTAACCACTGAGTGACTACTCCTCCTGCCCAGATCCCAGAATGAAAAAAATGGGAAGCTGAGTTACAACTAATTTACAGTGAACTTTCACATTGATGAGAAATAAACTATTGTGTTGTAAATTACTGAATTCTGGGGGTTATTTTTTAAGGCAGCATACTTAGCATACTAAGCTAAATCAGTCTCTTACCCAACTCAACAAAGATTCAATCATTCATTGCACAACACCGAGAACATATTCTATGCCAAGACTTCGTTAAAGTGCGGTGAAACATACACAAATTTGTGAAGCATTATGTCTGCGCTCAGTTGTCTTAGTTCTGAATAGTAAGATAAGACATGTTTTCAAGTTGCTACAATACAATGCAAAATGTCACAAATCTATTTGGAGACCTTCAAACAAAGAGCTACTAGGCTTCAAAAAAGAAGGAAGTAACACTTCACTGGAGGAATCAGAAAGAGTTGCATGAAGAGTTGCAGAAGTATTATTTGTATCTTGCAGCACACCTGGAACACAGTCGACTTTAAAGATGGGTTGAATAGAGAAATAAATGGACAGCTAGTTGTCATCAATAAAAGCTGTTATTTCTGTATTAATGAAACCACATTGGGGCAAGTGAAATGTTCAGGGTAAAAGATAATGGCACTTAAGAACTTGTGAGTGGGTGAATTTGCTTTAACTAGATTCTCTGATGAAAGAAATCTTACTCATCGACGTTGGCATCTTCTAAGCTTCAATTATTTCTAGTTAGTCATGTGGCTTTTCATATGATCTGCTGCTTTTGGCAGGCTGCTTGAGCAAGATTATCTCACAGTCAGCAACCAAAGGCTTCCTATTTTCAGTTTTATCCTTGATGGGAACCATCAGGCAGAAACTTCCGGGCTGGTACTTCCGAGTTCATCAGGGCTGGGAGAGCTCAGGCCAGATTCAGCAAGGCAAAGACAGTATCCAAGGCAGACAAGGATGCCCACCTGAAGTAGCCTAGAATGGAGCTTTTGGAAGAAATCTTTGCCTCCCTAACTCTCACACATGCTTCTAGAGTGATTCAAAGGATAAGTGCCCTTTTCCTGGGTTCATAAATTACAAATTCAGGAATTGGCTAAATGGCTTAATCATGCACCCAGGGCACAGACAGGAAAACGTTGCATGGATGAGGACGAGGGGGTGGGGTGGATAAATGAACTCTTGTCCTAGCTTTCTCCTAGCCAGATTGAGCCACAGACAAAAATGCTAAGCTCTTTTCAGCTCTGAAATCCTCGCAGTCTATGAAACTGCATATTCCCGAGAAGTGCATCGCTTACTCTCACTGGACGTTTTTCCAAACAACATGGATTGAATGAAGATTTTTACCTCTCCACCCCCATGGTTTTCCCAACTAAGTGGGGTAAGCAGATTTTCTGGAATGCCAGCTCCAGCAGCATTTATCCCAGGATGACAACAGAAACCTCATACATGGGACGCCTGGATGGCTCAGTGGGTTAAGCCGCTGCCTTCGGCTCAGGTCATGATCCCAGGATCCTGGGATCGAGTCCCGCATCGGGCTCCTTGCTCAGCGGGGAACCTGCTTCCCCCTCTCTCTCTGCCTGCCTCTCTGCCTGCTTGTGTGCTCGCTCTCTCTCTCTTCCTCTCTGACAAATAAATAAATAAATAAAATCTTTAAAAAAAAAGAAAGAAAGAAAGAAACCTCATACATCTACCCAATGGCATACCCAATGGCAATACACATACCCAATGGCAAGTACCCCACACTAGAATAACGTCTTCAGATAATGCTAACACTATGTCAGATGTATGAGAGCAGACTCTCCCTTTTCCACATAGAGATCATTCTGCAAAGATTAGTGAGTATGGCAAGGGTGCCAAGTCTATGACGGAGTTTCTGAGACAAGAATGACTTCATACCTTCCACCATTCCAACTTGACCTCTGCAACAGTCGTTCCCTGAGGTTGGACAAGTTGCTTATTCTCTCTGTGCCTCAGTTTTCAGATCTGCATAAGAGTAACTCTGCGAGGCTACAGTGAGGTTATTTTTTGATATGAAAGTCCCCGGGGCCCAGCAGGCACTCATATGAATGTGTGGTAATGCTCTTCCTCTCGGGACTACCCCTTAGCCCATTTCAGTTCCTGCCTGGAAGATTATTTTATAGACTACCCTTTCCTTTAACTTTCAATTAAATATTGCTTTCACTTGTGTTTAATATGTTTCACAATAAGCTGAGAAACCACATACACATGAAAATGTAGGCAATCCAGGATGAAAAAATGTGCCAAATCATCCAATGTAGAATCACCATCTACTTTGAAGCTTACTAACAAAATTTGAGATCTCTTACCATCCACAAAAATTCTTTGGGCCCATAACAACTTCAGTTTTAAAATCTCCTAAACTCTAGGGGAACCTGGGTGGCTCAGTTGGTTAAGTATCTGGTTTTATCTCGGGTTATGATCTCGGGGTCCTGGGATTGAGCCCTACATCAGGCTCCCAGCTCGGTGGGGAGTCTGCCTTTCTCTCTCTCTCTCTCTCTCTGTGTCCCTCGCCTCACTCATTCTTTCTCTTTCTCTAAAATAAATAAGTAAATCTTAAAAAAAATAAGATTTCCTAAATTCTAGCACACAGTATCTCCAGGGCCTCCATCAACAAGCTGCTCTTCACTGCTAACTCCCAACGCCCAAGAGTAGCTCCCACCATCTTCCTCCCAGCTAAATGGAAAGGAGTTTCCTACCCTTCCTTTTCTTGCTTTGTCTCTTTATTTCAGTATTTCCAGGCATCATATTGTCTGTGTACTGTGCAACCTAACCACCCTTCAGTTTTACAGAGGAGGAAACTGAAGAACAGGAAGATAAATCATTCATCTGAATATAGATGAAGATAGAGAGATAGACAGATAGATAGATAGACAGACAGACAGATAGATTCATATAGATGAATAGAACTGAGCTCCCTGACTTTTCTTGATATCATTCTTTCAGCTGATAGCAGGGCCCCTGGTACAGGGCAGGCTTTTCACAGTTATTGAATGTTACATGAATCAATGTTCAGTGTCCTCTGCTATAGATTGCGGGTGACACTCTTTTCTGAAATAGATACAACCTATTATCTGCAGCTTCAAGTGTTGGAATATCACTTTGGGGTCCAGCTGTCTGTGTTTAGTTCCGCTCCTTCAGCCAGAGGACAGTTGATAAAGCACACACAATACATAAACACAATGATACAACCTCCAGCTATTTCATAAGCAAAGATAGGAAACACAAAACAGAAAGTCTGTTAGAGTCTCCCTCTACGAGAAGGCAGAGGAAGGAAAATTATCACACCATAGATCATTGCAGTAGGATTATAATTTATTATGTGCTTTTATAAACCTTGGCTTTTTGAAGACTTATGTCAACCTTATGGGAATGGCAGGGGAGATACCATCTCTGGCCTTTGAGACATTGAAAACTCTAAGAATTTAAGTGGATTTTCCCAGGTTACAAACCTAATAAGAAAACTAATACCCAGCTCTTCTTTTTCCTGGATAGAATTCGTCGTTCTTGGGCTATAAGGTATTTAACCCTTGATGCTGAATACAGCTTTTATTAAATGGGTGTGTTCTGTCTTCCCACCTAAGAACCTTAAAATCAAGGCTAACTCATTCATATTTGGTTCTCATTATCTAAGCACAGTTTCCTTCACAAGGTAGAACCTAAAAAGATATTTAATAACAATAATATTATTTTGATAGATAAAAGATAGCATTTTTAAGAAAAAGCAGCTACATTTAACAAATCTTCCAGAATATTAACTGACTCCCATTTGCATGACCCAAGCAAAATAAAATTTATTTCATTTATTTATTTATTTAAAGATTTTAATTATTTATTTGACAGACAGATCACAAGTAGGCAGAGAGGCAGGCAGAGAGAGAGGAGGAAGCAGGCTCCCTGCTGAGCAGAGAGACCAATGTGGGGTTCCATTCCAGGACCCTGGGACCTGAGCCGAAGACAGAGGCTTTAACTCACTGAGCCACCCAGGCACCCCAAGTTTATTTTTTAATACATGTCCCATCAACTTGGTCCCAGCAAAAATTTTTATGAGGAAATTTGTTCATTTTGAGAAAAACCATCATAAATCTTTCTGAATGTGCCTCCTTCCAGTGCCCCTAAAAGATCTGTGATTTGCCAAATGCTAAAAAAAAACTATTCTCTCCTGAACTCTAAGATTAGAAACATTGTTCTGTCCCTTGGTATATATATATTTTTTCCTTTATGTCCCTGTTGGAACAGGTTTCCCTGTTACAGTTCAAGGATTAGTTTTAGCCAAAAAGCTGCTTCTCGTGTTTAGAATGCAGGGCAATTTAAATAAGAATCATCATCATTCATACAGGTAATATTTATGGAGTGTTTGTTGTGTGTCATGCTTTTTATGCATTATCTCATTTAACTTTTAAGCGATTTGACTCCTTGAAAATCTCATTAGCTCATGGGATTACCCCTCTTATCACATACGGAATATTATTATCCTTGTTATATAGTTAAAGTGACTGCATCTTAGAGTTGACACAGCTAGTAAGCAGCAGAGGTGAGATTTGATCCTAGGCTTCTCTTAATTTGGAATTTAACAACTATCCTATACAGTTTCTGTCCCTCTCAATGGCAGCAGATGGACTTCGTGGTAGTGGAAGACAGTCCAGTTTCTTTTTGCATACCTGATAGACCAAGCTGTTGACCGTGATAACGAAAAGCCCAACCCATCCCCACACCTAATTGTTGATTACGTAAAGGCTTTTCACCTCAATATCCTCTGTAAGAGAATACAAAACTACAGTGGATTCCACCCTCCACCCATCCGCATGGCTACTATAAGAAACAAAGCAAAGCAAAGAACCAGCATCGGTGAGAACGCCGAGTAATTGGGTGCTCGAGCCTGATTGGTGGGAATGTAAATGGTACAGACGCTCTGGAAAACACTATGGTGGTTCCTCAAAAAGCTGTGAGTAGGATTACCTATGACCCAGCAATTCTACTTCTGAATACGTACCCAAAAGTATTGAAAGCAGCATCTCAAAGTAATATTTTTACACCCATGTTTACAGCAGCAGTATTCCCTATAACTAAAATGTGGAAGCAGCCCAAGTGTCTATTGACAGATGAACAAGGGATACATAAAATTGAAAATTAGTCAGCCTTAAAAAGGAAGGAAATTCTCTACAGTTAAGAGACTGTTTCTTTGGGATGCCTGCATGGGTCAGTTGGTTAAGCACCTGCCTTAAGCTCAGATCAGGATCTCAGGGTCCTGGGATCAAGTCCCACATCAGGTTCCCTGCTCAGTGGGGAACCTGTTTCTCCCTCTGCCTGCCTCTCCCTCTGCTTATGCTCGTTCTCTCTCTCTTTGACAAATAAATAAAATCTTAAAAAAAAAAAAAAGAATCTGTTTCTTCTACTCCCAAAACCAATACTGCACTGTATGTTAACAAAAATTCAAATAAAAAATTTTTTGGAAAAAAGTCTTTGTTTCTTGGTTTCTCTCTCTCTTTCTTTCTTTCTTTGTTAGTTTTGTGTCTTAAATTCCACAAATGGGTAAAATCAGATGGTATTTGTCTTTCTCTGGCTGACTTTATTTCACTTAGCTCTATATTCTCTAGTTCCAACCATGTTGTTACAAATGGCAAGATTTCATTTTTTAGAGTGAATATTATTCCACTGTACATATACACTGGAACTCAAATGAAAAACTTAATTTAAAAAAAAAATAAAGAAAATGTGTTTTGGGTACCTGAATGCTAAGATTAAAGTTTTTTGTAGAAATATAATTTTTGTCCTCTACTGATGTACTTGATATTAAATCTGGATTCTTACAGCTTGGAAAAAAAAAAAGGAGGAAATTCTGACACAGGCTACAACATAGATGAACCTTGAGGACATTAGGTTAAAAGAAATAAACCAGGCACAAAAAGATAGAAACTATTTGATCCCACTTATATGAGATATCCAGAGTAGTCAAAATCCTAGAGACAGAAAGTAGAATGATGGTTGCCAGGGACTAGAGTGACAGGAAAACAGTTATTATTTAATGGATATAGAGTTTCAGTTTTACAAAGTAAAAGCGTTCTGGAGATGGTTGGTGGTGATGGTTGCACAACACTGTAAATGTATTTAATGCCACTGAAACTTAGAAACACTTAGAAATTTTATGTCATGCCTCGTTTGCCACAATAAAAAACACGTGAGAAAAAATTATATTAAAGTTGAGTAATTGTCAATTTATGGTCCATTTGAACAACAAGTTTAAACATGTTAGGTTAAAAAGGAGAGTAATTTTCATACCACAAAAAATAATCAAGGAGCACTTGAGTGGCTCAGTCTGTTAAGCCCTGCCTTTGGCTGAGTTCATGATCCCAGGGTCCTGGGATCGAGTCCCATGTTGGGCTCTCTGCTCAGCAGGGAGTCTGCTTCTCTATCTCCCCACTGTTTGTGCTCTCTCTCTCTCTCTCACTATCTCTCTCTCTCTCAAATAAATAAAATCTTAAAAAAAAAAATCAGAACCACAAGAGAGTCATATTAAGAGAGGGGCAGCTTATTTCTTAGGTACGTGCATTGGACAATGTGGCTTGCGACTAAAGGGTCATCCAGATGTCCAGGACCTCTGAGAAAACAATCACTGAATTGTGAGGCAGGGGGAGGCCCCGCAGGCCGGATGGCTCATTCATCACCTTACGGAAGGCGCCCTCTCAAGAACATGTAAACTGAATGAAGAGCTCATTCAGAAGGTTACAGCAAACGTATGCCAGCCCTCTGAGTTCTCTGTCAGGGGTCATTTCACTTGGAATGATTCATCTTAATCTTCTACGATTCTGGGAAGTGTAAGATATATCAGGCAGGAGGTCCCACATGTCTTAACTGCCGGCCTTTATGACAGAGAAGAAATCCTTCCTGGACGACCACCCTTGAAGGTAGAAAACAGCGGGGTGGAGTCCAGAGCTCTGCCTGGATTGTTTACTCAAAAAATCCCGAATAATCAACAGAGCAAAAAGTGGATTTTGGAAGCTAAATTCAAAACTTGTTTTGGTGACCTTCAGAAAGGATACTTTAGCACAAACATTTATCATAAATGTTAACACGCTTTGCCCTTTGAAATGAAACTCTTTTACTTCAAATTGAACCCTGCTGGTTATTTTACCCACTTGTACTGCTGCATTTCTGGAACATATTCCCTGTCCTTTCTACAGACTTTGGTTTTGTTTTGTTTTGTTGAACATATTCCCAAAAAAATACTTTTTTTTTTTCCAGTAGAAAAGGAATTTGGGGGGTCATGTGGTCCTAGAATTCTTTCTGTAGTTTGTTCTAAGTCATTCATACCCTCTCTCCTAGTCTGTCCCTCACCTCCAAACCCTTTGCCCACAGTAATGGGTGAACATGGCTAAGCTAGATGCAGATCAATTCAAGGCAGAGAGCTGCAGATGAAAACCCAGGGACCAAGTTTATGATTTTCTTATCAATAGGCTCCCATCCTTCTTCTGCAATAAGCACTAAATCTTACAGGTAAATGAGGCATTTAATAAACACTATATCCCTGGAACAACTTTATAAGCCCATAGAAATGAAAATCCATAAAATACCTAGAAAGTGACTGCACAAAGCAGTTGGACAACAGATGAAGATTTTACTCTGAAGTTGCTTCTGCCATTCATTTATTCCCTCATACATTCATACAGTCACACACTCAGCAACTGTTTATTATATTTTTGTATTGTATTATATTTATTGTATTTACTACTCTTTATAGCCACAAGAAATAAGATGGTGAACAAGAATAGATATGGTCTCAACAATCACAGAACTTACATTCTATTTTTTTTTATTTTATTTTTAATTTTATTTTTTTTTAAAGATTTTATTTATTTATCAGAGAGAGAGAGGGGGAGAGAGCGAGCACAGGCAGACAGAATGGCAGGCAGAGGCAGAGGGAGAAGCAGGCTTCCCGCCGAGCAAGGAGCCTGATGTGGGACTCGATCCCAGGACGCTGGGATCATGACCTGAGCCGAAGGCAGCTGCTTAACCAACTGAGCCACCCAGGCGTCCCCAGAACTTACATTCTAGTGGGAAGATACATGTAGAGAAATTGAGAGGAACCCACAATATCTTATAATAAATGCTATCATAATGGGAGAATTGTAGTGAGCTATTGGGACCACAGAGGAGGGGCAACTAGCACAAGTGTAAGTGTGTGTGTGTGTGTGTGTGTGTGTGTGTGTAGAGGCTGGTCACCAAGGATTCCTATGATTAAATCCCAGTTGATACTTCAAATATGAGTTTAAGGAGCCCCTGGGTGGCTCAGTCAGTTAAATGTCTGATTTTAGCTCAGGTCGTGATCGCAGAGTTCTGGGGTTGAGCCTCAAGTCAGGCTCCACACTCAGCAGGGTATCTGCCTCCAGCCCTCCCCCTCTCCCTCTGCCACTCCTCCTAATTATGCTCTCTCTTCCTCTCTCAAATAAATAAAATCTTTGAAAAATGAAATAAAATACAAGTTTAATTTAGATCAATAGAGGGGTAGGGTGGGAAGACAAGGGAGAACCTGTATGTACAAAGGCCCAAAGGCTAAAAAGAAGATTCCATTAATTCTGTAATATTTTGACGACTGTTCCCACATGTTACTTCTCTTCTCTGTGACAGGAGGGGTGTCATAGCCAAACACCTGGGCAAGACTGTATCTGGAGATGCAAGCTATTGCCCATAGAAATATCTTCTCTGTTTATAATGGTTAAGCTCTTTGAATATGTCATTTATTGCATTCCTCACTTAAAATGTGACCAGCTTACAGACAGCGAGCTTAGCTCAGTGCTTTTCCCAGAATCCATTTCATATGCAATGGAAGCTTAAGAAATGTTGGCACTAAACAAATAGATAAACAGCAGAGAGGGGTCAGTCACCAAGCTGGAACTCCCAGAATTTCCAAGGGAGCAGCGATGTTTATCCAAAGAGGGTTTTAAGCCAGCATGACTTGCCGAAGTCCCAACAGTAGGAGCTGAGCCACGAAGATCCCCATTATATAGTGTCTTGGCAATCCTAATAGCCACTGCCCCTCTGACTGTAGTTAGATGACTCCGTTGATAACAGAGGCCAAAATCAGGAGTTTCAAGTCCTGTGAAATGTTCATCAGCTTCAGGGAGAGAGAGAGAGAGAAGACCCGTTCCATAGACCCACATGTCAGCCACACCCAGAACTCAGGCCAGGCTGAGGGAAATCGTGTTGCATAGAGTGTGTGACCCACAGTATGAGCCAGGCGCTGTACCAGGTGCTGTGGTCATAAACGTGAAGAAGTAGCTTCTGCCGCTAAGGTACATCTGGCACATAGTAGTTGCTCGAGAAATATTTGCTCAGAAAATGGGTGAACGCAGTCCCATGTATTTCAACAGAACACTTACCACAAAATAAGTTACAGTTTCGTTTCTATAGTGGAACTTTCTCCGAGGCTGTGGAAAATTTTGTGTCCCACAGACTCTTTGTAGTCTCTACAAATTGCTTTTGAAGACAGTAAGAACCACAGCTGCAAGGGGGCCCTAGTCCCCCCTCATGGAGACTGCGGCGTACCTCTGCTCCGAGGTCACCCTTACCCTGGGCACAGCTGTTGGACCCAAAGAGCTACTCTGAGAGTCACAGCATGGGTAGTCCTAAGATCAACGGAGTCATCCTGAGAGAATGTTCTGCAAAGAACGCACATTTCTAAGTAAGCAGGACTCCCCTCCGCTCTTGGATTGCCCAATGCCAGTGCTCCTGGCCACCAAGACCACAGGGTCCTGATGGGAGGGATCAGTAACTTTATTTCTTGATGCAGAGAACAAATACATTTCCTTCCTCTGAAACCTGGAAAATCATGTTCGGTAGTGGCCTATTTATTCATAAACATCCTCAAAATGAGGATTCTGTCTGCTCAGGTAAGGACAGTCTTAAATCTCAGGGAGTCAAGTTCTTCCTTTTATCAACCCCAATAGTACTGGTCAGAAGCTCTGGTTTTGAGTTCCCTGAGTTGTATGAGCAAGACATTTTGCTTTGAGGGCACTTTCCTCAGGCCTTTTTGGCACAAATTGCAACGAGGTCTTAGCTATTTCTTCTTTGAAGTGGTGTCTTGGACTTTGGGATTAATGCAGATCATTGAGCGTGCTGAGAAAAATGAAGCAGGCAGTGTGACTCCTTGGGGAGGGTTGCCCTTTCCAGTGATGGGGGCAGGCAAACAAGGTTAGCCAAATGGCAATACTGCAACAGGCTCAAGTTGCAATTCTCATTACTGTCTATAGAACTCACACTGATATGGGGGAGGAAGGAACATAATAATGAGTGGTGCTATCCCACAACCAAGCTTCACGGACACAAAAACACTCTGCTCTTTCATTTGTTTCTTCCCTAATTCTCGTCTCCTCAAGCTGGCCGGGAATATTCTGTGCCCTGGTTTCTGTCATTGGGTCCTTTGCTCATCCATCAGTCACTCAGCAAGTATGTATTAAGTCCTTGTCGTGTATCAGGCACTGGGACTAAGTTCCAGTGTTTCTGTCTAGTCATGCAGTATTTGAGGGAGAGAGTGGCATCTACAAGGCATGGGGGCCAGGGAAGGAAGAACTCTGTTCCAGCAGTTCCTGGTCCTTCAGGACATATGGGAGTTTCTGAGCAAGTAAGTACAGGAAAAGCAGCAGGGGCTGGAGACAGAATTCCAGGGAAATAAAGATAGCTCGCAGCAGCGAATGCTTACCGATGTGCGTGTTGCTGATGAGTTTGCCATGTCCTAAGCCCTGTTCTATGTTCTTTGCCGGCATTTATCTTTTTTAACCCTTACAAAAACTACATGAGGTAGTTCCGCTGTGGCAACTGATCCACAGAGACAGAAGCAGGTTGGCCGAAATCACACAACTAGAAAGTGACGAGTCCACAGTCAGAATCCGAGCCCAAGCTATGAACCGGTAGGACAGTGTGCAGAGAGATGTGTGCACAGGTCCAGCAATGCAAGAACAAGGCCTTCTGGGGGAAACGGGAGTCAATCAACGCAAAGCGACAGACTTGTCATGAGGGAGCATCGGAAGCGAATGAGAGTGAAGAGATAACGGCCAGATTGGAGAGGGTCTGCGTACCCTGCTGAGGTTTGCACTTAAGCCTCCAAGCACCTCGAGCCATGAGAGGGTCTATACACAAGCTCAGATCTACATTTCAGGAAGATGACGGACAGCAGAGGAGAGGATGGATATCAGAGGAGCCAGCGAGCAGGCACCAGCGGAGACAGTAATGTCACTGAGCGCGTGAGAATGGGGAAGGGTCTGGGGAAGGGAATATGGACGGGGGAGGGGAAGGGGGCGCCACAGGAGCTATTCAATGATAGACTTTAGAGAAGTAGGAGGGATGCTGACTGGAGTGGAATTTGATCAAGGAGGAAAGGAGAGAAGGATGATTTCTAGCTTCATTCTGGGGTAGAAGCAACACCATTAACCAGAGCGGGGAATGCAAGAGAAGTACTTGGTTTGGGAGAGAGACAATTTGTTCAGTGGGGGAATATTATACTTAAGATGCCTGTCCCGGCTATCAATGCCATGTAACCAACCATCTTAAAACTTATTAGTTTATGTTTTTAATTTTTTAAAAGATTTTATTCATTTGAGAGAGAGACAGCGTGAGGGAGAGAGCATACACACAAGCGGTGGGGGGGGGGAGCAGCGGAAGCAGAGGGAGAAGCAGATTCCCCGCTGAGCCTGGAGCCCAACAAGGGGCTTGATCCCAGGACCCCGGGATTGTGACCCAAGCCAAAGCAGATGCCCAACCGACTGAACCACCCAGCTGCCCCAAAACTTAATAGTTTAAAACAATAATTTATGACTGTTGCTCATGTTGATGAGTTAAGTGGGTTCAGCTGGGCAATTCTTGCTCTGAGTCTCTCAGATGATTCCTGTCAGATGTTGACTGGGTTGTAGTCTTTGCAAGGCTCATTTGGGCTGGTTGTCCAAAATGGCTCACTCGCCTGGATGGCAGCTGATGCTGGTTTTTGGATAGGAGTTCGGCAGGGCTTTTCCACCTACGTGCAGCCTCTCTGGGAGACATGAGCTTCTCACAGCAGGATAGTTGGGTTACAAGAGATAGAGTCCAAGGGAAAAGCATTTCTAGAGGCTTAGGCAGAAACTGCAAGGCTTCTAATAACCTGGCCTTAGAAATCATTTAGTAGTTAGGAGTGAGGTCACAGGGTTAGCTCGGATTCAAGGAGTGAGGGTTTCCTCAGACTTGAAGGGGCCCATCTTTGGAGACTCACACAGTGCCTTTGGGACATGCTATTAGAGAAGTTTAATAGGTATTTAAGTTATGAGTCTCTAGTTCAGAAAGAAATCCAGGCTGGGGAGCTAACTGAGAAGATAATCAGTATATAGACAATGATGAAAAGCATGGATGCAGATGAGGTCTCCCAGGAGAATATGCAGAGCACCATGAAAATAACTCCAGGGGAAGAACCTTGAAATGCCAACACCTAAATGGTAAGCACCGGAACAATGAGCCCCTACTGGAAACTAAAAGCTACAGAAGCAGAGAAAACCATGAAGGAATATGCTTACACAAGCCAAACGCAACATGTCAAGAGTGTCAGATGCTGCAGAGAGGCAAAGTCAGGTATGACCTGAAAACTATTCTCACCAGCTTTGACAACAGGGTGTTCATGGGTGACTTTAGTAGGAATAGTTTCAGGGAACAGGAAAAAGCAAGGGAAAAAATTAAACAGACTGAAGTGAAATAGACAATGATTTGTGGCTGAGAGAGAGAGCAGTCAAGAAGCTATCAGGAGACATACAGTGGTAGGAGGGCTTATATTTTAGCATGGTTACAGCAAAGACTCTGGAGTCAGATTGCCTATTTGCAAGGATTTGCATATCTGTGTGATACCGAATTATTTCCTAACTTAACCTCTCCAACCCTCACTTTTCTCCAAAGAAAGTGACACTTTGGCACTTGAAGGATGAGCTGGAATCAGCCAGGCAATGGGTTGGGAGAATAAAGGTTTTGGCTGTGGTAATAGCAAGGATGTCAGTTTGGAGCACACTTGGCTTGTATAAGAAAAAGACTGGAGTAGGACCAGCTGGCCAGAGAGGCGGGGGAGGGGGGGTTGATGTGGTCCATGGAGTAACATGAGACTAGGGGAGGAAGGAGACAGGAGTCTGATCTTTCTGGTCATTTCTACTTGGTTATTCTAAGTCCAATGGGAAGTCATTGGAAGGTTGTAAACAGAAGAATGACATTATTTGACACATTTTCAAAAGATCCTTCTGGGGCACCTGTGTGACTCAGTCCGTTAAGTGTCTGCCTTCAGCTCAAGTCATGAGCCCTGGAATGGAGCCCTGCGTCAGATTCTTTGCTCAGCAGAGTCGTCTGCTTCTCCCTCTCCCTCCCTCTGCTTGAGCACAGTCTCTCTCTCAAATAAATAAATAAATCACTCTGGTTTTTGTTTTTTTTAAATTTTTTTATTTTTTATAAACATATATTTTTATCCCCAGGGGTACAGGTCTGTGAATCACCAGGTTTACACACTTCACAGCACTCACCAAAGCACATACCCTCCCCAATGTCCATAACCCCACCCCCCTTCTCCCAACCCCCCTCCCCCTAGCAACCCTCAGTTTGTTTTGTGAGATTAAGAGTCACTTATGGTTTGTCTCCCTCCCAATCCCATCTTGTTTCATTGATTCTTCTTCTACCCACTTAAGCCCCCATGTTGCATCACCACTTCCTCATATCAGAGAGATCATACGTGGATGGAACTAGAGCGTATCATGCTTAGCGAAATAAGTAAATCATTTTGTTTTTAAAAATAAACATACACCTACCCAGGAATTCTACTCCTAGGTGTTCATCCAAAACAATGAAAACATGTACTCACAAAAAGACTCATGTACAAATATTCATAACCATTTTATTTGTAGCAACCCCAAACTGGAAAAAGTCCGCATATCCATCAATTAAAAAATTATAAACACACTGCAATATATTCATAAATTAACAATACTACTACTCAACAATAAAAGGAAGCGAATTACTGACACAGGCAACAACGTGCTATGTGATTCCATTCCTATGACAGTCTCTAACAGACAAAGTCCATCTATAATGGAAAACACTTAGAACAGTGAGTTCTTCTGAGGTAGGTGTGGGAGAAGGATGATTGGGAAGGGGATTAGGGAACTTTCGGAAGGCATAGTTAATGTGCTGTACTAGATAAGAATTAGGGGGGCACCTGGGTGGCTCAGTGGGTTAAAGCCTCTGCCTTCGGCTCAGGTCATGATCCCAGGATCCTGGGATCGAGCCCCACATCGGGCTCTCTGCTCAGAGGGAAGCCTGCTTCCTCCTCTCTCTCTCTGCCTGCCTCTCTGCCTACTTGTGATCTCCGTCTGTTAAATAAATAAATAAAATCTTGAAAAAAAAAAAGATAAGAATTAGGGTTCAACAGTTGCCCAAACTCAGCAAATGTAAACTCAAGAGTTAAATCTTACATTAAAACAAACAAACAGGGGCACCTGGATGGCTCTGCCTTCGGCTCAGGTCATGATCTCGGGGTCCTGGGATCAAGCCCTGCATCGGGCTCTCTGCTCAGCGGGGAGCCTGCTTCCTCTTCTCTCTCTGCCTGCCTCTGCCTGCTTGTGATCTCTGTCTGTCAAATAAATAAATAAAATCTTAAAAAAATAAAACAAACAAACAAAAATACCCACATAATTATTGAACTCCCATTAATTATAAGTATGCTGAAGGGCTTTTACAGGGAAGGGTAGTAATATCTGCCATTTACTTGAAATACACCCAAATGAAGTGGCTTCATGATGAACAGGGGAATAGATGGATGGCCAGAAATATAGTAAAGCAAGTATATGCATCACGGGCTGAACTGTGTCATCTCAAAATTCACATGTTGAAGTCCTGACCCCTGGTACCTTGGAATGGAATGTTATTTGGTGATAGGAGCTTGCAAAGGTAATTAAGGTAATATGAGGTCATATGGGTGGGTCCTATTCCAGTGAGCGGTATCCTCACAGAAGGAAGAGATGAGGATGCAGATAACACAGACCGAAGGTCAGCCATCTGAGGACACATGATAAAATGGCCAACTGCAAGCCAGGGACAGAGATTTCAGGAGAAAGCAATCCTGCCGACACCTTGATTTTGGGACTTCTGGCCTCCCAAATTGTTAGAAAATGAATTTTTGTTGCATAAGCCATCCAGTGTGTGATATTTTGTTCTGGTAGCCCTAACAAACTAATGTGTAGAAGTAAAATGTTAATGGCAGAAACTAGGACGTAGGTATGAATATTCACTACCAAATTATTTCAACTCTGCTGCATAGTTCAACATTTGCATAGAAAAACATTGAAGAGGGGGAATCATGCTGATCTCTGTGTTCAACGGTTTAGGGTTTAGGGAACAACTGTGGAAGGTGATAGGAGGGGAGTACAGTGACCGAAGTGAAGAGCGGTGGGGGCTTGTTCTAGGATGATGGTGAGACTGGGTTTGGAGAGCAGTGGGCCGGTGGGAACAACGGGACAGTCTGAGAGATTGCATACAGAATACGAGTGAAATGACAAAATCAAAGATGACTGCTATGTCTTCTACAACTGGGTAGTCAGTCATATCTACTAAGATGGAAAATATACGAGTCACTAGAACAAATCTCAAATCTTCTTTGGTCCTGTTACATTTGAAATGCCTATGGGACACCCAGCTGGCATGGTCAAGGAGTAAGTTAAATATAAAATGTAGAACTCAGACACTGGAAAGCATTTGAATGGCTTAGCACCAAGCCTGATAACCTAGTAAACATATGAATGCTTAGTATTACTGCTAATTGTTTTTGTAATTACAGGATGAGTGACTAGAGGTAAATCTATTAATGCTGAATATATATACTGGTATATTCTGGCTGGCAAAGGAGATAAGATAAAAAATATATAATTAGATCTGAGATGCTATGCAAAATGGCTAAGAGAAAGCATTTACACAAGCCCTTGCACCGAATGGCATAGAGCTGAGTGAACTCGAGCTGTCCCACTAGCTCATCCATCCCTCGGGCAACGTCACTTCCAAATCACCTCAGAGAAATGGAAACTTATTCTCCATTAAATAACTCATCCTAATGTCTAGTAACTACTACAGTCACTTGGTCCCCCCTCCCATTTGAATTTGTCTAAATATAGCGAGTGCTCAAATTATTGGCCCCACAATGCAGCTTCTTAAAATCTTAAGTATGGTATGATTTTGTTTCTGTTTACCTGTTAGGTCAGTCCCTGGATCGATTTGCAGTGTAATATCCTTGGATGCAAAAATGTAATACATTTTAGACATCTTTGTTAGAATTTTATATTCCTCCTCAGATACGGCACACAGATAGCGCCCCTAGATTAACCATGTAGGCAGGAAAATTGGGGGGGAAATGAAAACCTGTCATCCATGTCATTATTTCGGCATTAAGCCTTTCGGGAGTAGGAGAAGTGTCACTCAGAGCCTCTCTGCAATTGCCTGAGCTGCACCAGTGTCACCAGCTGCCTGACACAATCCTGTCGAGCTGAGACTCTCCTCCCCCTGCCCCACATCTATGCATCTCCACCCTCCCCTCAGTGGAAACAAGACCAGTATTTGCTCCAGCTGAATGGAAAACAGTAGCATGCGCCATCTTGGTGTGGTTTCTTTTTTTAAAAAAGAATAGCTACCAGCTGCCTTGAGTGCTTGACAACATGCTAGGCACCGTGCTTGGTGCCATTTCATTCACCCTTCATAGCAAAAGTCCTGCAAGGTGGTATCCATTGTCACCGCATTTTACAGATGAGGCAGCTTGTGTTCCAGGAGGGTAAGTAACCTGCTCAACTTGTACATGAGAGAATTGGAGATCACCATGAAGTCAGACAGTCGACAGAGAAAAATCTCCTGACTGCTGGATGTTTCCTCAGCATCACTGCTGAACATGCCCTCAAAGGGGCTTAGCAGCGCCACAAAGCTCCCAGCTTTCTGTTCTGCCTCTGAGGGAACAGCTGAATGAGCAGCTCCTTTTCTCTGTGAATCTGAAGGCCTCCCCAGCAAGCCCTTCTACACAGGCCCTCAGACCCTCTCAACTCCTACCTCCTGCCTGTAGTGTTTTTCCAGGACAGAAGCCTTCCCGTCTCCCAGGAAAGACGAATCCATCTGGATAAGAGTTAGCTACTACAGACTGGGTGGGGAGGGAGAAAGAGCAGCTAGCTACAAAAGGGCACACAGAAAGACCAGCCAGGAAACTATTCAGGAGTAAGTAGTAGATTCTGAAGTCAAACTTCATCGACCAACCTGCTGAATGTCAACCGGCCTATTCCAAAAAGAGCTAAAGGGTAATGTTTGCTTGCCCCCAGTCTATTCTCTCCACTTTGGAACCCCACCCATCCAACAGACGGGACTTTACACGGCAGCAAAACTAAGCTCCCACCTTGCCTCTTGCCCCTCTTTCTGTGATTTCTATGCATTTATATAAAAAAGCTGGTTATCTGGAGAAATGACTTTGTTTCTGGACAAAAATCTATAGTCAGCATAAAGCAATGTTTCTTTAAGACTTTTGCTCCCATGCACTCTGCTGGGAGAGAGAAAGTAGCATCTGCTGGATCTGGAGAACGGTGATCACAGGTGGGCTGCTTTGCACATTGGCCTCATTCAGACTTTCTCTAAGGTGTCCCATGGGGGCGTAAGCTGTTTATTCCCTTAGAAGCTTCAGGAATGGGCTGGGCAAATAATGGTAAAGAGATTTGCCTGGGAATTGCTGGGGTAATTCTATTACTTAAGTCACAAAGTCAAGTTAATTCCAATGAAATATTCATGAGGTTTATTTACTGTCTATCTTCTACATTAGACTAGGGCTGGATTAAGAGGAAACCCAGCCAGCCAACTATCCCAAACACCAGTCTAAAAGGTGAGTCAAAACCACTTAATGCTAAAACCCGGCCAGGTTGTCATAAGAAGGAAGCAGTTTGCATTGACCTCATCACTTTTAGAGCACTAAATACGGAAGAAACAATAAATGCCTCCCAGCAAGAAGGAAAAATATCAAAGCAACAAGTTTAACTGCATTCTCAGGAGCTGGAAGGAATTAGCCCCAGGGCTTCTGCTTTGCTGGATGACACAGATTTGAGGACAGCTAAATTGCTCTAGACCGAAGAGAAGAGGCAGAACACTTCCACTAAAAATACCGGGATCCCTCTCTCACAGTTTAAGGGATGCCAAATTATTCCCCTGCCCGGGGTAGCCACCGATCTTGGTGTGGCTCTGGCTGGAGGGAGAGCTCCAGGTAGATAGGGCTACAGCTGTCCTGTTCAAGACTGTTCTCTCAGCATCTAGCTCTGCGCCTGCCCAGTGGGCACCCTAAAGGCCTGCCATGGCTCTTCTCTAGGGGGCGCCATTCACAGAGCACGTGGCCACTGTATACAGCCTCCCAGGGGGTGTACTACCCTTTGGGCTGTATACAGAAACCCTAAGATTTGTAGGTTGGCTTACTGAATGAGTAAATAACGTGCAGATGGAGAAGGATTAACTTTTTCTCACCAGCCTTTTCTCCCCACATCCACGTCATTGCCTTAATTTAGTCATATGCCTTCCCTAGTTGGCTTGAACAGGGCAGGAGGGCTCTTTCTGCCTCTAACTTCCTGTGCTAATTCATTTTCCTTATTTGGCATGAGTCAGCTCTCCACAATGAGACCAGACTTGTTAGAGAGTCACTTTTGTTCTTAAAAGCCTTCGATGGCTTCTCATTGCCTATAGAAAGGGCAAACTTTTTAGCGTGGCAGTAAGACCCTCCCTGAGTAGTCCCAAACTGACTTGTACGGAATCGTCTCTCACTACTCCCTCCTTTTTATGCTCTGTGCTCCAGCCATGCCCAGTGTCAAATTCACTACATGCTCTCTCACTTGGGGCCATTGCCCATTCTATACCCTCTCCTGAGGATACCCTTTTTGCCCTTTTTCAATATTGGCATGGGTTTTCCATATTAAATGTATATTTAAAAACAAATATTTTTGTCAAATTACATATTTTTGAAAGATTTTATTTATATCAAACACACACACACACACACACACACACATGTTTGGGAGGGAGAAGGAGAGAATCTCAAGCAGACTCCACACTGATCATGGAGCCCAACTGGGGGCTTGATCCCACAGCCCTGAGATCATAACCTGAACCAAAACCAAGAGTCAAACATTCAACCAACTGAGTCACCCAGGGGGCTTCTGTTTAATTATATATTTTATAAATTTTTAATTTTAGAATAGTTTTAGATTTACAGGAAAGCTGCAAAGATAGTACAGAGAATTCCCATAGATCACACACCCAGTTTTTCCTATTGTTAACATCTCACAATAGCAATGATGCATTTGTTAGAACTAATCAATCAATATTGATACCTTATTAATAACTGAAGTCCATACTTTATTCAGTGTCTGAACCAAAGCTCATATTTTATTTTATTGTTTTTATTTTTTATTTTTTTTAAGATTTTATTTATTTATTTATTTGACAGACAGAGATCGCAAGTAGGCAGAGAGGTAGAGAGAGAAGGAAGCAGGCTCCCTGCTGAGCAGAGAGCCCGATGTGGGGCTCGAGCCCAGGACTCTGGGATCATGACCTGAGCTGAAGGCAGAGGCTTTATTTAACCCACTGAGCCACCCAGGTGCCCCACCAAAGCTCATATTTTATTTCTGCAGTTCTTATTTGATTTTTCTATTGCAGGATCCTATCTAGGACATCATATTACATTTAATTTTGATGTCTCCCAAGCCTTCTCTTGGTTATGGCAACCTTACAAATTTACCTTGTTTTTTGATGGCTCTATTTTGAGGACTACTGGTCAGTTATTTTGTAGGCTGCCCATTTACCAGAATTTTGCCTGGTGGTTTTTTTTTTTCCCTGATTACACTGGGGTTATAGGTTTTGGGGAAGAAGACCACAAAGTGCCATTCTCATCACATGATATCAAAGTTAAATGTTGTCAACATCGTTATTAATGTTAATGTTGATCACCTGGCTGGGTGGTGTTTGCCTGGTGTCTCTTTTATAAAGTTACTCCCCGTGCCCTTTTCCGTACTGTATTCTTCGGAAAGAAGTCATTATAAGCAGCTCATATTTAAGGGCTGGGAAGTTATGCTCACCTCCTTGAGGAGGGAACATCTACATAAATTATCAAATTAGGTTTCTAGAAACATTTTGTTCTCTTGAATGTCTATTTTTGCCCTCAAGTTTCTAATAACCATTGTGGCTTATCCTCAGTGGGTTGTTTTGACTTTGGGTAGTCACAGAATTAAGGTTAAAGGTAGATATATGGTTCGGTTTTTCTAATTTCCTTTTAAGGCCCAGCCTCTAAGCTAGAATTACTCGTTACATTTTAAATATATAATTTATAGTCTTTATTTAAACTTTACAAATTATAGAGAATGCCATCTATTCTCTAGAAAGAGGAGAAACAGAAAGTAAAAATTATTAATACACTAGACAACTATTGTTTTATACATATCTGCCTAGGAAGAAGTGGTAGAGGAATTCTGATCTGTTAAGGAAAAAAAAAAAATCAGGGGTGCCTGGGTGGCTCAGTCGTTAAGCGTCTGCCTTCGGCTCAGGTTATGATCCCAGGGTCCTGGGATTGAGTCCCACATGGAGCTCCCTGCTCCGCTGGAAGCCTGCTTCTCCCTCTCCCTCTGCTGCTCCCCTGGTTGTGTTCCCTCTCTAGCTGTGTGTCTCTCTCTACCAAATAAATAAATAAAATCTTTTAAAAAAATCATTTATTCTTAAGGAGCTTAAATGTTCTCTGCCTGTCTGAGGACAATTCAGCAGTTGCCTAGAATCTGTTCTTATGTTCTCCCATGTCCCACAGCAGTATATGTTATTTCTTGAGTGCCTTGATGTGGAGCAGAAAGAGATGGCCCTTCTGCATGTGTTCCAACCCTATATGTTCTTCGGGTAATATTCTTTCCCAAAAGAAAAGAATCCACCTCTGCCTATTATCAGATTCAGACAGATTATCCTGTTCTGAATTGGCAAGTCTTTAGAGTAAACATCTCTCGGCAATGTGTGAGAGATCTCCAGATTGTGCTTGGAGAGCCCTTCTGTTTGAAAGACAGAAAAACCTGCCACCAAAATGAAATATTCTTGGTCTAGCTTTCAGGAAGAATCAGCTTGAGAAAAAGGCAGCAAAGTGCACCCAGCTGGCAACTAGCTCATCACTACCATGGATTCCAGTGAATTCCATGGAATTCTTGTTTTGCCTCAAGCCAGTTTATGTGTGGATAAAACCTAAACCTGGACCCTTTAAGATCGACGGTAAGGTTTTTATCTCTAAGTATTCCCAATAAATAAACAGTTAAGACATGGTTCAAATGGCCTGAATTTGATCCCTGGAATCCCCCTAAAAGTGCTTTCCCTGGAGCAGAATTTCCCTGAAGAAAAAAAAAAAAAAAAGAACAAAAGAAATGAAATCAGACTTTATTTTGGAATATCTGCATTGGTAAGGGAAGGGAGCTATTAATCACAGAAATGTGCCTTGAGTTGAACTTCCCAAAGCAAAATGCACAGTATTTAGTAAATGTAAAATGCATTTATTGAAATTCATAAGCAACCAGGCAAGCAAGCCATGGGCAATAGAATGTATGATTCAGGAGCTCCACATTAGTTATTTTATTTGGTTTTGAAGTGACCGACTATAGGAGGCATAGCACGTTCCCCCCAATCATCTCCCTCTATTCTGAACACGTGACACTGGTCATATCTCAGTAGACACAACATGGAAGCCAAGGACATCAGAATTATATCTAACTGTTCACAGTTAGAGAGCTATACACATCTACACATGTTGCCATGAAGTGAGACCCACTGCATTTACCAAACAGAATACAAAGTAAGATCTAATTTTTGGTAGAATAGAGATCTCTAATACAAATGTCTATATATGTAAAAAAAAAAAAGTCTAAAAAGGTACATGCATTAACAGTACTGAATCATGAAAATACAAGTGATCTTTATTTTTCTCTTATACTTTATTATACTTTCAGAATTTTTCTAATATCACTTCTTAGAAACTAAAAATAAAGGTATACATAAACATACTTTTTCTCTTTCCTGCCAGAATTTTCTTTCTTTTTCTCAGTTATATTGCTCTTAACACTCTTCAAATGCAAACTTACTTTCATACCCCTCACTATTTGCAACTAACTGGGAGGAATTTGGACCTTTTTGAAAAAATGTATTAACAGTATGGTAGCTGATGGTGACTTGGATCGATTGGAGGCTACATAGAAAAAAATTAAAATTCCATTTGGTTTTTTTTTTCTGCAAGTGTTTTTAAAGCTTTTCAGGGTTTATAAACAATCTGACTATACGTCAGATTTTTGTATTTACAGCATCTGTTATCATTGGTGGTCATAAACATAACTTGACTTTTTTCCAAGAAAAGAGAAGTATGCAGTTTCTCTGGTTAATTCGCATACCTAAAAGCCTCAAAATCTCCTGAAACAGATAAAGTCTATCAGAGTCCCTTTGGTAGGAATGAGGGGAAGCTTATGCATTAAACAGGACCAAGCTCTCATATTCAGATGAATTTCCAATAGTTTGTGCATTTTTTTTGAATTGTAAAATAGGAAGGCTTCTGGCAGCAAAACTAATCTGCATTGCCTTTGATAATGCATGAGCCAAGGGAAGGGTACTGGCAGCCACAAGAGAAGAATATACTCTTCAAATGCCCTTGGCCGCTTCTCTAGGCCAGGCCCTTCTCTGGGTAAGTCGCCCAGCCATAGGAAGGGAGGGCAAACAGAGAACAGTGGGGGAGGAAGGAGACAACCACATAACTAAACAAAGTCAATTGAGCCATGTTCCAGACACTCTGAAAAACTCACTGAATGTAGAAAACCATAATATAGGGATTGAAAACATAGCTCCTAGAACAGTGTTTATAAACTTTTAATGTACACCAGAATTACCCAAAGAGATTGTTAAAACTCAGATTCTTGGGCCTCCCATCCAAAGATACGGATTCAGTCAGTCAGAGTATGACCAAGAATTTGCATTTTCACAAGTTCCCAGATATTGTTGATGCTGCTGGTCTACACATCACACTTGGAGAATAAATAGACTCTATTTGACCTTAAATACTGTCTCTACCTCTCACTGCGTTAAACTAAGTGGATGACCCAGTCCCTCCCTAGCTCAGTCAACGCTTCTGTGAAATGAAGTAATACTAGCTCCTGGCTTCCAAAGTGTTGTAGTGAGGATTACATGAGAGAAGCCATCTAAGGCTCTCAGAAAAACACCAACAAATGTCAGCTATTATTATTAATATTAACAGTATTTTGATATTGTATCGAATCTTCCTGATGTCAGTTGAGGAGACTGAGGCCCCAAGAGATTGAGTGACTATCTCATGGTCCCAAGGCTAGTGACCAGGGAAGCTGCATGTGGGTCTTGGGCTTCTAGACTGTCTCAAGACACCAGATGGAGCATACCCTGGGACATCTTGCAGAGGCTGAACATTTTCAGCTTGTCTCAAACCCATGATCTTCCTGGAGGAAATAAATACCAAAACTAGCCTCCAAGGTTTGCAAGCATCTAACAAAACTGACTGACAACAACCATGTACTGCTTCTGCTTAATTGAAAGGGAACATACTGTCCTGGGTTATGAAAATGGGAAACTAAGGTCATGCTGAGTGAGGAAACTGTTACAGCCCTAATAACTGTGGGGTTCTTATTCCTCCTCTTTCTGGAGAAAACGGGGGTCTCTCAATGTGCGAAAGGAATCCATCAAAATCCTTGAGGAGAACACAGGCAGCAACCTCTTCGACCTCAGCCGCAGCAACATCTTCCTAGGAACAACGCAAAAGGCAAGGAAAGCAAGGGCAAAAATGAACTATTGGGATTTCATCAAGATCAAAAGCTTTTGCACAGCAAAGGAAACAGTTAACAAAATCAAAAGACAACTGACAGAATGGGAGAAGATATTTGTAAACGACATATCAGATAAAGGACTAGTGTCCAGAATCTATAAAGAACTTAGCAAACTCAACACCCAAAGAACAAATAATCCAATCAAGAAATGGGCAGAGGACATGAACAGACATTTCTGCAAAGAAGACATCCAGATGGCCAACAGACACATGAAAAAGTGCTCCATATCACTCGGCATCAGGGAAATACAAATCAAAACCACAATGAGATATCACCTCACACCAGTCAGAATGGCTAAAATCAACAAGTCAGGAAATGACAGATGCTGGCGAGGATATGGAGAAAGGGGAACCCTACTACACTGTTGGTGGGAATGCAAGCTGGTGCAGCCACTCTGGAAAACAGCATGGAGGTTCCTCAAAATGTTGAAAATAGAACTGCCCTATGACCCAGTAATTGTACTATTGGGTATTTACCCTAAAGATACAAACGTAGTGATCCAAAGGGGCACGTGCACCCGAATGTTTATAGCAGCAATGTCCACAATAGCCAAACTATGGAAAGAACCTAGATGTCCATCAACAGATGAATGGATCAAGAAGATGTGGTATATATACACAATGGAATACTATGCAGCCATCAAAAGAAATGAAATCTTGCCATTTGCGACAACATGGATGGAACTAGAGAGTATCATGCTTAGCGAAATAAGTCAAGCAGAGAAAGACAACTATCATATGATCTCCCTGATATGAGGAAGTGGTGATGCAACATGGGGGCTTAAGTGGGTAGGAGAAGAAAAAATGAAACAAGATGGGATCGGGAGGGAGACAAACCATAAGTGACTCTTAATCTCACAAAACAAACTGAGGGTTGCTGGGGGGAGGGGGTTTGGGAGAAGGGGGTGGGATTATGGACATTGGGGTGGGTATGTGCTTTGGTGAGTGCTGTGAAGTGTGTAAACCTGGTGATTCACAGACCTGTACCCCTGGGGATAAAAATATATGTTTATAAAAAATAAAAAATTAAAAATAAATAAATAAATAAATAAGAAAACGGGGGTCTGGTTGACAAGAAACACATCCTTCAACCCCAGGAATTTATCAGGGGGACAATTCACAGTCATAATCTAAGCTACCAGAGTACACTTGGTATAATAGAAAACTATCCCCAGACTATTACCTACCTTTGACCTGATAAAAAAGAAAGAATTCTTTAACTTTGGCTTCAATAAAATGCACAATTATGCATTTTTTAGAAGAACAGAACAAACATCCGCTCTCAGCCAGTAGAATGTTATGTGCTTTTCAATAAAGCTGCTGAGAAAAGCAATAAATCCCAGCCTTGTCCTATTAATGTGTCTTACCTAGAACTCAAGAAATGAGATGCTCTTCTCAAATCTCCAATCAGCTTTCTGCTTTGGGAAATTGGAACTCTAGGGAGAAATAGAAATCCTTGGAACATTATCTTCAAAGCAGAACTGAAAGGAATACTTTAGATTACAAGTAACTTCACAACATTCAGAAGGTTCCAGCAATCCTTACATGATATCTGAAAACTGCTTTGAATTTTTAATGAATTGATAACTTACTTCACAGAATTACGGTGAAGATTAATTTGATTAATGTGTGTAAAGAACATAATGCAGACTGTAGCACAGAGTGAATCCTCTGTGTTTCCTACTACGATTATGAATTATGATGATTTGGGGCTGTGGTAAAGTCACAGGGTTTACAGGCTGGTTCAGATCTCTGTGACTTTCCTGATTCTGTGAAGTAAAGAAATTTGTTCCCTCAATGGGATTCAGTAGACAGAGTAACAGAGAGGAAGAGAACTATTTTAACAATAAAAGTTTTAGTAAACAAAGAAACAAGTCCTTTTACGAAGAGCTACATTTAGCTTTTGTTCATTTTTTAAAAATCAAATTGATTTATGTATTCTGTGAAGAAATACTCAGGACTTTTCAAAACCACAACTGATTGATTTTAACCTAAGGTCATCAGAATACACACACAGACCCATGGTAGGAAACACAATATGTCTTTCATTCTAACTTTCCCGTTACTACAATCGGGCTCTCAGAGACCTAATTAATCTCACAGGGTATTTGCCTACCATGTTTGTTTCACTAACTACAAATTTGTCACGTGTTCTGACACCCTATTAAATTCTGAATGGCCAAATTTTATTACAATTTTGGAATAGGACAGTTCCACCTACTCATAGTCCTAGGGCCCAAATGCCTGTGTTTTCATACAATGTTGGGAATATAACCTAGGCAATTATTCATGAAGACAATAAAACTACGATCCAGGGCAAGTCAAAAAGGATGCTGGTTTCAATCACTTTTGGGGCACCTGGGTGGCTCAGTGGGTTAAAGCCTCTGCCTTTGGCTCAGGTCATGATCCCAGGGTCCTGGGATCGAGCCCTGCACCGGGCTCTCTGCTCAGTGAGGAGCCTGCTTTCCCCTCTCTCTCTCTGCCTGCCTTTCTGCCTACTTGTGATCTCTGTCTGTCAAATAAATAAATAAAATCTTGGTTTCAATCACTTTTTCACCTCCTTTAGGAAGAGACTTTAGGATTCATTAAGCATGGTTTTAATTCCAGGTTTGTAAAAATTACATCAGCATGTGGCCAGGAAGGAATGGAAAACATAACATGGTTTTCACTGGTCAAACCTGTACCTTTCAGAGTCTGTACCCCTGCAGTCTTTCTTCTCTTGTCCAGTCCAGTTTCTACTCAATCCATGACCACCATAGGACTCTGGGCTCTATCTGCAACCCACTGACCCTGCCCTGTGAGCCAGGATGGCATCTGACCTGCCGAGCTCCTCCACTTCCTGCCACCTTTCAAATAGTAGTGGACAGTTAGTAGAATTCCCAACCTCTTCATGTTGTATGGTCTTGGGGAATTCCTAGCTCACCTCAGCTGCATCCTACTGACCCCAAACTAACATCTATAGTCAACGGCCCATGGAGCCCCTTGATTTCCTGCAAGAGGTGACTCTGAAATTGATGTATTAGAGAGGAGGAGGATTAAATATTTTGTTCAGTTTTACTAACTTAGACGACAGACAATTTCATACAATAAAAAATGGGAGTCAAGAGGAAAATGGGGGGCAGGATCCAAAGTTCTCATGTAAACTGCAAAGCTTTGCAGAAGTTATTCCCTGTTCGATAAATTTGCTTTATGTTCTCCCGTGCACTTCCTCCACAGTATATTCATGTTTTAGACCAACATGTTCTATTAGTGGAGGATGTCTAGACACCTTTCCGGTTTCTCTCTGCCGCAAAGGCAAGCACCTTACTTTTTGAAGCTTGCTGACTGGCTACATCAGGTAGAAAGGGTTATTAAATTCATCTAGCTCTCAGTGCCACTTTCCCCAGAAAAGAAAACTTTGAGAAAATCAAAACAGCAGCAGGTTGTGCAGGCAAACACTCATTTAGCTGTCATTAGCCCTTGATGGGGAATCCTAATTCTTCCACGGCAAAAGAAGGCAACTTCAATTCCCATCTTCATCTTTTGAATTCTAACTAAGGAACAAAAAAAAACATTTTTTTTCTTTTCTTTTTAAAGTTTAGAAGGAGACTGTGATCTATTATTGATCACTTCAGTGCTTTACTTACAGAGTATAATAAAGAATTGCTCAAATAGCCAAATACAGAACCATCTCCATCTACAAACAGAATTATGTCCCACACAGGATCATTCAGGCACACCAGCTGCTAATTCTCAGCCAAATAAAGTGATTCACTACATAAAAAAACCACAAAATAACAGATTTTTCTTTCTCTAGAAGGCTTCCAGACCACTATCTCAAAGCTCTGCTAAAGAATTTTGCATTCACCAAAACGTATTCAACACTCAGCGGGCCCTAGCCTCTGAAAGATCAGTGGCTGGGCAGTAACGTGGTGCCACCTAGCTTCCCTCCTGAGGGATATTTGTCCATCCCTAGATGATCTCAAATGCCTGAGGAAATTACACTAGGTTTGACAATGGGCACGGATAGCACGGAGGCCTGGGTGTTATACACAAACAATGAATTATGGAACACTGCATCAAAAACTAAAGATGGACTATGTGATGATGAACATAACATAATAAAAATAAAAACAATGGTCTATGGCTTGATGAGACCAGAACAGACAAAGAGAAAAATGCTTCCTTTCATATTCATGCAAAGACAATTGAACACCAGAGTTAGAGCCTGGAGATCCTTGGCAATAGAAGCCCGCTAGCCCAGTCAGCCTTTCCCCTACCTCATCACCTGCGACTCTGTGGGAGGAGAAGGTGATCTGTAACACACACGGTGCTTCTGGTGGTGGCTCCGCACACCAGGCACGTCTCCTGACCACCTCAACACATGCCTTCAGTATCCCCACCTCTGTCACAAATGCTCTTCCCAGCCAAGGACTCCTCCCCCTAGGATTCTCCTCTCAGATCCTTCCAAATTCAAGTCTCACTTCCCACCACAGCCTTCCCTGACCATACCAAACTCCAATAGTTGTCCCATCTCTGAGTTACATTATGTTCTCGGTTCTTCATGGTGTCTTTCATTACTCTGCGTGCGCCTACCTGCCCGTCCCAGTCCTCAACCTGGGGTCTCTTAAATGTCCTTCAAGGTTCAACTCCTCTGTCAACAGCTCTTCTTGACCACACGCTCCCTCTAACAAACCCATACATTGCCTTCTATTAAAGAGCTCATTTTTTTCCATCACCCTAATTAGACTCTAAGCAGAGACTGTGTTTTAGCTATCTACTCTAATCTTCAGTAAATTGTTGTTGAGTAAATAAATGGTTGAAAGAATGAAGCATAGCCTTTAAATTACTTACTCCTACTTAGTGTTTCTCCAACTAGTCTATATTTCTTACGGAAGGACTCTATATTTTAATCCTTCCCTTGCCACAATCCTCAACACAATGACTGATCCCTGCTTAATCCCTTCTGACCCTATTAAATAAAACACAAACAAACAAAACAAAACCCTACATTTCCCTAGTGAATGCTCTCTAAAATAAGCAGTCTCCTTCTCCCTCCCATCCACACTCCCACTCTCATTCCTGACAGAAGACTTTGCTTCTAATTTCACTGAAAAATAGATATAACCCAGGTTCTGGCTGCTTCGTTGACCAGACACTGAGATCTTCCTTCCACATATCAAAAAAGGCTTAATAAAATATATTTTTTTTAAGTTTTGTAAATAATTGGATGAAATGTCAAGAAAGTTGAGGTGAGATGGCATCCGAAGTGAGGCTGGGAGATGAGGGAGGCACCGAAGCATCCCACATATGCTGCGACACATCTACCTATGGCTCTCATTGCTTCGAAGGGACTGGAGGGAGAGCCTACACTGGGTCCCAGGCACTGGAACCAGGTGGCGGTCTGCCCACACCCAAGACACACAATGTTCTCAACGATCATTTCAAATGATCATTTCAAACGATCACCCAGTGACTCCTGATTTCCACAAGGGAATCTCCATGATCGGAGTCTCCTCCCCACCTCCTTGAACTCCATCTTGCCTCTCTTCTGCTCATTCACCCTACTCCCGCCATACTGGCCTCCTTTGTCTTCTTCCCGTTGTTGCAATCCCTGCTGTAAGCAGCCACACTACTTCCCACCTAAGGTCCTCAACTTCCCATCCCCTTTTCTAGTATTCTCATCTTCATGGGGCATATCCCTCACCCTGTCCAGCTCAGTACAACATCCTCAAAAAGCCTTCCCTGATTACATTATAAAATGGACCCTCTCTCTTCATTCTCCATTCCCTCCCCGCAATTCATCTTGCTTCACAGCATTAGCATGGCCTAAAATTACACTCCAAATTTTTGTTATTTACTAGCTGTCTTCCCAACCCGAACTTTATGATGGAAAAATTTTTCTCTTTCTTATTTACATCAATAAGCCAATCCTAGTCTGAGTCTGAAGATGGGTGCTTTATTCACACTTAACTTTGTCCCAATGGTAGTGTCTTTGGAGGAAAGGGCATGAAGAGAGGTCTATTATTTGATGTGGCATAATGGCAATAACAAACAACCCATAAGCTTCGGGGACCTCACACAATACAGGTTTATTCCTTGCTCAGGACGTAGTCCTCGTGGGTGATCCTAGTCAGATGGCCCAACTGTAAACAGGCTTGCTCAATCTAGTAGCTCCACTATCCCCTAGGACCTGGGAGTCCTCCACTGAATCCTTTGCATCTGTCAGAAGATCAGAAACTAGGGAGACAACAGGATATCATCCAGGAGATTTTAGGGGTCAGGTTTCATCAGAACACAAGCTCACAATCAGAGCTTTGAGGGAGCCTGGGAAAGCATTTTAACCTACTCCAGAGGGAAGAGGAATTAGGGTGTGGTGAACCCATGGCATAGTAGGGTCTGTCATGATAGGTAACAGCAGGCCATGTACAAGCTGTTTTTCAAAGGATGAGAAACTTACCCTGGAATAGTGTACCAGGGGAAAGGAATGGCAAATGCCAAGGCAGAGGAAAAAAAAAAAAGTAGCACATTTTAGGAACTTTAGACTGCAGATGTGGCTATATCTACTATGAATGTACAGTGTGAAACAAAAAAGGGGTAAGAATGGGGAAATAGGCAGACTCAAGACCACAAAGTACCCTGTATGCCATGACAAAGGGTTCAGACTTATTTGGAAGGTAACAGGGAGCTTCTGAAGAATATTAAGGGCAAAGGTTGGAGAATAATGTGATCAAGTGGGTGTTCTTCAAAGAGTCCCCCAATGGGATGATCTACATGGAAGATGAATTTGGGATAGAGGGAATGGAGGGATCATTAGATAGGAAGATATTAAAAAAGGATAACAAGAAGAAATGCTGAGGGATAGAAGTCAAGCTAAGTAGTTTCACGGTGCTTATTAAATTATTTTTTCTTCTGGAAAGTCTCATGAGCATACTTATTGTTTTTGATGAGCTAAAGACTTTAATATTATTCCTGAAGTTTAGAAATCCATCTCACGGAGGTTAGTAAAGTCACATTTTAATTAAATCTCTAATTAGATTTGTAATGCCTATCATTTAAAATTAAAGGTCAGTCTAAATGGGTAAAGTTATTTCTCAGTCAATGGTAAGGATTATTTGGGGAAGGCAGGCAAGGAGTAGAGTTATGAGTATGAGTAAAGTCTCACTTACATTGATAGTGTGTATACGAGGAGGGAAAATTGATAAACATTTCCCCCTAATACCCAACGTGACAATATAATTCTAATCAAAAAACATATAGAAAAGTTAGATTGTTCATCATAACGCTGTTTTTATCTCCACCAGATAAATTAATATCAAATTAAATTAAATTTTTAGTGTTTCCAAAACCATGACTACCAACATGTTTACACTTTTCTCCTTATAATGATATGATTTTCTCCTTTCCATTCATAACAATTCTCTCCTTTTTTGTCATCTTTTTATTTGCAGAAACTTTTTACAACTTTACAGAGGCATAACTGACAAATAAAAATTATATCTGTAAGTGTACTGTGTAATGTGTATTCATTGTGAAGTGATTACCACAATAAAGTTAATAACACATTCATCACCTCACATTTTTATTTATTTTGATATGATGAAAACACTTAAGATCTACTCTCTTGCAAATTTCAGGTATACATTACAATATTTATTTTTTATTATTTATTTATTTATTTATTTTTAGAGAAAGAGTGTGGGGGAGGGCAGAAGGAGACAGGTAGAGAGAGAATCCCAAGCAGGCTCCACACCCAGCACAGGCTTCATGGGGGTCTCGATCTTCCGACCTGAGATCATGACCTGCGTAGCAACCAAGAGTTTTTTGCTTAACCCAGTGAGGCCCACATTACAATATTTTTTTTTATTTTTGAGAAACGGCTTATTTTCCATCAACCTTCTTCCCATTTTGTTTGCCTTTGTGGAAAAGCGGTTTAAGACCACTCAGTGGTTGGTCCTACCCATTCCGTGGCCTGTGCAGTGGCATCTGCAGACCAGTCTTCCGAGGCAGGGTGGACGCTCCTGTCTTCAGCAGGGAACTGCTGGCTAGGCACTGAGGGCACCTACTCAACCTCAGTATGAGTAGCAGTGAACTCGGGAGCTGGAACAGTCCATCCACCCTGAAATCCCTCTTTGGTCACAGAGTTCTCTGCAGCAAACTGCCCTTCTTTTTCAATCTCTTCAGGATCTCTTAGAAGTAGAGATCAGGCAGGACATCCCAGGGGTGCTCACGAGAAATGGTGCTATACATGCACCGAACTTCCCAGGCCAGCATACATATTAGACTCACTAAGTGAGCTCCCTTGTGTAGCAAGGGATGGTGATGTCCACGTAGTGAAGAGGAGGGTCTGTGTTATACAGAGCGATGATAGGCAGGTTAACATAAGATTCCTCTCTAAGAGGCTGGTGGTCAGTCCTGGGATCAGTAGCCACCAGCAGTCTCGGCTCTCCAAAGACTGCCTGGATCCAGTTAGTGAAGCTTCCAGGAGTGAAGCCTCCAGCAATGGGAGCGGTTCCTGTAGCAGCAGCAAAATTCAGCACAGCTCGCTGGCCAGTATTCCTGGAGGACTGGACACTGACGTCAGCTGGGTTTTCAATGGCCACAATGGCACAAGCTGCCGGCAGAAGCTTCTCCCAGGTTCTCTTCAGATGTATGATGTAGATGCCATCACTTTCCCTTTTGTAGCTGTACCGTTCCATTTGGAAGTCAAGGTTGGTGCCACCCAAGTGAGTCCCTGCTGCAGGGAATTTGAGGACATTCTACTCCTTCATTTGCAGGACATCAAGGGCTCTGGACATTGTGAAAGTTTCCCTTTAAGTTATGATGGGAACGCAGACACCACCATATAGACCCTTTCCTGGGTAGCACAGATAATCCCACATTACAATATTTTTATCTATAGTCACCATGCTGTACTTTATACCCTCAGAATGTATTCCTCTTATAATTGAAAGTTTGTACCTTTTTTTTTTTTTTACATATTTAGGGTAATTTTATTTTATTTTTTAAAATTTTTTAAGTTTTTATTTAAATTCTAGTTAGTTAACATGTAGTGTAATATTAGTTTCAGGAGCAAAATTAAGTGATTCATCACTTACATACAACACCCAGTGCTCAACACAAGTGCCCTCCTTCATACCCATCACCCATTTAGCCCGTCCCCTTGCCCACCTCCCCTGCAGCCCTCAGTTTGTTCTCTGTGGCTAACAGTCTCTCTTATGGCTTGCCTCCCTCTCTTTTAACCCTGTCTTTACCTATGTTCATCTGTTTTGTGTCCCAAATTCTACATGAGTGAAATGATATAGTATTTGTCTTTCTCTGACTGACTGACTTTACTTAGTATAACACTCGGGCTCCACCCACTTAATTGCAAAAAGGCAAGATTTCATTCCTTTTGGGGTGCCTGGGTGGCTCAGTGGGTTAAGCCTCTGCCTTCGGCTCAGGTCATGATCTCAGGGTCCTGGGATCGAGCCCCGCATCGGCTCTCTGCTCAGTGGGGAGTCTGCTTCCCTCTCCCCCTGCCTGCCTCTCTGCCTACTTGTGAGCTCTCTGTCAAATAAATAAACATAATCTTAAAAAAAAAGATTTCATTCCTTTTGATGGCCAAGTAATATCTTGTTGCATATATATACCACCTCTTCTTTATCCATTTATCAGTTGATGGGCATTTCAGCTCTTTCTATAATTTGGCTATTGTTGATAATGCTGCTATAAACCTTAGGGTGCATATGCCCTTTCAAATCAGTATATACATATCCTTTGGGTAAATACCTAGTAGTGCAATTGCTGAGTCGTAGGAGAGTTCTATTTTTAACTTTTTGAGGAACATCCATACTGTTTTCCAGAGTGGCTGCACCAGTTTGCATTCCCACCAACAGCGTCAGAGGGTTCCCCTTTCTCCACATCCTCACAAACATTTGTTGTTTCCCGTGTTGTTAATTTTAGCCATTCTGACAGGTGTGAGGCAATGTCTCATTGAAGTTTTGATTTGTATTTCTGATGATGAGCTATAGTAAGAATCTTTTCATGACTAACAGTAGCCATCTCTTGTCTTTTTTGGAAAAATGTCATTCATGTCTTCTCCCTATTTTTTAACTGGATGATTTGTTTATTTGGATGAAAGTTTGTACCCTTTGACCAATGTCTACCAGTTTCCCCATCCTCCAGTCCCTGGTAACCAGTATACTACTCTCTAGTTCCATGAGTTTGACTTTTTTACTCAGATAAGTGAGATCATACAATATTTTTCTTTCTCTGTCTGTTAACATAATGTCTTTGAGGTTCATCCATGTTGTCATAAATTAAAGAATTTCCTTCCTTTTTATGGTTGAATAATAGTCCATCGTGTATACATATACTACATTTTCTTATTCGTTCATGAACAGACACTTAGGTTGTAGGTTGTTTCTATATCTGGCTATTGTGAATAATATTGAAATGAACATGCCTCCATCAGAAAGGACGAATACCCAACTTTTGTAGCAACATGGACGGGACTGGAAGAAATTATGCTGAGTGAAATAAGTCAAGCAGAGAGAGTCAATTATCATATGGTTTCACTTATTTGTGGAGCAAAACAAATAGCATGGAGGACATGGGAAGTTAGAGAGGAGAAGGGAGTTGGGGGAAATTGGAAGGGGAGGTGAACCATGAGAGACTATGGACTCTGAAAAACAATCTGAGGGTTTTGAAGTGGCGGGGGGTGTGGGAGGTTGGGGGAACCAAGTGGTGGGTATTAGAGAGGGCACGGATTGCATGGAGCACTGGGTGTAGTGCAAAAATAATGAATACTGTTATGCTGAAAAGAAATAAATTTAATTAAAAAAAATGAACATGGGTGTGCAGATATCTCTTTGAGACCCTGATTTCAATTTATTTGGATATATACACCATACTAGGCTGGCTAGATTATATAGTAGTTCCACTTTGAATATTTTTAAGAATCTCCATATTGCTTTCCACAATGGCTGTGCCAATTTATATTCCCACCAACAGTGTAGAGGGGCTCCTTTTTCTCTACTCCCCCACTAACACTTGCTATCTCTTGTCTTTTGGTAATAGTCATCCTAACAGGTGTGAGGCGGTAATTTATTGTGGTTCTAATTTCTATTCCTCTGATGATTAGTGATTTTGAGCATCTTTTCATATATGAGAAATCTATGGAAAAATCTCTATATTCTTTGCCCATCTTTTAATGAAATTGTTTGGATTGGGTTATTGAGAAAGATCTGTACACTAAAAACTATAAGACCAGAATGAGAGGAACCTGGGTGGCTCAGTTGGTTAAGCATCCAACTCTCAGTTTTGGCTCAGGTCAAGATCTCAGAGTCATGGGATGGAACCCCATGTCAGGCTCTACATTTAGTGGTGAATCTCCTTCTCTCCCCCTCCCTCTGCCCCTCTTCCCCTGTACCCTCTCTCTCTCTCAAATAAGTGAATGAATCTTTAAAAAAAAAAAAAAGCTATGAATGAGAGAAATTGAAGAAGATACAAAGAAATAGAATGACATCTCAGACTGGTGTACTGGAAGATTTAATATTGTTAAAATACCTGTACTACCAAAACTGACCTACAGATTTAATGTGATCCCTATCAAAATTCCAGTAGCATTTTTCACAAAAACATGACAAAAATATTAAAATTTGCAAGAAATCACAAAGATTTCAAATAGCCAAAGCAATCTTTAGAAAGAAGAAGGCATTCATACATCCTCATTTCAAACTATATTATAAAAGATATAGTAATCAAAATAATGTGGTGGTGGCATAAAAAAGACTCACAGAAGGGTGCCTGGGTGGCTCAGTGAGTTAAGCATCTGCCTTCGGCTCAGGTCATGATCCCAGAGTCCTGGGGTCAAGGCCCACACTGGGGGAGGTCCCTGCTCCACAGGGAGCCTACTTCCTCTCCCTCTGCCTGACACTCCCCCTGCTTGTGGTGTACTTGCTCGCTCTCTCTCTGTCAAGTAAATAAATAAAATCTTTAAAATAAATAGACTCATAGATCAGAATAGACCACAGAAATAAACCCACACATATACAGTCAACCAATCCATGACAAGGGAACCAAGAATACACAATGGGGAAAGGATAGTCTTCTATAAATTGTGTTGGGAAATTGGATATTCACGTGCAAAAGAATACCGTTGCACCTTTATCTTACACCATACACAAAAATCAACTTAAAATGGATTAAATATTTAAACATAAGGCTTGAAACTGTAAACTTCTAGAAGAAAACATAGGGGGAAAGCTCCTTGACATGGATCTTGGCAATGATTGTTTTTGGACTTGACACTAAAACTTGGGCAACAAAAAGAAAAATAAACAAGTGGAACTACATCAAACTGTAAAGTTTCTGCACAGCAAAGAAAACAATCCACAAAGTGTAAAGGAAATTTATAGAATGGGAAAAATATTTGCAAACTATATATCTCATAAGGGGTTAATGTCCAAAGTAACTTTTATTTAGAATGATTAGATCTATAATCTAGATATTTTAAAGTTATATTTTAAGTTATAATCTAGATATTTTTAAGTTATAGTTCTACTCAGTAGAAGGTTCCAAAAAGGGCAAATTAAAACATCAGCAATACTTTTTAAAGCAACCTTTACAAATTTAAAATCATTTTGTGTGATAATACCTATTATATTGAAATGGTAGAATTATAGGTGAGTGACTTATTTTGCTCTATCAAATTCTCTGTGTAAGTACATTACTTGTATAATAAAAAAATGAATAAAGACAGACTCATTTTGACAAGTTAATTTGCTCACGAAATTATCAGGGATTCCTGAGTTCAAATCTCAGCACCACCACTTAAGTGACATTGAGTAAGTTGATATTGTTATTATTATCATCATCATTATTAATATTATTATTACCACTAGCATTATTAGATAGCATTCAGTGTGTATTATGTGCCAGTCATTCTGTTAGGCACTTTGTATACATTATCTTATGTTAACAAATCTTTCAGTATACACCTCTTCATCTATTAATATAAGTGATAATAACACTTTATAGGACAATTGTGAAGATTAGATGAAATTATATATGAAAACATGTATACTGTAAACCTTATGCATGTATTGATTTCAATCCCTACATGTTTTAATTATAATGAATATTCAGGTAATAAAACCAAATTCACTAATACTTTGGGGTTTTTTTTTAAACAATAATAAAATTGTCCTACTAAAGAACTTGGAGGAATTGGCTTCTTTTAATTAATTCTAACCAATTTCTGAGAAACGGACAATGCTAAGAACTGAAGCAAAAATCCAGTTATAGAATGAATAAGTCATGGGAATAAAAGGCATAGCGTAGAGAATATAGTCAATGGTATTATAACAGTGTTGTACGGTCACAGATGGAATTACCCTTGTGGTGAGCACAGCATAATATAGGTTGAATCACTACACTGTACATCTGGAACTAATGTAACATTAGGTGTTAACTATAACTGAAATTTTTTTTAAATAATGAACAAAATAAAAAAACAAAACAAAAAGACTCAGAAAGCCCTTATTTCCAGAAAAGTGCTAAGGAAAAGAGTGGGGGAAGGGGGCAATTTCTCAAAGTCCTTGAAATACAGACTAATGGGAATCATGTTTGAACTCTCCCCATTATCAGTCACTGTTGTTTCTGCTGGTTCACTTTTATGCTCTATACAGACTTATTAGAACAACTGTATTCAAAGTGAGACCAGTTTCTTTCCCTTTTCTTTGCTAGTTTAATTTAATTTACAAATATGCAAATTATTTTTCAGACTACAAGAGATGAAGGCAAGAAGAAAGGTTACCTATGTCCAGCAAAGGCTTTACCATGTGCTGCTAAAAGATTGGCTTAGCAGAATATTGGATAGTATTTCTGGTTCAAATTTTGGGCTATGTTCTGTATTGTATCCCCTCAAAATTAGAGCCTTTTGGTCATCAAATAACTCAAGCTGAAAACTAAGAACTATGCCTCAGTCTTCCTCTTCCTGATCTTCCATATCGAATCTGCCAGCAAACCCCATGTTTCTACCCAAAGGGCTCCCATATCCTCCCAACAACCTCCATTTCTACTGTGACCTCACTGCTAAATCCTCATCTTGTCTCACCTGAACTTTTACCACCACCTCTAACTCACCCTCACTCTTCTTCATTCCTGAGAGAATATTTGTATCCCTTTTGGAGCTTAATTTTTCTCTCATACTTCTTTTACTATATTCTGGGATAATGATTTCAATTCAACCTCCTTGAATTATTATTGTCCAATATGGTAGCCACTAGTCACAAGTGGCTACCGAGCACTTGCGATGTGGCTGGTCTGGACAGAGATGTGCTATAAGTATAAAATACACATCTACTTTTCAAACAATTGGAATGAAAAATTAAAGTTTTCTTACAGTAACCTGTAATTATTTCATCAATGCCTCAAGAATAATAAATATATGGGGTGCCTGGGTGGCTCAATGGGTTAAAGCCTCTGCCTTCGGCTCAGGTCAAGATCCCAGGGTCTTGGGATTGAGCCTCCTGTCGGGCTCTCTGCTCAGCAGGGAGCCTGCTTCCTCCTCTCTCTCTGCCTGCCTCTCTGCCTACTTGTGATCTCTGTCTGTCAAGTGAATAAATAAAATCTTAAAAAAAAAAGGAATAATAAATATGTAAATATCTCACTAATAATGGTTTATATTGATTACATGTGAAAATGATAATATTTTGTATATATTAGGTTAAATATATTGGTATATAACTATGTAAATTAATTTCACTTGTTTCTTTTTACTTTTGTAGCTACCAGACAAATTCAAATTATACATATAACTTGAGTTGTATTTCTTATTCTATCTTTTTTTAAAGTAAGCTCTGTACTCAATGTAGGGCTTGACCTCACGACACCATGAGGGAGAGTTATACACCCTAGCAACTGAGCCAGCCAGGCACTCCTTGCATGATATTTCTATTGAGCAGAACTGTTTTCCATTGCTAATTCTGTTGTCAGCTGTTCCATTCAACCTTTTTACTGAGGGGCATGAAATGCTTTGGAAATCAAGTTTTAAATTTCCTAAAGCTCTTTATGTTCTCTAATTGCTTCCTTTGCAACTATTTTATGGTTTAAAATCTTCTCAAATCTTTCTGGAGCCACATAGATTGAATTTTATTAAATTCCTATTTCCTGTACTAATCTGATTTCCTCAGGATTTAGTTCTCCATTTTTGTTTCCATTTTGGAGCCTCTCTTTCATCCTGTTCATTTCTCCTCCAATGGTTTTGATTCTTGGCTGCCCATAACTAAAAAGAGTATCTAGACCAAAATCAGTTATAGGTGACTGGTGTTTCTTCAGCCCAGCTGAATCCCTTTGAAATCAATAAGCATATTAATTGATATAATCCTAAATGTGAGGGATGTGCAAGAACATGTGGCCTGGCTAGCTTCTTTATGGCCCATGAAGAGCTTGCTTTTTTGGTACAGAGACTCTTTTTTTTTTTTTTTAAAGAATTTATTTATTTTTTTGACAGAGATCACAAGTAGGCAGAGAGGCAGGCAGAGAGAGAGGAGGGGGGAAGCAGGCTCCCTGCTGAGCAGAGAGCCCGATGAGGGGCTTCCTGGGATCATGATCTGAGCGGAAGGCAGAGGCTTTAACCCACTGAACCACCCAGGCGCCCCACAGAGACTCCTTTTGATAATGCTTGGGGCACTGCTCTAATTGTCTCTCTAGCCCCAATATTTATTTTGGAGTGCCTCAAAATATATCATCCATTCTATTTAAAAATTTCAGCCTCTCACAAGAGATAATTTTAGCATAAGAAGTGGAAACTTATTACAGAACTGTGTGGTAACATAGTCAATAGAAGAAAAAAAAAGAGAAAAGGAAAAGACAAAATATCATTATGGAAATAGCTTTCAGACTACTCGGGTAGTTAGAGCCAGCTGTCTTCATATCCACCCAAACCTTGCAAGGAGGCAGGATGAGGTAGGGATAAGGGGCATCAACTCTCCAACATCTGATGATCAGTGTCTAACCATTAAACTTATCCAAAATTGAACTGGGCTCTCTTGGAGTTCTCACTGCAAAAACTTTGCATTCAGTAAAGAGGAGAAGAAATTAAAGTCTTTAAAATGGTTTCAAACAGGGACGCCTGGGTGGCTCAGTTGGGTAAGCCGCTGCCTTTGGCACAGGTCATGACCCCAGGGTCCTGGGATTGAGTCCTGCATCCAGCTCCTTGTTCAGGGGGATCCTGCTTCTTCTCTCTCTGCTTCTGCCTGCCACTCTGCCTGCTTGTGCTCTCTCTAACAAATAAATAAATAAAAATTAAAATAAAAAAATTTTAAAGTTTCAAACCTATGATCTTTAAGGTCCAGTCTAGGGAATGTATCAAGAACATCCTGGGATGTAGCATAAATAACATTGAACTGGAAGTTTTGCCATAAAGTCCCACTGCCAGCAACTCAAGAAAGATTTTGCTGAAGAAGAAGAAAAGGGTAAAAAGCTGAGGGTTGAAGATGTATGTGTACATGAGTGTGTGTGTGTGTGTGTGCACGCACACACACACATATGTGTGCGCATGTACTCTAGAAATAAAGAAAAGGCACGAAAAAAAATTTCAGACAAGGTACAGTGAGCACGACTTCAGGGAGCATGTGGTGGTCCATAAATGGTTGCTGAATGGATGAATTATCACCTATTTAAAATACCCCAAAGAGAATCTGTGCAAGCACCCCTTGGTTATTCTTTGATTCCCCTAAAATTCAGCATGTGATTTATCTCTTCCACAAAAAATGAAATGGTGTAGTGATTTTACCTTCTCTGCCCAGAAAATGTGGCGACCAAAACAGACTGTTTGTGTTTAGGGGGAAATAAAGGGTTGCTTATTCCAATTACTCTCATTCTCTGATAGGAAAGTGGGTTTCTGAAATACTTGGAAACTGTTCAAGGTTACAGAGCTGGCTGGTATCAGATCCTGGACTGAGCCCAAGGCTCCTGGTTTCTGTGCCCAGGACAACTTCTCCTTCACTAGCTGACAACACGGCACTGTATTGCTTGTTTCATCAAACAACAAAGCAGGTCAGGTGACCAGAACCTGTTGGCATACTGTCTGATCTATCCTGCAGAACTTGGATTCAGGCTTACACTTAAATTCTACTGAAAGTCAAGGTTGGCTTAACAGTTGTTCATCCCATTTATACAGCAAACAGGGAGCTCTTACTGTATGCCATGTATTATGTTAGGTAGACACTATTGATCCAACAATGAACACAACAGTCATGGTCCTGCCTTCACAAGACTTACCTTTTGGTAGGAATTCCTACCAGGAAACAAAGACAAAAAATTATTAAATATTTTGATAAGGGAGGAAGCAAATAAGATACTTGTGGCAGAGAATAAAAAGAGAACTTACTTTATATAGGATGGCCAGAAGAGGTTGCTAAGAAGAGACTCATTTAGTTTGAGTCTGAAGCGGGCAAAAGAGTCAAGCATTGGAAGAGCTTCTTGGCAGAACGAGACGGAAAGTTTCTTGAGGCAACAAGGAGCTTAGCATGCCTGAGAAACTGAGAGAAGACCCGTGCTTCTGGATCACAATGAGGGAAGGAAAGAATGGGCTGAGATGAGGTCAGGGTGGAAAACTGGGCCAGGCCACTTGGGGCACAGAGGCCTTGGTTTGGAGCTTGGATTTTATATCAGGTACATAGGAAACCACTGAAGGATTTCAAGCATGGAATAACTACTCACTTTTTTTCAAGAGGAAAAAAACTCATTTAATTATAACTCTATAAAACAGGTGCTGTGGGTGCCTGGGCGGCTCAGATGGTTAAGCGTCTACCTTCTGCTCAGGTCATGATCTCAACGTCCTGGAATCAAAACCTGCATCGGACTCCCTCTCCCACTCCCTCTGCTGTATTCCCTCTCTCGCTGTGTCTCTCTCTGTCAAATAAATAAATAAAATCTTAAAAAAAAAAAAAAAGACAGGCGCTATTATGATTTATTACTGAAGCAACTACAAAACAGAAAGGGGAAATAAACTGCCAAAATTCACATCATAAGTGGCAGAGTCAGAATTCAAACCCAGGTCCTATCACTACAGAGTATGCACTCTTTTTGAAAAAAATAGATATACATTTATTTAAGAGGAAGGGAGAGAACACAAGCCCGGGAAGGGGCAAAGGGAGAGAGAAAAGCAGACTCCCCACTGAGTAGGGATACCAGGACCCTGGGATCTGAGCCGAAAGCAGACACTTAACCAACTGAGCTACCCAGGTGGCCCAGAGTATGTATTCTTAACCACTACACTTTTGCTTTTAGGCTGAGTAAGAATTTGGTGGGGTGGGAAACAGGACAAAAGAGGAGACAAGATATGACAAAGGAGTTCAGATATATTCAGGTAGTCGAATTGACAGGATTTGATGATGCCGTGGCAAGAGAAGAGAAGAATCACAGATGACTCTTAGATCTCAGGCATAAGCAATAAACCAGGCATCTGGTGGTGCCATTTACTGAAATAAAAAGACCAGTAGACAAGCAAAACAAGTTTTAGAGAGAAAAAGCAACAGCTTGATTTAGCTATCTTAAGTTGGACATGTCCACCAGACACTTGAATGAGTCTAGAACTCAGGGGGCTGGACATAAAAATTTACAGGTCATCTCCACAAAAGCCATGAAAATGAACAAGGCAAACTGGAGGGACATGATAAGAAAGAAAGAAACATTTCTGAGACTGATCTCTGAAGGGTGGTTGATGGAGACGGATCCATCAAAGGAATCTGAGATGCTTTGGATGGTGAACTGGGGGAGACATGAAGTAGGATAACAGAAATCCAAGGTGGAAGAGGGTTTTATAGAAAGGGGAGCTGCCAGTGTGTCGGATGCTGCTGAGAAGTCCAACAACAGGGGTGATTCAGCTCGCCTATGCCTCCTGATTCCAGGCGCTCCCGGAAGCTCTCATCCCTTGAAGACCCTCCCACCCAATTCCCAGATGGATGAAAATCCGCATTCAAGTCTACATTCTTTTTTTTCTCTTTTTATTATATTCCAGGTCCCATGAGTGAAAAATCAAATTGAGTCATTTCTAGCCTCTAGAGGGAATAGGTTTGGGGTCATTTCTGGATACTGGAGATTGGACATAAAAGAGGAGAGAGAGAGAGAGATGAGGACAGGGTAGTGTGGGAAGAGAGGGGACTGTTAAAGTGGGGGAGAGAGAAAAGCAGAAATGATGGGAGACATCAAAGAGCAACTTTAGCTGCTTCACACTTATGCCTGGGGGCCTGCTCACTGCACTGAGTCACTTCTATTTCAAAATGGCATTCTGGCTGACATTTGATTTGATAAGTGAATATAAAATCTCACTTACATCCCTTCAGGGTATAAGCAAATGCTCTCTTTATATATGATACACCGTAGATTAATGAAGTTCTTGACATACTCTCTTTACAGTCTTTATAACACCCTCCCTGAGGATGTATTAGGGACATAATTACAGAAAAATCTCTTAACATGTAAACACTGCATGATGTTACTCTTTGAATAATGGGGATGTGGAGAATGCGAAAGACACACCGGGTGCCTTGCATCTTCAGACCCAAACTAGAGCAGCCTACAGCACTCAGGAGTGTGCATTTGCCAGAATAAGAGCTTCCTTCTTAGCCGGGTGCTGGATGGACTTGGACTCCCGTTGGCACACTCAAGCCTGAACCTGTTACTTGTCCACTGTATGCCCTCTTGATTCCTCTCTGATCTTTCACAGTTCCTGAGGGGAGAGCAAAACTGGAAAATTGAATGTTTCCAGTTAAATGGGTCCCAACCGCCTTCTGGTGGGGCGGGTAGAAGAAGGGAGAGTCAAAATACCATTCACCGAAGTACTTACTTTTTTAAAAACCCTGCTTCCACATGTCTTTAGAGGAACCAAACAAAGGAAGTCAGCATCCTCTCCGTGAGTTGTGGTTAGAAAAACAATGATGTTATGTAACAGATGTTTCTTAACAATATAAAATTCTACTCAGATGAAGGAATGAATGAATGAACTAACAAATTAATGAATGAAAGGAGTAATGGTTCTTGATAGATTATTCCAGGCATACGTCCAATGGCTGTGATTCCTTCCAGACCCAGAACAGGGCATGAGATTGAGACAGATAGAATAAGAATGCAGGAAAAACTACAGCGGGTAAAAACAAAGAGACCTTGGTTCCTGTCACGGGGGTGACTGTGTTCTGGACATTCGTCCTTGTGGAGTCTTCTAGGTAATCACAGCCAACTATTCCTAAACCCCTTATCTGAGGATGAAATTTCCCTGACGGAGCAAAAACGAGGCAGCTGATGGCCTCTCAGAGGAGGTATTTTTGAAAAGCCAGCATTTCCCCTGCAGAGCAACCCCCTTCAGAAAAGGTTAGCATTCCTGGAGCGGCTCCAAACTGTCCAGGGACACTCTCTGCTCCTGGAGTCTAAATAAGAACAGTAAGGAGGGAAAAAGTCAATGGGTTTTCTTTAAAACAAAACAAACAAACAAAATCTACTTTCATTTGGAGCCTAAAGGATTGCGCAGAAGTGGCGGTAGAGGTCTCTGAGAACAAAAGGGGTTTCTGGGTCCATGGAGCCCCAGGAAGTCAGTGGTAGAGCCAGATTGTGATTTGGTTGTCAGGTGACTATGCCAAGCCGGAGTGTTTTCATTTTTCCTTTTCTTTTATGTTTTTTGTTTTTAAATTAACTAGTGGCATTTCCTATTAAAGCCATAGGTTGTTTCTTGATTGTCCAAACATCCAATTTGTGGGTGGGTCTGCCTCAAGAAAACAGTACCTTGACAAGATTCCCTCACCAGAAGTGAGACTAATTTGTCCTGTCCACGACGGTCTCCTTGTTTTTCTGTCACCTGCAGGAAAGGGAACCCTCTACTGTCTCTACCACGTCCATTTATGAAAATTGTCTGAAATTATCATCTGTCCCTAATACCTTAAAACAGAGCAGGGTAAAGAGAAGAGCAGAGGCACTAAGGTTATGTGTTGGGTTTTTTCCTTTCAGATCTTATTTATTTCTCACACCAAATCATTTTTAGACCCAATTTACAGAAAGGAAACCAACTCAAAAATGTAAATCATGGCTCCCAGTTTCACAGGTTATAATAGCATTCTAATTACCCTAAATGAAACATCACCTTGCAAAGTTAAAAGTGACCGAGAAAGGGATACGATGTTAGGTCCAAAGCCCCTGGCAATCATTAGTTTTGATCAGCTCTGTTTTTCCAGATACCACCCACAGTGACGATAATAGCTGAGAATCTGCCAACAACCTGGTCAGCTTATAAAAACTGTCCATTTTTCTCCTAAAATTTTTTTTAAACTGAAGAAGCAACTCCCTGGCCCCCACAGCCTTTCCCCACTTGGTAAGTTCAAAATCCCATGGTTACCTTTTGTCTCATTCCAATATGCAAGGCCCTGTGCCCGGCCCCAGAGATCCTTGTCCAGAGAGATGTTATTTTAAAGGCTGAGTTTTGCGATTTCAGCAGTCTTGCCCTGGAACTGGGAACACTCTGTTCAACAGAAGTCCCTGGAGTTTCACCATCCAAACAAACATGGGGTTCAGAATCACCTCCCCCATCTCAGAGGAGCGTGTCCAGAGAACAGCGAAACACAGCCGTCCTCCTACTGTCTTTCTTCAACCCAAGACTTCCTCGCAGCGTTTCTGCCTTTCAGATCTCTGGTTCACTTAGAGAGAAATCTTATTGGGGCCCCACTTATTTTTAGCATCTTGTCCCTCCTGCTAGACAGCGGCAAACATGGGTTCAATGTGACACTGGGCAGCAGGGGTAGCCAGGGACCAGGAAGGCGTGGAAGGAAGTGAGGATGCAGGGGTGAGGTGAGAGGAGGGAAATATCAGGGAGTGAGTGTCTGAGATCATTGTGAAACACAAACCTCAAATCCACAAACCTAGGAACTGAGGTTCTCTCAGGTTACAAAGGCGTGCTGGAATCCTTACACAGAGGTCAAGACCTGTGGTTGATGGCGGAGCCACCCAGGTTTTAGAGCATGTACCTTCCATTAATTAACAAATAATAAATCCATAACAAGGTATTAAAATAGACTCAAGGACATCCAGAATTATTAAGTTCAATGACCAAGGGCAATTCCTGTGAACTGACACAAAATATCTTTTTATGATGTTAGAAAAGACCTGTATTTATACAAAAATAAATGGTTAATGGGATAAGTGTGGTATCTCTAATTTCGTGTGAGATGAAAGAGTCCAAGGAAGAGACAAATCAACTTGTCCCTACAGGAGTGACCAGGGTCACTAAGAAATATTAGGGCTTCTCGAAAGAAACAGCAAAGAGGACCCATTTTTAAATACTTTTTTTCCTCTCTTTGTAATTGATTATTTATATTTCTGACTGATGATTAGGTCCAGGAATTAAAACTGTGGAATAAACTTGGAAGAGTTGGGTTGGAGACACAAACTTGACCTTTTGAGGATAACCTTTTGAGGATGAGGGTATCGTTGATATTCAGAAGAGACAGGGGCTCTTAGGAACAGCAATGGTTAGAGTCACCTTGACACTCTGACCCTGTCCTGAGGAAGCTTCTCTGGGGTTTAAGGAAAAAACAAAACAAAACACAGGTGCCCAATAGCTTTAAGAAGCCCAAAGCAGTTTGATACCTGTAGGAGAAGGATTCTCTCCAGACTTCTTGAAGGAAATGTCATCACTAGGGAGAGCTGGAAGATTACAGTGGCCACGGGTGGCAGCAAGAGCAGCTTCTCAGGCACAGGCGGTAGCCAGATTGCCAATTAAGGCCATAAGGTGAGAGGAGCTACAGTCAACGCTAGTTAGTCCTTAGGTGAAGCAAACGGTTTCATTTCCAAATCATCTGCCTTTGTATCTCCACAACCCCGATCCCATTTTTTAATAGACTTTATATATTTTTTTAAGATTTTATTTATTTATTTGACAGAGAGATCACAGGTAGGCAGAGAGGCAGGCAGAGAGAGAGGAAGGGAAGCAGGCTCCCTGCTGAGCAGAGAGCCCGATGCGGGGCTCGATCCCAAGACCCTGGGATCAGGACCTGAGGTGAAGGCAGAGGCTTTAACCCACTGAGCCACCCAGGCACCCCAATAGACTTTATTTTTTAGAGAAGTTTTAGGTTTACAGAAAAATTAATCAGAGTGCACACAAGAGTTCTCAAGTACCACGTCAATATCCCCCACTAACTACACACACACATAACCTACACACACACACACACAGGGTCCCCTTTTATTAGCTTCTTGCATGAATATATAAATTTATTACAACTGAATGAGTATTGATACATTATTATCAACTAAAGTCCATAATTTGCATTAGGGTCCACTTGTGTGTTGTACAGATCCATAGTGTTCTCAAATGTGTAATGACATGTGTCCATCAGGACTGTACCATGCAAGAGAGTTTCAATGCCCTAAACTGTCCTATACTCCATCCACCCATTCCTCCCTTCCTTCCTACAAATCCCTGGCAAACCCTGCTTTTTATTGCCTCTATAGTTTTGCTCGTTCCGGCTTGCCATATAGTTGAAATAAAAAAGTACGTAGCCTTTTCAGATAGACTTGTTTCACGTAGCAATATGCATGTAAGACCGCTCCGTGTCTTCTCATGACTTGACAGTTCATTTCTATTTAGTGCCAGATAATGTTCCATTGTGTGGATGTGCCGCACTTTATGTATCCATTCACCTACCGAAGGACGTGTTGTTTGCTTCCAGGTTTTCACAGTTATGACTAAAGCTGCTATTCACACTCATGTGCAGGTTTCTTAATGGACAAGTAATTTTCCCACTTATTTGAGTAAATACCAAGGAGCACAACTGCTGGATCATCTCATAAGAATACATCTAGCTTTGTAAGAAATAGTTGCATTGTCTTCCAAAGTGGCTGTACCCCTTGTATTCCCACCAGCAATAAATCAGAGTTCCTTTGGCTCCACATTCTCACCAGCATTTGTTATTATCAGTTTTTCAGATAATGGACAATTTAATACATGTGTAGTGGTATCTCATTATTTTAATTTGTAATTTCTTAATGACATATGCTTTCAAGTGTCTTTTCACATGCTTATTTGCCATCTGTATATTCTCTGGTGAGGTGTCTATTCATATCTGTTGTTTATTTTTAAACTGGATTGTTTGTTTTCTTATTGTTGAATTTTAAGGGTTTTTCATATATTTGGGGTACAAGTTCTTTGTCTGATATCAATTTTGCAAATATTTTCTCCCAGTCTGCGATTTTCTTCGTATTTTCTTCACAGCATCTATCACAAAACAGAAGGTTTTTCATTTTTAAGGTTTCATTTTTAAGGTTTTTCATTTTCATGCTTACCTAAAAACCCATTGCCAAACCCAGGGACTCCTAAACTTTCTCCTATGGGATCTTCTGGAAGTTTTATAGTTTTGTGTTTTACATTTAGGCATATGATCCATTTTGAGTTAAATTTTCTGAAAAGTATAAAATTATGTCTAGACTAATTTTTTTACACATACATGTCCAGTTATTTCAGCACAATTTGTTGAAAATGCTATCCAATCTTCATTGAAATGCCTTTGCTCTTTTGTCAAGATCATCTGACTCCATTTGTGTGGATCTATTTCTAGACTCTGTTTTCTGTTCTCTTGATGTATTTGCCTATTCTTTCACCAACACCAATTTTGTCATAATTACTGTAGCTGTATAGAAAGACTTGAAGTTCGACAGTGTCAATCTTCCAACTTTGTTCTTTGATGTGTTAGCCATTCTTGGTCCGTCACCTTCCCAGATGAACTTCACAACCAGTCCACCAAAGTTCACGAAATAAACTGCTGGGATTTGGGAACATGGGAAGGTTGTTTTGAATCTATAGATCAAGCTGGAAAGAACTGACATGTTGATGAGTGTGAGTCTCCTATCCATATACATGGAATATATATTTATTCAGATCTTTGATTTCCTTCAATTTTGTTGTATTTATACCTAAGTATCTCATTTTTTAGTGTTAATACAAATGGTGTTGTGTTTTTAATTTCAAATTCCAATGGTTTGTTTTTATCGTATAGGAAAGCAATCGACTTTTTATATTTTTAAGATTTTATTTATTTATTCATTTGAAAGAGAATGCAGGGGGAGGGGCAGAGGGAGACAGAGAATCTCAAGCAGACCCATGCTCAGCATCGAGCCCAATGTGGGGCTCGATCTCAGGAGCCTCAGATCAGGACCTGAGCCCAAATCAAGAGTCGGGTGCTCAACTGACTGAGCCACGCGGGTGCCCCAACTTTTTGTATTTTAACCTTGTATCCTCTAGTCTTGCTATAACCACTTGCTCATTCCAAGAGTTTTTGTTTTTGCTTTATAAATTCTTTGGATGGGGCGCCTGGATGTCTCAGTGGGTTAAAGCCTCTGCCTTCGGCTCAGGTCATGATCCTAGGGTCCTGGGATCAAGCCCTGCTTCAGGCTCTCTGCTCAACAAGGAGCCTGCTTCCCTTCCTCTCTCTCTGCCTGTTTCTCTGTCTACTTGTAATCTCTGTCAAATAAATAAATAAAATCTTAAAAAAAAATAAATTATTTGGATTTTCATTCAGATTTCTTAACACTTTTTGCTGTTAGTTTATGTAATATTTATTGAGCATCTTGACAAATATCTGTTTTTATAAGCCTATAAGATATTCTTTGAGGGACATCTTGCTGGCTCAGTTGGTTAAGCACTTGCCTTCAGCTCAGGTCATGATTTCGGGGTCCTGGAATCGAGCCCCACATCAAGCTCCCTGCTCAGCAGGGAGTCTGCTTCTCCCTGTTCCTCTGCCTTCCTCCTGTTCTCTCCCTCTGTCTCTCTCCAATAAATAAATAAAATCTTTTAAAAAATAAGTAAAAATTATTCTGTGAAAGTTTAAAGAATCTTGACCAAAAGACAATGCAAAAACACTGGTACTTGAATGTCAAATGTTACCATATGCCTGAAATTACATATTTCAGGGTAGCATGAGTTTTCAATGTTAAGTTACACCAAACTCTTTAGTCAAATTAAGCAGACCTGGCATTGGCAGTGTTGCCATAACTTTCTGATGTTAGTAAAAACAAAATTGGCAATTTGGAATTAAATCATGACAAGGTTTTGATACACTTGTCTTAAGATATTACTGAAATACTTCAAAACAGTGATTTAAAATGTCCAGATTCGGGGTGCCTGGGTGGCTCAGTGGCTTAAAGCCTCTGCCTTCAGCTCAGGCCAAGATCCCAGGGTCCTGGGATGGAGCCCCTCATTGAGCTCTCTGCTCAACAGGGGGCCTGCATTTCCCCTCTCTCTGTCTGCCTCTCTGCCTACTTGTGATCTCTGTCTGTCAAACAAATAAATAAAATCTTTTAAAAAAATAAATAAAAAAAAATAAAATGTCCAGATTCTCAGATGATTGTTGTGTGGGTCTTGTTTAATTGTGTGTGTGTGTGTGCGTGTGTGTGTGTGTGTGTGTGTGTGTCTATTTCAGTGAATGTCTGGTGACATTGCAATCCTCAAACACAGGGCTATCTTTATCATCTTGGCATAATCAGTGATTTGTACATTCAGCAATTGCATTGGAACAAATTCTATCAGTAAGCAATATTTTTAGTTAGTAAATAAGATTTCAAAAATCATGTAAGAGTGGATTTAAGCTTGCTGAATGTAATAACTGAACCTGAAGTCACTGTAGCTGTTGTAATTGCTTTTGTATGATGCTAGCATTGAATGTGCTGTACATATTCTAATTTTATTAAAATGTTGAATTGCAAAAAAAAAAATCACGTCATCTGCAAATAAAGACAGTTTTATTTTTTTCTTTCCTAATCTGTGTGTATTTTATTTCCTTTTCTTGTCTCACTGCATGTCATGTTCATGTCATGTTCACTTCCTTCTCAACATCTTTTTAGTGGCCATATCCTTTTTCTTCTAATGGCCATATCCTTATTATTATTTATTAATTACCCACTGTGAACAATTTGACTTAATTCAATATGTTTTATTTAATGTGTTTCATTTAATTTAATGTGTTTATAAAATTACTCTTACACTTTAATTACTGAGTTCCAGGAATTGGGGTAAGCCAGCATCTCCGGGGTGAGTGATGCATCAAGTAAATTTCAAACCGCAATGCTCATATTCCTGTGGGATCTAATTGGTCTAAATAGTGGCGGGAGAGGCACATGTGCAAGAGAGGTCCAGTTCTATAAGAAACATTTTGTATTCTATCAATATAAGAAATTGCTCATTTATTTATTCTAAATGGGTAACTGATAATATTCACTTTCACTGATTTTGCAGATGAAAATTCCAAAACACAATGCCTCTGCTTTAAAAACAGTAGAAAAAAGCACTTTCACTTATATGATAAAATTTACCTAAGTTGTATTCTTATGAATGAAATGTCACATGTCCACAGGCGAGAGTCAAAAGCCAATATTTTCATAGTAGAGGAAGTGAGTGTTCTTAAGGTCAAGCAAGATGTGGTATAGGCAGTTGCTTTTTGCTTTAACCTAGGACTACCTCTGTGTGTGTGTGTGTGTGTGTGTGTGTGTGTGTGTATCTGTCTGTCTGTCTATCTGTATAGACATTTTATAATCTTCACTATGAGGCTCTTTCTCTACAAAGAGTATCTGACTGTCTGCATCCTTCAACACTATAAGTTAATGCCTATTTTTATACAACGGTAAAATGCACAAACTTTCTTTTCCTAAAATGTAAATATTAACGAAGTTACTTTACTGCTTAAGGTGATATGTAAGGCAGGACTTGTGATAAACAACATAGTTGAAAAAATACATGTAATTTTTAAGGAGAGTAGAGCTACTCTTGAAATAAGGAAAAGGGAAGTAAATTGTGGTTTTTTATTTTGTTTTTTTTGTTGTTGTTGTTGTTGTTTTTTTCTCAAGGGGACAGATCTAGAAAGTCCTACTACCATCTCACATAATCTACTTGCAAATTTCAAAACAAAAGACAGGAGGAAATTACAGGCTGTCAGTTTTATTTACAACCTTCTTCCAACCAGAGCCTGCCCTTACAATGTTACATCTGAAACTAATCAGTGTGGGAAGATCTCAGAGGGCTGGCCAGCCAGCTGGCACTTTGCTGCCCCAGCTGCTGATGCCACAGTCACCAACAGATATGGTCAAGTAACCCATAGCATCTACCTTGAAAGAATTATTGTGCAGAAGATGTGCAACAATGAGGAGAGGCGGGGTGGGAGAAGGAGGACATTATGAAAAAATATTTTTACAATCCCCAATGCAATTGAAATTCCAGTCTTAATCAAAAACAGTAATAGGCTCTGCTAAATACCCACAAAAGCCTGCTAAAAATATGTGAAGTTCATCCAGAGTTCAAATCTCAGAATTATTTTTATTTCCCAGCTCAGGCCTATCAAAATTGCCTTGAAGCCTTTAGTTGTTTTAGTGAGAAGATTGTCTGTGCAAATGGACTAAAATGTTCTATCACAAAATGAAGGCAGAAGGCAGAAACTTGACAAATCTTTCCTTGCCATTTTACTAAAGGTTCAGAGCACTGAGTTTGAGGTCCAAATTGGCAATGAAGAAGTCAAACTCTCTCTCTTCGTAGATGACATGATTCTTTATATGGAAAACCCAAAAGACTCCACCCCCAAACTACTAGAACTCATACAGCAATTCAGCAACGTGGCAGGATACAAAGTCAATGTACAGAAATCAGTGGCTTTCTTATACACTAACAATGAAAATACAGAAAGGGAGATTAGAGAATCGATTCCATTTACTATAGCACCAAGAACCATAAGATACCTGGGAATAAACCTAACCAAAGAGGTAAAGGATCTGTACTCGAGGAACTACAGAACACTCATGAAAGAAATTGAAGAAGACACAAAAAGATGGAAGACCATTCTATGCTCTTGGATCGGAAGAATAAACATTGTTAAAATGTCTATACTGCCTAGAGCAATCTATACTTTTAATGCCATTCCGATCAAAATTCCACCGGTATTTTTCAAAGAGCTGGAGCAAATAATCCTAAAATTTGTATGGAATCAGAAGAGACCCCGAATCGCTAAGGAAATGTTGAAAAACAAAAATAAAACAGGGGGCATCACGCTACCTGATTTCAAGCTTTACTACAAAGCTGTGATCCCCAAAACAGCATGGTACTGGCATAAAAACAGACACATAGACCAGTGGAACAGAGTCAATCCATATATGGACCCTCAATTCTATGGGCAAATAATCTTCGACAAAACGGGAAAAAATATACAGTGGAAAAAAGACAGTCTCTTCAATAAATGGTGCTGGGAAAACTGGACAGCTATATGTAGAAGAATGAAACTCAACCATTCTCTTACACCGTACACAAAGATAAACTCAAAATGGATAAAAGAACTCAATGTGAGACAGGAATCCATCAGAATCCTAGAGGAGAACATAGGCAGTAATCTCTTAGATATCAGCTACAGCAACTTCTTTCAAGATATGTCTCCAAAGGCAAAGGAAACAAAAGCGAAAATAAACTTTTGGGACTTCATCAAAATCAAAAGCTTCTGCACAGCAAAGGAAACAGTCAAGAAAACAAAGAGGCAACCCACGGAATGGGAGAAGATATTTGCAAATGACAGTACAGACAAAAGTTTGATATCCAGAATCTATAAAGAACTCCTCAAACTCAACACACACAAAACAGACAAGTATATCAAAAAATGGGCAGAAGATATGAACAGACACTTCTCCAATGAAGACATACAAATGGCTATCAGACACATGAAAAAATGTTCATCATCACTATCCCTCAGGGAGATTCAAATTAAAACCACATTGAGATATCACCTTACACCAGTTAGAATGACCAAAATTAGCAAGACAGGAAACAACATGTGTTGGAGGGGATATGGAGAAAGGGGAACCTTCTTCCACTGTTGGTGGGAATGCAAGTTGGTGCAGCCTCTTTGGAGAACAGTGTGGAGATTCCTCAAGAAATTAAAAATAGAACTTACCTATGACCCTGCAATTGCACTACTGGGTATTTACCCCAAAGATACAGATGTAGTGAAAAGAAGAGCCATCTGTACCCCAATGTTTATAGCAACAATGGCCATGGTCACCAAACTGTGGAAAGAACCAAGATGCCCTTCAACGGATGAATGGATAAGGAAGATGTGGTCCATATACACTATGGAGTATTATGCCTCCATCAGAAAGGACGAATACCCAACTTTTGTAGCAACATGGATGGGACTGGAAGAGATTATGCTGAGTGAAATAAGTCAAGCAGAGAGAGTCAATTATCATATGGTTTCACTTATTTGTGGAGCCTAACAAATAGCATGGAGGACATGGGGAGTTAGAGAGGAGAAGGGACTTGGGGGAAGTTGGAAGGGGAGGTGAACCATGAGAGACTATGGACTCTGAAAAACAATCTGAGGGTTTTGAAGGGGCAGGTGGTGGGTGGTTGGGGTACCAGGTGGTTGGTATTATAGAGGGCACAGATTGCATGGAGCACTGGGTGTGGTGCAAAAATAATGAATACTGTTATGCTGAAAAAAAAAATAAAGACATGGAAGAATCTTGAATGTATATTGCTAAGTGACAGAAGCCAATATGAAAAGACTACATATTCTATGAGTCCAACCATATGACATTCTGGAAAAGGCAAAACTATGAAGAAAATAACAAAATCAGTGGTTGCCAGGGATTTGAAGATGGATTAGAAGGATGAATAGAAGGAGCACAGAGGGTTTTTAGGACAGTGAAAATACTCTGTATAATAATATAGTAATATATACATGTCATTATATATTTATCCAAACCCATAGAACAGTCAACACTAGAGTGAACCATAATATAAATGATAGACCAATGGGTGATTATGACGTGTCAATGTAGGTTCATCAACTGTAAGAAATGTACTACTCTGATAGTGTCAAGTACAGGTATACAGGAAATCCCTGTACTTTTCTCTCAGTTTCGCTGTGAACAAATGAAGTACTAGTTTTAATTCTCTCAGATAATACTTGCTAAATTTGACTAAACTGAAACTGAAAGGAATTGTCAAGCTCGAGGCTAGAATGCATTGTTGAATTATCCTTAAACATGCATGCCATTTCATTTTAATATAGTTAATGCCTAATGATATTGTTACTAGTTATAGCTATCATTTGTTTAGTGCTTATTATATGTCAGGCACTCGGCAGAATTATGATTCAGACACTATGAAAATCCTATGAATTACTGTTTTTACACATTAGACAATGAGGATCGGACATGTTGAGTAACCTGCCCAAGATCACCCAACTAATAAGTGGTGAAGCCAGTGACTACTGGACTCAAAAGCTTTTAACCACTGTCCCACCAGTCGTTTTTTTGTTTTTTGTTTTTTAAAGGTCTGGACTCACAGAAGGAAGAATAATGGTTTTCTCATATTTTAATTTGCGTACAATATGAAAACCATTCTGTCAATTATCTTCATTGTCAGAAACATTATCTTAATGTGCTGGGACAGTTTGTGCTAATTTGTGTCAAAAGGAATAAATAATGGCAGCTTTGCTCAATGAATATTTCCCGGTCACAAGTGTTCAGAAAGAACCCTTAGCGATTAACACCCGAATAAATGTATAGGAGTCCTAAAGCTTCAGAAGATTTCGTAGACAAAGAGATTATGTCTGAAATTTAACCCACTGTCTCCGAATTAGAAAACATATAAGACTTCTTTTTTTTTAAGATTTTATTTATTTATTTGACAGAGATCACAAGTAGGCCGAGAGGCAGGCAGAGAGAGAGGCGGGGGGAAGCAGGCTCCCCGCTGAGCAGAGAGCCCACTGCAGGGCTCCATCCCAGGACCCCGAGATCCTGACCTGAGCCAAAGGCAGAGGCTTTAACCCACTGAGCCACCCAGGGGCACACTAAATTAGAATTTCAAATTCAATAATAAATACGAATGATAAAAAAAAATGAGAGTAATTATAAATAAAGAAAGCCCTCTCATTTGGACTCTGCCATGTAGTACTTACTTACTATAACCAGATGCCTCCAATCATCTCCATCTTTAATTTTTAAGAACAATTTATGCTGCACTATAAATAAATTGACTGTAATGTTGGCTTGCTGAAGTGCGACTGGCTTAGTTACTCTTTTGGCACTTGTTTTCCTATTTCTCAGTCATTATCTTGCCGAGATGTTCTGGGAAAGGTGCAGAAGGTCAAGCATGGTCTCTGAGGATTGTAGTCCGCAGTGCCAAACACTGACTGTGGACCAATCAAGATAAAGACAGTCAAGAGTCAATTGAATTTTGTGTCAAAGAGGCCACTGGAAACTTTGACAAGAGGAATGTCACAGGAATAGTGGGGGCCTGATGGGAAAGTGTTGAGAATGGGGAAGGGCTGAGAAAGTAGATTCAGGGAGTACAGACTACTCATTTAATAATTTTGGCTGTCAGGACAAAGACTTGAGTGTGTTAAAACTCGGTGGAACAGAAGCCAGTGAAGAAAAAGAATCTATAATAAAGAAGTAAGAAAAGAAGAGCTGAAAGTTCCTGGTGGCCAATGTGATAGGAAGGACTGCAGCTCTTGGGTCTCAGATGAAAACCCATTGTAGTTGGGGAAGATTAAGGAATAACTTTCTACTCCAAGCAAAGGGAAGGAACACCTGATGGAGCTAGCACTACAACTGGGAAAGGGGTAGGAGCACTGGAAAAGTGACAATCCCAAGACCCAGGGACAGGGTACCCGCTGACAACCAAAGCTTAATCAGTGGAATGGAAAATTCCCCTCTCCTCCCACTCAAGGCTGGCAAACATCAAGTAAAAAGAACTGTGGAATATACTGGGAGAGTTGCGAGAGCATGGAGACAGGCTCCCTGTGAGTGCAATGCAAAGGGAAGACCTAAATCTAAGGAGGGAGCAAACATTATGAAAACCCACCGACAAAGCAGCCCCACCAGAAACACAAAGTATCACCAGAGGCATCTGAAGCCTGTGGAACAGAGACTAACTCCAGAACAGCAAGCCTCAAACCCAGCTTAATTCTGAAGTTAATTCAAATCCCCATGCCAAAGACCTAACAGAAGGAAAGATATGCCCCTTTCCAGGTATAAAACAGATTCTGCCTCAGAATCTCCTGTCTTACAGCTTTCGACAAAAATATAATGAAGCATAGGAAAGCCACACACTGCTAAGAGACAAAGCAATGCTGAAACCAAGAGCTCAGTGGTGAAGAGGTTAAAGTCTCTACTAGAAAAGATAGACAACCTGCAAGGTCAGATGGGTAATTTTCACTAGAGAGATAAAACCATAGGAAAGGAAACAGAGAATTATGGGGCAAAGATAAACAAATCTGGAGAGTTTTTGTGGGAATGGGAGTAAGGACAAAGGAGAATGAGAAGTTAAATAACTGTGATGTTATTTACTGAAGCAGAAAACATACGAGGTATAGTTTTGGGGAGGACATTTCATGTTTTCAGATTTGGACAATTTGAATTTAAGGATTGGTGGAACATCCGAGTGTGTATATTCAATACTGATGGTAAATAGAAATGTAAGATTCTGGAGATACCTCTGGACAAAGATTAGCAGGATATGGATGGTTGCTTGACCCACTGGAATGGATAATATTCCTGAAAGACATTGTGGGCACTAAAGATGAAAGAGGGCCAAGACTGAATACATTGGGAGAACCAGCATCTAAGATATGGGCAGATGAAAAGGAGCCACCAAGGAGACAAAGAGAGAGCAGGAAGAACAGCAACAATGCACAATGCTTTCAAGAATGTAAGTGAGGTAAGTGTTCACTATGTTTGGCAACAAAGATGTCATTGGTAAGCAAGAGAGTCTGGTGAACTGAGAAATAGACAGTGGGTTGGATGAACAAAAGAAAATTTTCTCTTGTTAGAGAAAACACCTCTTTCAAGAAGCTTGCCTACAAAGGTAAGAAGAGAAATAAAGCAGGAGCTAAATGGAGATAGCTGATCAAGAAAAAATTTCTTTGCTATGGTATCAGCTTGAACACATGGAAGTGCTGGTGTGAAGGATCCAGGTTGAAGAAACAGGTGTGGTGGGAACTTAACTGTTGAGGTGGCTTCAGTGAAGAGATCAGTGTCCCAGTGTCAATGGACTCTCTTTCATGCTTATAGCATTTATATAGATGGCCCTTGCCTTCAAGGAATTTATGGCCTACAGAGGATACAGAAGAGTAAACAACAAAAAATATTGCTAACTAGCAAGATAAGGGTTATAGCTCAATCCCAGGGAACTGTGAGAACATTTAGGGAGAATACCTAACTCAGTTTTGGGAGGTCAGAGATGATTTCCTAAAGTCAAAAAACGTAGAGAAGGAGGGAGCTGTTTCCTGATTTCTAAATGAATGCTATAATTTATGAAGTTCAAGAGGCTAGGAAAAGCACTGCTCATTCTAGGAAATTCCATGAGTTCCATGTAACTGAGCTGTAGTGAGCAAGATGTGTGTTGAGTTGTGAATAGATGCTGGAGAAGGGACCAAATCATGAAGAAGTTTATATGTCATGCTAAGGTCTTTGGAATTCAGGCAGACAAGTGGATAGTGTTTTGCCTAAGAAATGCAATGACCTGGGTTAGGTTTAGAAAACTCTTTGTAGCTGCTTGAGGAGAACTGATTGGCAGAGAGCAAGAGACCTCTCAGGATGACTTAGAACAAACAGGAAGGTGATGAGGTGATGAGAGCTCTAAGTAAGGATGACATTGAAAAACTAGATAGATTACCAAGTCAGTGTGATAGTTGACTCAGACTTGAAGATCATGGATTCATAATGGCATTCATCCTTGTGATTGTGTGACACCCTCCATGAACATTTGTCAGACTAAATATAGGACTATAGAAAGCCAAGATTTTGATGGCATGTTTGGGTTCATGCCATTTGAGCACAAAGGAGTACAATGGGTCAAGCAGAGATGAGGATGTTGTCAAGGGCGTTTGAAGTGAGGGACCTTGTTGTTTAAGCTGGATCAGAAAGAAATTGAAGGTAGAAGAAAGGGCTATTGGGAAAATATGGAGAGTTCCAGGAAAGGAAGGAGGTTTTAATAAAATCAAAGAACTTGTATAGACATAGTGTCCAAGGAGAGATCTGGAAGGACATAAGATGGTGGTCAAAGAGGAGCTTCTTTGAATGTTAAGATTTTTTTGCAGGTGATCACAAGTTTCAAGACATGGCCACTGAGCTGAAGTGTAGTACAGGCTAGGTGAGCACTCACACCAAAGACTGGCTTGAAAATTAAAACAAAAAAAAATTTTTTTAACGTGAAATGTTTATTGAAATTGACCACTTGATCTGAAACATTAGCTCTGTACTTCTCCTCTTCTTAAAATGAAAACTATTCTTTGAAAAAATAGTGATGATGTAAGCAATTTAATAGGATGGCACAAGGGGTCACTTGCCGCTTCTCCCAGGAAGCTTTTTGTGGCGGAAAGTCTGTCTTCACCTACAGAGACTCTTTGGAATCTTCTGGGTCTCTTGTTTCCACAATAAGAGTGGAAGTCAAGTGAAAAGCAGAACTATGGCCCTCAGCTCAGAGTTTGCAGACTATTGCCTGGATGGCACCTGGAGCTCACTTCCCTCTCCTCCAGCTCCCCATTCAGCATCACTTGATTCACTTCTGCTCATTATTCAGGTCTTTTAAATGTCACTTCCTTGGGCTTTTATTGACATCCAAACTAATTGAGCTCCTCCTTTTATAAATGCTCATGGCACTTCCCATTCTGTTTCTTGTCACTTATCCCAACTATAATGAAAGAATGTGTAATTATTTGTCTTGTGTTTCTCTCCCCTCCTGGACCTAAGTCCCCTGGAGGCAGGGACTGTGACTATATAGTTTTCATGGGTATATGTAGTGTCACGATAAATGACTAGAACCAAAAATGGGATAATTATACCTCCCCCTTATGTCTGTGGGGAGAGTCTGAAGAGGAAATCACTGAAATGCATCCCGCTTGGAAGAAAAGCACACTAAAACCAACTGAATCTGATACCTGGCTGCCAGCTCTGACGTCATCTCTTTGCAGATGAAGCTGGACAGCGCTGCTAACAACCCACGTGATATAAATGCATCAAGGTGGGGTCTAATTTTAGCTACAGCAAATTACCATTCCTTTATGCTTTCAGGTTTTCATCTCTGCAAATGAGTTCTCTTGTTCTTAACATTTTTCAGAGTAAAGTAAGGCTGATTGCTTTTATGAAGAAAGAAAAACAGTCTTTAAGGCAAAGAGCATTTCTCCTTTAATCTCCACCCCAGCTCAGAGGTTCAAAGAGCCTTTATGGGGCTGCTTGATGCTATTCCTGAAAATAGGGATGGTCCTTCAGACTTTCTGTAGACACTGCAAATTCTAGCTCGCAGGGGAAACTCACCACAAGGAGAACAGAACAAAAATGTGGCTGCGGGTCTAGTCAGGGACATGATGTTCCACAATGATACAACTGGTTAATAAGAAGCTGACATCATATAAATAGAAATTTTTAACCCACTGAGCCACCCAGGTGCCCCTAAATAGAAATTTTTAAACTATATTTGTAAATATGCTTGTGTCCTAGAAACATGAGCTGTAGGCTCCCACCAGAAAATGCAGTTTATATAAGGTCCTAAAGATGAGAGTGTGTTTCATGCCAGTCAGGCCACTTCCTGCTTTAACAAGTGATATAGACAAGGTCAAAGTTGTCAGCTGAAACAGGGCTTCAGCGCAGATGAGGTGTCTCACAGAGTGAATCCTATTTCCTGGTGTTGGGGACGACAACAGAGGGCCTGTAGATCACACAGATGAATTGTAGGGAGGGGATGTGTAGCTTTTTAAGCATATTGAAAGAGTTAAAGTGTAATTTCATATTTTAAAAAATATTAGTTTTATAATACTAACCACAAATGTTAAAACTTGGTATACATTTTTTAGTTAACAAGGGTATGAAGAAAAAGTTTCAGAATCACTAAAGAAGCCTAAAACATTTATTTTTTGTCAAGGAAGGTATAGGGGCCGGTCGTAAAACTGGCCCCAAAGTAGGATAAGCAGAAGGAATGTGATTGAATTAGTTCTATTTTACCTCCCACCTCTTTCTCCCTATTTTAACATCACTCTTTGCAATCAGACACACTATGTACAGTTCTGTTTCCATGTATTTCGTGGGCAGAATAATGACTCCCCCAAAGATGCCGAGTCCTAATGCCTGGGACCTGCTGACTGTGTTACTTTACAAGACAAAAGGGATTTTGTGTTAAGATTAAATAATTTGAGATGAGATTATCCTGGATTATCTGGGTGGACCCAATCTAAATCTCATGAGTCCTTAAAAAGTGCCACCAAGGCCAAAAGGTAGGTCAGAGATAGACATGAAGATTCAACTCACCATTGATGGTTCTGAAGATGGAAGGAGACCAGGTGCCAGGGAAAGTGATGGTCTCTGGAAGCTGAGAATGGTCTTCCGTTTACAGCCAGCGACAAAACACAGACCTCAATCCTATAATGGCAAGGAGCTATATTCTGCCAACAACAGAGATGAGCCAGAGATGGATTCTCCTCTACAGGCTCCAGAGAGGAACGCGACTGCCAACACTTTGATTGTAACCTGGTGAAACCGCACTGAACTTCTGAACTGCAGAACTTTAAATAATAGACTTGAGTTAATGTACGCCACCAAGCTTCTGGTCGCTTTTAGGGCAACAACAGAAAACTAATACAATGTCTTTGCTACCTTCCTCTGTAGTCGTGATACCTTTCCTCACCTACATTCTTTTAAATCCCACATTGTCGGCGAAGCAATCCCGACCTCATGGATCATTCCCTGCTCTGTTCTACTTTATTGGCACATATACTTCAGGGTGCTAGTTATTTGTTCATACCTATGTTCTAGCTCCATAGTGAGATTATGAGAACCTTTAGGAACAAAAATGATGTGTTAGTAAGTAGGGTCCATTGCAAGCAAAAAAAGGCCACAAATCCTCTCCCTGCTAGTATCTACACTGTTGCAATGTGACTTTGAAGACAGTCCCACTAAGAAATGGATTCTATTCCTCCACCCCTTGAATCTGGGTTGGCCCTATCACTTGCTTTGGTCAGTGTACATTAGCAAATGTAGCAGAAGCAGACACGTGACACTGAGATCACCATCAGGGGAACAAGCCTGGCCTAGCCAAGTCATCCAACCGCTAGCCCAGCCAACAGTTAACTACTCAAATGTCAGATAGGTGTGCTGACATGGACTACCAGCTGACAGCAGACTCAAGAGTGGTTTCAGCAGACCAGAAGAAGAACTCAAATGACTCCATCCGCTTTTCTAACCCACAGAATCCTGAGCCAATCAGTGATTGTTGTTTTAAATCACAGTTTGGGGGGTAGTTTGCTAAACAGAAAAAGCTAATTTATTTGTAACTCAATGTTCTGCGTTGAGCTGTTGGTAAATATTTTTTTTTTTTAAAGATTTTATTTATTTGACAGAGAGAGATCACAAGTAGAGAGAGAGAGAGAGAGGAGGAGGAAGCAGGCTCCCCGGCTAGCAGACAGCCCCATGCGGGACTCAATCCCAGGATTCCGAGATCATGACCTGAGCTGAAGACAGAGGCTTAACCCACTGAGCCACCCAGGCAGCCCCTGTTGGTAAATAATTTTTGATGGTGCCCATGATGATGAGGATAATGATGGCCATGACAACAATGATGAAGATAATAAAGAAAGCCATATTTGCTTTTAGTACAACAAGAAGGTAAGTGGCATCATTTCCATATTCTCATACCAGGAAATCCCAGTGATTATAAATTGAGGAGTTTCAAAATTTTTGTTCAAGTAAATTGGAAAGCACCATTTCTAAAGATTTTAGATTATATACACTACAGTCTATTATTAGTCTTCAACAAATCCAAAATAGCTCAGTACTAAGCTTTTGTATTGGCAACTTTTAGTATTTCAGTCTTTCTCTTTCATTGTGTCAAAACATTAAAAGGAGCCAGATTGTCAGTCTGCTGTGCCAGGTCTAAACATACAAGTAGACTTTGGTTAAAATCTGTTTGGGACTTTGTCACATGAGAAACTAAACCAGGAATTTTCATCAAAGGTAGCTTTCACTTGGAACCCAACAGTAGCTCATCTCTCATCCAAACAATCTCTATCTGCTCCAATCATTAAAAAAAAAAAAAAAAAAAGTCTTCACGTGTCATGCTTACACAAGTTCTTAAGTGACATACGTAGCCCATACAGCCTTGCTATTTAGCCTGAGTAATTTTAAGTATAATGTACTTGTTTCAGCCTAGATTCCATAAGAGTTTGAGAACGATGTGAGAACAAAGAGCAGACCAAGAGAGAACACCAGATACAGGGTAAAGTCACCAAAAATGTGGCATATTCACGTTCCAAGATGGGGTCACCCAACCTTGTTCTTCTATTCTATTGGCTGTCATGGGTAAAGTTTTTTGCCCAACACATTCCTTCTGACTATCACTGGAAAAGTGTGATAAGCCCAGGGCAACAAAGATTTTGTCACCTCCACGCAGAAGAAATTTTATATAATCCTAGAAAGTCTATTTGAAAGGCATCTCAGAGTTGGTCTGATAAAACTTCCCACATAATACAGACATCCTTTCCAGAGTTAGTCCTCCACACCCTACTTGAATTCCTCAAGTGTTAAGAAAATCACAATTTCCTAAGAAAGCCCATACTATTTCGAGCACCTATAATGGAGACCAAGTTTTTTCTCATATTAAACTGAAATCTATCTCCCACCCACTAAGCCAAATTTTACCTCTAGAACTGCACACCACACATGTTTTCTCCCTCCCCTGCAACTGTGTGCTGCGTCTCCAAGCCCAGGCTTTGGAGTCAGCCAGACTCAAGGTCAATTGTCAGCTCTTTCCTTTGCCGGTTGGGCAACCTTGAACAAGTCTACCTCTCAAAGAATCAGCATTTTCAACTCTAAAAAGGAGTTACAATGCCTGTTTCATGCCGCTATTGTGACAATCAGATAAGGTGACGCGTTCTCAAGTACATAGTCCAGTTATCAGTATGTTATCAGTAAACGGAAGCTGGCATTATTACTCTGCTTGACAACCTTTCAGATATGTAAAAAGAGCCTTATTTTTCCATAAGGTCTCCTCTTCCCAAGCTGAGCGTCTCCTCCTTCAGTCGTAATTCAGAATACGGCAGAAATTATTCTTTCCCAGATCTAGATCCTGCACTCGCTTACACCTGAAGTTTGCATTTCATGTCTCATTGAAATAGCACCTGCCTAATACTCCCTGATACAATTGGCAGTTCACCTATTGCCAGAAATGAGGGTGGATTTCCTTTAGTTGATAAACGCAGACAGAAAGCAGATCCATGGCTCATCTGGGTGACTCCACCATCATCTGCCTGCCCCTCCTGAGGGCACCCTGTTTCGATATCATAAGGTCTATACTTTTGGAGGCAAATGCCTTCTTGTCATCCATCTGGTCTCCAAGAGAAAACATATTGGCTGGTCTTGCTGCCTCTCTTTATCTACCTCTTGGAGGTGGACTGAATTACCTAGCGAATAGGCAATCATGTAACAACGGTGATCTGTTTGGCCTCCCCTCTCCACCCGGACCAGTGAGAGGTCATTGACCTGCTTATTTGAAGGACTACATGGGTCAGGAGGAAGTCCTGGCGCTCACATTAACTTGCATCCTCCCACGTAGCCTTTCTTATTATGGAGATGATGATGACCTTCACCCTTTGTACACTTCATGTTCTTCCTTATCACACGGTCAGCAAGTGAAGAGGGGTGCTATTTCCTGGCCACCTCCAGACCCCAGTATGTTCTGACCATGATCTGGAAACAATCCCAGTGCATCGGTCCTGCTGTGTGAGGAAGCCCCGGGAGGCTGCTCTGGCCTTCTGCCCTGCTCTGCCCACAGCAGGAGAAAACCACTGTGAGAGGGACAGAGACAGGAAGAGGCCTGGTAGACTGCAGTTTTTCACACACTCCATCGGCTCACTGTCAAGAAGCTAAGTAGTAAGGGTCCCAGAAGATCCTATTTCAGCACAACAGACTTAAAATAGATGACTTCTAGACCCTGGAAATTGTTACTGATTTTAACCAGCAAGTCAGCTTTAAGTTCTGAAAAAGTGGTAAGATCCGCCAAGTAGGTAGAGAGCAGCACAGACGGCCAACCGTCCATCATGTGCGTTGACAAGCCCTGGATAGACTTCTCATAGTTGGTGTGTTTTTTCCAGACCAGATTTTCAACGCTCAGCTTCCTTTAGGGGTGGCCATGAGACCTACTTCTAGCCTTTTGAGAGAAGTCCTTTGGAGACCTTCATGAAGTTTCCTCTCTTATGGAAAAGAGAGACAAGCAAGGACAGCCTTTTTCCCTCTCTTCTGTCCTACCCTGTGATCACCCCAGCCACTTTGGAACCATAAAGCAACAACAGTGAGGTCAACGGAGTAGGATGCAAAGAACTTTGAAGACATCAGGATACTATTGAACAAATTTTAGAATCACCTACCAGCAGATTTTTCATTTGTGATGTAGAAATGTCATCATTGTATAAGCCAGTTTTAGCTAGGTAGTCTGTCACTTGAGGTAATGATCTCTCTCACCATCTCTCTTTTGAGAGAGAGAGAGCCTGCAAGCAGGGGAAGGGGCATAGAGAGAGAGAGAGAGAGAGAGAGAGAGAATCTCATACATGTTCCAAATCCAGCCCAGAGCCTGTCACAGGGCTCAATCTTACAACCCTGAGATCATGACCTGAACTGGGAACACGAGTCAGACACTTAACTGACTGAGCCACCCAGGTGCCTTGTAGTGAAGATATTCTAACTGTTACAGGCACAAGTGGTAAATAGTATCTGTCACTCGGTTCCTCTTTACAACATCTTTCTTTTGTTTACACTTTTTAAATATATGTCAGCATGTACTTTCTGGCTGTAATTATGTATAATTAAGTGCAAGAGGAAAATAAATTTTTAAATAGTGGATAAGTAAAGTAAAATGTTAAGAATGGTAATCTTGGAGCACTTGGGTGGCTCAGTTGGTTAAGTGTCTCCTTTCAGCTCAGGTCATGACCCCAGGGTCCTGGGATTGAGCCCTGCATCAGCCTCCCTCCCTCCCACTGGCCCTCCCTCCCTGCTCATGCTCTCTCTCTCTCTCTCTCTCTCTCAAATAAATAAATAAATAAAATCTTCAAAAAAAATTTTTTTTAGAAAGAGTGATAATCTTTGAGAAGTGAAACTATGGTAATATACTTTCTCCTATGTTTCCATATCTTACAAATTTAAGGAAATTTATTTAAAAAATTTTAAAAACTTATTTTCAAGAAGTAAAACTTTCATAAGGGCAAGTTGTTTAATTCAACCACACTGACATTTCATAGAACTTTCATTTGGCTAAAAGAAGTATATCTGTTGGGGCACCTGGGTGGCCCAGCGGGTTAAAGCTTCTGCCTTTGGCTTGGATCATGATCCCAGAATCCTCGGTTAGAGCCCCACATTGGGCTCTCTGCTTGGTGGGGTGCCTGCTTGCCTCCCTCTATCTCTGCCTACTTGTGCTTACTGTCTGTCAAATAAATAAATAAACTCTTTAAAAAAAAAAAAAAGTGTATCTGTTACAGCATTACCATACAAATGATGCTACATAGTTTCCTACTACCTGAGAAGAGAAAAGATCAAAAGCTAAAGCACGTTCTGTCTAATAAAAATAGCAAGCAGCGGGAGGAGCAAGCTGGTGCAGGTGTAGGAAACCGAAATTTCATCCAGTCCCAGGAGTTCAGCTAGATAGTTATCAAACCATTCTGAACACGTACAAACTCAACAGGAGATTGAAGAGAAGAAGAGCAGCAATTCTAGGAATGCTGAAGTGACCACTTTCTGGAAGGTAGGACCTGCAGAGAAATGAATCTGAGACAATATATGGGATGATAGAGCCTGGGGGTGGGGCGGGGCAGGACCCTCTGTCAGCCACTTACTGGCGTGCAAGAGCAGCAGAGCACAAAATTTAGAAGTCTGTTCCACTGAGGGTCATTGCTCCAGAGGGGTGGAGTGCTCGCGGGGACAGTGTGGCCTGAGCTCGGGGTCACAGAAAGACTAGGAGTGTCTGAACATGGCAGAGCTCCCAGGCATCAGAGCAAGGAAGCCAGCTACAGAGACAGAGCCGAGGAGTGAGCTTTCAGATTGGGGTTATCTTAACCCATTATCCGAGACACTGTCAGACCACTGTTCTCCGAGCAGGGACCCCACAAGTGGCAGATCCAGGGAAACTCACCTTTCTCCTCTAGGAGAAGCAGCATGGGAGCCCACGGCAGGAATCTGCTGGGTTTGGAGACTTCAAATGGGGCTGTGAGCCAGAGATAGAAATGCTCGGTCGCAGGCTGGGTAAGCACGGAGCGCAGCCAGAGACCAGGGAAACGGGAGGGATTAACTGCTTTCTCTGAGGGTGGATTGGAGAGTGTAGCCCCGAGCTTTCGGCTCCTCCAGGCCAGAGATTGGGAGGGCACCATTGTCATTTCTGACCTCCAGAGCTCTACGGAAAACGTTTGGGGAACAAAAGCTTCCAAGAGTGAGCCTGAACAGATAACTCAACCTGCACCCTGGCAAGGGCAGTGCAATTCTGCCTCTGGCAAAGATATTTGAGAATCACTGCAACAGACCCCTCTCCAAGAAGATCCACAAGAGCATCCACCTAAGACCAAGTTCGCTGATCAATGAGAACCGCAAAATGCCAGTGCTGGGGGAATGCAACACATAGAATTGATGGTTCTTTTCCCATGATTCTTTAGCCTTTCAAAGTTAAACTTTTAAAATTTTATTTCATTCTTATTCTATTCTGTTTTTTAAATTTTTCCTTTCCTATTTTAACTTTTTTTTTCTTTAGAGATTTTATTTATTTATTTGACAGACAGAGATCACAAGTAGGCAGAGAAGCAGGCAGAGAGAGAGGAGGAAGCAGGCTCCCTGCTGAGCAGAGAGCCCGAAGCAGGGCTGAATCCCAGCACCCTGAGATCATGACCTGAGCTGAAGGCAGAGGCTTTAACCGACTGAGCCACCCAGGCGCCCCCTATTTTAACTTTTAAAAACTATTTTATCTTATAATACCTTTTTAAAAATCTTTTTAAATTTTCATTGTTATTGTCATATTCTAACCCTTCATTATAGGTAACCTTATTTTTTGTATACATATAGGTTGTTCTTTCCTTAAAATTTCGGGATACAGTGTCTTCTAACAGATCAAAATACACCCTAAATCTAGCACATGGGTTTGTTCTAGTCTCCAGCCTAATCACATTCTTTCCTCTTTTTTTTTTCTTTTTCTTTCTCTGTCAAATAAATAAATAAAATCTTGAAAAAAAACGAAAACACTTGACTTTACTTCATGGGCCTTACTCCATTTCATTCTGTATCACGTTGTAAAAAATTCTGGTTATGGGGTGCTGGGCAGTGGGCCTAAGGAAGTGGTCAGTATGCAAGGGATGAATGACCTAAGGTAGACCATAGGCCTGTGCAGGAGGGTGTGGTATTTTCACGGTCTGTCTCCTCATCTGGTTGTGGTCCTTGCCTCAGTGGTCTCACTGGGCCCCGGGGAGCTGACACTGTTCCCCCCTGTGGCCACGGGCCTGCATGGACCCACCCTACCAGGAATGGTGGGCCAGTGGATCTGGAGAACATGAAAGGGCCCCCTGCCACAGGAAGGCAAGACCTTTGATGGGAATGCTTGTTTGCCTGGTCCTTTGCAGGACAGGAAGAAATTGAGACAAGTGGAAGGCTGTTTTCTCTGAGTCCACAAAGCAGATAACAAAAACAGATGGTCACAAATGCTAATTTTAATCAATCAATGTGATACAATACATTAATAAAAGAAAGAACAAGAACCAATGATACTCTCAATAGATGCTAAAAAAGCATTTGACAAAGTACAGCATCCTTTCTTGATCAAAACTCTTCACAGTGTAGGCACAGAGGGTATATATTTCAATATCATCAAAGCCATCTATGAAAAACCCACAGCAAATATCATTCTCAATGGAGAAAAACTGAGAGCTTTTCCCCTAAGGTTGGGAACATGACAGGGATGTCCACTATCACCACTACTATTCAACATAGTACTAGAAGTCCTAGCCTTGGCATTCAGACAACAAAAAGAAATAAAAGGCATCCAAATCAGCAAAGAAGAATTCAAACTCTCACTCTTTGCAGATGATATGATACTTTTTGTGGAAGACCCAAAAGACTACACTCTAAAACTGCTAGAACTCATACAGTAATTCAGTAAAGTGTCAGGATATTAAATTGGTGCACAGAAATCAGTTGCATTTCTATACATCAAGAGCAAGACAGAAGAAAGAGAAATTAAGGAGTCACCACCATTTACAATTGCACCAAAACTGTACAATGCCTAGGAATAAACCTAGCCAAAGAGGCAAAGAATCTGTAGTTAAAAAACTGTAAAGTTCTCATGAAAGAATTTGAGGAATACACAAAGAAATAGAAAAACTTTCCAGGCTCATAGATTGGAAGAACAAATATTGTGAAAATGTCTATGCTACCTAAAGCAATCTACACATTTAATGCAATCCCTATCAAAATAACATCAACATTTTTCAAAGAAATAGAACAAATAATCCTAAAATCTATATGGAACCAGAAAAGACCCCAAATAGCCAGAGGAATATTGAAAAAGAAAACCAAAGCTGAAATTATCAAGACAGTATGGTACTGGCACAAAATAGACACATATATCAATGGAACAGAAGAGAGAGCCCAGAAATGGACCCTGAACTCTAGGGTCAACTAATCTTCAACAAAGCAGGAAAGAATGTCCAATGGAAAAAAGTCAGTCTCTTCAACAAATGATGTTGGGAAAATTGGACAGCTGCATGCAGAAGAATGAAACTGGACCATTTCCTCACACCACACACAAAAATAGATTCAAAATGGATGAAAGACTTCAGTGTGAGACAGGAATCCATCAAAATCCTTGAGGAGAACACAGGCAGCAACCTCTTCAACCTTAGCCGCAGCAACTTCTTCTTAGAAAAAGCACCAGAGGCAAGGGAAGCAAGGGCAAAAGGAACTATTAGGACTTCATCAAGATCAAAAGCTTTTGCACAGCAAAGGAAACAGTCAACAAAACCAAAAGACACCCGACAGAATGGGAGTAATATCTTCTCCCATAAAATGACATATCAGGTAATGGGCTAGTATCCAAAACCTATAAAGAACTTATCAAACTCAACACCCAAAGAATAAATAATCCAATCAAGGAATGGGCAGAGGACATGAACAGACATTTCTGCAAAGAAGGCATCCAGATGACCAACAGACACATGAAAAAGTGCTGCACATCACTCAGCTTCAGGGAAATACAAAAAAGCACAATGAAATACCGCCTCACACCAGTCAGGCTATGTGTGACTAAAATTAGCAAGTTTAATTTGTTATGGCTAAATTTGAATGGCTAAAATTAACAAGTCAGGAAATGGCAGACGTTGGCGAGGATGCAGAGAAAGGGGAACCCTCCTACCCTGTTAGTGGGAATGCAAGCTGGTGCAGCCACTCTGGAAAACAGTATGGAGGTTCCTCAAAAAGTTGAAAATAGAGCTACCCTACGACCCAGCAATCGCGCTACTGGGTATTTACCCTAAAGATACAAATGTAGTGATCCAAAGGGGCACGTGCTCCCAGATGTTTATAGCAGCAATGTCCACAATAGCCAAACTATGGAAAGATCCTAGATGTCCATCAACAGATGAATGGATAAAGAAGAAGTGTGTGTGTGTGTGTGTGTGTAATAGAATACTATGCAGCCATCAAAGAACCCGAATTCTTGCCATTTGCAATGATGTGGATGGAACTAGAGGGTATTATGCTAAGCAAAATAAGTCAATCAGAGAAAGACAATTATCATATGATCTCTTATATGAGGAATTTGAGAGGCAGGGTGGAGGGTTGTGGGGTATAGGGAGGGAAAAAATGAAACATGATGGACCAGGGAGGGAGACAAACCATAAGAGACTCTTAATCTCGGGAAAGAAACTGAGGCTTGTTGGGGGGTGGAGAGGAAGAATAAGGTGGCTGGGTGATGGACACTGGGACAGGTATATGCTATGCTGAATGTTCTGAATTGTGTAAGACTGATCATTCACAGACCTGTACCCCTGAAACAAATACTACATTTTATGTTAATTAAAATTAAAAAAAAAAAGGCAAGGATTGGACGTTCTCCAGGTGTACCATTCAGTGAACCGACAAGACAGGAAAAGACCTTCCCACGGTTATTTCTCCAGAAATCCAACAAAATGGCACAGTCATTGATTAGCAATGCCTAAGGATTTTAGAAATCAAAAATACACAGCTTTTCTATGCAAGTCCCTGCAAAATCACTGTATGTATAATTACTGATATTTGTTCAGAATATGAACAGAACTTGCATAACAGGAGTATAAATCTCCCCCAGATGACAGGACCGACAGTTTGTGATTTATACACATGGCTCATAGTCCCATATTACTACTCTGGGATATCTTTTGGCAAGAAAGGAGTTAAGAAATGTGATTTATTCTTCGGTCAATTTCAGTAAAAGAAAAATACACAAGCAAGGGGGAATAACCAGATCTTTTTTCCTTTTAAAATTACTGTCCTTAACTAGAAAAATATATGAATTATCTAGTATATTTCAGGTAACCACTTAGTAAAAGATAGAAGACAGGATTTGCTCAAAAAAAAAAAAAAAAGAAAATCAAAGGAATGAAAAAGAAACCAGTTTTGAAGACAACACACATTATGTCAGAGATGATACAAGGGAACACAGGGTGAAAATAACATAGCACAGGAATTCTGTGGAGGCAGAGCTTATGGCTGGGATGTGGGGGCAGTGGTCAGGGCAATGTGCAGGGCTTTAATGAGAAGCTAGAACCTCAGTGAACCTTCTTGGAAGGAAGGAAGGGGATTGGGTAAGTGATGAGATTCAAGGACACTCCAGGAAGGACTTTGAATGAACAAGTGTCAGACACAGAACATGGCAAAGACCACCCAGGCTATAGCAAAGGATGCAAATAAGAGAAAAAGAAGATTGGGAAAATTGGGAATAGTCACACCATGGAGGGAATCCACACCTGATTAAAAACTTCTGATTTTATCCTATAGCACAGTGGTGACTTCCCATGCTATGGAGTCAAACAAAAGACTCACACCCCCCTTTTTCTATCTAATTGTTACTTTATCTTAGGCACATTAATGACTTTTCTTTCTTTACTTTTTCACTTCCTTCTTCCTTTTCATCTTTCTTTTTTCCCAGTTTGGCTTTACTTTTTTCAAATTTCATCGTGAAAATCTGCAAAAGGACACACAAGCTAAGGCAACTGTATAATCCACCCCACGTATGCATCCAACCTTCCCACTCCCTCCTCAACGTGCTCCTTACCTGCAGCATCAGGTCTCATAGGATTCAGTCCCCGGGAGCACCTGATTAAGGAACTCCTGCCGGTGGGAGGAGCTAGGAGAGGCTACTTGAGGAGGACCTATGTGAAAGTGGTACCCACCTCAGACTTGAGATACATGGGTCCCAACCTGGATCTCATGCTTTAAAGGGCCTGTTCCCAACCTCCTCGGGTCACTTTCCTTTCCACAGGGAAAGGAGTCCCGAGGAAAGGCCCCCATCTGAGCTTGTGCTTCTTCATAAGTCCTGGTATGGTGCCTGGAGCCCAGAAATTTCCTGCCTACCTGTCTCAAGGCCACCTCCAGGACATGCTCTCCCCCTCTGTGGGCACCACGAAATCCTAGAGGTGGGCAGGGGGTAGCTTGAGGGGTAGATGCAGGCAGAGCTTTAAACCGTGGGCTGAGGCTGCTCACATATGCATGAGACCCCCTAAAGGTATGAGAAGGGAGAGTAGAGGGAGAAAGAAAGGGTCCCCCCACCCCTACCTTGTTCCTACAGACCAAGAACTCCCATCTGGAACTCCATTCTTGCCCCACAACCCACAAACTTTAAAGGCAGGCCTCTGGGGGAGCCTGGGTGGCTCAGTGATCCCAGGGTTCTGGGATTGAGCCCTGCATCGAGCCCTGAATTAGGCTCTCTGCTCAGCGGGGAGCCTGCTTCATCCTCTCTCTCTGTCTGCCTTTCTTCCTACTTGTGATCGCTGTCAAATAAATAAATAAAATCTTAAAAAAAAAAAAAAAAGCAGGCCTCTGAAAGGAAGCACCATCTATAATTTTTCTCAATGTTCTTGAATTTAAATGTATGCCATGATGTCTTTGTCAAGTCAGCTCCTAGGACTACGAAAGAACCAGATAAGCATTGTCTGAGGCCTGGGGGAATGGAATAAAGTTTACACATGGAACAATGAATTTGACCTATATGATTGTCATCAGAAGGCCAGAGCAGACCTACATTCTCTTGGTGAGCAAATTTTTTCAAGGGGTCTGGTCAGAGAGTTAAAGCCCTGTGGTGTTTAAAACAAAAACCATCTGTGGATGCCTTTGTACAATAGAATGATTTTTTATGAAAAAACACTTCATTGTAGAAGGAGAGAAGTGCTAGTGATAATCTCGGTGACATCCTAGAATTTAGCCATTCAGGTCCAAGGGGCCTGGGGTGGACAGCAGGTGCTATGTGTCTGAAAAGGCATACACCTAAAGGAAAAATAAAGTAGAAAAAGCAAAGTAGGGCAGCCCACAACAGCAATTAGGATGTTTTATTCTTGAGTGGATAATATGTGGTTTCATTTAAATAAGAACACAATCTCCATTAACTTAATTTGTAAAAGCAATAACTCCAACACTCCAGCTATTGCCCTAGTAAGGCATTTTTAGACACATCATTGCTACTTGGAAATTAAAAGTGAATCAGGCCTGCAGAGTTAATTACCAGTAAATGTGACCTAAAGTAGGTCTCCCAAATGGCAATGAGCCAGCCTAAGATGGTTCCCAGTGTTAACCAGAAACATTCAAGATATCAGGTACCTGAAAAGCTAAGTTTATATGTGTGGCAAATGCTCTGGGGATTGGCAGGAGAAATCATCGACATCATCCACAGTGAGAAACGGAAATAAAGGCCCGATTAAAAGAAGATCTCTTTGGTAGAGATTAGGAAAGTGTCCCCCCCCCCCCAATCCTGCTCACCCAAAGGAAAATCTTCAGCTCTGTTGTTTTTGTAACCTATTCCCCAATTCAGTTATGCTTACAGAAAGGAAATAATACCTATTTCTTTTTAATGCTGGCATACAACACTATTTAATTATATAAGATAGAAATAACTTGAGAAACTAAAAATAAAATTAAATAAAGGAGGAACAAGGAAGTGACTCTCATCACTGGTGCTTTGGTGGTGTCCTCTGTTACAGTGTTCTCAAGGAGGTAGGCAAGAAAACCAGAGACAGAAGAAAAAAACTCAGAGAAATAGTTGTTTGAACTTTAATTAAACATTTGAATCATAGTTAAATATTTGAATCAAGGAAAATGGGAATAGATGAAACCTTAGTGAGAGAGAAATGATACATGCACAAAGGGGAGATATTAGTAAAATGACTGCTGACCTATTATTGGTAGTGAAGATATTTGTTTTGTTTTACTACAAACATGTCTCAGTTTCCTGCAACTCCCATAATTATTCAAATGCACACAGGTTCCCACTGTCCTAACTTAACGATGTTCAAGAGTGCGACAAAGTAAGCTGTTTTTGTTCTGAACCTCACAGTTAATTGAGGTTCAGCCCCAGCTCTGATGTAGTTAGCAGTCATAATGCTAATAGATGGTTATGTTAAATTACTTTTTTCCCATTTTAATTTTATAAAGTGATCTCACATGATTTTGTGTTTCATCCATTTCTAAATAAATTTAGTAAACCGAAGACAAGCCTCAAATCATACATTTCAAAACAGATTCCCATTTGAACTGTTTGCTGTATAGAACTGAGTTTGTTACACCTGCTTCAACAGACACAGTATTAATGTCAAGTGTCAAGGTAATATATATAAGAACTACTTAAAAAACAATGTTGCGTTCTAATGTGTGGCTTGTCTAAACCCTAAGAGAACACAGACTGCCTCGCAGAGCCAAAACCACCATTATTGATCCCTCCTGACTGTGGTTCCATTTGCAAGATAAAGTCCCAACTGGGTCATAAATTGGGTCAAGACAAGAACCGTAAGTAGCCAGGGTATCTCCGCGTCTCTTTTCAAATAATTGAAGGTCACTTCTTCTGGTGTCTGGAAGAAGTAAAATGTCCTTGTCTAATGGGTATTGCTTTAATATATACCACATGCCCAGTAAGTTCTAGCATCTAGGAGCATGCAATAGCAGCTAAGATTAGCTATGCAGTCATGGTATCATTAGTGTTTAATTATATCATGTGCATTGAGATATTTTAAATGTTAAAGAGAAAACAGAAGGACTTATTCTCCTTAGCAACCATTATAGTACAGAGTGTTCAAAGCTGCAATCACACTCATAAGGCAAGTAAACTGATTACAAAATGAAGGTAGCATCAAGTGTGCATGCTATAAAAACATGAAACTGGTACCTAAAACAGATAACCTCCTTATTTGTTTTCAAAATTCCATGGCTGGCTCAGACCATCAATCAACACAAGGGGAAATTTTCACTTTAACGCCTAATGCCAATGTTCACTCTTGGAAGTGCAAAAACAGGTGTAAAGTAATAGATCTGTTTTCTCTTTTTTCACTGGCCAAGATTCTATCTCATTCGGCAACGATTTGACTTTATAAAAACCCTTTTAAGAATAAAGGGCTTGAAGTCTTCATGGCAGCTCCTACTGGTATGCACGTCTGTGGCTTCATTCTCCGGGTTCATACAAAGGCCAAATCATAAGAGAAGCATCATCAAAGATAAGTTACTTTTTAAATACTTCTTATATCTTATTTCCTTCATCAATATTACTTCCTTTGGCTTATGCACACTCGAGGCGCTTCGTCTATATTATAAGACGATGAAAGTGGGAACGGTAATACGTTATCAAAGCTCTTTTCAAAAACAGTGCTGAAATAAATTAACCTGTTCTTTTAAAATGTCAGGGTAGCAAGTTCTTGAAGTTTCCGGTGTTTCGACTTTAGGGTTTCTCTAAAACACAGAAACAAAGGCTAAAAACCAGGTGGCTGTTCAAAGTGACTTCGGGGACCCCATTTAGGGAGAGACCTCGGTTCCCAGGTATTCCACTGGGTTCAAAGGCGAAATCTTCGCACCGATTTATCGGGCTTGGCCTGCAGGAGTCTTCGTTCAGACAGGGGGTACTTTACAAGGGCAGGAGGCGATGCCGACCAAGGACGCTGGAAGCCGGCATTCCTGTTTCCCGCGGGCCCTGGCCGGGTCACCAGTGCTGGCCGGCGGCGCGGGTGCCCAGCTGCGCCTGGGACACCGCGGGCACGGCCGTGGCGGCAGCGGCGGCGGCCGCCGCGTCGCCGACGCCCGGCAGGACGGAGCGCACGGAGCGCCGGAACTCCTCGTTCCTCCACGTGTAGAGCAGCGGGTTGAGCGCGGACAGCGCGCAGCACAGGAGCCAGCTGGCCGCCTGCACGCCCCAGGGCACGGGCAGCGAGAAGCCGCTGGCCAGGCTCACCCACACCAGCGGCTGCGTGGCCAGCAGGAAGACGCAGCAGAGCAGCAGCACCGACAGGCCGCTGAGACGCCGCTGCGCCCGCCGCGGGTGCAACGAGGGGGGCAGGGGCTGGGCCTGCGCGGGGTGCGCCGCACCCCCGGGGCCCGGCGCGTGCGGGGCGCCCGGGAAGGCGGCGGCGGCGGCGGCGCAGCCGGGCAGCTGGTGCAGCAGGTGGAAGTTGAGGACGCTGACCCGCTTGACGCTGACGCGCACGCGGCGCACGATGCCCAGGTAGCAGTGCAGCAGCAGCGCCGTCTGCGCCAGCAGCGCCGCGGCGGCCAGCAGGGCCGGGTAGTGGACGCGCGGGGGCGCGGCGCCAGGTCGCGGCGCCCAGGGCGGGAGCAGCAGCACGAGGCCCAGGGCGAGAGCCCAGGAGAGCGCCAGCATACCGGCCGTGTGGCGCCGCTGGTACAGCGCCTGGTAGGTGGCAGGCGCCCGGGTGATGAGCAGGTAGCGGTTCAGGGCCACTAGGCAGTGGGACAAGAGGGACACGGTGAGCCCCAGGCCTAGCAGCCCGCCCCGCAGCAGGCGGTAGCTGCCGCCGGCGCCGTCCCAGTCCGCGGGGGGCTCCGCCGAGCCGGTGGGCAGGAGCCCGAGCACCGCCTCCTGCGGCATCCAGAGGGCGCAGACGCTGAGGTCCGCTGCGCAGCCGTTCACAATGAAGGCGTTGCTGGTGGTCTGCAGCTTTCGGAAGGACGACACGAGATAGATGACCATCCCGTTGGCCAGCGTGCCCCCGATGGCCAGGCCCGAGTACAGAAGGGACACGGGGATGCGCCGGCCCGCCCACGACTCCTCTTCCTCGCAGAGCAGCAGCAGCGATCCCCCGGTGGTGGAGGAGGTGGACGTGGAGGAGGAGTTGGTCATTCTGGCCAACTCTTCACACCTTGCGAGCTAGCATCAGCTTCTCACAGCGTGGCCCATCCTGACACCCGCCTGCGGGGAGGGCAGAGACGTCTCTTCAGCCTCTGCCACCGACACAAAAGGCTGAAGCAGAATAATGGGCTGGGGGAGGGGGAGAGAGGGAGTTCGAGGAGGACGGGGGTGGCAGATGACAGGTGCCTGCCTCGGAAATGTCTCCAGTGCCAGGGGAAAGGCCTCTTTGCATTCGGCAGGCACCAGGGAAGCCCAAGCCCGGGACAGAGCAATACCAAGAGTCTCCTCTTCTCCCCACAAACACTCATGCATGCACACACACACACACACACACACACATGCACATGCACACGCGCACACAGTTGGGAATATTGCCAGATAGAGCCCCTAGTTTCCAGGACAAAGCAGAGATATCCCAGCAGCGGAAAATGCCAGGGGAGAGGGGTTGAGGGGCGTACCTTACTTTGGGGCTGATCCTTAGCTGGCAGTGGCAGAGGCAGGGATGCCGGGAAATACCTCCTCACAGCAGCATCTGTGGTCCCCAAATCAACAGGAGAAACTCAGCTGGGATCAGTGCCAGGAGCCAGGGCTGGCTTCTCCCAAGCAGCATCCACACACATGGTCCTAGGCAGAAATCAGCAGCTGCAGGGAGACTTCTCAGCTGGCAGCAGGGCTGGGGAAAGTCAAGTGGCAGGCTGCAAGCCCAGAAGGGCAGGCAGGCAGGGAGCAGAAGCAGAGATGCTTGGCTGCAGAAGCAGAAGCTGAGCTCGAGAAGCAAGAGTGGTGCCTGATGTGGTGAACCCACACGAAGCTCTCTCGTGCTCAGTTATACATCACCCAGGGAAAAGGCAGCCTTTCCACGCTTGGCATGAATTATTCAATAGCTTCTATCTTGTGAAAGGAAAAAAATATCTTGTTCAGAAAGTCCTGTAATTAACAAGTTTCTCTGTCTTGTCTTTTCTCTCTTTCTCTCAATCACCTGATTTTTCACACTGCTTCATTTTTCTTTCCTTTTTTTCCCCCCTCTCACCCGTGTTCAAATAAAATTTAATATGCTCCTAATATATTTCATCCTAGCCTCATGCATTCTGTGGGCAAGAATTTTCCAAGGGATGAATATACTCCCAGTACCCAGGACTGATCTCTTCCATCTCACACTTGCTGGGAGAATTACTTTGTATTCTAAATGAAATTCATGTTTTCTGTGGTAAGGTGGGACAATTATCCACAGAAAATCCCCCAAATCTCCATTTAAGTCATCATTTTGATTTTATTCTCATCATCAAACTCCTTTCCAGAGTTTGGCTTGTGTTCAGGAATGAAAGGGTTAGAGGGTAAAGATGAAATGGTCAAGTTAAAAGTAGGTGTTGGAGATAGAAAGAAACCTGAATAATGCACAGTGTCAATGACAAAGATGGCTCTTTGTTTGAGAACTTTTTATTCTGTGATCTTAGGTGGAGATTTGCAGTCAAATGTTGGAAATTAATTTGACACAGGTTCTTATTTAATCATTCTGCATGGGAAATTTTCCATAAAAGCCATCCTTCCCTCCTACCCCCCCCCAATAAATTAATTTTCACTGTGAAAATCATTTATCTGAAAACTGAACTCAGTATGGAATATGGTAACCTGACCTAATGGAAAAAATGCTTGGTGAGGGGGCACCTGGGTGGCTCAGTGAGTTAAAGCCTCTGCCTTCAGTTGGGGTCATGGTCCCAGAGTCCTGGGATCAAGCCCCACATCAGGCTCTCTGCTCAGTGGGGAGCCTGCTTTCCCCCCCCTCTCTCTCTGCTTCCCTCTCTGTCTACTTGTGATCTCTGTCAAATAAATAAATAATCTTTTTTTTTTTTAAAGTATCTATGTTGAAAAAAAAAAAATGCTCCGTCAGGTTTCAGGACACCGAGTTCTAAGTTGAGCATCTACCAACTGGACTTGTGATGGGTCGTTTATGTCATCTTGTCAAAAAAGAAGCTTTCACTCAGTGACTTCCAAGGCCTTTCTTTTCAAACTTTCTGTGAATCCCCACACATAAATGTAACATTCTTCTAGAAACATGTGTACTCTGCCTAACGTGTGCTGTAGTCCTCTGCCCTACAGTCTGAACCCTTTCCCGGCTGTCCATAGGGCAACATTTCAGGAATGGAGTGCAAGACGTTCTCCCTCAGCTTTCCCCTCTCCCTTTCAAAGAATGGTGTTAAGTAATGACCGCTAACAACTCTAATGGGGTTTGTGCTAAGCCTGACTTGATGGGTTTAGCCCTTATAGGCAGTAATTAAGTGGAATGAATTGAGTTAGGGGATTAAAGAGAAGAACCAGATATTTGCTCTTCCGAGGACTGAGAGGTTCAGATGTCAAGTTCATTGATGTTGAAGAGAATTTGCCATTGTCCTCTGCCTGTGGTCATTTGTCTTTATTGAGCCTCTGAGTACATTAAGCACAGCACGCATGCAAGAGAGTCCTCTAATTATTTAGAGTTAAACTTTGTTGTTGAGATAAAAATTTCCTCTTGGGCCTCCTGGGTGGCTCAATCGGTTAAGCACCTGCCTTCGGCTCAGGTCATGATCCCAGAGTCCTGGGATGGAGTCCAACATCCCTGCTCAGCAAAGCCTGCTTCTCCCTCTCCTGCTCACCCTGCTTGTGGTCTCTCTCTGTCAAATAAATAAGTAAAATATTTTTTAAAAATTTTTTTAAATTTTTTTTCATTGTAACAAAATTCATTAATTTATGCACCACACCCAGTACTCCATGCAATATGTGCCCTCCATAATGCCCACCACCAGGCTCCCCCAACCTCCCACCCCCGCCCCTTCAAAACCCTCAGGTTGTTTTTCAGAGTCCACAGTCTCTCTTGGTTCATCTCCCCTCCAATTTCCCTCAACTCCCATCTCCTCTCCATCTCTCTATGTCCTCCGTGTTATTTCTTATGCTCCACAAATAAGTGAAACCGTATGATAATTGACTCTCTCTGCTTGACTTATTTCACTCCGCATCATCTCTTCCAGTCCTGTCCATGTTGATACAAAAGCTGGGTATTCATCCTTTCCGATGGAAGCATAATACTCCATAGTATATATGGACCACATCTTCCTTATCCATTCGTCCGTTGAAGGGCATCTTGGTTCTTTCCACAGTTTGGCGATCTTGGCCATTGCTGCTATAAACATTGGGGTAGAGCCCAGATATGGACAGTCAACTCTATGGTCAAATAATTGACAAAGCAGGAAAAAATATACAGTGGAAAAAAGATACTGTCTTCAATAAATTTTTAAAATAGGGGTGCCTGAGTGGTTCAGTGGGTTAAGTCCTCTGCCTTCAGCTCGGGTCATGATCCCAGGGTCCTGGGATAGAGAGTCGGGCTCTCTGCTCTGCTCGGAGCCTGCTTTCCACCCCCCACCCTCTACCCCCATGCCTGCCTCTCTGCCTACTTGTGATCTCTGTCAGATAAATAAACAAAATCTTTAAAAAAATTTTTTTAAACGAGTAAATAAAAATTTCCTCTCACACCAAGGCAGTATTTGAATTCCAGGTTCCCGGGCCCAGCTGCTGCCTTATGAGATGCCTCTGGGAATGAGCAAAATCCTCTGCTGAGAGGCTTTCACACCTTTCATTCACTCAGGTTTCTGTAAAGACCATGACTTCTGCAGCCCTGGCGCACCAGGGGGCAAGTTTTTATCTGTATTTAGTGTGGGTTTTGTTTGACGCCATTGAACTTACATAAATTAGGGTGAGCGTGGAGGGTTTCTTGCTCATTCCCAGCGCCAGGACTATGCCTGGCATGTAGAAGGTAGTGCATAAATAATTACTTAATCAGGGAATGGGTGGCTATATAAATGATTTCAGGTTATTTCCCATGGTGAAACATTTGGTAAGTGGTTTTCATGACCACCTCGTTCCTCCTACCCTCAGCAGGAACTTGTCCCCTCAGCCACCCTTCTGAGGTATGTCCAGTCTCTCTACCCTGACCCATTCCTTCCCCTTGGTTTCAAAATGCCAGTTTTACCACAACCGAATGAAAAATTCCGCTGTGCTCCCTCTTCTTCTCAGGCCGCCTGCACAAGCTCACTCCGGCTCCTGGCAGAGGGGCTGGGTTTCTCCTACCCAGTCCCCACCCCACGCTTGCATCCGATCTCACCCCTGAGACAACCGCCACCTGGCTTAACATCTACCCATATGCAAAGTTGCCTACCCAGTGTGGCTACTTAGGTGTTCTGTGACCATCTCAAAACCCCAATGTCCAGACCGGATCCGCTCCTCTGCTTTCCAAACCAATCTCTCCTTCTCCTATATTCCAGTCCAGGGGACCAGCATCACCATTATCCTGATGCCTAACTTAGAATCCCAGCTGGCATTTTTGATTCCACCCTGTATCGATCAATCACCAAGTGTCCTCATTCTAACACAGTAATTTTTTTTTAGTCTGTTCACTGAATTCTATTCATTGTGTTATTATTATCTGCTATCAGACAACGAGCACCTCTTTTCTAAATTATCCCAACAAGCACCTAATTGATATCTACTTACCATCTTACCTCCTTCCAACCAAAGCGATCTTTCTAAGACTGAAAGACATCACTTCACAGGTGTTACATTTTATTTTTATGTTTCCCCACCCTCCACTCTAATGTACATTCCTTGAAAATAGGAGCTTTGCATTGATTACTCACATTATTGGAAGCTCCCAGAACAATGCCAGACACATAATAAACCCTTAATCAATATTTGTTGGAGGAAATAATGAGCAAATGTCACTATTATGCTTCAGTTCTTTCAACTAAGACCGTATTGTGCTCAGGAGAATCGTAAGCGTCATCATTGCTAAAGTTACTGAGCACATACTGCAGGTACCCAGCATTGTTCTGAGGATTTTTTTTTTTCAAGATTTTACTTATTTATTTGACAAACAGAGATCACAAGCAGGCAGAGAGGCAGGCAGAGAGAGAGGAAGGGAAGCAGGCTCCCTGCTGAGCAGAGAGCTCGATGTGGGGCTCCATCCCAGGACGCTGGGATCACGACTCAGGCCGAAGGCAGAGGCTTTAACCCACTGAGCCACTCAGGTGCCGCGTTCTGAGGATTTTTTGTCTATTGTTTCATTTGGCCCTCATGTCCAACCTACAAGGTAGTTAGGCTTACCTCCAAACTTACAAGCCAGGGCGGGAGTCCAGATATAAGTCCACAGGCTATATGTCTAAGTATTCTTAAATCATAAATCAAGCCATCCAACTGTTAAACAATATTCTGTTCTCCTAACTTGACAAATATATTTTCATAACAACCGGAAAGCTGGGCTCAAATTTAGAATTCTCAGATTCATAGATTGTTCTGTGCTCCTGGAATGGGACTACTTGGCAAACTTGCCTCCGTCCCACAGTCTATCCCCTTCTCTCCCTACCCTTGGCTCTGTCATTATATACCAGAGGGACCTGTGTGATATAGGTAGGACACTCCAGCCTGTCCATCCGAGTCCCAACCACACCCCTCTCACATAGCTATCCCTTGGCACCATCTCAGACCTATGATGGAAGGCAGAAACAGCCATCAGAAGGACAAAGCCAGAGCAGAGATCCACGCAGGTCAGGAAAGTGTGTTCTTGGCCACTGGGCAGGGAATTCTGGGGTCCTTGTGGATGAACACGGGCTAGAAAGGGCATGTGAGCTCTGGGTGAACTTGTCCCCCGGGATCCATTGGGTAGATGAGAAAACTGAGTCACAAAAATGATTTGGGAAATGATTTTTTTTTTTAACTGTTAAGTTAAACAACTTGCCCAAGATCACATAGCTGGAAAGTAGCATAACTGGGATTCAAACCCATTCACCGCATTGCACTGCCTCCCTTGGTTAAATTGAAATTCCGTAACATGGATTAGCTCCAGTATATAAAGCTGATATAACAGGGAGACCCCAAATCATGGAGGTTCAAAAAATGAATAACTGATTCGTCTCTTACAGTGCAGGTAGAAGGCAGATCTATTACACCAGGTAATAGAGAAACCCAGGGATCCCCTCAGTGCTCCCCCAACCCTTAGAACAGGAGTATCCAAAGTGTGATCCTTGACCAGCAGCATCAACATCTCTTGGAAACGTGTTAGAAATGATTCAGACTCACTGAATCAGAATTTCTGGTGGTGGTGCCCGGCGATCTGTTTTAACAAGCCCTCCGAGGGCCTCTGATGCTTGTTAAAGTTGGAGAACCACTGCCTTCGGGAGCTATCCTTGTCTGCGTGGATGACATCATGTCACCACTGCCCCATCACATGCTAGCTGGCAGAGATGAGGAAAGAAGAAAGAGGGGCAGCCAGCCTCCGGAACTGAAAAGTTCACCTAGCACTTCAGCCTACACCCCAAATAGTGAAACCCTCAGTCCCCTGGCTGCTGCTTGCGGCAGGAGGAGCTGGGGCCATGCTAGCTGAGTGATCGCATGTCCCACCAGAACCCCGGAAGGGCAGGAAAAAGAGGAGAGCAGACAGTAGGCCTTAGAGGGAAGCCGGTAACCAGGTTCACCCCGGTTTAAACCTGCAAGTTTAAAATAATGTTGTTGTCATTTGGGCCATTTAAGCATGATGCCTCGAGCATGCCAGCTTTGGGAGATTCTTTGAAAATGCTTAATAGCGGAAAAAAAGAACTCCTGGCTTTGAAATATAAAATATAAAAATATAAAAAAGAAAAGTTTGAAACAAAAATTAATAAGCTATTGAAGAGTCAACTGCAATAGCTAAACCATGGAGAGATCCCAAATGTGTATCAGCTGATAAATGGATAAAGACGATGTGGTAAATATATATAAATATAATAAATATTATATTTACCACATTTTCTTTGTCCACATGTATATGACATTATAATATATATCTCTTCTTTATCCACATATATATGGCATTACGTAAATATATATTTGTAATAATAATATGACATTCGCCATTTGCGAGGACATGGATGGAGCTAGACAGTATTATGCTGAGCAAAATAAGGTAGTTGGAGAAAGACCATGCCATATGATTCCACTCATGTGGAATTTAAGAAACAAAATAGATGAACATATGGGAAGGGGGGGAAGGAAGGAGGGAAACAAACCACAAGAGACTCTTTTTTTTTTTTTTTAAGATTTTTTTATTGTTTATAAAAGAGTAAGAGCAAGAGAGTGGGGGCAGACAACCAGACCCTTCGAGGAGTCCGACACGGGCCCGATCTCGCAACCCTGAGATCATGACCTGAGTCAAAACCAAGAGACCCTTAACCAACTGCACCGCGCAGATGCTCCCATAAAGAGACTCTGGGAGATAGGAAACAAATGAAAATTTGATGGGGGGGGGTGTGCTGTATAGTTGATGGGGACAAAGATGGGCACTTGCTATGATGAGCACTGGGTGTTGTATGTAAGTGATGAATCACTGAATTCTACTCCTAAAACCAATATTACACTGTATATTAACTAACTAAAATTTAAATAAAAATTTAAAAAATAGTCAACTGCAAATCAGTTAAGGTGGGATTGGGCTACATTTTCATATGTTCGATATGACGTGTGATCCAGGCCTCCGCCCTGCTGAGGTCTGCACAAGTCTTAAAATAGCCCTGCATACAATCCCCCATAACCTCTGCCATTCTCACCTCTCCAGACCTTCTCTCCCTCCCCGGCCTTGTGGACCTGCCTTCCTTGAGTGTGCCTCAGTCTCTCCTCTTGCTCCCCGCTAGCCATGTCCATTCATTCAGGGCTGACCACTCCCCGGGCTGCCTCTTTGTAATCTGCCCCCACCTTTGCCTAGCTAAGTCCTACTCATCTTCCAAGCCTGAGCTCAGACTTTACCTCCTGCAAGGAGTCCTTCTTGTCCCTCTTGACGGTTGTCCAGCTTCTGTGCCCCCAAACCCAGGCATGTATTGCTGCCACAGCCAGGCTCCCCAGGGACTGGTTATTCCCTCTCCAAATGATAAACTAGTCAAGGGCAACACTTTCTTTTTGGTCAGAGTGCCTGACACACTATAAATACTGAAACATTTGTTGACTGAATAGGTCCCTTGGGAACCTTTGATATGTGGGCTCAAGATTTCAATTTCAATTTCAATTACTTTCTCAAGAGAGACAACCAGGAGTCGGAGTCATGCAGCAAAGCATTGTTATTACTGATCTTTTAAAAATACTTTAAAAGCTTCATGTAACCGCATCCTCATGCTTTATGCCACTAAATTATTTTTAAATAGAGCTTTTGTTGATAACAACCCCCGCTCGTACAACCCCGCCCCCACCACCCCTGAGAGGATTCAGTGTGTATTTTTCCTAGTACTCGATTTCAAAACCCACCAAAACATGCTCTAGCAACTGTCTCACATAGTTTAGAAAAACCAAAGGGTGAGTGGCAACAGTGAAAAATTGGTCATTTCCTGTGCCTTTCCCAGCTGCTGTTAGCCAAGCCACAGAGCACCCTCACTAAGCATGACTCTGACACCGTCCAAAATCCCATTTCAAACCCCAGCTGTTATTTCCTCAGATCTTGGTCTCTTGGTACACACACAACTGAGAATCACGTCGGTATAAGCTTCTTTAGACGGTAAAAGAGGTTTTGCAAAGGAACGACAGCTTTAGGTTGCTTTACGTCCTGATTAAGGAGCCATTCAGCTGCGTGAGAGCATTTACCATTAGGAGAAAACTCAATGGTCGAGTTTGTAGAAATTACGCATTTATAAAATCAAGGAGCTGAAAATGATCTGGGATACCTGAGGCCTCACAACGATGGTTCCTCACTTTTCTTCCACTGTTCCTTCGGACTTGAGAGAGAGAGCACCTCACCTCGCCTCAGAAACAGCGGTTCACTCCAGGGGTAGCCTTCCCTATCAGGGAGTACCATAGAGTATGGTTCTCAGTTGTGGGCCATTTGGAAAGGTCTGGAAGCACTTTTGGTTGTCACATGTGGGGGCAGCGGGTGTCCCTCCATCTAGGGACGCTGCTAAACATTTCGCAATACACAGGACAGAATCCTACAACAAAGAATTATCCAGCTCAAAATGTCAGCGATGCGCAGACTGAGGAGCCCTGCCAGAGAGGTTAAGAGCTCGGGGTAAAAGCCAGAGCCTGGTTGTAGTTGCAGGCAAGTTATTCCACCTTTACAGATCTCAATTTTCTCATTTGTAAAATACAAATAATGTCACCTACCTGGAGCGGGGGGGGGGGTATCTTTTAATGATTAAATTTATGCAAAGAGCTTCATGAAGTGGCCCGTGTGTAAGTGTGTCACACACACTCAAGACAGTGGTGATTCCCAAGGTGGGGGGTAGGTAAATGGAGGGTGTAAAGGGACACACTCTCCTAAAGAACAAATCTGGAGGGAGTGTGGGGTGCCATATGAAACCTAGATTTAGATAAGCCAATTTTCCAGTGCTGAGTCACTGCCACAGCAAGTCCCTCGAAGCATTTTAAGAAAACTGTGATCCTCCCCAAATTTGCGTGCAAACGTGTGTGTGTGTTTGTGCATTTTTCTGGAGAAGATTAAGTAATTACTTCAGCTTCTCAAAGGAGTCTATAAACTGAAAGGGTTAAGAATCATTGATGTCATTCACTGTCCTCACTTTATAGAAAACCAAACCTAAAAACAGTAAACGACTTACCCCAAATCAGACATATGTAGTGACCGATCTATGTCGTAAATCAGGCTGCCCCATGAGACTCGACAGGTGTCCCCACTGAAGTGGGCTAGGAGATTGAGGCAGTTTATAAACACACAAGACAACATAATAAACATGAACACAACTCCTCCTTCTAGCTCTATCAATTTATAAAGCCCTAAATTTGTCTTCTCAAAGTGAGTTGAACTGTGATCTTCAAATCTCCTATACCAAAGTCACCTGGGTCTGGATCAGAGCTATTCTCTGAGCCCAGTAATCTGATTCTAACGAGCACCCCAGGCGATTCTTTTCTACACTAGTATTTGAGAATCGCCGAAGCAGAGGCTTTGGAGACTGATCATGTTCGTTTTTGAATGTTGATTTGTAAAGTTGCCAAAGCATTTCTTTTATGAACTACATTTTCAGCTTTTCCAGGAAAACCAATTTAAACTAAAATTGCTTTGGCTTGGTCTCTGTCCAGAAGTGGCTTTTTTTCCAGTAAGGGTTTAATATAATTTATTTTTTTAAATGTGCTTAAAAAATATTTCTGCCTAGTAGAGATAGGGACTGGATGGAGACTATCCAGTTTCTGTTTTCAAGCATTTAGGAATTATTTTAGATAATTGAAGTGAGGAGATCAAATTACTTTCAAAGAGTGCTCTGTGTGTGTGTTTTCTCTTATATCACTGATGGGAAAAAGATCATACACTCTTCCGTATTTGGCGACAATCATTATCATCCTTAATTGGAGTTAAACAGGACTGAGAAGACAACAAATGAAATATGTTGAGAAAAATCTGAGAAGCTATTCGTGGGATTTTAAAGTTTAAATTAGATTGATCAGGAAACAAGACAACAGGAGCTCCTATCCTGTTTCTACCTCATTGAGACAACCACGGGTAGTTAGAAAAACTAATATATTCTATATTCCTCATCTCAGAAATAAGGAGCCTGCTCAGGAAGCAAATTGGCACTGTTAGTTTCCAATAGCCTTTTCTCAGCATATTTCTTTATTTTATAATCCTTGAAAAACACCCCTGGATGCTAGACACAGCTTCCCGAGCCTCTGTGAAAACAGCTGCCAAATATGTGTTTGAAGCCTCTCATCATGGAATTTAAGAGTTAAGGACATCGCCACGTTTTGGGACTGTATATCCACATATCCACTTAGATGTCCTTCCAACACCATAGATAAAACCCAAACTCTCTTTGCTCGCCTTTTGTTGGGGTTAGGCGGACACTGTCTGCTCTAAGCACCCTATGAGCACTGCCTCATTTCTTCCTAACCAACCCCTCAACCCTCACATCTGGTGGGGAAACTAAATGTGTGCACGGATCCAGTCTGCAAAGAGGCTGCTCCAAAAGTCCAGCTTTGTTTGAGTCAGGTACAGCAATACTCTCTGCCATCTTTTGGTTGTACTTGCTGGACCACCTTGTTCTCCAGTGCTATTGTGTAATATCTTTGTCTGGCTATACAAGTGTAGTGCACATTTGTTTTGTACAGTGCCCAGAAAACTCCTTATTCATACTTTTTTGGGGGGATTAGGACACTTACACTATCCTTTACCTGATTTCAAATAGAGGTGCCCTTTTCATCTGTGAGCCCAATTCCTTCAAACTGTTAGATATGGTTTATAAGTCTAGAGGTGAATGTGAACCCGATCCCCTGGGTATGAACTTGGAACCGAAAGTCCACCAATGTCTCTCCAGGTGACTAAAGACTAAAGCCGAAGCTGTGGCCTGTGGCAGCTGTCAGTAGTCATACTATCTGCCAGGTAGAGAAAGAGATAAGGGATTCTTGCTGGTTTCAAGCTCCTGGTTCCAGCTGTCCCTGAAGTCCGGACTCTTCCTAGTCCTTGAGTTCTATAAGCCCCTTGTGTCCTAAGATAATTTGGGTATCTCTCACAACCAAAAAAGACCAACCAATACATGATCATATAATTTCCTCAACTGGATTGTGAACTCCTTGCAGACATGATGAAGGCATGGAGAAGATGCCTTCTCGTACTTGTCCTACTTCTTTTTATTCCTGCACAGTTCCTAGCACAATCCCTTGAACAAGATGTTTGTTAACTGATAGATAAGAGAATACTGTTTAGTCTATCATATCTCAACCTAAGTGTCAGTTGTGAAAGCCATCCTAAAGAATTAAAATATTATTTATTTACTTATTTACTTATTTATTTAGAACTCCAGCAGGGAGGGGCAGAGGGAGAGAGAGAATCTTAAGCAGGCTCCGTGCTGAGCATGGAGCCCAACATGGGGATCTCTGGATCTCATGACCCTGAGACCATGACCTAAGCCAAAATCAAGAGTCAGACACTTAACCGGATGGAGTCATCCAGGCACCCTTAAAATCTTATTTTAAAAAGACAATGGCAAATGATTGGAAAGCTTGGCTTTCTTCTCCCAGTTTCTTAACCCTGCTGTTTACCAGGGATTACTGGAGAAGTTTTTTTTAAAAGGAAGGAAGGATGGAAGGGCGAGAGGGAGGAACGGAGGGAAGAAAGAGCTTAGAAAAACAGTTTCAAGCTTAATGCTCCACTTTCTGGTTCAGCCAGTCTAGGGTAGGGCCTTGGTGCCATTATTCTAAAAACACTCACTCCCAGGGTGATTCTAATCCAGTCAGGATTAAAAATCGTAGTTTCATATGAAACTCACTCTACAATTGTTTCTGTGTTAAATTTACATACAACCTTTAAATGCAGCCAGTTGAGGAAATGGACAGTCTGAAAAGTTATATTCCTATGGTGTTGAAAAGTTATTCATCTCTTAGTCATCTGAGAAGTCATCTAAGAAGCAGTAAGGGTTTTGTCCTACAAACCATCTCTTTTCCTCTTGGTATCACCTGAAAGTTTAGAAACAGAGCATGCTGGGGTGGAGAGCTGGTGAGAGTCACGCTACCAGATGGCTCCACTGGTCTGTTTCTTCTCATTCTTTGCCAGATGAACACATCCGGGTTTTTAATTAGAAAAGGGGATACCAATATTTACTCCTACACCTCCTGCTGCCTTCAAACCCATCTCAACACGCGCTCCTCTGACCACACCTTCTCTTTGACCACACCTTCTCTTCACGTTTTATCCACACCCTGGCCCCTCCCTCGAGAACACCAGCATTTCCCAGGCAAAGGGCATCCTCAAAATGGATGGCCATTGTTCAAGTGTCTGTGTTCCTCAAAAGACTAGGAGCTTGAGCACAGAGGTTTTAGTTCTATCTGTAGTCCCCAGTAGCTGCTCACTAAATTTGGTCGGATGAATGAATGAATAAAATAGCAATCTGCAGTCAACTTTCCAGTCTCTGGGGGTCAGTATGAATTACCTTCTCTGATTCCTTTCTCACTGCCTCAATTCTCTGTAGGCCATCAAAGACACCAGAGGCAGCAGCCCATTGAACTTTCCCAAATCCTTTTTGAAAAAGCCTCTTCAAAGGGCTGCTCCTATCAGGAAGCTATCTCAAACCAGGCTTCACTCAGATTTCTACATCTAACGGCTAAGAATCTACCCAAGAAAATGAAATCTCTGGAGCATGTATTTCTGAAGCCCTCAGAGAAAATAGGAAAAGGTAGAAGTCAAGTGAAATCAAAGGGTCTCATCTGTACCTATTATGAGTCGGGTACCTGGGATAGAGTGACAAAAAAACACGTTAATTAATGATGCCACAGCCTAGTGAGGAGGAAAAATTACACTTCACCAAACACAGCAAGGCTTCCTGAAGAAGGTGGAAAGTAAACTGACCACTTAAACAACTGACAATATGTGGTGACTAAAATATGGAAGCAGAAGCCTTAACAGGTAATTCGCAAGAGGGGACAAAGGCCTGTTTTTGTCCAGTCCATCATTTGGAACACTGGACATATTTGTGTAGAAATAAGAAAACATGTAACATTCCAGATACTGAGACAGAGTCATTCCTTGAGTGCAGAACATGCTTTTGGAAAAAAGATTGGGACATACGATATGTTAACACAATTCAGGTTAGCCCATTTGAGGGATTTAAATCTTTTATTCTTATAAACCTCTGATTTCTTTTTACAAGAATCATATTACATGGGGCGCCTGGGTGGCTCAGTGGGTTAAAGCCTCTGCCTTTGGCTCAGGTCATGATCTCAGGGTCCTGGAATCGAGCAGAGCAGAGAGCCTGCTTCCTCCTCTTTCTCTCTGCCTGCCTCTCTGCCTACTTGTGATCTCTCTCTCTGTAAAATAAATAAATAAAATCTTTTTTTTTTAATCGCATTACATCTTAAAATAAAAGTAATATATTGAGTAAAAACCACAATACGTGCTTTCCATAAAATATGTTATGAAGTAGAATTCCAGTTAAAATACAGTCAGGTACATTAATGCATCGTGTTTAAGCCCATTGAAACCCAAAGAACAATACAACTTTGAAAAGAATTGCCCAGGGTTTATTATTAAGACAATGTTAAAATTCATCTAAAGAATCCCTTAACAACCTCAACCTGATTATTGGATCTTGCTCATTGTGTGGGCACAGAAAGGGCTGCTTTTTTTCTGGAGCAGACCGCAATAGCGCAGGGGCCGGTTTCTGTGGAAATCTCAAATCTGAACTTTCTGCCTTTTGGCCAACTAATCCTTTCAATGTTACATTAAAACAATTTTTTTTAACAATTTTAAGAATTGCATTTTCTTACATCAGGTCCCAGGGTATGAATTCTTAGACTTTTTAGATTCTGCCTGCTAGCTGAGAACAAGCAAGAGATTATTATTTTATATATGTCTCGAAGCTCCTTGCCCCAAAACATGTTCTATTTTCAAAGCCATAGCATGTTTTAACCAAACTTTTTCTGGGTTTGACAATGTGTATACCAGCCTGAAGCTTTAACATGCTGACAGCTGCCTTGCTTGAGATGTTTCTGGTTATTTTATTTTGATGTGCCCTTTCACATCCATCAGACTGGCTACATGTCAGGAACTTGGGTTTGCCATTAAGGCCATGTTGAAATCTGGGCTGGACGGCTTGTTGGCTGTATGACCTTGGGCAGGCAAGTCTTTCACTTCTCCACGTCTGCTTCCTCCACCTAAAAACTCTCAGTAATGTCTAGCAAGATAACTTATGGATTAACATAGATTTATAGCATCTAGCGCACTGTCTGGCTTATAATAACACTCAAAAAACGTATTGTTAACATTCCCCCAAGGTGGAGGGGGGGTGCTGGGTGGCTCAGTCATTAAGTGTCTGCCTTGCTCTCAGGTCATGATCCCAGGGTCTTGGGGTGGAGCCCCGCATCGGGCTCCCTGCTCAGCAGGGAGTCTCCTTCTCCCTCGATTTCTCGTCCTCCGCCTTCTCATGCTCTCTTTCTCTGCCTCTCAAATAAGAAAAGTCTGCAGATAGCAGCTTGGAAATATAACTGGGATCATTTGAGCTGACGAAATGTCCGGCTCATAGGTCTTTTCTCGAGAATATTCTTGGGAATTTTGACTTGCACATTGCCTGTCCAGAGTAGCTCAACCTGGGGATCAGGCGAAGTGGGAAGCATGTGGGCATTTGTAACATTCTCTGCACAAAGCCCTGTTGCTTTGTTGAAAATGTTATAAACTTCTTTATTTGGTGCTTTTGTTTTTTTAGTTTTTGGAAAATCCAGGTCTTTTTAAAATTTATTCTTCATTTATTTTAGATTATTCCAGCTCATCCTTTTAAATTTTTAGTGCCTAAGTGCTTTATTTTTTTCAATGTCTCATTCTTTAGATTTACTGTTTACCTCATTTAAAACAGCTTAGCAATTTGTATCAATATTTTATCATTTTAATTTCTATTTTTATAGCTTTAAGTATACCTTTTTTAAAGCCTCACTGTTGTATTTATTTATATTGAGGTCACTATTTTTTAGCTTTAATTTTTTTCAATTACTTTTTTACTTCAATATTTTTGAAGTCATGATTTGTTAAAGCTATATTAACTTTGGGGTGCCTGGGTGGCTCAGTGGGTTAAAGCCTCTGCCTTCAGCTCAGGTCATGATCCCAGGGTTTTGGGACCGAGCCCCATATCGGGCTCTCTGCTCAGCGGGGAGCCTGTTTCCTCCTCTCTTTCTGCCTGCCTCTCTGCCTACTTGTGATCTCTGTCTGTCAAATGAATAAATAAAATCTTAAAAAAAGAAAAGCTGTATTAACCTATTTTTAAAATTTCTTTCACCTATTAAATAATAGGTAAATATTAGGAGCAAAATTTCGAGACTAGTTTATTTCTTAAAGATGATTCAGGACGTTTTTCCTACTCTAGTTTTCCCTGAAAGGAAACCACTTTTGATTTTATCTGTTTAGAAAAAAACAGAGGAGCACTTGGGAGACTCAGCTGATTAAGCGATCTATCCTTGGCTTCTGCTCTGCCTGGCAAGGCACTCAGCTCAGCTCAAGATTCTCTCCTTTTCCCTCTGTCCCTCCCTCTGGCTCTGTCCCTAAGGAAAAAAAAAAAAAAAACAAAAACCAGAAAACAGAACTCTGTCCCATCTGGAGCACTGAAGACCCAAAGGACAGCATTCCTTTCTACTAGACCGCAACTCCTTCCCTCCACAAAGTAGTCTTCAGAAACAGGGACTATGGATCAACTTCATAAAGTAAAACTGTACATTCATTTAAATGGGCTTTGATTACTACAAAATTTGCTAAAACACAGTGTACAATAATGTGTTTATTTCTCAGTCAAGTAAGCCTCAGTCTTTGGCTCACTTCATGATCCTAGAGTCCTAGGATCGAGCCCCACATCAGGCTCCCTGCTCCGCAGGAAGCCTGCTTCAACCTCTGCCTGCTCTGCCTGCAATTCTCCCTGCTTTTGCATGCTCTCCCTGAAAAATAAATGAATAAAATCTTTTTTTTAAAAAGAATGTGTTTAGGGGCGCCTGGGTGGCTTGGTGGGTTAAGCCGCTGCCTTCGGCTCAGGTCATGATCTCAGGGTCCTGGGATCGAGCCCCGCATCGGGCTCTCCGCTCAGCGGGGAGCCTGCTTCCTCCTCTCTCTCTCTGCCTGCCTCTCTGCCTACTTGTGATCTCTCTGTCAAATAAATAAATAAAATCTTTAAAAAAAAAAAAAAAGAATGTGTTTACATAGTGGGCACGAGACTGGTGTCCTTAGAAAGGCCCGTTTTCAAGGTTGGCCTTGGCTTCCATCTGGAAGCAGCTTCCTGCCCTGACATCTCCTAATGACGTGGCGGTGCGCTGTGCCCAGACTGTGCAGATGCTGAAGTTTATGCAGAATGCCTGCTTTCCTTCAGGAAGTCTGGAATTTTGGTTCGGGCTAATCAGAGGGCACTCATCTGACCAGGCCCCAATAATAAGCACCCCATTGGTGCTTAGTCTCTAATGAGCTTCCAGGGTGGACAACACTTCACTTGTGTTGTCACCACTGGTCGCTGAAGAATTAAGCACATCCCATGTGATTCCACTGGGAGAGGACCCTTGGAAGCTTGCACCTGGCGTCCTCCGGACCTTACTCTGTGCACGTCTTCCCTCTGCTGATTTTGCTGTTTTCTTTCACTGTAATAAATCTTAGCTGTGAATGCAGACATATGCTGAGTCATATGAATCCTAAAAAATCATAGAAACAGGCGGGGGTGGGGGTGGTAGGAGGGTGTGACCTTGGGGACCCTGACAAACAGGCCTTCTCCTAGCTCCAGAATGGCTGATAATTAGTTCCTGGCTTAGTCACTGACGTTCAGCTCTCTTCCAGACCAGATGGATGAACTTTTCCTCTTTCGGATTACCAAAAATCCAACCACCTGTCACTTCATTAGGAATCCTTAATTAGGGACAATTTTCCCAACGGATTTGACTTTAAAATAGATCAAACTATTGTAAAATCTCAGTCAGCTTGGTGGAGTGTCAGGGTCTCTCACTTCTCATCACGACTGGATAGTCATCTCGGAGCCAGTGTCCCTCACTCAGCTTCTGGTGGAGTGTCTGAGAAGGTGAACCCCGAGGCTGATGCTCTGTGTTGCCTGGACCCAAGACACTCTTGAGCCCGCGGTCTCCGCTCTGTTTTAGGGTTTCTGCAGAGCTGTCATTGATGCGGCCCCTGGCCATGGCTCCACGGTCATTGAAGACATGTGATCTAAGTGATAAAGTAAGGTACTAACTCGGCCTTAAGCAGCTGGAAAATCTCAGGCTGGCTATTGTACTTGTGAAGGAAATTAATGTAAAGAATGGTCAAGGGAGAGAAGTGAATATTGTATATCTTTCTCAAATCAGGAAAGACTAGGTCTATCCAAAACCCCGTCGGTCATAGTCAGGAGATGCCATGTTATTTACAACCCAAGCTACGTTAGAAGCTAACTATCTTTCTAGAATTGAAAACACTGCCTGAAACCTGCTTCTTGGGTATCTCTCTCTGAATGTGCAGTGCGGTGTGAAAAGTCTCTCTGCCAGCAAGAAACCTGGATTTTTACACTTTTTAAAGATTTTATTTATTTATTTGACAGGCAGAGATCACAAGTAGGCAGAGAGGCAGGCAGAGAGAGAGGAGGAAGCAGGCTCCCTGCTGAGCAGAGAGCCAGATGTGGGGCTCAATCCCAGGACCTGGGATCATGACCTGGGCCGAAGGCAGATGCTTTAACTCACCGAGCCACCCATGCACCCGAAACCTGGATTTTTAAAAAAAAGAAGGGCAAAATCTCATTTCTTCCCAAGTCTTACTTTATTTTTCTAAGACAAGAACAGATTGGCTCCTTTAATCTCAAATCTCTCGGACCCCCATATCTTCCAGGTTTTACTTCTAAATACAAAAAGGCAGAGTTTACACTTCCCGCCTTCATCTCCATCAGCTCTCAGTAAAGGCCAGACGTACACTAGATAAATGATAGATAGATACTTCTATAGACTATCATTATACTATTCTGATCCCTGATTTCAATTTGTCTTTTCAACGTTCTATTCTATGTACCTGACAATCATTTTTGGAGATCTGGGTGTCGAGATTGACAATCTCACTTGGAGATCATCTCTTTTTTGAAACATTTCTAAACCACTTTATTGGGGCACGATTGACAACCAAAAAGCTGTGCAGATTTAATGTATACAACTTGATGGGTTTGGAGGTAAGTACCTGAAAGTCCATGAAACCACTACCACGATCTAGGCCATAAACTTATCCATCACCTCCAAAAGTTTCCTCCCATCTTCTTATAATAATTGTCATTATTACTATTTTGTGGCAAAGGGAGGTAAGCTAAGATCTACCCTCCTAGAAATTAGTCGAAGAAAAGAAGGTCTTAGTTATATAAGATGAGTAAGCCTTAGAGATCTACTGTCCAGGAGAGAACTTACAGTTAATAATCACATACTGTACTATTCTTAACATTTTGAGTAAAATAAATTCCCATAAGAAGTCCTAGAGGCGAATGAAGGTGAGCATTTAGTGTAAATTTGTCCAGCCTAGGACGTGAGGACCAATATCCTATGACATTTGAGTGTGCTATTCAACTCAGCTTCAAGCCCCAGCATCAGTTGCCTCAAAAACTGGGTGTCCGAAGCCCCTCTTGCTCCTCCATAGTACACCTGGTCCATTCTTTGTAGCCAGCTGAAATCCTTTTGGGAGAGACCCATAATATAAATAAACAAAATACATTTGATAGATCATTACCCCCGAATCCCAAGTTTAATGTCAAGGTAAACATTTGCAGCTGGGGTCATTTTCACAGTTACTACCCTGAACTCATTTTTCAATTGCAGACCAACCTCTCCGAACAGCTTCGGTCCACTTGATTTGAACCAAAGGAGAAACAGCGAGTGGTGACGTGAATCATCTCTGTTTCAGTCATCTGCTGGCTAAAGCGAGGTCTGGTGAGTGAAAAGGTCAGTTAACTTACGTTTGTCCATTTAAAACCGGTTCCAAAGAACTGTAGGCTGCCTTAAAAGCAGTCTTTCACTAGAAGTTTCTACTTGTCCTCACCGGAAAAGTTTAAAATTCCCGAGGAAAGCTGTTTTTCTTTCTTGATAGGATTATCATAATTCAATCCATAGAGAAGGAACAGGGTGGGAATATATTAACATTTCAATCCAGCTCAAAATAACTTAATACAATTATTTTCTACTTTCTATGCCCTGGGTGCCACTACTGTGAGACCTATGGGTAAATAAGGGAGTTTTATCTTATGCTATAAATTCGATCTTGCCATAGCTGGAAATTTCCCTAATTAGCCTTCAGACGAGACAGGCAGGGACGGAATTCTCGCTCTGCTGTGTGTTACAGAGAGGACTGCACGGCTTTTGCCGGCACGGTTAACTCTACCTTCCAAGGGTACTTTGGGAAAGAGCACAGACTCCGTCTACAACATGAAACACCAGAGTACCATTCAGCTGACAGAGCAACCATTGGTTCAAGCAGAAACTTTGCATATTGACGGTTTCAGAAATATCACAAAGGGAAGCATACGAGTGCCAACAATTTTGAAAATACATTTCCGTGGCTTATCGTTGGTAAACTCATGTTCCTGCTGTTAGCTGCACCTCAGCTGAATATATACATGGGTTAACCCCCCTGGGTGTGTCTGGAGGTTTATAAATCAATTAACATCGACAACAAAACCATGTGAACTCCATGACGGCTAGGTGAAGAAATCTGTTGGAATTAATGGATTAGTTTTACTATTTTTTTTAATAAGATCTAAATCTGAAGAAAAAGATTCTCTGCCCTTCCACACAGGTTCATGAATTCCTAAGAACTCTTCTTCCCTCAGATGTGGTCCTATGACAACCTCCGTACCCCAACTGTCTCATGCAATGTTGTGAGAACTGCTAATTGGCAGCTTTTCAACTCAAGAAGTGAAACTACCTTCCCACTCACACCCTTTCCTATGTGCGCTGAAAAAAAATTTTGAAAGACAAAAGAGAAGGGCAAAACCTCAGAAACATCACAACCCAGAGAGATCCAGTTTAATGCATAAAATATCTTGAATTAATAGTGCAGTTTCTTATTCTCAAGCTGGCTCTTCAGGACATACATTCAAGTGGTGAGGTTTGTTCCATCTGATTTATTTCCATAATTTCTCCTTTAAGAAAAAAAGCCATTCTTCTCAAAAGGCACTGATGACCAGTGGATCACCCAATAGTCATAAATGACCAAGCAGGACCGAAACTCGGATCACAATCAGTGTTTTATTAACAGAAAAGAAAATGAGAGAGAGAAAGACAGCAAGATCCTGACGTTATCCGACTTTTGCGAAAGGCAAAGTCAAAGATTTCTTTGTGCTCATTGTCATACACTTCAAAAAATGGCCACAACCTGGAAAGTCAATGAAAGATAAACTAAAAATCCGGAATGGAGAGCCTGAGACACTTGAAAGGCACCAACCAGATTGGATCAAACATAAAATTACAAAGAGACTTCAGTACATTGATAACTCAAATTTCAAATTCTAAAAGTCAGGGAAAACATAAATTGCATAAAACGTTTATTATTTATTAGCAGTGCATTCTTCTACACTTTAAAATAGAACAAAATCTCTTTTGGAAGGTAAACTTCATAACAAAATACATGTCAACAATTTTTGTTTTGGGAGTAGAATTACTTTGCTATATACTTTCTATATTATATACATACACTTCTTGGTTTGTCTCAGTATCTACATGTGTACCGATCATTTTAAGACATACACATGTAGATACCTATGACTAATATACACACATAATCATGGGAAATTTATAGTAGTCAATTTTACAATCATTTTAATAGCTGCACACAAATTAGTGTTTACAGAACTCAAACTGTCAACATGGTTCCCTTTTCCCCATTTCTCGAATGTCATCTGAATTACTTTCCACGGATAATTTTTTTTAAATACTACCATCTTCCTATATAATTTTTAACAACTCATAATAAAATATTTTACAATTCTGGCTTAAGAAAAGCTTTATGATTTCATTCCACTTATTTTAATTTTTGACTCCTAAAACATACAATTCATTTTTTTTCCCATCAGCTTTAGTGCAATTATTTGGTACTGCAGTTACTGAAGTTTAAGTCACGAACCTGAGCCAAACAGTCATTCAAATGCCTTTTTAAAATGGAAAGCATGGACATGATGTTTTGCTGAAGCATGTGTAATGGCCTCCAGGTACCCCATTCCCCCCACAAATAAACAGATTATAAATAACTCAGTGGTGGCAAGGAGAGCACTTCATGTGGATCCATTTAACTGTGTGAGGTGTCTTCTGAGGCAGCGTGGGAAAAAATTAGCATCGAAGGCTTCCCAGCTGCCCAGAGAAATGAAGCCTCTGTTTCAAACATATCTCCTTTGATACAGAGAACTACTTCGCAGCATCTTCTTTTTTTTTTTTTTTTTTTTTTTTTTTTTTTTCCCAGTTTTCTCTCTTCATTGATTTAAAACAGGTGCCAGACCATGTGTGCTTACAGACAACAACCTCGTACCAAGCATGGAATGTCCTAACTGGGGTCAGGGCTCTTGTGAGAGGAGAGAAATAAAGGCATTTGGAATGTTGAGTCATTTCACACAGAGACAAGCTGTGTTTTCAGGAGAAACATTCAGGGAGTTCTGATCTCCAACTGGATGTTAAATTTTTTTAAAGCCCCCCAAGGATGAGAAATGAAATGGCTCGGCAACAAAAACAAAGGGAAAAGAAGTAGTCTAAATAAGTCCTATCAACCAATCAACCTCCTCTCTCCAGAGATCAGCTTGGATAAACTCATCATATTTGACTGACTCCCCAAAAGGATAAACTGATATGCCCTGTTCAGAATGGGAACATAAAAATCACTTTCTAAAAACTTTCTCTCTTACTCTTTCTTCATAAAGAGGAATTATTGTATTCGTGGTAGACAAAACCATACTAAACAAATTCAAAATACAAATTTTTGGTAGCAAACAGCAAGAAAAATCTAAGTCAAAATATAGTCTAGTTTTTCCATAATTTTATATATGTATAAATTTATCAAAATAGTCTCTTAAAGTTCACAATACATACATAATGTAACACTGTACATGTAATTGTAATAACAGATGTATTACCGAAATACATTAAAAATAACCTTTCAAGATACCAAATTCAACGTTACAACTGTCTGAGTGTTGACAGCTCTATAAACCTAGTTTCAGTGCATTTAGTGTAGTCATTAGCCAGAGTTTTTCTGGTTTCAAGTCTCTTGAAGGTCTTATGTTAGCGCTCTCCTTCATTTAAGGCGGGAAGGCAGAAAGACTCCTCCGACAAGCAGCTGCTCTCTCTCTCTCTCTCTCTCTCTGCATTGCTTGTCCAGATGAAGACCTGGTGTCTAAGAGCGGAGCGCTTTCACCGGAGTGGCGGGGGCTTAGTAATGAACATATTCAGATTGAAGGGACTGTGTGGGGGAGAGACAGAAACCCAGGTTAAAGTCCATCACATGCGAAACTGGTAATACACCTGCAGCTTCCTCCTTCAACAAAGAGACAGTTTGCATCTATTATATAAAAGATCAATGAAATATACTAGCAGAAAACAGAAAAGGATGAAAAAAAACCCCACAAAGCATTTGCTAAGAATAAGAAACTCAATTATGTGATGTGATTGCAAGAAAACCGTATTTTAAAAGGCTTACAATTTGTTCGTAGCAGTTAAAAACTGAGTGTTATATGCAAATTGATGGGTGGCATCAAACTCACTTCTCAGCTTTTATGCAATAATACTAAGTTTGACTCAAAGATACTAAACAACACCTGTAACTGAATTGAGGTTTATTAGAATAAACTGTAAGATTATATATACTTTATTGCATTTAATCCATATCAAATAGTGCTTCTAAGCAGTAGAATTAGCCGTAGCTTAAGTAAGTTCCTTAAGAATGCTTGAATTTAATAGATAGCTTACAAATCCTTTCCATTTAGGAGGACACAGAGCACTACTAGCTTTGAAATCTAAGCTTAAGACCCAAAAGCATTTGTGTAGAAGAATCTTGCAGTCATACTCAATAGTGGGCAGCTTTCGAGAAAAATAAATAACGCAAATCTCTCCCTCACATCATATTAGATAATCACATAGAACGAACACGATGGGGATATGTAATCAAGAATGTACTGATAAGGGGTGTTGGGGTGGCTCAATGTGTTAAGCCTCCACCTTCTGCTCAGGCCATGATCTTAGGGTCCTGGGATCGAGCCCCACATTGGGCTTCCTGCTCAGCTGAAAGCCTGCTTCCCTCTCTCCCCCTACCCCTCTCCAGTACGCACGTGTGCTCTCTCTCTCTCTCAAATAAATAAATGAAATCTTTTTTTTTAAGAATGCACTGATAATAGATATTAACGAGGAAAAGATAAAGATAGCTCGAAAAAATTTGCCAGATGCTTATTTTTGAGCAGCAAACAGCAGTTAAAGAGAGGGAACACAAAAATAAAAAAAAGGGGGGGGGCACAAATCAGTCTGAACATGAACAAATTCTCTTGCACAATTCTTCTTATCTAGCACCTCACAACAACAAAGTTTACTTGATTTGCTGCCAAATGTCCTTTTCTCCTCCCTCAATAATCCTTTTTCAAAGTTATCTGCAGCCTGGTATTCACAGGTCTTCTCAATTCTGAGACTAGTGCATTTTGTTGACAGTAGGCATATCAGTAAAAAGAATCTGTTGGGCAAATCATCTACAAAAGGATTCATACTCTCTTTGTTCACTCTCATTGCTTCACAATCCTTGTGCATTTTATACCCTGTGGGCAGCCATTTACAGCGTCAAAAAGCGATCAGCCTGCCCTCAGACAGGCAAGAGCCCACACCATCACACAAACATAGAGTGAAAAGTGAAAAGTCAGAGGTGTCAACATTCAGTAATGGGCAGAGGGTGACGGTAACACTGTACATAAGCAAAGCAGGAGGCAAAGAGTGGGAAGGAAGGCTGGGGAGGGGAGTGGTTTCTGAGGCTGCAAGTTTCCAGGTAGAGGGGTAATGTGAAGACGGAGAACGGAAATGTTAGGAAGAATGTAAAAGGTTGACAGGTTGATTTTCTCACTACAGAATGGTTTACGCCAAGGATTCAGAACAGGGGAGACGATCAAGAAGTAGGGCACTATTGGGACACCTGGGTGGTTCAGTGGGTTCACCCTCTGCCTCGGCTCAGGTCACAATCTCAGCGTCCTGGGATTGAGACCCGCATCAGGCTCTCTGCTCCATGGGGAGCATCTCTCTCTGCCTGCCTCTCTGCCCACTTGTGATCCCTCTCTGTCAAATAAATAAAATCTTAAAAAAAAAAAAAAAAAGAAGAACAAGTAGGGCATTATCCTTTAAGTAGAATTGAACTCATGGAGAGCCCAAGAGGTAAGCCAGAAAGTCCAGTAAAACCAGTCTAATAGGGGCGCCTGGGTGGCTCAGTGGGTTAAAGCCTCTGCTTTCGGCTCAGGTCATGATCCCAGAGTCCTGGGATCGAGCCCCACGTCCGGCTCTCTGGCTCGGTGGGGAGCCTGCTTCCCTTCCTCTCTCTGCCTGCTTGTGATCTCTGTCTGCCAAATAAATAAATAAAATCTTAAAAAAAAACAACCCAAAACAGTCTAATGCCTTGAAGCTCTCGTACATGTAACGTGTAGGCCCACCAGTTGCCCTCCTAACAATCAGAGCTTCAAAATGGACTCTGACTTTTCTGGCTGCTTTTTCCTAGTTTCTTCTGAAGTCTGTCAAGTAGGCAGGGAGGGCAGAGCCGTAGGATCTCCCCAGCGGCAAGACTGCAAAGTGTGCATGCTGTACGCGGACCAATGCTTCCGTAGGAATAGTTAAATGTGGCTTTTGTTCCAATTAGAAAAGTTATTCATGCTACCACTGACAGCAATTACGTAGCTCCTCAGATTGCCATAAATTTAGAACAGAGTTGTTTTTGCAAGCATCCCTAAAGTTCCATCAGTTCTCAATAGACAGAGATCTAGCAAATGAACAGACACCAGGCAAGTGGTCTTTGTTAAACTTTCTTCCAGGTAAGGTATTTTTAATATGTATCAATATATAGGGCGTAAATATGGGTGGGTACCTATCTTTCTTTCTTTTATGGAATCGTGATGCCCCTGGAAAACAAACATTCCAGAATAATTTTAGGGCTATCTAGCAATCATATGAAGTAAATATTCGCATTGGCCTCCGGGCAGAAGCCTCTCCTTACACACAGCAGAGATCGTAAACTCGGCTGCTGTTTAATGCAACCTGCAGATACTGTCCCCCACAATCCCTGATGCCTTCCCTCGCCTCCCACCCCGTGTGCTCACTCCCTGTTGCCTCATCGGCTCTGGATCCTCCTTAAACAAATAAAGACATAGTTTGGCTGAAGAACGGACCTTCTGTCGTGCTGGTTAATTCATTCAACAAATCATTATTAAGCAGCAACAATATACCTTTGGCCCTGGGGGATAAAAATAAGAGACCCAGATTCTTCCATAGTTTCTTTATATGGTGGAAACAAAGTTAAAGGAAATAATACATCGGGCTTAACAAATTATTCTGACATCAGCACTTCGGAACAAGTACCTTCCTTTCATTTTCAGTCTAAAACAAAAATCTTAATGGAAGTGGAGTTAGGGAAGAAAGAGAACTGTTAAAGTCTAGGAGATGTGTTCACTCGAAAAAACCGTAACTAGTATTTCACGGCCTTTTCACTGTGGAAGCAATCATGTGGGATGACAGTGGAATTTAGATTCCACACGCTTCCACGATGGGCTGTGTCGAGGGCCTCTGGCTCGTCTGTTAGCTGTATCCTAAAGTTACCAATAAATATCCCAGAAAACACAATAACCAGTTATTAGCACTGCTAATTTTTATAGCAAAGATGCCAATGTATTTTGTACTCCATAAACATTTGAAAAAACTATTGATTTTATTATTCAGGAAATAGATTAAAGTACCACTGTCTGGAATTCTTAAAAAACTAGATCTATGACTGAAGAGGTCCATTACTCTGTGATAGACACTTACTAAGTACTTCCTACATACCAGGTACAGTTCTAAACATTTTATATGTATTACATTTATATATGTAAAATGAGTCATTTTACAGATGAGGAGATTGAGGCACAGAGCGGTGAAAGGCTTTGCCCTAGGTCACACAAGGAGGAGGTGGTGGAGCTCTGCAGGCTGACTTAAAGCCCAAACCCTTGGACACCAGAGTCCAACACCTCAAGACACTTCTAGCTTTTGCCCTGTGATCACTGCATAGTCAACTGGACATCGTCTGTCACCCTAACACAGACAAATAATAACCGGAAGCAGGTTATGAGCCTGGCTGAGAAAAGAAATATTAAATTACAAAAAGAGAAAGCAGTATGTATGATACTATTAAGGAGATACAGACATTTTAAAATGAAAAATCCTTTTAGGACCGAATCCAAAGTAATTTTTAGGAATATGCTAAAAAGAAATTTTCTTTACAAAAATACCTAAGCTTAAGTACTCCGATTAAAGTTATAATTCTGCTTGGCCAATGTTTATCATAAAATTAATACTGAAATTTTTACAAAAATTCAGGAATGACAATGGATATGGTTATGAAGAAGGGGCACCTGAGGTGTAAATATTACTTTACAAGGTAGTGCTTATTGATAAACATATAATTTCTCAAACAGGATACTCAAGTTCCTGAGCTAGTAAGTTTGACCTAAGCTAAGACCAGATCAAGTCTGTCATGAATATATGGTGTTTTTTATAGTGTGAATACCATAAAACTAATAATACAGCAATATTCAGCCTTCAAAATAAGGATAAAATTACCTTACACTTGCAGCCCCCAAAATTTTTATGTCAAAATATAAGCTTCCATCAAGAAGTCTTGTTCCCTGAAAGCAGTTAGATTTGACATAAAACAAAGTGTTAGGTAAGGAGATCAAGACAATTTGTTCTGTTCTGGAAATTCGCTACTAATCTGTTTTGGCAGATGTAGGTAGTGACTTTAAAAATTTAGCTATTCTGGAGGTGTTTCTTTTTTAAACAGCCCAGTTACCTAATCATGGTAGAAAAATGTCTAATAATTACAGATATAAATACTGTAAGATGGTTAATAAATACAATAATGCGATGACTATAAAAAACAGCAAGCTGTAAAGAATAATGAAATATTTAGGTCTCTGCTACCAAATGAAATGACGTATTTATGTTCAAATAACTTAGAACAAAAGCCCTATGACCTGGAATGTGAGTTTCCTGCTGGGTCAGTATCCTGACTCACAACCACCATGGGCTCTTGCCACACTGACCTTTTGTCTTCTGCATTTCCCCATCTTGCCAAGTCCCTTAAGGAAGAGAAAGTAGTCTACTTTGCTACCCTTGGTTTCAGTTCTAACTCAGAGGCAAAGAGCACCTTTCAAAGTAGTTTGTTTTCATGGCATAGATAATTGAAAGAAAAAGAAATACATTTGACAATATGGTATCTTATTTTATATAGAACTCCAGGATTGAATTTTAATGAACAAATGGGGAAAAAAATAAACACTGAGGAATAATAAGGTTATCTATAAATGCTTCTATACTCTGGGGTCCTTTATGGCTTTGCAAGAAAGAGTTTCTGGTTTTTGTACTGCTTGTAAGTTACCAACATACAAAATGTGCTCACAGATACCCATTTCCACAAATGTGTTTTCAGAAACTGGGAGTTTTGGACCTTGCTAACATAATAATACTTCTCCAATAACACTAGTAGAGAAACATAGCTGGATAAGGCTTTATTGGCATTATATTAACACAAAGAGGCTAAGTTTTTTTTTGTAAAATCAGCCTTTTTCTATAGTGTTTCTATAGCATTTTTCTATAGTGTTCTCGAAGCATTTCGGGGACCCCAAGATTTAACAAGCCAATTTTGGTTAAATAAAATGCTATATAAAATATTCTTTTACCTTCCTACCTAACTTTTAATAGATTCTTTTTTTCTGAGTGAACTTCATCTGTGCTTTTCAACAATCACAAAAAGCTCAATTGTTAGATGACAGATTGTTGTTGACACTCTATTTGACTCAGCCAACCATTCGTGAGTGTTTCCAGTTCGTTTGAACTCCAAAATTATACTGATGCAAGCTCGATTAAAATGTATTGTCTCTTATTTTAGTAAAGCCACATTTCTAGAAGAAAAGAAAAAAAAAACCTCTCAAATAACTGTATATTAAAGCTAAAACTGAAAATCTGTTTTCTGTTTTGTTAGTGCTTCCTGTGCTTCGGGTGATAATGGGCTCCTAAGCACCTTCGCTCTTTGCTTTGCATTCACGGTCCTAGATATATTATCCAATTTTTAGTTCAATAAATATTTATGAGACACTCACTATACTTTGGAACCTGAGACAACAAAGATGCCCTCTAAGAAGCTTGAAAGCCAGCAGAGAGAAGAGAGAACCACATACAGTTTAACTAGAATATGAGAGCAGCGGTGGAGGGGATATGAACGAAGCCCCACGAGACCCACGTGGAGGGGTGGAGGGGATATGAACAAAGCCCCCCTCAACGAGAGTCGAGAAAGATGGGTCACAAATGCTGCATCAAAAAGGTAACTGTAGGGGCACCTATGTGGCTCGGTCATTAACGTCTGCCTTCAGTTCAGGTCGTGATCCTGGGGTCCTGGGATTGAGCCCTGCATTGGGCTCCCTGCTCAGCAAGCCTGCTTCTCCCTCTCCCACATGCCCTGCTTGTGTTCCCTTTCTCTCTATGTCTCTCTGTGTCAAATAAATAAATAAAAATCTTAAAAAAAAAAACAAAAAAACAACTGTGGAACCAGCCCAGAAATTCTAAAACCACACAGAGATGAGGAAAAGCAGAGTACCCAGCATGCCTGGTGGGATTTGCTGGAGAGAGATGGTGGGGGGTGGGGCACAAGGTCTGTCTGGGAAGGGCCCTAGTGGCAGGCCACGGGTTCCAGACAGGACCCCACAGGCACAGCAGAGACAATGAACAATTTGGAACACAGGAACAGTTTAATCAGTGTGTCTTACAAATCTAACACCGGCAGCAGTATAGAGAAAAGATGGAAGTTGAGTGACACTTAAGGCAGGAAGAAAATTTAAAGGGCTATTCGGATAGTTCGTGAAGACCTCAATTAGGGCAACAGTGATGAGAATGGAAGAGCGAAAACCAGACATCTCAGAGGGATGGCGGATAGGACTGAGTGGCTCTATGTGCAGAGGGAAAGGCAGGAGTAGTGTCAAAGAGGATACCAGATTTCTAGCTTGGGTGACAGTTACTAAGGAAGGGAATGAAAGGGGGAGCAGGCAATTGAAGGAGCATGTATTCTGTCCCGGGTAATGCCCATAAGAAGTTAGACACGTAGATCCAATGCCCAGGAGATACGTAGGCCAAGGTCAGAGTCTTGGGAAAAATCATGAAGGGGCAGGCAGAGGAAGACAGATAATAGTTTAAAGGAGAGGGAGGGAAAGAAATGGGAAAATAGCATTCTAAAACTCAAAGGAAACAAAAAATAATAGACAAAAAGGGTGGTTGACATTGTCAAATGCTGCAGAGAGACTAAGAGGGAGATCATCTGATGTGGCCTTAAAGAAGTCAAGGGCAGTCTGTGGGAGAGACCTTTACCAGAATGAGGGGTTTCCGCTCTTGCCCCAAGTTTGGCCATAAAGAGACGTGGTGGGCTTCTGGGTGGCTCAGTCGGTTAAGCATCTGTCTTTGGCTCAGGTCATGATCCCAGGGTCCTGGGATAGAGCCCCATGGGGGGGCTCTCTGCTCAGTGGGAAGTCTACTTCTCCCTCTCCCTCTGCCCCTGTCCCTGCTTGTGCTCTGTAGCTCTCTCTCCATCAAATAAATAAATGAAATCTTATCTGGAAAAAAAAGGAGACATTGCGAGAGCTGACAGGACTGAGGGAAGTGACTGGCGAGGCCACTCTGACCAATTCGGATATACCTGTTTGTAGTGAGGAATAAGAGACTGAAGACATAAAGGAGGAAGGAAGTGGATGAGGCAACTCCCTAGAATGGTTTGGGAAGAACAATACAGGGGACTAGAATTGCCATGGGTAAATCGTAATGATTCCTATAATCCAAAGGGAAGAAAAAAAAAAAAAAAGGACAAGTCAGATGCAGGCACACTTTGAGGTAAAGAGAACAGTAAAGGGAAATCACTCCTGATAAATTCTAGGTTCTCAGTGGGACTCAAGGCAAAGTCAACCAGCCCCGGGAGGCTGGAGTGGCAGTGTTGACAACGAATGTTGAGAAGTTTTGGAACAGCCGGTGTGAGGAAGAGCAAGGGAGCCAAAATGGGATAACTAATGTACTCCTGAGCACTGAAGGGCCAGGCACTACAACTTCATTTGAAATGGAGTCAGTTGGCAGCCAGGTGATGGCATTTTCACCAATTGTGCTTAGAAAGAAAGACTCAGAACAGACAGGAAATGGTCGGATTGATCTTATTTTGGAGGCCAGCAATCAAGTGGCTACAGAAGGAAGTCCCAAGTATAACAGAATGTTGGAAAGAGAAAGCAGAAAGGACTCTGTGGGTCACAGAAGGCAGGGAACAGAGAGGGCTGGGGAGGCAGGCAGGGGTCATAGAGAGGTCATGGGGAAGGGTTAGTAGTGGGCTAACTGTCTGAGAAGAGCCTCCCAGGATTCAAGGTACCAGAAGCAATGCGCTGAGTGACGAAAAGGTCAATGAAATGGACTTCCAAGTGAATAAAAATAAAGATCACCCGAGTTAAGAATGTTTCAAATAGAGTAGCTGTGAGACTTTAGCCTCGTCACTGACTCTCTGAGTCCTGATATCCTTATCTTTAAATTGTGGACTAAATCAATAAGATAATGTATATAGGAAGCGGATAGCCCAATGCCTGGCACAGTGGAGTGACTCACTGAGTCACCGAAGAAGAGGTCTGTCACGATCACGAAGACGTTCTGGAGAAACTTAGCAGTAGCCTGGTAGCTGCAAAGTAAAGCCAGAGTCCTCAAGGCATGAAGGTAAGTAGATGGCAGTGATGGGGACAAAAGGAGCAGGAGAACACTGGGTGGAGTTTTCAAAGGAGAGGAGAGTCTAAAGTCAGTATTTAAAACGTCAGAAGCCAGCATTTACCCCTCACTGTAAAGATTTGGGAGTCACCAGAGGGAAAGCAATTTGAACTTAAGGGGTGAATAAGGGGAATTAGGCTGGAATAGGGCAACCTTCTTTTGCTCACTTTCAAATAGACACGTTTTAATTTTCTCTTAGTTTACTGCTTGCGACGGTCTTAATGTTTGTCTTCCCCACCCCCTCCAAATTCCCGTGTTGAAACCCTAACCTGCATTAGGATGGTATTAGGAGGGAGACTTTGGGAGACAATGAGGCCTAAGAGGGGGGACTCCGTGAATGGGATGAGTTTTCCTATAACTGAGGCCCAGAGAGCTCTCTCACCCTCACGAAGCCAAGTGAGGATAATGTGTGTGGGAGAGGCACAGTCGGTTAAGCGGCTGACCCCTCAGTTTCGGCTCAGATCATGAGATCAAGCCCCGAGTCAGGCTCTGCACTCAGCGCTTCAGATTCTCTCTTCCTCTCCCTCCTGCCTAAATAAATAAAATTAAAAAAAAAAAATTTTATTGGGAACGAATGTTCAAAAAAAAACCGCAGGGTGCAAAAATATGGTCAGCTTTTTTACGGCCCACAAAAAAATCAAGTCACGGCGGTAGGTCACTGGCTACGGAGGAGTGGTGGCCTTGTGTTCCATTCCTGAGGGTTTACAGGCCCCAGGCCCCAGGACTGAAACTGGGGCTGGAATCAGGCTCTCCCACCTGGGAAGGGGGCTGGAGAAGAGGCATCCAATTGCCCTGGGGCCAGGGTTTATGCAGAGCTGCATCCCTGCTTCAAGAAGCCTGCTGAGCTCAGCAAGGGACAGAGCCTGGGTCCTGAGCTCTGTTTCTAGACTCAAAGACGCGGGCTTGGGGGGAGAGGGGGCGGGTCAAGGGGAACCAAGAAGAAAGCCAGTGGGTGAGGAAGGGAAATCACAGAGAGAGGGGAGAGAAGCAAAAACTCCTATCCAGTGTAAACCTGCAAATGAATTCTAAAATTCTAAATTCTAAATGCATGACACAAGGAACATGAACACCAAGAGAACTAGCAGAGCCTCCAGCCAGGAGAGGAAAGCTCACATATTGCTAAAATGCAAATAAGGAAACCATCTCATGATGGCCTGGCATCTGAGATCCTCAAGGTGAAAACATGAAGCATACCCATAAAAAGGATGAGAAGTTACAAAATAAAATTAGGCAGGCCCAAAGAAAAACAGACGGCTGTCCTAAAGAATGGATAGAAATGCTGGAAATAAAAGACAGAGCCGTTGAAACCAAAAGGTCAGTAGGTTGGGGATACCTTCCAGAATGGACACAGTTAAAGGAGAATTAATGGTTTGGGAAAGCGCAGGAGGAATCCAATCAGAACACAACCAGAGCAACTGAATTTAAAAATGTAAAGCAGAAGGTAAGAAATGCTGAGGACAGACTGAACATAAGTCTAGGGGGTGTCACAAAAGGAGAAGTAGGGGAAAGGCAGACAATGTCCAAGAAGAAAACGCCTCAGGACTTTCCATTACTGAACAAGCCAGCGGCCCTGAGATTGAAAGCAGACACTGAGGCTCCAAAATAGAAACTATACTGAGTCTGTATCTAGGTATATTATGGTGAAACTGTAGAACTTCAGGGGGAAAGAGACAAATCTCAGAAAAATTGGTTTTGTTCTTCAACCAAAGAAGCTTTTTAAGCAAAGGACATTAGGAAACTGGTATTTTAAGCAGATTGTGGCAATTCTACAAAGCCAGATAGAAGGGACCAGAAAAATGAGGGCAGATGATCAGTTAGGCCAGAAGATGCCCTCATGGAGCTTTCCACCTAGTGGGAGGCAATGGTTTATATGTCTTTCACGTTCCTCCATTAAAAAAAATACTGTACTTATGGTAAACATATATATAGTAGATAATTTTTTTAATTGGACAAGTCTTTATACATATATAAAAATCTCTCTGCTCCTGGCCAAATTAACAATTAAAGCAAGATTAGAATGACTCTTTTCTATTGACTTAGCAGTGTTTTTGGTATCGCCTAAAAAAAGTGTCAAATTAAGTTGAACAACGAAGGCACTAATTCTAATGTATTTGATATTAAAGTTCTGTATTTGAAAGAGTCCTCTCAAATGGAGAGTCAAACACAGCTGACTGGCTTTGTACAGCAAATTAATGTAAACCACGGTTTAACCCTGGAAACTGAAAAGATCCTTAGCTGTATCTGCAAACACGGTGTGTACCTAACAGTTTATATGCAGAGTTAAAGGCACCATCTGAACCATGCTGACCTCAAACAATTTGATGCTTTGTCAAGTAACAATCTCAGTCTCCTTGGAACAAAAGAATATCAATGCCGAATAAAGGACAAAGATGCAGTTCAAAGACGGAGCTCATGTTCTCGGTATTAGTAACATCCTTTAGCTGAAAATTCCATCACATTTAAGGTAATGCCACAACACAGAGAAGAGGGGAAAAACACAGCAACTTAAATGTTTATACAGCTTTGAAAGCTGGTACTGATCCTTAGTATTAAATGTAATATTTAATCTTTAAGATTTGTGATTCAAGATCATATTTAAAATCACAACTGGGGGGGCGCCTGGGTGGCTCAGTGGGTTAAAGCCTCTGCCTTCGGCTCAGGTCACGATCTCAGGGTCCTCAGCAGGGAGCCTGCTTCCCCTCCCCGCCAACTTGCCTGCCTCTCTCCCTACTTGTGATCTCTCTCTGTCCAATAAATAAAAAAACTTCAAAAAAAATTAAAAAATTAAAATCACAACTGGATGACAGTTTGTAGAGTGGGGAACAGGCAGAGAGGAAAGACATGAAGGTTAAATCCAGAAAAGCTATTAACATCCCATTGGAAAGTAGAAGAATTTTATTGGGAACGAATGTTCAAACAATCAATAAGTAGCTCCTCACCGTCACACAAACATTAGTCCAAAGTAAAAATGAAGCAAGCTCTCATGCACATGCCAATCACTCAGATTTCCTCCAAACTGGGCGTTTTACTGGGCTGGATCTAGTATTTTGATCTTATTCCAAGTCCTACTCTAAGAATCACTAATTCCTTATATAAGTAAATATATATATTTATATTTATATTTATATTTATATTTATATTTATATATATTTTCTGACTCATGCCAGAACACAGAAGAACTTAACCTACTCACAGGCTACCAGTGCTGGTCTGGCCCTGGTGAAATCTGAGACAGAGAACACAGAGAACAAACTACTCCCTACCAGAGTAGACGTAGGTGAGGGACAGACAAAATGGGAGAAGGGGAGTGGGAGATGCAGGCTTCCAGTTATAGAACGAGTAAGTCACAGGGATGAAAAGTACAGCATAGGAGTATAATTGATGGCATTATCATAGCATCGTATGATGACAGATGGGAGCTACACTCGTGGTGAGCACGGCAGAATGCAGAGAGATGTCGAATCACTGTTGCACACCTGAATGTAATGTAACCCTGTGTGCCCATGTGTCCATGTCAATAAAAAAGAAGCACGATAACCAACAAATAAATGTAAAGGGACAAAAGTAATATTGGAGGCAAAAATTCAAGTCGCCTTATGATTTCCAAAAAATAAATAAGTTTGTGATGGGGAACTCATCCACAGAGAGCAGATTAACCGGCGGAGTACAAACACGGCTGCTCCCTCTCACTCAGGGAACGGCATTCATGAAAGTTTCAGCATAAGGAGAACGCCAGGGTCAAACAGTAAGTACGCACACAATAGTTCACTTCAATTGTCCTTTCAAATGCAAACCAAAGGAACTGTTTTTAATTCCTTCCCGTGTCTAGCAGTATGTTAGAAACCCATACCCTATAGAAGAACTTTATGAAACTTTGTATACTGACACTCAAAGAAAGTCTAAAAGTTGGAGACAAGCCTCATATATCTGGACAACAGGTTAACTGACACAGAGGCTCAGGTATGTTATAAAAAGAGCACCTGCTGATGAAGTCCTAAATATGCATCACGGGCAGGACCGAGAGAAAGGTTAGTTAAAAAGGAAAACGTCGGGTGGGGCCGGTTTGCAGAGGAAGGCTTCAGAGAGTAGGTAGAAGGTAGCTTATCTCTTTAAGAATGAGAAACTGGTGAAGAGGGCATGAAGGGGGGGGTTGGTTTCAAGAAAGGGTTTTCCAAAGGCCAAGAGGTGGGCAATAATGAGAACCTAGTGGGGAAAGAGGCCAAGGGATCCCACTCAGGGATAAGCAGGTAAATAAGGTACAGAGATATGAGAAGGGGACCTGAGGGAAAAAGGCCTGGAAGCTCAGCAAAGGAATTCAGGATTACTGTTCCAGCACTGGGAGTCCTGGTCACTTAAAAAAAAAAAAGATTTATTTATTTATTTATTTATTTATTTGACAGGCAGAGATCACAAGTAGGCAGAGAGGCAGGCAGAGAGAGAGAGGAGGAAAGAGGCTCCCTGCTGAGCAGAGATCAGGAGCTGAAGGCAGAGGACCTGAGCTGAAGGCAGAGGCTTTAACCCACGGAGCCATCCAGGCACCCCTCCTGGTCACTTTTGAACAGGTGAGTATAACGATGAGATCAGTTCTTTCTTACCTGACAGTGTTTTAAAGTGGGCTTGGAGAACTATAGATTAGGGGCCGAATCCAGCCCACCCCCTATTTTTGTGAATCAAACTTCACTAAGACACAACCACACCATCTGTTTAGGTATCGAGTTGAAGAGTTGGGACACAAAGCCCAAAACACTATCGGGCCCTTGACACAAAGAGCCTGGGCCCCTACTTACAGTACGAATTAATGGAGAGACTGAGTTAGGAAGATCAGCCATGAGGCTAACCCAAAAACAACAAAGATGAGAAAGCAGCAGAATAAAGGAAAGTGGGGGAAATTCTGAGAGACAGTGAATGGCCTCATCGACATCACCTGCAACATTGCCGTGAGAACGTCTCTGGAAACGTCCGAAGACCAGTATGTACGAGTGAGTAGCAAAGCTTCGTAGAAGCTACTGCTGAGGAACAGTAGTAAAATCACAAAAAGTTTTAATAGGTGATGCCCAGAGCAGCTTTCAGAAGAACCTTATCACAGAACAGCTTATTTATACTTATATACCCTACCCATCAATACAACAAAAGCTTATTCCAAAAGGCCACTCCATACAGCAAAGCTTAATGTGACCCTGTGACACCAAAGTGATTAAAAGTTCTTCATAACCAACCTGACTCTACATATACAAACATCTGTATGTATATATATTTTATAGCAAAGCACATTATTTTACAACTCCTCAAAAAGCTCGCTGTATAAAAAAAGATCTAGAAAAAACATCTATAAAAAAGATGTTTACGAAGGACCACAATTTTCCTCTGGGTAGTTAAGTTCTCATTTACAAAGATAAATACATCATTTAAAAATTAATTATAAAATGTGGTAGATCTGTTGGTCATATACGATTATTTAATAGCATCAATACTATTGTGTATAGTAAATAAAACATGCAATAATTATTGACCAAGCACAGCATTTACCCAAGGACACCTGCTGAGCAGGGACGGAGGATAGCAGACACAGGGCTCAAACCAGTCTCCCTCCCTTGAGGGTTTCCACCAAGAGCTGTCCTGCACACAACTGCCAGAATTGTCTTCATCAGATCAGATCTGATCAAGTCACTCTGCTGACAAGATTACGACACCTCATGCTTTACTTCCCGGTTTGGCTTCAGCTTAACTTTCCGGCCTCATCTACAGGTGATCTCCCCTGACTTTTTACATTGGAACACTCACTGCTCTTAAAACAATAATAGCTAGCAAGAATTGAGCACCATCTGTAAGCAACTGGGTAAACTACTGCATATGATTTACCTCCTCAGCTAATAATCAACCACCCTATTACAAAGATCTTGTGATCACTACCCTATACCCTTCAAGGCCCCACTGTCACACAAACTCCTTTCCAAGCACACAGCCTTATGTTGTGTAAATTTCACAAAAATTACTTGTCTTCTTTGTCTTACATAGGTCCCACCAAATTGTATAAACTTCAGGGTGCACAAAAACTAGATATGCCCCTGTTTATTTTCATTCCCATTATTCACTTTACTGAGGCTCAGCAAGGTTAAATAACCTACCAAAATATTCACTATAAGACATGGCAAGAGAGAAAATTTGAACCCATGTCTACCTGTCTTCAGAAGCTTAGAGTCTAACTATAGTACAAGGCTGCAGTTCTGGTCTTATAGACTGCAATGTTGCCTGCAGTGACCATTTCTCCTCTTCCTATTTTCATCACTAGATTTCCAGCAGGCTCCTATTCATCCTCCAAAACCCAACTAAAGTGTTACCCTTTCTCCACATCTTTACTTAACCTCTCCTGAAACAATGAGATATCCTTTAGCTAACCCTGTCTTTTAAACACCTGCCACAGTATATGTGTGACATAATGTCATCAAAAAGAATGTGCTTTTTGGAGTCAAACTGACCTAGGTGCAAATTATGCCTCTGCATATTCATGGTACAGTCAGGCCTAGGACAAAATATTTTACCTCTCAAACCCTTAAGTTCTTAATCTTTAAAATGGAGGCAATAATTCTTAACACATTGACTCATGTAAACACCCAACCACTCATTCAAGAAATACTTAACGAGTGCCTACTGTATGCTAGGTACAGAGCATACAACTATGGCATAGAAAACAGAGGCACAGTCCCTGCCCGCACAGAGCTTACAGTCTTAGTGGGGGATACAGAGAAATGAACAGATGGTTAAAATGCAGAGCGAGGAGAGTATTGATTTAGACCAAGGTAGGGTATAGAAGAGCTTATGGAGAAGGGATCATGACCTAACCCAGACTCCAGGGGTCAGGTAAGGACAGCGGAGATGAATAGCAATTCAGCAGTAAGTCTCTTAAAAATAAAACAGAGCAAATATTCAAGACAGATACTGCAAGTAATTTTAATTTAATAAAATACTTCCACCCCACCCACACCATAGTCACACGTCCCTCATTCCTTAAGCATTTGAAAACTCCTCTGAATGTCAGGGAGGGAAAACTGATTTTTTTTTTTTTAACAGTGAGTAGGTTAATAAATATGAAACCTTGTGCATTGCCCTGGGCAGTACAAACCTTGAGGCTCACAGAAGAGGCCAAATAAATAAAAATAAAATCAGATGGTTTCTCAGCTTTCTGTCACCACCAGAAGAATTCCTTAACATTTGCTCTTGTTTTCTGTGTTAAAGCATTTAATGACAGAACAAGGAAATCATTTTTACATTTTTCTGGGGGCTGAACTGCCGCATAAAGTGAGAGAGCAATTGCAGCTTTCAAGAGATGCTAATTGCAGCTTCTAAAATATTAGACTCCCTCTAAACACACGTCACCCTCATCCCCTAGGAGTTTCTGGGTCTTTCTTAAAGGTGCTGGGAGGATATTGCCATACAGACTTCCTTTCCTACCCAAGGATTTGAAAACATATCTGTTGAGTGATTTATTCCTTGCTCTTCAGGGGCCACATGCCCCACAGCTTAGGAAGCCCTGGAGAGAAGGACCACCTTCTTTAGGCAAGAAACCCACAGTGAGAAAAGCTGTATTGGACCGATAAAGGGAAACAATTCACCACCTCCTGCTTTATGCCACATAACATGGGAATTTCCATCTGAATTTAGACTTTCTACCAGCAAGCTAGCAGGGTAGGACTTGGGAGCCTTCCCTCCCACAGAGGTTTTTTAGGCAAAGATAAAGGAGCAAAAAGTCAGCTCTAAGAGACCTGCTACTTCTTACTTCCCGGGAGGGTAAGAAGGAGGAAAATGTTGTCATGCTGGCAATTCTATTTATAAATGCTTCTCTTTACAATAAGATGACAAATTTAAGAGGCAGAAGAGGGGAACAGCAGCAGCTGCCCACACAGACTATTACTTTAAATTTAATTATTGGAAAATCATTCTGTTCAGGCCAGGAGAGGGATGGGGAGGAGGAGGAGAGGTGAAGACAAATAATAAAATATGGAATGACACCAAAAACTAAATTATACAAATATGGGAGGTGGGGAGATGAACATTCACCCAGAGATGTATCCCCATACTTCAAACAGCCAAGAGAAAAACTGAGATCCAAGAAAAAGTAGAACGTTATTCGTTGTCAAGCTCCTGATGCTTTCAGTATTCAGCTGCAAATGTAGATTTCCCTAACTCTTTAGCCACGAAATCAGCAAGATATGTATGTAATTACCTACATATCCGTATGTGTAACACTGTTTCTGAAAATGAACAGATCTGTACTCTGGTCTAAAAATGAGGCTGACCCACAATCAGCATACAAAAATGCTGACAATTCAACTCCAGCTGGGAAGCACATGATTTGTAAACCTTGTTGTGAAAAGGGAAATACCTATAATTTTCCATCGAACCCCCGAATTACTAAGATTAAACTTTACTGATATACCTATACCCATCATAGAGTGGGATCAGAGGCAAATTAAGGGGTAGAGTGGGCTGGCAGTTGCTTGGGGCCCTGATCTACACAGGAATCTAAAATAATGTTGAAAAATATCATGGGAAATAAAATCTTATGGGGAAAATTATACAGTTGACTCTTGAACAATGCATGGGTTGGGGTGCTGGCTCCAACCCGGTCAAAAATCTGCACCCTCGGGACGCCTGGGTGGCTCAGTTGGTTAAGCAGCTGCCTTCGGCTCGGTCATGATTCCAGCGTCCTGGGATCGAGTCCCACATCGGGCTCCTTGCTCAGCAGGGAGCCTGCTTCTCCCTCTGCCTCTGCCTGCCATTCTGTGTGCCTGTGCTCACTCTCTCCCCCTCTCTCTCTCTGAAAAATAAATAAAATCTTAAAAAAAAAAAAATCTGCACCCTCAAAACTTTTGATTCCCCTAAAACTTAATTAGCAATAGCCTACTGTTGACAAGCCTTAGCAAGAACATTAACAATTAATATATGTATTATATACTGTATTCTTACAATAAAGTAAACTAGAGAAAAGGAAATGTTATTTGGAAAATCATAAGAAAGAGAAAACATACTGTACCATATTTATTGAAAGAAATCCGTGAATAAGTTAACCCTTGCAGTACAAGCCTGTGTTGCTCAAGGGTCAATTGTACGTGCCAGGATGGACTGCGTGTGCACAGAAGAGGGGAAAAAAACCTCTGAAGAGAGGCTGAGGTAGGGATGTGAGTTGTAATGTGTCCAACCAACACACACATGCACTGCGTCCTCGAGTTAGGAAAGGTGGTCCCTAAACCACCATCTAAGAAAAGTGGGTCTCGTTTAACTATTCCCATGGGGCTCTGTTCCCCAAGAAAGGCACACTGCCTTCCCCCCGCTCCCCTGCAGAAATCAGCCTCTTCCTGGACAATGGCTGAGGACATGTTTGAAGAACAGTGGGCATGAAGGAGTCTGGGTCCCAGCCCTCCCAGGACTCTGGAGCTGCCTTACGCCCGGACTGGAATCATTCCGATTCACATTTCTTTGATCTCTGAGATTGATTTCTCTTTCCCATTCTGTCCTTATTCTCTCAACTCAAAGCTCACATTCTCATAGATCTCCATTCCCTTTGAGGCAATCAAAATATGTGACTGAAGTGATTCACAGCATGGGGTGAAGCAACAGATTTGACCCAAACAGGGATTTCTGGTTAAAAGGGGGGGGGGCGGGGCTTGGTAACCTATATCCTGAGCTCATGGGGAGAATGTGTTTGGCGATCTTTCATCCTGTCTCTGGAAGAGTGATGGCTAATTCTAAACATCTTCCTGATACTCTGCCTTCCCCTCCCCTACATCCCAGATACCGACTTTTGATCCTTCCTTATCAACACCTTCCATTTGCCATTTTGTTAATTCTGCAGGGTCAGTCCCCTGCAGGAGGTGACTTATTCAGGGACCTAATGGTTAGTTCTGAGAAAGGTCCTATTCGCTCAGCACCTTCCACATTTAAATACTCCGAAATTCATTCATTAACATGATGGGGAAAAGCGATGATTCCTACCACCACCACAACCAAAGCTAAGACCTTCTATCGAATGAACCAGCTCCTGGCTTGGCACCAGCGACCCTGAGTGAATCGCAAACTTCACCGAAAAGTAACCTGAGTCAACAGTGTCCACGACAAAGGGAATGAAAGCTGTTTCCCTTGGAAGAGAGATCACCTAAAAAGGAGTGGGAGGAGGAGGACCAAAAGAAAGGAAGGAAGAAACCCCAGTTGAAACTTGGCATTTACTTGAAGAGGAGCCAGCAGAATGGACGTGCATAGACAGTTTCACAGCACAGAGGGAAGGCATCGCTCAGAAGGCTTCCTTGGCGCTGTTAAATTTCTTGGGTGGCAGCCTTGGCTGGGAAGGCAAGGCACAAAAGTTGCGCTCAGGGTTCTGAGGACCGAGAGGTGGTGTCTGCGAACTTACGGGGATCGAACGGCTCAGGAATCTCGCTGAGGAAGAAGAGAGGCCGGTGTAGGAGGGCCGGAGGAGAGTGGGGTGCTCCTCCGTCTTGACGCTGTGGGGGCTCGGCTGGCTGCTCAGGGTGCTCCCGCTGCTGTTGTTGCTTCTGCTGTACTGGTTGTTGTTGAGCTCAGGGTAATTTCTGGCAGGCGGCTGGGAGCTGCCGTTCAAGAGGTTGGTGAGTGGACTGGCTACGAAACCCGCCTTAGAGGACGAGGAGGCCTTTTTGTTCTCTGGCTCCTGTGTTGCGGCATTCAAGTTGCCTAGAGAACTGGCTAGCCGGGAGTTTATGGAAAAGCTGAATGGAAAACACAGGTTGGGGAGGGGGGACATAGACAGCGATGTAGACTCATGTGGAGTTCATGTTTCTAAAACACATAATTAGGACATGAGGGGAATGGGATGCAGACAGTTCTGATCAATGCACATGGTGACAAAATGGCTTCCTCATGGCTCTTGGTGATGGTATCGTATGGGGCCGTGAGTTACACAGGTTAACTTCCTGTCTAAGCAGTTAATTAAGACCCAAGAAGCTGGCGTAACCACTCTGACTGGATATGTTGAGATAGAACATCTGGGGGTTCTATGCGTCCTGAGGTAGAGAGTAAATGAAGAGGGCCATATAACAGGAGAGCAAAACGTAGACTTCAGTGTAAGATTTAACTTACACGTACTCATTCTAATGTCTCTGCCCATGGCAGGAGAAATGACAATACCACATAGCATTAGTCTGTGCCACGGAACTCCAATCTCCTGATCGCGTTAGGCAAGCTGGAGCTTCACTACAGAAAGGGAAACCACATGGTTCTCCCTCCACAGCCTTGTCCCGCCATGTGAGACAGAACAGAAGCCCCGGAGGGTCACAGAGCCGTCTGTGATTCCTCCTCTTCTCCATGATCCCCTCCTCTGACAAACTTTAGCCAAACCCGTTGTGTGCTATGGCCTCCCTCTACTTCCCGCCAGTATCTGAGAAGCAGAGAAAAATTACCTTCTTACACTGGCACCCGAGGACAAAGAACCTCTGTTTATCCTCTTGGCTGTCGCTGAAGGGGACAAAGCCACTTTCGAGGTCTTCAAAGTAGTTGCAGATCCTTGTGGGGACGAAGTCAATCTTTGTGGAGAAAAAAAAAGGGCAAAATGTCACACAAAAGCTGTGTCATCTTAATATTTAGCAATCACCTAAGACAGGGTAAACTAGTAACATTAAAGAGATCGCAGCAGGTCACGATAACAGTGACAGGAGCAGCAGTCAAGGCTGACGGAGCACTTGCTCTGCGTCAGGCTCTCTTCTGAGAACCTTATAGATGGTAATCGGCTCATCCTCACAACAGCCCTGTGAGGTAGCTGAGACAGCAATCCTCACTCTGCAAGTGAGCAAACAGAGCCACAAAGGAAAAGCTCCTCATCCAAAGTCACTCAGTGAGCAAGGGACAGAGCTGGGATTCCAATCCAGGGTCCAAAGTCCTGTCCATCACCAGGATCTTGCCCTGTTGGTCATCCCTTCTTTGATGGTGGTGTTCGTTCTTTGCACGTCCTTAGATTCTACTCCTTTATATTTTAAATCTGTCTTCTTCTTTCCGCTCTGCAGCTGCCCTAGCTGAGGCCATCACTACTCTTTCTCGTGGCTACTAGCAACATCTTGTAATCTTCTTGGCTACTAGCAACATCTTGTAATCTTCTTCCTTAAAATTCAAATTCTGAAGAGCCTCCGGTAGAATCTAAAATATTTAATTATGTCGCTCTGCTGTTTAAACCATTTAATCTTTCCTCGGTGCCCAGAAAGCCTGAGTTCCTTGGCTGTACTTATGAAATCCTCCTATCTGGCCTTAGCCTTTATGAACAGGTCCCTTCTTTCCACGCTTTCCCACTAGACATCTCTCCTCCAGCGACACAAACTGTTCTGAGTTCGCTGAATGGACAGCACTCACACCTGTGTCCAGCCTGCATATGCTGTTTTTGCTGCCAGAGCATCTCCTCCTTCCCTTACTCCCCCTCCATCTCCATCTGCCTCGTTCCATTGCTTATACTTTGCTGGTCAAAACAGCTGGTACCCTATAGAGCAAGCACTGAATTCCCAGGCAGGGTAAGCATCCTGTTTCATCATATATTCTCAAGGTAAATCATAGCCCTCATGCCATATTTCATTGGTATTTCTTTTCTTTGCTATCAGCTCCACTGAGGGCAAAGGACTGTCTCTCATTTCTATTCCCAGTGCCAGTCTCAGTCCAGTGCCAGACTCAGAGAGGATGTTCATTAATGTTTGAGGGAAAAGAGACTCAAACCTGGACAGCCAGGGTCCAGTCACGGTTTTAATACCAAACCTGTTTAAACGCACCTGGACCTTGCTTTCCTATCTGTTCTAGAAAAGCTTACTTACTTGTAGACTCTTTCCTTTATCCTCCTCTCCCCCAAACAACATTTTAAGTACATGTTTTGTCTCTAAAACATGAAAGGGAAAAGTGGTACAAGGAAACAGCTCAAGTTTCTGGAGAAGTCTGAGCCCTCTCAGAAATGCCCACACAAAACCACCCTAAGACCTTGGGCTGCATAAGAGTCAGAGGTGAGAGGTGAATCAGCTTTCCACCCCTATCTTATCAACAGTCTTGGCAAACATGTCCAAGCCCTCATCAAGGCATGTACAGCACTCTGGTACCACTGGTGCCTTGAAACCACCCCAGGACTGTTTGGGGGGCATTTTTTCCAGAGACAAACACTAATGTTTCCCCTTCAGATGGAGGACGGGGAAGGAAATAAGACTAGAAAATAAAGAACAAACACATGTAAAATGAGGGGGGAAGAGGGCTAACAGAAGTGTTAAAATCTCAAGGCAAACTTGGTCACTGGATTGAAAGGCACTTTGCCACGCAAGCGTAGCTTCTTAGAGACCCCAGAACGTGCTGGAAGTACAGACTGCACTGATGTCACTACCAGTGGCCACACCTACGGATACCTCAGGAAAACCAAAATCCCCTTCTCAGTGAGCATTAAAAATAAGGTGTAGCATAAAAATCCAGAACAGAAAGGAAGGGACTTAAAAAGTGAAAAGCTGTACACAATTTATTTTCACCAGTTTTGGGGGTGGGAAATGTATCTAAAGGTGAGCACTTATTTACAAGATACTAGAAATTCACCTCAGTAACAGTACCTGATAGGCTGGGACACTGCTCTTGGGTGCCCTTTCATATCATCCAACCTACGGAAATCAAAGACAAATGCTCATGCATCACTGGGTTCACACATTGAATCAAAGACCAAAAGGCAGAGCATGTGGAGTCAGACCAGTAAAAATACTAAATTTGTAAAAGGGGGAAACCTCCCAAATGGATATCAGTACTCATCCCGTTTCTAAAACAAATCCCAGAACCAGCAGGAAACCCATTTCAGTCATTTTGATTCATCTTGAATTTAATTTACAGCAAATTGCTTTAAATCAGAAGGTAGTTAAAAAAAAAAAAAGTTCAATGATGATGAAAAAAAGTTCAACCATGATGCTGTTAGGAAAAACTCAATTCCAAAAAAATTTCAGAGAATTAGAAAAATCATATTGGAATCGCCTTCTAAAATTTGTGTAGTGGAGATTCTCTTACTTCTTTTGCCTACTTATGTGTCAAGTTATATGCCAATTTATCCCTCCCTGCCCTTATGATTTCTTCAGAATAAAATCTACATCTGTTTGATATTAATTAAGCAATATAAAGCCATTTCTTAAGCGTTTCAAGGGAAAACAGGGCAAATAAAGAGATTAGTGGTCTTGAAGAACCTTCCACAGACGTCGATGGTACCCACAGCAAGCAGAGCACACACTGCACAGTACTGGGTATGACTAGCAGTTCCATTCCAACTCCGTCCCACAGGGGAGGGATCGAACCTCTCTAAGCTCAAGCAACCAATCCAAATGTGGGTGATGATACGTACCTTCTGTATTAACTCAGTTAATCCTCATATTGAAACTAAGCACCTACCAAGGCTCCTGACCATAGTAGCTGCTCAGTGAATGATAAGTCTCTTTAGTTTTCTGTGGCAGCTGGCGGTTACTACTAAGCATCAGCCTTGCTATCCCATCTTCTCCTGTTGCTATAGAAAACGGTCACCTTGAATTTGGGCCGCATAAACCTTCTTTCCTCAGGTCAGGGAACCAGTACTCAAAGTTCAGACCTAATTCGACTTGGGTTCTAATCCTCCCAGATAACACATGAAAACTAAACTCTCTGTGAAGCTGTTTGACACGTTATCATGCTGGCAAAACACCCCTCTTGCTGTGCCTGTGTCTCACTTAAAAAGTAGCCATTTCCCATTATAATCATTTGTGAACTTGTCACCACCCCGTATGTTACAGTAAGGAACCTAGAAGATATTCATAGATTTCTGCACCTACATTGATCCTGAAGACTTTCTTTTTTAACTGATCTGAACCAGGAGCACGTTCCAGATAGTGTGATCCCAAGTCAGGTTCCATCAATCGGTTCTGATTCGTAATTTTAGACTTCAAACTCAGGATGGTTATAACTTTACAGACACAGGTAAGAACTGGTTATTCAATTCTCAGATACAGAACATTAAGCTAAGGAGCAAGGATATACCAAAGCTTGGCATTTAGTACTTTTCTGCCCTCTCTAGATTCAAAACGAAAGTCTCAGCACACCTGTAAGACAGGACACCCACTCGTGGGGGAAGAGTAGAATTCCAAACGGAATTTTGAGCACAGTCCCAGGGACACCTGAGGGCACCGCAGTTTAAGGTGGGATTCCAGAGGCTGAGAGTTTGCAGGAGCTGCTGTCTGTAAGCTTCTAAAGCTTAGCTGCTCCCAACAGTGACCGGATAATAAACTACCCAAAACAGTAATAAACCAGAAAACAAGAGGTAAACATGGCTCTTGCAGAATGATATTCAAAAGAGAAGAGTAAATGCTCTATCCACAAATGGAGGCACAATACAAACTTAAAAGTTTAAAATGGATCCTACCTAAATGCACAGGATGGTGAGGAGCGTGGCTGCCTCTGACTTTTTAAGGCACGTAGTTTGTCTCCCTGGGTTATACTGTTTTTCATTTCCACATCCTCATCCTCTTCTAAATTACTCTGGAAAAAAAATGCATGTTCCATAGAAAAGTTATTATGAAAAATTTTGCTTTACATAGATTTCTTAATAGACTATAAACCATGTATTTCATATAGATTATCTTAAATAGTTTTAACACACTATGAATTCAGCATTATGTCTGTGTGTGCGCACACACACACACACATATGCACACACATACTAAAGAATGTTCAACTATTCATCAATTAAATATACTGGTTAAACTTCAAATCAAAGCATGGGTATGAATGTGGTAGAATTTAAAAGGAGCTCTTTCTTACAACGGACCACAGCCAAAGAGACTCTCATGGAAACAAAATCATGCTTTGGAATATAGCTCAGATACAGGCTGACTCAATAGATACATTACAAATATGTTTCCAGAGACAACTAGGATCAGTCACTGCAAATGTTATAACTTATTTACAAAAATGGAAGATAAAACAATTTAGGATATCTAGACAACAACTTACTAGGCTCGATTAACACCAGTAAAAGCACTCAAGACCTTTCCAGAAGGAGTTAAAGCTTACTAGATTGGGAAAGTGTTTCCTGCTGAAATAAGTCTTATAGGTTGAAAAATAGAAGTACCATACAAGGTCTCTTCACATGCTAGCTCACATTTCATTCTTACAACTCAGGGCAGGGAGGACACTGTTGCCCATAAAGATGAAAAAAAGGAGGTGCTCATAGAAGAATATTGCCCAAGCTCCCTAAAGCTCTTCATAACAGCTATGATTTTAAAATCAGACTTCTTGACCCCAAATACAATAGTACACTAACACTGCACCAGTAAAGATTTTATTTTGCCCACTTTCTCTCCTGAATAATTCACATGCTTTGAATTTGCTAATTCCTTGCAGCCATAAAAGTCTTCTCCCGTCTTTAAAGCTAAAACTTTTAATTGATAAAAGATATACAGAAATATACTTCCCTGTCATATTCTAGTCATTTCTGATAGCCATTCCTGACTCAAAACACTTCTTTGCTCCCCACCACATAGGTTGGGTTGCATGGCTACATCTGGGGTCTCTAGGCATGTCCTGGGTAAAAAGACCACACCTTACTACTTTAAGTTGGAGCTTGAAAAAGCAAAACAGACATACAAAGCACACACCTGGAACGAAAGAAGAAATAATGAAGAAGAAAGCTTCCTAGAGGAGGAAATCCTTTAATTGAGTATTGAAGAATGAGTATGGAGTGAAGCAGGCCAAGGTCACAGGAAGGATCATGCTGGCAAAGAACACCTGTTCAACTGTCACAGGCTCATGGAAGCTTAAAGTCAGACAAGATTGTCTTAAAGTCATAAGTTGCCCATCTACAAAGTCTTCAGGAATTGGTTATACTATCTCAGACCTTACAACCCCAGTGGGGAGAAATCCATTACACCCAAAGAAGTCGGCAGGAATAGAAATAAGGCAGGCCTGAAAGCTAGGCTTGCTAGCAGGATGGCACACCTGAGGAGGTGGGCTTAGCTTCACCCAGCCATTAACATGGGTGTTATTACCAGTTACTTGTAACTGACGGAAGGACCGGCACACAGTAGGAGTCTTTAGAATATGGAACTGGGTTCTTGAATGACCTGACAGGATCCTCACCCTTATTGGTCAGGTTCATTGTCCAATGGGCACCTTTGTGGGAAAGCCAGGAAAGCTCCTTTGTCCTTCCGACCAGGAGGATCTTTGTATTCCTAACTCTGAAATGCCTTCAAAATTCTTTTTTTTTTTTTTTAAGATTTTATTTAATATTTATTAGACCGAGAGAGACCTAGTGAGAGAGGGAACACAAGCAGGAGGAGTGGGAGAGAGAGAAGCAGGCTTCCCGCTGAGCAGGTTACCCCATGCAGGGCTCAATCCCAGGACCCTGGGATCATGATGGGAGACCAAGGCAGACGCTTAGTGACTGAGCCACCCAGGCACCAGTACCTTCAGATTCTAAGGAAAAGTGAGCTTCAACCTAAAATTCCCAAATTCAACCCAATAGACATAAAGGTAGAACAAATACACAGAAATTGACCTCCCACACAATCTCTCTGAGAAAACTATTAAAGGATGTATGTCAGGGAAAAGTTAAGAAGACAGGAGGAAATCCAGGAAAATTAGGACTCTAACTGCAGAGTATGAAAAGAAGGGCTCAGTTTGGAACTGTAGAGTAAGGCTAGAGAACAACCAATCCAGGCTGGAAAGAAGAAGCCTCTTGGGGAAAAGAATGAACTTGGTAAAGTTTTTTTTGCTGTGTCAAGATTTTGTAAAAATTAAAAATTTCTTGGCATAACTAGGGGGAGGAAGGAGTAGCCTTATTTTTTCCCCAAGGAAAAAAAATACACAGAAAACTCTGCAAATAAAAAGGCAATTAACTCACATCTGAACTCATATAACACTGTGTCAACTGTATGTAAATGAAAAATAAATAAATAAATATAAAACACCACAAAAATAGGTAATTAACTCTGGGAAAAACAAAGAGAGGTTCAACAAAGGAAACAGAGTAGACTACCAACCTCAAGAGTGAACAATTCTTACACAGTAATAATGACATATTATTGGTTTTAACCCAAAATTATGATGTAGCTGTACTGGGAAGCACAGGGGAGTGACAGTAACATCTCAGGGGAGGGGGAAGCTAAAATCCCATCCACCACAACCAGGAGGCAATCAAAAAATGTCCAAAATCAATAAACTGTTTTAAATAGCATTATAAGCAAGACACTGATGTGCAGAAATAGGGTAGTGAAAATGCCGGTATCATTTGCTTAGAGGTTCCCCCTTCTGTGGGTGGGTTTGGGAGTTGGTCTAGGAGAATAGGAAGGTGGGATAGGGGATGGATATTTTTTATTAGAATTCAGTAATTTTTGACACTTCTAAAAGTGTGATCACATATTACTTGGAAAAAATAAATACTAATTTAACAAGATATAGAATTAAACAAAAAAAATAGTATGTTTTACATTATGGTTATGTTACAAGTTACAAGTATTTTCTCTCCCACTTCATTATGCATTTGAAAGGTAAAATCTTTTAAATATAATACATTTCCAATGTAGAAAACACTGCAACAGAGAGCCACACCCCTAACTAGCCAGATTTAATATATTTTCTACTTTAGCTCCTTCTCTCTTTTTTTTTAAGATTTATTTGACAGGCAGAGATCATAAGTAGGCAGAGAGGCAGGCAGAGAGAGAGCGGGAAGCAGACTCCCCGCTGAGCAGAGAGCCTGATGCAGGGCTCGATCCCAGGACCCTGAGATCATGACCTGAGCCGAAGGCAGAGGCTTAACCCACTGAGCCACCCAGGCACCCCTTAAGCTCCTTCTCTTAAGGAGTTTACTTAAATACCCTAGCTCTCAAAGAAAAAGAAAACATTACTTATTAAGTCCCAGCTCCTCTCAACCTCTGGAGAAGGAAACCATGTATTTTCTAAAGGGGAAAAAAAAATTAAAAAAAAAAATATATATATATACACAAACACACAAGTATCATAGGAAAAAAATACATGTTTATTTTATATATAAAATAATATATAAATACATATATTTATTTTTTCCCTATGATACTTGTTATGTAATGACAAAATACAGATAAGAGTGTAAAAAATATTAAAACCACCAACATATTTACCATCAAAAAGCAAAGCCCATTAGCATTCTGGCATATAGTCTTCCAGATTTTCCCCATGTTATACATACCATCCCCCAACATACTTCTTCCTGACAAAGAGGCTGAGTTACATATATGCTGCCCTATAACTTACTTTTTCACCTGAAAGATATATTGTTGGAAGTATTTCAGTATAAATTAAAAAAACCAAAACCCCCCAAACCTCTCTATTATTATTCTTTGTGGCTCCATAAAATTCCATTGTCTAGATACCACCAAATTTCATTTATTTTCCTTTGGTTCAGGCTGTTCTCTGTCTTTTATCACTATAAACAGTTCCAACAAACATCTTCCTCTATACATATGGCTTTTAAAAACTGTACTATGATATTATGGCTTTTACACACTGTCTTAAGATGGATTCATAGAAGTGGAACCTCTAAACGCATTGTACGGTCTTCCGCCATGCTTCTTCAAACGAATTCTCCATTTCAATCTCCAACTGGCAATCTTTAGTTTTTATTCCCCAAATCCCTGCTAATATTGCCTACATTCTTTAATCTCACACAACCTGAGAGGCAGAAACAGGATCTTGTCATTTAGATTTGTGTTTCTTTAATTTCTTGGAAAGTAGAAACAAAAGAAAGTGTTTACCAGCCATGAGGATTCCCATTTTGTTTTATTTGTGTATGTGGCATTTTCACACTGATTTTTAAGCATTCTTTACATTAAAAAAAAAAAATACAATACCCTAATTTGAATATGTAGCAAACATTTTCTTCTATATGGTGACTGCAAGGAGAATGAACGGGAGAAGGATAATTCTTTGTGTGTGTGTGGGGGGGGGCACAGTTTAGTGGCTCCTGCAGAGGTCTGGTGACAGGTGACAGACTGGATTAGGTGTGAGAGATCGCTTAAATCAGGACCTGGGGATGGAAGGGGGAGGGGAAAAGATCCAGACATACAATACTGGTCTAAAGAAATCTACTAAAATATATGTCATCTTTTTTTATTATGTTATGTTTGTCACCAGAAAAAGACAATTATCATATGGTTTCCCTTATTTGTGGAACATAAGCATAGCATGGAGGACATTAGGAGGAAGAAGGGAATAATGAAGGGGGGGAATCACGTAATTTTTTTTAATCTCAGTGTATCATCCTTTATTTCTGTGGCTTTTGTATGAAGCTTCAGGCATTTTTAGGACTAAGAGGCACAGGATATATAAGCCATAAAATTCTCAGTAGGGGATTAACAGCCTTCAAAATCTTGACAAAAAGTTTTACAATGTTATTCAAAATACATTTAAATTAAATGACAGAATTAAGAAACGAGAGAGCTGGAAGAAAAATGACACTGGCCTTCTGGAATCCTGAGTATGACATAGACATGAATAGAACTAAGCTCTGTATTTATCAGGGCACCTAGAACACAAACACCTGTGAAGGGAAAAAATATTAGGAAACACAGTTCCTTTTCTCATGAGGGCATGAATCAATCCCAAGAAACGGTAGACCTGCGACCGGCCATTTGAAGGCTTCTCAACAGGTGCTGGGAGGTCTCATTCTTTCTACCAAATTTATTCCTTAAAATAACTGATAAGTAGTCACAACTGGGAACCTAGCCTAGGCTTCCTTTGTGCTCCAGCCCCTCTCCCCCCAGAGTCTCCGTGCATATCCTCTCTGGCCCTGAGCTGCTTGAATCCCCTAAAATCTGTTGAAAAGAAACAAAGTCACATGGTTGCTGGTGGTACAAACTCAGAAAGCCTAGTCCAGGGAAGACCCTCATATTTTTGCTCCCCAAAGAGGTAGGTCTGTTGTCAGACTCATCACTGCCCTCCGGAGGGTCTAAGTACCAGCTCTTTCATTCAGATACCAGCCTGCCCTACATAAAGGCAGGAAAATGAGAGCAAACTAAAATACATAAAGAAAGAACATTTCAAAAGATATGCTTATTTACAGATGATGGTCTAGCTAAAGAACAAATTATAGTTGCAAACTAGAAAGATTTATTTTATGCCATCAGTTGTTCTCTAAATATAGACAAGATGAAAAAGAAAATAAAATGTATGCATAGGTTTCAGTAGGATAAGTAATGACTGACCAACGCATTAATCCGATGGTGACAGAGTAAGTCACTGGGGAGGCAGTGGTGTGTGCCATTAAGAAAAAAATCTATTAGACAAAATATAGCACACTAGGGAAAAAAGACGGAAGAGTTATAATAGAAAAATGACATAAAAAGAGAGTTTGAAATAGAAATGAGTAAAAATAGAAGTGAAAGGATTGGAAGAGAAAGATGATAATGGATTTTTAGTAGGTTTAAGTGATTTGGCTGGGAAAGGTGGCTGGGTCATCTCCAAAATTCTTTCAGCTCTCAGATGCTGAAACTGTGAGATGTGAAAGCTGAGGAAAGGCAAAGATATCATCTCATAACAAGCTGCTTCTGATCATGTAAAGTTTGGATTGATCAGAGCCCCCAAGTCTGTCTTCTCTCCTTCCTCGGCTGCCACTGTTGAGACCTTTATCCCCTGGGACCACTCCCCCTTCACCAACTTCCTGGTCTCCCACCCCAGACCACACAGACCCCAGCAGCCCTTTCCTTCACAGCCAGGGAAGTCTGCCCAAACTCTGGCTCTCTGTTGTACTGTCACTCTCCTGTCCTAGAACCTCTCCCGAATCCCAGTGGCATTCAGAATGGAACTGGAATGCCATAGGGGTCCCAAGAGTGGAAAGAACGGTGCTTGAAAGAAGAGTCTTAGAGAGTTAATTTTTTACTTCATGGATTTTCTCTTTCTAAGATACACTCTATACACGGGCATTAGGTATAAAAGAGCAAAGGATTTTATAAATCACAGTATCTCCGTGACATGATTAAAAAGCTATATTCTTGGAGCACCTAGCTGGTTCAGTCGGTGGAGTGCAAGACTCTTGATCTCGGGGTTGTGGGTTTGAATTCCATGCTGGGTGTAGAGATTGCTTAAAAACAAGGTCTTTAAACATTAGTTAATTAAATAATTAACTAAAACATGATATTTTTATTTACCTGTCAATTTACATGATCTTGGTGGAAGGGGCAGCACTTGTACCTAATTAATATCTCTAAGTCAAGAGCATCTGATTGATTGGTGTGCTACTATTGGATTATCACCCCAGAGAAGGAAAAGTTAATAATCACAATTCCAGGAGAAATCTACTGCCACAGACTGGCTAAAGTTCTGTCCAAACTGACTGATGTAATACACTAAAGCTACACTTAGGACCGCATAGAGAGGCAGCAGGGTACAGAGAGGGGCCTCAGGTGGGTGGCTGAGAGGAGACACTGAAGCCAGAGCACCGACGTCTAACTGAGAGCTCTACTGTGTACTCTGGGATCTTGGAGAGACAGTTTGACTTTCTCTACCTCAGTCATGCCTTCTGTTAAAGGAGGCCTAGTAACAATGCCTATTTCCTATAGCTGCTATAAGAATTAAGAGTTAACCCATGTAGGGGATGCCTGGATGGCTCAGTCAGGTTAAGCGTCTGTCTTCAGCTCAGGTCATCATCTCAGGGTCCTGGGATGGAGCGCCATGTCAGGCTCCCTGGTTATCAGGAAGTCTGCGTCTCCCTTTCCCTCTGCTCCTCCTAATCCCCTTCTCCCAGCTCATCCTCTCTCTCTCTCTCAAATGAATGAATAAAATCTTAAAAGAAGAAAAAAAGAATTAATCCGTGTGAAGTGCCTAGAACAGTGCCTGGCACATAGTAGGTACTATTTAGGTGGTTGTTACATTCTAAGCTCCTCACTTAACTCCTTAAGTACTGATCCCTTAAATAAAGTGTTTTAAATTCCATCTTCTTTTTTTTTTTTTTTAAAGATTTTATTTATTTACTTGAGAGAGAGACAGTGAGAGAGAACATGAACGAGGAGAAGGTCAGAGAAAGAAGCAGACTCCCCACGGAGCTGGGAGCCTGATGCGGGACTCGATCCCGGGACTCCAGGATCATGACCTGAGCCGAAGGCAGTCGTCCAACCAACTGAGGCACCCAGGCATCCCCTTAAATTCCATCTTCTTAAAAACATTTTTTAATAACCCCGATGCATGATGGGCCCTCAGGCCCTGGCATGTCTAAGTGAGCACTTATTGCTGGTACTATGTTGTATTTGCGCATAGACTACCTTTGGCTAGCTTGGATTATTATCAATTTCATGTCTGTTTTCTTGTTTGTTTTTGATGAAACCATAAGCCTTCTTCATTCTTTTTTTTTTTTTTTTTTTTTTAAGATTTTATTTATTTATTTGTCAGAGAGAGAACGAGCACAGGCAGACAGAGTGGAAGGCAGAGTCAGAGGGAGAAGCAGGCTCCCTGTAGAGCAAGGATCCCGATGTGGGACTCGATCCCAGGACGCTGGGATCATGACCTGAGCTGAAGGCAGCCGCTTAACCAACCGAGCCACCCAGGCGTCCCAGCCTTCTTCATTCTTTCAAGCACCATTCACGAAGGCCCTGTGGGCAGACAGAAGCCTCTATCTTCACAAAATGAGTATCACCAGGCCAGGGAGGAGATGTAAGGACCGTGGAGGAAAAATACAGAGCAAGGCAGGAGCACCGAGCAGGGAGCCTAACCTAGAGCCTAACCCATCCCCATAGGATGGGTTGGGTGTATTTCATAGTGCCTAGCCCAGCACTGAAGACCAGATTCAATCAAGGTAAAGCCTCTATTTTAAAAAGATTTTTCATAACTCTAAGCAGGCAAAGAGAATTCATTACAGCTGCAGCCTCGCCCATTCCCGTGGCCTGAATCCTTCCGGTTGATCCTTTTTGTCTATTTGCCCACCTCTTGGGCACTGAAAAACTACATAGTCAAACCTTCTCAATCAGGTAATTACAGAGCTTCCTAACAACCAATCCCAGGAAAATCCCTATAGGCCTGGGAAACAGAAAAATAATTTAGTATCTCATTTTCAATTTGACATTACTTATAAAAAGAGGGGGTAGGAAGCAACCTCTAGAAGAATAGCACCTTTTTCTGCACTTTATGTACAAACTAATAAACCCAGAATTCCTATGGGCTTCTATCCTGAACATTGGTCTGGAACTTGAAAACATTAAAATCCTTGCAGTATTCTCAACTTCTTTTCCCATTTGGAATTCACAAGAATGACAAAGATGTTACTCCCTCTATTACATTCACTTTTGAGTAAACTAATTCCCCATATTCATGTACTGTTCTGGAGCCAGCACCAGATAAGAATGGCGAGAAAAGGGCTTAAAAGTGTTATTTATGCAATGCATCTCACCTATTTATATGTATATGTCACTGTCTGAAATCTTAACCACACCATTGTTCTGTGGTATTTCTAAATTCCTGTATTTCTGTGCTCTAATTTCAAAAATCATACCACTTCTGAATGGCTAGAGCTAAAGTAATTAATCTAGGGTTGCAAGGAATAAGAAAGGGGAAGAGAAACAGCCCAATATCTGAACACATGCTCATATTTAAAACTGACTTACTTTAAATTTCATATTTCATTCTTCAGTGATAAATAAATGTTAGTCTTAAATTCAACAAATTGAGATCTAAAAAAGCATGAGAACAAAATGTTCTAACTATAAGATGTTAGTTTAATGTGATTATGATATAGAAAACATTATATTCCTATAAGATAAATATGTTTCCCAGATGGATGGATAGATTGTATGTGTATTTTTCAGAGGTCATAATTCAAAGCACTGTTTACTTGAACAAACCTAAGAAGGAAATGCTGACCAGAGCAAGGAAAACATTCTTGCTTAGCTATACTTTCACATTAAAATGTCAGTTCAGATCCTTTTGTTTGCTTTGAATAGGCCAGACTACAACACAGAGACAAGAAAAAGTCAACAAGGGCTCTGAACATCAACATGACCTTGGCTAAGATTTACATTTTGTCAGGACAGATGATTCAACACAAGTAAACTTAGCCACTTCTTCAGTGGCTGTCCTGGATTAGAGACCACAGGGTTGAAAAATTGGTTCTTCCGGCAGTCTCCATCCTGTGTCCTTGAAGGAAGTCTACTCAACCTATTGCCAAGCACTCTGGTTATCTTTCTCGGTGAAAGAAACCTGTTTGGCATGTCACTTGTTGACCTAAAGCAGCTAAGAGGCATCCTTCCATTTTGGGTTCCCTGAGGGCCAAACTTGAACCACAGTTTTTGCTCAAGAATATTGTCCAGGCCCAACAGGTCACCGTCTAATAGAAGGCAAATCCACACTTGCTGCCTGAATATTTTTTTAAGATTTATTTACTTGAATTGGGGGGGATGCAGAGGGAGAGGAAGAGAATCTCAAGCAGACTCCCTACTGAGCAGGGAGCCTGACATGGGGCTTGATCCCATGACCCCTCGATCATGACCTGAGTTGAAACCAAGAGTTGGACACTTAATCAACTGAGCTACCCAGATGCCCCACTGTTTAAATATTTTCAACAGCTCTTTTTGCTCCCTCAGGGATATAAAAATACAACTATAAACCAAGTGCTTAGTTTCATCCTGTGGTAGAAAGAGCTAAACCAGGAGGGAGATTCACAGTCTCAAGGTGGTCTCACGACTAAAGAACTCCATGACCTTAAGCAAGTCATGGGATTCGGTGGGACCCCCGGCTTCGGATCCACACACAAGGGGAAGTAGGACAAATGATTTCCATGTTGCTTCTAGCTCCAAAAATGCCCATGATCCTACCTGTTATAAGTCACTTACATTTTTAGGTAGCACGGTATAACAGAAAAAACACAGACTCCGAATCAGACAGATGTGGATTGGAAGCAACCAAAGTTAGAACTTCTGACATTCAGTTTCCTTGCTATAGAGATCATATTGCCTCGGTAATATTGCCGATTTTACCTATTACCAGCTAGTTGTAAAGATTAAATGGGACCACAGATGTCAGCTGTTTAAAATGGTTTGTTTATAATAGAGCCACACACACACACAAAATTTGCTCCTAATGATATTTGCAACTCTGGATTTTAGAAATCAATATGAATTGGAGACTTTCAAAAAATCACTTGTGGCATAGGCTGTGTCTTCAATTGCCACATTAATTCTTTCTTCTTTATATCCACTTCCATCTTCAAATAGAAAATTTGTTATCCTGTCTCCTTTTTGTACCTAGTCTCCAAACCAGAATGGCCTCTTTTATAATTGTGCTCCTTAAGTTATAGCTTTTTTATTTCTAAGGAGAATTGCTTTCTTTGCTCTGGATTCTTGTTTTACAGGTAGATGACTCTACACCTAAAAATATTGGTACTCTGAGCATTTCAGGAAAGCAGTATTGCTATGTGATATATGTTCAGCTGGGAAACAAAGAAATACAGAACTTCAGTCCTAAGGAGGCACGAAAATCTTCCTGAGGAAAACTCACCTCTCCAAATCTGTCCACGTTTTGTATTTTAGATAAGTTTCCACCTATAGACATATCATCCAAGCTAGAAAGAATTTTATTAATATTTCCTTCACTGGATGGTCTATTTTTCAGCTTGGATCGGAAAATGTCTCCTTGGACCCATAACGATGCCTGTTTTCTGGAAAAAGGAGAGAAAACAAAATAATCTGTAAAATAAATTACTATCATCTCATTAGGGGAATATCTTAGAAATAAAAAGATTAGCAGATAAACCTTTACAAGTCAGACTAGAAAGTTTATGAAATCTGATTTTTAAAAGTCATTTTCTGAAAGTCAGAATTAAGTTATATGAATTAAATTAAATAAATAAAAGTGCTATATGAAACAAATACTTATCTTCCAATATATGTCTGTACCATACATGAGTTGTCTATTGAGGTTTTTAGATGCTTACAACAAAGAAAAAAGACTGTGAGCCCATTTGCCTTTTACACATGAATCTGAAATCTGTAAGATACTCCTCAAATGGCAATTTGATATGTCTATAAAAACAGCCGAGTGAACTGGACTCAAAGATGGAAGGTGAAGAAACTGGAATCAAACAGAGAGTACCTGAAAGATTACGAAATCCTTAATTGTGTGTGGCAGCATGAAAAAACACAATTTTTGAAACCCACTTTTTTTTTTTAAGATTTTATTTATTTATTTGACAGAGAGAGAGATCACAAGTAGGCAGAGAGGCAGACAGAGAGAGAGGGAAGCAGGTTCCCTGCTGAAGCTCGATCCCAGGACCCTGAGATCATGACCTGAGTCAAAGGCAGAGGTTTAACCCACTGAGCCACCCAGGTGCCCCTAGAAACCCACTCTTACCACCCAAAAGCAAGGTAGAGAGCATCAATTAGATTATCCTTGAAGAATCAGAAAATGTACATCATCGGTAAGTTTTCTTATATAAAATAAGGTACAATTATAACTGTTTTCAAGGTTATAGGAAAAGAACTTAATATACGTAAACAAAAATGATAGTCTGGGTTTAAAATTTTTATTGTTAGAGTCACCCTCCTCCATTTCTTTTAAGATAAACTGCCCTTTAGATAGTTTTCATTCTATTCTACATCATACTTGACAAAAGAGAATTAAGCTAAACTTATGACTCATCATAAGGAATATCAACATCCAGGGAAATAATAGCATTATCAAGGAGATGCTACCAATTAGAACATAGATTTATTTTCTGAGGCAATAGAAAGACTAAGGAGTATTTTCTCTCAAAGTTTCCAAATAACATTCAGGCTAAAATACGAGGAGAAAAACCATGACAAAATATCCTCCCTGAACTGTACTCTCACTGGACCCTCAAGAAAGGAATCCACCGTTCCTTTTTAAAAGAGTTTACTCACAAATCAGAATTTTTGTTTATGATTAAATACTGCTGAAAGTCTTTAAGAAAAGTTTAAGTTTTAAGTTATACAGCAAAATTTTACATGTGCAATGCCTCCAACCAAGCATATCCACGCAGGTATCACCCTAGAGCTACATCCTTGTATTCAAGATACAAAAATGCTTAATGCAGTGTTATTTGTAAAAAAAAGAAAAAACTGGAAATAAAGAATGGACAAACAAGCTTATTAAGAGTTCATCCACCCTGTGAAATATTATACAGCCAGTAAAAAGCCCTGGGCTGGATCTCCACGTAGTAATAAAGAACAGAAGAGCAGATATGAAATAAAGCATTCATGAAAGAAAAATTTAAGTGACAGAATGGAAGTTATGATGTCATTTTTTGTATTAAAAAAGTATAATTTAACCAAAAGTTTAGTTATCTAGAACATACAGCAACATATTGACCAGTTAGTCCCAAGAATAAAAGGAAACTTTTACTTTCTACTGCATGTCTACGCTGTTTGGACTTTTTTAAAACAATGTGACTCATGTGCTTTTGTAAGAAAAATAAGTGATAAATAAACGGATAGATAGATGGATCAAAGCAGAACAAAGCTAGTGTTAGTATGGAAAGGAACCTTTAATGTTGCTATCATAAAAGACAGCAGACAGCACATCACTACATTGTTTTAGCAATAGTATTTATACATACATTTAGAAAGGAGTCAGTTTACTAAATGTCCAAAGATTAACAGTGTGGGATAGGACTGGATGGTTGGGAAGCTTTCTTTTTTAAAAAATATAATATCCTATAAAGAAGATGTGGTCCATATATACAATGGAGTATTATGCCTCCATCAGAAAGGATGAATACCCAACTTTTGTAGCAACATGGACGGGACTGGAGGAGATTATGCTGAGTGAAATAAGTCAAGCAGAGAGAGTCAATTATCATATGGTTTCGCTTATTTGTGGAGCATAAGGAATAACACGGAAGACATTGGGAGATGCAACGAAGTGAGTTGGGGGAAATCGGAGCGGGGAGACAAACCATGAGAGACTGTGGACTCTGAAAAACAAACTGAGGCTTTTGGAGAGGAGGGGGTGGGGGGTTGGGTGACCTTGGTGGTGGATGTTAAGGAGGGCATGTATTGCATGGAGCACTGGGTGTGCAGCATAAACAGTGAATGCTGGAACACTGAAAAGAAATAAAATAAAATAAATATAATATCCTACTCCACTTTCAAATAAGAGGTGTTTTTTTTCTTTTAATTTTTGTTCACTTTTCAGTCTTTTCCAGACCAAGCAAAAGGAAAAGGGAACAATTTAAGTCTTATTTCTGAGACAGACAGTATAGAAGCTTTAGATATATAATATGCTGTCCACATATAAGACTAATGTAACATCCCTAGCATTGTTCTAAAATTGGAATTCATTTAAATTATCTTAAGAAATTTCTAGCATGGGGGCACCCGGGTGGCTCAGTTGTTACGTGTCTGCCTTCAGCTCAAGGTCATGCTCTCAGGGTCCTGGGACTGAGCCCTGTGTCGGGCTCCCTGTTCAGCTGGAAGCCTGCTTCTCCCTCTCCCTCTGCTGCTCCTCCTGCTGTGTTCCCTCTCTCACTGTCTCTCTCTCTCTGTCAAATAAATAAATAAAATATTTTTAAATAAATGAATAAATAAATTTCCAGCATGTTTTAAAATGGATTAAATTTTAAAACAAAAGCCAATGAAATTTTAAAGATATGAATAAAATTAAAACTCCAGAAATCTACACATACCAGTTCACGAAGGAGTGTGGTGGTATCTGCCTTCTATTATGGCAGAAGGTACTTTTTTGGAAGCAAACCACTGAGGAATATTTTCTCAGCTAAGATATAGAAATTGATGGGGTTACCCCAATCACTGAGTCACTCAATTTTTCTGTACCAACTGTAAAAATCCATATTCAAAAACCATTTGAAGTTTTTGCTTCCTTTGTGAAAAACTTCATAACACCATGGTATAGCCTCCCTGCTACCTTGCATTTTCAGAAATCCTTGCTTTAATTTTTTTGTTTCCTCCAGATTTTTTCCACTTAATGTTACATCTAGTATAACTCTTTATCTGTTGGTTGATTCTTACATCCTTCCAAAATAGAAGTAAACATACAGCATAATACTTGACACACTATGAACAATTCAAAAGATAACTTAAATTCATAAATGAGTATGTTGAGCCTCTGGTCAAAAGATTCAGTAATAAAGAACTAGTGTTTCACAGGGAGAGAACACTCAGCTCTGCCACAGACAGTGAGAAATTCAGATAAATGAAACATACAGAAAAGATAGGGATATACAGATAAATGACAGAAATCCCGGCCCTCAAAAGTTCCAGTTACATATAAAGAAAGCAAACAACTAAAATCCAGTATTAACACCTATGACCAAGATTTACCCTTAGCTTAGTCTTAAAGAAGCAGAGACAAGGTCCCTGAGAATTCAAAAGTTGCTAGAAAGATTAGCAGAACTTAGCCACCAAAGAATTTTCCCAAAGCAAAGAAACAACATGGACTTGAAGAAATAGTGATATCAAAGTACACAGTATGTTTGGGAAAACGGGCCATTTGATTTGGCTGAAACAGAGATTATGACAGAAGCAAGCAGCAACATGTCCATGCGGGACCCTGCCCAGCACAATGAAGCATGTAGATCTGGAAATTGGAAAAATTCCAATTCCAAAATGAAGATTCTGATGCTGCTGCCAACCTAAAGATGGAAATTAAAAAGTGACACCTTTCGCTTGCTTGGTTTCAAAGACTCCATCTGTCCCATCACAGGAAAGACTTGATTTGAACCTGAATATTAAAGATGAATTAGGTGTCAAAGCTGATTTGTGTGTTGCTAAGTGATGCTCTATGCAGTGCTCCTTATGAAAAAGCAGCATTTCACGCAAATCCCTTTTTTATTGACAAGGGAACTGCGCTGGCTTTTATTGTGGTGTCGGTTACTCCTTAAAAGCCTCATCTCAAACACAAGAAGTAGAACATGTATTTTTAAGTATTTAGCATTTAAAAATCAAATCCTACAAAGTTAACACACCAGCACAAAGTAAATCCACAGGTAACATCGTGGATTTTCTAAAACAGCATGAGATTAACAACCCTTTACCAAAGAGCACGGGCTTTGAAATAACAGGAAGAGATCTGTCTTGATTTAAACAGAGCCTTTGGAGAGAGATAGCCAGTGTTGGGGGTCAAGAGTTTTTGTCCAAGTCCTGGCCCTGGGTTAGTCAGGCCTGAGACCTGAGAAAATAATTAGCTTGGCTTCATTACAAGTGAAGTCACAGCCTTCTTTTTAAAAATCTCAAGGGGCGCCTGGGTGGCTCAGTCGGTTAAGCATCTTACTCTTGATTTTGGCTGAGGTCATGATCTTAGGGTCACAAAATGGAGCCCCATGATGGACTCTGCTCAGTGGTGGGGGCAGGGGTACGGGGGCAGTGAGGGGCAGCTTGAGATTCTCTCTCCCTCTGCCCCTCCCCTGTTCAGTTGCACTGTCACAGCTATTTCTGGATTTGCATTCAGAACACAATGATAGTCAGGTGCAGCTTCTTCTGTTTGTAGCTGATTTCTCCTTCACATTCTGGAGTCCAAACTAAGCCTATCTCCCCACCACCTTAACTCTTCGTTTTCATTTTCATCACTTCTTCCATCCTAGATGCATACCCAACCTCAGTGTCCATGCAAAGCCACCATTCAGCAATTCTATATAGAAACCCAGCCCACACTGTAGGTTGAGGTAGGCCTACTCTAGCCGTGACTAGGGTACCAGTCTGCCCTGCATGCCTCCTACTCCACTGCCCCATGGCTATTATGGAAACCAAGATGGTTCCCGGTTTAAAGAACTGGACTAATGAAATGGTCTAACCTGGGGTCAAGGGAAGATAGACCAGAAAGCAGTACCACAGGTTCAGGAAGTGGAAAGGAGACAGATATTCAAGGAGTTCTACTCCTACTTTAGTACAAATGGAAGATTTACTAGGAAGCTGTTTAGACAGAATTTGAGGGTAGAAAGGAAGGTTCCTGATTCTGAAACACACGTGAAAAATGTAGCTGGAAGAGAAGAAATGAGTCAAGAGTTCCCAAAGCTAGTTCTAGTTTAGGTACAGACCTCTACAGTCAGAAGCTGGTTCGGTGGTATTACGGCAAAATACAAACTTTTCAACTAAACCGGATGCATTATTGCTTACAAGACATTCTTTTCCCACCTCTAACCCTTTTCACACAAGAAATGAAACAAAAACCACTCAATCGCCTGTCTTTAGTAATTGACATGAGTATTTCAGGGCAAATTTCTGATGTCACATTGCCCACAAATCTTATATATACCATATCCTTAATACTGGACCCACACTGATTTAATTTTTTTTAATTAAGATTTTATTTACTTATTTGACAGAGAGAGAGATCGCAAGTAGGGGGAGAGGCAGGCAGAGAGAGAGTGGAAAGCAGGCTCCCCGCTGAGCAGAGAGCCTGATGCAGGGCTGAATCCCAGGATCCCAGATCATGACCTGAGCCGAAGGCAGAGGCTTAACCCACTGAGACACCCAGGCGCCCCAAAGGTTTAATTTTTGCTTAGCCAACATATCCAATACAATTGGCAGTCAATAAATGAATAAATGAAGAGCAATTTAGAAGTTTATAAATGAGTGTTACTGCAAAAATGTGACTGTCAAATAGTGCAAACTCGAACCTATGCAATGTGCTTTTTATTCTTTTTTTTTTTTTAAGATTTTACTTATTTATTAGGGAGAGAGAGAGATAGAGATAGCAAGAGAGCATGAGTGGGGAGGGAATTAGCTGGCTCCCAGCTGGGCAGCGTGGGATCATGATCTGAGCTGAAGGTAGACGCTTAACAACTCAGCCACCCAGGCACCCCTGTGCTTGCTATTCTTATAAGTAAACCATGATATTGTCTATGGTTATTTTAAATTCCAGTTTATAATAGTTCAAGTTTCAATTTCTGTATTTTAGGAAAGATAAATTCTTAAAACTTTAAAATAGATTATACAAAATGTTAATACATATTCCTAAGACCACTACATGTATCTAAAAAAATGACCAAAAGAAACAGTAGGAATCAATTATAATTAAGAACTCAAGCCATTATTTTTAGACATTTTCAAGAATACTTCCATTTTTTTTCTTGAGCAGGTTTTCTCCATTTTACTTTTGGTAATTTCCTAAAATAAAAAGCAATGGTTTAACTACTAATTTCCAGAATTGCTCTTTCCAATTGTGAAACTTACCACATGCTCTAAGCACCAAAATGAACGTAGCATAAGTGATATTTACAGAGGAAGAATGACCCATGGACCCTTGTTATACAATGTGGTTGGAGGACTAGCCACATCATATCACCTGGGAGCTTATTAGAAATGCAGAATCTCAAGTCCCACCCTAGATCTGGTGAACCCAAACTGCATTTAATAGGATTCCCAAGTGATTCTTACACACTTTAATATTTAAGAAGCACTAAGACAACTTACAGCTAAATTAGAGTGTTGACAAACATCCAACTGACAGGACGTTGATGAGACTATCTTTGATAATAAAGCAGAAAGGGAGAATTTTTTATTTATAAATTTAGGAATGAAAAGAGAATCCAACCACAAAACTGTCACTCCCTTAAAGATGACTTTATTCAAAATGGAAGTTCTACTTTACAAAGACAAAACTCCCTGCAGGGTCCAGATTTAGCCTTTACGTGAGTCCTCTGTGTCAGGAAGAAACTTCAAAGTAAAAAGAACTCCTACACTCATGGATTGGAAGAAGTAATATTGAAATGTTGATGCCACCCAAAGCAATCTACAGACTCCATGCAATCCCTATCAAGATTCCAATGACATCTTTCACAGAAATAAACAATCCTAAAATTTGTATAGAACCCACAAAAGGTCCCAAATAGCCAAAACAATTCTGAGAAAGAACAACAAATCTGGAGGCATCATACTTCCTGTATGATCAGGAAACTATATCACAAACTATATTACAAATCTAAAATGATCAAAACAGTATGGTAAGGGCATTAAAAACAGACATATATCAATGAAACAGAATAGAGAGCCCAGAAATAAACCCACATATATAAGATAAAATAATTTATAACAAGGGAGCCAAGAATATACAATGGGGAAAGTACAGTCTCTTCAATAAATGGTGCGGGGAAGGGGCACCTAGATGGCTCAGTGGGTTAAGCCTCTGCCTTCAGCTCAGGTCCTGATCTCAGGGTCCTGGGATTGAGCTCCGCATCAGGCTCTCTGCTCAGTGGAGAGCCTGTTTTCCTCTCTCTCTCTCTGCCTGCCTCTCTGCCTACTTGTGATCTCGGTCTGTCAAATAAATAAATAAAATCTTAAAAAAAAATTTTTTTTTAATGGTGCGGGGAACACTGGGTAGCCATATGCAAAAGAATAAAATTGGACCACTGTCTTATACCATACACAAAAGTCAAGTCAAAATGAATTGAAGAACTGAACATCAGACCTACAACCATAAAACAGAAGAAAACACAGGCAATAAGCTCCTTGATATCAGCCTTGGCATTGAGTTTTTGGCTCTGACATCAAAAGCAAAGGCAAGAAATACAAAAATAAACAAGTGAGAATATATCAAACTAAAAAGCTTCTGCACAGCAAAGTAAGCTTCCAACAAAATGAAAAGGCAGCCTACCAAATGGGAAAAAATATTTGCAAATCATGTCTGAAAGGGTTTTATATCCATAATATACAAAGAACTCACACAACTCAATAGCAAAAAAAATTCCAATTAAAAAATGAGCAGAGGATTGGAATAGACATTTTCCCAAAGACATACAGATGGCCAACAAGTACATGAAAAGCCTCACCATCACTAATTATCAGAGAAATATAAATCTAAACCACAATGAGATATCACTTCACACCTGCCAGAGTAGCTATTATCAAAACAAGCAAATAAATAAACAAATAAGAAATAGCAAGTGTTGGAGAGATTGTGGAGAAAAGGAAACCTCTGTGCACTCTTGGTGGGAATGTAAATTGGTGCAGCCATTATGAAAAATAGTATGGAAGCTCCTCAAAGAATTTTAAATAGGATTACCATATGATCCAGCAATTCCACTTCTGCATGGCATGAAAACACTGATCTGAAAAGATATATACACTGCTATGTTCATTGCTGCATTATTTCCAACAACAAAGACACACTAGCAACCTGGGTGTCCATTAATAGATGAATGAATAAAGAAAGTGTGAATACACACACACACACACAAAATCAGATATATAAATCACACAAATATACATAATATATACATAAATACATGTATACATACAAAAATATACAAAATATACATAATACATACATAAAGAATATTATCCAGCCATAAAAAAGAAGGAAATCTTGCCATTAGCAGTAACATGGATGGACCTTGAGGGCATTGTGCTAAGTGAAATAAGTCAGAAAGAGAAAGACAAACACCGTGTGATCTCACTTATAAACGAATTCTAAAGGGAAAAAAAATGAAAACGAATACATAGATAAAGAGAACAGATTGGTGGTTGCCAGAAATGGGGGATGGGAAGTGGGCAAAATGGCTGAAGAAAGTCAAAAGGTATAAACTTAGTGATGGATGTTAACTAGACTTAAGGTGGTGATTATTTCACAATATTTACAAATATCAAATATTACATTATATACCTGAAACTAATATAATGTTATGTCAATTATATCTTAATGAAAAATTTTAAATTAAAAATAAATACATAAATAAAAAGAAAACAGTATCATTATATCACACATCATTGCAAATATCCATGCACTGAAGTCCCCGTGGGAACCCAGTACCGGCCCTTGAAGGCTTCCTTTCTTATGAATGAAATCATTAACAGATCATGATCCAGATGTCATCATACACCAAAACTGAACATTCAATAAATAGAATCAAACAAGTCATAAAAGCAGCTTGATCCCACCTCTGTATTTCCACAGGCTGTCCCTGAAAAGGATAGGTTTCGACTTCACTCAATAAGAGAGATGTGTTTGTGCCTCTTTTTAAAAATTTTGAGGATGCTTGGTAGAACACATATTTTGGGGTCAGAATGGAATTTTTAGCTTAAGAACAACAGTTTGAAGTAAAAGAAAAAAATCACTTGATGGTTTGTAAACAATTTTATTTATATCCTAGGAAAAAAATCAAATATAAGATTTCAGACTATAACAAAGAAAAGGTCTCGATCTGCCAATACATAAATTCATCAACTCACAAGGATGCTAATAACACCCCTCGTGCTGCTGGTGAGATAAGGGGAAATTTTCTTCAAGACGCAGAAATCAAACACCTGGCCATATTTTAGTCTTCAAGGACTAACAGGATGTTCTACCCTAAAGTCACAGATTTAGAATTAACATTACCCAAAAGGCAACGATTGGATTTCTCACCCCTGAAAGAATACAATCCTTCTAACCTAATACAGTCATTTTTGACAGATGAAAGCCTGTCAGATAACTTTTTAATCCTCTTACTTCTCTCCTAATGAATGTGTTACTTATTCATGCTTTTGCGTCATCGATGGTGTCACTCTCTTCATCTTTCATACCATTAGTCAGGCTTCAAAGCCCTTCGTCTCTCCTACCATTAGTCAGGCTTCCAAGCCTGAGACTGACTTCCTTGAGATGCTCTGGTCCCCACCTGTCTCTAATTCCTCAGTCGAACTTCTGGCCCCTTCAACAAGAGCTGACCTCTTTAGATGATGATAGTCTCTTTTCAATCTCCCTCCACCTGATTCATCTTACACATTGCTATAGTTCAGTATTCCTTAAATAACATGTGCATCTGAGGACTCTCCTACTCTGAACAGCCTAAAGTAGAAATATGATGAATAAGAGAATTTCAGAATGCCCATGTTCACAGAGGATCTGTGTATCTCACTATACCTATTTCCTTACTGGTACACTATGCAGATATAGAAGTTTCCTATCTACACAAAGCTGCTGTAACAAATTACCACACACCTCATGGCTCAGAAGAAGACATATTTACTCCCACGTAGTTCTGGAGGTCAGAAGGTCAATATCACTTTCACTGAGCTAGAGTCAAGGAAGGTATTGACAGGATTGATCCTTTCTGGAGGCTCTACAGGAAGAAATCTGTTTCCTTGGTTTTTCAGCTGCCAGTGGCTGCCTTTATTCCTTGGTTTATGGCCCCTTCCTCCATGTTCAAAGTATGTTAGTTAGATCTCTGTTTCTATCATCGCATTTCTTCTAACTCCTCCTATGTCCTCCTATGATTAGAATGAACTTACTAGATTAATCCAGGACAATCATTCCACTTTAAGATCCCTAACTTGATCACATTTGCAAGACTCTCATTTATAATATATTGAGTAGGGTTTATTCCCGGAATGCAAAGTTTATTTAATATGTTTTTTTAAATTAAGGCAATCCACCAAATTAACAGGCTAACAAAGAAAAAGATATGATCAATCAATGCAGAAAAAGCATGACAAAATTCCATACTCATTCATGATAAAACTCTCTGGAAAGGAGAGGGGAACTTCCTCTACTTGGTAAAGTACATCTATAGCAAACGTCTAATTAACATTCAATATAATGGTGAATGCTTCCCCCCAAGCCCAAGATTAGGAACAAGTGAAGAATGTCTGCTCTCACCACTCTTATTCATCATAGTGCTAAAAGTTCAGACTATGCACCAAGGGAAGGGAAGAAAAGAAAAGAAAAGAAAAGAAAAGAAAAGAAAAGAAAAGAAAAGAAAAAAGAGGAAAAGAAAAGACCAGACCAGACAAGATATGCAGATAGGAAAGGAAATAAATCTGTCCCTATTTGTAGATGACATGATTGCCTTTGTAGAAATCCCCAGGAATTCATGTGTGTGCGTGCATGCACACACACACACAAACACACACACACACACACATTTCAGGATATAAAATAAACATAGATAGAAAATCAACTGTATTTATACATACTGGTGATAAACACATGGACTCTGAAATGTAAAATATATTACTATCTATAATCATGCAAATAAAGCAAATTACTTAGGTGTAGATCTAACAAAACAGGACTTGTAAAAGTTGAAAGCTACACATACTGATGAAAGAAATCAAAGGAGATCTAGATAAATGAAGAGACATACTGTGTTTAGGGACTGGAAGACTTAACAGTACTAAATATGTCAATTCTCCCAATAAAGAGGTTTTAACACATTCCTATCAAAATCACAGCATGACTTTTTGTAGACATGGACAAGATTATTCTAAAATTTACACAGAAAAGAAAAGGATCTGGCATTCCTAAGATAATTTTGTTAAACAAAGAGAAAGTAGGGGAACCACTCTTCCAACGTTAAGGCTCACTCACTATATAGGTACAGTATCCAGACAGTGTGCTATTAGAAGGACAAATGGAACAGACAGAATAAAGAACAAAGCAATAGAGCGATACATAGGCCAATCTAATTTTTAACAAAGATGTCAAAGCAATTCAATGGAGAAAACTATTTTAACAAATAGTGCCAGAGCACCTCCATACGCAAAAAGAAACAAATGTACCGTAAGTCTCGTGCCTCATACAAAAATTAACTCAAAATGAATCACTAGGGGTGCCTGGGTGGCTCAGTGGTTAAGTGTCTGCCTTTGGCTCAGGTCATGATCCTGAGGGCTTGAGATCAAGCACCAGGTCAGGCTCCCTGCTCAGTGGAGAGTCTGCTTCTCCCTTTCTCTCTCCCTCTGCCCCTCTGCCCCTCTGCACTCTGCCCCTGCTCATGCTTGCTCGCAACTCTCAAATAAATAAATAAATAAATCTTTAAAAAAAAAAAGGAAGAATCACCAACTTAACTAAAAACACATAACTACAAACCTTTTAGAAAAAACATGAGAAATTATGGGGATCTAGAGCTAAGCAGAGAGACCTTAGATTTGATACTAAAAGCATGATCTAAAAAAGGGAAAAAATGATAAATGGGACTTCATCAAAATTTAAAATTTTCCTCTGTGAAAGAATCTATTAAGAGAATGAAAGACAAATTAAAGACTGAGAGAAATTATTTTCAAAATATTTATCAGACAAAAAGTTAGTACCTTTAATGTATAAAGACCTTCTCAAGGGACATCTGGATGGCTCTGTCAGTAAGCCTCTGCCTTCAGCTCAGGTCATGATCTCAGGGTCCTGGGATGGAGCCTGACATTGGGCTTCCTGCTCTGCAGGGAGTCTGCTCCTCCCTCTCCCTCTGCTCCTCCCCACCACTCGTGCGCTCGCGCTCTCTCTCTCTCTCTCTCTCTCCTGCTCTGCTCTCTGTTTTGCAAGTAAATAATTAAAATCTTTTTTAAAAAAAAGAACTCTCAAAACTCAATAATAAGAAAACAAACAACTCAATAAAGAATGGACAAAAGATTTGAACAGACACTTCGCCAAAAAGATACATGGATGGCAAATGAGTACATGAGAAGTTGCTTATTGTTATTTACTAAGGAAATGTAAATTAAAACTATAATGATATATCACTACATATCTATCAGAGTGGCTAAAACAAAAACAGCAACACCACCAAATGCTGGCAAATATAAAGAAAAACTCAATCATTCATACATTGCTAGTGAGAACGTAGAATGAAACAGCCACTCTCGAAAACAGTTTGACAGCTTCTTATAAAACTAAACATGTCCCGTACAACTCACCAACTGCAGTCTTGGGCACTTATCCCAGAGAAATGAAAACTTATGTTCACGTAAAAACCTATATACAAACATTTATAGCATCTTTACTCATAATAGCCAAAAACCATAAACAGCCCAGCGATCCTTCATGGTTAACAAACAGTACTACATTCATTCCCTGGAATACTACTCAGCCATAAAAAGGAACAAGTGAGGGGCACTGGATGGCTCAATAGCTTGAGCACCCAATTCCTGATTTCAGTTCAGGTTATGATTTCAGGGTCATGGGATCGAGCCCTGTGCCAGGCTCTGTGCTCAGTGGGGAGTGTGTTTGGGATTCCCTCTCTCCCCCTCCCTCTCCCTCTGCCCTCCTCCCACTCATGGGTGTGCACTCTCTCTCTCTCTCAACTAAGCAAATAAATAAATCCTTAAAAAAAAAAAAAAAAGGGAGCAAGTTACTGATACATGCAACATTCCCAATGAACCTCCAGGGAATTACAGTGAATGGAAAATGCCAACCCTAAAAGGTTGCATGCCCTATGATCCCATATTTGTAACATTCTCAAAATGAAAAATACACAAATGGAGACTGCATCAGCAGTTGTCAGAAGGTAACAAGGGGATAAGGGCAAGAAAAACATGAGTGTGGCTGTACAATGGCAATGTGAAGAACTCTTATTGGTGTCAGGTCTCTGTGTCTTCACTCTATCAACGTCAATATCTTGATTGTGATGTTATACTGTAATTTTGCAAGATGTTCACATTTGGGGAAAGTGAGTAAATACATAGGAACCCTCTCTATTACTTCTTATAAATGTACGTTAATCTATAATTACTGCAAAATAAAAACTTGAATTAACAGTGTATGTGTTTTTATGTGCTTGTGTGTGTATGTGTGTGTGTGTATATATATATATAGCTTAGGAGAAGGGTTGAGGTTATGTTTAGAATGGTTAGAGAAAGGCATGCAAAATGTGAAATAAACTTTCCAGAGAGGATAGTTAAAAAAGAGTCAGGGGTGCCTCAGTAGGTTAGGCCTCTGACTCTTGGTTTCAGCTCAAGTCCTGATCTCAGGTCCTAGGATCAAGCCCTGAGATGGGTCCCACACTCAGCCCAGAGTCTGCTTGATATTCTCTCTCTTCCCTCTCCCGTCCCCCTCCCCCACAATACTTGATCTCTCTTCCCTCTCCCGTCCCCCTCCCCCACAATACTTGTTCCCCCACAATACTTGTTACCTCTCTCAAATAAATAGATAAATAAAATCTTTTTTAAAAAAATAAGGAAGGAAGTGAATAGAAGTGTGTAGTCACCAAGGCACCTCAGGCTTTCAGTGACCCAGCAGTGGCCCCAATGGGCCACAGCACCACCCTGCAATGTAGCAAAGATTACATAGGTATCCCACACTCCCCTCCTAGACACCTAAGCAAGTGGTCCCAGTGGGGATCTCTGTGCTGCCCCTTGGCCACCAGATCCCCAGGAACTGTTTAATAGAAAGTCTTCTGATGGCCGATAGCCCATGGCCTCAACTGATGACCCACCTGACTCTGAAAGACTTTCAGAACCAAACCCCTCATAGTGCAGGCCCTGGTTTACCCCTGTTGGTCACAAGACCAACCTTTCCAGGTCATCCAGCATCAACTAGACCCTTATCTCCAAATAACACTTCTATCTCCTAAGTTCCCAGCCCATCCCTCAAATCCAGTAATACCATCTTATATTACTCTTTTCAGAAAATAAACAATGCATCTTATGAAGTCTGCATGACCCTGATACTGACACTTAAAAAGTATTACAAGAAAATCGCACATCATTACCTTTCATGACATGAATACAAAAATCCCTAAGAAAACATTAGCATATCAAATCTACCGTAGGAAGACATAAAAGCCCATCATGGCCATTATGACTTCACATGAGAAAAACAATGTAGTTCACATTTAGCAGTATAAAGGAGAAAAAAATTATACGATTATCTTGATAGATGTAGAAAAAACTGACAAGGGGCACCTGGATGGCTTAGTGGGTTAAGCCGCTGCCTTCGGCTCAGGTCATGATCTCAGGGTCCTGGGATCGAGTCCCGCATCGGGCTCTCTGCTCAGCAGGGAGCCTGCTTCCCTCTCTCTCTCTCTGCCTGCCTCTCCATCTACTTGTGATTTCTCTCTGTCAAATAAATAAATAAAATCTTTAAAAAAAAAAAAAAGAAAAAACTGACAAAATTCAATACCCACTGTTAATAGAAACTCTCAATAAACTAGAACTGGGAGGAAATTTCCTCTTTCAGATAAAAGTCATCTGTGAAAGCCCCACAACTAACAGCACATTGAGTGGTGAAAGAATGAACGCTGTCTGTCTAATATCGAGAGCAAGACAAGGATGTCCATTTTCACCACCCCCAACTAACACTGTACTGGAAATCTTAGCAATAAGGAAAACTACTAGAACTAATAAGTGAAATTAGTAAGGTTGAAAGATACATGGTTAATTTTCAAAAATCAAGCTCAGCAAAATTTTAAATTCTGTTCATTAAAAGACATATAGCACAATGTATTTGACAAAAAGACTTGTATCTAAAATATATATACAAATATCAAATCATTATGTTGTATGACTGAAATTAATATAATGTTATATGTCGGTTACATTTCAATTAAAAAAAACTCACCGGGGTGCTTGGGTGGCTTAGTCAGTTAAAGTGTCTGCCTTTGGCTCAAGTCATGATCTCAGGATCCTGGCATGGAGCCCCATATTGGGCTCCCTGCTCTGCAGGGAATCTGCTTCTCCCTCTCCCTCTGCCCCTACCTCCATTCATGCTCCTTACCTCTCTCTCTTAAATTAGTAAATCTGTTTTTAAAAAAAATCTCAATGAAAAGCAAAAATACCTGTTGTAAAGCTGTGACATACAACTTTAACTGTTCTTCCTAATATTATATAGTTTGTAGAAAAACAATATATTTTCCATCAACTCTGTATATAGTACTGTGAAAAATAATTGTTTTATAGTAACTTCAACAAATATTTTTTAAAATAAAATAATACCTTGGAAATTCTGCAAAAACATTTGGGAAAGAAACAAAATCTATTTTGAAAATAAAAATAAAATAAAATAATGACATAAAATATGTAAAGAACCACTACAATCAACAGAAACAAAAAAATTTTAAATAGGCAAAGACTTGGCCAAACATCTCACAAAAGATACATATATGTGTGAAAAAATATTCAACATCATTAGCCATCAGGAAAATACAAATTGAGACTATTTCATACCAAGCAGAATGGCTTCCACTCCTGCCCAAAAAACAAGTTTACAAAACAGGATGTTGGCAACAATGTGGAACAGTTAGAACTCATACTCCGATAAGTAATATATAAAATGATTTAACCTCCTTGGAAAATCATTCCTCATGAAGTTAAACTATATTTAACCCTATGATCCAGTGACCTTCATTCCTAGGTATTTAAATAAAGGAAATGAAGACATATGTCTGCAAAAAGACTTACAGAAGAACTGTCACAGCAGTTTCATTCCTAACAACCAAACCGAAACATCACCTAAATACCCATCAACAGTTGTATGGGTCATTACATCGTGATACATTCACAAGGTGGAATGCTAAGTAATAAAAAGAAACAAACTACTGACATACTGAACATTAATGTATCTGAAAAAACAATCTTCTGAGAAGAAAACAAAGGGCAAGAGCAAATAAAACAAATCTATGGCATTAGAAACCAGAAAGTGATTTAAAGGGAGCCCCAGTGTGCTGTGTGTGGGAACGTAAATTGGTGCAGCTACTATGGAAAACAGTATGGAGGTTCCTCAAAAAATTTAATATAGAACTACCACAGGATCCAACACTTGCACTTCTGTGCATTCATTCCAAGAAAATGAAAACACTAACTCAAAACGGTATTTGCACCCCCCGCCACGTTCGTTACAGCATTATCTACAACAGCCAAATGGAAACAATCTAAGCTTCATCCAGTGATGGATGAACGGATAGAGAAAATGCATTTATATATAACGAAATATTATTCAGCCATAAAAACAAAGGAAATCTTGCCATTTGTGACAACATGGATAGAACTTGAGGGCATTACACTAAATGAAATAAGTTACACAGGGAAAACAAATACTCTATGATTTTATTTACATGTGGCATCTAAAAAACAAAAAAACAAAAACAAAAACAAAAAACAGGCTCACAGACACAGATAACAGACTCGTGACTGCCAGAGGTAGGGGGTGGGAGAAATGGGTGGGAAGAGTCAAAAGCTACAAAGTTCCAGTTATAAGATGAATAAGTTCTGAGAATATAATAGGCAACAGGATGACTACAGTTAATAATATTGTATTTGCATATTTTAAAGTTCTAAGAGAGTAGATCATAAAAATTCTCACAAGAAATTCTATTCAAGAGACACTATGGAGTGAAATAGCAAACCCCAAGAGAAGCAGAATATATCTGCATTACATAGAATGGACAGTGTGCATTAGCCAGAAATATTAAGACTCCTACACAACGACAAGAAAAAGACAGCCGCTACCAATATGAGGTAAGAGATCTGAAAATGTGTTTCATAAAAGAGAATACATGGGGGCGCCTGGGTGGCTCAGATGGTTAAGCGTCTGCCTTTAGCTGAGGTCAAAATCCCAGGTTCTGGGATCAAGTCCCACATCGGGCTCCTTGCTCAGTGGAGAACCTGCTTCTCCCTCTCCCTCTGACACTCCCCCTGATTCATGCTCTCTCTCTCTCTCTCTCTCTCTCTCCCTCCCACCCTCCCTCCCTCTCCCTGTCTCAAATGAATAAATAAAATCTTTTTAAAAAAGAGAGGGCAAACACAAGTGGCCAACAAATACATGAACAGTTCAACCACATTAGTTAACAGAGAACAGCAAATTAAAACTACAAAGCGAATTGCCACTACAAGCAGAGTATAATGACTTAAACTTAAAAAGACTGCCATATCAAGTCTTAGTAATCACGTGAAGAAAGTGGAACTCCCACCTGCTATTGATAGGAATCCACAGTGGCGATCTGCTTTGGAAAAGTCTTTAGTGATACCCACTATAACTGAATGAACGGCTCACAGGTATTCATCTAAAAGACAGATGGACCAAAGATAGGAAAGAGCCCCAAACTGGACACAACTTAAATATCCATCAAAAGAAGAACTAAAATATTACATATTCAAACAATGGAATTTTATCCAGCAACGAAAATGAACACATTAGTTTTACATGTAACAATAAATTAATGTTGACTAGAAGCCGCCAGACATACATACTGATTCTATTTGTGCAAGGTTACAACAAGGCAAAACTCGTCTCCGGTGTTAGAAGCGTAATGGCTAGATGAGCCAAAGAACTGGGGGAGTGGATGGAAGGCGCACAAAGAGGAGCTTCTGGATGCTAATTGTTCCATTTCCTGATCTGAAGCGTGGTTACATGGGTGTGTTCACTTGGCAGAAATTGGGCGAGCCAACCTCTCAAACCACCCCCTCCCAGCTCACTATATTCTCCCCACACCAGCCTTGTTTCTGGGCTTCAGAAATGCTGCACATGTTCCCGTCTCAGGACCTCTGCGTGTCTGCTACCCAGGACACAACTCAGACTGCCAGCTCTGGCTCCTTCTCACCCTCAACGTTCTGGCTCTCTTTCAAGAAACCTTGACCAAAGGGCTCTCCCATCCTCTGTAATCACCCCTCTCCCCCACCACTAGTCTCCATTGTTCATAGCACTGTCAGAAATTATCCTGTATATAAACTTACATGCTTGTTTATGGTCTGCTCCTTCCATTAGAAATATTACACCGGGGAGCAAAGGACCTCGTCTGGCAAGTTCCCTGCTACAACCCCAGGCCCAAGAGTACAGCCTGACAGAGAGTGTGCATGGAACAAGTGTCAGAAGAATGAACATCACGTATGCACTAAGCAATGTCTTCTGCTATGGGGACATCAAGACATAGGCTTAGGAAGACAAAAATGAGAGGAAAAGAGAAGTATACACAGTCCAGTTAGCACAATAGTTCCTCTGGTACCACTCAGAGCACAAAGCAGATTAGACCCTCACCTTGTTGGAGGTGATCTGATAAAGCCCGGGAAAGCCTGGGAATTAAGCAGGCATTTTCCCCACACTGGCTCTGTAAGAACTACTGCAACGCACGGAAGCTCCAGTGCCTCAGACAGAGAACCTGCCTTCAGGAAGGTTCTGATCTAAGCATTAATGATTTATTTTAGGCCTGATTTTAATTTAATAACTGTAATTAATGACTGATTTTAATGCTTCAGTTATGCAAGGAAGTCATTCCTGTAACTCAGGTCTTACAGAACAATACTTAGAAAACTGTAATATGCACTCACACCAAAGGAAATACCTTGAGTTTTCTAACTTAAGTACTAGAAATGGGAAAAAAAGAAAAAAAAAACTAATTTCTTCTGTTGGTATTTTCAGATGTGGCAGAGAGAAGGCATGGTGGGGAGTGCACAGGCACACAGCAGGAGGGTTGTGGTATCCCACACCCCCGGGGGAAAACAAGGTACAATTCTCAGCTACATCTCCTCACCCTGGGAGCCATACCTGGAGCAAGATGAGTATTCAGTAGGTAACTAATGAAGGAACAATCTTCCCAACAATGGTTTTAACAGTGGAACAACTTAAAAGAACCAGGCTTAGTAGTGTCTCAGTTTCTGTTTCCTAATCCTAAAGCCATTTATTTAACTTCGGCGAGCAAGCAGTACAACAAGTGGCTGGTAGGTACACGGCACCGGGCTCCATGCTCTAGGCGCACAGAAAGCAAAATAGCAGAAACCCTGACTGAGAAGCTGATAAAGAATAAATCTCTAAAATACTGGAAGTACTTTATTTGTATCTCATAGGCTAACCCTAGGAACCTCTATCTTCTTAATGATCCTGCTTCTTGGTATTTTTTGTGTATTCACTACACTTCCATTTCATTCTTCGAGGTAAAGATATAAATTCACATTTCCAGCACTGTTTTCTTATCTACACCCCCCACACACACACACAACTAATGTAATCCCTCAGCAGGATTCCTCAAATCCTGTTAATCATTTCAGATGCTTATGGCTCACTTCTAGCATCCTCCTGTCAAAGTCACAAATCATTTGTTTCTCACCAACAGAAAATGATTTAAACAAGAAAAGAATTAATTATATAGAAAAGAATGTTATTCAAGATATAGCCATACAGCATAAAGAGGGGAAAAAAATGAAATTTCTGTATAAGAAATAATTGGTAACATTTTAGAGCTGGACCTAAATCAGCTAATGCTAACTTCATCTCCTCCCTTTATTAGTGGATAAATCAGTCGTAATTTCTAAAATTTTACAGGGAAACCAGAAAGGATCGTTCCCTTACGAGTTAAATCTCTCCACTTTAGGAGATGGGGTTTGACAAAGAGTTCATGAGGGTGAATGAATGAACGGATAGATGGATTTGTAAGTATTCTTCCAAATAACGGTCTTAAAGCCATTTAGTGGCAGGGCCAGGACTAAAACTCAGTTCTCTTTTTCTCTTCCTTGGTAACTCATAACCTGCAGCTACTCTAGTAGTTTAGTTCGTTGTCAGGAAAGCAGCAATGTCACCGGCATCACTGATGGACCTTAGTTGTGTTTTTTTTCATTCTGCTTTTAGACACGCAAACAAAAGAAAAGAATGAAAAGTGTCAAGTAGGATGACATAAGAAAATTGCACCGTAGCCAGATCACACATAGAAAATGACAGAAAAAAGGTAGGCAGAGATGGCTCTGTGATTTTCTTCTCTCACCTGATCTGAGAGATAAAAAAGGTACAAAGTTAGAATGCATTAGCTGTCAAATCAACAATATTCCATTAGAGGCACAGACATCTCACACAGTGCAGTCATTTTATAAGCACAGGCTTGACCTAGTCCACAACCAGGACGACACAAGGTAGAAATGATCAGAACAAGGACATAATATGATAATGGAGGCCATATACTTACTCTTCCAGGAAGTGCTGCTGGGGTCCTATAATGGAGCCTGGCCGGCAAATTCTGATCCAAGCAATTATTTCAGCATGTGTAAACCTGTAATGTTTCATGACATAACAGGCTATCAACGTCCCTGTTCTTCCAAGACCAGCTGCAAAAAAAAAAAAAAAAAAAAAAAAAAAAAAAGGAAACAGATCAAGAAAGACAAAATATAGCAAAGGCACTCATAAAAACACCAAAATCAAACCCTGCCCCAAAACTGCAATGATTTTGTCTAACACAAGTGTTTTAAACCCAAACAATAATTCAATGCTTTTTTTACATGATGTGGAGTTAAGAGATAATTCTAACACAAAAAATCTTCTAAAAATAGATCATACAATTCAAATAAGACTATATAAGAACATATCAGAGCAAGGGTCTTGAAAAAACGATCAAGTTCGACCCCTGGGGGCCTTTGGGAATGCCTGTCATTGTGGATGTTGTTAAGACAATGCGGGCCCCATAACAAGCATTTGCAGAATATCACCTGTCAGGTGTCTCCACCCTCCCCATCCCAAACCCCAGCCCAAGCTGAGATGAATCTACAGTTCACAGTTTGTATGATCTGAGTCAGCCATGTAACTGATCGTATTATCATGACCCATGTTAGAGCTTGTTTAAATGGTTAGTTTCTTTTTAACTCATCATAGAATAAGGAATCACAGGATCAAAGTTGGAAGATGCCACAGATGTCATCAAGCCTCACCGACTCCCTAGTCCACAGCTATTTCAATACTACCTCACTCCATCAGAGCCCAGGATTTCATGATTGCCTCAGTCGGTAGATATGGATGGAGCACTTGAGACCTGCCAGGAAACATGCTAGGAGCTAGAGGGCACAGTGACAAATAAAAGAGAGAGGGTCACTGCCCTCGGGAGAGCGCACAGACCGCTGAGGAAGAACAAAGAGAACAGAAGTGCTCAAATCTCACTTCCCCGGGGTTCCTGCATTTTCTAAGAACTTTGGTGTTAGCTTATGTTCTTTACGTTGAATGTACTCTCTGTTACATAACATTATGTAATACGGCTAGAAATGACTTTCCAAAAATGACTTTCAATGAAATACTGGTTATTGTGAACTCTGATTTATTTCTTCAAAGTATTTTTACCAATTGATGTATGTCCTTCCCTCTCTCCAAAGAAATAAAAGTGATAGGACCTGATTTGCATTTTAGCCGAACTTAAAAAAAAAAAAAATACACACTGGCTTCCTCCTTTTGCAAAAATACTCAAAAACTTTATCAAGCCACAGGTTCTTGATAGTGGTGGTTGTTCCTATACCAGAACAATGAAGGCCCAAAGACAGCAACCAACTGACTCATAGAACAAGGGAGTACAGAATCCAGGACTAACATGCCCCCACAGTCCTGATTCTCCTCCCAGAATTCCTTCCACTCTTGTCTCACATCCTGTCATTCATTTTACAGGTACTGACTGAGACCCACTGTGTACAAGGTATCATAAAAGATCTGGAAACAGAACTATGAAGATAAGCAGGATGCCTGCCCTCAGGCATTTACAAACAGCTCATTTACAAACATTTTCTAAATCTTTCCATATCTGGCTTCTTGGAGTTAAATTCAGTACTGTAAGTTCTACAGTACACAGTTATTTTTCCACTACTTAAAATCTGTTTGTATCATATATACCTTTCCTTTTTTTTTTTTTTTTTTTTTTTTTTTTAGTTTTTATTTATTTATTTGTCAGAGAGAGGGGGAGTGCAAGTACAAGCAGGGGAGCAGCAGGCAGGGGGAGAAGCAGGCTCCCCCTTGAGCAAGGAGCCTGATGCAGGCCTCAATCCCAGGACTCTGGGATCATGATCTGAGCCAAAAGCAAACACTTAACCAACTGCGCCACCCAAGCGTCTCTGCACTTTTTCTTATAGAAGAATAAAGTAGCTCTGGGTTGCCTGGGTGGCTCTGACAGTTGAGCATCTGGCTTTTGGCTTCAGCTCCGGTCACCATCTCATGGGTCATGAGATTGAGCCCCACGTCGGGCTCTGCGCTCAAGGGGGAGTCTGCTTGAAGATTATCTCCTTCTGCCCCTCTGCTCATTCATACTTGCTCTCTCTCTCTCTCTCTCTCAAATAAATAAATTTTTGAAGAAGAAAAGAAAAAGAGAGTAGCTCTTTCTTTATTTTTAAACATTAACTTCAGCCGTTCAAATTCTTATTCAAGATGCCCAGGATAGGGTTCTGCTCCAAGGACACGGATATAAGCAAGTACTGGATATAGTTTTTTACTACAATGAGTATCCCACCAGTTGCAGAATATTAAGCAAGAAAAAATAACAAAGAAAAGAAGTTTGAACTGAAACTGGGCTCTCAGAGAAAGGAAGGAGGTATTGGGGGAGCTGCTGGTGTCTTCAAAGAAGGTGTCGTTGCTGACATGGGCTTTAGCAGACTAAAGAATAGGAAGGTCACAGAATATTTTCAGCAAAGGGTGTGATAAATGAAAGCCTGGCTGAAGAACGTGTCAGTGTGTGTCAGAGGGCAGAATAAGATCGGATGTGTGGAGAAGACCAGGAAAAAGAGCACCTTTGAGTCAAATGGAAGAGCCCAGGTTTAGGTGAATAGGTCCCTAGCCATAGGCCAAAGGACCACTGAGTTATCATTAGGAGTCTCCAACGCCAGGTCCACTGTGCTCTGAGCACTGATTAAGTCCCATCTCCTGGGTATGTGCATTATTACTCCTTAGATATACACAGATGATGCTTTCATGAACAAAATTCAACTATTTTAAAAGTATTACAGAATTCCTGATATGATCAATAGCTAATAAACATACAACTGCTATCATGTAAAAAACAAGTATTTTTTCCTTTAACCAATGGAAAGGGCAAAATAAAGTTGCATATCTTTGGGGGCAAGAAAGTGCTGTGATAAAAGCAGCACATGGACAATGCTGGAAAATACAGAGCAGGGAGCCGGGAAGCAGCTGGAGGCTGGGGCAGGAGGGTGCACAGAGGGGCCGGAGGGGGCAAAGATGGGGCTGGACTGACCATGGCGGTAAAAAGGAGGGGCTGAGTTAGAAAGACATGTGGACTGGGTCACAGAGAAAATCAAAGATAACTGCTATATCTGGCCTGGAAAAGTGATCCAAGGTCACTTTCATCCATGAAAACATTTAGTTAGAAAAGGAAATGAAAAGTAGACAGCTTTGTTTTTAATATGCTTAAGAACCTTTCTCCCCAGAGGAGGAGCCCTTTTGTCCGTTTTGCTGGTCAAATAATAAAGAGCATCTTCTCTGGTTCTCCAGTAGTTGGAAATACACAGGTGTCTCAGCAAATCTAAGTTACCATCAAGTTGCCTAATGGTGTGATATGCACCATTAATTAGTTCAGTTCCACCTAAGTAAGAAAAAATTAAACTATGACATGTTACCAATTTTCAGATGCATTCTAGTTCCATCAATTTAAAAGTGTGAAATCAGTGTTTCTCAATCTTTTTTTCTTGATTGCCTCCTCCAAGAGCCTCTTTTAAGACATTTTTCCTGATGGTCTCCCATGAAATGTTACTGCCATAGTAAACTGCGTATCTCTATGTACTGTATGTAAATCTGTGTTTTACAAAGAAAAAGAATGGTTCCTCCTCACAACCCACCTCTGGGGGGGGGGGGGATTCTCCATCTTTGAGGCAACAATACCAGGTTGAAAGTACACATTAAAATCCAAATGAGCAGCACCTGGCAGGCTCAGTTGGAGGAACATGCGACTGTTTGATGTCGGGATTGTGAGTTCCGAGCCCCACATTAGGCACAGAGACTACTTAAAAATAAAATCTTTATTTTAAAAATGCAAATGAAAATATAAGCTCATGTTTACAGATGCTTGACATTCCCTTCCCATTTAGCCTTTTTAAAAATTATATTTTTAATGTTTTATTAGATGGGGGTGTGCATGTGTGTGCATGTGTGTAGCCTGTTACCATTTGAAGTACCTTTGGTCCCAGACCAAATGTCAACATTCTTTAAAAAAGAGTAATTTGTGGTCTCAGTGGGGATCTTGCTTTAATATTAGAGTGAAGAGTAATTTAATTTGCCTTTCTGCTTCTGTCCAGAGCAGATACTCTCTGCATCTGCCAAATTCTCAAGTCTCAGACATTTGACAAGACTACAGGTAACTGTGTGGATAAAATACAGCAAGACAGCCTGCTGTAGGAACCTGCATAGAAACCAACGTGCAGGGACTTTCTAGTGTCCCTCCTTGGAGCCACCAAGGTGGGTGTCTGTCTGGAGAGGAAATGGTCTTTCTGGAGGCAGCCATACCTTCTCCTGCTCCCCGCCCTGTGCAAAGAAGGGGCTGTCCCATTCCCTCAGTTAGGCTCCCAGTCACACACACTCACAACCAAAAAAGGTGGTGCAGAAAATTTTCAAATTTCTCTGAAACTGAGGTTGCTTCCCCCTTTTAAAAAGAGTCTATAATTTAGATCTATAAAAAGAATGTACTTAGCACTCAATAGTTCGGAGCTCTTACCACAATTCAACAGAATAGGAACATTTCACCAAGTTTCTATAAAAACTTTAACAAATTTCTTAAAGCATTCATAATTAAAGGCTCCCTGACACAGCAAGACAAGACATTGAAAAGTACTCTATTTATACCAAGTTAAATGTTGATTCCCTTATAGTTCCCGGCATTTTCTGCAATCCTACAGAATATCAACAATCACATACCAGAACATCACAGTGTTCCCATTTTTTAAAATTAGTATTTGTGCTAGAAATTTTCAAAAAATTAATAGCCATCCCTTTTATCAACCAGAAAGTGAACTATAGATACCAATTCTTCAGTAAGATTTCACACGTTCCCCGCAAATCAATTTCTAGTCCGTCTCTCTATCTAGCACTCTATGTAGAGGCACAACATCTTCATTCCCTTTCCAGCACCTACAGAAGTTCGTGTGACATAGGCTAAGATTCTCTCTCCCTCCTCCTTGTACTTCAGTTAAAATGCTCAGTGATGCTTCAATTCCCAGAAAATTAAACTGACTTAATTAGGGCAGATGTCAAAATAATTAACAGGCCTCTAGTAGATAAGTATGCTATTAAAAGCAATACAGCTGTAATTAAACTGAAGGTGTAATTTTTATAAAGGAGTCCTACATGTGTGTACAAGTGGAAGCAAATGAAATAACGTTATGCAAAAGATGTCACCACATGTGAATGTGACCTTCCCATAGAAGAGCTCACCTCAATACTAACAGTTCTGATTTTAAATAAAAATCATATGATCTCCCTGATATGAGGAAGTGGTGATGCAACATGGGGGCTTAAGTGGGTAAAAGAAGAATCAATGAAACAAGATGGAATTGGGAGGGAGACAAACCATAAGTGACTCTTAATCTCACAAAACAAACTGAGGGTTGCTGGGGGGAGGGGGTTTGGGAGAAGGGGGTGGGATTATGGACATTGGGGAGGGTATATGCTTTGGTGAGTGCTGTGAAGTGTGTAAACCTGGTGATTCACAGACCTGTACCCCTGGGGATAAAAATATATGTTTATAAAAAATAAAAAATTAAAAAAAATATATATATATATAAACCTCTGCAGTATAAAATACACACACATACAACTCATATGCCCATACTATATTTTTTTAAATGTTAACATTCACAAATCTAAGATATAAAACAGAGAATACCTATAATAAGAATTTTAAACATCATAGAGTTTCATTCTTATAATTTCAGTTAGGTGAAAAATGCTGTCAAGAGAGATACGGATACCCAAAAGAAAATGAAAACATTCATTCAAAAAGATACATGCAGGGGCGCCTGGGTGGCTCAGTGGGTTAAAGCCTCTGCCTTCAGCTCAGGTCATGATCCTAGGGTCCTGGGATCAAGCCCCGCATTGGGCTCTCTGCTCAGCGGGGAGCCTGCTTCCTCCTCTCTCTCTGCCTGCCTCTCTGCCTACTTGTGATCTCTGTCTGTCAAATAAATAAATAAAATCTTAAAAAAAAAAAATTTACATGCACCCCTGTTTATTGCAGCAATATTTACAAGAGCCAGACATGGAAGCAACCTAAGTGTCCATTGACAGATAAATGAGTAAGGAAGTATATATGTATATACATAGATAGATAGATAGATAGATATGTATATATGTATGTATGTGTATGTGTATGTGTATAGATATAGATATAGATGTATAGATAACATAATATTACTCAGCCATAAAAAAGAAAGAGACTTTGCCATTTGTGGCAACATGGATGGACCTAGAGGTTATTATGCTAAGTGAAATATGTTGGAAAGATAAATAACATACAATTTCACTTATATGTGGAATCGAAAAAAAAAGAAAGAAAAAGCAGAAACAGACCCATAAATACAGAGAACAAACTGGTGGTTGCCAGAGTGGAGGGGAATGAAGGGAGGGACAAAACGGGTGAAGGGGAGTGGGAGGTACAGCCCTCCAGTTATGGAATGAATAAATCACAGGAATAAAAGGCACAGCAGAGAGAATAGAGTCAATGGTATTATAATAGCATTTTATGGGGACAGATGGGAGCTGTGCTTGTGGTGAACAAAGAATAATGTATAAACTTGTCTGATCGCTGTGTTGTATACTTGAAACTCATATAACATTGTGAATCAACTATACTCAGTTAAAAAGAGAAAGATACTGGGGCACCTGGGTGGCTCAGTGGGTTAAGCCTCTGCCTTCGGCTCAGGTCATGATCTCAGGGTCCTGGAATGGAGCCCCGCATCGGGCTCTCTTCTTAGCAAGGAGCCTGCTTCCCTTCCTCTCTCTCTGCCTGCCTTTCTGGCTACTTGTGATCTCTATCTGTCAAATAAACAAACAAAATCTTTAAAAAAAGAGAGAGAGAGAGAGATACTGAGTTGTAATGACAGTCTTGCATTTCTTCTTCCCCGAATTTGTCGATCCAACATGTGGCACGCAGATAAGCTCTGACTTGGTAATCATAAAATCAATTGACTGGGAAATAAGGTCAAATTAATTGGAGGAAAAATACGAACTTTTGTGACACAAAAACAAACTTTGAAAAAGAGCACACGAACATCTCCTACGGAACTTTGGTAGCTGTTACGGTCCCACTAGCTCTCAAGGTCCACCGTTATTTGAAATGTGCGAAATGCAGGCTTTTTCTCCGGCCTGGGCCATCTTTAACAAAACGAGCTGGAAAGGCAAAGTCAGAGTGTAGATGGACCCCAGCGAGGACGGGCCAGCTCACCACCACCCCACCTCGACCTGATTAGAACTGAAAACCCTCTCCGATGAGCAAATAAGACACCTTCCTAGCCCGACCCCCCACGTGGACCCCATCGGAGAGATAGGATGCCCTGCGCGTCAGGGCCCCATCCTGCCAAGAAACGGGAAGAGAAGGGGTGGCCGCGGCTCCGCGGGTGTGGACAGAGCCTTCATCCGACTCCGGGCCATGTGCAGCTCGGCGCCATCTCCCCGGGTCTCAGGCGAAACGCGGCTTCCCGGTGCCGCTCACATGTCAGCCAAGTACCGCCGCCTACTCAAATCTTAAACATAGAAACAAAGGCCTACAAAATGGTATTTTAATTTCTGTCAGAACCAAAGCCATGCTTGTCTGAATAAGTCAGTTACAGCAGCACTAGGCACTTGAAAAGAACAGTACAATCCCCAACACCTACTAGACAATTAGCATAAACTCCACAGAAACCCGTCTTCGGACTCAAAATCGTGAGAGCAGCGCCACCCCGTGGCAGGACTAGATGCTGCGTGTGAGGAACTAGTCTCCATATCCCCAAGTGGCCAGATAGGGCTCTGGTCACTCCAAAGACCCCAGTAGAAGACCTTGCACGTTGCTGGAAAATCTAAAATGTAATTTGATCCTCCTCAGAGTCTAACAATCAGGCTTAGAGAAAATGTTATTTCACATTTTCTGAGTAGCCAACACGAGGTTGCCAGATAAAATGCAGAATGTATATTCCGTGACATACTGGAAACATCCTAAAAAAGTATTGGTGCATTTACCAAAAATTCAAATTTAACGAGGCATCCTGTATTTTTATTTGCTGAGTCTGGCAACCTTAGGGCTCCCGTCATCTGAAAGACCCCTGCCCCAGAAAGCACCCACCCCTAAGAGAGCAGATTCGTTTATATAACCTAGTCTTTACATAACCAAGTTCACTCAAAGAAACAGTTAACACATGTGCAGCGAGCAAGCTCGCCAGCAAGACGCTGCCATCCATCCGCTAGCAATGGCAGGGAAGACACTCTGGTCCCTTATGCAAAAGACCGGTAAGGTAAGCACGGAGTAGAGGACAAAATGGGGGGTCCAGACAGCTGGGTTGTACAAGGAGAACATTAAATATCACAAGGGTGGAGGAGAGTAGAAAGGAGGTCGGCAGTTCTGGGGGGGGGAGGGGTACCCACTAACAACCCTTGCCTCTTGACACCCGTTCAAGGCATTCCTGCCGGCCCGCGGACGGGCGTGTGGTGGTTGCCCGGCGTCCGCGAGCAGCCGCTGGATAAGGCAAGGCTAGGACAAGCCAGACCTCCACCGATTATTCACATCCAAGCAAACCTTGCCCCAGAAAGGGGTTATTTAAATGGGTTGGTGTTCCAGTTTTCTCAAACAAAAAGCCTTGTGTTGTTTTCCCAAAGACACTGACTGGTTTGGTTTCGCACGACTGGCTGCTGACGGCCCCCTGGCGTTCCGGGGAGGCCGCGGGGGCCGCACGCACCTTTGCAGTGAACCGCGATCGCCCCGTCCGTGTTCTCGCAGATGTTCAGGAACCTCCGCACGATGTTGTCGCTGGGCGTGCTGCCGTCTATGAAGAAGAGGTCGTAGTGCTCGAAGCCCGCGTCCGTGAAGCGCTTCGCCTCATAAATCTTTTTGTTCAGCCTCACGACTGCCGTCACGTTATGCTTTTTGAAATAAGGAAAGTAGGCTTCAGGGGCGTGAAGAGGATAGCCTGAAGGGAAAACGGAGCTGTGAGCAAAAGGCATGCGTTCCGCCTGACACACCCGGGAACACCACAAACGCTTCACGATCAAGTGTATGAATCTCACCAGGGCTCAGGAGGAACGGGCCTTTCCTGAGAGTAAGAGCTGGAAGCACAGTCCTAAAGCCATAGTCTGAAGAGCTGTAAACACACACACATACACACACACACACATACACACACACACACACACACACACTCACCCCACAGAAGGGTTTGAAAAAAAAACCTCTGAGTATTGGAAATCGCTCATGAAAATCTGAAACCTCGACCCAGAGGATTCAAGTCCTGGGGACATACACTCCTCCCAAGCCAAAACAAAGACATTCCGGGGACACTCAAAGGTCAGAGGTGCCCAGGAGGCTGCTGGTATGATTCTTTGTGCCTTTTCTTCCACTTGACAAATACTTGTCAACTACAGTCAAAGACTTTTGCCAGGTAATTCGTTTAGATGTACAGTACAATCCCCCACAAAAGACATGAACAATTACTGAGCACCTACCATGTATAAGTCACCATTGTATATCTTTTCCTATAATTCTCAGAACAGCCTGTTAAAGTAAGAATGGTAAACCCCATTTAACAGATGGAGAAACTAAACAAATTGAGTAATTTTTTTGTAGACATTCTCACTTGGGGCGGGATGGGGGGGGCACGGGAGGTCAGCCCCTAAACCACCTTCTGCTTCCAGTGGATCCATCCTTGTGTGAGTATTCCCCGGAGCTACAGAGTCCGCTGGGTTACAGACCTGTGACCTAGACTTGGCCAGTCAACTGAGGTGACTGCCGGGGTGGGGTGGGGGTAGGGGGTTGCTCTGGCCACTGCAGACCTGGCCAACAGCCCCAGGGATTCACAGGGGACTAATTTCTCAGCACCCCGATGGCCGTATCTGTAACGTATGCAGGGTTCACTGACTCAGGGCATACTGGGTGAGACAGTCTCATTCAGTACCCATTCATGATGGTGGCCCCCGAGTGTATAGGCGGCAGTAGCCCAGAAAGTTAACCAGCAATTTCCGCACTGTGCCCTTGGCCGTATTTCCTACTGCCTCAGACTCTGCATATGCTGGTTATTTCCTATTTTCTCTCATCAGCAAGCCAACCCTCCCATGCTGGAGCCGGGGTCTGCAGAGGACCTTTGTGGCTGGCTCGCATTATCAGTTCAACACACAGGAGGCCCAAAGCACGAATGGAGTGACCAGAGGTCAGAAGAAGGAGAAGGGGCTTCTGGGTGGGGGCCAGCAAGGCCTCAGCCACAGGTGACAGGAGCACCCAGAGCTTCTGGCTCAGCATGGCACTCCCAGCACCAATCTGCCCCACAGCTACCTGGTCTCCGCTCCTTAGTCCCCAGATGCACAGACTAGTTGGGTAGTTGGGTGGCATTCCCTTCAGGGCTCCCAATACCAGTCGGGCTCCCCTTCCAAGCCCCCTGATTCTGGTGACCTCACTTTCTACCTTTCTAAAGGCAGGAGGAGCTCTTTCCTCCATAATATTCTGGATTCTTCAGTGTTGCCCTTTTCCTTTTTAGCCTCCTCTGTAACAAACCCCTTGTATTAAATTCCCTCTGTTTGAAATGGTGTGGTTTCTATTTCCTTGCCTGGACCCTGCTGAGACATTATCTCCCTTGGATCCTGTTCCTTTTCTGGGCCTCATTCTCTAGTCTTCCCCTGTGGGCTGTGAGATCCCCAGCATCATTCCAATCAATGCCATTTTGGTTTATTTTACCAGAGTTGGTTCTGCTGCCTGCAACCAGGAGCCCTAACTGGTATACTTGGCCAAGGTCACACAATGGATGGAGACAGAATTGGAAGGCAGATCAAACTACTCCATGGCCCAGATACACAATTCTCATGGGCCATGCTGCTTCTAGGCAAATAGGTAATACAGCGCTTATTTTCAATCTTCTGTGTAGAAACAATAACTTACACACACACACATTTAGAGAAAATGGATGCAGTTTTCTACTTGGAAAAAACAAGTCTGTTCTCCTCCTTAACTCAAATTATTTTCCAGCTGAAGATTTACAGCCTACAGGAGAAAAGAGCTGTGGTTGGTGATGTAGGAAACAAAGGCAAAAAGGAAATGTAGATAAAATTCAGTTTCCTTATAACCTGCAGCCCACTGACAAATACTTGAGACAGGCCAAGTAAGACATTCCTCCAGGAACTCCCAACTGTCTTAATGCTTTGCCAGAGGAGAAAACAACCTGAGGTAGACAATAGCTAGGCCTCCAGCATCCTATAAGTCTGTAACATACTGAAAATCCTCTTGGAAACTTCCTTTCTCTTTACCTCCCCTAATTCCAAAATATCTGATCAATTGCTCCTCACCATCCCGGGGCAGATCTTTCTGCCCACAGGTCCTGTCCCCAGGTTATAGTAAAAATACCTCTTTGAACTGGAAACATTTCAAGAATTCCTTCTTTGCTGGTGGCTTATGGACCCCACTTCAAACCACATCAGCTGGCATAAGGAAATGAGCTTTTCTATCGTGTAAGAATGGGAAGGAGAGGGCTCATAAACACACAGAAGTCTTCCCCTGGTGTGGCTGATGAGCACTTCTGACCCTAGGTTCCTAGCATACCTGGCACCCTCTGGGATGGCACCTGTCACCAGATGTGCTAATGGTTGGTTTGGTGTCTGTCACCTCTCTTCCTCCACTAAGAGGAGGAGGAAGAAGTTTCTTCTTGTAGATTAATCTCTCTCAGGAATAAATATACCTAAACCAACCATTAAGAGAAACTATGTATTTATCTGGATTAAAAAAACTGGACAGTTATTCAAATATAGCAATAGGACACTGGAATAATAACAATAATGATAATAATCATAACTAACATTTACTAAGCATTACTATATGCCCAGCACTAAATGAAGTGCCTCATATGGATCATCTCATTAAACCTTGCAATTACCCAGTTGCCCAGAAAAGTAAACTAGCCCAGGTACACACAGCTAGTAAGAGATAGAGGCAGCATTTGAGTCCTGGCATTCAGATTCCGGGTCCTGCGCTGGGGCCCATTTCAAGGAAGATCCAATCTGACTCTGTTAGGTCTCCAAACAGTGGAACGTTATATGAACATTAGGGGCTACGCTTCCTACAGTTGGTGAGCAGGTTTATTTAAAATCCTCAAAACTGTTCCAAGTGATTATAACTAATGACGATGACAATATCCTATGACCTCTGGATAACTGTTTGCAGGCATTATCAATGCATTTGGGACTGGTTTTAGGAGCGTGCAGAGCAAGACAGAGCATTCATCAGCCCTTTCCTCCAGTTGGCCACTAGATGGCGCCCTGGCATCAGTAAAGCACCGGCAGAGCCCAAGAGCCGACCAAACAAGGAATTTCAGAGCGGGGTGATTTAAAATTCCTCTCTTCCTTGCCCTTCATTTAAAGTTAGCACCCTGAAGAACAGCAGTCAAATGACTAGTCCACCCAGTCACTGTTAAACGTATAATTCTGCGGAGCCTCGGTGGCTCAATCCGTTAAGCATCTGCCCTCGGCTCAGGCCCTGGGATGGAAATCCCAGGATGGGCTCCCAGCTTAAGGGAGAGTAGGCTTCTGCCACCACCCTTTTGCCCCTCCCCTCCACAACACCCATCTCCCCACAGCTCTTTCTCTCTCTCTCAAATAAATTTAAAAAAAAAAAAATTTTTTTTTAAGCTAAAACTTCAAAGTGGGCAGGTAAATGTAGGAAGCAATCAAATATGTTTACTTAGACTCATTAATGAGAACAATGTAATTAGAATATCTGTTAGTAAGCACCTATTATGTGCCTGACACTGTGCAAGACACTTCATCTAGTATCTCTGATCGTCACTAGATGCCTGGCTTGTGCATCCTATTTCCCCTGTTTGACATACAAGGGGAAAATGATGCTCAGTGAAGTTGCAGAGCTCTGGGAAGTTCATGCAACCAGTAAGGGGCACAGTCAGGTTCCACTGCCCAAGCCCTACACACCTGCTTCTCTAACTATATGACCAAGCTGAACGGGCTTCAGATTGTTGCCAGTCCCTGCCTCAGGCTGTCTTTCTGTGTGTGTGTGTGTGTGTGTGTGTGTGTGTGTGTTTCTTTTTTTCTTTTTAGAGAGGAGAAGGATGTTGCCACCTGAGAGTTTGGGGTATAGTTGGGAAAACTGGAGATCCAAAATGTGTTTCATTCTACTGCTTTATTATTCATGTATCAATTCAAATTTATTAAACCAAAAAAAGTTAGAGCCCTTCTCTTCCCCACCACCAAAACAAGTGGACAAAGATGACTGTAACAAACTCTTATTCTTTGTTGACACAACACACACTTAAGACTCTTACAACATATTCTGCCCCGATTCTAGGATTTTAAGGCTTCTTTGGCTACATCCTAGCAACAGTTATTTGAGTGTTAATTTCTGTAAAATCTACCTTTTCTATTAACAAACCCTAACATGACTTTCAGCCTCCTCAAGAAACACAGTTTCTCAATTAAAAAAAAAAAAAAAAGAAAGAAAGAAAGAAATAACAACAAAAACAGAACAAAACAAAACAAAAAACAAGCATCGAGAATTCACTGTAATTGGATCAAGTCTATTAATTCCATCACAAAATTATTTCAGACCTTTTTTCCCTCAACGTAAGAGGGCACAATAGATGCATAGGTGGAAAAAAAAGATGCCCATAGAGCAGCATCTTAGGTGTTTATTTCTAGATTATATAATTACAGGTGACTTTTTCTCCATATTGCTTAAATTTTCTATAGTGAACATATACTTCCTCTGCAGTAAGATGAAAAAGAACACCCAATTTGGAATCAAAGAAACCTATGTTTGAACCCACATGCTGCCACTTTCTGGTTGTGTAAATCTGGGAAAGCGAGGTAACTCCTCTGATTCTCTACCTTCTCTTCCAAAAAATAACTCCTACCTCCCCTCGAGGGTGGTTCTGATTCTTAGAGAGATGATACATGTGCAAAAGTCTTATCAGTCCCATTCCTGACATATAAGCAAATGTAGCTATAATTATTTCCCAACATTATAATATGCAACCAAAAGGAATTTTTAAAGATTTTTGACAATTAAAAGGCACAATCTTCCAGTTATTAAAAAAAAAAAAAAAAAAAAAACACATGGATGTAATATACAGCCAAAGGAATATAGTTACTAATAATGTAACAACTGTGCATTTTGACAGATGATAACTAGACTGAATGTGGGGACCATGTCCTAATGGAGAAAAATATCCGATCACTATATTGTACACCGAAAACTAATACAATACTGTAGGTCAGCTGCTCTTCCAAAAAAAAAAAAAAGAACTGTCACACAAAATATTCACAGTCTTTTATCTACTGATCTGACTACTTAAGAATTTAGAGGGAAAAGGAGAAATACAAAGAAATGTATGAACATTTGCCAACCATGAAAAGTGAAAAACTGTAAACAGTATAGATCTCATTCAAAAAGTAACAGCATTATGGCACATTACTGAATAATATACAAAGCAGTCATAGAAAAGTATAATGAAAATCAACATTTACTACCATGGAAAGAAGTCTGTGATATGTTAAGTGAAAAAAGCTGATATAAGATAGTAATCATTGGGCGCCTGGGTGGCTCTGCGGGTTAAGTGGCTAACTCTTGATTTTGGCTCAGGTCATGATCTCAGGATCTTAAGATTGAGCCCCGCATGGGGCTGCGTGTACAGCAGGGAGCCTGCCTGAGATTCTCTCTCTCCCTCTTCATCTGCCCCTCCCCTCGTTCACATACACACACACTCTCTCTCTCTCTAAAACAAAATTTTTCTTAAAAAAGTAATCACAATGCTATGCTTATAAAGAAAGAAAGGTTTATTTTTTTAAGTGTGTATGTGTGTGTGTGTGTATTCACTAGAAGAGGAAAAATATGTGTGCACGCAAATACAGAGAAGCAGGTGAAAAGAAAATTAAAACCCCCATAATCCCACCACCAACTCTTAGCCCTAGAAAACTTGGGTAGAATTATAGGTCACCCTTATGTGGTTTTTATTAATTTATCTGCATTTTATTTTTTTAATATAAGCGTGTATTAGCTCCCTAAAAAGGTTTTAAATGATTCTATAAGTTACACTTCTCACCTTCTCTTGAAGAAAATGTCATAAATCACAGGAATCCTAAATGGCAAAATTCTTTCAACTTCATGAAACAAACGCCCACCAACAAAGCCACGACTGAAACTAAACACCTTCTAAGATTTTCTGGGTCTGAGTCAGATCATTTTGCACAGAAGGCCAAAGGTAAATCAAATCAATTCTGTCTTTAAAGACCAAGTGCCAGAAAGCAGTTTCCTTAGGCACTTAACATGTTACTCATGACAACCCAATGTGACAGAGGTTAATCAATGTCTGGAATAAAATAAATTCATTAGCAGACTCATGAATGAGAAGATGTAATTCTGGCTTCAGTACACAGGCCTTCTACTTGGTAGCTTAACTCTCTAGACTTGCATCACCCATCACAGGGAATCCATGATTCAGAGTTCCCTGGAAGATACATTGTAGGCATGAAATAAGCAGCATATCTGTGGGAGCTCAAATAAATCAGTAAATCTGGATGCATGATTCACAATATACAATGGAACTAGATTTTAGAATTAATCCTTAGGAAGATAATGGTGATAAAAGGAGAATAAATCTAAAGTTGGGGTTTCAGATTATGTTCCCTAAAAGACTAATGTCTCAAGTCTATGACCAGATAAAGAGCAACAAAAAAAAAAAAAAAAAAAAAAAGAGGGGGGGGGAAGCTATTATGTTCACAGGTGAAATTTTTAAATTTTATGTACTCTTCCCATAAATTGTTCTTAAACCTTTGGTGCCTATCATTACTTGTCTTCTAGGAATATTGGTAGATTGAAAAAAAATAGAAAATATTAATGGGAAAACTCACATAGCTGATTTTATTTCACTGTTTTGCTTTTTTTGTCTTCCTGAGTATGTATGCCCCTGGCTATACATATAGCAGTGAGTAATTTAATTACTGGGAGCTAGAAAGTTGTTCTCATTGTCATAATGGAAATAAACAGATCGGTATACTGGCAATGTTTAGGAGCTCAGCTCTGGGATGAAGAACCAGTTCCCCTTATTACTCTGGGCAAACTCCCTACTCATAAGCCTCAGTTTCTCCCTCTGAAAAATGGAGATACATGTACCTGTATCTCATAGAGGTGTGTATTAAATGAAACAATGTGTTGCTCAGATAGCAACTAGCGCATAGCAACCGCTCAATAAATGACGCCTATTATCATCACCCTTGTTATTGTTCTACATGATGTTCCCCAAAGAATACCTTAATGTAGCACTCTACCACCAAATAAATCTCAGAACCACTGAGAGAATTCAACAATCTATTTACTAGTTTGACCAGCTTGCTTCTCAGATTGTTCTTTGATAACTGGGTCAGGTAAAGTGCCTATTTATGGCAATTTAAAAATTTTCTAGTTTTATTTATTTATTTATTTTTAGGTGTGTGTGTGTGTTTGTTTGTTTGTTTGTTTAATTTTACTCATGAGAGAGAGAGAGGGAGAGGCAGAGGCAGAGGCAGAAGCAGGGAGCCCGGTGCGGGACATGATCCCAGAATCCTGGGATCATGACCTGAGCTGAAAGCAGACAATTAACCAACTGAGCCACCCAGGTGCCCCCCAAATTTTCTAGTTCTAAAACAGGATTATAAATCCACCTACTAAACTGTAATATTTAACACACTAATTACTACAGCTAAATTTTTTTAATAAATAAATATTCTTTGGGGAATAGTATCAAAAGAAAGGATTATCTGAGGAAATTAAGAAATTGAAGATGAACTGAAATAAATTTTTGGATGGCAAAGTAAAGAACAAACCTACCATTTTCAATTTTGCTTTTTGGATGTGGTCCACTAAATGCTAAAAATTTTCCTGGAACAATCCAGTTGAAGTCACCATTTTCAACTCGCTGGTAGAAATTTGTGAGAAAAGAGAAGAAAAATATTTTATAATTCTTACACAATTTAGGAAACCCTTACAAATAAAACTGTTTTTCATTCTATTAGTACTATTGGACATTCATGAAGGCAACGTTAAACAACTTAAAATAAAAACATGCATCTGATTCTCAAAGTGATATTTCAATCCTCTTTAGAAAAAGCTTTATTACCTAGACTGTTTGAAAAGTTTATAAAACCTTAAAGTGGAGGTACTTTGCTTAAAATAATTTTGTCTCCCGGCTATCCTGCAATGAAATGAAATAAAAACAAACATTGCTTATCCTCACAATAAATAAAGGGAGAGAAGATAAAAGGAAGTATCAGCACTTTCCATGAACATGGTAAACATATTTTAAAGAGTGAAAAAAAATTATAAATATCAGGGTCATAATGAACACACTTCCTTTTTTCTGTTTTTTTTTAAGGTCGCTACAGTTGTCAATGCTGATATTTCAACTGGGAAACGGAAGGAGGCAGGAGTGAAGAACAGAGGATCATCAGACCCTCAAGGTATACCACAAACAAGTCCACCACGGTCTCCGGCAGGAGCTACAAACTCATCAGCTACACAGGCCAGGTGAGAGACATAAGTAAAGGCCGGTGGATCCTCAGCTCCAGCTAAAGAGTCGCCCTGCAGAAAAGGCTAACTGAAGGTGGCTGACCTGCTGAATGGGTTTTTATGTGAATCTCTCTATACCTCATGTTGACTATTTTAAGTTAAGTTTTTAAATAAAATGAAACCAAATGAAACACACCTGTGGGCTAACTTTGATCACCAGTTGTCAACCTCTGGTCTACATTCTCTATAGGATCCTCAGAAAAGGCTTGGAGACCAGGGAAGGGGCCCAGAATCCTCCCACTGCTCCATGATCTCCTCCATTTCCTTCTCTTCCTGATGTGCCTCTAAACTCATAGAACACTGGGGCAGGGCTGAAGACACCCAAGGTTTGCAGGGAAGTGGGGAACATCTGTGCAATGCATTGTAAAACCTATGCATCACTTCTTCACATGAGCCTTCTTTAGCGCACCCACAACCCTCACCCCCATCCTACCACCAGGCCAGCTTCTAGTCTCCCATCTCCACCCTCCGGGCTCTCTAGCACTGCACAGATACCTCCACAGGCTGGGAAAGCAGTTCTCTTTACTGGGCCAAGACTATCCATTAGAAAAGCTTTCTCCTCCACCGCCACATGGCAAACACTTCAACGGCAAGAATAGGTACCAAATACAGTCCTCATTCTACTGTAAGAACTTCTGAGTATTTGTTAGATTAACTGGAGTAACACCATGACGGACACTGAAGCCTCTACTTTAATTACTTATGCTACTACTACCATTTCCAATTTTCATGAAAATCAAAACTTAGCTGTACAGTTTCTATGTTTAAAATGAGATGTTTCTTTTCAGTCATAAGAAGTTATAAATGAAACTTTAGTGACACTTTATAAATGTCTGAATTGCATTCATCTTAACTATAATAAATGTAATATCTGCATAATACCAGAAATAAAATCTCAGAGCTACTGAGTGTTATGATTCCATATACCAAATTGTATCTCGGGCAAAACTATCTATTCATAACAATTTGAATAAAGAATCTAATATATAACTCTCTATGGTAATTAAACTTTTTCTTATTTAAAGAAAACAGTCTCTAATGACCCAATATCCCTCCTTAAGTAATTAATATACTTAAAACACTATTTAAAAATTCTAAAATAAAGGTATGTTCTAATCACCAAAAGACTAAAGGCAATTCTTTATGAACAGTAAAAGAAAACTGGTTTCTATGTTCACTGTTTCTGTATCCTTGACCACAAAGTAAGCCTAGACAAATATATTGTGCTACATCCATTTATTTGGATTATAGAAGTTTGGTTAAACAGTAACCTTTTATAATCAATCATATGGAGAAAGACAGTGGACTTACTAAGATACATCACTCACAAAACCAAAAGGTTTTGTAGGCAAATCTGCCTACCCAAAAAGGTAAACATTAGATAATATTGGACTACATTCAGTAGCTTGGATAAGGTTGATGGGGTAAACAATGAGATTTGGGTCTTAGATCCAAATCTGAAAAAAAACAAGAAAGTCACAGATTTCAACTGACTAATATAAGCTTACTTCGGTAAGCTTCCCAAATTAATATTTGTGCCTTCTCTCACAGTGAATTATACAAATGTCAATATTTATCAATAATAAAATATTTAAGAGGACACAAATTGGTTTTCTAATTAAATACACACACACACTCTTCAAAGAAATCTAGGTCAGAAAGGAACTGAAAGTACTTTCCAACCCTACCATATTTTACAAACATCTCAGCAAGGATGAGGCAAGAAGATGGTTTTATCTCTTACATTCCAAAGCCTCCTGCCTACCAAGGACTATGTAGGAAAACTGCACCTGTTCTTATTATAAGAAAATAAAATAAAAATAAAAGTTTGGATTCCTGAAACATATATATAAGTGTCAATATTCACTTTACTATGGATTCTTCAGCCTACAAAAGAGCAGTCTACAACCAGATTTCTTTGAAATATCTAACTCTGCTGCTGCATTTAAAATAAAATTTTGGGGGGAAAAATCAAGTTTTCTTGCAAAGTAAATAAGTATTAAAACTGAAAAAATAGGGGCGCCTGGGTGGCTCAGTGGGTTGGGCCGCTGCCTTCGGCTCAGGTCATGATCTCAGGGTCCTGGGACCGAGCCCCGCATCGGGCTCTCTGCTCTGCGGGGAGCCTGCTTCCCTCTCCCTCTCTCTCTCTCTCTCTCTGCCTGCTTCTCTGCCTACTTGTGATCTCTGTCTGTCAAATAAATAAATAAAATCTTTTAAAAAAAAAACTGGAAAAATAAAAAAGCAAACATAATTTGACTTGAAAACATAAATTTTGGGGGGAGGGGGTTTGGGAGAAGGAGGTGGGATTATGGACATTGGGGAGGGTATGTGCTTTGGTGAGTGCTGTGAAGTGTGCGAACCTGGTGATTCACAGACCTGTACCCCTGGGGATAAAAATATATGTTTATAAAAAATAAAAAATTAATGAATAAAAAAAGAAAACATAAATTTTTATAACATTTAAGAAATATATCTATGCTGGTAAGGCATGTCTCTGTTGTTACGGTCACAAATATATTTTTCAGTCCCAATACTGAAAATCACCTGGCATTTTACCATTGTAATAAACAGACAATAAAAGAGGAAAGACAGACCTTGAGGTCAACAATTACAGGATTGATTCCCTTGATCAACAGATATGCTTTCTAGGGCAACATGGACAAACAGTATTTAAGCACAATTCAACATTCCTTAAAACATTTGCTGAGCCTTTACTATGTCTCAAAGACTATAACTTGGTGTCACACACAAAATAATAAAAAGTATTTTCTCTGTGCTCTTAAGGAGCCTGAAAGCAAGTGGAAGTGACAAAGAACAGTAATTGTAACAGATGCAAACACATAGATAGCTCTGACTGTGTGCCAGGCTCTACTCTGTTATAGGCAACTCATTTCATGCACCAGCCCTATGAGGTGGGTGCTGTTAGCTCTATCTTGTACCCATTGCTATGGACGGAATGTTTGAGTCCCCTCAAAACTCATATGTCAAAACCTAATCCCAGTATGATAATATTTGGAAGTGGGGCCTTTGGGGGGCAATCAGATCATAAGGATGGCATCTTCAGGAATGGGATAGGCGTCCTTATAGAAGAGAACCCAGAGAGTGCCTTTGCCTGTCTACCATGAGAAGACACACAGAGAATGAAGCCACAGAAGGCGGCCACCAGATGCTGCATCTGCTGGTGCCCTGACCTTGGATTTGCCAGCCTCCAGAACTGTGAGAAATAACTGTTGTTTAATCCACCCGGTCTATGGTACTTTTGTTACAGAAGCCAAGACTAAGATACCAATTTAAAAAAAAAAAAGTTGCATTACACTTTGAAAAGAGCTATAATAGAAGCATATAAGAGGTGTAATGATGGTACAAAACTATTTGAAAAATCAAAAAGGCAGAACTACAAAGTCTCCCTTTATTTGTTAAAAAGTACCTTCCTTATATTTCCCTAGCTTCTGAAACAATAAAATAGTGTTGGTATAGTTGTATTACATAAATGCAAATATACTGCAGTAATTGGCATTTTATGTTCTCAAAGCAAAGTAAATATTTGAGTTATTTGGTTTAAATTAAAATGCCATGCCATCTGGCTTTAGATAATTAAACTCTAGATTATTAATTTAGATTCGCTTTGAGAGAGACAGTGTGGTGGAGGGAAAGAGGAGGGCCCTATGTGGATGACTGTTTCACCTCTGCTCACTCCAGCTGGGGTGGGGAGACATGTGTGGGAGAAACCCCTTAGGAGACTGCCCAGCAGCCCAGGCCAGTGATGCCTCTGCTGATGCAGACGCTGGCAGCAGGAACCCAGGGCACGTTTACAGGTGCCACTGCTCAAGTTATGGCAATTTGAGTGCCTGTGGCATATACGATTGTTGAAACTTGGAAGCAGGTGCCCTCACTCGCAGCGAGCATGTTCAACAACAAACCAGAGCCCTAGGGAAGGGCAGCATTTCAGGTGGGCGAAGGAAGAGAAAGTGCTTGCAAAGGAAACTTGAGAAAGATGGCCTGAGATGCAAGGAAGAGAAAAGTGGGGGATGGAACCTTAGAAGTTAGGGAAGGAAAGGGGGTGTCCAGAATTAGAGAGTGGCCACAGAACAAATCAAGTAGGAAGGAAATCAAACACGACCATCTGGTTTGCTGACTCTTCTATGGGCAAGGAAGTTTCATGAGACTCACAAAGGTAAAAACTAGACCATCACCAACTGACTGACTAATAACAGAGTCAAGGCTGCTCTCTTAAGAAGCTTGGACAGAAACCAAACAGCAATTAAAGAGGAAGGAAAAACCATGGGAAATTCTTAGGACAAGGTAGACCTCAAAACATTTTATAGAGTTAACCAACATGATCTTTGAACCAGGAATGGGCATAGTGGATCAGTAGGTGTGGCAATACTGGGTCCCTCTACATTAGTAGCTGCAGTGTCCAGGAAGGCGTTCTGCTCCCTTGAACTTGGAGCCTTTGAGTGGTATAATCAGTACTGCAGGATAGCTTCAGGAGATGCTTCTAACAGCTCATACTTCCAAGGTGCCTCCAGGTGGTGAGGACGTGCTCACCTACCTGCATTCTGGAGCTTGCTTAACTCCAGTCCTGTGGCAGGAATTCACGAGAAATAACAAGGGTGGAAACTGCCATGTTTCTAGTTCAGTAACCCATGAAGAAGAGGGCAGACCAAGCAAGCAACACCCATATTACACTCTAGTTTGGTAGACAAACTTTAATCCAAAGCAAAGCCTTGAAACATACCTCGGGTGTTCAACAGCAGTAACTCCTACTGGTGACCTGAGGTGGTGCATAGAGCAATGGGAGACCTAAGCTTCCTGCATGAGGTATATACAGAAGGCTGACCTGAGGAGTCTATACCACCCAGTTTGACAATTTACTTATTAACTGCAGTGAAAGATGACATAGTCAACCCGGGGACAGTCTCTGCTCATATATTAACCTAAACTGATGTTACAGAGATAGCCTAGTTGAAGACTATAATACCTAGCAATCTCTGTGGCACATAACAGGTTTAAAAAAAACAAAACAAAAAAACTCACTCTTGGGTGCCTGGGTACCTCAGTTCATTAAGCACCTGCCTTCAGCTCAGGTCATGATCTCATGGTCCTGGGATCGAGCCCCACATTGGACTCCCTGCTCAGCGGGGAATCTGCTTCTCCCCACGACTGCCCCTCCGCCCCCACTCGTACTCTCTTTCTCTCTCAAATAAATAAATAAAATCTTTAAAAACAAAAACAAAAACTCACTCCTGAAGCCTAGATTGCTCACTCCAGCTGGGGTGGGGAGAAAGAAAAGAAAGAAAGAAACATCATTTGAAGATGTTGTCTGCCATAGTCAGTACCTTCTTCCCCAGGAGTGGTACTACAAAATCAGAATGCATTCTTCATTAATAAGTCATGGTCACTTTCCACTGAAAAGGAGTTACCTCTAACAGATTATATCAAAGATCCTGGAAGGTGCTATACTTCTGTTTTCAGTATTCATTTAATCATTTATTTATTCTTTCATTCTACAAACATTTAATGAGCGCCCGCTATAAGAATACTACACTACTGAATACTTATTAATACGAAGATGAATAAAACATAGTTCCTGACCTCAAGGAGCCAGAGGGCAGGGAAGACACAGATGTGTAAACAGCATCAAGCAACACTGTACGAGAAGAGCTCCCAAAGAGCTGGGAATGACTTAGACACATCTACGTAAATATGGCGGGCAGGAAAGGAGGGATGGTGGGCACGAGGGGGAACCAGAGCGTGAAATGCTGCAGTCTGGGAAACTACGTGGCGTTGGGTCTGGGAAGGGAAGGGAAAAGGGCAAGAGTGGAGGGGAAGGAAAATCCCATGTCAAGAGGGCCTTTGGGACCGTATTAAGGAGTTTGCATTTCTTCCACAATTTCAGTTAGTGTGGAGCCCTGAGAGGACCCAATGCAGGAGACTGATATAATCAGACTCAATTTCTAAGACACTGACAGTAATATGGAAGAGACCCAAGAATCAAGACCCACTCCCAGACATCCAGAATTGACCAACACTTTCTCATAAACAGTTCCCACGTGGGCTTGTTGTGATGTGGCTAAGATTATGTGAAGTCACCTTCTAGAATAGCAATGCTCTTTTCCCAGAAGAACACCCAGTAGGTGGATAGCCAATAATAATGACTTATTAATTACTAGACTATTTCAGGAGCAAAATTTCCCACATTCAGTCTGCCATGGACAAAAGAGAAATTCTGTGTAGATAACTCATCTGATAAGCATGAAGATGGGGCTTGTGACAAAGGTCAGACATGATAACTTCTGCAAAAATATATGGATTCTAAGAGAGCAGATGATAAGAACAAAGGCTCTAATCCCACACATGAAGAGATGATACTGCAGGGACTCTCTTGAGGAAAAAAGAAAAGAAAGAAAGAAAGTATTAGACCTAGCAAATATACTGAGAAAACAGGAGGTACTTAATAAACATCTGTTCAATAAACAAACTGAAAAGTTATCAATTGAGGCCATAAAGAGTGCAATACAGCTTCCTGACCCTCACATAACAAAGGTTGATCTGTACATCATTATTTCTGTTGGACAAAGCTTTCCACCCAGTGAAACACGATGGATTTGCCTGGGCAGGGACCAGGGCAGCCAGAGGCCCCAGGCCAGTCATCGACAGCTGTGAGCTATAATCACAGGGTGCTGAGCAAATATTATCCTTTTCCACGTGTGCCTTGATGAGAGAAACAAGAGAAGGCCCCGTACTGTGTCTCCACACTCAAGCAGGCAGTAACCCGTCGGTCCGGCACCCGGCCTGCGGTAACCAGGGGCAACTCTAACCACACCCATCAAGTAACCACTGGTAAAGTGGCCCCGGGTTGGCAGCTTGTGAAAGCAAAGTGTCAAGTCAATAATTCTGGAAACTATCCTCACACTGACAATGCTACTTCACAGAAAGCACTTTTTTTTTTCTTTTCCCAAAAAAGGAATGATTCACAAGGGGGGAAAAAAGATAGTGGAAGATATAAAATAAGTCCAAGCATGACGTAACTTCTTCATTTTTGAAGCAGGCATTACGTAAACTTGAAACTCCATCTAATCCCCAAAAGAGTATTTAAGGCAACTTCTTGCAATTACATGGGCCAAATTCTGGATGGGATAATAAATGAGGAGGCATCTCCACATGCTGCCCCTAAAGCTTGTTTCTTTGCCCCTCTCTGCTCCTCCCCTCTCCCGGGGACAGGATGCTGCTCTGGGAGTCTGTGTGTGGCCAACATAAAGACATCATCAAAGACGGCAGACTTCCGGTCAATAGTAGAAAGCCCCTCAGAGACATCCAAATAAAAAACAAAAGACACAACTTCAAGCTCTCTTTGAGGAATAATGACTTAAAATAATGCCCAAGAGCAGCACCATTCATTTTCGGCAAGTTAAGGATAGTTCCCCCAAAAAGAGTTTAAAAAAGGCTGACAGAAGGCAGACTCTGTGTATGGATGCTACTGCAGGGCCTCACAAGCAGAATATTATCCTACACGAGCAATTGCCATATAGAGGTATGTGAGGGTACAGCTCCTCACATACCCACAGAAACATAATTTCAATATTCAAGCTCTTTCATCTTCACTGCTGTTCCCATGGGCCAAAGGTCTATTTCCACTTTTCAAGTAAACCCATGAATGGCCATGTTTCACAGGAGTGACTGCTCTCTCAGTTCTTTGAAAATACCTTGAGATAGGGGGCAACTGGGTGACTCAGTTGGTTAAGCAACTGCCTTCAGCTCAGGTCATGATCCTAGAGTCCCAGGATCGAGTCCCTCATGGGGATCCCTGCTCCATGGGAAGCCTGCTTCTCCCTCTGACCCTCCCTTCACCATGCTCTCTCTTTCCCTCTCTCATTCTCTCTCTCAAATAAATAAACAAAATCTTTAAAAAAAAAAAAAAAAAAGAAAGAAAAGAAAAGAAAATACCTGGAGAAACCTGTTAGAAAAGTATGATTGTTTGGACACTGATTCTTAGGGCAAGTTTTGGGGCTATCTTCTTGCAGTTACTTTATGGGACCTTTGCAGCATAGCTGCAGCATAGCTGTCAGATTTACATTTATTTGATCAGCCCCAAGGTGAAGAATGCACAGTTCCACAGTGTGGTAAATGAGAGACCACATTTTGGAAGATACTTTTGTTCATCGATAATTAATGGGCCATTCTGCAAGTCCCATGAAAATAGAGCAAGAGTCTGAGATATCTTAACCAAACCCCTCTAAATATGACAGGGCTTTAACTCTTACGTGAATAATTAGATCACCTAAAGCAAGGCCATATAACCTGTTCTGTTTATACCAGGCTTCATGTCATTCTGAGGGACTCCAATAGTTCATGGTCAAGACCGTCCCCACAGAATCTGCCTCTAGGTACATGTAGCTACTGAGCACTTGAAATGTGACTAGTCCAGGGGCACCTGGTGGCTCTGCTGGTTAAGCTTCTAACTAATGATCTCAGCTCAGTCTTGATTTCAGGGTCATGAGTTCAAGCCCCACACTGGGCTCTATACTGGGTGTGGAGCCTACTTAAAAAAAAAAAAGTGACTAGTCCAAACTGAGATGTGCCATAGAGCAAACTACATGCTGAGATTTAAAGGCTTAGTTCAAAAATAAAAATGTAAAATACTTCATTAATAATTTTTATACTGATTACATGTTGAAATGATATTTTGGGAATATTGGATTAAATAAAATATATTAAAATTAATTTTATCATTTCTTTTTACTTTTTCTAAATGTGGCTACTAGAATGTTTAAAGTATCTATAATTCTCATTATATTTCTATTGGACAGCACTGCTCTAGACCCAGGAATCACAGGAAGAAAATGGATATAACCCTTTGCAGAATGGCTGGAGATTTACCTGTAGACTTCATAAAGTGAGTATTTCTTATGTTCTGCTGATCTTGTCATTAACAATGTTTGGCATTCTTATCATAAAACTGCCCTTCAGTCTCACACTGAGATGCAGTCTCATTAATATAGGCTTCTTCTTGAGCCAAATTATATATTAAATGCAGTTCCGTCAAGAAGTGTCTTGGAAAAACTTCATCCTGAACGTTCCCCACTAATCCAAGACTTACAGTCTCCTAATTTGCTGTCAATGATAAAATTTTACTTTGAAAACCACAATGTCTCCATTGGAATACGGACTTTGTTGGAAAACACAAAATATGTGTCTCTAGCTATCCCACAAGTTCACCCATTGTCCAAACTCACTAAGACAGGTGAGAAGAGCGAGCAAAATTATGACAAGTATCAGGCCCACAGACTGTCGGGAACAGAGTTCCTTTATTTATTCATTAAGTAGCATTTATGACATGCTCACTCCCCAAAAAGCATACTTCTCTTTGTAATTTTCTTTTCCTGGGCTTTATGATAGAATGGATATATCATTCTCAGAAAGGAAGTAATTTGACAGAAAACTTTTCAAATGTTCACCACTTACGTCCTGCCTCCCATTATTACCTGGGTTGTTGTTGTTGTTACTACGTTGTTTGTTTACTCAGGCAAGGGTGTGACCACATTCTTAACAGACTTTTTTTTTTTTTTTTAGTTGGCCAGTTGGTTGGTTTGCAAGAATTAAACTCTACTGTCTCGGGTTTTTCAACAGCTTTTCCAACTACCTCTCAACATCCACATTAAGGTTTAAAAAAAGATGAAGGAATAAGTAAAATGCCAACTAATTTTTTCTTTTTATTGTGGTATTGTTCCTTCCTCCTCCTCTTGAGTGTCCACCCCACTATCTCCTTTAATGGAAATGGACTTCGCATTTTGCCATATCATTTTCTCCATGCTCATATACATGGAGCATGAAACATCTAATTTGGAAGTCCACTTTAAGAAAAGAATACAAAATTATGAATACAAAATTAGGTATAGGACCTTAAAAAATGCCCACACAAGTGTGGGGGGGTCCTCTAAAATTTCAGTTTTATTAGCGTCACAGGAAATCAGCTCTGCTAATATAATACAGATACACATATATGGGTTAAATGGGATCTCATTACTGTTAATTAAAGGAGGGGATTATATTATGAGCACTTATCTGTATCTTTTCTTCTAAACAATGTATTATAGAAATCGTTCCAAGACAAGTCGTACAGCTCAAATTCACTTTTTTCATATCAGCACATAACATTCCATGGTGTGTATGAACTATAAATCATTCAATCTTCCCTTATGAGTGCACAGTCTCTGTTTCTAGCTGGGGGTGGGGGTGGGGTTTGATGGGGGGATTCTTTTGCTGCTACTAAAAATGCCATGACAACCATGCTTTTATGGTTAAAAAAATTCAAGATTTTTAATAAATTGTACTACATTAATTTGAGGAGAAATAGCACTTTTATGATATTAAACCCTTCTATCCAAGTATTCAGTATGTATTTTTCCACGTAGTCATGTCCTATCCACAAGGAATTTGCAATCCAGCAAGAAAAATAAAAACAAGATACAGGAAACATGGAAAGTACAAATTGTAACCCATGAAACTGAAGGGAGAAAATACTCAAGAGAGTAATGCTCTGTCTGTAGATGTGACCCACACAAAACAGAGGAGAGGAAATGCTAGAGGGGATGGGCATGTGGCAGAAAGGAAGCTCAGCCAGGACAAGGGGACCCTAGGGGAGCAGTGAGCACGCAGCTCTGTGGGGCTGGCATGCAAACGGCGCCCGGTAAGCAAACAGGAGACAAGGCTCTGGAGGTGGGCTGGAGCCCATCCATGCTAAGAATGCCAGCACAGGGGAGTTCATCCCCATTTCTGCAGAGCAATGCAGTCTGGGGCCAAGAATGATGAGAGTTCTGCTCTAAGATCACTCAAGTCACGCGGGTGAAAGACAGACCAACAGGAGAAGAAGGACCCGTGCTCGTTAGAGAGTGCTTCTCATAGTCCACAAGAGAGGGCACCACACCTGAGCCAGAGGGAGGGAAGGGAGAACAGAGAGCACAGGGAAGATGAAACACACACCAGGAATTCAAATACTGGTTTGATTCGGGAGGGAAAGAGGAGCATTCCTGTTCTTGAGCCTGGATGAACTGCAGGATAGGTGGTACCATTAATACAGATGAATGAAGCAGAAGACCATAGTGGAGTGAAAGATGGTCAGTTTCTTCTCAGACTGGTTAAGTTTAACTTGTAAACAGGATATCCAAACAGAGATCCTGAACTAGAGCGCAAAGGGGGAAGAGCTGCCCTCTCTCACTAAGAGTGGTGATACATTTCACAAGTCGTCTGGAGAACCCCAACAGGTGAGTTCACCTCCATAGAATGTTGGGCCTACTTGAATTCTACAGGCTTCTCATCTTCCAGAAAAGCTGTTTCTTCAACATCTCCTTATACAGCAACCTAGCTGGGACAGCCCTTGCCTAAACTCTGCATCACTGAACAGGCAAGACAATACTCAAAACCACGATGATGCAATGGGAAAAAAAATTCAGCCAATTCATAGAACTAGGTAAATTCAGCCATATTTAAAAATTAAATTTATGCAGTCAAAAAATATTACAATATAACAAAAATACTACAAGTAAAGTTTTGTTTTAAACAGAATCTGAATTTTTAAAATAACAGTAACTCAGTTTCTCTATCAAACTATATTTTGAAATTATTTTTTCTTATAAATTAAATGTGCAAAGTAATTGTTAACGGAAGTTTAGTGAAAGGACGTTATAGATAATAGTCCTTTTCCCAAACTAAAATTCTGGTATTCCTGGTTCAAAGGCAATAACCAAAGTTGAAAGGACAAAACTGACAGCTATAGAAAACTCCCAGAATGCTTTTACTGTAGAAGCCACGCAATTGGCAATACCTGAGTGTTGGGGCCGGGGAGGGAACAGGGCGGGGGAGTGGAGCACAGGAGATTTTAATTAAATGAAATTATAGCTTGTAAAAAATTAAAATGTACAAACCTCATAATGTTCATATTCATCCACATCAAATGTCTCAAAGTCAAAAAATCCATGTTGTAATCCCTACAAGTAGAATTTGAATTAGTTTTTCCACACCAAATTGGTAAGTCCTCTAGTCATTCCTAGAATTCCTGCTCACAAATAATTCTTAATAATCTGAAGTTTGAAAAGCTTGAAACCTTTCGTTTAAAATGCATATCTAGAAATCACCTTCTAACATTGGTAAGTGTGCATTGAGACTTTCTCACAAGTGGGACTTAACACTTAGAAAAGCATGAAAATTTGTCCTGCAAAATATATCTAGAGTCCTTATTTACATTAGTTTTGTATATAGTAAATTAATTATGTATATAAAATGGAACATATTAGCAAACCTAGAGTTAAAACCTATTGGGAACCAGGCAATTAATTCATATCAAACAATGATAGGATATATAACAGTAACTTTTCAGATAGGAGAAGAAAAATCAATTATTCTTGGGAGGTTTTGTTTTCCTTTGATCATTAATGAGATACTTAGCAAAAAGGGCATTTTTACTTCATAGGCCCTTCTTTGTTCCTAAAACTTCTCGAGAGCATTTGTTTTATGGTCATAGTTACTGACAGAATAAAAGTGTACTTGTCTGCTCTTACAATTTAGAGGAAGAGCTGGTACTTTTTAACAACACAAAGAACACATTCATTACTCTTTTTTATAACTAATGATTTAGAACTTTTAAAAACTATCTAGCTTGCTCAGATACAATATTTTGAAGAGGACAGTCTTTTATTTTATAAATCATGAAGCTGTACAGAGTGTAATAGAATACAAAACCACTGTTACTTTTAAAAGTTACATATTCGAACCATTAAAAATTGAAGAAACTATGAAGCCAAGCTCCAGGACATCTGTCTTCAAAAATATGTTCGAGACCAGCATTTCCTAAGTGCAGAACACAGGGTGCCTGGGTGGCTCAGTGGGTTAAGCCCCTGCCTTCAGCTCAGGTCATGATCCCAGAGTCCTGGGATCGAGCCCCTCATCAGGCTGTCTGCTCAGCAGGGAGCCTGCTTCCCCCCTCTCTCTCTGCCTACCTCTCTGCCTACTTGTGATCTCTGTCTGTCAAATAAATAAATAAAATCTTTTTTTTTTAAATGCAGAACACAAATCACCTGCAAAAGAAGCACCTCAGTAATTTAGATTTAAAATATAGAGTCCTAAACCCCATATCCCAGAACTATTAAATGTGATTCTCTGGGGGTAGGATCAACATGTTAATATGCCTTCTAGGTGATTCTTATAAATGATAAATCCTGACACTGCTGAGTTAGTCAACCCCTACTATTATAAGCAAAGCAAGTTATTTCAATTATCTCACCTTTAAATATAGCAACTTAGTAGATCCATCTGTACCATTCCCGGGAAAGAAGTGAGAAAAACAGAGCCAGGACTATAACTGTCCTTCCTTATTTCTTCATCGGAAGTGTGTGTTTGCTTATGTTTCTGTGTGTAGTTCACACCCAGGTAAAACCATGCTTATGATGATGCCAATGCAACAAAATCAGAAAGATATGCTTCCAAACAAGGCAAAAATGCAGCCATACTCTGTCTACACTCTTAGGAATATGGTCCTCACTGCCACGCAACTGCCCACAACACAGGGCTTTATGTAAGTGTGGAGGGGGATAATGTGTCTCAGTTGCTTAAGGAAATGTTGAATATCTGTCAGATCTTCTAAAATCTCATCTACGTTTGAGTAAAAAAAAGCCCCAGCTCTTGATGAAACAAGAAATTTACAGAAGACCTTATCCATGAACAAAGTCACACCTTTCCTCTCTAACAGGAAGGATGTCATAAATTTCTATACCCAGTTACCAAGTTACCATAATAGGCGGGGATATTCCAATGTGAACTCTTTCTGAACTTCATACATCTATTAAAAAAAACAGCCTGTACCAGGTGGCAGAATAGGCAAAATAATAACAACAACAATAACAATAAATAAATTACATTCCCCCCCACCTCCAGCTAACTTTTTTAATCCTATAGTTGTGGATTACATATTGAATTATCTCTCCATACATGTTCTTAACTTGTGCTACTAGAAGTCTAGGATGGAGACACTACTTATGGCGGGGGGGCTACAGTATGCTGACAGTCTTTAAATGGAAAGAAAAATACTTGAAACTATCTTAAACTTTCAGAGTTTAAATTCATTTTTAAATGAAATAAGTCAAAAACAAACATACATAACAGTAGCATACCGATCATACGAATTTTCTCAATTTAAAATGTAACAAAATCAGTCTTACATCAGAAAAGAAACTAGAACAAGAATCATTCTCCTGGTGTATCTACAGTCCATAATGACCCTTGCCCACGGGCTATGCAACATGTACATTCCTGAGTGATACACCATGGCTATATGTTCAAGATGGAATGAGGTACTTTGAAACTTCATTAGAATTTCACACTATAGGGGCACCTGGGTGGCTCAGTGGGTTAAGTGTCTGCCTTCGGCTCAGGTCATGATCCTAGGGTCCTAGGATGGAGGTCTGCATGGGCTCCCTGCTCAGTAGGGAGTCTGCTTCTCACTCTGACCCTCTCCCTGTTCATGCTCTCTCTCTCTCTCTCTCTCAAATAAATAAATAAAATCTTTAAAAATATTTTTTAAAAGAACTTCACAGGATAGCATGCATGACTTGTCAGTAAATCAATGTTTCTAGAACATGTTCTAAAAGTTCTCAAAAATATTTTGGATTCACTTCTCCATTATACATATGAATAACTAATCTATGCCTCCAAACTGCAAAGTGCATCAAATCACCCAGAGTGTCAAACACAGACTGCCCGGCCTCACTCCCATAATTTATGGTTCCGTCAGTCTCCGAGGACGGCTGAGAATTTGCATCTCTAGCGAGCCCCACATTTTGACAAACCGTTGATTTATAAGATGCCCCGATAGGATGTTAGAAAGCTCCAAATTGACAAAGAAATGTGAGTTAGAATTAGCCCTGCTAATAGCTCCCTGTAGCCCTAAGAATGGCTTAACCTCCCTGGGGTTGTTTCCTCATCTATAATAATGAGATAATAATATCTGGCCTACTTACTACTGTAACAATATCCAGGTAGGAAACCAACATGGAAATGTTCCCCTCCACACTACCAGAGGTGTGCAGTGGCTTCCTATCTCTCCCACACCAAGTGCTGGCTTCATAGGGAAGCTGACCCAGTGACAAAGCAATGTCACAGGTACAGAGACAGACACAAGTCATACAATTGCCCGGGAAGAGAAATAATTTAAATAAGGAAGGGAAACCCCCTCTAATTCAATCAGGAGTTACAGAGTTACCCCAGACACCCTTCAATTTGCCCGATGGTCTGTATTTTACACATCAATCATTCCATCAAGAAGTGGAAAGCCTTTTGCTAACTGCCTGTCTTCTCTCCAGTGACAAGCAAGGATACTGACATTATTCCTTTTTCATATTTTGAAACATCTGCACCAACTATAGCAAGGAGAATTATTATTACCTTTCTGATTCCCTGCAAACAGTCGAGGATGGTGAGATTATAAGTGCAATTTCCAAAGGAAGCATCCCTATAAACACACACAAAAAAGAAATGACACTAAAAATGTACATTCAGAATATTCAAATAATAACAAAAGTCAACTGAAGACTGCTTGTTTGGTTTCACAGCTTTCATTAATTTAATTAATGGTAAATTAATGTAACACATCAGATCCTACTAGTTAACTACCCCTACAGCTTAACTGAAGCATTTCTGAAATTGCTTTAATCCAATAGGCAGAATTAAGAAAACCAGATCTAAGAGCCTGAGCTCTGTAGTCAGGTTGCCTTTGTTCAAATTCCAACTCTGCCTCATACTGCCTGGGACTGTGAGCAAGTTAATTTTACCTCTGTGAGTTTCCCATCTCTGAAATGATGTTACTGATAGTCACTACCATTCATAGGATTGTTGTCAGATGCATTTACTAAATATAAAGTCCTAGCATACAGGAAGCCCCTAATAAATGTTATGACTCTCCTTGATATTACTAACAGTGAACTGGACTGTTTCACTAAGGAAAAGATTCAGAGTCACTAAAGGTATTCATACAGAGGAACAACCACCCATCAGAAATATAGTAAATACGAGCATAAATATGTGAGGACAACGCAGGCAGGTCAGCAGAAGCTAGCTGTTATTTTCATGGATTAAATGCCACCCCTCCATCAACTCCCCACCTCCCCCCCAACAAAACACTATGGAAAATGCAGTCATGCTTCCAAACAATCTCCCCTCAGGATCCATGGGAGCTTCTAATGCACCATGAAGTATTGTATCAAAAGGATTAGGAATCTATTGCACCGAAAATTGAGTACTTCATACTTTATTTAAGTTTTTAGAGCAACTTAGCAGACTTGCTTTAGGCAACATAAAACTGAAGTATCAAGTTCAGGTCAGTTAAGCAAGAACTGGCACTGGAGCTTTAACACTAGCGGTGTTCCAAGGTGTCCAAGGCAAGAAACTTGACCTCAAGGCTCTGTGTCTCTGCCCAGCCCCCACTGCTGACCCAGAGGAACAGAGCTATCAGGGAGGGATCGGCCAATGACAAAGTCAAATGTACCACACAAAGTCAGTTCAAGGGCAGCAGTGGGGAAGGTGCCAGGTGATGATGTCCACGGGGAGAAAATGACCCTGAAGGGCTTTAACATAATTAGCATAAAATATAACAAATAATTAACATAAAACTGAGTTTTATATCACAACCATCCTAGGGAACTTGACCCTATGACTGCTTCAACATCCTGAAAACCTCATATAAAAACAGTAAGTTAGCAAAGCGACTTAACAGAAATGCTTAAGTCCTGAAACTTCGTTAACCTAAAGAAATAGAAAGTGTTATTCTTGATAAGTAAATCTGATTTCGAGACTTCTTTTTTTAATGCCATCTGAACTCATGGGTCAGTGAAAATCAAAACAGCCTCTTTTCCAAATACCTTGTAAAGACATAAACCACATATTAAGAAGCAAATTTTAATGGACAAAAACAGAAAAAGGCAGAGCTGGACATCCAAGATAAAATGGTTTATATTAATAATCACATATTCCTTTGTAGGCACTTATCTCTTTGGGACAGGGTTCAGAATCTTTTGTGTGTCATGAACCCCTTAGCAATCTGATAAAGCCTGTAAACCCCTTTTCTCAGAATAGTGTTTTTAAAGACATAAAATAAAATATAAATGAATACCAGAAAACTAATACAGTCAAATTTATCAAAATATAAAAAACTTACAATACCATAATATTTACTTAATAATTTACTTATTTTATTAATATATAATAAGATCTAGTAGATCTACTAATGACTCTAATTTTAAAGAATGAATGAACATAAATAAGATATGTAAAATATATAAGATGTAGGCAAAAACTGTAATGGGATATAAGAATATCTGTAATTTCCATTGTGATAGTCATTCATATTGCTAATACTACTATAGTTTATTTCTAATATTTATAATTGAATGTAATCTTATCAGTTATAAGATTAATGAAAACAAAGACACTTTTCTGGCCATACAAATTCAGCAACTCTCTAAACTTTCTCCACAGACCTTAGATTAGAAATCACTGCTTTGAGAAAGACAACTATCATATGATCTCCCTGATAATGAGGAAGTGGTGATGCAACATGGGGGCTTAAGTGGGTAGGAGAAGAATCAATGAAACAAGATGGGATTGGGAGGGAGACAAACCATAAGTGACTCTTAATCTCACAGAACAAACTGAGAGTTGCTGGGGGTAGGGGGGTTGGGAAAAGGGGGGGGTGGGTTATGGACATTGGGGAGGGTATGTGCTTGGGTGAGTGCTGTGAAGTGTGTAAACCTGGCGATTCACAGACCTGTACCCCTGGGGATAAAAATATGTTTATAAAAAATAAAAAATTAAAAAAAAAAAAAAAAAGAAATGACTGCTTTATGGGATGTGTGGATGGCTCAGTGGGTTAACCTTCAGCTCAGGTCATAATCTCAGGGTCCTGGGATCAAGCCCCGCATGTGGCTCTCTGCTTGGTGGGGAGCCTGCTTTCCCACCGCCCCCCCCCCCCCGCCTGCTTCTTTGCCTACTTGTGATCTCTGTCAAATAAATGAACAAAATCTTAATAAATAAATAAATAAATAATAAAAATAAAAATGTTTTAGTAAAGAATAGGAAAAAAAAACACTTCTCTTTATTTAAAAGAGTAAAACAATTTTAGGAATTGGAGGTACTCCTTATTCTCTGAAATATATTTTCCTATGCCTAGAGTCACCTAAATAAATTCACATGTATCAATCATCAGAAAAAGAAACGATTATAAATAAATCACCCAGTCTTTCTGTCTGCAAAGTTTAGTGAGACAATCATGACATCTCCTGTCCTAACCCAGCACAGTTTTTCCCAGGGCCTGAAAAGAGAGCTCTAGTGACCTGATGATCAAATCTGCAGACCAGAGAGAGGAGGGCCAGTTAAACATGCCATGGCACAGAATCAGGACACAAAGCAGTCACAGCTGCCTGGAAAGGCAGGGAGAAATTTACGGCTTGACATATAATAAGTGCTGCAATAAAATGAGGTCACATTCTCAGGAAAGGGGAAAGGAGATGAAACACCAAAGGAGATTATACCCATTACTCAAGGTAATTAATCCTCATGAAGGGCACAGGAAGACAATAGGTTCCCAAAACCTGCCCCCATAACAAGCAAGAGAAAAGGCTAATTAGTAGAACCCACCTCCTACTTAGTCAAAGGAGAGTAACCATAAAAGTGAAGGGATACGAAAACAGGTTACATGTCCTCTGGTGGAAAGAAAAAAAAAAGAAAGAGAGAGAGAGAAAGAGAAGGTAAGGTGAGTCTGAGTGGCTCAGTAGTTAAGCGGCTACCTTCGGCTCAGGTCATGCTCCCAGGGTCCTGGGATCAGGCCCCGCATGGGACTCCCTGCTCAATGGGGACCATGCTTCTCCCTCTCCCTCTGCCTGCTGCTCCCCCTGCTTGTGCTCTGTGTCAAATAAATAAATAAAATCTTTAAAAAGGAGAGAGAGAGAAGGTAGAAGTGGCAGATTGGACAAAAATATCTATCAAAACCACACTAAAGAGAGAATTTTGAAAGGCTTTTAAAAAATGGAATCCAACACATTCAGAAGAGAGTGGAGAGTAGCAATAAAATCCCAAAAGCTGGAAATCAGAGAAATGAATGGTGATAAATTACAAAACCAAGAAAACTGAATGTTAAGGTACCAGTGAAAAAGAGAATCAACCCAACGAATACCAGAAACTTCCCCAAAGGCTCAGGAATTGGCAGCACTGGGTCCTTTGGGGAGTGAGAATGAAGGAAATGATGGAAATAAGATTAAAGTCCATTTCAGAAGAAGAGAAGTTTTATTCTATAAAAGAAACATTATCTCCCATCTGATAAATGAGTTCTTCCCTGCTAATTTCTCTCAATCCCCTAATATAGTCAAGACCATCTGAAAATAGAATGGTTGGCCCTGGAAGACAGCAGGATTCCTGCCCCCATGCAGTGTTCAAGTTTGAATCAGAGGACTGCTTCAGGATTATTTTTCGCCTACTTTGTTGTATGAAATGGAGATCCAGGTTAGGAAAACATCATTAACCAAAGAAGTCCCTTCAACTCTGAAACTGTATTGTTATTCAACACAACTGATGATCACTTTCTTCTCCAGATCTCTCCCCTGGGTCCTTCCCAACAGAATTTAAACACTTTCACGTCTCCACCATCTTCAAAAGAAGAAAAACCATCCCAGAGTTTCTGGACTTGATATCTCCCCACAATCACCACCCTCCCTTTGGCCTCCCCTTTAAAACGAGACTTCTCTGAAGGATGTCTTCTCTCCTGGCCTCCATTTTCCCTCCTCTTTCATCCATGCCATGAACATTTTGCACTAAAGTCACCAATTATCTCCACATTGCAAAGCTGGGGATGGCAGGGGAGCTTTGTTTTTAATTGAGATAAAATTCATAATTCAGCCTTTTTAAAGTGCACAATTCTGTGATTTCTTTCTATTCACCATGATGTGGCTTTTGATATATTCACAATTCATATCACCACTAATTCCAAAACAGTTGTGTTCCCCGAAAAAGAAACTCTGTGTCCATTTACAGTAACTGCTCCCTCTCCCTCCCAACCCCTGGCAGTCAGTAATCTACATTCTATCTCTCTAGATCTGCTTCTTCCAAGCCCAGGGGACATTTCCCAAGCATTATTTGACTGAACTTGTCGGCAATAAGTATCTCGCCCCTTTGAATACTCTCTTCACTGGCTTCCTGGATTTTTTTTCTACCTCTCCAGACATGGCTCCTACCCAGTCTCCTCGGCAAAGACATCCTTCACCTTCCATCCTTATAAGTTAGAGCTTCTCAAGGTTCAATCCCAGACTCAAGTTCTTGCCACTCCATGTTCTCTCCCTAGCCCAGAATTAGATGGAGTGCATCAGCATCACCTGAGCGGTTCCCAAAACACAGATTACTGGGCCCCACCCAAGGTCCCGATCCAACAGATCCAGGGCAGGACTGGAGAATCTGCATTCCTAACAGGTTTCCAGGGGCTATTGATGCTGCTGGTGGGAAGGAGCACATTTGGAAAACTGTCCAACACAATCTCATCCATATAAATTGCCATCAGTCTGCCAATGACCCTCAAATTGCTCTCTCTAGCACAAACTCCTTAAAACTGAAAAAACAGGATAGTCAACCACGTACGTGACCTTCCCATTTGGGTGTCTTAAGGCACCTCACTGTGTGAGAAGACTCTCTTGCAGCTGCCCGACCTCAAAGCAACAACAATAACCGGTTCTCCAGCACAGTCTGTCCCCTAAAAGATTCAGCTTCCACAATTGCTCAAGTTAAAGCCCAGATGTCTCTCCAGCTCTCATTCTCCTTATCCTGTCTGCCATCATGCTTTGTTGCTTCTCCCTTTTAACTGCCTCTTGCCTGCACAGACTTCTCCTCAATTTCCCCACCACCTCTCAGGTGAACTCCTGCAACAGCCTTCCCACACCCATGCCTCACCTTCCTGATCAGGCTTCTCACAGCAGCCAGAGGATATTTTTTTAAAGGTAAATCTGATCCAGTCACTTTTCACTGACTTCATTGCGTCAACAAATACAAGGCCTGGTGGGTATCTGACCCTGCCTGCCTAAGCCTCCTCATATCATGCTCCCACACAATTTGCCCATCACAAGACCTTGCTTAACCTCTCAGATAGAGCCCTCTGCACTCACCACAGGACCTTTGCTCCTGCTGGTCACATGTCCTCCCGCTTGCTTTTGACTAGGTTAGTCTTCAGAGCCCAGCTCACACACAGATCAAAGTCTCTGAGGACAAATCTCAATACCACCCTAGCTGGAGCAGGTCCCCAGCTTTTTTTTTAATGGACTTAACTATAGTTGATATTATATTGTGGCATTCTTATTTGACTCTGCTGCTCTCTCTGTAATAGTCTCAAAGAAGGCAGGATCTAGACATTTTTTTACTCACTCCTCTCTCCCTAGTACCTGACATACTGCCTGGCACAAAATAGATACCGACTAGGCACTTCAATGAAGTAAAGGAGCTTATCAAGTGGTATTAATCATACCTTTATTCTAACCCAGACACTTTGGAGAGACTATACAGAGCTTTTAGAACTTAAATCAAGATACTGATGTGGATAGAAAGTTTTAAAGTTCCACAGTTTTTATTGCAATTATAATTTCCAACTCTTAACTCCTGGTTTGCTTTTTTACTCATTTATCCATGTATTTATTCATTCACTTATCTATACTTACTGAGCCAAATATTTATGGAGTTGAATAAGAGGGCACGTTGTATTGTTACCTCCTCCATAAAGGACCACTGAAGTCCACAGACGTCAAGTGCAGGAGAAGGTATGGGCTCACCACGCTGCCTGGAACAACCACAGGTCTTCCCTATATCTGTCAGGATAGTCTGGCCAAGCATTGCATTAACTCTCTTAAGCAGGTAAACGTAAGGCTGCTCTTCATTCAGGGATAAGTTAATACCCCAAACACCCGGGGTTTCTAATCATTCTTCTCTGCTAAAGAATAAATCATATGTCTCTAGGCCCAATATGGAAGACTAATATTACCGCCAACAGCTGTCTACACACATCCAGATACAAATTTAACCCAGCCTCATGCTTGACCATCTAAACTTCATCTATCCCAACAACTCTCTTTTTAAATGTGACATCCAGCATAATAGTCAACTGAACCACAAAGCAACTATGAAATGATTATAAAAATCCAGTAACTCTGACCTTGGGAGTGGTAGGCAGTCAATAAATACTTGTTGAATGAAAAACTAAATGAATGAGTATGAAGCAGTTGGGACTTTTTTTATTTTTACATTTTTGCATCTATTTTGCAGAGAAGCTATAGAAGAAAAATTAAATTTAAGAAAACAAGAACCACCATGCACAATTAGATACAAAGAGAAAGGGCTTAATCCACTCTTGTCATAGAACTGTCTCCTATGGGTTCCCATAAGTGATTATTGAATATTCAGGAATTTTGAGAGCCCATATCAGTACTGGTGGATGTATTTACACCATAGAAATCAAGAAACACCTTCTACTTACAGAGCCAGTTTACCGACATACCACTGCTTGTACCTAAGCATTCAGACATCACTCAGAAAGAAGCAACCTTGTAAATGTTAACAATGAAGAGATGAAACTGCAGATGAGAGAATATATTCACACAAAGCAATGAGAAAGCATTTCTAGTAATGAGGTTGTTCGAAATGAAGAAAGAATGAAGAACAGAGGTACAGGATTTAAAATACAGAGACTAATCCAAAGAGTAAAAAGAGCTGACAGTAGGGGCACCTGGGTGGCTCAGTGGGTTAAAGTCTCTGCCTTTGGCTCAGGTCATGATCTCAGGGTCCTGGGACTGAGTCCCCGCTCTCTGCTCAGTGGGGAGCCTGCTTTCCCCCCTCCCCCTCTGCCTGCCTCTCTGCCTTCTTGTGATCTCTCTCTGTGTCAAATAAATACATCAAATCATTAAAAAAAAAGACCTCACAGTAAATGGATGAAGAAATATTAGGGACACTATGATCTACATATGTTTTGATCCTAAAATTCTCTGCCAGTTCTCTGGATAACAAATGGTTAGGAAGTATGCAAATATCTGCAGAGCAGTGGGTTGGAAAGGATCTCAAAGGTCATGAAAGTACCCTTCCAAGCACTGATCTGAATCCCATCTACACAACTGACAGAGGATCATGAGCTTCTTAAGAACTGAAAGTGTGTCCTTTATGTTCTGCATGCCCAGAGTCCAGAATGGTGTTGGAGATATTAAGATGCTGTAGATGTTTGATGAATGAATAAACAATCATTACCAGGAGATCATTAAACTTCTATTCGAACAACTCTAGTGGTTGGGAGCTACTGACCTTTCAAAACAAAAATCATACAAAACAATATTTAGTCATAAACTATGTATAGTAGCAAAAACACAATCAAACTGAGGGTTTTGGAAGGGGGGGATGGGGGATGTGTGAGCCTGGTGGTGACTATTAAGGAGGGCATGTATTATATGGAGCACTGGGTGTGGTACATAAACAATGAATCTTAAAACACTGAAAAAATAAAATAAATCAATTTTTTAAAAAGTTTAAAGTGAAAAAAAAATCACAGTCAAGAGCTTAATGTCCAACGGAAATATGATGCCATCCACAAAAGAGAGCCAAATATGTAATTTTAATTTCTTTCAAAACCATATTATAAAAAGTAAAAAGAAACAAGTAAAATTAATAAGTAAGGTATTTTCTTATTCTAGTATATCTGAAAAATTATCATTTCAGCAAATAATCAACATAATTACAAAGAAGATATTTTACCTTTTTTTTTTTTTACTACATCTTTAAAACATTTGGACTAAACAAATTTCAAATGCTCAAAAGCACACATAGCTAGCAGTTAGCAGCTAGCTAGTAGCTACTGTACTGGGTAGTTCGGCTCTAGACTATACTGAATGGATACTTGGTAAGTAGACAATGCCCCAAAATACGACACATAATTATCCAAATCATACTTGACTTCCAATCACTGAACAAATCCCTGACACATGTGAACCAGGTCCGGGGAAAAGAAAGAGCTGATTGCTTATTATATCTAAGCCTACAAGATAAAAAAGGTATTTGCTGAGCATTCATGGGAAGAACAAAGCAATCTACCACCAATCAAAGAGCAAAATCAAATGGCTTCATAGGGAAGCGCCAAAAGGTGAGCATGACCACTACTTAACAAAAACCAGAACACAGAATCTCCCACTTTTTAGATTGAAAATAAGGCTACACACTAATCACTCTGTTCATCCAAAGAAATAGATATGTAAAAATTCATCTCTAAATCATGGCTCCAAAGGTCACATAAAGTCAGCAGAATAGACTCTGTCCAGAACTAGCAATAATAGGCACCAAAAAAAAAAAAAAGACCATGCACTGTGCTCAGAGCTTTTTATCAAGATGTGAGTGACACCATGTAACCACACTAATTTTGCTTTACAGATAAATATAGTGGTAAATTGGGGGCACCTGGATGGCTCAGTCAGTTGAGGGGCTGTCTCTTGACTTTGGCTTAGGTCATGATTTCAGGGTTCTGGGACAGAGCCCTGCATCAGGCTCCATACTAAACAAGGAATCTGCCTGAGGATTCTCTCTTTTTCTTCCTCCGCCCCTTCCCTTGCTCATGCACGCACATGTGCTTTCTCTCTCAAATAAATAAATAAATAAATCTTTTAAAAGTTAATAAATAGTAGCAAATTGCCTTTAGATTAGGTACTGAAAAGACATTCAACAAAATAATGACATTCATTAACGTAAATGTAATTCATTACTGTAATTGTAGTAAACTAATATGAATATATTAAATTAATGTACTTTTCTAAACCACCTTTATCAACTAAGACTGGCTATCAGAAATGTACTATATAAAGAGTACAAAAGCTTGGCACTGACTCTTCTATAGAAACGTCGTAACACAGATCTGGGACCATCAAAATAGGAATAACAAAGAACATCATCTGAACCAACTTTCACAACTCAAACCACTGAAGTACCTGCTGTGTTCCAAAAAAAATATTATAGGCATAACTCACTTCCTTACGTGTATTTAGTGAGTCATAGAGACCCTGACAAATGGCATTTATTTCCTACTTTAACAAGAAAAATCTAATAAAGAGTCTGCTTTTCATAGTGGTCCAAGTTACTCAACACATCCTGGCTGTTGAGAACAGCCTGACCAGTTTGGAATGGATAAGCCATTGACTCCCATCTATTTTCAAAACTCAGGAATCGAGCATATATATCCTCACTATCAAAACTAATGTGGATCTTTCTCATCACACTAAGCATTAAAAGCAAAGATTTATTAAAGATCCAAGGGGGCAGAAATAAACCCCAAAGATCAAACTGTAAAGCAGAAGGATAGCCATCATAAGGATACACTGGAAAGCATAAAATAAATTTTGTTTCTACATTGTTGATACTCCAAAGAAAAACATGCTAAGGAAAACTGTTCTTTTGAAATACAAAGTTAATTGCTAAATAAACTTTAACAAAAATCACAATATCATATTTAAGCTAACAAATATCTAGTTCAACATTTTCTGTGAAGACATACATTTTATAATTAGATCTAACATCTATCAGCACATGTTTATTTTGCTTTAGAAGAAAGAAGGCAGCCTAATGCCAAGTTCTAAGTGGTTGACCCCTTTGAGCCTTTGTTAAGAGACCTACAAGTTCTGGCATGCCCAGATGGTCCAGAGTAATTGCTTCAGAGACTTCCCACTAAGACTCAGCCACATTAAGACACAGCTCAGCAACAGGGATATCACTAGGGGTCATCCCCAAAACACAACAAACCTCTCCCTTAATACAAACAGTATTGATTCATTTCAATGTCAATTGAAAGGACTGCTGGTGGGAGTTTTGTGGTCCCTCTGGTAAGGAAGGTTTTCTGGCCTCACACCTGTTCTTCTAAGAGAAAAGCTGCAGGTTCCTGTTCATAGTAGATAAAATGCCATTATTTGATAAGCCATCTATTTCCAAGATTCTCAGGAAATAGTACAAAAACAGCTCCATTAAATGGTAGCATATTATTCTAATCCCAAGCGATCTATTTTGTTCCACACAGGTGTGGATCCAGAAATGTGTCCTAGAGTGTTTCAGAATACTGGTGCTGCCGGATATTAACAGAAATTGGGGTGAGGGAGTGGAAAGGGGTTCAGGATGAAGTACTCTGGAAAAGTCCGCGTTAAACGAAGTTAAACAGGTTCCTTTATTACTCAGAACCATTTAAAATCTTTAAAATGAGAATGTGTTTTCTAAATCCCCAAGAGTTCTAAACTTTTTCTTTGAATCTTTTTATTTTTATTTTTATTTTGCCATGGTAGATCGTATAGAGCAGTAGTTCCAACCTTACCAGCATACTGGAATTTTGTGGAAGTTTTTGAAAATCCCAATACCCAAACCCAATACCTTAGAGCAATTATGTCAACATTCCTGGGAACAGAACCCAGGCACCAGCGTTTTTTAAAGCCTCTCAGACTTTTAAAAACCAAATATGAGAACCAACATAACTTTGGGAAATACTACCTCTAAGTTCTAGCCTCCTCTCTAACCTAAAATAAAACAGTCACACAAAAATGCATTCCTGCACCTATCCAGGAGGAGACCTGCAAAAAACCAACACCAAAAAAGAAAAACTAAATAGACAGCTGGAGAGAGAACATTCAATGTCCAACCAGCTTGATTCCAGTGGGTGTCAACACAGCACCCTACCTTAACCTCACCTCTACACCTACTCATTGTTTCTCAAATCCTGCTTTCTATATTTGTCATCAAAACTGGGAGCCTGGATGCTATTTATTATCTATACAGTTAAATTCTCCATTTTATATTATATGTCATAAAAAAGTTGATTTCAGGACATCTATGAGCCATTATCAAATACCAAAAAAACTCACCATGTTGCCCTATTTGACCCATAAACAAAGAAGTAAGTTTTATAAAATGAATTTAAAAGCACAAAAGAAATCAAAAGAAGAGTTATGCAATTTTCCGTGTTTTACAAAGCTGAGCATTTTCACCAACACTGTTTTATGAACATCAGAGAAGGTGGATTTGAAAACCATGGCCATTGACTGCCAAGAAGACAATATGAGAATTCCACTAAGAGTTGGTAGTCTCATGAGGCCTTAGACAAGCAAAATTAAGATGAATTCATGGAACAACTGGTCAATAGTATAGACTATAAATTTGGTAACACAGTGAAAGGAAAAGTACCTAAAAAGATTCACACTAGGCTTGCCAATTCAAACTCTGCTGACTCTGACCCCAGAACTGAACAGCCTCTTGTTCCCTTGAGACCAATTGCCAAGCCAACACTAAAGATGGATGGACTCAAGGAACTGAAGTAGGTGAAAAAATACCCTTTTCCTCTAGTTTTCAGGTAAAGTCACTCTTTCTTTTTTTTTTATAAAGATTTTACCTATTTATTTGAGAGCGAGAGAGAGCATGAGCAGAGGGAGAGGCAGATGGACAGAGAGAGGCAGACTTCCCGCTGAGCAGGGAGCCTGATGCAGGACTCCATCTCAGGACCCTGAGATCATGACCTGAGCCAAAGACAGACACTTAACCAACTGAGCCACCCAGCTGCCCCTAGCCAAAGTCACTCTAGACAAACTCACTGGTCATCCTCAACACAAGCAAAGGTACATTATTGGACACAACTTCTTCGCAATTAAATGAAACTTAATTCCATTAACTTAATGAAACTAAGACTGACTTGCAAAGAGCAACGTCACAACAAACACTCCTTGAGTGTCACACCAAGTCAGAAATTCAACTATCTCTAAAGTCTGCTATAATTAATGCAGTCAAGAACAAGCAGTAAATTGAGGAATTGGGTGGAGGTGGTCAAAAGGTACAAACTTTCAGTCATAAAATAAATACTGAAGATGTCATCTACAACATGATGACTACAGTTAACACGGCTGTCTGGTAGATTTGAAAGCTGCAAAGAGAATAGATCCTAAAAGTTCTTATCTAAAAGAAATATTTTATAACTATATGAAGTGATGAGTGTTAACTAAATTTATCATATAAACATTTCACAATATATGTATGTCAAGTAAGTCATTATGCTGTGCACATTAAGCTTATAAAATGCTGATGCCAATTACATCTCAATGTAAAAATTTTACTTATTTATTTATTTAGAGAAAGAGAGAGTGAGAAGGATCAGAGGGAGAAGCAAACTCCCCACTGAGCAGGGAGCCTCATGTGGGACTCGAACCCACGACTCTGGGATCATGACCTGAACAGAAGGCAGATGCTTAATTGACTGAACCACTTGGTGCCCCAAGATATTTGCTTTATTTTTTTTTAAGATTTTATTTATTTATTTAACAGAGCAAGAGATAGCACAAGCAGGCAGAGCAGCAGAGGAAGAAGGAGAAGTAGGCTTCCCACTGAGAAGGGAGCCTGATGCGGGCCTCGATCCCAGGACCCTGGGATCATGACGTGAGCCAAAGGCAGTTGCTTAACCGACTAAGCCACCCAGGCACCCCAAGATATTTGTTCTAATCATGTATGTGTAAAATGTGAAGGAGCCTGCACAAAATGCAATGCACAAAATATAATAGGGAATTACAGATGAAAGACCTGCCAACCCTCTCTAGAAAAATGAGGAAAGCCTTTACAGAAGAGACTGTTTAGATAAATTTTTGTTAAATGAATAAATCTCAAAGAACAACATTATTCAAACTCATATCCAAACTCATTCAAACTTAAAACCCTTTTACTAGAAAGACACTAAGAATCTAGAGAACAAATGGAAACAGGCATTTCGGTCTAAGAAGGCATATAAAGACGCAAACCACACTTGGAGAAGTCCTCAAACTGGTCTTCATTTTTAAAAATTTTTCCTTTTTTTTTTTAAAGATTTTTTATTTATCTGACAGAGAGAGAGGGAACACAAACAGGGGGAGTGGGAGAGGGAGAAAAAGACTCCCTGCAGAGCAGGGAGCCCAATGGGGGGCTCAATCCCAAGACCCTGGGATCATGGCCTGAGCTGAAGGAAGACACTTAATGACTGAGCCACCCAGGCACCCCTTAAAATTTTTCAACAATAAAACGACTACACTTAAATGAAGTCCCTTTAAGCCTTCTTATTTTTTAAGTAAAAGTATTACTGCAACAGCATATTAAAAAGAAATCTAGATGATGAAGATAGAAGTATAACAACAAATGGTATAAAAAAACTTCATGGATCACAGAATCCAAATTACAAATAAAGGCCAACGCAATGATGGCTGACCCAAACTATAAGACGATTCTTGTTAACATTAGATTAGCCTTAGTTAGTCTGGACTGCAGACTAAAATCAACTCACATCTTACCTCAGCATTAGGAAAAAAGTAAGCCTCTTTAGTCAAATTCCAGAAAACCAGTACTATTCCTTCAACTATATTTTTTACTAAATTATAAATACACCACTTTGTGGTATTTTCTGCTTCAAATGTATGGTTTATATATACATTTAAATTAAGAGTCGGGTTTAGAAATATAGGTTAATATAAACACAACTCTTGATTTCTTAGGTTATCAGAAAGATAAAACTTAGAGTTACATTCAAGTTACAGTCAAACTTTTATCAGGAAACAGGTGCCTAAACCAGAAACAAATGCCTCATCTTTTCATTAAGCATTCTTTTTTCATATAATGAGTACCTTTACGCAAACAGATTACTAAAATCCCTTTACATCTAACCACACACTATAGTTTTCTCCATAGTAGTGTCTCAGTTTCTTTCTTCTAAAATACATTTCAGACCACGTGAATTGAAAAGCTACAACAGAAATGATAGGAAACCACCTAAATGTCTACCCTTCAAGTGGTTACATGCGTTCTTGTATATTTTGTATATCACACAGAAATAATACAGAATGGAAAAGGAAGCTCTCCGTGAATTGATATGAAAGATATCCAAGGCGAGTTAATTGAAAAAAAAAAAAAAAAACCAAGGTATAGTGTATGCAATGGGCTACATTTTGTGTTAAAAATGAAAAATAAGAATATATATGTTAGCCATAAAAAAGAATGACATCTTGCCATCTGTAACTACATGGATGAATATGGATGAAGTCAGTCAGTCAGAGAAAGACAAATATCACATGTTTTCACTGATACGTAAATTTTAGGAACAATACAAAGAAAGAAAGAGAGAGACAAAAAATTAGGCTTAACTATAGAGAACAAACTAATGGTCACCAGAGGGGAGGGGAGGCAGGGGGATGGGTGAAATAGATAAAAAGAATTAAGAGTACACTTATGGTGATGAGCACTGAGTAATGTATAGTAATGTTCTACATATCACTATCCTATATATTATTATTTTATATATTATTCTATATATATTATCATTCTATATATGACATATATTCTATATATTATATAGCTAAATCACTATATTGTATGTCTGAAACTAATGTAACATTGTACACTAATTATACTGGAATTTTTAAAAATGTACATATATCTTTATTTGCTTATATGTGCATAAAGAAATTCTGGAAGGATATGGAAGAAACAAATACCAGAAGTTATCCAGAAAAAATTAGAGAGTAAGATCAAGGGTGGGAGAGAGACTTCTCACTGTAAATTTTTTAAATTTCTGAGCCATGTTGATATAAATATATTTTCAAATATTTAAATAAAAATAATTTGGAAGAATAAGCTACAATTATAATAATTATTGCTTAATTCTGTTAGGTAATAATAATTTTCTTCCTATCTTTTCTTCCATTCTGATTTTAATTAGTCAAAAATTCTAGTTCTCAGGAAACAAATTAATTACCTGGCACATAGAAGCTAAACATATAATTATGCTTAAAAGAAGAATTTATTCTTTCCTCCTCTTCCAATATCTTCACCTAAATTGACAATTAAGGATAGCAAGGGTCATCTAGCTCATGAAACAGAAATACATCTCCCTTGACTTCTGAATGGAAAATATCACCAGCATAAAAATTAATATACATTTTCCACTTAAAATTTTTAAACAGTTACATTGTCCAGTGGACCTACTGACTGGCATTACAATTTTCCAAATATTACAGCATTATAATTTCCAGGCGTGTGTTATTTTTCAAACTAACAACCGAAAAATTGCAAACATATTTCCGATTTAGCAAACAAATTGAATAGGCCCTCACTGTCCCAGGGAAAAGGGCCTCAGTGATCCCCAGGCAGACATGGCCCCTATATCACCACAGACACTGTGCTCCTCCCACAGAGAACTTCTGAGGTCAACTCAGAAACCTCACAATGCCAGGGTTTTCCATAGTGCATACCTGTGCCTAATCTGACCCCTCCATTCTCAACACCCTTATCTATCTTTAAAAGCTCAGCTGAGGGGCACCTAGATGGCTCAGTCAGCTGAGTGTCTGCCTTTGGCTCAGGTCATGATCCCCGGGTCCTAGGATAGAGCCCTGAGTTGGGCTCCCAACTCGGGGCTCAGCTGGAGGCCTGCTTCTCCCTCTCCCTCTGCCCCTCACCCCACTCTTTCTTTCTCTCTCTCAAATAAATAAAATCTTAAAAAAAAAAAAAAAAAAAAAAAAAAGGTACCCAGAGACCTTTCTTGCCTTCCATTCACCACGTGAGGACACAAGTCTGCCCCAGTGAAGAGGGCTTTCTCCAGAACATGGACCACCCTGATCCCCTCTCCACAACTAAGAAATACATTTCTGTTGTTTATAAGCCACCGGTCTATGCTCCTTTGTTACAGAAGTCCAAACTGACCAAAATAATTACCCTTTTCTAAAACTTAGAATTGTATTTTACAAAAGGCTTTCAAATTATAGAAGCCATTAGAAGTGGAAGTAAAAAACAAGCTTTGTCTCCATGTTAAAATGCTCCTAATACATATCTGTCACTTTTTATGTGCCCTTCAATAGCTAATTAGTTCATACCCTAGAACTGGAAGATATTTTCCACTCACTACTTTTCTCTGACTTCACTGAGACTATCAAACATTGATCAAGCAAATTAAGCACATTAGGCAGTATCTCCCCCATTCCTCCTCCCAACCTCGACACCACCCTGTGCCTAATTAACACTCCCTCCTATGGCCTGAGAAACAGAAATGAGAATCCCTTGGATCTGAAGGGATTTAGCCTTGATTTATTCATTCAAATATTTGCTAAAATCACTTTCAAGTGTCAGGCACCAGGACCTGCCCTCTGTGAGTTCACAGGAGAGTAAGGAAGACTGACAAAGAGGTCTCTCAAACTTCACTCTTCCTTTCTTTCATTATTGTTGGCAATTATGAGATTAGCAGCAATGAGAAATACATACATTCGTTAAGTGTCTGCCTCTGGCTCAGATCATGGTCTCAGGAACCTGGGATCAAACGCCATGTCAGGCTCCCTGCTCAGCAGGGAGTCTGCTTCTCTCTCTCTCTCTCGCTCTCACTCTCTCTCTCTCCCTCCTCTTCTGCCCCTCCCATTGCTTGTGCTATCTTGCTCACCCTCTCTCTCAAATAAACAAAATCTTTAAAAAAAAAAAAAAAAAGAATTACAAATGCTTGTAGATTTGGATACAAAAATAAGCAATATTACAAAAGATATATACAATACATCATTTCACATGTATCTATCAATATTCACAATTCTAACAGAAACAACCATTGTGGGAGTTTGGCTGTATGTTCCCTTTCATTTTTTAAACAAGTTCAAGTTTACCTAAAATTTTTAAATGACCTTTTCAGCTGATACTTAAATAGTAGTTTCTAACACTGTAATAAGAAACAGCCTTCCTCAAGATATAAGCTAGATTCATGGGCTAAAAAGGTCATTTTGGGTCCCCATTGAACATATGCCCCTGGGAAGGTACTTTGAGGGTCTTATTCTCTATCCCCAGACCCCAGTCAGGGCTCACTCGTGCCCTGAAGCGAAAGAATAAATGGATGAATCAATGATGTAGAGTACTGAAATCTAACAAATCAAGTCTTCACATGGTTATTAGCTCATAAATCAGCCACTCTGTGCTGAAAGGTCAAGATGCAGAAGGAATTCAAGGAGAAAATTAATTCCTAAAAGGAAAATGCTATTTTATTCCTACTAGAGAGGGGGGAAAGAACTCCGCAAAAATAAAATAATAAGAACTACCAACTCATTTTATTCTGTATAACATCGTGGTCACAGTCTTAAGACAGTTAAAAACATGGTATTCCAACCCGACAGTGGCTGCTGTCTAACCAAGCGCTATTAGCCCAAGTCTCCCAAGAGTTATACCTGAACGGAAGGTAGGGGGAGTTTGAGCCAGATAGGAGTGCTCTGTAGGCTTCTTCTGGTGTCTTCTTTAAATAGATTACCTAAGACAGATAAATAGCAACATTTAGAACACCACCAAAGAATGACACAAAACTAATTTAATTACCCACCAAATTTGCATTTCCCTTTTTCCACTTTGACAACTGTCCGTCATGGTGATAATGCTAACCTTTAAAGGACAGCAACCAAGCCACCAAAATTTCCTTTTCAGCTTGAAGCTGAGCTGCCACCTTGGGCTTAGAAACGGGTAAGAGCTTCGAGACGGTGCGTAGACCCATAAAGAGGCCATCCAGGAGTGTTTACAAGGCACAGTGAACGGATACAATGGCAGAGTTTTCCCTTTTGGGAACAGAACAATTCTACTTTCATTATTATACTGTGCACTCCCAGTACAATAAAATAAAGTACAGTAAAATCAAATCACAACACAACAACGCATATGAATGTGGGTAGGAGACCCTCAGGGGCGCCAGAGTGGCTCAGTCGGTCAAGACCCTGACTCTTGGTTTCAGCTGGGGTCGTGGTCTTGGGGTTGTGGGATCAAGCCCCACACTGGGTTCCATGCTCAGTGTGGAGTCTGCTTGGGTTTCTGCTCTCTCTCTCTCTCAACTAAATAAATAAAAATATTCAAAAAGAATTTTTTTTAAAAAGAGCACTAGAAAACACACTGGCTTGACTGTTGATACCGAGGATACTTAAATCCCTCTGGCCCAGCATGATAAACTCATCTCAAAGAAACAAAAAGGAGCTCTTCAAACCAGTAAACAACTTAATCAACATCTTGACTATATAATATGTGCTAGGCACTGTATGGTACTGGTACCTCTCTTGATTTTACATTATGGGGCAAAGACAATAGTTAACAAAACAAACACATTCTGAGATAGGTGCTAAAAAGGAAATAAACAGCGTTCTGGAAAGAGAATAGGAAGGGGTTGCTTGAGGGAAGGCACAGAGAAGGCTCCCTCAGAGACTTGTAGGGTAAGATCTGCAGGGCACACGCCATGGAAAAGCAGGGGAAAGGAGGAAGCACTTGCCAGCCAGTGGGAATAACAAGGGCACCATCCTTGCCGAGGGAAAGAGCTTAGTGATCAGACAGAGAGATCCTCAGTGTGGCTGGGACATGGGAAGGAGAACCAAGTGGTGGCCAAATTGTGCAGAGCAGTACAAACCGTAGGCAGACTCCAATTATATTCTAAGTATAATTTAATATCTTAACTTTGAGCTGAGGACATTGGTCCTTTTCCTCTATAGTTTGAATCAAATTTTATCCCCAAAGATCCTCTCTACCTATAATTAATGGCATTATTTCAAAACCCTGTGCATTTCAGCAAGAGTGCCAGGGTCTCAGTTCTTAAAAAGCAGGGACTTCGGGGCGCCTGGGTGGCTCAGTGGTTTAAGCCTCTGCCTTCAGCTCAGGTCATGATCTCAGGGTCCTGGGATCGAGCCCCACATCGGGCTCTCTGCTCAGCGGGGAGCCTGCTTCCCCCTCTCTCTCTGCCTGCCTTCTGCCTACTTGTGATCTCTCTCTGTCTATCAAATAAATAAATAAACAAATAAAAATCTTTAAAAAAAAAAAAAAAACAGGGCCTTCCTCTTTACTTGCAAATCTCCTTTGAGTTTTAAGCTAGCCCACTAGCAATGTATTACATGCATTTTTAACTATTAATATTTTCAGGACTAGAAAACATCTTAATTCTGTCTTCTAAAGAAAGAAAACTAAAATAAATATATAAAATAGACTTAAAGCCTTTGAAAGAAAGCTCTGTACTACTTGACAAGCAAGCCCGACGGTCTGATAGAGACACACCAACCAAAGCCAACTGAACGTGAAACAAGAACAGCCCAGAAAATGAAACCACTGTAAAGAATGATCTAGGCGTGAGTCACTCATTCTACAAGAGAATCACAGCTCTAGTTGCAGCTCCAATAATTAGAAAAATCCACTTAAATCAACCCTGGCTTTAAAGCCCACTTTCAGTAACCAATATGAAAACAGGATTTTGCTGTGCCTTAATGGGAGGTTATACCCTATAAATAGAGATGGTAATAATGCGGTGATTTCTCAAGCCTAAAGATGCAGCACTACTGGAAAGCTGACTACCTCTGCTAAAAGGGAAAGCTGCTGGAAAACGCTTCTGTGTTTGCATGACATAATTAAAGCTCAGACAGCAACCTTTGAAAAGCAAAAATACATTTCCTTCCTCAGCAGCAATTACATTAATTCCCTTTAATTTCAGGGCAGCCATTCTGCAAGAGAGGCAAAAGACGACATGAAATACTTCTTTAACCTGGATACCCCACAGGGTTTAGCTACTCATCTTACCTGCATGACTTAGCACACATGACCCATGTTCTCACACTGTAAGATGAGAGTCTGTTTTTATTTTTATCCCAGTGCTAAATTATTAATAAGTGCAAAGTGAAACCCAGCAGAGGCCATCTAAATTCCCGGAAGGGTCCAGGGGCAGGTAAATACAATGACCTTTTACAACCTGATGATCGGTGAAACGTAATAAATGAGTGCCTTACTGTATGCATGCTAGGATCATTAAAGTACCAAATTTACTTCTAAAAAAGAACATGTCACGAATATTTTTTTGTTAAAGATTCTTAATGCCACATCTTCTGAGATATGTCTCCTATTAAAAGAGAAAGTGAGACAGAGAGACAAACTAGGCCTGACTAAAACTGGGAATAATAAAAACATTTATTAAGCCTTGCTGCTGAGGAATCTAAAGCCCAGAAAGGCAAGGTACTTTCCAAACTCACACTGCTGCTCTTTGACAGAGTTAGAATTCAAAGATCCAACTCCAAAGTCGGTAATCTGCTAAAAAATATAAACACACACAACAGCAGCACAAATGGGGGGCAAAAATTCCTATTCTTCCAAATTCCTAAAACACCATTACACTTGACTTTTTTTTGTTTTTTTTAAGATTTTATTTATTTGAGAGTGAGAAAGAATAAGAGAACGCATGGGAGGGAAGAAGGTCAGAGAGAGAAGCAGACTCCCCGCACAGCTGGGAGCCAGATAGGGGACTCAATCCTGAGACTCTGGGATCATGACCACTTGACTTCTAAAACTAGGTGACTTCAAACTGGTAACGGTAGTTGTATCTGAAGAACAGGACAAGGAAAGGGACTGGAGGAAGAAAGGAATACTTTCTACTTGACATTTTCTACTATCTCCACGTCTTACATTTTGTACAGACATAGATTAATTTGTTTTTCAAATGTAGAGTAACTAAATCAGTTAAATAGTAAATGTCTACTCTTTTTCAAAATGAAACCAGGGGCATCTGGGTGGCTCAGTTGGTTAAGCCTGAGCTTAAATTGGTTAACCTGAGCCTTAGGCTCAGGTCATAATCTCAGGATCCTGGGACAGGGTCCTGGGATAGAGCCTGTATCTGCCCCCTGCTCAGCAGAGAGCCTGCTTCTCCCTCTCCCTCCTCCCCTCTCCCTGCTCATGCTCTCTGGCTTGCACAAGTGTGCTCTCTTTCTCTCTCTCTGAAATGAATAAATAAAAAAATCTTTTAAAAAAATAAAAATATAATAAAAATAAGACCAAATTTAATATCAAAAATTGGTTGTCAGATATTCTAATATCTCTAAAAAATATTTTCTGAATAAAATGAATTTCAAAGCATCTTCTAAATCTTTTAATTTTCCTTTCCTGCCTCCCAGAGGAAAAACATACATTGTCTACTCTCTCCTCACTAGATATTAGCATAGATAAACACAAACTGAAAGAATCTTCCCAAACTTTTGATAGGTAAAACTAACAAAAGACTTCTGCATAGTGCTTGATGTATGTACCACGCTAAGTTACCCCTGGAGGAGTGAGGACATGCCTTTTATCAAAGTATACCACTCTTGCCAGGAATTCCTAGAAACCTCTCAATAGAATAGCACTGGACAGACACGTTCTTATTTTTAACTTACTAGAAGCTAACCAGTTAAAGTGATTGTGTTGGAGTGCCTAGATGGCTCGGATTCGGCTCAGGTCATGATGATCCCAGGATCCTGGGATGGAGCCCTCCATTAGGCTCCCTGCTCAGCAAGGACCCTGCTTCTCCCTCTGCCTCTCCCACTCCCCCTGCTTGTGTTCCCTCTCTCGCTGTGACTCTCTCTCTCCATCAAATAAATAAAGTCTTTAAATATATATATATAAATAAGTAAAATAAAGTGATTGAGTTTTTGCTTAATTAACTTTAATGCCAGATACCAAGGACCCAAATAATTCTCTCAATTTCTTTACTAAAAGATTCTTTAAAAGCCAGTATTTAAAAATAAATAAATAAATAAATAAATAACCAACCAATGGCTGTGAGGTTTTTATTTAACAATATCACTTAAGTTATGGTACTGTAAGATATAATTTATATGATTTACCAATAAGGCAATGTTTTCTACACTTCAACAAATCATACATCAACTTTTCTAACTTCTGACATCATACATAGGACCATGTATTATTATTTCTCCTTAAACAGACACGATCTTTTAAATCAATTTATTCTGAAGTGTTTTATGTCATTGCTGTTAACAGAAAACCAGTATCATCTGCCATGTAGATTCTAGACATAAATGACTATTAAAATACATAATTTACAATATTTAAAAGTTTGTGCACACCACACATTGAGAAACAATGCTTCAAAATATCATGTTTGGGCTAATTTTATAGAAGAATAGCAGGCCAACCTGGGAAATTAAATAAAATCCTCTTTAAATTAATCCAAAAATATTTCTAAATCACTTCTTTTTATTAAATCCTATGGTCATTAAATCTTTAAAGCCTGTCCAGAAATAATATACATAAATTTCAGAAGCATTTTAAAATTTACAATGGTATTTCTCCATTCAGATCATTTAATCCCTCTGATACATAAAAAGTGATTCTTCAAACAACAAATGACTTAATATAGAAGGGCTAAACCAGACTTTTAGTCACAAATTGGCTGATGGTCTTTCTCTGGGGACATTTGCCTCAGTTCTAACTGTCTTTAGCTGTGTTTTTAGGTGCTATTATTTCTCAAAAAAAGACTTACTATAAAAGGCAACACAGACACACATCCCATATACAGCTAAAGATGAAACCTGTGCCCCTATTTTAATTATATTTACATTCTGTGACCTGTAAAGCGGAAATACTCTTGAGGATTTGATTTGGTCATCTGAGAGAGTATTCTTTAATTTTGGCATTTGATTTCCTGTTACTGGTTTACTACATTGCTTATTTATAAAAGAGGAAACAAATGCTGAGAACAGCCTTTCCCCTTCAGGTACTGCCACCAGAACACTGACATGATTGCTGTGAGATTAGCAGACTGACCATTTCTGAGTCAATTAAATTTCTTCAAAATAGAGAAGTTACCAGAAAACAGATGTTAAAAACAGTCTAGAAGCCCTAAAATTTACTAAATATGAAAAACTTAAACAAAAGAGAAATTTTCCTTAAATTTTCATACAGGTAGTTCTAGCATACGCAGAGTATTAAATGGGGACATTACAAAGATGTCCCTCTGTAGAATATGTGCTTTGGATTCTATTCCACTAATTAACAGTCGTGCACAGGCCTCTCTCCCAAGCCCCATATAACTTATCGTACTTGCAAGACAGCAACTGAGGACAGGGATGGGCAGAAGTAATAAGAGAATGTTTCCCTGGTGAAGCTAATCAGTGTAGAGCCCCCACTTAGTTTGAAAGCACTGCTCCCTCACTGGCTTCTCCCACCATCCCCGTATCTGTCATCTGGAGTTCCTCCCGGTCCACCAAACTCAATCTCAAAAGTCACCTGTGACCCTGGCCTCTCTATTCCATTGTGTCCATCCTCATCCAATCAATATCCAGACTGATTCTTTGTCTAAAGCCTCTACCGCCTGAGTGGCTGAAACAGAAGATTTGGGGACAGAAAGAAAAATATACAAGTATCTTCTCAATTTTATAAAACCACCACTTAAGTTCCCTCCAATGACCTGAGAGAGAGAGGCTCAAACACGTTAAGGGCCCTAAATCTTTAACTGCATTTAGTTTACCGGTGAATCTGCATTTGACCTTTCTGTCATGACTATACCATCACCTTATTTCAAACCCTTCTTACCACACTCTAGGTCTAACAAGGTTTCTTTCTGCCTCCCCTCCCGCTTCCTCCAGCAACTCTGGAACAGGACTCTGAGAGTCTCAATCCTGCCCAAAAACCCCAGCCAGACTGCCCACCCTTCACCAAGACAAGGTGCCAACTGATGCCTCACCATTCCAGAAGCATACCTCACACCTTCATCTGAGGTCTCTTCTGGGATACTCCAAACCATCTACGCTATTAAAATCCTTCCTATTTCATCAAACTTAACTTGAATACCACCTCTGCCATGCATTTTCTTCTTACGCTCAGAAACCCTTCCCCAATTCCTTAGATTCAACTATAAGAATGATAATGACCATGATAACGACGGTGATAATAAAAAGTTACAGGGTGCATACTATGTGCCAGGTACTATTCTAAGCACTTGACATAATTTGGCTTAATAATCCTCTCACAATCACCCTGAAGTTGGTTCCATTATTAACCCATTTCCATTTATACATGAAATGCTGAGAATGGGTTGCTCAAGGTCACACAGCTAGGGTGTGGTGGAGTCAGGCAGTCTGGCTCCCCACAGCCCTCCTAACCACTTCCTGATGGGCTCCTGACAGCTCTGTCGTAATTATTTCCCTTTAAACCCAAGTATAAAGCTCCTTAAGTGCAATAGACATGTTTTTATTATTTTTATACTTTTATAAGCCTTACAATGCCTCCTATCAGATAGATGCTCTGGGAATATATGTTTAGCTTTAAACATGTAAGGTTCTACAATGCAGCCACCCTGGAGAGTTAATTTAGCTTAAATAATAATCAAGTGAATGAGACTTTCTAAATGTGTCCCTACAATTTTAGTGATAATGCCCAAGGGAGCTAGTGAAATTAACTTTCAGAGCCCAGTTATTTGAGAGCATCAGACAAGATGTGTAATCAATTCTTCAGTGATGTACTAAAAGAAAAGGTAAGACAGATACTGATTCTACAAGTAAGAGCTCTAGCTCAGATGACGTGCATTAGCTTATACGAAGTATTTCAAGGGTCCAAGCACACTGCCTAACCCAGACATTCACTGTCCCAGTTCTCCTGTGTCTGTTTGGAATCTACCCACTACCACTCCCAATACCTGGTAAACGGCAGGAAGCAGGAGGTGGAAGAGAACATGCAAGTCACCAAGGATCAATGTGTCTGTACTTAACTTAATGCTTACAGTTTTGCAGGGGAACCTGCATACACACCAGGACATGGGGACAGTCCACAACCTCGTTAAGGAACTCAAAACTGCTGACAACAAGGGCTCTAAAGATGACTGGGGAACGGTCGGCAAAGGACCCTGACTCGACTCAAGCCTTCTTTGCAACATGGTCGCGTTTAGATGGCTACCTCTTCCCTTCCTTGGGACCACAGCTCTAAGCCACTTTGCTAGGGCAGGCTTCTTCCGCAACCTGATGAGATCAGGCCCCTCCCTCCATTCTCAAAGTGCACTGCCTTCCTCCCTCAAATTTTTACCCAAGTTAGTCTTCCAGAGTGATTTCAGTCTATCTCCCTGGCTAGACTATAAGTCAAGCAGGATGTTTGCCTCTTCTCTGTGCTCAGGACTCAACACTGCCTGGCACGTGGCCCATACTCAAAAAATGTCTGATGGATGCACAAACAAACAGCGGAGAGAAAGGGTGTGTTTTATGTGAGAACAAATGTGACATGGCCACAGGACATGGATCACCTAGCTAGATAGAGCATAGGTGATCAAGTGCAGTGGTCAGGCACCCCAAGTCCACAGCCAAGCTGCCTGGATTCAAATCCAGGCTCTTTCACAGAGCCATATTACATGAATTCTCTGTGCTTCTACTTCCTTACCTGTAACATAGGGATAAGCACTGTAACTGCCTCATGAGACTGTGGGGAAGATTTAATGGACTGATATGATATGTAAAGTGCTCAGATTTGTATTAAGCACACAGCTCTTCCATAGCAAGGGACCACAGAAAGGAGATAAACTTTGGTCCCAAAATATTTCTTTTCTCCTTTTGACCCGTGAATGCACGGGAATCTGGATCCACGACTGTTACTTCTGACCCCGGAGTCCTAAGGCCTGTCTATGTGTACAAACACCGAAACATGAGGCTGTAAATGTCCCCCATGATGGCTAGATACTAAGACTGTAACATACAGACCATCATTTAACTCTGTCCTCTCATTTTAAAGTACCCATGTTGACCCTATTCTCGGTCCTGCCTCTTCAAATGGCCATATGCATCTCCTGGTGCCTTAGAACCAACAATCATAAGATAAATGCTGTGAGGCATCTGGATGGCTCAGTTGGTTAAGCGACTGCCTTCGGCTCAGGTCATGATCCCAGAATCCTGGGATCATGTCCTGCATCAGGCTCCCCGCTCAGTGGAGAGTCTGCTTCTCCTTCTGAACTTTTCCCCTCTCATGCTCTCTCTCACTGTCTCTCTGTCAATAAATAAATAAAATCTTTAAAAAAAAAAAAAAGATACATGCTGTGGACTCTGTTTTATCAAACCCATTGTCAAAATACCAGAAGATCCTTGAGGTGGCCCACATCTTTCCCCAACAAAGTACATGTAGCCAGAAGAGAACTGATGCTGTACTCATTTTTCCTTATGTGAACTTCTCACGAACAAAAGAATAAGAACAGTAGGCAAGGTTTGTTTTTAGGAGAGGAAAGCAATTACCAGTAACTAGCAAAGAATGAGCCACCAAAGTCCATCGAATGAACATCTACAAAAACACACCATGAGGTGAGAAACTCTGCAAAGAGTTGAAACATAAAACTTTTAAACAATGAATTTTGGAAAAAAAAATAAAATTAAAAAAAAAAAAAAGAAAAAGGTTAAAAAAAAACACCTTTTAAAGTCTCTTCCTTGGCTCCCAACACTTTGATTCTCAGACTTCTTTCTTTTTATTTTATTTATTTATTTGACAGTCAGAGATCACAAGTAGGCAGAGAGGCAGACAGAGAGAGTGGGGGAAGCAGGCTCCCCGCTGAGCAGAGAGCCCGGCTTGATCACAGGACCCTGGGATCATGAACTAAGCCGAAGGCAGAGGCTTAACCCACTGAGCCACCCAGGCGCCCCGCATGATTCTCAGACTTCTTAAGTGTCAGGGCACTTAATTTATAAACCACTTTTTCCTGAAGATAGCATTAAGTTTAACCGTCATATGCAAGCACAAACAAAATGTCTAATTTTACTCTTTTTAGCAACATTTCTCTTCTTAATCATTTCCTTTCATTATAATCAGTGACTAAGAAAACAATATCAACATTAAGCTTTAAAACTTAAAAAAAAAAAAGAAAGAAAGAAAGAAAAGAAAGCCAAACATCCCACAAATGCACATTGATTCTACTTTTGTTCTCATTGTTTATGGAAATAAAAATATTCAGTGTTAAACAATCACTTACAAATTAGATAGTTAAGTCCGATTGCAAACCAGAAAAGCAACTGAATATTTAAAACAGCCTTTATTTTATTCAGTCTATTTAAAATCTGTTGTACTGAATAGCCTAATTAAAACAAGAATGAATGCACCTTGTCTTTAACACATTATGAAGCAAGGTGAGTCGTTCTCCCTGTTCTTCCAGTTTTAAGTCTATTATAAATCACAGATTATGAGGCCTGCAAAGACAATGCATTTGCTAAACAAATACGGAGGCCACACTAAGTCTAGAAGTCAGGCAGAATCTGATGCCAGGCCTCCATCCCCATCACTTATTTCTGCCCTAAAAATACTTAATACTCATCTGCATCCGTAAGAGAAGGTCTAGGGATGACCATACTCTTTGGCTGACATGATGTTAGTTCTGAAATAGTCTCAACTTCATCTCTTTACATTTTAATTTGAATTCGAGATTTGATACACAGTGGACTTTATTTATTTGAGAACTCATTTTTAGAACAGAAATACTATCTCTGCCTCTTGTGGGCGTGAAGAGAGTGAAACCAGTGGCAGCTCCTTTGATGGGAAATTTAGGAAGATCGTAGACAACATTAGCCCTCTGTGTCTTCCTAATTTGACAGGAAGTGGAATGTTAGCAGCCTGCAAAGATATTCGCCCAGAACTGACATCTACAGTCTGGATGAACACACATCCCTTGCTAGCCGATCTCAGTAACACTTCAGGCTTCTCCTGTCTGGAGACGGCTCATGTTCCAACACAGACATCGCCGAGCTGCTTGGACTTCATTGAACTAGCTCAGCTCCTTATTAAAGCAAACCAAGGAAATGCTAAACCAATGTTCTTAGCACGCAGAAGTCTAAAGAGCCCCTTTTAAAGGGGAAAAGGAAAAAATATTTGGTCCCAAGAAAACCTGAGTCCCTAGTCTCACACAAACTGAGTATAATGCTGTTACGGTACGACACACAGGTAAACATAACCCTGTGACACCGTCAGAAGCCAGTCTCTATAGGAAATAGAAAAACAGACTCACTCCAGAGCATTAATTGAATAACACCCTCAAATGGAATGGTTCCATGTCAAAAATTCCTCATGCTGAGTTTCACGGATTATTTCTGGATATAGCATGAATTTTATTTCATAAAACCTCTCAAATTAAGAAAGAAAAGCAAAAACAGTGATATGTTCCTTAAAGCAAGGACTGAATTTGATCAGGCTTAGAAGGAAAAGACCATAACTTCCTTTATGATGAACATGTAGATAACAGATCTACAACAGACCAAGCATCGATGTTTAAATTCTCTTAACACCTATAACCAATTATAGAATGTCTTCAACTTGTAGCTAAATCATATTCCAAAAGTGTATTTGTAAAGGTTAATATTTAGATCTCTGGAAATAGTTTCCCAAAGATAAAATCTTATGGTTGTCCATCTCTTAGGCTAGTCCAAAAATGATCATGGAGTCCATGATAATCATTAAAAATAAATAAATCATCTAAAATAAACTGTGGTGGAAAACATGATTTCAAAGACTAAAAACTAAAACTAAATAATTAAATTAAAGAGGCATGTTTGCGTTTTAAATTTTCTTCCCTCAATGCTAATACTTGAGGAAAGCCTGGATTAGAAAAATAAAACACAAGGAAACCAACGCACATGTTTTGAATGACTTGAAAGTGAACTTTGAATTATTTCAAATGCTTGACTGGTATTTTAATGTATCTAATTTCACTTCAAAATGCAGAGTTTTCCTCAGTATTTGGCATTATGATTAGGACTGATTCCAAATCTGAGGCAACAGGAGTCGTGGCAAATACAAGAGGAGAAAGATTTTCTTGCTGTAACCAAAGGGAGATAATTGGGAAAGAAAGTGGATGAGAAAGGTCAGAAACTTTCAGGACAAACACAGGGGGAAGACGCCAAACTCACCAGGAATGGAACCCAACCAGGGAGGGAAAGCAATATGACCAAAGTATGGCTTGCTTCCTCTGAACTTTCAGCAAATTATAGCAGCTTAGGCAGAGGTAGGAGGTAGACCAGACAACTATATGTATTCATTTTAGTAACTAGAGCAAGCACCTGAGGGACAAAAAAAGAAGCCTTTTTGAATATAGGCATCTTATCCTTTTCCACATTGAAGAAGTTTTGTCGAAGAGATGTTATCCAAACTTCTAAGACAGAATCCACATAGCATGTGAACTAAATCTCAGATCTAGAATCTCCTAGTAACTTGTAAGCTACTGTTCTTTGAATTGACTCAAGAATAGAAAACCAACAATGAACACAAACAAGGAACTGGTTGTTCTCTTCCAGTATTTACAAAGATTTGTTGCTTAGAGAAAGCAGGAGAAACAAGAGCTTTGCCCATCAGTCAGGTGTTTGCAGAAAGGATTCCAGGGCCATTTTTCTGAGTCTTAGTCCAAACTGTTCAAATATATGCCACAGGACAGAACTGTCCTTCAAGAACACAATGGAATTAATCATTCTGAAATGTGTATAGATCTTTTAAAGAAGTAACCATGTTCCCTGAAAGTTTATTAATTCCACACACAGTACAACTGAAACAACTGAAGGCCATTCCACCTTAAATAAAAGTAACTTAAATCCAACCAACAGATCTATTGCATGCATAGCCAATATATGTAACATATAGGATGTCTATCCACCTTCCCTGCAGCTACTGGAAATTTCCCTCCCCTTCCAGCTCACTGCTGTAGCTAAACCTCACTGCTTTCAGAAAGCCCCCTCCTTCACTCTGCTCGGGGATTTCATAAGCTGTCTGTTGATCAGCAGCAAGACTGGAGGACAGATTTACTCGTAGTAAGGAAAATAAGGAAGGAGAGAGGAAAAGAAGTAGATGAGCAGAGAATTTGCCACAGTTTTATACACAGGTGGTTCATTTCTTCATTCAGGAAAGAATTACTGGTACCAGACACCAAGAACAAGTCAGATATATTCCTAACCTCAGGAGTAGCCCTTTTACATTACTTCCTATCTTCTTTTTTTTTTTTTTTTAACTTTATATCTTCTAATAGAAGCCAGGGATCCCCAACTTCGAATATGCCTCAGAAAAAACCTTCAAAGCTGTTTTAAGATATCCTGATTTCTCTCCCCAGAGATTCTGATTCACCAGATATGAGAAGTCTGGCCTGCGGGTATTTCTGACACAAAATCATGGTTTAGAACTGCTGTTATAATAAGTCTTACAGAAGTGAGGCTAAATACCTGAATTCTATCACAGAACTAAAAATACATACTGTTTCATTAGCTTTAAGTGATAGTTGATAAGGAGGCCAATATTCTCTGTGAAATTCCAAGGGTACAAAAAAGGCTTTGCCTATGCCCTTGACAACCCATGTGACAAATCTACTTCTTCATTCATGGGTCTTCTAGTAGGGTCTGAGTTATATTTTAGGGACACAGAAATGAAGACAGTAGGGAAGGCAGACATGTAAATAATCAGACCATTACGGCATGGTAGCATAAGAGAAATCTGAAACCCAGAGCCAACTGTACTATGGAGAGCTTTAAGCAGAGTACTGAAAGATGAGTTTTAGAAGTCCTTTTCAGGAGCGCCTGGGTGGCTCAGACGGTTAAACATCTGCCTTCAGCTCAGGTTATGATCTCAGGGTCTTGGGATCGAGTCCCGAATCAGGCTTCTTGCTCAGCTTCTTGCTCTCCCTCTGCCTGCTGCTCCCCTGTTTATGCACTCTCTCTCTGTGTCAAATAAATAAATATTTAAAAAAAAAAAAAAAAAAAAAAAAAAAAAAAACCTTTTTCAGTGCAGAACAGATCATTTCAACTCTCCAACAGCTTCCCTCGTGGAGAATAAAATCCAAACTCTTGCCCTCATACAACAGCCCTGCCAGAGACCTCAACCCCTTTTCCCCCGTGTTCCGGCCACCTCAGCTTTCTCTTGCACCCTCGGTCATACCAAGTTCATTTCCACCTCGAAAGGCTTTCTACATCCTATTCCCTCTGCCTAAAATGTTCTTCCTCTTCATCAGATTAACAGTCATCACCTCAGGGAGGGTTTCTCTCAACTCCCAATCCGAAGCAGCCAGCCAGTCGCTATGCTATTACCACAGAGTTGCTGTCCCACGGCAGAATATAAGCTCAATGAAGGCTACAGGAGCCCTCTACTTCCCTCTTTCGACTAAGCTAACAGGTAAATCACAAAAATCCAAGTTTTACGCGTGAGCAAGTCAGAGCCAATTTCTGTGACATGTAACCATAAAACTCAAATTATGACAATACTGCTTTTCTACATTAAGGAGCCAATGAGGAAAGGAGGAGCAGGGAGAGGAAGGTAACAAAGCAACAGGAGAGAAGTGATCAGAAACAGAGGGAGCAGAAAGGGGTGGAAGTAGCAGGGAAAAATCAAAGATGAAGGGGAGCCACATGGAGAGAACTAGGAGTGGTAGGTGAGTAACAGCCATAAATGGAAGCCAGGGCAAAGTGTAAGAGAAGTGAAACTGGTTATTTCACACAGTGGTGCTAACTGGGACTCTCAGCTCAGCGCTAAGCTGGGGGCTGCTAACGAATGGGGAAGAAGGATGGAAATGCCAAAAGGGAGTTCTGGTCCCTCCCTGTTCTGTCTCTTGGGTCAAATTCCTTAATTTCTCTGGGTTTCCTAGTGCAGTCAGGAGGAGTTGTGGGGAAGGGTAGGAGTGGGCAGGCAGGGCAACGGGAGGATCTCTCTCTAAGATCTGTCTGCTTCTGGAACTTAGGGAAGAATCACTGTTCTGTACATAGTTCCACTGGAGCAATTCTTCAGAGGAGAAACTATTGTTGGAATTGCTAGAGTAGATACAGTAAAAGCCAGAAGCCCATCTTGGTATTTAACTTCAGATCTAGGTCAACCAATATTCCTTTAAAAAAGCAAAATAGAGTTTATAGAAAGAGTCCAGTGGCCCACACTCTGGGTAAATCCCAAAATCCTTTATTGTATTAGAAGGATCTTAATCAACAACTTAAATCTGACTTCCTCTTCCATGAATTCAGAAGGAAAATATTGTCATCAGTGAGTACACATGTATAAAATGTAGTATCTAATATATTTTTTTAACTCTTTGCTAATAATGGCATAGCCCGATGCCAGGATGTCCTAAAAATGGATGTGGTTGGTTTTTAATTCATACTTTTGCTTGGAAACAAGCAAAGAAAATGATTTTAGAAACTGTTTTAAAATGTTAATCCCATTTTGTCACTCTTTCCATTAGTTCACAGATGTGTTTCCAGGAAAAGAATAAAAATGTAAAATGTGGCTCCGGGTAAAAAATGTAGTTTGCTGCCAAAACTACTACTCACTTGCAGACACTGAGAATTTTCTCAACTTTTCAGACATTTCTGAAGGGAACAGAAATATCTTATCACAACCAACAAGCGGGATCTTAAGTGTCCCCAATTCCAAGGCAGACAATACCTCACAATGCTATTAAAGGAGTTACAGCATATCCATCAATTCTTTGTACAGGATGGGTCCATTCCCATAACTTCTAACAAGCAGTTGATTTCAAATTAAAGCAGCCAAGACCCTGGTGTGCGAAGTCAAGGGGATACAAACACAAGGAAGAGTCACCTGTTCCTTCAAGGAGCTCACTCTAGTGGGAGAGAATTGGCAAAGCAAGTGATTGCAAGGAGTTTATTCTAGTAGCTGATACTAGACATAATCAACTGTAAGATGAGGTAAGAAAAGCTAGCATTGCGGGGTGCCTGGGTGGCTCAGTGTGTTAAAGCCTCTGCCTTTGGCTCAGGTCATGATCCCGGGGTTCTGGGATAGAGCCCTGCACCAGGTTCTCTGCTCAGCGGAAAGCCTGCTTCCTCCTCTCTCTCTGCCTGCTTCTCTGCCTACTTGTGATCTCTGTCTGTCAAATAAATAAATAAAATCTTAAAAAAAAAAAAAAAAAAGAAAGAAAGAAAGAAAAGAAAAGCTAGCATTGCTTAACCGTCTGGGTCAAATACTAAGAAATGACAAAATAAGCAGTTGGGGAGTAGGGAAGGAGTAGACAAACAAATTATGGGGAAAAAAACCAGGAAAGATTGCTCTGAGAAGGGAATTACGGTTTTCTCTTATTACTTAGAAATTTCTCAAAGCAAGCCCCACTAAATGACTGACATACCACCTCTCAACACAAGTGTCACATCTGATTCATCCCACGGTGCGTTATGTTCACATGGAAAGGTTTGTCTGTCTACTCATTACTTTTAAACTATGGACCATAAATGTTACTCCCCTATTCAGTCATGCTCTGAGGTACTGTAGCAACTCCTCAACTTTTGCTCTGAGGTAACACTTTCCTAGTCCCACTACTCACTTTGATTAACTGAATTTGCTAACTACATCCCCAGTTCTCGGTCCTCATCATAAAAGCTTAGTTTTCCATAATGAAAACTTAGGGGCTCTACAAGCATTTGTCATGAGGGTTGAGGGGGGTAAGCACAGGGGACACAAGGCTGGGGCAGAGGAGCAATAAAGAGGAGAACTAAGACAGACACACAGGGCAGAGTGGCACTAACATGGGAACCTAGTAGCTGACATGGGCTTGGCTAAGCTTCTTCATGCAGTCACCACGTTTTGGGCACTAAAGGTCTTAGGAATAACTCAACACACAGTAACCTCACCAGGAGCTCCAGTTAGCTTCTCTTTTATTTAAAATTTCAGGAAATACATATGGAGAAGGCTTTTTATTTCAATTCACTGTCCACAATGGGGACAAAGGCTATTTTACTCACTACATCAAACAGAAGAGATTTCTTGAAATGAAACTTACATAGATTAAAATTATGCATTCAAAAACTCTTACAAACCTAAGGTTTAAGATTAGATGTCATGAAGTGCATAAGGCATCACGTACCATCGGCATGAATACAGAAACTACACTGGACAAGGCAGTCCCATAACAGACTCAGAGACCGGGGCTCAGCACTGGCTCTCCAGGGCCCCCAGCACTGACCTGTGCACAGGCCTCTCTCATTCAAGGCTGTCACAAGTGAATAAATGCACTTTTTGGCTGCCAGGAAGAAGGGGATGTGTAGGAGTTTGAGGGAAACATAGTGATTCAAATGAAAGTAAGATAAGACAAATTGCAGTTACTTGAGGTCTTAAAACAAGACTCAGCTTTTCCCAGCCATCAAGTTATCAACTGAATCAATGTCATGTGGAAGCCAGCTGGACATCTTGATATTTAGACAAAGGAGCTTTATGAGGAGTTCAGAGCACTTTCCATTTTCCTTTAGCTGTTCATGTTTAATCGCAGGCTAACCCAGACAGGCCAAACAGTCACCTGAATATTTGGTGCCAAAACTGATACCTTAAACAGCATGCACATACATTTCAGATCGAAGCACAGATTCTGCAATGGCTGTATTTTACAAACAGAAGGTAACTACCCATTTTTGAGTAGCAAAATCAATTTAATAGGGTAAAGATTTTTTTTTTTTTTTCATAAAATAGGGCAGAACATAAAATCAGTTTACCTTACCCATTGTAAAGGAAGAATTGTTTCATGTACATTTTGTTTCGGTTATACATGTGAATCATATGTACTAAAGGGCAGTGTGAAATATGGTTCTTACTGAGGTGTTTATAGTGAAAGAAGCTTGGAAAGCGCTGTCCTGAGATCCGGCCTGAACTGCTTCATGCTGGTCCTTGGTTCTCCTGTTTTCCTATCACTCCTGATACTTAGACCTTGTCTAAGTTACCCATGGAGATCCCCAAAGCAAGCATCAGCAGAACTGCCACTGCATTTGCCACTCCATTAAGGTGTTTGTGGAGTGTTAGCCCCATTAGCCAGAATTAAAGCTCAGATGCTACCTGGAAAAGAAACTGCATGACTGAGTGAAACACTGCTTTGTAACTGGAAAGCTCTGCCCTTCCACACTACATACGATTTTGATTCTTCTGCAGAAAATTATGGTGTAGCTGTAGCATTATTCCAAGACTAGCGCTGCTCAGTTACATGCTGTGAATGGATAAAGCTCCAAATAGGAACTTGGGGATTTGGGTTCTAGTCTCTCACTAACTGGATTTGACCTTGGGCAAGGTACCTGATCTCTCTGGGCTAAGATTGTCCAACTGAAACATGAGGAAGCAGGACTGGAGCAGAGTTTTCCTAGTGAATTTCTTACAGTGGTACCTTCAGGGTTCTGCAAAAGTGAGTCTACTTTTCTAAATTACCATATATCTATTTTTAGACAACAGACACAATAAACAACAACAGAGAAAATAAAAAACACAATCCAATGGATCCAATATAAATTTTTACCATGGTGGAAATCACCATGGCAGTTGTTCAGCAGCCAAATAACTTCATTTTGCATAGAACTTGGACATATTACCTCCAGAGGTTTATATTCTGCATATATTCTAGTATATATATATAAAAAATTCTGTATATATGCTCATAAATATCTCACTGAGCAGGAAGTTTATAGTGCTTCACTGGGGATACATCTAAATGCAAGTCTGTTCTGTCTAGATATTTGTATAACTCTAAGCAGAGATGGCTCCAACTTGCATAATTGCCAGGTGAGTCCCAGGCAAACATACATAGGGCGTGTTAATTGCAGACTAACCCAGATGGGCCAATCACCTGCACTCACATCAGGCATTACAAATACATTTCAAGTGGCCAAAATTAAGATTCTCATCTATAATACTGATATCAAATGGTTATACATATTAACAAAGCCCATTTCAGTTCTAAAATTGCAGAGTTATATAAAATATTTTGTCTTACTCAGTAACCTTAAAAATATAAATTAGTACATCAAGACACTAGGATTCTTGCTATTATTTTTACAATTAGTCCTGACTTCATAATTTATTCTTATGTACTACAGATTTTAAGTTACTCCCTATTAAACTTTCAGGAATGGTGGAAGATTAACTTTTATTTATCTATGTTATTCATATTTATTTATTAAGCATTCAGCCATTCAAGCCACAAATATTTACTGAGCACTTAGGATATGTCCTGCAGTGTTCTAGATGCTGGGGCTATTGTGAGGAACTAAAACACAGCTCCATCCCTTAAAGGGAAAGATAAACGGGTAAATGCACAATTCTAAGCAGTGAGAAAGTACATCCCCTTAATTCAGTATGTAAGGAGGGACATAAGCTTTATAGACATAAGCTTTCTCACATAGAAAGTATATGCCTCTTCAAGGGTACTAAGGATTGAAAATCGGTGGGTACACTGCTGCAAGCATAGTGAATCAGCACTTAAATCTATGTACTAAATACAATGAGCTCACGGGCATGTGCACGTGTGTGTGTGTGTGTGTGTGTGTGCGCGCGCGTGTATGGACGTATGTGCATATAAATGTGTGAGCTTATTTACAGCTCAGAGGAAGTTCATTACCAGGATGCCAAAAGGAGAACAGAAGAAAAATAAAATACTGAAAAGATTTCTTCAGTTAAACTTGAGAAACACACCTTTCACCAATCAAATGCAAACAGCTGATTTTCCTGGCCCACAGCTAAATGTCACATGCAAGGTGGGCAGAAGGGTTGAATGAAAGATAATATTGCTCCTCCTAAATGCTGAAAACTAACAGAGTTTCCAAATTCAAAGAGTTTAAAATTGAAAATGCTGTATGATCTTCGGGAGCCTCACCTGTTTTTAAAACCACCAAAAATATAAGCCCAGGGCGATAAAAGCCCGTCTGGCCCATTTACAGGCAACATTACAAAAGCATTCTTGCCTATCAAGCTCTGAAAGGAAGGAACTGCAAAACAGGAAGTTGCCCTGCCCCAGCCTTGAGCCACACCTCCCTTCCTCTCCACAATTTCCATAAGCAGAAGAAGCAAACGCTATCTGTTAGATGTACTGAGAAGCCACAGAGGTGGACAGAACACTACCAGCTGACATCTGCTTTATTACTATTTCAGTAAATACTTAAGGTAAATGCCTTTATTATTTTGAATCAACATTCTTCTTGATGATTTCACCTGTTTTTAGATAACACATGCTTAACCTATAGCTTTTTGATGACAAGTTAAAGCAGTTCTGAAATTGCAATTTACAGATGAATTATACGTTAGAGATTAAGAAGACTAACATGTTTGTCCCAAATGATAAAAACAAAAACAAATTCAGAGTTAGTTGGCCTAGATTACCATTTTTCAATGGTATAAGCACATCTACATGAACCACTTTTAAATAATACTATTCCGAATATAATTTTCTGTGTATTCAGTAGACCACTAGGTGTTTAATAATCGAGATCCATTATCAGCAGTTCCTTTGTACTCAGATGTATGTACCTATTAACAGCATTTTTGAAAAGTAACAGAACTTAAACAGAAGGTTTATGGACTTCCTAATTTCTTGATGGGTGCGATTTCTAGAGGTCTACATCTATTGCTACAAATTAGATTCAGGGAAATGACTTCTTTTATATATATATGATATATATATATACACATATATAATATATATACATACATACATACATACATACATATACATATTTGAGAGAGAGCAAGTGTGGGGCAGGGAGGGGCAGAGGGAGAGAGAAAGAGAGAATCTCAAGCAGACTCCCCACTGAGCACAGAGCCCAACTCAGAGCTTGATTGATATCATGACCTGAGCCAAAATCAGCAGTCAGACACTTAATTGACTGAGCCACCCAGGAGTCCCGAAACAAATGATTTTCTTAGAGGAAAGAAGAGACTGATATTTTTCAACTTTTTAAAAAGTATTTTATTTATTTATTTAACAGAGAGACACACAGCAAGAGAGGGAACACAAGCAAGAAGAGTGGGAGAGAGAGAAGCAGGCTTCCCACTGAGCAGGGAGCCTGATGTGGGGTTCAATGCCAGGACCCTGGGATCATGACCTGAGCCGGAGGCGGACACTTAATGACTGAGCCACATAGGTGCCCCTATTTTTCGCCTTTTTTTTTTTTTAAGATTTTATTTATTTATTTGACAGAGAGAGATCACAAGTAGGCAGAGAGGCAGCAGAGAGAGAGAGAGGAGGAAGCTGACTCCCCTCCGAGCAGAGAGTCCAATGTGAGGCTCCATCCCAGAAACCCGGGATCATGACCTGAGCCGAAGGCAGAGGCTTTAACCCACTGAGCCACCTAGGTGCCCTATTTTTCAACTTTTAGTGATCCAAATACAGAAAACAGATTTGCAAAACACCAACTAGTCAAAAGTTAATAAACCTACAGATAAATGCAAGAATAATAAATCTCATTAATAATCAAAAAATGATTAGTAAAACAATGAGGTATCATTTTCTCTAATTATATTTCTAGATTTTTAATGTCTACAGCCAATATGCAAAGGTATATGATACAGGAGATTTACTTCACATATTGTCAAATCTAGTACAAACTGGCATAAATATGGTAATATGCTCCAAGAACCTAAAAAATGCTTAGGGGTACCTGGGTGGCTCAACGGGTTAAATGTTTGCCTCTTGATTTTGGCTCAGGTCATGATCTAAGGGTCATGGGATGGAGCCCAGCATTGGACTCCACGCTGAGCAGGGAGTCTGCGTGAGATTCTCTCTCTCCCTCTGCTCCTCCCCTTCACATGCACACATGCTCTCTCTCCCTCTCAAATAAATAAATAAATCTTTTTATAAAATGCTTACATTTTAAAAAATCTATTAATTCCACTTCTGGTGACCTAAAGACAAAAATCCACAACAAGAAATACCCATAATGCCAAATGATATTTGTCACATAGTAACAAAATGTTGCAGAGGCGTCTAAAATGTTAAACAAACAATGGTATGCCCTCTAAATGGAGTATTATTTCATCATCTAAGTAGTAAAAAGGCAAAACATATGGAAGGCAAGTGAAAAAAGGCTGACAAAACTACATTGCAGTTATATGTCAGTGACTATTCGGGTTTAGAATAATGTCTTTGCAGGAGGATTTTCCTACTTTTCTTCCATAAGGGGTTATGCCACTTTTTTAATTAAAAACAAAACAAAACAAAACGTTTTTAGATGGTATCGGGAGAGAGACAAACCATAAGAGACTCTTAATCTCACAAAACAAACTGAGGGTTGCCGGGGGGAGGGGGGAGGGAGAGGGTGGCTGGGTTATGGACATTGGGGAGGGTATGTACTATGATGAATGCTGTGAAGTGTGTAAACCTGACGATTTACAGACCTGTACTCCTGGGGCTAATAATATATTATATGTTAATAAAAGAAAAAATAAGCAATTTTTTAAAAAGGTTTAAAGGTTTAAAAAAGTTTTTTTTTAAACTTTTTAATTAAATTCACTAAGTTATCCCCTTTTCAAACTAGATATTTAAAATATATTTAATCATTTCCCAACCCCTCCTGCCCCAAGAGAACATCTTCCCCTCCATGCTGTTCTCCCCCACCCCCCTCAATATTCCTTCACCAACTTGGCCTACTGGGGTTGATCATCATTGGCCCCTCCCTCTTTGACCCTGGTCCCCAAACACCCTCCCCAGAAGGCATAGAATTATTCAGCTTAGCATCCTCGACTCCCAGAACAAGGCCTCATGTATAAGGGCTGGAAAAACACTTGTTGATTTCTATTTATCCAATTTGGCATCCACTGCACATTTTTCTCAATTATTTATTACTTATCTGTCCCCATTTTAAGCCAGGCATTCATTCTTTTTTCTATTTTTCATCTTTTTTATTCCCCAGAGCCCACCACAGTGCTGGGTTGCTAGGTCAAGCTCATCTGAGCTAAATAAATATTTACTGAACTAAAGAATGCCTGAATACACATCTCAAAAATGAGAAATCTGCTTGGTTCGTACAGTTTCTTCCTTTAAAAAGCAAATAGCATCCTACAAAAAAAAATAAAATAAAATAATCTCTTTCCTATACCTTCCAGTGATTTATCCTAAGCAATAAACAGATAAACAACCATCTGAGTGTCACTGAGCCAAGGAAGGGCTTAAGCGTAAAACAGGGGAGAAAGGAGGAACAGGCTTCAGCTCCTCAGAGGAAGTAAGACAATAGTTCAGAAATCTTTCTGGGAGACCACACTTTTCTGCCAGCCGCCAGCTATTCCTAAATGCTTAAAATGCCATGCCCTGCCCCAGGACACCTGCATGAGCATGACCTCCAGCAGTCCTCACCACAACTATGTTAGGTGGGGTGTTATTATCTCTATTTTAAAGATGGAAAAAAAAAAAAACAAAACACAGGAATTTCAATGAGTTAAATAACCTGCTCAAGACATAAAACTACCAAGCAGCTTCAAGGCCAAACCTGTGGCTCTCTGCTCAAGTCGCTGCTCTCAACCACTACACCAGATGGAGAATGGCTTCTCTGCAATTAGTAGTAGACTTAGAGGTAGAATATAACTACTAAGGCGTTAAGTGTAGTCTCCAGAATAAATAGCAGACATAGACATGATTATAAAGTCTACAGAACTTAGCCTTGTCATCTCTAATTCAGACATGACATCTGGCTCAGCCCAGTTCCAGTTAATCCATAATTAGACCCCTTATTTAGCAATGTGAGGACTTAACAAGTGGGTTAAGGAAAATACATTGTGGTTACCACCTCTGCTTAAGCATCCCCCACATATCTGGGAGGAAAAAAAAAAATCTTAATTCTTTAACTCTGAACTTCATTTTCTAAGCTAAACCATCACATTTGTTGTAACTTCTCACACATATTATTTTTCCAATCCTCTGGTCATCATGGGCCTGATCCAAATTGTCCTTGACCTCTTTATCATACTTCTGTGAACTGAAAACAAGATGGTAACTAGCAAGGATTTGGTCTTTAAGCATGTAGCAAGAACCTAAACAATTCATGCTTGCCATCTTCAAACTCAGGTCAGAGTACTGTGGCTGCCACTATGGTCCAAGCATCCTGACCCCCAACTCCAACTCCACCCTGAGTACTGTCTTGGAAGGCAAACATCTTCCTGACAAAGTCGATCTCTTCTTAAAACCTGTGCCCTTCATCTCAAGAAGGATGATGTCACAGCTCAGGAATAAAGAGATACTTCATGGGGAGGGACTTCCCTGAAATGGTATCAGTTCAGCCTCACTGTAATCTCCAGGGGCCACATCATTCCAGCAACCCTGGCATTAGAATCACCCACAGAGAAGGGTTTGTGGATTTCCTACTAAACATGGTGTTCTATATTTTATCTCCGGTTTAATACTCATGACAGTGCTATGAGATAAAATGTAAAAAGGCTCTCCCTCACGTCAAGATAAGAAAATAGAAACGCAAAAGCTTGTGTGACATACTTAAAGTCCTAATCTAACAGAGAAAACACAGCAAAGCCGTGAGTCTGTACGTGCATGTTTGGCACAAGATGTCACACTCACAAGCAAGATAGGATAGCTGCAGAACAATACATATGCACCCAAAGCTACCAAGCTGTATGCTGAAAGAGGTTAAAACTCATCACAAGGAAAAAAATGTTTTTGTCGCCATGCATGGTGACAAATGTTAACTGGACTTATTAGCATGATGATCATCTTTCAATATACACAAATATTAAATCATTTCATTGTACACCTGAAAGTAATATAAAGTCATGTCTATTATACTTCAATTAAAAAAATAATTAAAGGGATTCCTGGGTGGCTTCAGCTCAGGTCATGATCCTAGGGTCCTGGGATGAAGTCCCACATCGGGATCCCTGCTCAGTGGGGAGCCTGCTTCTCCCTCTGCCTGCCCCTCCCTTTACTTATGCACACTCTCTCCCTCTCTCTGACAAATAAATTAAGTCCTTAAAAAATATATTTAAAAAGTAAATAAATAGAAAGAAAGAAAGGGCAAGACAGTAAATTTTAAATTGTATGTATTTTACCATAATTTTAAAAATTGGAAAAAAAAGTTCATTCAGAAAAAAGGCAAGGTAATGATGTGACTTGATGCAGCAGGTACTGCCCTATTTATCCAATTTGGCACCCTTGGACTCTGATCTCTGCTTTGATTTTACATCTTTAAAGATCAGAGTGGACTCAGTCAAGATCACAGCATTCTGGTAATGACGAAGATACCACTTTACACTTCATGTCCGATATGATCATTCTCTGTTTCCCTCTGAAGTTACCTCAAGGGAGTTAACTTCCTTCCTTCTTCCATATTTTGTCATCGCATTGTTCATTCATTGTGTAGACACAGAGCACCTACTATGTGCAGGGCACAGTTCTAAGCTGATGCCCAGTGCTGAAATACTGAAATAGATCCCAACCAGTTGGTAAATAGCTGCAATCTGCAGCATCCCACGCCCCTCCACACCGGCCACCTCATCTCTTCCCTGGGACTCCCCCCATGCTGGACTTCCCCATGACTCAGCATAACAGGAAGGCTCCATGGTGGCCAGCTTCCAATTCAAGTGGCGAACTGCTGGGCCTAACCCCTTGTTAACTGTTTTATCCCCTCCCAGACACAGCAATGAACAGAACAGACAAGGTTCCTACCCTCTAGTCTCAGAAAGCGATAATAAACAAGCAAATACATAAATGACTCAGATAATTTCATAGAGCAGAGTGCTATAAAGAAAACAAAACAATAAGGGACTAGAGGGTGACGGGGGTGGGGAGGGCAGAGTAACACTTGAAAAGACGTCTCTCTGAGGAAGCGACATGACAAGGAATCAGGAAGGCAAAGGTTTTAGGTAAAAATGCTTCAGACAGAAAGAACAGAAAGGCCTTCTGGTGGGAATAAGCTTGAGATTTTCATGGTTAGAAGGCCAGCGTGATGGGGGCATCCTGAGCAAGGAGAACAAAGGCGTAGGCAGGGCCAGATCAGGGAGGATCTTACTGGCATTGGTAAGGAGGTTGAATTTAATGCCAAGAACAGTGAGCAAGCACTAGACAGATTTGAAACAGGGCCGTGAATGATCTAATTTATATTTTTTAAAGATTCTTCTGACAATTGTGTGGCAACTGTGATTAAACAAAACCAAGAGTGTAAAAAGGAAACAGTGTATGATGCTCTGGTGGTCATCCAGGTGAACAGCGACAGTGACTAGAGCTAGGGGACAACAGAGATGGAAAGCAGTATTCTGACTCAATATATGTTTTAGAGGCACAGCTGTTCAAACTTACTGATGAGTATATGTGGGAAGAGGAAACAGGAGGAATAAAAATAACTACTATTCCTTGTTTCAGCAAGCCACTGATGGTAGTCCAATTACTAAGTAGGCAGGGACTGTGGCAATAAATAGGTTCATAGAAAAAAGGAATAAAAATTCTGTTTTGCCACAATAAGTGTGAGATACCAGGGCACCTGAGTGGCTCAGTGGGTTAAGGCTTCTGCCTTCAGCTCAGGTCATGATCCCAGGACCCTGGGATGGAGCCCCACCTTGGGCTCTCTGCTCAGCAGGGAGCCTGTTTCCCTTCCTCTCTCTCTGCCTGCCTCTCTGCCTACTTGTGATCTCTCTCTCTCCGTCAAATAAATAAAATCTTTAAAAAAATAAACAAGTGTGAGATATCTTTTAAACATATAATGTGGAGATACAAACACGCAGTTGGATATTTGACCTTAATAATAGGAAGATCCCCAGAAGATTTCAGCTTATCCAAATAGCAACATTTAATACATCTGTAACTTCATTGAGATATATGTATAAGGCACATTACTGACTCTCTTCCTACAAAACTTGTGCCAGCCATTACATGCATACACACAACACGAAGACACCAAATTCTCTTTAATGAAAGAAGATAATTCTTGGTTTTCACTTTTTTAAGCGTTGTGTCAAAAAGCTTTCTGGGGAATGCATTTCCAAAACTGGAAAAGAAAATCAATTAGGAAACGAACGGCACAAGAATAATTACTTTACATGGCTTCTCTAGACTGTAATGAGCATGGGAACCCTAGCTCGTGCTGCCCTCAGCACTTCTTCAACCCTGCTGAGACTATCCTTCCTTCATCTGGTTGCATTAACGTGGTGGAAACGTCTGCGGTAGATGTATCGTATCCCAAGCTCAATGCATCTGTTGTAACTGAACTTCCTTTCAAAACTCCAGAGGTACCACTGGTGAAATTAAGGATGACCCCAGAAACAGGAAGGCTGGGCATTAAAAAGAAGAGAGGGAGGAGGAGAGGGTGGGAACGAGAGGAAGGAGAGGAGAGAGCAGCTGATGACCTCTTCTTGATGGCAATCCCTTATGACAGAGGACTCCCAGAGAACATTTACACGCATCACAAGACCCCTCAGGAAAGACATGTTTGCTCACGTGGCTGGAATCCAGAGGTTATTACAAGCGCTCCGTATTCTAAACATGGTGCCAATTCTCAGTTTCGTAAGAGTAGTAATTATCAACGCAAAGTGAAAAATAAGTCTGCCTGCTTAATTCAGCCTACCAGCACACTTCACTGAAGCTTCAGGCCAACAGCCAGCTTTTTGTGCACGCTTTTAAAATAAAAGCAATAGTTTGGCTACCACTGCAAATAATCCTCGTATCCTCAGAATTGGAAGGAAACCTAGAGGTCATTATAGCCAACCCTATCATTTTACAGATAAGGAAACTAAATCAAGTGAAGAGAGATAAAGTGGCTTAGCCATCATCCCAGAGACGCTTCAGGATGAAAAAATGTTTTTAGTCACGATTCTTGATATTATACCATGCTGCCTACAGAGTGAGAAGGAAAAGTACTGCAAGGGCTGATATCAGGCTTTACTGGAGCTATTATCAGGGGCAGAGCTGGACATCTCAGCCCTGGAAACAAGGCCCCAGGCTGCAGTCAGGCTGTCTGCTGGTCACTATTCTCAGCCTGCACCCTAAAATAACTGAGAGTCTTTCCAATGCCACCTCTGGTCTTTTTCCCCCATGGCTTCTGGTGTGATGTGGCAGAATCTGATGGATAGTAGCTGGTACCTCCTTTCGTCAAGATCTTCTGAAGGAGCCCCTGAAAGGATCCCACAGCATGTGCTTCTAGACCCTCCCCAAGGATGATCAGAAAGGACGCCTCGTCTCCTGCCTTAGACCGACATCCTCCTAAGTGGGTATCACATATGTCCCTAAAAAGCTAGTATAGGTTCCAGAGGAGTGTTAGCCCTGATGGTTTCTGCCTTCCAAGTTTTGTCCAATCCCAGTATATAGAGAAAATTCTAGAAATAATCACACCAAAACTTTCCAGCACATTCACATGGAACTCAGGTTTACATTTTAGCGATTACAGAGAATAAAAATTCCAATCAAAATTATTTGGGGAAAGTCCTATCCAGTTCTTAGGGAAGTTGTAATACATGGAGGCTTCATAAATAGTTTGCCTACTGCAAACACATGTACAGATTAATAAATAGACTGATAAAAATAATACTAATAACCCATCCCCATGCAATCTATGATTTCCTCTTTGGCGAGAGGCACACGTCAACAGTCTTTAAAAACCTTCCACTATACTGGGGCACTTCAAATGGTTCAGTAATCCAACTCTTGATTTCAGCTCAGGTCATGATCAGGGTTGTGAGACTGAGCCCCACATGAAGCCTGCAAGCCTGTTTAACTTTCTCTCTCTCCCTGTTCCACTGCCCCTCCCACCCCTCTCTCTTGGGGGGAAAAGAAAAAAAAAAAAGACCTTCCACTATAGGGGTGCCCAAGTGGCTCTGTCCCTTACATGTCCAACTCTTGATCTCAGCTCAGGTCTTGATCTTAGGGTTGAAAGTTCAAGCTCCACGCTGGGCATGAAGCCTACTTAAAAAATAAACAAAATGAAATAAATAAAAATAAAAATCTACTATATATTCTTTTACCTAGAAATATTCTTTCTGGATATTCTTTTTTTAGAAACACCTATACAACTGCAGGATCCAAGCTACCTATGGCAGTTCTAAAATTCTCTCATTAGCTACTAGGAAATAAAATCTGGGAGTTTAACATCCCATGGATAGTAGTCCCCATCCATTTCCAGCATGCTAATAATTTTCACCATCTCCCAATTCCACTGAGAAAGTGGCCTGGATTTTATGTGACAGTGGTAGCATTCCTTTGGCCCGAATATAGAAAATAATCGTGAAAAAGTACTTACGGCATAAGCACCTATCAAAAATGCCGCATTTGCTCTTTTCCGTTGATCAAAACAGGTGTAGTGCACTATTTTCTTTCTTGATAAACTGTATGACTAAAAAGAGGGAATAAAAAGAGTGTAACTATAGAGACAATGTTAAAATATACAGAAGATAAACATCTCAACTTCCAAGATGTGTCACAATCAGTGAAATGTAACAACTTTCAACTTTTGTTTCTATGCCATTTGTACATGAGGGTGGAAGGTTACTGGCCATAGACTTTTTGCAGCCAAATCCTGATGCAAATTTGACAACAGAACAGATATTTCTCTCCAAGAAGGGAGACATGCAATGGGAAATAATTAAATTACTGGTGTCTTTATTAGTGGGAATATTTTTGAAAACTTAATCTTTTATGTAAAATCTAATCATCTTTTCTCTTTTTTGAATTTTTATTATTGAAGTACAGTTGACATACAATGTTTTATTAGTTTCAGGTGTACAACATACTGATTCTATAATGTTCATCATGATAAGTGTAGTTATCATGTGCCATTATAAAACATTAATACATTATTGATTATTTTCCTATGCTCCACTTTTCATCTTCTTAACTTACTTAGTTTATAAGTTTGCACTTCTTTACCCATTTTATCTACTTCATCCACCCCACACACCCCCTCCTCCTCTCTGGCAACCACCAGTCCATTATCTGTATTTATAATCTGTTTGTGGGGGGTCTTTGTTGTTACTGTTGTTTGTTTTGTTTTTTAGATTCAACATATAAGTGAAATCATATGATATATGTTTTTCTTGGCCTTATTTTACTTAGCACAATACCCTCTAGGTCCTTCCATGTTGACACAAATGGCAAGTTCTTTTTTAAGGCTGAGTAATTATTCATCCTTTTTCTTTCCCTAAATACCATACCCACTCCCAGAAAAGTTATCTGAACTTTTCATATTTTAGTTTATTTTTAAATGTGTCAATCATCCTATTTTCCTAAGAGCACTAATAGTAATATTAACAGAGCATCAATACTCATATTTTCTTTCTAGAATGCTCTATAGAAGTCTGCTTTTACTTATCTGAAAATAAATGGTTAATAGGAAAAGACAATGCATCAAAAGGGTGATATCAGCAAACATCTTAATACAATACATGGATTCAAGCAAACAGTTATTAAGCACCTGCTCTATTATAGCATGCAATATGCTGCATGCTCAAGTACTCAACTAAATCCAAAAATCAGCAGCTTGGTTAGGCTATATACATGCTAAACATGAAAAGTAAAAAGCTGTTAAAGTGAAATCAAAATAGTCATCAAACTCAAACATAAAACAATGAGAACCTGATGCAACTCAATGAAATCTGCTCAATTTCCTCATATGTCAAAACAGTTACAGCAGTTTTCAAAATGCAGATACATAGGTACCTTTTAATATTCGTCTGTAAATTCAAACTGACTGTAAAAGCAGCTTTTTATACCTTACACATTGACCACAACCCACAGAGTACCTGCTTTTACAGCCCCTTCAAAAATGTGAGAGAGCTCGACTACCTCCCCTTCTTCATTCACCTTCATTCCACCTGCGAAACTCTTCCAGTTCTGACGTCTATTCTACATGAAGCTGCAATGTTCCAGCTTTAATGAAACCACAGAAGACTCAGCTATATGTATCCCAGCGATGAGCCTGGAAACCCTCACCATTCCTTTAGGCATTTCTTTCCTAATCAAGAATCACTTATTCTGAAAATGGCATTGCTCTTTTAAAGTGAACTTCGAAAAGGAAGGTTTTGCCTCAAAGTGGGTCTCATGACTGAAGTCCTCATTTTCAGACAGGCTTATGAAAATACCCCTACGAAATAAAGCTTTAAAAATACATTTTATTCAATTCAGTTCAGTCAATGCACTTAAGTTATCTAAAGACTTCAAGGTCACTATCAATAGTGCTGAAACATATCTCCTTGCTTCCACAATTTGTTGTTTGCTTTCTTTCTAAGATTTATTTATTTATTTATTTATAAGAGAGAGAGAGACAGCACACAAGCAGGGGTGGGGGACAGAGTGAAGGAGCAGAGGGAGAGAGAAAGGAAGAGACGCAGACCTACCCCTGAGCATGGAGCCCCATATGGGGCTTAGTCTCACAACCCTGAGATCATGACCTGAGCCAAAATCAAGAGTCAATGTTTAGGGGAACCTGGGTGGCTCTGATGGTGAGCATCTGACTCCTGGTTCTGGCTCAGGTCATGATCTCAGGATTCTAAGACTGAGCCCATGTAGGGCTCCCTGCTCAGTGGAAACTGCAGCTGCCTGCGGACTGCTTGAGATCTCTCCCCTCCATCTCCCTCTGCCCCTTCCCCCACTCATTTGCTCTCTCTCCCTCTCTCTCTCTCAAATAAATAAATCTTAAAAAGGGTCGGATGTTTAACCAACTGAGCCACCCAGGCACCCGCTTCCTCTGTTTGAAACCATTGTCCACTGGACATTTCCTTTTGTTATTTTATTATTTGTTGGCTTGCTTTTGCCATTTATTGTTCTCCATCAGTAAGTTAGGCTTGATTTACCAAAAGGAGAGTCAAGGCCGGTAAAACCTAAGCAGATTTTGTGGTGTCTGATCCCAAACCTAAAGACTGCCTTCTACAGGCTGGGCATCCACAAACATGAGCCAGGCTTAGCATAAGGACTCAGCTCTTTTGGTCCCCAACCTGTCACTAATTACATTTCCTGGTTCCCTGAAACACCTGTGGGGAAGAAAATACCCACAACTGATCTGGACGTTTGGATTGTCTGTTTTGATGCCCTTTTCCAGGAAGAATTTAGATTTCACAACAGACTATTGCTATTCTTTAATAATGTGAAACTAACTTTATTTTACAAATCTATTCACCAAAAGGGACAAACTCATAAGGCTGTGCTTTTGTCACCAATAGTCTTTTTGGATGATTTCAAACGTTTTGCATTTGCTTGGTTTTTGTTCTTTTACTCTTCTTTTAAAGTGTATGGGATATACCTTAGTATATGTTTCAGAGACCATCCTATAATGAAGCTAGACGGTGAAATTCTAAAGGAAACTTTCTTTTCACTAAAACCTACAAATTTTTTAAAGTAAATATAATACAAATTCAACTTTATAAGAATTTTTCAACTTTATAAGCTTTCAGAAAATACATCAGATAATGAATATTCTTGCAAAATACACCTTCAAATTTTAACTATTTTAAAATATCTCCTATTGGAAGCTGCCTATAGGATGGAAACAGATTTTTTTTTAACATCCATCACAATACATAATTACAGAATTTTTTTCTTGTGATGAGAACCTTTAAAATTTGCTCTTTTGGCAACTTTCAAATATATAATATGGTATTATTAACTAGGATCATCATGGTGTACATTACAACAACTAACTTTTTAACTACAACTTTCTAACTTTCAGGAAAATTTTTTAAGCTCCTAGCATCTACCATGCATAGATATTTTGGGAATTCTCTTGTTTTTCTCAGTGAAGTCTCATAAGCATTACAGTCAAAAAATGATCCGCCTAGTGAAGGTTGCCAGTGAGTCCCAGGTCAGAACACAAAGTTTCAGTTCTCACTCAAGGAGTCAAAACTAATTCACAATAAATGATAACAGAGAAAACTCTTATGTCTTACTGGCCTTGTCCTAATTTCCTTCCTGACCATGGCCAGGCCTTCCTCTCATAGGTCACCCTGCCCCAGTCTTACACCAGCAATGTTATCATAACATAGCAGATATTCTGGTCCTGGAATAAAAAATTTCAAGGATGGGGCGTCTGGCTGGCTCAGTCAATAAAGCATACAACTCTTGATTCGGGGTCATGAATCCAAACTCCACACTGGGTGTAGAGATTACTTAAAAATTAAAAAAAAAAAAAAGTTTTAAAAAATGACCTACTACATATTAAAGTATTCCAGAAGAAACAGTACAATCTATTGGAGACACCAATGACTCAAGTCCCTTTAGAGAAACATCCCTGAAGAAAGAACTTCAAGATCTTTCCTGGAGGAACTTACCATTGGAAGAGAAAGGTACAGACTAGAGACAAGAGGACTCTGATTTATGAATGAGCCCAGTAGATATTTTCTCAGATTCTGCGCTAATACCAAGAAAAAACTTCATGCCTCCAAACTGAACTGCGTCTTCCTTACTTTGGTGCAACTCCTCTGTGGTTCAGTATGCTGACCAGGCCCTTCAAGGAGAGCACTTGCAGAGGCACCTGGGTGGCTCAGTCAATTAAGCATCTGCCTTCCACTCAAGTCATGATCCCAGGGTCTTGAGATCAAGTCCTGAGATTGAGTCCTGCATCAGTTTCCTGCAAGCAGGGGGCCTGCTTCTTCCCCTCCCGCTCCTCCTACTTGTTCTCTCTCTCTCTCTCTCTCTCTCCCCTATCTCAAAGAAATAAATAAAACCTTTAAAAAAAGAAAAAAGAAAAGAAAAGAAAAAGGAGAGCACTTGCAAAGTTAGACCACCACCTCTAGCTTCAGTGAGCTACCTGCTCTATTACAGACACTTTTTGCTTTACATGAGAAGTTCAGACATTACAAAAACACTGTACAATAACAAAGTTAGGACCTGATAAAACAAACGAGCGTAGTCTTAAATATAAAGAGGAGAATATCACAGAAGGAATACTAAGACTTCTGGACTATTTGCTTGCTCTGAAGCAAGCCTGCACACGACCAATTACAAATGATAACCTGCAGCCCCCACTCACATATATACAGCCTTCTGAACCCTCTTAACCTAAGTGGATGTAGTCAGCTCTCTCTAATAAGGACAGCTAACATTTATTGCTACATTCTATCATTCTCTAAAGCATAGAAACACTACCAAAGGGGTCCAATTTGACCAGAACAGTGTGACTCCCAAACCAGAGGTCCTGGGCAGGCTTAAATAATGAGAATTCTGTGTCTCTGTTTTACCAAGAGAACAAAAGCTAAGAGCCAGAGAGGGCCTGGCTTATCACACTAGGCCAACATCTCCTATGTCAGGTCCCAGAGAGTGGGGTTCTCTCAGCGAGTATGGTAGATGGAAGAAATCCACAACTCTCTTGCTGAGCTTGTTTGTGTAAATCCCAATTATAAGGCCAAAACAAGTTTCACGATTCAAAATTTAAATAATTCTCGGGCCAACAGGGCCGCCAACAGGGCTGGCTCAGTCAGAGGAACATGTGATTCTTAATCTCGGGGCTGTGGGTTCAAGCCCCCTGCTGGGTGTAGAAATTACTTAAAAACAGAAATCTTAAGAAAAAAGAAATAAACGTGCATTTAAAAAAAAAATTGGGGGGACCTGGGTGGCTCAGTGGGTTAAAGCCTCTGCCTTCAGCTCAGGTCATGATCCCAGGGTTCTGGGATCAAGCCCCACATTGGGCTCTCTGCTCAGCAGGGAGTCTGCTTCTCCCTCTCTCTCTCTGCCTGCCTCTCTGCCTACTTGTGATCTCTATCAAATAAATAAAATCTTAAAAAAAAAAAAGAATTGGTTGAATTAATCAATTATTACTAAAACTTTTCAGAAATAAAAAACAAATATCAGGCACCTGGGTAGCTGAGTCATTAAGCGTCTGCCTTTGGCTCAGATCATGATCCCAGGGTCCTGGGATTGAGGCCCACACTGGGCTCCCTGCTCAGCGGGACGCCTGCTTCTCTCTCTCCCATTCTCCCTGCTTGTGTTCCCTCTCTCACTGTCTCTCTCTCCTTCTGTCAAATAAATAAATAAAATCTTTAAAAATATATCAATCTAAATTATATTTTATTGTTATACTTCATTTTGTTAACAGGCTGTTTCTAGGGTAACCTAGGGAGCTTATTAAAACACAGATTGCTGGGCCAAGAATGTTATTTCTAACAAGTTCCTTAGTAATGCTTACATTGCTGATCTAGGGACAGCACACGGATAATCTGCTATGCTACATGAAATTGTGACTGGTCAACCCCTGGAAATGTTTTACACAACTACTAAAACACTGTCCATTTGGTCGAGTAGCCCCAAAAGACATATTTAAATTATCTTAGGAACTCCAAATAATTCCATATGCCTTTTAAAAACATGTTATTAAAAACACATTTCCCCAGATTCCTCAGAAAACTGTATCACAATTTGTAAATTCTTGCATTCCAGATGATAACAATTTACAAAAAGATCCTTTAATGATTCAATAACTGAGCTGCCTTAAATGGCATTATTCCAGAAGTTCCAAGTTCAAATGCCCTCAGAGACCAAGAATTTGAAGTGGGTAAGTTGGTAAACTAGAAAAGCATGCCCTATCCCAAGCAGACTTAGCTCCATCCTCCTACTCCCATGTAGGAATCTGGGCCCATAATCACGTACTTTAATATTTAAGAGAAGCCCAAAATCCAGAATTAAATGGAAATTTTCATAAATTACAGATGTTAACCATGAATTCAAAAATTTTAAACAGCATTCATGCCCAAGAAAACACTACTAAACTGAATGTAGCCCATAGGCAACCAGTTTGCCAGATCTGTGTACCAAGATACTGTGGCTTAAGAAAGTTCTATTGGCTTTATCGGCATGAATTGAGCAGCTGTTACGTGTCAAAGACGGTGCTGAACAATGGGGTAACAAGGGAGCAGAACCTTAGTCTCTAGCCTCATAAGCTTTCCCAGTCTAATGAATATTTGATGCTAACCAAGGGGGAAATATTGACCAAGGCTTATTACAAACAAAAGAGAACAACTATCTAGGGATGCCGTCATCACAGAGCAAAGACCAACGGAATGATCTTAATTACAGGGACAGCAATTATTTCCTTTAGCAAGGTTAAAAAAAATAGATAAGAGATACAATATAGTATTGAATATCTATTGAATAGTATATCTAGAATATAGTATTGAATATCAATTAAATATACGATCAAACCTCCAGAAATTTCCAGAGCTGGACTGCTTACCTGAGAGTCAGAGTTTTACCACTTGCTATGAAAATCATGACAGGCATGCAATCTAGCATATAAATGTTTAACGGTACTTGTAAACCAAAGTACTCCGACGGCTACGAGAGAATAATAAAAATTAAGATAAGGGTATTGACCCCAGTCAGACGTTTTCTATCTCATAAAAGAACGCTGTGTGAAAGGTTGCATTCTGGAGACCTCACTCCTGCAGAAAAACAAGCCACGGCAATTCAAAGAGAGAAAATGCTGACATGCTACAGGAATCACAGAGAGCCCAGGCTATACTCGGATGGCGGTGCCATATACAAATCATGCACTTGTTCAGCGTAGGGCAGGAGACCACAAACTACTCAACCATTCAAAAACGAGAGGTGGCGCCAGGTGGTGTAATTAAGCTCAAAACCAAAATGAGCTCGTGCACATGCGTGCACACACACACACACACACACACACACAAAGAGTTAATGCATAATTTCGAAACACAGATTTTTAAGCAGCCTTTTGGTAAAGTTGTCTGCCATGCTTAGAAGTAAAATCTTCAAGTCATTTGGTTGGAACACCATGTTTAATTAAACCGTGTGAATGAGCCTGATAGAGCTAAGGAAGACATTAGTGCAGCCTGGACAATATGTTCTTTAATTAATAATAATAATTTAAAAAAAAAAAAAACAGAGCCCATGCACTTCCCTAAACAAGCAAGCTTGGCCAGTGATGGTGCTCAGATTATAGCTCTGGGGTTGTGGTGACCAACGCATCATTCTCTTACAGGTGACTAGGCTAGCCCAGTAATGGCCGCAGCAATCAGCGTCTCCAAAGCAATCAGTTGTCATCTCATTGCAAAAGCGAGAAAATGAACAGGTCCTCCTGTCAGCAGCCATGACCTCTACATGTTTTACCTCCAACTTTCCCAGGAAAGGGATATTCTTGAAAATTTTCTTTGGCTGTACAAAACAAAATATGGTTTAGGTTTTTATTTTGAGCTAAAACAGAATAGGTTGAGTAGTTTCTTTAAAAAGAAAAAGATGTCTCTGTATGGTCCATTTTATTTCAAACCCAGTATGTTTCATCAGTGAAATGGCACATTTGATCAGAGCAGAAGTGAACACGTCAGAGAAAAGTTGCTCATCAGGATTATTTGACCATGATGATAATCTGGTTGATGAAATTTGGGGATTCTCCATTAATGGGGATCTTCTTGCCTCGAGACTTCTAAATGGGAATCAGGAAGGACTCCGTGTCTTGCTAACTTTACGTACGCTCACTCCCATGTGAATTAACACTGCTTTAGAACGCGATACCTCTTTAAACTACATCAACTATCTCCAAAATGCAACTTGCTTTTCTTCCCCCCAAAGCCTATGAACCTGAAACAGAAGATAACCTCATGAAGAAATCTCAACACATTTTTGTAGTTATAATAAGAGGGTGGTCTGATCATTATATCAAAAGAGTTCTTGTGTATAATCACCTGATACCATAGCAGGTGCCTGGTTAGTGGATAGGATTACTGCACTGATTCACTCAGCAACAAGGACAGTCCCTGAGCCCCCACCATCTGCCAGGCACTTTCAATGCTTTAATACAATCGTCCATTTCACCAGGCCCCCCCCCTCTTTCTTTTACCCTGAAAGGGCTATGTGGGAGGTTTTGTACATTTAAAATTACACTTCTATCAATATTCTTTTAAACCTTTTAAAAGCAGTCCTCAAGATTACTATAATTGTCCTGCTGAATCGTAAAAGCAGTATTAAAAAGAAATTACTGTCCTAGAAAATGTCCCCTTTTTTCAGTGATGCTTTTAGGTTTATTTTTTTGTTTTGTTTTGTTTTGTTTTCCCACAGACTGAGGTTTTTGTTTTCTCAGAGGGAAAGTGAAATCAATGGTTAAAACTGTATTGACCACTGGGGCACCTCGGTGGCTCGGTCAGCTAAACGTCGGCCTTCGGCTCAGGTCATGATCCCAGGGTGCGGATGGAGCCCCATATCTGGCTCCCTGCTTAGCAGGGAGCCTGCTTCTCCCTCTGCCTGGCACTTCCCCTGCTTGTGCTCTCTCTGTCAAATAAATAAATAAAATCTTTTTAAAAAAAGAAAAACCCCGGGGCGCCTGAATGGCTCAGTGGGTTAAAGCCTCTGCCTTCAGCTCAGGTCATGATCCCAGGGTCCTGGGATCGAGCCCCACATCGGGCTCTCTGCTCAGCAGGGAGCCTGCTTCCTCCTCTCTCTCTCTCTGCCTGCCTCTCTGCCTACTTGTGATCTGTCTCTCTGTCAAATAAATAAATAAAATCTTTAAAAAAAAAAAAAAGAAAGAAAGAAAGAAAAGAAAAGAAAAAAAGAAAAAACCCATAGTGACCATTTTAGGAAAAGCTAGTTCAACCATATGTTTATAAAACTTTCCTATTATTGTATCAGTCATTGAAAGATTTTCTTACATGACTAAGTATGAAGAAGGTATTGTTTTTTAAAATATCACTACGTTGCTAGAAACCATCTTCCCTTTTATTAGCCTGTATATTCTAGCCCTGTGTTGTTACCATTGTCTGTGGCAAGAATCCCTTTAAGAACTGGTTTAAAAGTTATGAGTCTTCTCAGAGGAAAATGTAAATACACATAAAATTTTATATATAATTTCAGGGGTTTATGGATCTCTTAAAATACCAAATTACTAAGTTCTGGTCTAGCCTCTCAATCACTGATGGCATTTTACATTAAACAACATATACAGTTTTACCAATTTTTCTCACTTCAATAAATCTTCCTTCTTTGGACTGCTTTCCTCATCACAGAAACTACTGACCAGAAATTGCGAACTACAACCTATCACTGCACAACACTTAGTGCTGGTACTTTTTTAAATACAGTTTAAAATTTTTTTAAATAGGTTTTTTTTTGTTGATGGTAGTAATTTCTGCTTTTGGTTTTTGTTTTGTGGTTTTTGGTTTTGGCGGGTTTGTTTTTTTTTTTGAGATTTTATTTATTTATTCAAGGGAGAGAACAAGAGACAGAGCACAAGCTGAGGGGGAGGGGCAGAGGAAGAGGGAGAAGCAGCCTCCTTCCTGAGCAGGGAGGCTGAGAAGGGAGGGAGCCCAACATGGGGCTCCCTCCCAGGATCATGACCTGAGCCTAACGCAGACCCTTAACCAACTGAGTCACCCAAGCACCCCTACTTTTGGTTTTTTAATCTAAGTAGATGTTTGATGGATAATGTTCCATTCTAATCAACATAATTAAAATGAAAGTCACTGGGAATAGAATGCATATTGACGCACATGAAAAATAGCAATAAATCACTACCTCAAATCATCAACCTGAAAAAATTACCTTTTGAGAATATAAAAATTAAAAATTTAGAATGCACTGCAAAATATTACCTATCTACATAAGGTATCAAATAAAGGAGAAAAAAAAACCATAAAAAGCTTTATTGGAAGAAATAAAAATTACCGAAGTAGAAAACAAGACATGCCTAAAAGAGCTAGGAAACCACACCACAGAATTATTCTAAGTTGTAATCAGTTAAAATAGTGCCAAATTATTCAGAGAAGTAGAGTTTGATGACCAAGTAAACACTGTCATATCTGGTGTTTAAAATGTCACCAATCAGGGTGCCTGGGTGGCTCAGTCAGTTAAGCGTGTGACTTCGGCTCAAATCATGGTCTTGGGATCCTGGGATGGAGCCCTACACCTGGCTCCCTGCTAAGGAGGGAGTCTGCTTCTCCCTCTGCCCCTCCCCCAGACTCGTGTGCATGCTCTCTCTCAAATAAATAAAACCTTAAAAAAAAAAAAGGTCACCAGAGCGGTTTCAGCAGGGTAAGTAAAGCAAAAGTGAGGCAGAAAAGGATTAAGAAATCAGTGCATAGGGGCACCGGGGTGGCTCAGTGGGTTAAAGCCTCTGCCTTCGGCTCTGGTCATGATCCCAAGGTCCTGCGATAGAGCCCCACATCGGGCTCTCTGCTCAGCAGGGAGCCTGCTTCCTCCTCTCTCTCTCTGCCTGCCTCTCAGCCTACTTGTGATCTCTATCTGTCAAATAAACAAATAAAATCTTTTTAAAAAAATAATTAAAAAAAAAGAAAAAAGAAATCAGTGCATAGTGAGGATGTCAACAGTATTCTGAAACCTCCAAAGGCAAGAGGCTAAAAGAGGACCTGTCAAGTCGAGTGGGATCATGAAGTTCATGCTAAGATCAACAGAAGTTTCAGTGTGTCTGGGGACCCTATGCCAGGCATCGGGGACACAGAATTATATGTCATATCCGCACCTCCTAGGAGCATCTAGTCTAGTGAGAGAGAGCAATGCCAACAGGTAATTATCATTCTTCAGTAATAGAGATCTGCACAGAGAATTCTGGGAAAACAGGAGGAACCTCCCACCTTCTCCCATAGGATGAAGAGATCCTAGAAGGCGTAAAAAAAACAAGGAGTGACCAAACCAGAGAAAAGGTATTCAAGTCAGACTGGACGTCACAAGGCATCATGTGGAGCAACCACTGTGGCTCAGGGTAAAGTGTGTGGCTGGTTGTCAAGGGAGTACTGTGATCTCCAGGAAATCAGTGAGTTAGCGCATGAAATCATCCACTGGGGAAGACAGCAAGGGTGGCAGCTGTCAAGGCAAGCAAGACGAAAGACATGGAAGGAATGTGCCCAAGACGGGTGAACATGGGCTGCAGACGAGAAACACCAACAGGGAGCCTGAGGGCCTGGAGACTACATGAAGGTGAGGCAGACAGAATGCAGGAGGTACGGAAGGAGAAGGGTCCATTCAAAGCAGCAAAGTCTGGAGTCTGGGTTCCTGGAAGAAAAGCAGCTGGAGTGGCAGTCACAGTCCCCGGAGCAAACAAGGCAGAGGAGTCTCGAGACCCCTGTCGGATAAGGTGAAGTCAGCTGGGGCAGTGTTGTGAGCACACCTGGAAAGATTATAAACCACAGCGGCTCCACTAGCAAAGAAGGTGGAGAGGAGCAGGAGTAAGTCAAGAGCCTTGAAATCGAGCCCCTACTTGACTTTGCAGCCTTGAGCAAGTCACCTGCTTCTCCCGGGCCTCCCCTTCTGCACTGATATAATTAGCTGGCTGGACTAAATGGTCATTTCAACTCCTAAAATTATTTCAGATAGCTTTTGAATGTGGAAATAATAATAGGGGGCTGAGAAGGCATTCATAACCTGGGTTGAAAAACTCTTACTATTATTTCTTACCCAAGGTCATAAATGTTCCATTAGTAACTTTCTTCAGCATAAGACATTACAAAGACCTTTTATATATTTTCTAATATAATCCTAACCACCCCTCTGTGGGAGCTCGATAATCCTGGAGTTATAGCTAAAGAAACTGAGATTCCATAAGACTGAAGCAACTGTAGCTTTGGATTGGTAAAGTCAGTCTTTTTCTCCTAATATAGAGATTCTACTTGGATGCTTCGAAACAACCCATGACTTACTAACTTTTGGGTTTTGAACATTCATTCCTTCGGCAAGTAACAGGGTGCCCACTAGCTGTATCAAAGCTAAAAATGTCCTTCTAGGAATCCATCAGATTACCTGATTGCTGAAATGAACCAAGGGATTGCTAAACTCTATTAAGCTTTCATATAATGTTGAAAGAAAGCTTTGTAAATGAAAACAAATTGAAACAGATCCATGTATACACTTACCTCTAGGGTTTGGTACTGAATATGATAGAAAAATAGCCTTACTCAAGCCAACTTCTCTTACGTAACACCAAGTCAGAGCAAAAATTTATTTTCAAAATGATTCTCTTCTCTTCAATCTTCTAAATAATAGGTCGCAAATTGTTAATACCCAGTTCATACCAACTACATACTAAGAGGGCTAATCAAGAAAGCAAAAAAAATTCCTAGGTCCTCAAAAGGAAGAAATAAGCTTTAATTATTTATGAACTACCCTTTCCTTGTTAATTCATCTACTAAAAATTCACTTTATGTTTTTATATTAAATCCTTCTTAGGATATTATTTGCTTCCTTGGTGATTACAAAAGTTTCACCTTTAATTTCTAAACTATAGGCAGTAGCTTCTTTTCTGAAGAATGTAGATCAGTTAAAGGAATTTACATACATCTTTTCAAATCAGATAATCTTTATAAATTAATTCTTTAAACACTTGATTCCAACAGATCTTATGTTATAAAATGATTGACTAAAAAAAAAATATCTTTGGTATTCATTCATGACCATTTAGCATTTTCAGATCAATGGCAAAAATCTGTGAATGCACAATATATTTTACAGAACATTCTCTACTACAGCTGTCTTATACCTAAATTCAATAAAAATCAATCAAATCAAAAGACGATCACTAAGCAGCTAATATATACAAGGCACTATACTGTGTCACATCAGTTACATTTTAACCAGCAAAAAGAATAAATGACCTGAGCATTGTAATTTACCAGTCATCTTTAACAGCATGCTAGGTGGTATTTGACCTTCCAAACCAAAACATTACATTTAAGATCCTCATTTAGAAAACTGGAAGAAAAAAAGAAATGTTCCTTTCTATGTGATGAAATAACTTTACCAAAACCAGGAGTATACATATTGCTTTTCCTCATATATGTTTGGAGTTTAAGAGGAAAAAAAAAACAGGTAAAATCAAAAATAAAGATGAATACCGCATGTATAACCCAAATTCTGTCATAACAGGTAAAGTCCCTATTGTATCACTACTAGTTCATCAATCTCAGCTGTTAATTCTACAAAGATGACCTTCAAGAAATATGTCAAAATTTCAATATTGATAGCAGCAATGTCTACGATAGCCAAACTATGGAAAGAACCTAGATGTCCATCAACAGATGAATGGATCAAGAAGATGTGGTATATATACACAATGGAATACTACACAGCCATCAAAAGAAATGAAATCTTGCCATTTGCAATGATGTGGATGGAACTAGAGGGTATCATGCTTAGCGAAATAAGTCAATTGGAGAAAGACAATTATCATATGATCTCCCTGATATGAGGAAGTGGAGACGCAACACGGGTGGTTAAGGGGGTAGGAGAAGAATGAATGAAACAAGATGGAATTGGGAGGGAGACAAACCATAAGTGACTCTTAATCTCACAAAACAAACTGAGGGTTGCTGGGGGGAGGGGGGTTGGGAGAAGAAGGGTGGGGTTATGGACATTGGGGAGGGTATGTGCTATGGTGAGTGCTGTGAAGTGTGTAAACCTGGTGATTCACAGACCTCTTCCCCTGGGGATAAAAATACATTATATGTTTATAAAAAATCTTTAAAAATAAATAAAAATAAAAGGTAAAAAGAAAAATTTTTTCAATATTGATCAGACAGGAAAGGCTCCAGAGCTTCTGCCATGCAGGGATGAGTCCTTTTATCACCTGGTTTCAGAAAAATCATCCTAGGAAGGAATTTGATAGACTCATTAAACAACAACCTGAAAGGATTTGTGCTTTCTTTCTTAGATCACTATTCCAATGACTTCATTCCAGCTCACATTTCAATTCATCCTGAAAAATGAAAGAGGTTAACGTGTCCTTTACGGAATACTCAGATGGATCAGTTTCAACTTCTGGGTGAACTCCTTATAAAAATATCCAGAGATCAAGATTACCTAACTAAATGGTGTATGCACAGCAATCCCAGTGGTCAAAGTCCCAATGTTTAATACCAAAACATAAACATCACCATAATACTCACTTTCAGTTTCTTGTTTAGTTTACAGCAGTATCTGTACACCATTGCCAAGTTCAGAGGTCCAAAATCTGCATAAAAACTGAGATTTAAAATAAAAAAGTAGTATTTAGTAGAAATATAATTTTCAGTAACATCAATACTCATTTTCATTTTCATTAAAATTGCAAATTTCAGCTATCATCAAGAATAAGGTTCAATATATAACTGATTCGGAGAGCCCAAATAACTCGTGGTTTCACCCTACAGAGGATCACAAATCACTATAATCAGTCTCCAGTCTCTTAACAGGGAACTGTTTGGACAATTCTGAGTTCTACCTCCTCCTATTTCCCTGCCAGGACACTCAGGACAAGGACTGAAAAGCAGGCAACAAAAGAAGCAACAAGAACATAACACATATGTTCACTTCCTCCTTGTACTTATCACCTACTCAGTCACTAACTATTCTCCTCAAACACTGCTCTCAGTTCTCAAGGATCTTCAATCTAGCGGTCTTCTTTCAGTTTCCTTCTCCTTGAACTTTGCATCATGTGACACACAGACCCTTCTCCCTCTCCCCACCTGGGACATCTACAGGCTATAGTCAGCAGTCCATGGTTCTCTCGTACCTACTATCATGAATTTCACAGATAACCCTATGGAAGAGAGATCGATTGCTTCCACACTTGAGACCCAGCATCAGCCTTTTCATCTTCAACTACCTCCGAACCTCACATTTACAGGTCCTTCCATCACCTCAAACTCAGAACAGCTAAAACTCAACCCACCCTTCCTTCAAATCAGCCCACCAGACTCAAAACATTTGCTTCTGACAGTTACTCAGGCAGGAAAAACTTGCAGTCACAAAAGGGCAACAAATAAATATCAATTTAATTCTCATATACCAGAAAAGCCACTACTTTTAAGTCATCCCTTGCTTGTCCATTTCCTATGTTAGCAACGAAAGGGCAGAGCCTCTTCATCTCACATCCTTAATGTTTAAATTCTGCCTCTCCCCTGCCCAACCACTCTGTATTACACTCTGAAGATTTATCTTCATAATATCTCACTTCTTGTATTTCTTCCCACCGGTCAAAAATGTTTAATGGCTCCTTGCTCTCTTCGGAATAATTCCTTGGCCCAACAATCAAAGCCCTACACCTCATGCCCCTAGCTTCCAGGATGACCTTATTTCCTAAAGGACCCCATATAGGATCTATATTCCAACACCCATGTCCATCCCTTATTCCCAAATACTCCATGGCATATTCTTTTTTTTTTAATGTAAAAGATTTTATTTATTTATTTAACAGACAGAGATCACAAGTAAGCAGAGAGGCAGGCAGAGAGAGAGGAAGAAGCAGGCTCCCCGCTGAGCAGAAAGCCCGATGCGGGGCTCGATCCCAGGACCCCAGGATCATGACCTGAGCAGAAGGCAGCGGCTTTAACCCACTGAGCCACCCAGGTGCCCTTCCATAGCGTATTCTTAATCCAAGCCTCAACTCACACTGGTCTCCTTGGCTGGCATGCCCTCCTTTTCCTCTTTCTGCTCCTCTCTAACTTCCTCAAAATCCAGTTCAAATCCTACCTTTCCGGTCACCCTTAGAAAAAACTACCCTTCTCTCAAAGTTCCCAAAACTTACCATCTGAGACACTATTACATAATGTTCAATTAGCTTTTTTTTTTTTTTTTTTAAGTGTAGATCCTACCTGCCCAACTACAGAGTAAGGCTCTCTCTCTAGGGCTGTATCTTATCCATAAAGGTTGAGAAGAATATCTTGCTCATAATAAAGACCTTCAATAAATGAGCCCTCATTATGACTATTTTGCTCACTAATGCTCAGGTTCAATTTCACTAGACCATAAATTTACTAAATATCAACAAGTTTCCCAAAAAATCCACCCCCCAAAGACTTTCATTTTGAGGGAGTCATTTACATTTTTTCTGCTACTTAAATTAGAGTGCCATAGATATATACTACACTACATCAAATCTGCCAGGAGCCACTTGTCTTACATAGCAATACTAAACTTGTATTTTTATTTTTTAAGATTTTATTTATTTTGGGGCGCCTGGGTGGCTCAGTGGGTTAAAGCCTCTGCCTTCGGCTCAGGTCATGGTCCCAGGGTCCTGGGATCGAGCCCCGCATCGGGCTCTCTGCTCAGCGGGGAGCCTGCTTCCTCCTCTCTCTCTGCCTGCCTTTCTCTGCCTTGCTTGTGATCTCTGTCTGTCAAATAAATAAATAAAATCTTTAAAAAAAAAAAAGATTTTATTTATTTTATTTTGAGAGAGTGGGTGAGAAAGCATGAGCAGGGGGGAAGAACAGAGGAAAGAGAGAGAGAGAGAGAGAGAAGCAGACTCCCTGTTGAGCAAGAAGCCTGAGGAATCTGGGCTTGATCCCAGGACCTTGAGATCATGACCTGAGCCAAGGCAGACACTTGGGATCATGACCTCACACAAGGCAGGCACAACTGACTGAGCCACCGAGATGCCCCTAAACTTGTATATTTTATCTACATTAATCAAGTTGGTAATATTTTGGAACTTATATTCTAGGTAACACCAAAATTAGCTGTCCCTATATACAAGCTTCATGAGAATTAAAAACACGGAGTTGCCAAAAAAGGAAACTTGCAATAATCTAATGTAAAAAGTTATTGATATATTTCTAAAGTTCCCAGTGTACTGCTGTGTTGTAAGTATAAAGGAAATACCTATGAATCAAAAAGGAACTGTGTTTTATTATATCTAATTACTGACCCATCTTGGATGGTCAACAAAAATCCACTCAAATGAATCAAAATGAAAATCTAAAAATAAGCACCTCCCAGCATGATGAAAACAGCCCTGTTTCTATTACAAAGATTTCTTTGTCCTTGAGTTATTGGAAGCAACACTCTTGGCTAATATATCTTGTTTTTTCCTACTCAAACATGAATGCTTAAAGATAAGGTGAATCTAGAATTTTTAGTTATGGTTCTATCAGCTTTTCAGATTCACTTTGAATAAATTTCAGGAAAGCACAAAAAATTTGAAGCATCTAATTCCAGTTTCGTACTAACCATTAGAAGCCAACTTCATTTTCAACTACAGTTTCAAACTGTGTAGTTTCTAACTGCAGAGTCCACTTAGCCACATGGTTAACAAACACACCTGTTTTTCACCAAACATCAGATAACTAAACTAGTATACTCCAATAAGACAGGAAAAAGAACATCAAATACAAACCATGTCCTTAAGTTGATCTGTACTCTCCAACATGGTAGCCAATAGCCACCTGTGGCTATTTAAATTTAAATTAATTAAAGTTATATACCCTATTTCTATCACAGCATTATTTACAACAGCTAAGATATGGGACCAACCCAAGTGTACACACACAGATGAATGAATAAAGAAGAAGTGGTGTGTATGTACACACACACACACACACACCAGAATATTACTCAGCCATAAGAAAGGATGAGATCACGCCATATGTGATGACATGGATGGACCTAGAGGGTATAATGATAAGTGGAGTAAGTCAGATTGAGAAAGACAAATACCATATGACTGTACTCATGTGTGGAATCTAAAACAACAAATGAATAAACAAACACAAAGCAGAACCAGAGAGCAAACAAAATGGGTGAAGAGGGGTGGGAGATACAGGCTTCCAGTTATGGAATGAAGAAGTCATGGGGATATAAGCTACAACACAGGGAATATAGTCAACAGTACTGTAAAAGTGCTGTATGGTGACTGACAGTAGCAAATCTGTGGTGACTGTAGCATAATGTATAGAGATATTGAATCACTATGTCGTACACCTAAAACTAATGGAATGTCAACTATAGTCAAATAAAAAAATTTTAATTAACTAATATTAAAGTTAAATAAATTAAAAATTCAGTTCTCCCATCATATTAAGCCGCCCATTTCAAGCATTCAAAAGCTACATGTAGCAATGGCTACTGATTTGGAAAACGAAAATAACGACAATGTTCTGCAATGACAGAAAACACCAATCAAGATGAAAAGATAAGAGGAGAACAAAAATAAGTATAAAACACTGGAGAAATTGCCAAGTAACCTGAGTGAGGTAAGGATAAAATCTTTGAAGAAATTGAGGTCCTTCCCCTTCAGAGGTTCACATAGCTCCCAACAGTAAAATTAGGCTCTGGGAATGCCTCTCCCCTTTTGTTCAAGGAGGTCATATTTCCAAAAAGACAATTAGAGACCTAGAGCAGGGGAGGAGAGAAATAGAAGGAATCCTGACCCCACTCTCCTCTACTGTCCCTCAAAGAAACAAGCTGCGGGAAGAGCATGAGACAGCTACACAGAAGAAGCTATACCTGCATCTTGACCACGACACCAGGTAAAGGGTAGATGAAAAGCAACCTGAACCCAGAGTTTCCCACATCACAAGATCTTAAAGCTAAGTGGGCCAGCTTTCATATTTCACAAAAAGGGGAGTGAGCCTCAAGTCATACTAAGAAATGCAGTCAAAACCTTTGTACAGCCAAAAGCAATTTAAAAACAGGTCAGAATTGTTGAGGCGCCTGGGTGGCTCAGTGGGTTAGGGCCTCTGCATTCGGCTCGGGTCATGATCCCAGGGTCCTGGGATGGAGCCCCCCATCAGGCATTTTGCTTGGCAGGGAGCCTCCTTCCTCCTCTCTCTCTTTGCGTGCCTCTTGGCATAACTGTGATCTCTGTCTGTCAAATAAAACCTTAGGAAAAAAAAATCAGAATTGTTGCAGGCAAATACAAAGCTGTGATCTCTGTCTGTCAAATAAAACCTTAGGAAAAAAAAATCAGAATTGTTGCAGGCAAATACAAAGCTAACAAACTCTATCTTAAGGCCATTTTATATATTCCTTCCTCACAAGTGTTCGCATTTCTAAGAATATATATGTATTTATAATAATATAGTTCTGTGTTTTTATATTGTTTTCTGACTGGCTAAATACATTTTGAAAATGTCAAGATCATTGCGGGGAAAATGGTCATGGCTGCTCACACTTTGATACAATAAAGCACCATGAATAAAGAACACACCTTCCAAAAATAAGCTTCTTTTTTTTTCTTTACTTCTTTATTTAAATTCCAGTTTGTTAACAGAGAGTATTAGGTTTGAGGTGTACAATATAGTGACTCAACATTTCCATACAATACCTGTGGCTCATTACAAGTGCTCTCCTTAATCCCTATCACCTATTTCACCCATCCTCCTGCCCATCTCCTCTATGGTAACCAGCAGTTTGTTCTCTATGGTTCCATAGTATGTTCTCTATAGTTAAGGGTCTGTTTTCTTGGATTCTCTCTCTCTCTCTCTCTTTTTCTCTTTGCTCACTTGCTTTGTTTCTTAAATTCCACATATGAATGAAATCATATGGTATTTGTCTTTCTCTGACTTATTTGGCTACAGTCTCTAGCTCTACCCATGTCATTGCAAGTGGCAAGTTTCCATTCTTTTTTATGGCTGAGTAATATTCCTGTGTTTGTGTGTGTGTGTGTGTGTGTGTGTGTGTGCGCGCGCGTACACACACATACCACATCTTCTTTATCCATTCATCAACAGACACTTGGCTATTTCCATATCTTGGCTATTGTAGGTAATGTTGCTATAAGCACTGGGGTGCACATATCCCTATGAATTAGTATTTTGTATTTTTTGAGTAAATACCTAGCAACAACGTGCTTCTTTATAAGAATCCTCCTCACCCGAGGTGGGGGAAAATGGAAACACATTTAGTAGAGAGAAATATTAAAATACAAAAACCAACTGATATCAATTGAGATAAATCAAATGTGTTAGAGAGTGTAAAATATGTACTTGGGCAACTTGTAAGCAAAGCAGGAGAATGAAGGAGTTGGGCTCAGGGTAGAAGAGAAGAAATGGAAGTTATCAACCCGGGGAAAGTGAATGAGGAGGAAAAATGAGCCCTGCAGAGATCTAAGAAAGAAAAATCTAAGGACAGAGGGGACTCCTAAGCCTGAAGTCAATGACACTAAATAGTCTTCTCCATTCCGGCAATTCCCAGGAAGAGCCCTCCAGAGCCACAGTCAAGCAATGGCTACCACTTTTTCTTGGACACGGGAGGGAGGGGTAATCTGGTCTCATTTGGGCTCATTTGGGCAGGGAAAACCGCGGATATATTATTTGATTATTTCAGATACCTTCAGCTTCCCCTCCAAAGCAATGAAGGAACAAACCAACAAATTAATCTCTTATCTATTTGTAAATTTTCCCTTGTAGGTTGGCAAATTATGGGTCAAGAACCAGAATGAAACTCATGAATTATTCAGTAAAAATCAGTCAATCTGTCTTTTATTTGGCAAGTATAAATAGCTAAAATCAAATTCTTTCCTGTTTCAAAAGGAAAGAAGTTCAAAGAATTGTGGAGTCTTGCAAGTAGGGAAGGGAGAATCATCTCCTTCTGGGAAGAAAAAAAGAAATGGGAGCCCAAGATCAGAGCAATCGTTTACCAGGGTCATCCACTGCCCATAGGGTCACCCAATACCCACAGGGTCACCTAACATCCATAGTGCTGGTCCTACAGATGTGAAGTAAAATATAAATTGGGCCTAGAAGACCTTTGGTTATACCCAAAATGTCTAACTCTTCTCATAGACTTATGAAGTGTATGACATATCATTATTTTGTGTTTGGTTTTACAAACAAACTCTAATTTAAGTGGGTACATTCTCAGAAAAACTGTTCCTTAAAGCACTATCGTATCTTATTCTATGTATCAAAAGATTCATCTAAAAATTTTCAACTCCTCAGCAAAAAGATAAACCATGATCCAAGCAGCACTCATTCATTCCACAAAGTTTATGACCACCTACTCTGGGTCAGGCACTGTAAATTAGTATATTCATCAGAGTGCTGACAATGCAAAAAAAAAAATTTAATTTTATTTATTTGGGAGAGGGGCAAGAGGGGAAGGAGAGGGAGAGATCATCTTGAGCAGACACTCCACACTGAATGTGGAGCCCGACATGGGGCTCAATCTCACAACCCTAAGATCATGATCTGAGCCAAAACCAAGAGTCAGATGCTCATCCAGGTGCCCCCAGGTGCCCCCACAAAAAAACTGTTTAACTTCTTTATAAATAGGATGGAAAAATTCCATAAGATTATTGTAAGGCATACCAACTCTTCAATTTTTTACCAGCACTGCTGACAGTTTTTGTCTATTCATTCACTCACTTACTCAAATATTTACTGAAAGCCTGCAGACTGCTATTCCCTACTTCAAAGGAGCTCACCAACTAATGAAAAGACAAATAAACATTATCACAGTGTGATAAATGCTGAGTAGCATAAGTACAGTGAGATTATATGAGATTATATACAGTAAGTACCTCCAAAGTACAGTGAGATTTTATATATGTGTGAATATGTATAAAATTTTGGTGGCATTAATCAGTGCAACCCGTAGGCTCTACGCACCACCTATTATTTCCTCTATAACTGGAATATTATCCACACCCCTCCAGTGGGATGATGAAGTTCTTAATATGGCTGAAACTCATAATAATCAAATTTCAAAAAGGCTTCAACTACTCAGCAAACACTAATCTAAGATCAAAGTACACTGCGAAGCCCTTATAACTCAAGGCTTACATTCAAGCCCTTATAGCATAACAAACCACACACTGACATTGACTTCCAGGGAAGAGAGATGGCACATCAGAGAAACTCCCTAGCTCCATGTCAGTCATATAGAGTCTGACAGAAAACTAAAGACCACTGGGAAGCAAGGGGTTCAAATCCCAACTTGATCACTCAGTGTCTCTGGGCTGGTGCCTTATGGGATTCCACATCTTCATCTCAGATGAAGCTGCTGAATTAAGGCTTCTAAAGTTCTTTCCAAATGTTTTATCATATCATATCATATCATATACCAGCTTTCTAGCTATTATATACATTATAGGCTATTAGATATAATATATACTCTGTGTGTGTTTGTGTGTGTGTGTGTGTGTGTGTGTGTGTGTGTATGCATATATACTAGAGTCGAAAGAATCTAAGATTCTAGGGCATCTGGGTGGCTCAGTTGGTTAAGCATCTGCCTTCTGCTCAGGTCATAATCCCAGAGTCCTGGGATCAAGTCCCCTGTCAGGCTGCTATCAGGGAGTCTGCTTTTCCCTCTCCTTTCCCTCTCCCTCTGTCCCTCCCTTCCCCTCTGCTCATGTTCTTTCTCACTTGCACTCTCTCTCCAAAAATAAATAAATAAAATCTTTAAAAAAGAAAAAAGAGTCTATGACTCTATAGTTACACATATTGGTCAAACCCACTCAACAGTTCACATGTTTCCCAAGGGCTACAGGCCCTAATGGATGCATTCCACCCTCCCTGTATGTTGAGTCTGGGTACATTTCCTTCAGAATATCTTCTCAAAGAAGGGGAAGAACCTCAGTTTCCTCCCTGAAATTCACTGGGCTTTCTGCACAGCTGGGGAACAAACCCACAGACCACAAAGTGGCTTCATAAGGTAGCAAGTTTGATCTCATTACCATTTATTTGCCTGCATAAAGTTTGACATTTGTTGAGATCGTAAAGGAAGGGGAGAATGCCAGTATCGACTCTGACTCCTGGTCTTTGGTACATTATTCTGGGTTTTTAGGAAAGTCCACAACACCGGAAATATGATAAAGTTTTCTCTGCTTAGTACCTTCCCTCCCTGGGGCAAGGAACAAGGCCTTGCTGCTGCTGTAAAATAGGTTAGTGTTGCCACTTTGCCCTAAAGCCAAACAACAGACTAGATGGTATCAAGGAAGCTTCCAGCATCAGAGTCTCCTGTTCTGTGACTTCCCTCTTTGGAGAAAGTCAATTAATGAAAACCCCCCTCTGAGGCTCACAGTAATAAAAACAATAGGAGATTTCTTCAGGAATGCACTGGCAAAATTAAAATTCACTCCCACAGAAACATTCTCAAGCAGTATAAGTTAACTCTATTCAATGGCAGATACTGAGGGAGAGAGGACTACGCAGACAGCATACGCACAGCTTTGATAGAAGACAGAATGATGACTGATGCCCTGTACCCTCCTCACATTTCATAAAGCAACGAAGGCCTTGAAAAGGAAAATAATTGGGTGCCTCGACACCTCAGTCGGTTAAGTGTCTGCCTCGGCTCAGGTCATGATTCCAGGGTCCTGGGATCGAGGCCCACGTCGGGCTCTCCACTCTTTAAGACCAAATGTGCAAGGAGTCTGCTTCTCTCTCTGCCCCTCCTCCTATTCATTCTCTCAATCTCTCTCTCTCTCCCAAATAATAAATAAATAAAATCTTTTTTTTTTTTAAGGAAAGGAAAACAATTACTCTAAAACCCAGTGAAGATCATATTACCCCTCTAAACACTTGGAATTAAAAGCAAAACCTTCATACTTGCCTGTGAGGCCCAGGCTGGTGCAGCCCCTACCTCTCTCTCTCTCTCTTCGGGGCTTCATCTTCCTGGTTTTAATACTAGTAAGCTCCAGCCAAGCTATTTCTTTTAGTCCCTGCCTCAGGCCGTTAGCACATTCACCCTCCCAGGCCTAATTAACTTCTACCTACCCTTTAGGTGTCAGCTCTACTCACACTTCCTCAGAGACTTCCCTGATCCCACACCCACCTCGGGCCTCACCCCACTTCACATATCCCTCTACGCTCCCACCCCACCCCCACAGGCCAGGCTCCATTGTTATGTGCTTCTTAGCTCTCTCCTTCAGAGTACTTACAAATAATCCTATGTCTGAATATTGGACCAATATCCTCCCTACGGCCCACTGGACCATAGAAGCTCCAGGAACCTGGAGCTGGGTTTGAATGTGCTCACTGTCATGTTACATCCCTAGCACCTGACACAGAGATGACTGAGTAAGGAATGAACGACTGAGATGTGGTTGGTTCATCTGCAAAAACCCTGCCTGTTTCCATTTAATCCTTCTAAGCCATACACCAGATTAATGTGGGGAGAGATATCAGGTATTACATTTTGTTTATCGATGGTCACATAATAAAACTAACTGGACAAAATTAACAAAAATGACCTAAGACATAAAGGCAGTAAAGGGGAAGGAGAACAGCAGGATGGCCCACCTCTCTGCTGCCGGGAAAGGTCTAGAGTCCAGCCCCATCACCCCGCTTCAGCCTGTATCTTTACCACCGGCTAGCTCCCCAGGTGGCCTGCTCCAGAAGTAACCCCCAGTCTGAAAAGATTCATCCTGACTATACATCGCCCCAATTCCTTTTGTCCTAGCAGCCCCTTCAGTTCTGAGAGTTTTGCCATATTAAAATCATCCTAAGCCTTTATTTTCGGGGTTTTCTAGAGTGGCAGCCAATCTGCTTGGGGCTTGTGAAACAGGTGCAAAGTCGGTTAGGGGCTATCAGAACAGGAAAGGCACTCTTTTACAAGCCCATCCTTCACAGCTTCCTAGAAGAGGCCTTTTTAAAACCTTTTTATCTCATATTTAGGGGAAAAAAAAGTCTTTAACATTTCGGATTAATCCAGCTGCAGAGAATCAATAACTGACTACCAAGACTAATGTAAATGCTGTATCAATACCATGCCCTCTTAAAAAAAAGAGAAATGTATACAGTAAGAAATCAGTTATTTGGGGCACCTGGGTGGCTCCGTCAGTGAGGAAGCTGACTCTTGATTTCAGCTCAGGTCATGATCTCCGGGTCGTGAGATCGAGCCCCATGTCCAACTCTGCACCAAGCATGGAGCCTGCTTGAGATTCTCTCTCTCCCTTTCCCTCTGCCCCTCCCCCCTTCTCCCCCTCTGGCTGGCAGGCAGGCAGGCAAAGAAAGAAAGAAAGGGAGGGAGGGAGAAAGAAAAAAAAATGAATGAATAAATAAATCAGTTATTCAAGGATCCCCAATTCAGAAATCCCAATCTGGAATAAAAATGAGAATTATAAGTGAGCCAATAAACAAAGTCATACTGTTTCTTCTAAAGCCTGCCACAAAATCCATGCCCTTTCTTTTTTTTAAGATTTTATTTATTTATTTATTTATTTATTTATTTGAGAGATGGGGAGAGAGCACCGAGAAAGAGGGAGAAGACGACGATTCCCTGCTGAGCAGAGAGCCCAATGTGGGGCTAGATCCCAGAACCGTAGGATCATGACCTGGGCCAAAGGTAGATGCTTAACCAACTGAGCCACACAGGTGCCCCAAAATCCACGCCCTTTAGCCATGTTTATAAGAAAGTTCCATTCTCACACAGGGTCTATTTAGTCTTACTTTGTACCAAAGGCCAATAAAATATGATGTCTGGTTTCTACATCCATACTATATTAGACTCATAAGACCATAGAGAGGAGGAAGTGATTAGGGGCGGCTACACTGATAGTAATGTCAATAGCTAACCCAATAGTAAGCAGCACCTAAAATGTACTGTACTCCTAGTAGTTAGCTATCAATAAAAACTGACTGAATAAATTAAAACCACTAAAAGATAACAAGATGTTTAGCAAACAGGCACCATCTGCTACATAAACCGAGAGCCCTTCATTCCTTAGAAGCAGCTAAAACCATCCCTGAATTACAGTGAAACTGTACAACCAATGAACTTATAGTAATAGAGTCTGAGTATTACAGAAAAACAAAAGGTAAATCATAAGCAGTAAACTCTTCAAGAAGGTGGAAATACAGATTCAACCTTAGAAAAGTTCCACAAATTATAAAACTGTTTTCATATTCCAAGATGTGATTTCCCAACTGACTCGTAAGAGCTGCCTCCCTGGAATGCCACATTCCCAAACACAACCAGATAAATGCATTACTAGAACATACCCACCAAGGAGAACAAATGTGAAATAAACCATCTTTCCTGGTTCTCCAAAACAAAATTGAATTTTATAACCAAAGAACAAGTCCAAACCAGCAAATTCTTCATCAATAGGATGTGAACAGCTTTAAGACCAAAATATTAAAGTGTATAGATTAACACATGAAACATTTTATTCAGGGGCTCTTAGTTGGTTGAGCCTCTGCCTTTGGCTCAGGTCATGATCCTGGGGTCCTGTCATGGAGCCCTACATCATCAGGGAGTCTGTTTCTCTCTTTCTCTCTCTCCCTCTGCCCTTCTCACTGCTCATTCTCTCTCTCTCTCTCTCTCTCTCAAATAAATAAAATCTTTAAAAAAAAACATTTTATTCAAAAACTATAATTCACACACACTATTTCTTATAAAGGAACTCACTGTCAATTACAAAGAACTGTGATCATTCACCAGATGTTTCCAAGTTGTCAGAACCAGAAATAAACAGTACATACTTTCAATAGATAAGGTGATATTTTGATGGTTCTCATTCAACATCTGATTCTTTGTGGTCCTGGAAGTACTTAGAGGATTAACAAAATTCAAGTTTTTTGTTGGTTTTTTTTTAAGATTTTATTTATTTATTTGACAGAGAGAGACCACAAGTAGGCAGAGACAGGCAGAGAGAGAAGAAAGGAAGCAGGCTCCCTGCTGAGCAGAGAACCCGATACAGGACTCGATCCCAGGACCCTGCGATCATGACCTGAGCCGAAAGCAAAGGCTTTAACTCACTGAGTCACCCAGATCCCCCAAAATTCAAGGTTTTTTTTTCTTAGGTAAATTCAAAGTAAAGCTCAAAAAAAGTTTTTTTGTTTTTAAAGAAACAATGAATTTGACACATAGCTTAGAAAGCCCAGTTCAAATCAGGGAGTCAGAAAGGAACTTCTGACTGTCCCATCCACCTTCTCAGTTTTTAAACAAGTAAATATCTAAAACTCCTGAGCAAGCATTGTCTGTTTTCTCCTTAAAGATCACAAAAGACAAAGATTCCTCCTTTTACTTTCATTGTAAACCCCCCTTTTACTTCCTTTCCCTATTCCCAAAACAAAACCAAGCACTAAAAAGGCAAACCTTTCTCCGATTTACATAATTGCCTACTATAATGTATCTCTTCGTCCCAGTCATCCAGACCAGAAATCTTAAACATACATATTCAATTCCTCACCACCCCCCTCCCTGACCTGGTCAATCCCAAATACAGTCAATCCATCCCTTCTAGCTTCTTCCCCCTGTTCTCCCTCTGGCCTTTCTGTTCCCACTGCTACAACCGTAATTCAGTCCTCCCACAGCCTAACCAGACCCCACTTCCCAGCCTAAACCAGAGCTCTCTGCCACTGATAAACCCGCACAACAGAGGTCCAAATGGTTTTCTACCATGTAGTCTCCAACTATGTGTCCAACCTCACCGGGGACCTCTATGCATTCAAACATTTTGCCTCACCTAAGAGAATCTTGCTAACTCCAAACACTGGAATCTCTACTTTCTTTCCTTCCTCTTCTGCTCATTCATTCATTCAGCTAAAATTTCTTGAGCACCAGCTGTGCGTCAGGCACCGTGCTGGGTTGTAGGGATATATATAATGGTAAACAAAAACAGGTAGTACATGTCCTCACAGAGATGGTAAAATACACTCTTTGCTCTTCTGTGCCCTTCGAAAGCCAGTTCAAACCCCTCTAGGAAGTTATCACCCTGGGTGGTAATAATCTCCATGTCTCTTGGATTCCTAAAAAATACCTTTGCAGCTTTTGCCATATTTTGCCCTTCACTATGTTTGTATTCACTGCCTTATATATTTGTGTACCCCCAAAGCTTTAGCCCAGAACTCCACACTGAAAGCTAGCTCACCTAAATGGTGGTTCCTTCTCCAGCAATTTCCAACCATTTCTAAGTTTTAAGTTTCTTTTTTTTCACTTCCTATGAAAATGCGTCAAGGGTCTTTTTTCTTTTCCTTTTCTTTTAGGCACAAAGGTGTATTAAAGCTGTGGGTAAGTAAAAGTCATTTGCTTCAGGCTTTGGAATGTGTTTATGAACTTACAAATGAGAACATCTGATGCCTTAGGAATCTACTTCAAACAAAATAATGAAGCCGCCCCATGGTGATTTGGCATAGAAAGAACTTGGACGGCAGACAGCTCCCCATTGGACACTCCGACAGCCATTTGGATCCCTCTGTTGGCCGCCTGATCAAGACCGCACTGAGTTTTAACTGAGTCCGTAGCACCTTAGTTAAATTTTGTGTTTTTGTCAGGCTCATCTCAAGCAAACTGAAAGAACTGAATCATAATTTGTCCTTATGAAGATTACAGATAGACTACCCACTATGAAGGTCTAATAAGTCAAAACAGCAAGTATGTTTTTAATGATTTATTTATTTATTCTAGAGAGAACACACACTCAGGGGAGAGGGGCAGAAGGAGAGAAAAACTCAAGCAGACTCCACACTGAGTGGGAGGCCTGACTCGGGACTCAACCCCATGACCCTGAAATCACGACCTGAGCTGAAACCAAGAGTTGGCCGCCCAACAGATTGCACCATCAGTGCACAGCAAGTATTCAATTAAATCAATACCTAGAAAGTAAAATTTGATTCTAGTATGCCACTGAATTGAGAACTGGCTGGTTCATGTATACACAGAAATGTGCATTTCCTCATCACATATACTATGTGGTACTCTTGGTGGTTATATATACACATACACATACATACACACCTAAAACTTACATGTTCAAAATAGAGGAGAAGAAAAGTAGCACTGAACACTGCTGGGTTATTTTTGCAAAATTAGGATGGAAGAAAGGAGAAAGGGAGAAGAAAGGGGTAAACACGTCATCTTTTAAAGCTAGAGTTTTCTTTCTGAGTTTTTAGGAGAATGCTATGTAGAAACGATTATATCTTACAACAGTTAAGAACCAACAACATTTCACTAGACAGCCTGCAAAAGAAGTTTTCAGAAGCTGGGCTTCTTTTGTTTTCATCCATCTTATTAATATGGAATGATAATTAATTCAATTTATTTATTAATTTATTTAGTCCACTGAAGGGGGGGGGGAAGCAAAATTACACCCACAAAAGTGGAAGTGGAAAAATCATTTTCATTACCAGCACATATTCCTAGATACGGCCTAGACATAAAGGCGGTGCTCACACTGTCAGCAGCTCACTTCTAACCAAAGCCATCGCCGCTCAAGTTAGAAGGGCCAGGCCTGCCAGGGAGGGGCGAAGCCCTTCTGCACCCTTCCCACCAGCCTCCAGCTCAAGACAACTGGGAGCTTGCTAGAAGCCTAAGATCATGAACTCCAGGGCCAATTACCCACAGCCTAAATCCCAGCTCAACAACTTAACTATAGCTCAGTGACCTCTGAGCCTCAGCTTCCTCATCTCTAAAATGGTCATAATAATGGCACCTAGGGTTCTTCTGAAGCCTGAGTGAATGCATACAGAGCACAAGAACACTACCTGGCACGGGACTATAAATGTAAGCTATTGTTATGATTTGCTTTTTATTCCAAAATTCAACTATATCTCCTCTTCTTTCACTATCATAGCAACTGATAATGAGAGCTGGGGCACCAAATGATGGCCCTAAGATGCTATAAGATCATATATTTGAGCATGTCCATAAAAAGCATTAGCCTTTCCATTAAATTAACCTACTTGCCATATTATTTGAAATATCTTGGATTTATTTATTTTAGAGAGAGAGCACGAGCAGGAGGGGCAGAGGCAGAGGGAGAAAGAGAAATTCCACCCACCTCCTCTCTCAGCACAGAATTGAAAAGGGGCTTGATCTCATGACCCTGAGATCACAACACAAGCCAAAACCAAGAGACAGTCACCCAAAGGACTGTGCCACCCAGGCACCCCTGCCACATACTAAATTGAAAACAAAAATCAAAAATAAAAAGAGTTCCTTCTCACTCCATTCCCACAAATATTTCCAGGCAAGGGAAGTTTTTCTGTATTTCTCTCAAAGATGTCCTAATCCACATTCTGACTCATACCTCTTCTATAGACTATAAAAGAAATCATTCTTCTATACATTATTTACCCAAGAATCCCTGGCTGCATTAATATCAGGGTGCCTTAATAGAGTTTAAATGAAAACTGAACATTTTAAATTATTTAAATCTTCAATTGAGCTAATTAGTCCTCATTAGAGGCTGCTCATTCTTCCATACTAAAACAGTGGGCGAAATGCTTCAAGTCACTTCAGAAACTGCTTAATATTCAGTCCCCAGAGTATGTCCATGAAAAGTTCTCTCCTGCATTCTCAATACCTTTCCTTTGCAAACATAGTGAGAGGAAAGATAAAAGTGGACAAGGCTGGAAATGCAGACCCTCTACACGATCCTTCACAGCAAACTCGCTTTCCATGTGTTAACATCCAACCCTGTTCCCATCATCATAGTCAGGAGGGGCATACAAAGGTTACAACAATTAACATATTTCATCTCGCTAACTTTTGAGCCAAAAATATGTGAGCCAAGTTATAAAAAGTAAGCCTCTATTTGGATTACAGGGCCCCATTCCAAAACCCAAAGAATTAGCCTTTCTGGAGAGCTGCGTGTTATTTGTAGCTTAATCAAATACAGATAAATCTTTGAAAGGCTCCCTTTTTATTGGGCTATTTTTGTCCCATGGGTGTGTTAGCCTATACTCTAATTTTAATCCTGATCTGTGAAATCGTAACCCAAGGATAAATGTATGGCTTTCTTATCAACCATATTTTACTAAAACTGCTCAGGCCTTTATATTAAGGTGATAAATTCTGTATTAAAATCACACAGAAAAGTCAGACTTTCAAAAAAAAAAAAAAAAAAAAAAAAAAAAAAAAAAAAAAAAAAAAGAAAAGTCAGACTTTCATTTCTAATAAATCACCTTACCTCATGGTGCTACTCTGTTAAATCTTCTCTACCGGCTTCTCAGAAGGTTGCCATTACAATCATGGAGTGCTATCATTCCTCTTAGAACTAACTAACCACCTGTGCAAAACACAGCTGCGTCCAGGGGACCGACAGCCTAATATTTAGAGTCTACTTCCTGATTCAAAAATAATAGTTGCATTTCCAAGGTGATAATTTAGCCAGAGAGGTGGCATTTCATTTATATGTTCAGTGAGTAAGTACACAGTTATAAGGCTGTATAAGGCCTGTGTGATAATGTATATAAACACACTCCTTTCCCTGGAGAGGTGTACAGTATGATTTGACGGTCAAGACTTTTCTCCCCACAGGACATCCTCCACAGAGAGAACACAGGTTACTATACATGCTTCCAGGGGCTTTGTAGAAGCCCTACCCTTCCCAAAGCAGCAGTGCTGCCACGATGAATTCCCAGGCCTCTGCCCCTCTTTCTTTTCTTCTCTCTCTCCACCGTTTGTCCACCTCTTTCTCTATTTCCTCTTCCCTTGCTCCTCTCTTCCTAGCCTTGCCTGTGAAATACGGACTTTGACATCTCCTCTGTCTTCCCCCAAATCACACCATTCTCGCAGTTTTATCAACTCTTTGGGGAAAACTCCCCAAATTTAAGAACGTCAAGTCTATGTAATAACCCTTAAATTCCTTAAATTCAACATGATCAAAATGGAATGCCTGATGTCCCTATTAATCCCAATTCTTCCACACTACTACTTGCTCAATGAATGGCCCCGGCAGGCTCTCTGGGACCGAGGTAGTCTTAAGGACTTCTTTGCCTCCTCTTTTGCCTCAGCAACCCCCAACTCACCCACCTAATCTGTTGCCAGTCACATGGATTCAGAGCTCTTCTTTTTACCACCACTGCCACCAATCCTACTCTAGGCCTTTATTTCTTCCCCTTGAACATTCTAGAATTTTTCTAAGTGGGCTTCTACTTCCACTAACCCATCTTAGATGATACTATAATATTAACTTTTTGAGAGAAGATATACGTATTTCAGAACCAGAGGGTCTGGTTTTCAATTCCAGCTCTGCTACGTCTTCATTCTGTGACCTTGGGTAAGTTACCTAAACTCTCTGTATCCTAACTCTCATCATCTCTGCACACTAAGGATGATAACAGCGCCGGCATCATGGAATTGTTGTGAAAACAAAAAGTTGTGGGACACCTAGAACAGCACCTAGCATACATTTAAACACTCAGTAAATGTTTGCTATTACTTGCCATTAGCTCCATTCTGGTCATACCATGGACTTCCCCAAAACCATGCAGGAGTCCAAAGGCTTCCAATGAAACGGCAGATCCCCACCCCGCCATTCAGTCTACACCCTGCTAACCTTTCAACTTCGTAATGCACACCCCCATGGGACCTGAATACATACCAGGTAAACTGGGGGACTTACTAGTCCCTGACCCCACTCTGGAGCCTCCTTTCTCATCCTTGCTTTCTTGTTTCTGGGATCTCTCCTGATAAAACTCTGTCCATCCTTCAAGCCAACTGTAAGTCCTCCAGGAAGCCCTTTTCTAAACACTTCAACCAAATGTGCTTCCACCTGCCTGGGAACTCCTCTTAGCACAGGGCCTATGTTAACCTGAAGACAGTTCTCTATCTGTACTGCTCACTGCACTACTGTCATTCTCCCTATAGGCTTGTGGCTCCTCAAAGGTCCTATGTGCATTCATCATCGCCATACTCTCCAGCACCTAGCCATGAGTAATATGTTGGGGGGGGGTCACAAAAAAGATGGAATCACGGCTAATCAGAACCATGGCCACCGCTGTGGCAAGGCAGCTGGGCAAGTCCAAACCAAGAGAAATGTATGCTCTGCCCATACTGGAGTCCTCATCATAGTTTCAGAAGACATCGAAACTTATAATAGAAATGGGATGGTCTCTCCAGCGAGTCTTTCTTTATAAGACACCAGAAATACAGTAGAATAAATGTAGGAGGAATGGGATTTGTCACCCTATCCTAAAATACACAAAAACAGTTCCTCACATATGCTCAATACCACAATCAAAAAACCATCCAGCAACTGTGTTTAGTGGTTAAAGGCCAATTCCTGCTAGATCTACCACTTAGCCATCCCTAAAGAGGTAACTCAGACCTCAACAACAGAAGCTTGTTCCGTGATATATTAACTGCCTCCGGCATGTCAGTCACTACAGAATGGAACACCGTGACACATCCACAGTCCCTACCCTCAGACGCACAAGAGGTCCCCAAACCCTAACCTCATGAAAACAAAGCCACAACAATGCACATTGCCAACAACAGAGTGCACACTCAATAAACAGCAGTGATGTCATCCAGGTACCCCGGGTCAGGGAGCAGGCCCGGCAGTCCTCCATTCTGTCTAGGGGCAGAGCTGTAATCTGACACCACGGATTTAGACCTCATTGCAGCCGCAACTCTCTGGGCATTCATAAGCAGCAGCAAAGGGCTCTTTCATTCCCACTTCAGCCTTCAGCCATTCAAGAAGCATCCTGCCTCCAGCACCACTAGGAGAAATTCCCCAAGACCCCAGTTTCAAGAATCCCTATGGTGAAGGGACAGTTAAAGATGGTTTGCCCTCAAATAAAAGATAATGCTCCTAAAAGTGGAGAATACTTTCACTCCTCAAATGCCTGGGTGGTACCTACAAATCCTTAGGCAGATCAGCCAAAATCCCTTTTAAGGTGACAAGTCCGAGGAAGCTCACTATGGTTCATTAAACTCTGTTCATGTAATTGCATGTTTGGTTAAACAACAAAAGTCAAATTAAAATGTTTAAGTTAAAATATATTGGACTACTCTGCAACACCAGCTCTTTTAAGGAGAACACATTCAAGTCAGTTCAGCCTTCCTATTCTTTATTATCTGTTGCTTTTATTGAGTGGAGGTTTATCTCTCTTTAATTAAATTTTTACTGCCCTTAAAAGTACTAAGATAATCCTTTCCCTGTAAATTAATTGCTTTTCACAGAAAACAGTTCCCTATTCTTATTTTACACTCTCAAATCCTAATCCCACAGAGGCAAAGTAACCGAAGAAAGTAAATCAGCACTCCCATACCACTTCCTCAAAGACAAAGAAAGTAATACTCTGAAGCTTGGGGGCACCCAAAGAAAATCACCCAATAATTTCTCACACAGGTAAAACCTTACTCATAGATAAGACGTGGGTACAGCTACCTCCAGGCAAACATGTCCCACTTTCCAAAAACGAGCTGCAGAAACAAAAACATCCTGCGAGACAACAGAAGCCTTGTGAACTGGAAAGCTGAAGTGCTCCTAATACACACACTTCCCTGTACTCTGTGGGTGCCCCATAAATACTCCCTGGCTGATTCACAGGCCAATTACAGCGGCTAGCAAGGACAGAGAGTCTCCCTGGTCCTACTCTGGGGAGTGTTAGGTAACAGAAAGTTGCAATTTGTGGTGGTGGCAAGAAGAGCTAATACAAAGGTTTAAAAGGAGTGGGGTGGTGACAGGTTCACATTACGTTAACTTTGCCTGCACCTCTCCCCAAGCACCTGAGTCTTTAAAAAATGGTATTGTGACTTACACCACTTGGGGGGGGTGGGGGCGTGACTAAAACTGCCATAAAGGTGCATAGGGTTCCCTCACCAAAGAGCCAACAGGCTAAAAGATTGAGAAAAAAAAAAAAATAGAAACTTACTTTTCATAGACCAGCTCCTCATCGATGGAGAAATAGTGGGTATTTACAGTGCTTTTTGGTCTATTCCTTAAAGTAGCAAAATATAATCGATCTGAAAGACAAGTTTAAAAGACGGGAGAAAACATATGAGAAGTAGGGCAGCTGAACGTGGAGAGTGGTGATAATACACGAAAGATCAAAATAATAACTGCTACCCATTATTTAAAGACCCCAGTAACACGTGGAATTCTTGCAGAAACCTGATCTCTCCCAGAAACCCAGAGACCCAAGAGCACAACAGAGAGGTGAGAAGGGGACCCAAATGAGACACTCAGCTAGGGGCTGGGGGTGGGGGCAGAGTTCCCACATCTCCCCAGTTTCAGGCCAGCAGGAGCGGACAGAAGCTGGGGGTACCCGTAGAACTGGAGATGCAAGTTTGGCTCAGACATCTCCAGACCTCAGCAGCTGCGGAAGGGGAAGAGAGGCGAGCCTGCAGCTCCGAAGACTTCAAGAAGAGGAAGGGAGGAAGAGACAGGGAGGTGTGACTGGGGGGGGTGTCCCGAAAACCGAGGCGATCAAGAGCAGGATAAAGGAGACGGAAAAAATCAACAGGAGCAGGATCCCCACGGGCTGCTGTGTGCAGAAGCCGGACCGAAACCGGCGCTGTCCCATTACCGGGCGGGAAGGCCATCCGAGGGAGCTGCAGAGGGAACCAGGGACGCAAGAAAGACAGAGAAGCCGGAAGCAGGGGGTCCTCGGGGAGAAGGTAGTACAGAGAGGGGACGAGAGCGCGCGCAGCGGCTGCAGGACACCAGGGGCCCGGGGAAAGCCGGAGACAGCGGTTGGGACGTAGGGGTAGAAGTGAAGAGTTGGGGGCGAGGGAGGGTTGGAGGATGCGGGGCGGCTGCTGCTCACCTTTCATGAACTCGCAAGCCCCGATTAGTTCCCCTGACTCCGCTGCCATCTTAAGCGAGATACGCACGGGGGAGGACTAGGTCGTGGCCAGCTGAGGTCACCCGCCCCCGGGGGCTTCCCCACTGCCCAGGAGCCGGGAAGCTTGCAGTCCCGAACACCGAGCCCGCCCGAGAGAGGCAGCAGGCGCCGAAGGCGGAGGCGGCTGGGGGGTCAGCGCGCGGGGCGCCCCGGGGACATTCCGTGGGGAACCCGAGCCCGCTCCGCGCGGGGCGCACACGCCCCAGGCTGTGGCCGCTCCGATTCGGACCCGGCTCCTGCCGCTGCTCCGCCGCCGCGGCGCCAGGGAAACGCAGACCAGCTCTCCCAGCCGGGCAAAGTCTTCCCCCCGCTCCCAAAGTGATCATGGAGGAGGAGACGTCTGGCCCCGATCGCGCCCGTGGCTACTCGTGCGACAGCGGGCAGGACTCTGGTGCCCGCCGGCTGGCAGCAGCTGCTCCGGCTCCTCCTTCGCCACCTCCTTTCAGCAGCAACTCTTCCTCCTCCTCCTCCCCCTAGGTCCGCCCTCAGACCTTCCTCCCCGCCCTCCCTCAGCCCCCTCCACTTTCACGGCTCTGCGGCCATCCCTTAAAGGGACAGCCCCGCTCCTTTCTCGGTGCGGGCCCCGCGCCCCAGTTACCAGGCGCCCCGCGGGTCACTAGGAGCCGGTTGCTAAGGCTTTGTTGCCGTCCTCCAATTGCTGTACAGGAAACGGGGCTCTGGGCCCAGGGGAGCCGGGCGGGGCCTCCAGACCAGAAACTTATGAATGAAACGGTGGAGTAGGGAGTGGATGTCGGGAAGGGCGCTCTTTCGGCTTCACTGGCAAGGATGCGCCGGCGCCCCCTTTTCTGCACCCACTAAGCCTTCTTAGATTTTTCGTCTCCGTCTCTCTCTCGCCCTCACCCACGTTCTCCTAAACTCTTGAGCGCGCGAGCGCACACACACACACACACACACACACTCTCTTAATACCTCAGATCTCCGGCCCAGCCTCCTATTAGCAAATCTTTCAAGCACTCCGCATTCCCTCCACCACTGACGGATCTTCATCTTTATTTAAAAAATGATAAAGTTTTAAAAGAAGCGCTACCTCCCCGCTCCAAAGAACATGTACCGATTTCCTCTACACACACTGACTTTTGTATCATTTGTGCTTTGTTCTCACGGGGGGCAACGTTCCCATCCGATCCCCCCACGTCCTCTCAGTGGGGCCACCACTGCGGGCGCAAAATGCCTAACATCTACATTGCTTCGGCTCAGGAGGAGGGCGAGGGAGCGAGACCGGCGGAACAGGCGACACCGGAGAGGGCCACTGGAACACGGGGGGAAATTAACACAAAAGAATCTCTTTAGGGAGTCTTCGCTGAAGCGCTGCAGGGAGTGGGTCGTCTCAAAAGCCCTTGTCTTGTTTCTGGGAAGCTCCTCACACTGAACAACTTTATTGCCGGGTGCCCTGCGGACGCGCCTAATTAGAGGACAGTCCCTTGGATATGAAAATGGCGCTGCGGCTCCATCATCAGAAGAGCATGCGCCCTGAGTGGTTTCTCCAGAACCGGAGAGGGATTTGCGCCCGCCTTCGGGAGAAAGGGGGCGCACCAGAGAAGAGCCGCCCCGCCAGCTTGCAAGGAGCGCTTTGAGGCGAGCGTGGAGAACTCAACTCCTTGGTCTTAACCCCTTTAGTCAGCTTTGCTAACTCTTCCAAAAAGCGACACTGTAACAGAAAGCAAATAGAAGGTGCTTTTTGGAAGCCTGATTGGTTTGATTTTTTTTCATTGCTAGAATAAGAAAAATATATGGATGTATTTCATAGGTATTCAGAAAAAATAGAACATCTCAATTCTAATCAAACATGTCCTTGTAAGAGAGTAAAAAGAAAAACCTAACATCCAGTTCTTTAGACCACAAAAATGTAAAGCTGGAAGAATCATTAAAGAGCACCTCTGATACCGTATACCCAAACAGCACCGTCTATACTCTAATCTTCACTTGAAAAAAAAAAAAAAAATCTCAAGAGTTTTTGAAACTATAAAAGTCCTGAAAGATGAATTGTAATGAGTGTTCTGTGTTGAGATGCGTTCCATGTCTTACAGGCCACTGGCAATGGCTATGGAGTTCTAAAAGAGGAAAACATCTCTCAAATATGTTGTCCTCGCTCATACAATTACTTGAATTTTTCCTGATATTACCCCAGTCTTACAATCTGGTGTTAACAACCATGTTGGCCAAATCAAATTATTGTATTGAAAATTTCTAACAGTTTTTTTCATGTGAAAGATGGCAAAGGAAAGCAAATGAATGTCTCAGTAAACTTAACTCTTTTGTTCAGAAGTCTGAATTCAGCGGTGGTAATCTGTTTCCAAATTTGCTTATTTAACATTTGTGTAGAATCTAAATTCACTTGCAAAATTTCCGAAAAACCTCTCATCCCAGTACTGTTTTAGAAAAATTGAGTGAAAAAAAGAAGTTCAATTCTCATACAACACATAAACTTCTAATTTCATTATATAGTCTAGTGAAATGAACTCTAAATCTGCATTTTCAGAGAAAGCAACGTTAACTGAACTTCCTCTTGTTATTTTCTAAAATGAATTTACAAAAACCTTTCATATAATTCTCTGGCTCAGAAATCTTGGTCATGAAAAGTGAATTACGACCAGAATAAATAGAAGTTCTTAAAATTAAGAACTCAAAATGAAAAACTTTCTTTTTCTTTATCACATTTACAATATGGATATTATAATGAAATTCTTAAGGACTTTCTAATATTTTAATGTTGCACAAAAGACAAATAAGTGATTATCAGTATAATCAAATCTCTCTAAACCAAAATCTGCACAATGTAAAAGATATGGAATATTCTACAAGAAAAACTGTAAACAAGTTAGTGCACGCACAGCACACATCCACGTCAAGGTTCTAGTGACATCATAAAACACTTTATTCCCTCAATTATCCTGAGGTCAGTGTTCCTATGGGCTGCAGTTTCATAATAAAGGCATGATTTCAGTCAATGGAGGAAGATAATGGAAGAAACTTTTTCCAATCATCCAACTTAATAAAAGTATTAGGAAATGACTTTAATTTTAAACAACAATAAAGAAAGTCATTTCACACATAAAGAAAATACTGAGAAAATTAAGACGTCACTCAAAGAAGAAAAGGAAGGTAATGTTATACAGAGAATTCTAGCAGGTCAGTACAAAAGTGTCTCAACAACAGTAACTCTACAAACATCACTTGAATCCTGTCTCTCACACACTGAGAGACAGTGTACGGACCAGTGTGTGTACCTGCAGAACTGGAAAACTCACTCTAGGAGGTAGCTTCAAAATATGTCACCAAAATATGGCTGGTGGGGCCATACTGAACACCCGTAGTCATTCATGCACATAACACCTCTTCAAAAATGCAAAGGCAGCTTCTCTGGGCCACGGCTTCCTCATAGTCTTCCCTAGATTAAAATCCCCATTTTTTTCAACCTTTTCTAAAATTGCAGGGCTTCAAGTCCAGTGACTTTCTTTTCCAATTTGTCTATATCCCTTATAAATTGTGTTCCAGAACTGAATGCAGGCCAGTGATGACTTAGTGTGACTAGTTCTAAGATCAGAAAAAAGCACTGATAGAAGATTCAGATGAGAACAAATGTGATGAAAAATGTAAAAGAACCAAATTTTATCATTTAACTGCAAAAAAAAGGACACTCTTCTCTCTTGTTGGAGAACGACAAGGAAAAAGTTGCTTAGGCTAATCAAAGACCTGATAACTGTGACATTTATTATACTATTCAAAGCATCATTTCTTATTAGAATATATAATGGGAATGTGCTTTTAGTTGCTTTTTCAGTCATAAGTAAAAAAATATTTAGAATATGTACTTTGAATTCTTTCTAAAAATTAATTTTCAATTTAACTGTGAAACAAGGAAACCTATCTTTCTGAGTAATTTAAAATTCAAAGTAATTTGAATTGTTTAAATATTTTGATTCCTTGCTAGGTGCCAAAATAATTTAAAGTAATCTTTAGCTTTATACATATATATAGTTACAATCACAAACTATTATTACAGAACAATCAGAATACCAAAAATATGTAGATAAAGTGACCATGAAATAGTTGCCCACAGATGCTAAAATCGTGGACTGACCCAGCCATATTCTGCATCACATTGATCACCAATGCATGTTTAAGAACTCCAAACCAGAATCAAAGATGGTAAGAACCTGGAAGGACCTGGCAGATCAGCTAGTTCCAGTTTTCAAACAGACACCCTGGTAGAGCCTAAGGTAGCAGAGGGCCTACCTGGGGATGGGAGGGGAGAGTGCTGGGTAGCATGGAGAGCTACTACAAAATATTCCACTCATAAAAAATGGTGGGGCAGTTAGAGGAAAGAAAAGAGAAGAAGAATTAATTACCCCCATGGTCCAGGGTAATTAATTTTCTGAAGTCACATAGCTGACTCGTGGTAGAAATAAGACCAGTATTCATTATTTGCGCTAATACCAATAATCTTTTCTCAATTTTCTCCTAACTTAGCTCATCTTACATTGTTTAGCTCATGGGTTCTTAAACTTTTGAGATGATAAAATGTCAAGCAATAATAATGTATATGCCAAATATCTTTCCTTCAAGATTTTAGAGAAAATATTGAAATAATTTAAGCTCAGAATGGAAAAATAAGAGATGTTGCATTATCTCTTGTTGTCATATGGCTTCTCTAAAAATCTGAATTGTCTATTTTTAATAGCATGACCATTATTCTATAGAACATAGTTTGAGAAATTTAGTGAACATTAACAATAAAAATTCAATTCAATAATCATCTTATCCTTGACTGATGCAGCTGGTAAAGAATGACATAATTTTTAGAAGGTGAAAGAAAGTTCCATAGCTAGGTTGATAAACTTAACGGTGCTCAACTTACTGGTCAATTTACCACATTTTTCAAATAGACTAACACTCAATACAGTTTTAAAACTTACAGAATGTGGGGTGCCTAGATGGCACAGTTGATTATGTATCTGACTCTTGGTTTGGGCTAAGGTCCTGACCTCAGGATCATAAGATCAAACCCACATCAGGCTTTATGCTCAGCAGAGAGTCTACTTGGAGTTTCTTTCTCCCTCTCCCGTTTCCCCATCACACTCTCTCATAAATAAATAAAACTTTTTAAACAAAACTTGCAGAATTTATCCATCTACACTTGTCATTCTTACTCTTTTTTTGGAGAGGAAATTAAAAAATGAACATTTTTTCTCCAAAAATATATAAAATAATATTCTGTGTGCCATTCCTCACCCCCATCACCACCAAAATAATATTCTGTGTGCCACTACTCACTCCTCATTACCATCACTTTAGTGACATATTGTGGTTTCAAGTTTCCAATGTTCCCTCACATGCCCATTTAATTTATGTCCCTACTATATTCTGTATACGTTTCTATCAGAAAAATAATAACAATTAAGTTTTATTGAAAACCAGGCACACAATTTATAGCTCAGCTCTCACATCAGTTCCCTATGAGATAAGTTCTATTATTATTGCCATTTTATAGATGAGGAAACTGCCACAAAATGGATGCTCTAAAAATATATAGAGCATGACTGGATAAATGAGTAATTAAAATGTTGGGAAATGAACTTACCTGAATCACTTCAATATGTAAAGCAGTCATTTGCAGCTGGAGTCATGGGAAAAATACTGGATTTATAATCAGAAGCCAGGCTTCAGGTATTGCTCTATCACCAACTGTGTATATAATCTTAGACTCTTTCCTCTGACATTAAATAGATATTATAATAATTTCTAATTCACAGGAATAATAGTAGAATTAAATAAGAGTACCATGATGTGCTGCCATTGTCTAAATATTTGTTATTAATGTTAAAGCTTATATTAAATATAAAATTATTTCCAAAATCGGATATTCACAAGACTCAAACTATTATATTTCTTTGGATCTAGGTATTTTTGCTTAAGTTACCCCTTGCCAATAACATAAGCAAAATAGACACTCACAGAGAGTTTCTTTTTATCAACTGACAACATCCCCACAAGGCACAAGTTAACATTGCCTTTCATTTCGGACTGCTTGTAGCCATGGTACTATCCCTAGAGTGCAACGGGGGCCAATGACTCCATTCAGGCTTCCTCAGTGGATTCCTAAATTCCCCCACTCTGGCTCACATTCTTATAATCGTTCTGTTCCAGAAGCCTGGGGCACAAGTGTTGTTCCCTGCAGTTCCCATGGGGACCCTTGATGCCCTTTTGGAACTCTAGGTTTCTGGTGCCCACCTCTGTGTAGCAACTCCAGGAGAAAATAGTCTTTTCCATAAACTACAGTATTTTGTGATTTTTCCAATCACAAAATACTGTATAATCACTGAACTGATGGTTATTCTTGCTGTTGTCATTAACACCTATACTTGCACTGATTTCCATGGAGGAAAAATATACTTTATGTCTTCCAAGGCCTTCCAAGCCTTCCTACATTAGGATCTATGTCATTCTTCAGAGTATATCTGAAGTATAATTTGTCTTTATGATTTTGGGATAAACATGATATGAATAATTTGACATGCACATAAACAAAAATAATTTCTGCTTATCCTAAAATATGTCAACGTATATTTTAGATTAAATATCTCTCTTCATAATTATGTTTTATTTCTCATAACATCAAATATACATTTTCATATTTATGCATCCATTAATTTAGCAAATACTGTGTACCATGTTAGTTAGTTAGTTAGCATTGTGCCAAGTGCTAGGATTAAAATCAAGAACATATGGGGCATCTGGGTGGCTCAGTGGGTTAAGCCTCTGCCTTCAGCTCAGGTCATGGTCTCAGGGTCCTGGGATCGAGCCCCACAGACCCCACATCGGGCTCTTTGCTCAGCAGGGAGCTTACTTTTCCCTCTCTCCCTGCTTGTCTCTCTGCCTACTTGTGATCTCTCTCTCTGTCAAATAAATAAATGAAGTCTTTTTTTTTTTTAATTTTAAAAATAAAAAATAAAATAAAATCAAGAACACAGCCCAAACAAAAACACCAGAGAATCCTAGACTTGAAGGTTGAATAGGAGCTAACCAGGTGGAGAAAGCCATCCTATAGAGGGAGGAAGGCGGCAGGAAAATGGGAAGGAGAAAGACACAAAGTCAAAGCCCCAGACTGAGGGAACGAGGTGTGCATAGCCCGGGATGCAATAGAGAAAAGGCTGGTTCAAAGTTCCATTTGGCTCCAGCATAGAGAATGAAGTGGGAGGAAAGGGAAAAGAATCTTGGTACAAAAGGTTAAAAATTTGAACTTTATCCAGAGGGTAATGGGGCCCCAAAATGAAATATATTAAGTAGGCAAAGCCTAGTCAGGTAGGGATTTTAAAATTGCCAGAAATAGTCTGAGAAGTATTTAAACTAATTGTAAACAGATTGGAGCTTACTCCATTAATCCTCAAAGAACCAGAATTATAACAAGAATACAGACTTTGGCTCACTTAATAGGATCTTCCATTCCATTTTTTTTTTTTTTTTTTTTTTTTTTTGCTTTCACTATTAAAAAGACAAAGTAGAACTCACCTGTGTTTTTTGTTGTTGTTTTTTAAAGATTTTATTTATTTATTTGACAGACAGAGATTACAAGATCACAAGTAGGCAGAGAGGCAGACAGAGAGAGAGGAGGAGGCAGGCTCCCCGCTGAGCAGAGAGCCCGATGTGGGACTCCATCCCTGGACCCTGGGATCATGACCTGAGCCGAAGGCAGATGGTTGAATCCACTGAGCCACCCAGGCGCCCCAAACTCACCTGTTTTTTTACAGAACATAATTAGGTGCATAAAGGGAAGAGCTGTCTGAGATTCCTGAAATTTAATTTGCATATATTGGAGGTAAATGTGGATAAGACACTATATATTTCTTCTATACTGAGAGTATTTTTAGTACAAAGACCCTAAGCAAATGTAAAAAATAGGATATACAAGAATTACACTTGATTAAAATATTTTAATTAACTGACAAAGTAAATTAGGATTTGTAAGCATTTGATTTCTTAAAAACTTTTTTAAAAACTTTTAGAAATAATAAATTAACACAAATGATTTAATTACTTGATTTTTTTTAAACATTCTAGATTTTTTTTCTAAGATTTTTTTATTATTTATTTATTTGACAGATAGAGATCACAAGTAGGCAGAGAGACAGGCAGAGAGAGAGAGAGAGGAGGAAGCAGGCTCCCTGCTGAGCAGAGAGCCCAATGTGGGGCTCAATCCCAGGACCCTGAGATCATGACCTGAGCTGAAGGCAGAGGTTTTAACCTACTGAGCCACCCAGGCGCCCCTAATTACTTGATTTCTTATATGACATGTTGACTGTCCCTAACTACTTTGACTATAAAATAATCTACTTCAGATTCTAGGTTGAATAACTTTCTAAAGTGCTCCAAAAGGAAAATCTCTTAAAAGCACTGAGTATTACTGTCTAATTAATAATTTCCTCGATTTTACATGATTAGAAACCACGTAGAACGAATATACCTGATCTGAAATCAGATCTTTGCTCTCATCCCTGTAGCAGGCAAAGCTCCTAGTGTGCTAATGCCTTTCAAATGCAGAAAACATACCCTTTTAAAAGAATGTAGGTTTTGGTGGTTCTCTCCTTTTTCTATCCACAACACTTCTCACACCAAATATGTGGTTGCTTTCCAAACCAAGCAATTGTCCAATTCTCCGCAGACACCAGCTTCATTTCTGCTACTGTCTACCTGGAGTCGGCACAGACGGCACAGATGAAGGGCTCAGTTCCGAGAGACAGCTCTGCTTCAGATTCCAGTCCACCTGTACTGACCAACTGGTTATAAATTGGGGGTGCCCACAACCCCCTCCTCACATTCAGTAATTTCCTAGAAAAGCTGACAGTCCTCAGGAAAACATTTTACTTCCTATCACCAGTTGATTACAAAGCATAGAAATCAGGAACCACCAAACCATACATAAGGCCAAGAATGGGGGAGGGGCTCAGACCTTCCCTCCTCTTTCTGGGGGTGTCACCCTGCCAGCACCTCCATGTGTTCACCAACTCAACAGCTTTCTGATTTCCATTTTTATCATTGGCCATTAGTGACTAAAGTCAGTCTTCAGACTTTCTCCCTTCCCCCTGAGGTGTAGGATGAGGCTGAAAGTTCCAACTCTCTAATCATGTAGTCTGTTCCTCTGGTAACCAGCCCCATCCTGAGGCAACCTAGGAGCCCCCCAGGAATCACCTCATAGCATAAACTCAGGTGTGACTTGTTATGAATAAGCAAAGATGCTCCTGCCACTCCTATCCTTCAGGAAATTCTGAAGTCTTAGAAGCTCTGTGTCAGAAATGGGAAGCACACTGGGGCTCCTGGGTGCTTCAATTCGTTAAGAGACAGACTCTTGATCTTGATTTCCCCTCAGGTCATGATCTCAGGATTGTGAGATGGGAGGCCTACCTCCTGCTCTGCACTCAGCATGGGGTCTGCTTGGGGTTCTTTCTCTCCCACTCCCACTGACCCTCCCCCAACTCATGCAAGCTTTCCCTCTAAATAAATGAGTAAATAAATAAATAAATAAATAAATATTTTTTAAAAAGAAATGGGAAGAAGACAAAATATATATTTCTTATTTTCACAGGTGGAAAAGGAAAGCTTCAGGATTATTTGGAATAGGAAGCTTTCTCAATCTTTCCATTTTATAATTGCCCAAAACTATTTGTTAAGAAGGGGCTTTTAACTGCAAATATGTGAACTGTAAATTGAAAATCAATATTTATAGCATAACATGGGTCCACTGAGGCCTTATTAATTTTTAGAATATGTCTGACTGCGCAGTGTAGTGTATGTTCAGTTTCCACAAGATTCAGATTCTGGAGAAGGTATCAAGCACGAGCCATCTATTTGGGAGGAGCCGAGAATGCCATCTAAAGAGTGGAGGAATGGGGCAGGAAAGGGAAGGCAACCCCAGTACCCTGTGTGTCTTCAGACCCAGTCACCATTCATAGTAGGCAACTGGAGCTGATCCCCCTGGATGCACTGAGTCATGGTGTACAACCACTTGCCTCCCAGTTCACCCAAAGAGCAAAGGAGCTCTGATATTTATCTCCCACCTCCTACCAGCTATTGGTTGAGGACTCCTCCTGGGGAGGTTAATTCTCTCACAGCCAGGGGAGGTGTTGAATACATAATGTCAAAAATAACAGAAAAAGAAAATTAGAAGTGACAAGTGTCTTTGCATTAGAGGTGATTTCACTGCCGCCTTCACAGTATATTCAGAACTGGAACAGTTCTTCACTACCAAACCATATCCAAGCCATCATCATCTAGAACTGCAGCAATCTCCTGACCAGCTTCCCTCATTCTGCCCGTGTTAACTACAGCCTAGTCCTAACAGAGCAGCGGAAGGATCAAAAGGCTAAGTCAGGTGGGCCGGGCAGGCTCAGTCAGTTAAGCGCCTGACTCTTGATTTTGGCTCAGGTCATGTTCTCAGGGTCGTAAGACCAAGCCCCACGTGGGGCTCCATGCTCTGCGTGGAGCCTGTTTAATTAAGAGTCTTTCTCCCTCTCCTTCTGTCCACCCAGACCCGTGCACATGCCCTTTCTCAATACATACATACATACATACATACTATAAAATGCTAAGTCAAATCTTACCACTTCTTGGCTCAAAACCCTCTAATACTGTCCCAAATCATTCAGAGTAAAAGCCAAAAGTCTTAAAATGGCATGAAAACAGCCCTAAGGGGCAGGGCCCAGCCTCTCATTACCCCTCCAACTCTACCTTCTATCATTTAGCCCCTTATTCCTGTTCACTGCCACACTGGTCCTTGCAGTTTCTTGAACATTCCAGACAGATTCCCACTTCAGGGCTCTTGCCTTTCCTGTTCCCTCTGGCAGGGAGGGACTCACCCTCATTTCCCTTTAGTCTTGGCTCAGATGTCATTTTCTCAGAGAATCTTTTCACGACCACTTTTAAAATCTGAACCTCTCATCCCCCACCAGTGCTCCCTGTCTCCCTTCCCTTACTGATTTGTCTCCATAGCACTTACCATTTTCTGACATACTGGTTATTTTACTTATTTTGTTCCATGTCCCCCCCCCCCAGAGTACAAATTTCAAATGGCAAGAACTTCTGCCAATTTGGTTCCATTGTGTCCTCAAAGTCTAAAACAGAATCTGGCACATGGTGGTACCCCAACAAATATTTTAGTTAATTCACTAAATATAATTAATTAAATCAACTGATTAGTTTAACTGATGAACTAACAACAATCGGGGAGGACAGAAGTAAGACTAAGCAGTTTGAGAAGTGACTAGAAGGTGAGTAGGAGAGAGATCATGAAAACAACACTTTCAAGAATCCTGGGTCATAAGGAAAATAAGAGATAAGGCAGGCACTGTGAGAGTGTTGAAGGACAAAGGGAATGCTTTGTTTTGTTTTGTTTTATTGTTTTAAGGCTGGTGTCTTTGAGCACGCTGATAGATTAGACGGAAAGAGGAGAGTGGAGTCGCAAAGGCAAAGGCCAGATGGAGAGCCTAACTAATCTGAAGAAATGGAAGAGGACAAGATTAAGAATGAGAAAGATTAGCCTTGATCACGTGAAGATCACTGAATTTTCTAAGACAGGGAACAGCAAATTCTTTAAAAAGCCAGATAATAAATATTTTAGGCTTTTTAGGTCAGAAGATCTCTGTTGCGACTACTCAACACCCTTTTGAATTGCAAAAAGAGCCATAGACAATACATAAACAAATGGGCATAAATGTCTCCCAATATAATTTTATATACAAAAACGTATGGCAGGGGCACCTGGGTGGCTCAGTGGGTTAGGCCTCTGCCTTCAGCTCAGGTCATGATCTCAGGGTCCTGGGATCGAGCCCCGCATTGGGCTCTCCGTTCAGTGGGAAGCCTGCTTCCCCCTTTCTCTCTGCCTGCCTCTACCTGCTCGTGATCTCTGATCTCTCTCTGTCAAATAAATAAATAAAATCTTAAAAAAAAAGAATGTATGGCAAGCTCTCAGACTGTAGGTTGCCAACCCCAACTCTACGATTAGCAAGGAGGTGGTATGAATGAGAGTAAATGTACTTAAGTTCATGAATTGGATTGGCAAGGGGTGGAAATGGTATACTTGCCTCTCATTACCTCTATTTTCTTTATGAATTAGAAGTTGGGATCACCTAAGGGGGAAACGGGACAAGGTAGGGCTTTTGTGGAGAGTAATGAATATTTGAAATATTTGAAATACAGAAAGGGGGGCACCTGGGTGGCTCAGTCAGTTAAGCATCTGCCTTTGGCTCAGGTCATGATCCCAGGGTTCTGGGATGGAATTCCACATCAGGCTTCCCTGATGAGAGGGAGAGCCTGCTTCTCAGTCTGCCTGCCACTCCCCCTGCTTATGCTTTCTGTGTGTGTGTGTGTGAGTGTGTGTGTGTGTCTGACAAATAACTAAATAAAATCTTTAAAGAAAAGAAATACAGAAAGGGGTAGGGGGAAATATTGCCAAATAGAGACTAGAAAACAACCCACACCATTGTGCTTTATCAGGACATTTTATTGGGAACAGAAGTCAACTATCTAAAAGAGAAAGACTTCATGAAGCTAGCCTTACGTTGGCTTCCTCTCTCTCCCCTTCTTCTTCCAACAGCACCCTAATCTGCTTTTGAAACATTCACCCCTCAACCACTACCAAATATGTGGTTGTGGCAGCGTTAACCTCAGCCGCCCCCTCCACTCTAGACACGGGTTCTGGCTGGCTTAGCCATTCGGCATATCCTATCCCCCATAATGGTCACAACGACTAAGTTGGGAATGAAGAAGGAACATGGTCTTGGCCTATGTGAACCAGTCTCACGCCATTTTGGACAAATCTGCCATGACAATCATTCCATCACCTGAAGCCTTCTTGAGCACAGGACCCTACCACATTCATTCTTCTTGTTTAACCACACCCTTAAGTATACCCTGCAGGCATAACATCCTTGATCTGCTCTGGAGATAGGACTATGAGTCAAACATTTCCTTCCAAGTGGTCTCCTAGCACGTAGGACCCAGGCTCTAGGATTTAAAAGCAGGAGCTTACTGAGTGCAGGGGTGGAGAGCTGCTCATCTTGCAGATCCCCAAGACATGCTTCTGTCCCTAAATCCTCTTAATAAACCATTTATCAAGCTGGACTTGCCCGCCCCTTTCTTCCTCCTTAAGGCTCCTTAGGTCTTTTGCAGAACAGGCCAAACAGCAAGAATGAATCCCGAATTCTGTGCCAGAGCAATTTCCAAAAAGCTGAATCGTGAATGATGTGGGGAGAAAAGTTAACATCTAGAACTGTAGCCACCTTTTTGCCACCAAGTAGAATTCAAGAATAAAGGCAACCCTTGAAAGGCAGAGCAGAGAGAGGAATAGAAACAGGACTTGGTGACATCGCTAGGTCAACTACGAAGGAAGGAACTACACATGATATATTTTTATTTTTGAGGCACTAAATTCTCCTTTTGAGTCCATTTGAGTTTTAGTGTCTGTGACTAGTACATAAGAGTCTGAAAATGACACAGACCTTACTGTTTTTAAACATGTGATCTGGGATTATTAGCATAATTATATCAGAGGGTAAGTACTAGAAATCTGCATTTTATTTATTTATTTTTAAAGATTTTATTTATTTATTTGTCAGAGAGAGAGACAGCAAGCACAGGCAGACAGAGTGGCAGGCAGAGTCAGAGGGAGAAGCAGGCTCCCCGCAGAGCAAGGAGCCCGATGTGGGACTCGATCCCAGGACGCTGGGATCATGACCTGAGCCGAAGGCAGCTGCTTAACCAACTGAGCCACCCAGGCATCCCTAGAAATCTGCATTTTAAAACAAGCATTCCAGGTGATGCTTTGGCGCATGGCCTTAAAAGACAAGAAAAAGGTGAAAAGATAAAAGGTGAGCACTCTAAGCATCTCCAGAGGCTTGGGGCTCAATACTGCGACGGCAAGATCACCACCTGAACTGAAACCAAGAGTTGGGTCCTTCCAAGTGAGCAACCCAGGCACCCAGGCTGTTTTACTTTTAAGGTCAACAGGAGCCAGAGGAATGTCTCTGATAAAGTGTTATTTGACCAAAGACCTAAACGAGAAAAGAGGAGTGCGCTATGCAAATATATAGGGAATAATTTTTCCAGGTAGAGAAGACATCCAGTGCGGACCAGTGAGCCCTGAGCATTCTGGGAGCAGTCACGGACAATCAGGATGGATGGAGCTGAGTGAACGAAGGGGAGAAGCGTAGGGAGTGAGAGCAGAAGGATAGTAAGGAGGATGGGTGCAGCAGATCTTAGAGAATCTACAGGCCTTGGGAAGCTCTTCGGAGCTTCATGGTATCTGTGCCTATAGAACCAAATCCACATTTCCTTATCAGGAACTTGAGGCCCTTGGCCCTCTCTCCACCAACACCTTGCAAGCTCATCTTCCGCTATGTCTGATTTTATACCGTCCTCTTCCATGCCAGGACGATGTCTCTTCCTGGATACCTCATGCCCTTCAGAGCTCAGTGCCTTCCATGATGCCCTTTCTACCAGCTCCACCTGCCAAAATCCTCTTGGCCAACGGCCAGCTCAAATGCTACTGGGACATAGAAGCCAAGGACTTAGGTAGACTTCATTATTCCCTCTCCTGAGCTCCCATAGAAACTTATCTGTACTTTTCTTTGGGGATGCTTATCATACTAAAATCTGCAATAAAGGCATCTCAACGGATGACTACTATTCCCACTAGGTGGTGGACTGTTTATTCTCCTTTAAATTTCCCCAAATTTAAGGGGTGCCTTGCATGTATTAAATCCTCGACAAATTTGTTACAGAAAAAGGTGAAGCATGTCTGGGGTATGCTGAGGGTGGCTGGAGCAATGGTGCATGAAAGGAAGTTCAGGGATATGAAACTAGAAAAATAATAGAGACTTTCTAACACCAGGCCGAGGCATTTAAACTGTGGCAGCACAAACCTGTGCTTCCTGATCGCTCGACCTTCCATTTGCAGTAAAGAAGGCTACTAGTGTTTCTTATAGATCTAAGTCTGCGTCAGGGTTAAAAATAAAGCATTCAGATTTTTAGTAGAAAACAAAAGAAAAAATGCTGTCATACATGTCACCCTCATTCCTCTGAAGCCCAGACACCATTGAGGCAAAGATGGGCGTGCTGACCTTGGAGTCAGACCTGTGACTGAGTCCAGACTGTCACAAACTGTGTGATCTGACCTAGCTTCCAAACCTCTCTATGTGTCTGTTTTATCATCTGTAAAATGGGGATGGAACTAATACCCACATATTGTGCGGTGAGGATGAATGACATAATGTGATGTAAAGTACGTAGCCTTCACACAGGGCCAGATAGTTGAGTGTTCAATAAGTATTAGCGGTTACTATACATTACAGTGAAGCACCAGCTTATCACCCTACCAACCCTACAACCTCCTTTAGCAGATGAATCAGGTGAAAATTTGGCAGGTATAACAGCTGAGTCAAAAGCAGATAAGAGTCAAGAAGTATGAGAAAACACTCAAGAATCTACATATCTTATTTTCCTATAGTTTTGTGGTATGAGTAAAGATCACAAAGCCCAAGTATTATGAACCATCTTTCTAAAGACATCTAAAATTTTGCATAGAAATTATAACTCAATGACCAGTAGTAACTAAGCCTCTTTTTTAAAGATTGTATTTATTTATTTGTATACTTATTTATTTGAAAAGAGAAAGAGAGAGAGCCCAAGCAGCGGAAGCAGCAGGCAGAGGGAGAAGCAGATTCCCCAAGAAGCAGGGAACCGGACGGGGCGCTCAACCCCAGGACCCTGGGATCATGACCTGAACCAAAAGCAGATGCTTAACTGACTGAGCCACCCGGGTGCCCCATAATTAAGCCTCTTAATTAAGAGTCTTAATTAAGTTTCTATTTGTCTTTTAATGAGACCAGGACAGGGTAGGAAATTCTATCTGAAATAAGCCTGAGATCGATAACACTAGGAAAACGTTTTAAGTGTCTGCCCTTAAAAATGAAATTCGCAAATACTGTTTTCTCTATTCGGAAAGTGCCATCCGTCTTCCTAGGGCAATTTGCCAGTTTCAGAATCATTGTGAAATGCAGAAGCAGAACCCGGCAGAGAAAAATGAGAAACAAAATGATATCTAATCAGTCTTCTGGAAGAAAGCTCCACTCCTTTCCCACGACTCTTACTCTTTCACTTCTTATTCCATTGTCTCCACGGGCCACAACCCTTCAGCTAAAGCCCGAGCCTAAGAAGGAAGCCCAGTGGGGGAGAGGAGTGAATCATACACATCTTGCAGCCGACTGGCATTCACATCCCAGTCTAGCTGCTTTCCAACAAGCTCCTTGCCTTCACCCAACCTATTACTTAAGAAAGCTTCACTTCCCTGTAGAAGGAGGGTAAATAAGTAACAGAATCAGTAAGACTTCACCCGTCCTGCAGATGAAGTGAGAGAGCACATGTAAGGCAGATCGGTACCGACCTTGGCACACTGCCGTCAATAAATGGTAGCCGCCCTGTGTTACTGCTCAGTTGAATATATGTAACCTCTCTCTAACTTGTAATGGACAAAAGAATAAATAAAACAAAAGAAACAAAAAATGCCAGGCAGCCATTCCCCAGGAATTCAAAGGAGGTTAATGCCATAGTGTCTATGAGATCTTTTTTTTTTTTTACATTTTTTATTAACATATAATATATTATTTGTTTCAGGGGTATGGGTCTGTGATTCATCAGTGTCTGCGAGATCTATCGAATTATACGGGACAAAGGTCTTAATGACAAGCAAGGAAAAAGGCACCTCCCCACAAAAACGCTTCACCTGCCAACCTCCCCGTTACGTAACAGTTCATACTACAGAGATAATAAGAAAAAAAAAATCAACATTCTTGATATTTAACCCACTACTGGCCCTGCATGCAGGGGTGTTTTCACGGTCAGCCCACCAGAGAGAAATTCCAGGGAAGACACCCACACCCACACATACTTCTAGGACCTCAAAATAAAACAGCCCACGTTTCATTTATACATTCATTTATAGTCATATATAAGTGGATATCCACGTATATATTTCTCAGAGCAAGTCATTTCAGAAGTCTACTGGGGCCCAAACCACCCTCCCTCCACACTGACCTGCAATTTGCGTGGCCCATACTTCCTCTTCTTCATAAGGATATCCGCTTGGGCTATAAGGACCCCACATATTCCGAGTTACCTTTTCATTCTTCTGGGTGGCACAAGCCTGTTGTACTCAGGCGAGAAGACAGAGGAATTCTGCCCTATCACATGGGCAGACACAGTGTTCGATTACGTTCTATCAGTTAGATTATAGGGTCGAGGAACTAGATCGAATTACAGTGTAGGAGTCTTCCCGCACTGTTATGCAAGTAAAGGTATGGATGACTGCTGCTTTGCCTTCAGAAAACACCAACTGACAAAAACAAACAAACAAAAAATGTGACCTGATCCTAAATTTTTAGCAAAAATTGCCCGGAAGCTCTTAATAAAGCAGAAGAGTAAAGTAATGAAAAGTAAAACCAAAGTGTAAGATCATGAATGCTGATGGCCTCAGAGCCTGTTGGCTCGATTCTGCTATTTATAGTATTGTGGCTTATTCTGTGTCAACACAAGTGTAGCTGAATTCGATAAGACTAACAGTCTTGGTTGATTCTCTTTAATTGGGTCAGATTAATGTGCCAGCTGCACCCCCATGTGGGAGAACCATTAATCATAAACCAAGTGTTGATGTTTTAGGTAAGGTTAAAGTCTCTTTTCCAAATTGGTTGAGTTATACACTGTCATGTCAACCTTTTTTTCCCCTCTGGCTTGCAGGAGATGCCTATGAAGGAGAGTGGGCTGAGCCAGCTCAGTCTGTCACGAAAGCGATTTCTAATGGGCTAAGGAACAGCTGAAGGGGGGCTTGGCCTCTAAGATAGAGATGCTAACTGTTTGTGGTAGTAAAGAGTGAAGAGCCAGACTTCTTGGGTTCAATTCCCTACTCTGCCACTTGTTAGCAAAAAGATCTTAGGACAATTTCTTAACCCCACTAAACCTGTCTCCATTTGTAAAACAGAGCTAGTAATAATACCCACTCTGTAGAGTTTTAGATGATAATCCATTTAAAGTGTTTACCATAATGCCTGGCATATAGTACGGGCTCAGTAAATGTCAGCCATTCATAATAATAACGAATATCAGGCTAAACAAAGTCTTCCTAATAGTTTCTCTCCCAAAAACATTCTGATTGGGGCACCTGGGTGGCTCAGTGGGTTAAGCCTCTGCCTTCAGCTCAGGTCATGGTCTCAGGGTCCTGGGATCAAGCCCCTCATCAGGCTCCCTGCTCAGCAGGGAGTCTGCTTCCCCCACCCCCCTCTCTGCCTACTTGTGATCTCTGTCAAATAAATAAATAAAATCTTTAAAAAAAATAATAACATTCCGATTAACACCCACCAGCCACGAATTCTCAATCTTAGTACTATTGACAGTTTGGACTTGATAATTCTTTGTCATGGGTGACTGTTTGATATGCATTGTGGGATATTTAGCAACATTCCTGACTTCTAACCACCACGTAGCACTACCCTAATTGTGACATCCAAAAGTGTCTCCACACATTGCCAAATGTCTCTGGGGAGGGGGTGAGAGGCAAATTCACCCCAGTCTGAGGATCACCCTGTGAGATCAATTAATAGCTGCCATTAAGAACAGCCCAACTTGGTCATTTTGCTCTTACCTGAATCAGCTATGTCCACCATGGAACTAAATAGGAAATAAATCACACACATAAAAAAGCTGTCTTAAAAAAAAAGAGGGGGGTGTCTGGGTGGCTCAGTGGGTTAAAGCCTCTGCCTTCAGCTCAGGGCATGATCTCAGGGTCCTGGGATTGAGCCTCGCCGCATCGGGCTCTCTGCTCAGCGGGGAGCCTATTTCCCCCCTCTCTCTCTGCCTGCCCCTCTGCCTACTTGAGATCTCTGTCTGTCAAATAAATAAATAAAATCTTAAAAAAAAAAAAGCCACCTTAACATTATTTCCTCCCTTGCCATTAATTCAACTCTGTGAAGACAGACAGTGTCTGTCATTTTAACCTCAGTGTTCTCAGAGCCCAGCACACAATGGACAATGAATGAATGAATGAATGAATGGTAAATGATTGAATACCCTTTGGAGCTTTTTCACTTTGTGAAGCAACTCTGAGGAGCATTTAGGTTTCCTCATTCTTTGACTCCAGTCAACACACAAAGGAGACAAACACTGGTCACACCCCCACACACTCCCATACCATGAGGGAACACACCACGCTGGACCATTCTGGGTCAGGCTCACAGGCACAGGCGAAGGCAGGAGCACTTTTACTACAGAGCTTTGTGGCACAGAGCCAAAGTCAGAACATCAGATCATCTGCAGGAAACAGCGCCAAGGACATAGCTGGAGAAGTGGGTCCAAATAGGTCAGCAGCAAAATCCTGGGATGAGAGGGGCTGAACCAGTGGGGACACAGAGCACGACACAGAACAGACGCTCGGAACAGGAAATGGTGTGGAAAAATTCCACAGACAGACAGAAATGTCTTTGGCTGGATCTGAATTTGTTTCAGATAACTTGTGATATGGTCATTTAAGGGCCCAAGATGGAATGAGACCTTGCTTGCGTTTGAATTAGCCAGCTTTGCGCCCATTACCATTTCAATCAATATACTCTGCCTTCACCCAGAGCATCGATAAACACGCTGAACTAAACTTTTCCTTAGAAACTAAGATTATTTCCCCAGTGGCCCATTAAATGAAGGCGTTTAATCATGCAGAGAACAACTTAAATATGCTATAAAATGACACATAAATCACAAAGTTCAGCAAACAGAATTTTCTCGTGAACATCACTTCACCTATTTGCATATGAACCCCCCAAAATGATGCAATTGTAACAGGTGATTGCGTGATGTTTCTGAAGCACACAAGTGAGGGTTCTTAAATCCCTGGTTATTTGCTACTGAGATATAAATTGGTAAACAAATCCATAGCTCTCTCAAGTCGGGTCAGCTCCCGTCTACTGTTCCTGCATTGCCCAACGCACAAGTTAACCATTTGCACAATTTTAATTCCACCAAAGTGTATTTTCTTCAGATCTTTGCGTCCTTTATTGTGCAGAGGTATGCAGGTATTGTGCAGAGGTAATAATAAAACATTACAGCCCCACGTGAGAGCTTTCTTCCCGGGTCATGTGTTAGGAAAAACGACATACTTCCCTTAAGGGAATGGTGGGCTTTGGAGGAATGATGGGGGGAAAGGAGAGCAGATGATTAGCAGCCTATCATGTCTCCCTTTTTTCTTTTGCCAGGAATCTTAGATCAAGCCTGAAATGCGATTCTAATGGTTCACTTGTGTTCTACCTTTATGCCTGGATATAACTTTCTCCCCTAGTTTTTATTTCTCTGGGTCTGATTTGTAATTTCTTATTTGAAATTCATCATTTTTATCATATGGGCAGATCTGCCAAATATTTTGTCAAATATTTTGTGAAATATCTGTCAAATATTTTGTGAAATGAGGTGAGGTATGAATTAAAATTAAAACAATGATCAAAATGTTTATGTTACATAAATGACGTAAGGTAAGAGGGGGGATCAGACTTAGTCACTAGTCAAATAGTACAATGGAAAAGACATAAATATTAGAAAACTCACAATAACATTTGGATTTATTTGAGTTTTGAGGTTTTTGTTTTTTGGGTTTTTTTGGTTTGTTTGTTTGTTTGTTTGTTTTTAGGATTTTTTGACCCCGCCCCCTTGGAGCATTAACACCTTGGAGGATTAATACCTTAAGGCTTTTATCAGTCAGCAGTTTACTGAGAACCAGCTAACATGTATATATTCAGGAGGGGATCCTGATTTAGGAAAAAACACAGAAAGGGCAGGTAAGAGAATGTCAAGGACCAGCCTCTACTCAGAGGTGCTATTGCAGCCACAAGGAATGCCTTGGGAGTATTTACATTTTCTCTGTGATGCTGTACCAAACACGTGGATCACAATGACTGCCCATCCATAGCCCTACTGAAGGGGCTACGCTAGCACGCATGTTTTACCTCAGCAAGAGTCAGCCCTTGACCAGAGAGTGGTCAGCCCTCACTCCCACCCTGACCTAGAGTAAATACAAAAGGTTACTGTTTACCCTAATTCATCAGTGGATCACAGAACACAGGCAGAGTCATTTCCATCCTCATACTGCTACTACAGAACAAGTAATACACAACTGTGGTTCAGAATTCAAGAGACAGTGAAAAAAAAGTACGTTTTCCTTCTTCCCTGCCTGGAACCATTCATTTCTCCAATGAAAGTAACATTGTTGTTGGGGTGCCTGGGTGGCTTAGTCAGTTAAGTGTCTGCCTTGGGCTCAGGTTATGATCTCAGGGTTCTGGGTTAGAGCCTGCTTGGGGTTCCCTGCTTAGCGGATAGTCTGCTTCTCCCTCTCCTTCTGCCCGTCTCTGTGCACCATCACCACCCCCCGACCCCTGCTCACACGCTCTCTCTCAAATTTAAAAAAAGTCTTGAAAAAAGAAAAGAAAATAGCATTGTTGCTGGTTCATAACTACCCTTTCAGAAATTTTCTGTTAGTTCCTAAAAATTTATAGTCTCGCAAGCTCAAAAATTGAATTATCGTCAAATTTTTCTTTTCTTCCAACCTCCCACATCCAGTTAATTCGAAGTACTTAATTCTATCTCAAAAGGGATGTGACCTTTGTTGTCCTTTTTTATTTTATCGCTATTGCATCAACGGCTTTACTTGTCTCCTTGGGTCTATTAATCTCTTCCAAATAACTACCAGAGTAATCCTTTCTGTTATTGTGAAATCTACTATGAAAGACATTACATATATAATATAAACATATTTTTAAAAAAGATTATTATTTATTTATTTGACAGACAGAGATCACAAGTAGGCAAAGAAACAGGCAGGGAGACAGGGGAAAGCAGGCTCCCTGATGAGCAGAGAGCCCGATGCGGGGCTCGATCCCAGGACCCTGAGGTCATAACCTGAGCCAGAGGCAGAGGCTTTAACCCACTGAGCCACCCAGATGCCCCTATAATATAAACATCATATTTTTATATAAATAAATAGATTTATTTATATACAGATAATGTGTATTCATTATGTGTATTACATGCATTACATACATACATAATGAATACACAATATCTGTATATAAATAAATTATTACATACACATAATGACTTCTGTGTATATTTTCTAGAATAACAATGCACAATTTCATGTGCCTACCACTCAGCTTAAGTCATAGAAATCACCAGCACTTTGGAAACCCATTCTGTGCACTTTTTTATTTGTTCTTCCCCCCTCTATCCCAGAATGGTCACTTGTCTAAAAATTGAGTTCTCCCATTAACTTGGAATTTATTGTAGCCCAATAAAATAAAAGTATAGTTTTGCATGTTTTTGAAACGTTCATAAAGGGAATTACACTGGATGTATGTCTCTGTGACCTGCCTTCTCAACTCAAGAGCTGTTTTGATATTTGTCCATGTAGCAGTAATTCACTGGTTATTCCTTTTCCTGCTATATACTATTCTACTGTATGACTGTACCACACTTTCCTTAGGCATTCTCCATATGCATTTGACGTGTATGCTCTTTTTGTGCTATTTTTAATAGCAAGTCAAGTTCCATTACTATCTTTCTACCCCTCCACCTTAGCTCTTTCTTGGATTCAGAGAATTTTTCAGTGCTTGTCATGTTTACCCTGCACTGGACCCTGTCTGCAGACATTCTCTACACTATTTCTTAAGATCCTATCTCATGGCACAAAATTTGGAATTGACTGTGATCCCTCTGCCTATCTCTACCTTGCTGCCCTCAAAGAAAAACACAAGAACTTTCTTTTTATAAGGATTTTACTGTTAACATTAGGGAAGTTGAGAGGAAAATGCTAAACTAAAACAAACAAAAAACATTGAGGGTGTTACAAAGATTAGGAAATCCAAGAAATTCTCAAACCCCTGGTCCTTTCAGATCGCTGCTAGGATGGAAACTAGTACAGAATTCAGTGAAATAACTTGCTATTTTTTCTTTAGAGTTGAATCTATCCAACTTCTTGACTCCTTTGTGTTCCTACCTAAAGGGAAAGGTGTGCTGGTCGTTACCAGAAAATGCTCTTTTCTCCAAAATACTCTTGTGAAAGCATAATAATAGGTGGCACTATCTTCTGCTGAGATCTCACAACATTCAAGAATAATTGTCAGAGTCACCTGGCTGGCTCAGTCAGTGGAACATGTGACTCTTGATCTCAGGGTCATGACTTTGAGCCCAGTAGAGCTCACACTTAAAAAAAAGAACTGTCTTATGCTAGAACCCCACAGTCTGGCACTGGTTTGGGAGCCAAAGTCACAGGGGAAGGAGGAAGGCATCTAAGCAAAATCTCCTTTTACAACTTATGCCTACCTAAGTCAGCCCCAGAAATCACTTCTTTCAGGTTTTCCATGGGCTCTTGGTCAACTTCTTTCAATTTCATCCAAAATAACAGTTAGTCATGCAAGACAATAGAAAAGCACTCTATATATACACTTAAGCATGACAAGTTTAGGGAACTTGAACTCATTCCTGAGCTCCTAGGGCTTCATTGACCAAGAACACTATGCACAGACCATGCCTTGAGAGGATCAGAGGAATGCAGGGAGGTAAACTGAATCTTAGCAGTACAGTGAAGTATTCAAGAGCTGGCTTATAGAGCCATAGCATCTAGGTTTGGATCATGGCTATTTACTAGTTATGTGGCCTTGGGCAAGTTCATTAATCTATTTCTTCATTTCTTACAATGGCTTATTGTGAGAATTACATAAATTAATACATATAAAAACACTAAGAAAGTTTCCTGGCATATAGTAAGCACCATTTAAGTGTTTTATTTGTTTGTTTATTTATAATCTTCACACCCAATGTGGAACTTGAACTCACAACCCTGAGATCAAGAGTCACATACTCTACTGACTCAGCCAGGCACTCCGAAGTGTTTTCTATTTTTATTACTTACATTAGTATTAACTTTATTTTGTAGCTACATTTTCTGAAAGCCATTTTTAATCACAAGAAGTTTCGCCCCAAATCAGATATATTGTATGTGACAGGAAGAAGAGAAACATTTCATTAAAAAGTCCTCTAAGTTTTGTATTGAATATAGTGTTCATTATTGACGACCAAAACACTTAACAACAGTTTCCTTCTTATTTCACAGCCAAAATTCTTAGCACAGTTTACAATCTGTGCATCTCTTTCTCGATCCCTCTCTTTTTTTAAACATCTGTTAATGGCTTTTGATCCAATCATTATGAAGATATTTTACTTTGGGAAGTTACCAATAATTTCATTGCTGCAAAATCCAATGGCTTCATCTCAATCGTCATTCTTCCTGGCAAGTCTTCAATAGTATTTCTAAGGGCATAGAAGATACCACAATGACAAGACAGAAAGTCCTGGGTTCGCCTTGATGAAGCTAAGTCACAAGGCTTTCAAGAACTGGTGGAAAAAATATAAACTTGATTCCACACTCACTGAGGTTGTTGAAAGCTGTGTACAAGACTAGTTTGGCAGTGGTGCTGGGTTAGATTGAGAGGAAAACTCAGAGACAGAGACACCATCAGAAAAGCCATGTTGTTATCCAGGCCAAAGCGTCCAGGGCTCAGACTAGGGCTGAGAGATGGAGAGGAAGATGTTTATTGGTGGATTATACTCAGAAGTTCAGGATAATCTCTGGTCCCACAGCATAATTACACTTTAGTGGCTTGACTTCTACCGTGTCTCCCCAGTCACCCACCATGCCCCCACCAACTGGCTGTAAATCCCAAGACCAGAGAGGCTTCTCCTTAGCCTGTGCCTCACATAGCATCTAGCTGCAACACAGATACGTAAGACATGTCTTTTTTTTTTTTTAATTAATAATGTATTATTTGTCTCAAGGGTACAGGTCTGTGATTCATCAGTCTTACACAATTCACAGCACTCACCATAGCACATACCCTCCCCAATGTCCATCACCCAGCCACCCCATCCCTCCCCCCAGCAACCCTCAGTTTGTTTCCTGAGATTAAGAGTCTCTTATGATTTAAGAAATGTCTTTTTAAGTAAAAAAAAAACCCATAAAATGTAAAAATTAGGGAAGATGGACAGAGGTAGGACAATTAATTTAATTTTATTCAAATTGCATTTCAAGCAGCATACTAAAATGAAAATGCAGAGCTGATGACTGAAAATATAGGGTTGTTCCTATAGAAAGAAGGCAGACTTGGACACGAGAAATGAGAATCATTACTTGCCATTATGACTCAATGACTTTAGTCTGCCTCCCATTTACATGAAGGAAAGATGACTTTTACTGTTCAAGTTTCTAGGGCAGACTCTGTAACAAAGTCAGAATGAGCAAAACCACCCAGTTTTCCAGTGGTTACCAAGATTCTTCTCATTGTCACCTGCTTTTCTTACAGCAAACAATAAGCAAAAAGTTTATAGGGTGGGCTTCACCCCCTCCTCTATGGTGGCTCTTTCCTTACTTCTCTTTTCCTTCAACATCATCTTATTCATTTTCTCTTATTCCTTGTTTTCTCTTTCCTTACCTGAAAAGCTGTGCCTTTGTCTCAGGTCTAGGACTTTCATTCAGGGAAGAATAAACCCAGAGGACGGACAAGGACAGAGTCTCTTTTTAAGGAGCAGCTCCAGTTTCTTACAACATCTTAGGGTGGGGCCTGGGAAGACTCCACGTCCACTGAACAACAATACAGCCTTCATCCCTGCTACTCTGGTATCTTTTCTAGTCCTGCTTACCCCAAGGGAATTAGACTCTTCTGTGGCCTAGATGTCACCTTGGTCCTGTTTGGTGAACTCTGGTTCTGTTCTGGATTATTGGATTTGAATGCATTTTTAAAAGAGATTTCTTTATGGGGTGCCTGGGTGGCTCAGTGGGTTAAGCCTCTGCCTTTGGCTCAGGTCATGATTCCAGAGTCCTGGGATCAAGCCCTGCATTAGGCTCTCTGCTCAGCGGGGAGCCTGCTTCCCCTTCTCTTTCTGCCTGCCTCTATGCCTACTTGTGATCTCTCTCTGCCAAATAAATAAATAAAATCTTTAAAAAAAAAAAAAGCTTTATTTACTTATTTGATAGAGAGCACAAGTAGGCTGAGCAGCAGTCAGAGGGAGAGGGAGAAGCAGGCTCTCCACTGAGCAGGGAGCCTGATGTGGAGCTTGACCCCAAGACCCTGGAATCATGACCTGAGCCAAAGGCAGACCAACTGAGCTACCCAGGCATCTCTGAATACAACATTTTTAAGGAATGTATACTTCCATGAGGAAATGTTCAAAGTTTATCAATGACGTGGGGGTGGGAGGAGTTAGACACAACTATATTGATTAGGATCCCAATTTTATTTTTAAAAATGTTTACTTATCCATCTCTATTTTAATACTCCTATAAAAATGTTAAGTCCTGGTGGTGGTTGAACCATGGATGAGTTTATTTTTGTATTTTGCTATACTTTGCTGTTTTCCCAAAATGTAATGCTTATGGAAAAGTCAGCATCCTCACTGTTTGCTTTCCCTCCATCTTTACCAAACTCAAGAGTTGCTTTCCAGCTACACTTGCCCTGCCCACCCTAGCTTGTTTCCCTGATTCTCTTCCCCTGCCTCTTCCCAACATAAGCAGTCCCTCAACTGGTAGAGTCCAAGAACTAGAGTCCTGCTTGCTGAAGAGAAGATACATTTAATATGTCAAAATATCCACTTTAGGTGGGGCTAGAAGCTTAGGCTCTGATTCAGCAGCCATCTGGGGATAAAGAAAATGGAAATATCAATAAACCTTATCTTTAAGACTTTGGTCCCAATTTATAAAGGCTTCTGGGGCACCTTGGGTGTTTCAGGTGGTTAAGCATCCAACTCTTGATTTAGGCTCCAGTCATGAACCCAGGGTCATGAGATCGAGGCCAGGTCAGACTCTGAGCTCAGGGCAGAGTCTGTTTGAAATTCTCTCTCTCCCTCTCCCTCTGCCCTCTGTGTGCATGCACTCTCTCTAAAACTAACTAACTAACTAAATACATACATACATACATACATACTAAATAAATATACAGGCTCTGCTTCTCTTTTATGGGAAATGTGTTCATCATTCCTGCTGTTAGTTTGCCTTAATAACTTCAAAGAGACTTCACAGAACCAGAAATTACAGTCTTCGAGACTTAATTATTAAAGAACCTTTTAGGCTACAAGTTCATGACCATTCATGATCTCCATCTTGGTAGATGTGAGCAAATATAGTTTGCAGGACGCCTGGGGGCTCAGTTGGTTAAGCATCTGCCTTCAGCTAAGGTCATGATCCCAGGGTCCTGGGTCAGGGAGCCTGCTTCTTCCTCCGCATGCTGCTCCCCGCTTGTGCACTCTCTCTCTCTGACAAATAAATAAGTAAAGTCTTTAAAAAAAATAATTAACTTAAAAAAGAAGGAAAACAGTTGTCTATATTGATGGAGCCTTATAACAGAAGTCTCGAATTCTTTATTATTCATATTATAACCAGATTCATGCTAATCCTTTTTCAACAGATAATTGCTTAAAACATAATGGTAAAAAGGATTAGGAAGGAGGCATTTCCACTACTTGCAGACAATATGACATATGATAATATAACAAAGGAATCCTCAGACACATTATTAGAATTAATAATGGTATAGATCTGGATCACAAACAGGATGGAATCAATTCTCTCAGAGAGAGCAAGGTTAAGTTTTTCAGCCTTGCTTTGGATCAGCCTGTCTGGCAGAGCATGTCAACTAGGTACCTCATTCAGCAAGAATTCCATGAGATAACAAAAACAAAACACTATATGGTGCTTCCTTTCTGCAGTAGACTTCAGCTCAGTTTCCAGGTCTTCTTGTCTGTGTGGTTTTCTGAGTGCCCTCCTGGCTTAAGCTGTAACTGCTCCATGACCCCTGACTCTCACAAACTCTTTCTCACTCTGTGATTCGAGAGTAGCTCACCATTTTCTACTGCCCTTCATTCCTGGCCTTTTCTTGAACCTGGCTTACGTACTCACTCTCAGTTTCTCCTTGACTCAGTGATGCCATCTATCTGCTACCTCTCAGAGTGAGGAGAAAGTCTTCCACAAAATAGAAAGGCACACGGTATGGAAAGGGCAAAAGGGCTATCAGAACAACCATACTCCCAAAGGCGGGGTCCTCATAGAGGCCACTTGGCTAAGTGGAATGTCATAAAGACTCTCTGCTGAATACTTTAAACCTGCGAGTCTGTTTGGCCAGCATGCATAACTGGGAGGTTTAATAACTATACAAAGCCAACTGAATGATACAAAGTGCACTTGAGACCAAAAAATCTCAGCTATGGCGTGTTTGTGCTTCAGAATCCCCATTATGCGATAAATGCCAGTTGTCTACATAAATCTGAACAGTGTGTGTTGGAGTGGACAAGGCAGGTGCCAGGAGAGTAAGGGAGAGTGGGAAAAGGCTGGATTCCAGGATCCTGGTCCTTGACAGGAAAATCTTTCTGCTTTGTATTCTCTGGTGGTGACAGCAAGGAAGGGAAATCTGAGACACATCAGGAGTGAGATGAGATGCCATGCCCTATTTTAGCTCAAAGGCTCCTTAGGAATTTAGCGTCATCAGCTCTTCATACACCCCACTTTGGAGCCACTAACTTCAGGGTCACAGTGACAGAACTCCAGTTTCTCATCACTGGACACTCTTTCTCCATGACAGGAAGTCCCCTGAGGACATTCACAGAATTCATCTGATAAGCAGTCCTTAGGGGGCAGGCCCCAAAGACTGCCTTCAGTTGGGGAAACCCTTCATGTTCGCCATGAAGTCTCACTTCACCTTTAGTAATCATTGCCTTATCCATCATCATTCAATTGAGGAATATACTGGTTATTTTTAAATTTTCTGCCCAAGGTTATTTTCATGACCTTTACCTCAACATTTTATGTTTTCTGCAAGTATCACCTGCGTGTTTTCACTTAGTTTATAACAGAAACAGGATCCTAGTAAAACATACAAAGAATTTTAGAGCTGAAGAGAATATCTGAGGTTCTTGTCTTCTTTATTCTATGAAAGAACTTAAGGTTAGAATGATTACATATTTCAACTTAAGTCATACTTCTAAAAAAGCTCAAAGATATTTTTCCCATGGAAAAGCCAAGGCTCTGAGGGCTTAGTCATTTCACGCAAAAGTAACAATGAAGAATGATGAAGCTAGTGTTCAAACTCAGATCTGCTTGTCTCCGCCAGTTTTGGAGGGAGCTGTGATAGGGTCATGAAAGAGCAATCTGACACCAGCACCCATTCTGTTGTGTAGCCTTTCTCATGCAGATAGAGACCTGTTCTGTATACTAGAGTGGTAATGTGAGTGCAATGACGCGTACATTTTGAATCAATGCTAACCAAAGGCAAAAAGGATTTTGGGTTGTGTTTCTGGAATCTGATCCTGTTGACAACAGAATAACAACTTGCACCTGTATTTCCCCTCAGTCCTACTTGAATTCTTCCCAGATTTTCCTCAGCCTTGGAGCCTCCTGTAAATCCAAAGCAGTGTTCTTTAAACCATATTATGGGAACCACCTAAACAGGGATCACTCACTGGGGCCCCTTTTAAAAATACAGTTAACTTTTAGGGTACCTGGGCAGCTCAGCTGGTTTGGTTTCAGCTCAGGTCACGATCTTGCAGTTGTGGGATTGGGCCCCACATCCAGGTCCCTGTGGAGTCAGCTTGATGTCAGTCTCCCTTTCCCTCCCACTCACATATAATTAATATTTATTTATTAAAAATAAATTATTTTTTATTATTATCTCTCTCCTTCTCCCTCCCTCTCCCACAAAGAAATAAATAAAATCCTTTAAAAAAAAAAACATTTTGGGGCTCCTGGGTGGCTCACTCACTTACGTGTCTGCCTTCAGCTTAGGTCATGATCTCAGGATCCTGGGATCGAGCCCCACATCAGGCTCCCCTCTCGGCAGGGAACCTGCTTCTCCCTCTCCCTTTGCTGCGCCCCCTGCTTGTTCTCTCTCTCTCTCTCATAAATAAATTATAAAAAATTAAATAAACCTTTAAAAAATACAGTTAACTTTTGAACAACAGGGGTGGGAATGGGGTTAGGGATACTGGCTCCCTCCTATGCAGTCAAAGATCCAGGTATAACAAATTTCCCCAAAATTTGACTACTAATAGCCTATTGCTGACCAGAAGCCTTACTGATAACAGAAATAGTCAATTAACAAATACTTTTTATGTTATATGTATCATATACTACATTCTTACGATAAGGTAAGCTATAGAAAATGGTATTAAGAAAATAATAAGGAAAACAAAATACATTTTTAGTCCTGTATTTATTGAAAAATATCTGTGTATAAGTGGACCTGTGCAATTCAAACCTGAGTTGTTCAAGGGTCAACCATATATAGTTTCCTAGGTCCCTCCCAGAATTACCCAATTTCCAGAACAGGAGGGTGGACTGGGAGTTCACATTTTATGTCTCTCTGAAGATGCTTATGTTTACAGAAGTTTGAGAATCACTAAGATTATAGAGAAATATCATTGGCTCCGACTGCAGCAGTCTGGGCCTGGGTGGCTTTCAGTTCTTTCAGGAGAACTGAAATCAGGATTAAAATAGAGTAGGCTCCAACTAATCCTTTCTTAGTCAGGAAACCAATCTTTCAGGAATGCAGTTTAAAAAATATCTTCAGTGGCCTTTATAATTTATTTCAATGTGTTATTTCAGATACATCACATGGAAAAAAGGAAAAAAATGGAAACAAACAGCATATATATGTGTGTGTATATATATAGTATATATATATACACATACTACCCTAACTCCCATTAGACAGTTTAACATTTTGACATATTACCTTCTCGTTTTTCTCTTTCTTTTCTTTTCTTCCTTTCTTCTTTTTCTTTCTGTCCTTCTTTAAAGAAAGCTGCCTTTTTGTAATGTAAGGACAACTTAGAAAAGAGCTTCTCAGTCAGAAGCAATATTTTGTCAAACTTCCATTAGTACAGGAACAGTTATACTGGCAGAAGCATTGTGGTCAGGGAAGGCAAATCCACACCTGAGTAAGTTCTTCCAAGTGAGGACAATTTGCTGCATCCGTTGTGATCAACCTGCCACGAGGTGGTTTTCTGGTCTTTCTGGGGGAAAGGCACGGTCTAGAGGGCCCAGTGTCAGTTTCTGCTCTCAGCAGGTTAGTCACTCAGCAGTGAGAATGGCCGGCCCAGCCTTGGCGAGGCCCATGTTTCACCTCACCCTCACCACTGTGGTTTCTGAGCAAGCACTAAGGCAACTGCAGAAAAATGCTGACTGTCATACACAGATCAGTTCACTCTGTCTGCCCAGGTACTGAAAGTCTCCTCACTGTGGTTGCTCTCTTGCATACTATCCAGGTGGGGCACAATTTTTTTTTTTTCACACGTTATGGTCATTCTCGAAGTCTTATCCACGTGCCTCTCCCCTTATCGTTTTTGCTACCATCTGCCAAATCTTTGTTTTCTGAGTTCTCAACATTTCAGCCAAATTGCCAATCACTGTCCACGATCAGTTTATCAATTCTTCTGGCCATCTCTCAATTCAGACAGCATGGACAACCAAATGTATTGCTCCAAGTTCTGTGCCCTGGGAGGATCTCCCATTAATACTGCATCACCGGACCACTGCAGAATGGGGTTGAGATGCTGCTTCAAGATGATGCCAACACATTGTGCAAAACTACCTGTATATGAGGCCTTAGCTTTTTCTTCCTCAGAAACTACCCATCCCCCTTCAAGGTCATAGGTTGGGGAAAGAGGCAGCCATGTAGCAGGGGTAGGTGTGCAGGAGGCTGAACCACCTCTCGTGCAACGAGCTTCTATCTTCAGGAGCTAACCTCACTGTGCATCTAATCTCATTTATGCCGTCTCTACTTGATGTTGGATTGCTGATACTGTCAACCAACCTTGTATCTTGGTAGGTCAGGAAACACCCAGTTCATCTTAGCTTAGGTTACATGATCTCCAAATGTCCCAGATCAGTTCAGTCTTTACCAGGACCCAGTAGCAAACCAAGAGTGGTTTCTGAAAAAGTAGTTATCTATTCCAAAACCCTAATAGCCGGGGTTTCTGCTAGCATGACTTTTGTAGGTAGCCTCTAAAATGGCCTCCAATGATCCCCACCTCCCGCTTTCCATGCCCTTGAATCATCCTGGCCCCTTCGTATCCCCTGCACTAATGGCTTTGCTTCTCATTAATAGAATAGGGCTGAAATGAGGGGATAGCACTCCTGGGACTAGGTTATAAAGACTTTGGCTTCCATTTGGGGAGCTTTCCTCTGCTCGCTCTCCCTTGCTTCCTCTCTCTCTCCACTCACATGGAGAAAACAAGCTGCCTTGTTGTGAGAAGTCCTGTGGGAAGAAGGCCCAAGCAGCATGGCAAGGAACTGAATGAAGCCCTGTTTGAAGCCTGCCAACAACCATGAGTGAGGTTGAAAGTGAGCATGTAACTCCATTCCAGTCTTGAGATGCCTGTAGCTCCACCCAGTGGCTTGGCTTGACTGCAAACTCATGAGATACCATGAGCCAGAACCAACCCTGTTAGGCTGATCCTATATGCCTGACAAACAAAAATTATGAAATAATGTTTGTTGTTTTAAGCTGTTAAGTTTTGAAACAGTCTGTGATCCAGCAAGAGATAAATATAATGACTATCTGAGGACTTACGCACGTTTTATGCGATACTGCTTCTGATCAGGGAACTCACCTCTCCCACAGAGTGTGCTGGTCTTGCCAGGTATGACATCCCTCAGAAGCAACAAAGCTGAAGATTCAGTTACAGTGCCAGCTGGGAAAAAACACTCTGAAAAGTTCAAGTACTATCCCATAGAACGTGGGCTATTCTTGGGACCAGAGACTAATATGCGACACTCTTCCTTCCACAGCCAGGATATGTGGATAAAAGGTAGAAGTGAGAGTGGCTCCCCCAGTATCATGGTCCATTATAATCTCCCAAATTTTGTTTCCCATCCCTGAAACTCTGATTGTTGCTGGGTTAGAGGTTTTCATCCCCCAGAGAAAAATGCTTTCGCCAGAGGTCGCAACAATGGCACCAAAGAATTGGAAAATGAGAATTTCACTGGCCACGGAGAGCTTCACCTGCTATGGAAATAACTAAGGAGGGATCATTACTTTTGCTGGGGCAACTGGTCCCAATTACTAAGGGTAAACTGAGTGGCTGCTCTGACACTAGACACACAGAAGGACTATGTCTGGAGCCCAAGACCTTCTCTGAGGCACTCTGAGTATTCTCTAAGCCAGTAGTAGTAAAAGCGATGGTGAAACTACGGCAATACATGAGACAGGCCAAAAAGCGTTAGACCCTTTGGGAAGGAGGGTAGGGTTTGGATGACCTCCACCAGGATCAAAGCCCTGACTGGATGCCATGCCCTTTGAGGGTTAAGAAAACAGAGTGTATAGCAGGCATGAGCACACAGGGCTGTAGAAGTTATGGAAATGTTCTTCCTTGTTTGTCACGTATATACTGACATGTATTTACTTATTTCTCCTCTTTAGTTTGAATAAGGAGTGCTCTTGGTGGCTAACTTTACAATTTACTCTATATGTTATAGAATATTCAGATGGGATTCAATAAAATAGAAAATAACACTACTCAGAGACTGCTATGGTGACTGCTGGGACTTTGGGCCTCTTTTCTGAGGAAAAAGATGGAAAAAACTTGGTAGAAGGGATGGTTGTATCTTGCTAGGCAAAAGCAAAAAGACATTAATGTTGTTGAAAGACAGAAACACGTAAATGGATAATGAATGACCAAAATGATAGATCTTGCTATTTAAGGTCTCTCAGCTCCAAGTATACCTTTCAAAGCTCTGTCCAACTCTGTTTTTGTATGTAAATTATATAATTTCCAGACTCCTATGCCTGTTGGCTTCTGGTTTGGTTCCACAAAAGGGAAACCTGGGTGGAGCATGGAAGACAGATGAGAGAAAAAGCTCTTCCTTCTAGTTCCTGTCAGGATTGCTCCAGCTACAGTGGCAGCAAACTGAGGCCCCAAGTCCCCTTCAGCTGGCCCTGCCACATAGTCTGCAGTGCCTCCTTGGCAGCAGGAATACTTGCCCCACTGTGCTCCCTGCGGGGCCAACCCGTGGGCACCTGTCTGGGGGCATCCTTCTCCTTGAGAGTCTACCAGCTGCAATGCTCCTGCCATCTCATCACCAGCTAAAATGTACCCCTTCTTAAGAAATCTGGTCATCAGGGACGCCTGGGTGGCGCAGTTGGTTGAGCGGCTGCCTTCGGCTCAGGTCATGATCCCAGCGTCCTGGGATCGAGTCCCACATCGGGCTCCTTGCTCGGCAGGGAGCCTGCTTCTCCCTCTGACTCTGCCTTCCACTCTGTCTGCCTATGCTCGCTCTCGCTCGCTTGCTCTCTGACAAATAAATAAATAAAATCTTAAAAAAAAAAAAAAAGAAATCTGGTCATCAGCCCCAAGAGAATACCTCCTTCAAACTCACAGGCTCTGGTGACACCAGTTGTATTAGTCAGGGTTCTCCAGAGAAACTGTAGATGTTATACACACACGTACAAAGGAGAAAGAGAGAGAGAGATGGAGGCTGAGCAGTCCCACGATCTGCCATCTGCACACTGGGGACCCAGGAAAGCCAGTGGTGTAGTTCAAAGGCCTGAGAGCTAAAGAGCCAACGGTGGAGATTCCAGTCCAGACGAGAAGACCTAAGGATTAAGAGCACTAAGGACAGGAAAAGATTGATGACCTGGGGCCAACAGTTATGCACAGAGGGAATTCAACCTTCCTTTGCCTTGTTGTTCTATTCAGGTCTTCAGTGGGTTAGATAAGGCCTGCCACACTGGGAAGGACCCTCTGCTTTACTCAGTTCACCAAATCAGATGCTAATCTCTTCTGGAAATACCCTCAGAGATATACAGAGAAATAATCTTTTACCAATTACCTAGGCATCAAAATTTTTCATCCTAAGTGTCAATAGTTATAGCAAAAAAATCTCATTTCATTTTATGAATGTGGCCATTTTCAAATAAAACTATTCCATCACTTTCAAATTTGTCCACTGGACTGATATCCACTATCTCCAATAAAAGAAACACATTTCAATTCTCTCATAATTTTATATTTTTATGCTTAAAAGTTCACCTTGTCCTATTTCTCTGCAATAAAAATATGCATATTAATTTGCATTCCTTTAAAACATTCAGAGAACAAAAGACTCTTAAAAATGTTTTAAATTTATCCTGGCTTGATTAATTACAATTCGTATTACTATAAAGATAAGCATTACAAATGTGTTTTGAATGTAAAAGTAAAATTTAATGGATGTAGATCTCTTAATGAGATTGATTGCTAGATTTTTTTGTTGTTGTTGTTTTGGTCCTGGGATAGAATCCCGAATTAGGATTATAGCTCAGCACAGAGCCTCCTTCTCCCTCTCCCTCTGCCCCTCCTCCTGCTCATGCACTTTTCTCTCTGTCTCACTTTCTCAAATAAATCAATAAGATAAAACTAAATAAATGAAAAATAAAGATTTATTTATTTGAGTGAAAGAAAGAGAGAGAGAGGAGGGAGGGGCAGAGGAAGAGGGAGAAAGAATCCCAATCAGGCTTGACACTCAGCACAAGGCCGACTCAGGGCTTGGTCTCACCATCCTGAGATCATAACCTGAGCCTAAATCAAGAGTCATACACTCAACTGACTGAGCCACCCAGGCTCCCTGGTGTTGGTTTTTGTTTGTTTGTTTGTTTGTTTTTTGTTTTTTTTAAAGTAAGCTCTATGCCCAATGTGAAGCTTGAACTCACAACCCCAAGATACATGCTCTATTGACTGAGCCAAACAGGCACTCCAGATTGATGCTCTTTTTTAAAAAATTAGATCATGTATCTGTGGTACTGAGATGAAGCAGAGCTCACCAGAAATCAATTGCAAAACAGGTTACTAAGCAAGTGTGGAGCTAAAAATCTATATATTAATAATTATGTGCATGTTTACAGAATGTTAAATATGTAGAGATGCTAAAATACACTCCATATGGTAGGAATGAATAGAAAGCAGAGAAGTAACTGATAATTCCTATTAAGCTATAAACTCCCCAAATTTAAAAAAACAAAAAAAAAGATTTAAACTTTCTAGTAGCCTCTGGCAAAGCTAATGAAAATATTTCTTCTAACAGTCAGAAAAATATTTTATTTAAAGATGTAAGGTTGATCTGTAGGAAGTAAACACTGATGCTTTCACCTCCTTACTTAAAATCATGCAACTATATAAAATAAGATGCAAGTTTATATCTTAGTTTGAATAGGATTTTCAGAGACTAATATTTCAAATTGTCCCTTTATTTGGTGCCTTGGAGATTTTCTTATACTCTGGGGAATGCACTGTTGTAAAAATAGGATGGATTAAAAAAATACACTTTTCTTTTGTAAAGAGTAAAATGGTAGTTTTGAGAAATAAGCTAAAAAGGAGAACCTGCAAAGTCCTTCTTTGACAGCAGGCAACTCAATTTTAGGTGGAAGTATGTATTTTAACAGAAAAATTTAGAAATAAAAAACTACTGTCATCTCCAAACTTGAAATTCATGGGAAGGCTCTGTGTAACTTCAAGCCATTTGAAGGCTACTGGTTTAAAAAATATTCTTGACCGCCACTGTACATATAGCACCAAATCAACAAAATTACTTGTATTAAGAGGTCTTAAAAAACAGAAAAAAGAAATATCTGAAAGAGACTTTAAAACACAGAAGTAGAAACAGTAATACAACTTCCAACTCAGGGACAACAGTCTGTCTTCCCCAACATTACTGCCAGCCCTGCCTAGCACTATGACTAGCACACTGCAGGAGCTTAATGGATAGTGAATAATAGCATATAAGCAAAGTAAATATAAAAAGAACAAGAAGGGGGCACCTGGCTAGCTTAATAGTAAGAACATGTTGACTCGGGGTCCTGAGTTTGAGCCCCATGTTGGGTGTAGAGAGAACTAAAAACACAAATAAACTTTAAATAAATAAATAGGTAAAACAGGAAGGCATCAAGACAACAACAGAAATCAAATTACACAGGTAGAGTGATTGACAACAACAAACTAACAGTTAGTAAAGAAAATGAGCATAATTTTATAATTAAGATTATAAAAGAAAAAAAAAAATAAAACCAACAATGAGAGTGGGGAATAAAGAGAAAAACAATTTTCTTTGGGAAAAATAAATAGAAATTCAAATCATTTCTAGGACTTTGCAAAAATTTCTTTGCAATCCCACCTTCATTTTACCTGAGCTGAGGCTCAAAAACAGCGATGGAAGCCAAGATTAATCATAATCTCATCATGTACACAGCTGACCTTAAATCTCTCATTATAAAATTCCCAATTTCATTTTTTTTTTTAAGATTTTATTTATCTTAGAGACAGAGAGAGAGAGTGGGCACGCAAGAGAGAACAGGAGTAGAGGGAGAGGGAGAAGCAGACTTCCTGCTAAGTAGGGACCCTGACATGGGGCTTGATCCCAGGACTCCGGGAATCATGATCTGAGCCAAAGGCAGTCGCTTAACAGACTGAGCCACCCAGGCACCTCCAAAATTCCCAATTTCTGTGTTCCAGCCTCCTATTTAACCCTGTCACATGCCTTGCCAGAAGCAGCAAGGGTCATGTTACCCTAAAAACCCATTAAATTTATCACAATCCCTCCGAAAACTACACTAAAAGTACAGTTTTACTCTAACATAGAAAGACACTCCACATCTCCTCATCTGTTATAGAGAAGAGCTCATAAAATTCATCTACTTCATGACAACATAATCAGCAAGTGATACTATCATCATATCTTCAGAGCAAATTCAACCCAATCATCTGAAGCCGCACAAATCACAGATATCATAATCATGATTATAGACACCGGAGTAATGTTTTTCATTACACTGTTCTCTACAGACTAATTCAGCACTTTCTGAATGTATTATAATACCATCCCCGGGATCCATATCTTGGACTCTGTTTTAATCCTCCCTGGATAAAGTCCAAAACAGAACCAAGTTTAAAAGACTTCCTCACTGTATTACAGGACAGTATAGTTAGCTGATAACACCAAACCGGTTTCATCTAAGTCACAACCTCAACTGCCTGCAGCAACCAGGAAGTAATCTAAATGCGGAAGGCGACTAGGTATAAGATAATAGAGTGTGATGAAAGGCACACTCTGTTCTAAAGGTGCTCTATTATTTTTTAATTAGATTTTGAGTCTGTTGAATGTTTTGAAAGCCTAACAAAAACATAACAAGGCTGAAAATTTGGACAGATTTACTAGGGTTCAAATTTTGCAATCCTCATTGTTAGATTTTAAAACATTCCACAGATTCAAAATTCCACAGAAGGTACACATAATCTGAATGAGAAAGTGCTTATTAAATGTTATTGTTGACACAGCAAGTACTTGTGCAAAAAGCTGTCTCATCATACTTTACATAAGGTTTTGATAAAGTGATTAGAACCAGATCCAAATTACAGACCAAATCTACATCCCTGACTTAATCTATTATATAAGAAGAAAAACACACTTCAGGTGGAATGAATGTTCTATTTCAATACTTTAATACTGAAATCAGCTATCATACACATCCATCAGCTCTTTTATTTCCTTGTCCTTATCTCAGGAGATAGTCAAGGTAAGATTAATTTGATGAAGAATTCTCAGCAAATCTACAACACTCTGTACTTCATCTCCATGCTTATGTCAGATTCTTTAATAAGTTACTTCTTATTCATTGTTTTCTAGTATTTATGGATTAGTGCAATACATCACTGAGGTATTATTTAAAAGGCAAATACCCTATAGATACGGATTTGTCATTCCAATTCCTTGGCATTCAATAATATAAGTGTCTTTAGATGCATCTTCTTCATCTTCTGATTTCTTCACAGAGAATTTAGCCTGAAACCAGAGAAATGTTTTGTATATAAGTAATAAGAGGAGGGATGAAAGGAGAGCCCACAAATCCTACTTAAAAAGTCAGGTAATTAATATCTAACTCATTTTATTGAAGCAGCTAGAGGCACAAAGATCAAATGACTCATGAGAAATTCAGTAGTCTGGATATAAAATGTTTTGCTCCAGAACCATGACTCTTGTTCAGAAATAATGCTTGTGCAGTTCTGTCAGAATGTATAGTCTGCCAGAATGTATATCCACTCCGTAACCACTGAATCAAAATCCCAGGATGTCTGTAGGCTAGGCAATCATCATTTTAAAAATCTCAACTGTTAACTGTAACATACCTTCACTGCCTACTTCCTAAATTTTTTCTAAAACGGGGCACTGAAGCATTTATACTTCTCTTATTTTGTCAAGTATCAAGTTTTCAATTTCCCTCAAATTTTTCTTGCCAATTTTATTCCCTAAATATGCTATTCAAAAAAAATTTAGTTCAGAGAAGGAAGGTGGGGGGAGGTTCTTCATCTTTACTGGCTTAGCAGTGTTATTTTTGACTTGCTAACGGATTCAAGTTTGGCTTTGAAATATACAATCTCCATCACTGTATTCTGGAAACTTTTTTTTTTTTTTTAAAGCTACTGTGTTCATTCTAACAAAACAATTAAAATCAAAACAACTGAGTGGGTTTAATTTGTAGCAAAGGGATTTCAAGGGTGCCTAAAACCTTAGGATTCTATAAAACACCATTTGAAAACCATCACTCTGGGGCCCTGTTAAATAATAATATTCACAAATTATTCCAGTTTCAGTTTTATGTGGCAGTGTACTGATAAACAGTAATACTGAAAATTATTGCTGAAAGAATACACACTGAATTCTGAGCTATATAGCCAAATTATTTATGTAACTATATATGCATAAATATTTCCTCACACTGTAAGCATTATATAAACATGAAACATAGGAACAGTCAAGGAAACCATTTCTAACCTATATACAAACATATTGAAAACTACAAAAATTTAGAGCTGAAAGGAGTCTTAAGGGATTATGCACCAGTCTCTGATTTTACAGATCAATTATCTGCACAGAGGAACAGAAAGACAAAGCAGCTCACCCAACGTCCCTCAGTTAAAAGACAACAAAGCTAAAAAGAAACCAGAGCTATAAATGCCAGGTCACAGTACTTTTCACTGGGTACTCACTTCAAATAACATGTCAGCGTCTATTGCATGCTAAGTATTATAAAACAGAAGATCAAATGAATACAACTTGGTCCCTACTCTCAAGGAGATCATAGTCCACAAAGAAAGACAGCATTAATGGAAATACAGCATTATGGAAATACAGCATTAATAAAAAAATAAAAAATACAGCTAACGATCTCTCGATATCAAATATAATTTGCTTTTAATTCCTATTAGCCTTTTCCTACAACTGAACCAAATTTTATCCAAGCTTTTTTCTTTTTTTTTAAGACTTATTTATTTTATTTTATTTTTAATTTTCAATTTTTTTTTTTACAAAAGAACAAATCTACACCTTTACTTACTTCTCATTAAATTTAAATCCTTGAGGTGTACAGCATCACACGGATTCTGTGGCCAATGGCTTTAGCAAGAAGGTTGCTTTATAATTTGGCGCGAACCATGCTGCTGTTTCCATGAGCACAAGTTACTTTTCCCCAGATTACTCTGGTTTTGTTTGGTTTGCCACCAGGAGTCACTGCATTGTTCTTTGCTTTATACACGTAAGCACATCTCTTGCCTAGATAGAATTTCATTTCATCTTGAGCATATACACCTTCGATTTTAAGAAGAGCTGTGTGCTCCCTCTGGTTGCGGAGACCCGCTTATAGCCAGCAAAAATGGCCTTGGACCACAGACTTCCAGACATTATTTGGCGTTTTAGAGGAGTCCTGTCCCCAGCAGGCCTCCACAGGCCCCAAGATGCCAGAAAAAGCTTATTTATTTATTTTAGAAATAGAGAGAGAGAAAGAGCACAAGCAGGAGGGGCAGAGGGAGAGGGAAAGAGAATCTCAAGCAGACTCTGTACTGAGTGCAGAGTTTGATGTGGGACTCGATCTCACAACTGTGAGATCAAAACCTGAGCCAAAACCAAGCATCGGACACTTAACAGACTGTGCCACCCAGGTGCCCCTTATCTATGCCCCCATGTTATTAAAAATCGTGCAAATAAACTGGAGAGAGTAGGGTAACAGTGACTTTGTGCTTAGTCCATGTTTATAGTGGCTTTTTTTTAAAACAGTGTGACTTACAATTTTTAAAACTACTTAAGGTCAGCACCTTCATAAAATTCTGACTTATAAATTTTATATCACTTTATGAAATTACAAAGACTATAGCAAAATGGAACTACGCAAAGTTACTGGAAAAGGCAAGAAATGAAGCTATGTGCATTAAGTGTAAAAAAAAAGTACAAAGAGAAAACACTTTTCAGGGGAAAATACCTAAAAGTCAACAGTGGTTTTACTAGCAAAAGGGAATTATGGCACTTTTTTCCCCTTATTTTCCAAATTTTCTATAAAGAAATTATATTAATTCCGGATGAGATAAACATGTCACTTTTTTTTAAAAAGGTACAATAAAAGTCACTTTTTAAAAAAAGGTACAATACTAAATCTTATTTCACTAAAAACTGTAAATCTAGTCTTACAAAAGTTAAGAGGACTGGTATGAAAATTTCAGCAAATATTCCATTCTACCACAGAATCACAAGAAAATGAAACATATAAATTATTATATAAATATTTAAGTTTATGGCCAATTATAAATCCCCTATGATTTGATTTCATAGTTCTCACCAAAACATCTTTACTCTGTAAGGCAGTACCACCTGTGGGCTCTGATTTATGCTTTCCTGGGTTTACTCAAAGTACAGTTCTGCCACTAAGAAACTATAGTCTTGAGCAATTAATTGAATCCCTCTACCTTACTTTACTCACATGGAAAATGGGAATAATAATAAAGAGCCATCTAAAATGGTTATGCAGGGTGCCTGGATGGCTCAGTGGGTTAAAATGGTTATGCAGAAGTGCACCTGGATGGCTCATGAGCAGCTGATTCTTGATTTTGGCTCAGGTTGTGATCATGGGATCCGGGGATTGAGCCCCATGTCGGGCTCCACACTTGGCAGGGAGACTGCTTGAGATTCTCCTTCTCCCTCTGTCCCTCCTCCTAGCTCTTGTGCTCTTTCTAATAAGTAAATGAATCCTTACAAATAAGTAAATATGGGGCGCCTGGGTGGCTTAGTCAGTTAAGCCTCTGCCTTCAGCTCAGGTCATGATCTCAGGGTCCTGGGATCCAGCCCCGCATTGGGCTCTCTGCTCAGTGGGGAGCCTGCTTCTTCCTCTCCCTCTGCCCTTCGCCCTGCCTGTGCTCCCTCGTTCTCTCTTTCCCTCTCAAATTAAGAAATAAAATCTTAAAATAAATAATAAAGTGCTTATGCAGAATAAGATGATGCAAGTACATTGCTGAGTTAGCTCAATGTCTACCACACAGGAAGTACTAGGTGAGTGACAGCAATTATGATTATCATTAAATTTTCTGTCTATTACAACCTGACTCAAAACTGGCTACAATAAAAATCAATTACTCTCACTAATGGAATACTCACCTTTGCTAGTTGTTCAGCAAAATGTATAGCCGTTTGTGTATGGAGTGTAACTGGTCCTGTTTTTATTCTGGAAACTCCACAGGCTAATGCCATGAAAATGATCAGCTATTAAAAAAAGAACAAAGAAGAAAAATTTTGCATGTTTACTAGTATTTGGAGTTAAAATTCTACTCCTTACCACATGAAAATACTATTAGAAATCAAAAGAGCTAAAAGAATTTCTACTTCTTTCTATTATTCTGAAGATGATAAAAAACCTGTGTCACCTGCAGTCTGTGATATCGTACAGAAATGCTTAGCAGCAGTTGTTAACATAGGTTTTCTAAAATTACTGTTTAAGAATAAAATATAGAGTTAAAAGCTAATAATCTATTTAATCAGACCAACTGTCTCTATAAGCTGGAATATGACAAACTTCTTCCACTCTCTAAAATTACATTTTAACAGGTAAATAAATATACTAATACAGAATTACTGGGAGTACAGAGTACACCAGGGTAAGAAAAGACTGGAAACAAGGGAAATTGTCTTAAGAAACTAGTTAAAGCAGTGGGTGGGGGGTGGCACCCAGCTGGCTCAGTCAGAGGAACATTCAACTCTTGATCTTGGGGTTGTGAGTTCAATCCCCACGCTGAGTGTAGATTACTTAAAAATAAAATCTTTAAAAAAGAAAGAAAGAAAGAAAGAAAAAGCTGGTTAAGAAATCCTGAAGAGTATATTTTTAAATACAGATTGCTAATTTGAGATTAAGGAGAAAAAAGTGTGGTAGAAAAAAAGAAAATATATCAAGACAGTGGACCATAAAAAGATCTTACTTGGAAACATTCACCAGTATCTCTCCATGTAAGTAGATATGTTAAGTTTCAGAGGTCTATGACACATCCAAGTGTAAATACTGACAGGAGCAAGGGATATGAATTTGGAATTAAGGAGAAAAGCCTGAGCCAGTGATATAAATTTGGGAATTGTTTGTATACAGATGGTACGTAAGCTGTGACACGGGACAAAATAACTGAGGAAGTGAATACAGATACAAAAAAGATGCATGAGCCTGAGCCTAGGGATTCTCCAAAATTTAGAAGTTGAGAAGATGAATACAATAGTAATAACAAACTAGCAAAAGACTAGAACACACAGCCAGGGAGAAAAAAAAGATAATAATGTTTTAGGGAGCAACTGAGCCTGGGTGGCTCAGTTGGTTCAGATCTGATTTTGGCTCAGATCATCTCAGGGTTGTGAGATCTAGCCCTGTGTCAGGCTCTGTCCTGGGCGTGGGCCTGCTTAAGATTCTTTCCCTCTCCCTCTGCACCCACCACTGACTCTAAATAATTTAAAAATTAAAAAAAGAAAGCAAGTGAGGAAAATATTTCAAGAAGGATAGAGTGATCCGTTGGGCCAAATGCTGTAGCCAGGTCAAGCTGAAAACTGTAATTTGAGGTATGTAATTGCAGAATATTTAAAAACTGGAACTAAGACATGCCAATTAGTCTTCAAAAGTCAATGATTAAAATTTATATTCAGACCTAATCTCAGCTGGTCCACCTGAGACCCTCTGAAATTCAACCCTAGTTCCCCACATGGTCCTACTTCCGCTCCAACAAGATGAAAGAAACTATCATGAGCCAGGAGAAACTCCCCAAACTGCAAGCACAAGTGTGCATTGGTGGGAAAGGAACTGCTCACCGAAAGAAGAGGGTGGTTCATAAAACTGCTACAGCAGATGATAAAAAACTTCAGTTCTCCTTAAAGAAGTCAGGGGTAAATAATTTCTCTAGTATTGAAATGAATATGTTCACAAACCAAGGAACAGTGATGCACTTTAACAACCCCAAAGTTCAGGCATTGCTGGCAGCAAACACTTTACCACCATTACAGGCCATGCTGAGACAAAGCAGCTGACAGAAATGCTACCCAGTATCTTAATTCAACTTGGTACAGACAGGCTGACTAGTTTAAGAAGACTGGCTGAAGCTCTGCCCAAACAATCTGTGGATGGAAAAGCACCACCTGCTACCGGAGAGGAGGAGGATGATGATGAAGCTCGGGATCTACAAGGTTTCTCTCCAGCGGGCATGCTTACCTGGTCCTGCAGATACTCATCCACAGCGCCCCCGTGTCTAAGATTTGCTAAGAGCATTTCAGCAGCTTCAATTCCAACCTTGTCTGCATTTACACCTAGGACAGACACGACAGGAAAAAACTAAATTATGAAGAGGCAAAAAGTTGAATTAATATATCCCAGTTAGCACTGGTATAACATTTTTTTAGGCCTCTGCATTCACCCAATGCAATTTTTAGGATAAGACCTTTAAAATACTTAAGTCTTCTGGGAGCTTAGCACAGGCAAATCATTTGTATCTTTAAATGAACCTAGTGGAGGAAAAACCAGGCTGCTTTGGCCCTGTTTTAAAAGTACTAATTATGAGGGACGACTGGGTGGCTCAGTTGGTTAAGTGTCTGACTCTTGGTTTTAGCTAAGGTCATGATCTCGGGGTCACATGGGGCTCTGCACTCAACATGGAATCTGCTGGAGATTGTCTCTCTTTCTCCTCTGCCCCTCTTGTTTGTACACTCTCAAAATAAATAAATCTTTAAAAATTTTTTAAAAATAAAAGTACTAATTAGGAAACCAATTTATAACCAAGTTATGATCCCATAATGCTATGCTTCAACTTCAAAATTTAAAATTTGCAGTTTATATGTATTATAATTCATCTGCAGGCAATTCTATTGGAATTAAAGGATTTTTTAAAAGTCAGAATTAATTTTCATCTAAGGAAGAACAGATAAAAATTCTCATATCAAAAAAAATTCTCATATTAAATACTGTAAAATTTTATTCCTTTAAGACTTAAACAGGCATGGGACGCCTGGGTGGCTCAGTTGGTTAAGCAGCTGCCTTCGGCTCAGGTCATGATCCCAGCGTCCTGGGATCGAGTCCCACATCGGGCTCCTTGCTCAGTGGGGAGCCTGCTTCTCCCTCTGCCTCTGCCTGCCATTCTGTCTGCCTGTGCTCACTCTCTCCCCCTCTCTCTCTCTGATAAATAAATAAAATTAAAAAAAAAAAAAAAAAGACTTAAACAGGCATTATCTTATTTTGAAAATAAGACAAAATATTTATCACCATCCCCTACTCCCTGCTTCTCCACATGCCCCAAATCTTTATACAATGCTGAATACAAAATAAGGCTGTCAAAAGTAGTAGAATATCAAATGATTTTTTTTTTAAGATTTGTATATTTATTTGAGAGAAATAGAGAACAAGCAGGGAGAGGTGCAGAGGGAGAGAGGGAGAGAATATGCTGCTGGTCCACCAATCACACTTTATATAGCACAGTTTTAAATAGAATTCAGTTATGTCATATTCATTATGTCATTGTGATTTTACTTATTGCATTATGTTGATAAGATCTAATACCCAACTGGTATCTACATCTACCAAGTGAGTAGACTATGATTTACCTGAAATTTTTTTATTTTTGGCAGTAATAAATGTGTTTAAACAGAACTGCAAGGGTAAGTACCTTTTATTTATTATTTTTAAAGATTTTATTTATTTATTGACAGAGAGAGATCACAGAGGCAGGCAGAGAGAGGGGGGGAAGCAGGCTCCCTGCTGAGCAGAGAGCCCCATGTGGGGCTCAATCCCAGCACCCTGAGATCGTGACCTGAGCCAAAGGCAGAGGCTCAACTCACTGAGCCACCCAGGTACCCTGGGGAAGTACCTTTTAAAGATCTACAAAGTAGCAATAAAGTAAGCAGCTACCACACAAGTAAGAAGGAGTCCAGTGAGAAGTGACCTCAGTGGCAAAAGTAACTTCAAATATTACAATCCAATGTATACACGTATCTCCTCTCCCAAATATACTAAATCTTAACTACACTTCCCTTTCACAAAAGTATTCAGTTTTTTGAAATCACCAACGTAATAACTAATGCAGGGAAGATTCACCAATAGACACTAAAACCACTGCATGAAAGCTGTAGAGGAATAAGATAATCAAATGGTCTCAAAGTATTATCCCAGATGACTTTATTACTTTTAAAAAGGGAAAGGATTTATAGCCAACAGACCTGGAAGACATTGCTTTAACCAAGTGATTACAGCCAGCTTTATCAATAAAAGACAAACTGACATTATCACCTACCCTGCTTTGATACAATGGAATGCACCTATTCCTACTAAAAATGTTTCACCTGAATATATCTAATCATGAGACAATCAGACAAATCCAAATTGTGGGAAATTCTATGAGAAAATGGCCTGGACTTTTCAAACTGTCAGTATCATGAAAGAAAAAGCAAGGTGAAACTATTTTGTAGTAGGAAAGAAACTAAGTATAGAAATTCACAGACCTGTACCCCTGGGGCTAATAATACATTATATGCTAATAAAAGATTAAAAATTAAAAAAAAAAAAGAAAAGAAATTAAGTAGACATGACCAACTAGCTGAGTGGTCAAAAAAAAACCCAAAAACACTGCTGTAAAAAATATTCTGGAAACAACTGGTTACATCTGAATATAACAGACAAATTCTCTGGGTGTAAAATGCTATTGTGATTACTTAGGTATTACTCTCTGGACATCCTTACTACAGTATTCAAGGGTACGACAGTATCTGCAACTTACATTGAAATAGTTCAGAAATTCACAAACTTGTAGCTAAAAGTTAACTACTGTGAGAACAGCGGATGGATGTTCATTAGCTGTTCAACTTTTCTATAACTGAAATTTTTCTAAGTATAAAGTCAGGAGAAAGACTGAAAATCTAACTGACTCTAAAACATAATCTATTAACCATATCCTTTTACACTTAACCATCAATCATGCTATAACATTCAAATCCTAACAGATAATTAAAAAATTTTACACTAGCACTGGAAATTGTGGACCCCCATTCATTTATCTGTACCTCGTTTACCAAGTGATGATCCAGCAAACAAACAGCCAGTGGATGTCTCAGCAATAATGCTATATAGGAAAAAAGAAAAGTATTACTATCTATGATATGTTCTAAAATTATATGCAAATATAATACAGTGGAATAGTGATTATTCATAAGTATGTAGAATTAGATCTATCTAGTAAATTGCAAAAGTGAAATTCTCTATTTAGGGAGCGGCACAACTAGCATAGTCCAACTTCATCAGAGCATCAGTATCCTTCAGCACTTCTGACAAGAAGTCACACTAGATTCTAATCGATTTACATACAAGGAATGACTCTCCTTGAAGTTCTGCCATCCACAATAAAAGATACCATTTCTACTATACTATATTTTATGAGGGGCCCCTGGGTGGCTCAGTGCATTGAGCATCTGACTCTTGATTTCAGTCACCAACTCAGGGTTATGAGATCAAGCCCTATATGGGGCTCTAAGCTCAGGGCAGAGTATGCTTGGGATCTGTCTCTCTCCCTTCCTCTGCCTCTCTCCCCACTCAGGCTCTCCCACTACCTTAAAATAGACTGCTATATACTTAGGATGTTTTATATGAACCTCATGGAAACCACAAAACTAAAATGTTGGTACACAGAAAATAAAGAAAACACCAAGAGAAAGAACACTACCAAAAGTCATCAATCACAAAGGGAGCAAGAGAAGAACACAAGAGAAACAGAGGACTACAAAAACAACCAGAAAACAATTAACAAAAGGGCAATAAGTATATATCTATCAATAATTAATTACAAAGCTAGTAGCAACTCAAGTGTCCATTAATAGAGGAATAGCTAAAGAAGATGTGGTACGTATATACACAGTAGAGTATTAACTCAGCCATAAAAAATGAGATCTTGCCATTTGTGTGCTAAGTGAAATAAGTCAGACAAAGAGAGACAAATAGCACACAATTTCACTTATATGTGGAATCTTAAAAACAAAAGCGCAAACAGATCCATAAATACAGGATAAACTGAGGGTTGTCAAAGTGGAAGGGATGGGGGATGGGCAAAATGGGCGAAGGGGAGTGGGAGATACAGGGTTTCCAGTTATGGAATGAGTAAGCCACAGGGATGAAAGGCACAGCATAGGGAATACAGTCCATCGTATTGCAATGGCATCATAAGGTGACAGATGGAATCTGCATTCATGGTGAGCAAAACATATTGTCAAATCACTATATTATATATATACTTCAAGGCCAACTACACTTCAATTAAAAAAAGGAAAGATCTTTCTACAGAAATGTTTGGTTTTGCTTTAGTTTTTACTTTTATTATTTTTTTTTAAGATTTTATTTATTTGAGAGAGAGAGAGAGCATAAACAGGAGCAGCAGCAGAGAGACAGGGAGAAGCAGGCATTCCACCGAGCAGGGAGCCTGATGCAGGGCTCCATCCCAGGACCCTGCAATCATGACCTCAGTTGAAGGCAGATGCTTAACCCACTGAGCCACCCAAGTACCCTGTTTTATAGTTTTTAGATAGAACTATCAAATGTAGGACATGCATTTAAATCCTTTAATAGAAACTCTGAAAGATACTTTTCATCCACAAGAGACACTCTTACTTCAAAAGATTAAAGCATTTTTATATTTAAATCAATAACAACTAATTAAATTAATATAATTATTTTCTAAATAGATCTTTGCCAGATCTAACATTTACATGTCAATGGACTTCACATTTGAGGTACAGAAAAACAACTGGAAATGTCTCTCTTAGGATCAGCTTCAAAGACTAACTTCTGATTAGTTTAAGAGCTATCTTAAGAGTGAAAGAACTCTTACAACGTAATGAAAAGCAAACCATACCCAGAGAAAAATTCTGAATAAAATAATGGTCTTAATTCATAATACTGCTGTTTTAGGTAGGAATGTCCTTAAAAATATGTATTTTTAAAACTGTACTATTTCAACAGAAAAACTACAGATCTTTCACTTAAACAGGATAATTATTTCAGAGCTCTCAATCAATACCCAGGAAAAAGTGTATTGTCTCACATTATTCCATTTCCATTGCCAAAGGCTTGGTCTTTAGGTTCCTGAACGGGCTGGATGTTAACATAAAGATCCCTAATCTCCTTTCTGATGCATCTTACAGCAGCCGCTGCCATATCTTTTGCTACCTATTGTGGCAAGACAGAAAAATAGAATAAAAGAAATTAATGATTATTTTGACAATTATTTTCAAGCCTTCAAAGGAACATACAATAATTAATAACTTTTATGTGCATTATATAAAAACTAGACTTTCAAGAGTAAAAAGCATAGATATTTAGGAAAATTTTTTAATGAAAAAAATCTATTAAAAAATTATGTGCATTAGGGGGAACTGGCTGGCTCAGTCAGTAGAGAATGCAACTCTCTCTTTTTTTTTTTAAGATTTTATTTATTTACTGGAGAGAGAATGAGAAACAGAGCATAGAGGGAGAAGGAGAAGCAGATTCCCCACTGAGCAGGGAGCCCAATGAGGGACTCAATCCCAAGACCCTGCGATCATGACCTGAGCCAAGGGCAGACACTTAACCAACTAAGCCATCCAGGCACCCCATGGACTGGAGCATGCAACTCTCAATCTCAAGTGTTTAAGTTCTAGCTCATGTTCAGCATACAGAGTATTTAAAAATAAAATCTCAAAAAAAAAAAAAAGAGTGCTTTCAAGAATTTCAAAATTTATTATGACATAATACCAAGACCCACATACACTTCCAGACAACTTACTTTAAATGGCAAAACACCAGCAACAAAAGCTCTTCCATATATCTTAGTCACAGAGCCACGGTCAGTTAAATTTATTGGATTCAACTGTTTAACTGGTGACATTCGGACAATCACTTCACCACCCCCTTTTGGGTAGTAGCCCCTACAGAAAGTATAACAAACACTCACATAAACTGCTTGTACAACAAAAATAAAGCTAAACGTTTACAATAAAATAACATGTGAATGATCTCCAAACATATAGTTCATGTTTGAAATTTCCAAGTAATGTTTTGAGTCTGTGCTGTCCAATATGGTAGCCACAGACTGCATGTGACCATTTAAATTTAAATGTCATTTAAAATTCAGCTCCCAAGTCACACCGGCCACATTTTAAGTGCTCAACAGTCGTATGCAGCTAGTGACTACTATACTGGGCAGATAGGGAACATTTCCCTCAACGCAGAAAGTTCTTTTTGACTGTGCTGTTTTAGAATATAAGCACCTTGACAGAAGCACCTTGTCCGTTTTGTTCCTGCTATATTCCAGCGCCCTAAAATAACATCTGGCAAGGAGGAGGTCCTCAGTAATATATGATGAATACTGAAGTAGCTAAACACTAACAAAACTGTAACTCAAATACTGAGTGTCACTTTATTCTATAGAGGACGCTGGCAACATAAAGAAGAGAGTAACAGCGCTCCTATACACAAGGAGCTCCCCATCTGATAAATACATGGCCACAAAGACAACCTACTAGACCACATCAGGCTGTAAGAAGACCACAAGAGAGGTGCAAATATGAATTCCAACAGAGACACACCCATGGACAATTCACACAAGAAATTACAGGTTACACTATGAAAAAATATAGTATTTCTAGTTTTTAAGAGAGCAGGAGAGGAAAAACATGAACAAAGAAATGAAAGCCCAAAGGCAGAGTAGGTTTAAAAAGCAAGTAAACGTGTGTTAGAATACATGGGGGGTGGGGGTGCAGGGAATGAAGCTAGAAAGGTAAACTGGAACAATGGACCAAGACTGTAGCACACTTAAATGCCTCATGAAGAAATCAGGCTTTGTTTTTATGTGGCAGAAGGGAAGCCTTGGAGAGAAATAATCTGAAAAATCAATGTGTTTCTTTGGAAAATAACTGATCTGCATTGTGGAGGAGAGTCCCTTTTATGACCCTGCCATGCTTAATCCACTTTCTGCACACAGAAAGTACTCAGTCTGTGTTGAGCATAGGTAACACCAGACGTGAAGATCCCTCAGTGTAGCGATTCCCTTGAAAATATTTCTTCCTAGAAACAAGCAAACACCATATGTGGCTGCTTTCAAGGCCCCATGCCCCCCTGCTGCTTTCTGTTTTTAAGCCCAGGAAGCACAATTATTTCCTACAAACTCTATTTCCTAATTACTACAAGAAGTAGTGGGTTCCAGAATAATTCTCTAATGTCTCGTTTTCCCACAATTTTAAGTATAAATAGTGGGTCGAAGGGCTATTAAATAAGTAACTTACCTCATTTTAATATCACAATTAAATTTGAAACCAAATTTTTCCACAATTGGCTTGAAAACCTGAAAAATCGGTTTATTGTTACTTAAACCACAAATATTCACTGATTCAACACGCATATTTATTAAACAAAAGTGCTCTGCACTGAGCTGGTAAAAAGGCACTATGGATAAATATTGATACAAAAATACGTAGGAGAATTCTATTTTTCAAATAAAATAACTGATATATAAACCAAAATTAAAAGTTTAACATTTAATTGGTCACTATGAACATTGTTCTAAGATACAACACAAAATCTAAACATAATCCGTTACCCTCTCCCACAAAAGAACTAGACACCATGAAAAAATGAACAGGTATGCACACAAACCACTCAGGATATATTAAATAGAGGACAGAGATTCAGAAGAATACATGAGAGATCATCTCAGTTCATCAACAACAAAGGCCCTTACCATAGCTGTGTAATCAATCTGTGGTGCCATTTCAGCATTCGTTCCACCTTTTAAACGAAGCTCTGATGGAGAAGCAGCAAAGAGAACACAGGGCATTGAGACCTGCATCAAGAGGCATACACTCCTAAGAAGGCAAAACAGGGTTAGCCACATTTTCTTTCTAAAGTCTCAAGAACATGGTGTTACTACACATCAAAATGAGCCGAGCACAGACAACTGGGAAGGCAGGTATGTAACCTCAAGTCTAAAGTTTAAAAACAACCCATTGAAAAAGAGGGGGCACACTTGGCTGGCTCAGAGAGTAAAGCATACAACTTTTTTTTTCTTTCTTTTCAGTATAACAGAATTCATTGTTTATGCACCACACCCAGTGTCCCATGCAATACGTGCCCTCTATAATACCCACCACCTGGCTCCCCCGACCTCCCACCCCCCTGCCCCCTCAAAACTCTCAGATTGTTTTTCAGAGTCCATGGTCTCTCATGGTTCATCTCCCCTTCCAATTTCCCTCAACTCCCTTCTCCTCTCCATCTCCCCATGTCCTCCATGTTATTTGTTATGCTCCACAAATAAGTGAAACCATATGATAATTGACTCTCTCTGCTTGACTTATTTCACTCAGCAAAATCTCTTCCAGTCCCATCCATGTTGATACAAAAGTTGGGTATTCATCCTTTCTGATGGAGGCATAATACTCCATAGTGTATATGGACCACATCTTCCTTATCCATTCGTCCATTGAAGACATCTTGGTTCTTTCCACAGTTTGGCAACCGTGGCCATTGCTGCTATAAACATTGGGAAACAGATGGCCCTTCTTTTCACTACATCTGTCTCTTTGGGGTAAATACCCCGTAGTGCAATTGCAGGGTCATAGGAAAACTCTATTTTTAATTTCTTGAGGAATCTCCACACTGTTCTCCAAAGTGGCTGCATCAACTTGCATTCCCATCAACAGTGTAAGAGAGTTCCCCTTTCTCTACATCCTCACCAACACATGTAGTTTCCTGTCTTGCTAATTTTGGCCATTCTTATTGATATAAGGTGGTATCTCAGTTTGGTTTTAATTTGAATTTCCCTGATGGCTAGTGATGATGAACATTTTTTCATGTGTCTGATAGCCATTTCTATGTCTTCACTGGAGAAGTGTCTGTTCATGTCTTCTGCCCATTTCTTGACATGATTATCTGTTTTGTGTGTGTTGAGTTTAAGTTCTTTGAAGATCCTGGATATCAACCTTTTGTCTGCACTGTCATTTGTGAATATCTTCTCCCATTCTGTGGGTTGCCTCTTTGTTTTGATGACTGTTTCCTTTGCTGTGCAGAAGCTTTTGATCTTGATGAAGTCCCAAAAATTCATTTTCACTTTTGTTTCCTTTGCTTTTGGAGACATATCTTGAAAGAAGTTGCTGTGGTTGATACTGAAAAGATTACTACCTATGTTCTTTTCTAGGATTCTGATGGGTTCCTGTCTCATGTTGAGGTCTTTTATCCATTTCGAGTTTATCTTTGTGTACAGTGTAAGAGAATGGTCAAGTTTCATTCTTCTACATTCTACACATAGCTGTCCAATTTTCCCAGCACCATTTATTGAAGACACTGTATTTTTTCCCACTGGGTATTTTTTCCTGCTTTGTCGAAGATTACTTGACCATAGAGTGGAGGGTCCATATCTGGGCTCTCTACTCTGTTCCACTGGTCTATGTGTCTGTTTTTATGCCAGTACCATGCTGTCTTGGCAATCACAGCTTTGTAGTAAAGCCTGAAATCAGGCTTTACTGGGGTAACGTTATGCCCCCAGTTTTGTTTTTCTTTTTCAACATTTCCTCAGCAAACTGGGGTCTGATTCCATACAAATTTTAGGATTATTTGCTCCAGCTCTTTGAAAAATACCGGTGGAATTTTGATCAGAATGGCATTAAAATTATAGATTGCTCTAGGCAGTATAGACATTTTAACAATGTTTATTCTTCCGATCCAAGAGCATGGAATGGTCTTCCATCTTTTTGTGTCTTCTTCAATTTCTTTCATGAGTGTTCTGTAGTTCCACGAGTACAGATCCTTTACCTCTTTGGTTAGGTTTATTCCCAGGTATCTTATGGTTCTTGGAAACATGCAACTCTTGATCTCAGGGTCATGAGTTCAACCCCCACTCTAGGCGTAGATCTTGCTTTAGTTTTTTTTTAAAGACTTATTTGTCAGAGAGAGAGAGAGAGCGCACAAGCAGGGGGAGCGGCAGGCAGAGGGAGAAGCAGACTCCCTGTTGAGCAAGGAGCCCGATGTGGGGCTCGATCCCAGGACCCCAGGATTATGACCTGAGCCGAAGGCAGATGCTTAACTGACTAAGCCACCCAGGTGTCTCTAGAGCTTACTTAAAAAACAAAAACAAAAACAAAACACCTCAGTAACTAAGGAAATCCTGAATCTTAAAGACAGCATTTCTGGGGCACCTGGATGGCTCAGTTGGTTGAGCAACTGTCTTCGGCTCAGGTCATGATACTGGAGTACCAGGATCAAGTACCACATCGGGCTCCCTGCTTAGTGGGGAAGCTCTGACCTTCCCCCTCTCGTGCTTGCTCTCTCTCATTCTCTCTCAAATAAATAAATAAACAGAAAGACAGTATTTCATAGAAGAAACGGGCCTTAAATGATCAGCAAATCAAGGTTTGAATCCACCTCATTAGCCATGTGATCTTTAAGTTGCATAGAAGTAAAAGAATTTTTTTAAATAAAACTGTTCTTATAGTTTTTATAAAAGGATTCTTGAAAGTGTGATCTATAAAAATCCATTTAATATAGCTAAAGCCTAAAAACACAGCGAAGAAAATAGAGTCAATTAAGTTGTAATAACTTTTCTACAATGACAGATAGTTAAACATACAAGTCAAGCCGAGGTCGAGAAATACTTAAATAATTACATCTGAATCTCTACCATGCACAAGGCATTGTTCCAGATGTCAAGATACAGTACTTACCATCATGGAGTTTGATATGATGGAATAATCTTTTACAAAGACTGACAGCTGAATAATTTACACTGAAGTAAGTTTAAAGAAAATAATCTTTGCTGTAACTCACCTCTAGTCATTATAGTAAAATAATGTGAGAAATAACACGAATTAATTTAGAATATGCAGTATTTTATAAAATGAAACCCTTCGTCAGATTATCTACATGAGCTGTCACATTCATACAGACTGTGGTACAGATTAGACATAGCCTCTAATACCAAAAGACAGACCTTTACTTAACCTTCTCATGTTAAAAACGCACCATGTACTGAAATAAACAGTCTCTTGTCACTGACAATGCATTTCATTTACTGACTGCATAACATATTAGGTATTATAAGAGAAAACATATACAACATAATCCCTGTTCTTAAGGAGTTAAGTGAGGAGCAAGTGAAAAAACCTGGAAATGTTTCGTTTACAGAAAACCATAAAGTTAATACTACTTAATTTCTCAGTGTTTATTCCCTCTGAGGACACCGAAATTTAAAGTGTTTTCCCCTCTCCACAGATAAAATCAGATTCTAAGAATAGTAAAGAAAACCTCAGGGACACCTTGGTGGCTCAGTTGGTTAAGTGTCTGCCTTAGGCTCAGGTCATGATCCTGTGGTCCTGGGATCGAGCCCTGTATTGGGCTCCATGCTCAGCGGAGAGTTTGCCTCTTCCTCTCCCTCTCCCTCTGCCCCTCCCCACCATGCGATCTTGCTCTCTCCATCTCTTTCTCAAATAAATAAATAAATAAATAAATCTTAAAAAAAAGAAAACCTTAACTTTAGGAGAGTAAGAAATTGCAAAAACAAGGGTAGACACCTGAGAAAACACATGGTACTACAATCACAGTGTAAGATAAAAATGTTAGAATGTGAGTAAGTAAGATATGTTTTCTTGCTAGGAAAAAGCTTAGTTTAAGTTCCATCAATGGAGCTGGATTTGCAACTTTAAACTCATTTCCCATATAGTCTAGTGGATTAGAAGCCAGAAGGCCTACATTCTAATCTAGTTCTGTCCCTGACTCCATGACATTGGGTAAATCACTCAACCCCAAAGGCTCTTTATTCTCTCATTCACAAAGTGGAGGAAGAACTGGAAATACATGGTTTCTACTTTCCCTCTTGCAGCTTCAAAATTCTGTAATTCTGTTTTAATCTTTAGACAGTTTGTTAACTATCGAACTTTCCCCCTTCCTATACAGGAGAATATCCAAAATAACATGCTGGCTATAAATAAAGATACCTCAAAATTCCTTAATCCCCTTAGAAAGTTCTCTGTCGGAAAACCTCACCTTAGGCCTGGCAGCAGGTCCCTTTTCACACCATACCCAAGTTTCACTTATCACTAAATATTTTTTTCTTTTTTAAGATTTTATTTATTTGAGAAAGCGAGAAAGAGAGCACAGGGTGGGGGTGGAGGGTGAAGGTGGGGGCAGAAGGCAAGGGAGAAGCAGGCTCCCCACTGAGAAGGAAGCCTGATTCAGAACGTCTTCCCAGGACTCTGAGATCATGACCTGAGCCAAAGTCAGACGCTTAACCACTTAACCAACTAAGCCGCCTAGGTGCCCACTAAACACTTTCATAAACTAAAATAATCAAAATCTATTAAAACAGTTTCTGATACAAAGTAGCATCAGGTTTACATTACTAGTTCTTATTTTATCAAATTTCCCAGTAAAAATAGGATTTTGGTAAAACGATATGGTTTACAATAGCAATCAGCCAAATAACTCAGAAAACAAAAAATGTGCCCTCTGTGTGTTATCAATAAAAGGAGGAATTCTTGGAAAAGGATAAAGGCTCCATTTAATTGTTAAATATCCATTTTCCAAAGGGGGAGGAACCCCAAGATCAGATCTAAACATTTCTAAACAGGGTAGCACAAGCATCTATTAAAAGACAACAAAAATACCTAGACTAATAGCAGAATATGGTCCATAATTAACAGCAAGCCAAGAACTAGATAGGCTACATACAATGCAAAAACTACTCTTACTACAGAGCATAAAAACTTGGTCACTTTCCAACAGTCCGTTTCTAAATAATAAAAAGAAACAAACAGGCTATACCATGCACAAAGGAATATTTAAATTTAATAGCTACAATTAATAAGCAATTACCCAAAACTACATCATCTCTATCCCTAAAAGGTTAGTGTTTTATCTCCATTTTAAAAGTGAAGAAGATAAAGCCCAAAGAAGTTAAGCAATTGTCTAGTAATGGTAGGTGGTACCTGCACCTGAATCCAGGTCTCACTCTAAAACCTGTACTTCAGTGGAAGATAAGTGATACATACCCTGCTGTCTTGGTATCTGCTGTGTGGATTCCACCTTTAATCTTCTCTGGTGTAAACATTATTTCTGTGGAGCCGATTTCTGCCCCCTCCAATTGCCCATCACACAAATCTCGAATCATTTCCAGTCCAGATAAATGTTGAGGCCTTCAGGTCATAATACTGCATCAAAACGTGTGCATTCAGAGTGCCCATAGCCCCACATTTTATGACCCATTTATAAAACTGCAATGGCAAGAAAAGAGCAAGGTCTAACCACAACAAGTGCCATATCTTCAGTGTCAGAGCTTCTTTTGAGTTTTTAGGAACCTAGACTACCTGTTTGAAGGCATCGTTTGGTTCCTTCCAAACCACTTACTTTAGCTAAAAGCACATACATAGATGCACTATTGCAAATAAGAAGTATACAGAGAGGAAAGCTGAAAACCTATCCAGGGCCACCCATCTCACTTGCATGTCATTGAATAATCTATGGAAACTGTTATGGGCTGAATGGTGTTCCTCCAAAACTCTTATGTTGAAGCCCTGACTCCTAATACCTCAGATTCTGACTCTATTTGGCGTTAGGGCCTTTGAGGAGGTGATTAAGTTAAAAAGAGACAAGGGACAGCTGGTTGGCTAGCTGGCTGGCTGGCTGAGTCAGTAGAGCATGGGACTCTTGATGTTGGGGTTGTAAATTCAAGACCCACATTGGGTGTAGAGATTACTTAAACATAAAATCTAGGAAAGAATCTTCCCATATGGCCCTCAGAGGAAACCAGCCCTGCCAGCACCTTGATCTTGGACCTGCAGGCTTCAGAACAGTGAGAAAAATAAATTTCTGTTGTTTAGGCTACCCAATCTGGTATTATGGCAGCTCTAGCAAACTAATGAAGTACCTAACACATTCTTAATAAATTGGATTTTCCTTCTGGTGAAACTGATTGCTGCAAACAACTGGTGTGACTAAGGTCATTAATGTTTGCACACATTAATAACTGCCTTTTAATAATTTCAGAAGGAAATGTGGTTAAAATAAAAGACCAAGAGATTGCTCATCTCTTACAATGTCCAAAGGAATCAGTCTGGCTTCAACCTGGGTCCCCTTCTAATAGGTGCCTATACCTGAAACTTAGCTAGTGACCCGCTTGGTTTCGCAGACAGAACGAAACAAGTTCAAGGATCAACGTGTTTCCTTGTCCACAACTGGTAATTCTGATTGTACTCGTAACTTCTTAGAGATCTGAATGTAAGCTAGGATAATATGTTAGGGTCCTTGCCTGAGCTAGGATTCTAAAATGTGCAGCAGCAGAGAATACACTGGTTAAAAAGTGAGTTTCCTCCCGCCCTCCCGACCGTGCTGTCCTGAACCCTCTTGCCCTTTGCCGCAACCTCTCCAGGTACTTAATAAGCCCAATGACGGGAGAAAACATTTAAAAGACAACTCATCAGAAGACTAGAGAACTTTAGCTATATAGAATGAAGGCGGGCCTATTTTTTCAACTTGCCCCTTCAGGCTGTCAAGACCGCACAGCCCCTACTACCGCTAACCGCCCCAGCTGGAGCGTGGTGCCCCGGGGCATTGATGTTGGCTTCAAATTCCTCAACCTTGGGGCCGGTTCTAACAAGCATCACACCCGGGCTGCCAATTCCCCAGCCACCCAGGGCGACCCAAACCCCAGGCCCCGAAACAGCAGCCCGCCCCCCCTCCCGCACCCGGCGCTCGCTCACCCGCATCCCCCAGTCCCGCGGCCCCGCCCCCCAGCGCCCCGATTCACCTCAGGCCAGGCGTGCTGCGGCCGGCTCGGATCTTCTGTACCCGCAAAGGGAGGCCCAGGAGACAGCTCAGGGCTGTAGACACCCTCAGGATCTGGCCGCCCTGCCAAGGGTGTGGGTGGGCGAGGAGAGAAAGAACATCAGACGGGGAAGCTCACTTCCCTCCGCCACCGGCCCTGCCCCGCACTCACCCCTTCCATGATCCCGCCGTCCACCTCCACCCGCTGAGCCGCCATCTGGGGCGCCCTGCGGTCCGGCCCGTAGCGACCAGGCCTCTGCCGGAATGCGAGGAAGAAAAGATGCTCGCCCCGGCCCCGCAGCTCCGAAACTTCCGTCCCCGCTTGGGGCCGCGGGGGCTTGCGGAAGCACGAAAGCGGCGCCGGCTCCCGGGAAACCGGAAGCAGCTGAAACAAACCCCGACACTCCGCGCGCGGGGACCCGGGATCTCCCGGCCCAGCGGCAGTACGCGTGCGCGCCACGGCGCTTATAGAGGCGGTGCCCGAAAGATGCAGTCAAATCCCACGCTCTCCTGGAGATGCGGCGGCGGCCTGGCAGGCACCCTGGGGCTGCGCAGTAGACTCGTCGCTTGAAAACACCAGCCCCCTAGCACGGCAAAACACGCAGACTGAAGAAACTCAAACTGGATTCTCCGGTTGTCTTGCGGGCTTCTGCAAACATCTGTGTTTATCTCTTTTCTCAAGGATCCTGCTGTTTCCAGAGCTGACCAATTTTAGAGCTGAAGCTGGAAGAAAGGTCTGGGTCCTGCAATGCACAGACCACCTTTTCCCTGGTCGGGTTTGTCTCTTCTGCAGACGGCCCTTTAATACCTTTGAGCCCGTCATTGGTCACAGGGTTGTGTGTAATAGTAGTAGTAGTAGTAGTAGTACTGTAGTAGTAGTAGTAATAGCGTTCTTTTTCTCTTCTGAAGCATGATTTATTTGGGGATGGGTGGGAAAAGGCAGAATTGGAATCAGTAATATAATGTTCTAAAAAACTAGTTATGTCACCTTGTCCAACAGCAAGGGCAAGTTCATGACAGTTGAACTAACGTCATTCACCTCAGACGATGGCAGAAAAAAAGTCAGCTTTTTGATTCTGCTTGTGGCTTGTTCCTGCAGTAACTGAGTATCCCATGATATGCAAGCCTCTAGGTAAGCAAAGAAGAGTAAGGCAACTTCTGCCATGAGGTTACTGGAGGTATAGTTAGGACGCTGAGAAGTAATCAATTACAGCGTTATACTCAAATGGTAATATAAATAATATTTAGCATATACTAATCTTAGAGTTAAATAGGAGGGCACACAAATCAGAATATGGTAAACCACAACAATAACAGACAACATTCATTGGGCATTTGCTTGAGTGCCATGCCCTGCATGCATTCACAATCTGTTGAAGTACTTAGTGTTTTTACCTCTGCTTTACACCTGCATATATTAAAATTTTGCTGCAAGTCCACACAGTTGTTAACTAGAAGACTGGAACATGAACCTGGGTAATCTGATGTAACTACCATTGTTTCCTAATCCTAATAGCCAATCCTAAGAGATTATTCTGCCACTTTTGTGACAGATATGTTCTGGGAACACATACTCTGTATACTTAACCAAATCTGAGACACTGTAATATCAGGGACTAGCCATAAGTCATTAATCAGGGAAGTAATCATATTTGCATTTTAGAATGTTGACTTTGACAATGTGTGGAGGGTAAATAGGGCTAAGAGGCTGAAGAGAAAAATGACAATGGTATAATAATCTAGGCAAGAGAAGATAAGAATTTTTTTTTTTTTAAAGAAAGGTGGGATCACTTCTCGGCCTTTTGACTGAGATCAAGTGTAGAAAGGTGGGTCTTTGTTTTTGTTTTTAAAGATTTATTTGAAAAGGAGAGAGAGAGAGTGTGTATGTGTGTGTGTGTGTAAGCACGGAGCAGAAGGAGGGGCAGGTGGAGAAGAGAGAGAATCTCAAGCAGATTCCCTGATGAGTGCAGAGCTGATGGCAGGGGCTCAATCCCTGGACCCTGATATCATGACCTGACCCAAATCTTGAGTCAAAAGCTTAACCAACTAAGCCAGCCAGGTGTCCCAAGAGATAATAAGAATTTGAAGAAAGGCAGTAGCAGTGGGGATGGAATAGTAAAGCTCTACTCCTATTTGACATCTTAGATCCTATTGCAGAAACTTAACCTTCTCAGGATCCTTGGTCTTCATTTCTAACTTTGCTATGAAATTCTGCCTCTGATCCATTCGTCTCATTTAACTACTTCCAGATGTAGGAGGAAGTGAACAAGATGGTAAGATAATGGAGAAACTAGCCAGGCAAGAGTAAATAATAATAAGCATTTATATAATGCTTTCATATACATTATCTGTGTTAATGTTCACTGGAAGCTGTGAGGTCGATGTTACTGTATCCATTTTGCCAATAAGAATCTGAGGCCTAGGGCGCCTGGGTGGCTCAGTGGGTTAAAGCCTCTGCCTTCAGCTCAGGTCATGGTCTCAGGGTCCTGGGATCCAGCCCCGCATCCGGCTCTCTGCTCAGCAGGGAGCCTGCTTCCCCTTCTCTCTCTCTGCCTGCCTCTCTGCCTACTTGTGATCTCTGTCAAATAAATAAAATCTTTAAAAAAAAAAAAAAGAAGAAGAATTTGAGGCCTAGGGAATCAAAAGACATGCCAAGGTGACATAACAATAATAGTTGGGTTAGATCCTGAGTCTTCGCAATTATCTACAAAGAAAAGACACTTAAGCTGACAACAAATTCCTCAAGAGAACAATGGAAGTAGAAAAGATAATGGATTGGGAGGCTTCTGGCTCAGTAGGTAGGGTATGGGACTCTTGCTCTCAGGATCATGAGTTCAAGCCCCATATTGGGCATAGAACTTATATTTAAAAAAAAAAAAAAGGAAAAAAAAGACAATAGATTCATATCTTCAGAATGCTGACAGAAAAGTAACCATCAACATAGAATTGAGTTATCAGCAAAATTATCTTTCAAGAATGAGAATGAGATGAAGAAAATAGTTTCCAGATACATAGAAACTGAGTTTAAGATACTTAGTAGAGGATGTACTTAAGAAGAAAAATTATATCAGTGACACCTGGGTGGCTTAGTTTGGTAAGCCTCTGCCTTCTGCTGAGGTCATGATTCCAGTGTCCTGGGATCAAGCCCTGCATCATCGGGCTCCCCACTCAGTGGGAAAACTTTCCCACTCTCCCTCTCCCTGCTGCTCTCCCTGCTTGTGCATGCTTTCTTGATCTGTCAAATTAAAAAAAAAAAAAAAAAAAACCTTTAAAAAAGAAAAATTAAGGCAACTGAGTAGCTCAGTTGTTAAGTGTCTGCCTTCGCCTGGGGTCACGCTCCCAGGGTCTGGGATCCAGCCCCCCATCAGGCTCCCTGCTCAGCAGGAAGCCTGCTTCTCCCTCTCCCACTCCCCCTACTTGTGTTCCCTCTCTTGCTGTGTCTCACTCTGTCAAATGAATAAATAAAATCTTTTAAAAAAAAGAAAAAAGGAAAAACTGACTCAGAGGGAAAGTCTGATATGTAAGAAGAAAAGCGAAAAAGAAATTATAAACATATCAGTTTATCTAAAAAAGCATTACATAAAATAACACCAGACTGCAAAAGTCAAGAGGTGGACGACTAAACTTAAAGAATCCTAAGATCTTCTTTGGGCATAGAATTAAAACATAAATTGATTAAAGACTTTAAGGTAAGTATGCAAACAGTGTGTCTAGGTGGCTCAATTGGTTGAACATTTGCCTTTGGCTCAGGTCATGATGATCTCAGTCCTGGGACTGGCTCCCTGCCTGGTGGGAAGTCTGCTTGTCTTTCTCCTTTTGTTCCTTCCTCTACCTCATGTACTCCCATGCTCTCTCTCATAAAAAAAAATTTTTTTTTTAAAAAGGTAAGTATCAAGTTAAAATTCAAGGGTAATCAATAAAGTAACATTGTATATAACTTCTAAATGAGCTGAAAGGAAGAATGAACTAAGTGGAAAACACACTTCCGTCTTTAAAAAAAGAAAAATTGAATCAGCATAAAAAAGCAGGATATAAAGAAAGCACTAAAGCAAGAAAGTAGAAATGCGTTCACGTATACAACTAATAAAAGTAAAACTTAAAGTAATTTTCTGGTTGAAAGCCAGAGATTGATTCTTTTTAAAAATAATCCATTTGGGGCACCTGGTGGCTCAGTGGGTCTGCCTTTGGCATAGGTCATGATCTCCAGGTCCTGGGAGGGGGTCTGCCTCTCCCTCTACCCCTCCCCAACCCTCACTCATGTTCTCTCTCTCTCTCTCTCTCAAATAAATAAATAAAATCTTTTAAAAAGAAATTCCAGGGGCTCCTGGGTGGCTCAGTCAGTTAAGTGCTTGCCTTCTGCTCAGGTCATAATCCGAGGGTCCTGGGATAGAGCCCCACCTCAGGCTCCTTGCCCAGTGGGGATCCTGCTTCTTTCTCTGCCTGCTGCTCCCTCTGCTTGTATTCTCTCTCTCTGACAAATAAATAAATAAAACCTTTCTAAAAAATCCATTTATAAGAGATACACTTAAAATATTAAGGATCATGAGAAGTTGAAAATAAAAAACATGGAAAGATGTACCAGATAAATGCCAATTTTTAAAAGAAAGATGATATAGCTATATTAATGATAAATTAGATTTAATACATAAAGCATTATCATTGACAACAAAAAAAGGTAGCTACAAAATAAAAGGTTGAATTCACCAGGAAAATATAACTCTTCAAATCTTTGTAAGCCCTAGATCAAGCAGGTGAAAATTTAGGAAAGATAAGGATAATTTGAACAAAACAACAAATAAGTGTGATTTAATGGCAATGATATATACATATATATTTCCATATATATATATATTCTTTGGGCAGTTATTATAGATTATGTATTTTCTTAAAGAACTCATAAAACATAAAAATGACTAAGTCAAAAAGCAAATCTAAACAATGTCCAAAAGTCTTGTATCTACAGGTCACATTTTTTTTTAATTTTAAAGATTCTATTTATTTATTTGACAGACAGATCACAATTAGGCAGAGAGGCAAGCAAAGATAGAGGAAGGGAAGCAGGCTTCCTGCTGAGCAGAGCCCCATGCAGGGCTCAATCCCAGGACCCTGGGATCATGACCTGAGCTGAAGGCAGAGGCTTTAACCCACTGAGCCACCCAGGCGCCCCTACAGGTGATGTTTTCTAGCCAAAATGTAATTTTGTTAGAAATTCATTCCAAAGAGGTCAAGCAAAACAACAAGCAAAGAACAAGTACGTTTATAAAATTTACAAACACCTGTAAATAAATCATAGGTAAATGAAGAGATGATAATAAAAAAAATGTTAAAATACTTAAAGGTGACCCAAAAATCTAAAGAATGCAATGAAATTAGTACTTCAAAAGAATTCTTTCATTAGATATTACTATTATTAAAGAATAAAGGCTGAAAATTGACTTAAGAAGCCAGAAAAAGAATTAAAAAATCAGTCAGTAGAAAGGAGCTAATAAAAACAAAGGCAGAAATTAATAAATTACAAAATAAATTAGTTCCTTAAGCTGATAAAATTGACAAACTTCTTAAAAGACTGATCAAGAAAAGCAAGTACAAATGCACAATATCTGAAAAGAAAAGAGAGCACATAATTACAGATACAACAGATCTTTTTTTTTTAAGTTTGTATTTTTTATTTGACAGAAAGAGAGCGCACAAGCAGGTAGAGGGAGAGGGAGAAGCAGGCTTTCTACTGAGTGGGGAGTCCCAAGTAGGACTCAATCCCAGGACCCTGGGATCATGACCGAGCTGTAGGCGGATGCTTAACAATGAGCCACCCAGGCTTCCCAGACCTATTTTTTTTTTTTTAAAGCAGAAGAATACTCTGAACAACTTTTGCCCATTAATTTGAAACTTAAATTATATAGACAAATTCTTTGAAAAATATAACTTACTAAAACTGGCTCAAGAAATAAACCCATTTTCTTCAACAAGCAAATTGTGCAGGGAAAACAAGTAGTGGTAGTTTTTTGGATCTTGGTTGAAACAAACTGTAAAAATATAAATGAGACCACTGAGAACTTATATTATAAAAAAAAAAAAAAAAAAAAAAAGAAGGAACAGGGCACCTGGATGGCTCAGTCTGTTAAGGTCTGCCTTCAGTTCAGGTCATGATCCCATGGTCCTAGGGTCCTGGGATTTAGGATCAAGCCTCACATTGAGCTCAGCAGAGAGTCTGCTTCTCCCTCTCTGTGCTCCTCCCCACCACTTGGTGCACTTTCTCAAAAATAAATAAAATCTTAAAAAAAAAATAAAAATAAATAAATAAATAAAATCTTGAAGAAAAAGAATAGAAGGAGAAGTAATATAGAGACCTACTTATACTATAACTATTTAAGAAATTTAACTGAATTCAAGGAGAGAGAGTGAAACAGGAAAGGCCGTCAGTGTTCTACTGACAAGATATCCCAAATTTTCTGGGAACAGATGATATTCATATATAGAGAATAGACCATGAATTCATATAAGCTCTTCCAGGTAATATGAAAAAGAAGTAAGACACTCCAATTCTTTTTACAAGTATAACTTTGTTTTTGTTTTGTTTCTTTTAAAAATATTTTATTTATTTTATTTAGTGATTCAGCACTTACATATAACACCCAGTGCTCATCCTAAACAAGTGCCCTCCTTAATCCCCATCATCCATTTAGCCCATTCCCCACCCACTTTCCTCCATCAACCCTCAGTTTGTTTTCTATCATTAAGAGTCTCTTACGGTTTGCTTCATTTCCTTTCTCTCCCTCTCTTTTTTTTCTTCCAACATGTTCACGTGTTTTTGTTTTTTAAATTCCACATGTGAGTGAAATCATGCAGTATTTTTTTCTGAATTATTTTGCTTAGCATGATACACTCTAGCTCCATGTCATTGTAAATGGCAAGATTTCAGTCTCTTTGATAGCTGAGTAATATTCCATGTATATATATACCAATATATAGAAGATTTATCCATTCATCAACTGATGGACATTTGGGCTCTTTCCATAGTTTGGCTCTTGTTGATAATGCTGCTGTAAACATTGGGGTGCATGTGCCCCAAGACTCGTTTGACGTTGATACCAAAACCAAACAAAGATGACATGGGAAAGAAAAATTATAGACCAATTTTACTTATAAATTTAGGGGTACCTGGGTGGCTCAGTTGGTTAAATGTCTGCCTTTGACTCAGGTCATGATCTCAGGGTCCTGAGATTGAGCCCCATGTCAGGCTCCCTGCTCAGTGGAGGGTCTGTTTCTCCCACACCCTTGCTCATGTTCTCTCTTTCTTGCTCTCTCTCTCTCAGATAAACAAATAAAATCTTTAAAAATTAATTAATTGATTGATTTAAATGTACCAGCATCAATGGAAATATTAACAAATAAATCCAACAATGTTTATAAAATACTATGTATTATGACCAAGTTAGGATTGAAGATTAGTTTCACATTAGAAAACTGTTATGATGATCTATCAAAAACTTAAGATTTCATCAATAAATGAAGAAAAAACATTTGAAAAAAATCAAGATCTATTTAAAATAATTCATGGTTAAACAAGGTCAAAACTAGAAATAAATGTAAACTCCCTTAACCTGATTAAGGGCATCTGGAAGACCTTACAGTAAATTTCATTCTGCTTAATAGTAAGTAATAGTAAAACATTAGACATCTTCCTTTTAAAATTAGTAACAAGATAAGAATGCCCACATCATGGCTTCATTTCAACAGATGATGGAAGTCTAGCAAGATTTACAAGAAAAAGATAATGGACTATATTATTGAAAACATAGTTCCAATGAAAATTCCAATCAAATGCCCCTGGGGACTTTTTTAAAGAGCTAGATTTGCATATTCTCAAATTTATATGAAAGAACAAAAAGGGAAGAATAACTTTAAAAAGAATGAGGATGAAGGCACCTGTCATCTCAAAATCCTGAATTTCTAAGTAATTAAGATACTGTGAGATTGGTGTAGTGACAAATAGTGCCCAGAAGTGGATTTCTAAACTGATGAGATGGCAGATCTTTGGAAAAAGAGAAACTCCTCAGTTTATGAAGCTGGAACAATGGGTTAACCATAAGGGAAAAATGGAATTGGATTTCTATCTCACAGCATACATAAAAACTATTTCAAGATGTTTTAAAGACTTAACTATCTTACACTATGTACAAAAATTAACTCAAAATGGATCAAAGCCTTAAATCTACTAAAACTGTAGAACTCTTTTTTTGTTTTATTTTTATTTACTTAATCTCTACAACCAACGTGGCACTCAAATTCATGACCCTGAGATCAAGAGTTGCATGATCTAACTGAGCCAACCCCTACAACTATAAAACTCTATTTTTTTTAAAGATTATTTATTTATTTATTTGACAGACAGAGATCACAAGTAGGCAGAGAGGCAGGCAGAGAGTGAGAGAGAAGAGGAAGCAGGCTCCCCGCGGAGCAGAGAGCCCAATGTGGGGCTCAGTCCTAGGACCCCGGGATCATGACCTGAGCCGAAGGCAGAGGCTTTAACCCACTGAGCCACCCAGGCGCCCCAACAACTATAAAACTCTTAAAACATGGATATAAATCTTCATTGACCTTGGATTAGTTAATGGTTTCTGAGAAACCAAAAGCTTCAACAATTAAAAAAATTATTAAATTGAACTTTAATTAATTAAAATTAAAAACTTTTGTGCTTCAGCGATACCATCAAGAAAGTGAAAAGACAAACTGCAGAATGGGAGAAAATACTTGTAAATCATATATCTGTGAAGAGTGTGGTATCTAGAATATATAAAGAATGCTTACAACTCAAAAATAAAAAGCCCAATTTAAAATGCATAACGGATTTGAATACACATTTCTTCAAATGGCTAATAAGCACATAAAAAGGTGATTAACATCATTTGTCATTGGGGAATGCAAATGAAAACCCCAATGAAATAACAGTTCACATCCCAGTAGCATGACATTAAAATAAAAGACCAGTAATAACAAGTGTTGGTGAGGGCATCAAACCAGAACCTTCCTACACTGCTAATGGGGATGCAAAATGGTGCAGTCACTTTGGAAAACAGTCTGACAGTTCCTCATAAAGTTCAGCATAGGGTTATCATTCTACCTAGCAATTCCAGTCTTAGATATATACCCAAGAAAAATGAAAACCTATGTCCACACAAAAATTTGTACAAGAAAAAAAAGTAGAAAAAAAAAACTTGTACAAGAATGTTCATAGCATTATTATTCACAGTAGTTCCCAAACAGAAACAACCCAAATGTCTATCAACTGATGAGTGGATAAACAAAAATGTACTATATCCATACTATGAAATATTATTGAGCTATTAAAAGGAATAAAATACTAATAAATGTGTAATATAGATGAATCTCAAGAACATTATGCTAAATTAAAGAAGCCACTCATAAAAGAACACATATTGTATGATTACATTTATATGAAATGAAATGACTGAATAAGCAAATTTGTGGAGACAGGAAATAGATTAGTAGTTGTCAGGAGCTTGGGGTAGGGATGGGTGGAATTTCAGAATAGGAAGTTACTGTTAATGGGTAAGAAGTTTCATATGGTGGTGATGAAAATGTTCTGAAATTAGATAGTGGTAATGGTTACACAAGTTTATGAATATACTAAAAATCATTGAATTATATACTTTAAAGGGGCGAGTTTCATGGTATCTGAATGATATTTCAATTTTAAAATTACAAAACCAACAATGACTTAAATGTGAAGAAATATATAGCAGATTGCCTTCAGAACTTTGGATAAGGAAGCATTTCTTTTTTTTTCTTTTAAAGATTTTATTTATTTATTCATTTGAAAGAGTGAGTGGAGTTGTAATAGAGGAAGGACAAGTAGACTTCATACTGAGTGCAAAGCCTAACATGGGGCTCAATCCCAGGACCCTGAGATTATGAGCTCAAATCAAGAGTTGGAGGCTTAACTGACTGAGCCACCCAGCTACTCCAATTGGGAAGTATTTCTTAAGACAGAAAAAGCACTAACCATACAGGAAACAAACAAACAAACAGATACATTCAACCATGTTAAAAGGAGGAACTCTGTACACCAAAGACTCTTATAAAAGAGCAAAGACAAGGAAAAAGATACCAAAAACACAAATAAATGAAAAAGCATTACAATCTAAAATATATAAAGAACTCCCACACAAATCATCTAGAGAAAGACATACACACGATAGTGGGGAATAAAAGCTAAAAACATGAGCTGGCACTTTAAGAATGATTGATAAATATATGAAAATGTGTTGACCTTATTAACAATCAGGAAATTTAAATTAAGAACATGATACCATTTTACAACTACTATGTTGGGAAAAATATTATTTTGGTTTTAGTGTGACAATATCAAATCAGAAACAATGGGTAATCTCTTAATAGCTGCTGTGTAGTTTGCATGATCATGTTGGGAAACAATATAGCACTATCTTGGGTAAAGTTAAAGGTAAGTATAATCTTGGGGTGCCTTGGTGGCTCAGTTGGCCAAGCAGCCAATCTTCAGTTTGGCTCAGGTCATGATCTCAGGGTCGTGAGATCCAGCCCTGTGTTCGGGTAGGTGCTGAACATGGAGCTTGCTTAAGATTTCCTCTCCCCTCTCCCCGCCCATGCTCTCTTTCAAAAAAAAGGGGGGGGGATAAGTATAATCCAAGTCTCCACAATTCTATATTTTTAAGTTTGTTTGTCTGTTTTAGTAATCTCTCCCTTCAGCATGGGGCTTGAACTCAAAACTCTGAGATCAAGAGCTCTACCAACTCTGAGATCAAGAGCTCTACCACTTGAGCCTGCCATGTGCCCCTCCACAATTCTATTTTTAAGCATATATCCTTGTCTACTAATCAAAGTGTAATTGGCTAACCAATAGCAACTGTATCACCTAGAGCTTGTTAGGAATGCAGAATTTCGGGCCTCATCCAGATCTACTGAATGGGAATCTGCATTTTGACAAGATCCCCAGATGATATGAATGTGCATTAAATCTGAGAAGCACTGCCATAAAGAAACATGTACCAGGAGAAAAGAATGTATGTAGCAGCTGTAGTGGTAACAGTTGTAATGGCGATAGAAAAGAACTGGAAACAACACAAATGTTCACTGCACAGAGAATGGATAAGTAAATTGTGGTACAGTCATAAAAGCTAGTTGCAGAAAGATACAATTTGATGACATTTTTATAAAACTCAAAAATAAGCAATGGTAAGCAAGATATTGTTGGAGATTCATATATAACATATGGAAACAAAGTTATGCTGTACACACATGCAGGATAATTTACCTCCAGTGAGAGGAAGGGTTAAGAGGAGGAGGGGAGAGTGTGATCTTCACCAGAATAGGACAGCTTTAATTTCTTAAATTGGGTTATGGGCTCCAGGTTTTTGTTACTATGTGCGACTTACCGATATGTTATATTATTCTTTGTAAATATATGATGTAACACAAATTTTAACAGCTTCATTGAGCTATATACCATAAAATTCACTTGTTTTAAGTGTATAATTCAATGATTTTTAGTACATTTTATAGTTCTGCAACCATCACCACAGTCTGGTAATAGGAAATTTTCATTACCATAAAAAGCTTTTTCCCATTCCCAGTCATTTGCCATTTCCCACTCCTATTCTCAGGCCCACGCAACCACTAATCTGCTCTGTCTCTGTAGATTGTTTTCTTTGGACATTTCATATGAATAGAATCATGCAATGTATGACCTTTCAGATCTGGCTTCCTTTACTTCCCATAATATTCTTGAGGTTCATCCATGTCATAGATGTACAAGTGTTTCAGTCATTTTTAAGGATACATAATATTTTATTATGTGAATACACCACATTTTGTTCATCTGTTCACCTGTTGAAGAGTATTTGGAGTGTTTCTAGTTTGGGGCTATTAAAAACAATGCTATTGCCATTATTCTTGTACTGGTCTTTGTGTGGACATGTTTTCATTTCTCTTGGGTAGATACCTAGCAGTGGAATTGATGGGTCATAATCAGTCATTTATCAATTAGGAAAAGGGAAAAATGGTTCTTAGTTTCTTTTGAACTCAAGCAAACGGGTTAACTAGTAAGTAGGTGGCATAACAGTTGATGGTGAAAGATAAGGACACACAAAATACTGAATGTGGACTCAATCCATTGAGGTCAAAAGAGGGTTAAAAAAAAAAAAAGAGGGCGCCTGGGTGGCTCAGTGGGTTAAGCCGCTGCCTTCGGCTCAGGTCATGATCTCAGGGTCCTGGGATCGAGGCCCGCATCGGGCTCTCTGCTCAGCAGGGAGCCTGCTTCCCTCTCTCTCTCTCTGCCTGCTTCTCCATCTACTTGTGATTTCTCTCTGTCAAATAAATAAATAAAATCTTTAAAAAAAAAAAAAGAATAACCAAGTATTTCCTTGGAAGAAGGTAGAACTAAAGGGAAAGTTAAGGGGTGCCTGGGTGGCTCAGTCGTTAAGTGTCTGCCTTCAGCTCAGGTCATGAAAACACAACACACCAAAATTATGGGCTGCAGCTTAAAGCTGTGCCATGAGAGAAATTTATGACCTCAAATATTTGATTAGAAAAGGAGATGTTGGGGTACTGGGGTGGCTCAGTTGTTAAGTGTCTGCCTTCGACTCGGGTCATGATCCCAGGGTCCTGGGATCAAGCCCTACATCGGGCTCTCTGCTCAGCGGGAAGCCTCCTTCTCCCTCTCCCATTCCCCCTGCTTGTATTCCCTCTCTAACTGTGTTTCTCTCTGTCAAATAAATAAATAAAATCCTTAAAAAAATAAATAAAGGGAAAGTTAAGAGGAAGAAGGTGGTATACAGGCCCTGGGAAGAAAATAATTCACTTCAAAGTCACAGCTATTACATCTTCTCTTTATTTATTTATTTAAAGATTTTTAATTTATTTAACAGAGCAAGATCACAAAGTAGGCAGAGAGGCAGGCAGAGAGAGGGGGAAGCAAGCTCTCTGCTGAGTAGAGATTCCCAATGTGGGGCTTGATCCCAGGACCCTGAGATCATGACCTGAGCCAAAGGCAGAGGCTCAACCCATTGAGCCACCCAGGCACCCCACATCTTCTTCTTCTTCTTTTTAAAGATTTTATTTATTTATTTGCAGACAGAGATCACAAGTAGGCAGAGAGGCAGGAGGGGGGGGGGAGCAGGCTCCCTGCTGAGCAGAGAGCCCGATATGGGGCTCGATCCCTGGACCCTAAGATCATGACCTGAGCCAAAGGCAGAAGCTTTAACCCACTGAGCCACCCAGGCGCCCCCCCACCCCCGCCCACATCTTCTTTTTAAAACACACACACACACACACACACAATTGGGAATATCAAGTAAATAGTGCTTATAAAATGTTTTGTTAATTGGAAAGTTAAAAAAAATTAAAGTTCTTCCGACTTTTCAGATATTGTTCTAAAAGTAATGATTCGTATGTATTGCTTACAGTAGTTTGTATGAGAAATACACTGAAAAGCAAAAGAAAAAAGGCCAAAAAAAGTGTGAGTTTGGGTAATATTAGCAAATTTGTGAAATAACTGAGAATTTGTTCCAGTTATTAACTTTGAATATTGAGGATTTAAAACGTCCTTGTTCCCATATTTTGGTCTTTAATTCTTTAGACATCTGTACAGATTTTATTTCTTATGTGGAGGGCAAAAACCATGCAAATGTCATCCTGGAAGTTTCTAGTAATTGTTGTCCTAGTTGCTCTGAGAAAGATTGACTATTAAAACTCTGATCTCATATTTTCCCCCCAATCAACTTGACCTGAATTTGACATTCTCCAAGAGCCAAGTAAATCAAGGTTATATATGTCTGTGATATATATTGTATATGCTGGGCAGCTGCATCTGACAACATTCTCTAAGAAGAAAAGATAATGTTGGTATCTTTATTTCAGACGTTAGGGTAACCTTTATCTTCTGTAGGGAAAAAAAAAATTGAAAAGGCAATTTCGGTCACTAAGAACCCTCAATGGAGTAAGGAATACCAGTCACTGGGTAGGATCCCAGCATAGACTTGTGACTCGATTAGTGATACAGAGCCTTGCTGCAAAGTTTGGAAACGTCGCATTTTCTGTAATCAAGGCAGGTACGATACAAGCTGAAAGGGGGTATTTTCCTACTCATCAGGTCTTCACCATAACTCTCTCCAAGTAATAGTCTTCCTTTTTGTTCCCTTAACAGTCTCCATTTCTACTACACGTATGAAAAAGATGATGGTTAGTGGACACAGCCATGGCCTGCCCAACTTTGTCCCCGAACCTCACGTCGAGCTGCCTCCACCTGGCTCTTCCCCACCAGCGTTGCTCTCTTACCTCGGTGCCGGACTCTCCGCCCCTTCGTGTTTCCCTCAGGCCCCGCCCCGCCCGCTGGTTGGCTGTGGGGTGGGAGGCTCGTTCCTGCCCTCGCCATTGGCCGCTCAGGGGGAGGTGCGTTTCCCGGCTCCCCATTGGTCGGCCCTGCGAGACAACTCTTCACAACCACCGAGCATTTGTCATTTCCGGGTAAGATGGCTGCAGTGCGTGTGCTGAGGACCTGGAGCCAGAATGCTGGGCGGCTGGTAAGGGGTTTGGGGCTGATTTGAGGTCGGGAAGGAATGACTTGTCGCCAGTGTTCCCGGAGAGGTGTGTTACTTTGTCGTCCGAGAGCCAGGCGGTCGGGGCACGTGGGATGGAGAAGTGGAAGGATGTATGCTACACGAAGGGCAGAGAAGGTGGCGAGCGGACCGGTCCAGAGACCCACTCCCTCCTTACCTGGCCGCGTTTCTGTCGCAACTCCGTCTCCTTCCAGCTTTATCTACACCCAGTGCCATCTAGCCTTTCACCCGATAGCCTTTCATTGGGCACCATCTAGGTGCTGGGCATTGTGATAAACGCTGGGGATATGGAGATATATATTCATTCAGCATTTATTGAGCACCCACTGTGTGCCAGACACTGAGCACACGACCCCTGCCTCGGAGAACTTGCAGTCTAGAGGAACTCGGAGAACTTACAGTCTAGAGGAAGAGACCCGTAAAGCAAACCGTAACAGCACGGGTCCTTGCCTCCAAGGAGCAGGGAGACTCAGGCTCCATTCTGTGGACCTGTGTTCCTCTCCTGTGTCTGTGCCACATATCTTTACAACTTTTTATCACCATAGCTGCGACCTACCTCCATCTCCCCTGAAGTTTTCCCCTTTGAACAACCCTTTAGCACCAATCACCTGACATCCCGGTAAGCATAGTGTTTCGTCCTATTTGCATAGCGTTTTTCCTTCTGGGATCCCTTTTCCCTAAGGTCTTACAGTGGTCGATCCCTGAGCTTAGAAAATCTGTCAAGAGCCTGCTGTGTACTAGGTCCTGTGCTAGGCACTCGCGAAGCAAATGTGAATGAGAGAACCCTGCCGTCTCAGATTAATTACAGCCTTGGGGTGGAAGGCAGGGAAGAAAAGGTTACTACAAAGAATTAGGACAGCTTGAGAAGTGCTATAATGGGACATTATAGAGTTACAGGAACACATAGGAGGGGTACTGGTGGGTCAGAGAGGAGTTCTCAAGGGATACTGTGTAACTTGAGATTTACACCGTGGTAGGTATTGGCCTCTCTTGAAAGTTCTCCTTGCTTGGCTTCTGTGACTCCACTTCCCACTATTCTTCTTCCTAGATGTTTGGCCACTCCATCCAAATCTCCTGTTTTTCCTGCCTGACTTGTAAATATGTATTGGTGTTTATAAGGGCTAGGACTTTGGCACTCTGCACTTCCCAAACTACTTCAGCCGCTTCTTTCAATTTAGTTGCTGTCTGTATGCTGATAATTCCTAAAGTTCCAGTCTTCAAGCCAGCTCTACTCCAGACCCACATATATCCAGCTGTCCTGGAGAGCTCTAATTGCATACATAGTAGGTATTTTTCAGCTGCAAGAAATAAAAACCCAGCCAATAAATGGGAAATTAACTAACTATGCATCCCATAGCTAGATGGCAGCTGGCATTGGTTAAGTGGCTCATACTTATCAGGGCTGTCATTTCAACAATTCATGAGGCCTTTTCCTTATGGTTACAAGAGGGCCACTACAACTTCATATTCGAGGGAGGAAGGGGGAGGGGGTGGTACCAGCCACACTTTGGCAAGGACTATGTTACATGGCCACCGCTAGCCCAGGGGGTCTTGAAGGAGTTAGCATTTAGCCATCTCACAGCATTTACCCTAATGCCTCAGAGGCACATCGGATTCTAGTTTCCAGAGCTAAACCCTTAGACCTGTTTCTCTTTTGATTCTAGCCTATACAACTTCAGAATTTAGTCATTATTTTCCACCTTGCCCCCAGCTGCAGCTTTCATGGTCCTACCTAATTGGACTTTCTGCCTCCAATTGGTGCCTCTCCAACCCATTCTCCATAGTGTAACCAGGGTGATCTTACAAAGTAAGATACACATTTGAGAATGTCATTTCCTTGCTTAAAACTGCCTCAAACAAAATGTCCAAAATCTAAAAGACTATGAGGCAATTTATGATCTGGACCTTTCCAAATCTCTCAGGCTTCATCTCTTGCTGAAACCTACCCACCCCAACCCCCACTCTGACACTTGCCTCACCCTTGCCCCACACTGAACTCCATTGGAAATACAGTGAGCTTCAGTTAATTAAATACACTGCCTCTCTCAACTTCAGACTCCAGACCTTTGCACATGTATTTCCTATGCTTTAAAGACTCTTGCTTTCTTTCCCTATGTCCTCATCTGTAATAACACCTCATGTCCTGGATTACTCCTACTCAGCCCTTAGGTCTTACTTCAAATTTGCTTTCTCGAAGTAGATTGGTTTCCTCCTTTGTGTTTGTTTTTAATACTCTGTTCTTCCCATTATAACACTATGTCATGATCAACTCTTTAACTGTCTTCCTTTGACTTTTTTTTTTTTAAGATTTTATTTATTTATTTGACAGACAGAGATCACAAGTAGGTAGAGAGGCAGGCAGAGAGAGAGAGGAGGAAGCAGGCTTTCTGCGGAGCAGACAGCCTGATGTGGGGCTCGATCCCAGGACCCTGGGATTCTGACCTGAGCCGAAGGCAGAGGCTTTAACCCACTGAGCCACACAGGCGCCCCAACTGTCTTCCTTTGAAGGTATGGACTGTACATTCCATGAGAGAAGGAATTCATCTATTTTGTTCTCTAATCCCAAGTGCCTAGCACAGAGTAGACACTCAATAAATGTTTGTTGAACAACTCAGTAAAAAGTCTATTTTTTCCATCTGTTGTAAAGTATAAATAACAGGAGGTCTTAATATGTGTAGTAAATCATGAACAAGGTCTTACTACGTTGTGTTTTATTCTCCCTTATTGCACTGAGCATTTGACTCTTGATGAATTTACCATCGAAATAATAGTGAGCTTTTCTATTTTGTCTGTCTTCTTGTAATGAAGTGTAAGCAACTTGAATTTAGGGACTATATTCTATAGCTTATTTAGCTTTGAATTACCAAGCCCAGCACAATCCCTGTCTTTAGGAATGCTCAACAATTACCTGTTTAATTATTATTTATTTCCTTGTTTGAATCTACTAAAACTTGGCTTCATTTCCTATTTTTTGCATTCTGTTTCTAGAAAAAGTCTTTTTAGTTTGACAAATTATTTTTTCTCCTTCTCCCTTCTGTTGCCTTTTTTTTTTTTTTAAGATTTATTTATTTATTTATTTGACAGAGAGACATCACAAGTAGGCAGAGAGGCAGGCAGAGAGAGAGAGAGGAGGAAGCAGGCTCCCTGGTGAGCAGAGAGCCCCATGCGGGACTGGATCCCAGGACCCCGAGATCATGACCTGAGCCGAAGGCAGTGGCTTAACCCACTGAGCCACCCAGGCGCCCCGCCGTTTTTTAAGATTTTATTTTTTCATTTATTTGACAGACCGAAATCACAAGTAGGCAGAGAGGCAGGCAGAGAGAGAGGGGGGAGGCCCGCTCCCTGCTGAGCAGAGAGACCCGATGCGGGACTCAATCCCAGGACCCGGGGATCATTACCCGAGCCGAAGGCAGAGGCTTCAACCCACTGAGCCATCCAGGCGCCCCTTCTGTTGCTTTTTTATCTTTCCATTCAGCAGCTTCACTAATTAGTCTAGTCTTCTCTTAGTCCAATTAGTCACTGTCACATAATGCCTGTTGTACTTATGTTGCTTTCTCCTTTTCCACTGTAAATCACTTCAGGAGCCTGGTAGTTCATGCCTCAAATACTGTAATAGTTTCTTAACTTTTTCCTCTCTTACTTGGCTTTACCTGTTATAATCTAACCAATAAACTGCAACTATATTAATTTCTTAGTCCTTTTTCTTCAATAATCTGTAGTGTAGAAGTTCAAACTCCTTAGCCTGACCGTTATATTCAACAATAATTCGGTCCTCATTGAGCCACTTCCAACACTCCCCCCTCCTTTTTTTTTCTTTTTAATTTCATTTGACAGAGCAGAGAGCATAAGCAGGAGGGGCAGCTGGGGGGCGGGAAATAGACTCCCCACTGAGCAGGGAGCCTGTGGGGCTCTATCCCAAGACCCTGAGATCATAACCTGAACAGAAGGCAAATGCTTAATGACTGAGCCACCCAGGCACGCTGCAACACTTTTATAAATTTGATCAAGCCAAATCAAGCAACTCACTGCCTAAGGAGACAAGTTCTGGCAGCAGTTCTTTGTTTCTTCTGTTCCCTCTGCTTTAAAAGTGCATTGCTGCTCTTTAATAATTAATACTTACAATGCAAGGCCCACCACAACTCTTCCCCCGGAAGCCTTCCCAGATCAAGCCAACCTTAAAAAACCAAACTAAAACACAAAAAAACTCTCGGCTTAAGTTCCTCTAACGCCTACTGCCTATACTTATTACAAAAAACTAGAGCATACATGTCCATGCATGAATGTGTGTGTGTGTGTGTGTGTGTTTATTTGTTTCTGCTAGGTTATAAATTCAAAGCAGGGATTATTTCTACTATATATAACAATGTGATGTGAGAGAAAGAGCCTCAGCTTCAGAGTCAAATTTTCTTGGTTTCAGAGGTGAATTTTGCTATTTGTTTGCTATTTGTGACCTTAGACAAAGCATTTAACCTCCTTGATCATTAGTTTCTCATGTGTTAAAGAGGGCTAATGTGCCCATTATTTCAGAAGGTAATTGTGAGATTAAAAAGAAGATGATGGATTTAAAGACCTTTAAAGTATCCAGCACATAGTAGGCATTCCTGCCTCCCTTGCCCAATTAGTAGTTCTTCAATAAAAGTTGCCATTGTTTAAGGTAGGACTTCCTAGTAGTTTAATTTTCTCTCAAGGTTTTTTAAAAACCATTTCTTTATATCAAGGTGAACCCATATTCTTCAAAACCTCCATTTATTGCCCTAAATTAAAATTTATGAATGTCTGATGAAGTGGAGGTTGATTTACACCTTTCATTCTGTTGTTGATTAAGAGCCAGGATTGTGGAAGTTGAAGGAGAAAGAAAGGACACAGAAAATGGGGGTTTGGGAAAGAGAATTCTTTCACTATCTGCTAAGTTTTAAGCTATCAATTTTCTTTAGGTTTTATGTTTCCCAAATGTTAATGTTAATAAAAATAAAATATATATTGTAAAGATTAGTTGCTTTACGATTATCTCTTAAGGTAAAACTAAGATGCATGATTTAAGATTATTTGTGTTTTAGGAAAGAGATCTTTAGTTTTTCTTTGCTTTCAGAAATCAGTAACAACTTAGAAATTAAGGTGAAATATCACATAATAATTTAAATGTATTATTCATGTTGGTAAACCAAATACTTGTTTTTATATTATTTGCTGTCAGAAAAAGAACAAAATTCTTGTTTATAAATACATATTATAATGTGGCTATAGTACATAACATAATATGTATTATAAAATAACTTTTAAATTTAAGGGCTAATCACCACCGAAGGATAAAGTACATGATAATAAAATAATTTTTTTAATTAAAAGTAACTCCTACATTAATAAAAAAAATTGCGAATATATACCACCTTTCTCAAATACAGTAATGGGGTTTGAAATTTCTGTACATTATGTTTAAAAGTGTGATATAGTTAACCTGCTGTTAATAACATTGAAATGTTAACTTTCAAAATAAAATAGTATACCTTTCAGACACATAGGTTCTAATATATCAAGATGAATACATTAAGGTCAACTTACTTCTCTTGTATATTGTCTTGCATTATACTGAGATGTTATACAAAATGGTCACATCTAAAGAGTCATCTGTAAATTATAGTAAGAAAACCTTTCCCTACAGCACTACACATGTTTTCAATGTCTTTAGTAGTTTTATTTTGGGAAGTCTTTAGTGACGCAACTGTACCTACAAACTCATGTGTTTGTACAAAATATATCGTTAAAATTTCTTCACTTTCTCAAGAAATTTTAAGCAAGGATCATAAGCATATAAGCAGCTGTGACTTTAGGGATATAGTTTTACTAAGTAAAAGAACAAAAGAATGTTCCTGGGTGACAGGGTTTAAGTTCCTTTGATTTCTTGAACAGAAATACTTGAGAAATAACCAGTCTTAATAAACTTTATTTTCACTGATTCCAGGTTTGGGCCAGTTCAGATATTGGCCTGGATAATTTCATACTGTTTGTATTGTGATAATGACTGTTCTACTTTTAGAACAGACTTGAAATTCAGTGTGAACTTACAGAGATAAGCCATCAAGAACATTAACAAAAGCTTTTACTTTTTTATTTTCTCATCTTTAGATTTGTGTTCGTTACTTTCAGACATGTACGAATGTTCATGTTTTGAAGCCAAAATACGTGTGTTTCTTTGGTTATCCTTCATTCAAGTATAGTCATCCACATCAGTTGCTGAAAACAACTGCTGGTAAGTATGATCTCAAAATAGACTGTATACAATAATGTTTTATATCATACTCAGAACTTTTTAAAAAGGTAATTAAAAACTTATCAAAGTAGAAAGAGTTAACCTTTTCATTCTAGCCCAGCCCTCCTCGCTTTCCCTGAATCTATCCTTTTCTTACTTTCTTTTTTGTGTGCCCTGCCCCTATCCCTTTCATATCTTTACATAAATGTGTGTGTCTTCATAATGTTGGGAATGGGTTGTCTTGGGCCATCTGCTCTGTATCACCTGGCTCATCCGAGTGCAATAGTCAGGTAAATTGTTGACTTAGTAGATTATATCCTTATACTGTCACTGTATTACTGGTTGGATGAAGCACTTACCTCAGTCTGTTGTGTTAAGATTGTGTGATGAAACTTTCACCAAGTGTTCCTAAATAGAAAGTTTCCTGACTTTTACCATTTAATTACCTTTCTCACATCTTTTTCTACCCTCAGTAAAGAACTTGAGGCTTAAGTATTAGATTTGGCAAGGGCACTAAGATTTTTTTTTCCTGATTTTCTATTTAGATCTCTGATAAAGAACCCTAGGCTTTTGTTACATCATTAAGCTTTTGACAGATACTTGTTGCCATAGTCTGTGCTAGCAATGAAAAATAGGGGGATTCCAGGCAGATCTAACCCTTGAGATCAAGTCTTTCCATGCCTTTTTATAGGTTATTTTCCATAATACCTTAAGATATATAAACCCTACCTTTGCCTTCTTTTTTATTTATTTGTTTTTTTTTAAGATTTTCATTTTTAAAAGTTGATCTTTTCTCTTTACTTCTTAGAGAAAATAGAGGCCATTCAAGCAGAAACTCCCAACTTCTTGATCTAGTCTCTAAACACTTACCTGAAGCTTTGGGTTCTTGGTCTATCAATTACTAGCTGTGTAACTTTAAGCAAGTTACTTAATTCCTTTCTATTTCATCATCTGTAAAATTGGAGTAATCACTGTACCTAACTCATTGTGTCATTGTGAGAATAAATTCATTTAACACAAATACTTACTTATCACCTGCTGTCTTCCAAGGCACTGTGCTAGGTACTTGGGATACATTCTCTTCCTATATTCCCTAACTTGGTGAATACTTAAGAGAGAAACCTGGAGCCTTCCTGATTCCTGTTTCACATCAAATTGATTACTGAGATCTATTAATTTGACATCCTCATGATTCTTAAATCTGTCTTCTCTTTTTCAGACAGTTTTGAAAATATATAAATATATTAAATTCTATACTTCTGTTTCATACGTGTAATAGCCTCCTAACTGCTTTCTCTGTCATCCCTTCCCCAACCCCATCCACCACATTCCTGCCAGGGAGATTCTTTCTAAAATTTATAGATTTAAAGTTACAAATCTGAAATTGCAGATGGTATTCCCCATTGGTTAATTATTGCTGACTAATAACCCTGCCCATGACTTTAGGCTTAAAGCAACAATGATTTATTATTTCTCAGGATTCTGGAAGTTACCCAGATGGTTCCTGTGCTGGTTTCACCCGAGCTCACTAAGGAGGATCCTCGGCTAGAGGATTATCTGGGTGGAAGGTCCAAGATGGTCCCACATACATGTCTGACAGTTGGTCCTGGTTTTTGGGTGGGGTGTCTCATTTCTTCTCTACTTGGCCTTTTATCCTCCAGTAGACTAGATAAGTTTCCTTACTCCAGGATTTCAAGGCAGTATTCCAAGAGGGAGATGGTAGAAGAAGCTGCGAGGTCCTGGCTCCAGAGTTTGTACAGTTTCACTTCTGCTGTATTCTGTTGTCCAAGCAAGTAATAAGCCAGCACAGATTTAAGTAGTGGTAAATTAGACTCTACATCTTATGGGAGCAACTGCAAAAAATGTGTAACCATATTTACTTACCACTGCCTCGTGATCACCTTCAGGGCAAATTTCCAGCAGCTCACCATGGCACAGCAAAGAAAGCCTTTTTCAATCTTGACTGATTTATTTATTTATTTATTTGCCATATGTACTATCTTCAGCCATGGAATTGTGTGTTATTCCCTAACCATGCTCTGTGCTATATTTCCATATTCTTCTTGCACATGCTGTCCCTTGAATAATACTGTTTTGTATAGAGGTTCCATAATATATTTGTCGTTTTTCAGTTACTTCAATTGGAATTTATAGATCTTCATTTTAACTCTATGATAACTATTCTTTTTTTTTTTTTTTAAGATTTTATTTATTTATTTGACAGACAGAGATCACAAGTAGGCAGAGAGGCAAGCAGAGAGAGAGAGAGGGAAGCAGGCTCCCCGCTGAGCAGAAAGCCCAACTCAGGGCTTGATCCCACGACCCTGGGATCACGACCTGAGCCGAAGGCAGAGGCTTTAACCCACTGAGCCAGCCCAGGTGCCCCTATGATAACTATTCTTGAGTACAAATCTTTGTGTACCTTTCTTAATTATTTCCTCAGGGGGAAAAAGTCTTAACAGCAGAATTGCTTATTGAGTCAAAGATGTGGACTTTTTTTTTTTAAGGCTTTTGATATTTAACACCAAACTACTTTTTCAGAAAGGTTCCAGTTTGTACTTTGAGCAGAAGGCCATAAGAGGACCGAACTTATCAGAGAGGAAATAAGAGGTGCCTAATACCTCTATATCAAAAATGCACTTGTATTTTTTAACCATAAACTTATCTCCTCATATTTATTAAAGAAAATCTTAGGACTTGAATCAGCTTGTTGTGTATTTTGTAAGCAATTTTGATGAAGATAGAGGAGAACTCTTGAATCAGTTCAGAGCCACTTGTTATCCTGCAAAAGTGAGAGGATCCATATCTACTTCCTGTTGACCAGAAATACTTTTTCTGGGGAATAATTGCCGTAAAGTATCACTTGGCATCTAGTTGTTAATAAGAGTGGAGTAGAAATTTAAAAAGGGATAAACAATGGAAAGGAAGGAGAGAGACAAAGATTTAATAAGTTGGCAGAACATGGTTTAGACAGATGAAAATTTTCCAAGTTTTCTATATATAGACCCATCTGATTGTTATCCACTAAGAATGAGTAGAGTTACTTGAAGTCAAAAGAGATCTAAGAGCAGGACAGTAAGGTTACTATAGTTTAATAGCAGAAAACAAGGAGATCCAGCTAGCTGGGCCTTCTATACCTTTGTAAGAGTGCATTCTTTTTCTTGAATGTTGGAAAATGGAAGTGCTGTGGCCATTATTCATAGGTCTGTGATGCTGAGTAATTTATTTAAATCTTTGATGGTTATGAATGATGCTTATGCTTTCAAAAATTATTAAATACTTTTTTTATCTGTAAAATGCAATAGGTTCTGCCTCTCATTTAGTTGTGAAAGCATCTATTAGGAATATATTATGTATTTAATGAGACCATTTCTCATTTGTCTTTGAAGCTCTGCAGGGGCAGATTGTTCAGTTCAAACTCTCAGACATCGGAGAAGGTATTAGAGAAGTAACTATTAAAGAATGGTAAGTTGGGGCAACTCTCTGGCTTGGTTAGTAGAGTATGTGATCTTGATCTCAGGTTTGGAAGTTCGAGCCCCATGCTGGGTGTAGAGATTACCTAAAAATAAAATCTTAAAAAAAAAAAAAAAGTAAGTTATTCTGAAAAAGATTGTAAGTCAATGTAAAAATTAGTTGTTTGAAAATAAATATGAATTCTTTAAGTTGAGAAATTTCTTTCTGTAACAATGCTTTGTTTTAAAAGCATTAAGGTAGTTTATGTTGCTAATATGTTGTTAACACAATTCATCATACATCATGACATTTTATTTGATGTAATTTCTTAAGGATTATTTTTTATTCTTTTAAAAAAATTATTTCACTGCTCACCCCCCTATGAAAAAGGGAAATTAGTCTGTAAAAAATGTTAACTTGATATGACCATGTGTTTGAATGACATTTTATATGAACTATTTTTTTCCAGACTATTTTAAAATCATGATATAGTCTAAGCTCTCTTTACTGAAAATGACCTCAGTAAGAATGTCTGTACATTTTACTCACTGTTCTCTGACAGTTGGCCTGTATTTTTAGGATAGGTTAAATGTAATACTGAAAGATATTAATCAAAAAATAATTTTGCAAAGGTTCAGAGTTTTTCAAAAGAAGCCTTGTAACAGGCTCCTACTGCTTTAATCATTCTTCTACCTCTTTTCTGTTTCCTTTTTGGAAATAAAAAAGAAACACCTCTGGGTAGTGAACTAATTTTTAAAAGTGTCTAGGAATAGCAGTGAAGATGAATAAATGGGTGCTCTTCTCCATAGTTTTATACCGTTGAAGATCCCTATAAGAATCTAATTCAGCCACTTGTATATTCTTTCTCTGTAGTTCTCACTGTTGTTACTTCGTAAATTAGAAAACAGTAAGAATGTAATTGTGCCTTACCGTTACATCTCTAGTGGCATTGTGGGATTAAGGAAGGAGCAAGAGCAAATTAGAAGAGCCTGACTCTGATACTTATAAACCATCTTGCCTGGGATTCACTTGGTCTCTACTGAGCATTGATTCTTAATGTGTAAATTGGGGGAAACAGCACTTACTCTGCCATCTTACAAAGGTTTTTTGTTGTTATTTTTGTTTTTGTTTTTTTAGCAGGCTCCCCATGAGCAGGGGAAGCTAGATATTGGATCCCGGGACCCTGGGATCATGACCCGAGCCGAAGGCAGTGGCTTAACCAACTGAGCCACCCAGGCGCCCTCACAAAGGTTTTGAAAGGATCAAATAATATAATATATAGAGAATGCCTTTTAAATCTGCCAAGTAATATGTACATTTTTGCTTCTTTCTATCTTTTAGAAAAATAACTTCTTTCTAAGACAAACACTAGTCTTTGTAGATTCTAGAATTTTTTTTTTAACATTTCTTAATTTCTACCTCTTACTAATTCTCTGGACACATATGTTTTGATATAGGGTTTTAAGGTTCTTGGAAAAGGAGATTATGTCATTCCTAATGAAAATTAATAGTTCATTAGATAAGAAAAACATATTTGATTAAGGTTTTACAGAAGTTTTTTTTTTTAAGGTTTTACAAGAAGTTTTTAAAGAAATATTAAGAGCTTTCTTAAATTCTGTGTGCTTTTTCTCTAACTTAATATCTATAAATCTCAATTCAAGGGGAAATAATATATATTGTAAAGCAGTTGGGGGCGCCTGGGTGGCTCAGTAAGTTGTGGTTGGCTCTTGATCTTGGCTCAGGCCTTGATCTCATGGTTGTGAGTTTGAGCCCCACATTGGGCTTTTTTTTTTTTAAGTCTACTTTAAAAAAGTATATGTATATATAATTACATATATACACACACTCTATATATATACAACATCATGTATTTAAGCACTCTATATATAATATTATGTGATATATGTAGTATGTATTACCATATGGTATATATATAGATACACATACTATATATATATACACACACACACATACATCATATGTATATATAATGTAGATTGGTAAAATGTTCAAAAGTAGAATAGTGTGCTGTACAGCAAGAATAGAAATTTGAATGTGTAAGGAAGCATGATTTCACAGAAGGTGATGTTTTCGTGTAAGTGGCAGTAAAACCTTATCCTTAGAATTTGTAGCAGCAAATAAATGGGTAATGAAGAAAAATACTTCAATTTCAAAAAGGCTTTGACAGATTTCCAAAACAAGTTTGGATTATATATTTGCTTTTGCTTTAAAGTCAGTTTTGTCTGATAGTAATACAGCTACTCCAGCTTTCTTTTGGTTACTGTTTGCATGATTTTGTGTGTGTGTGTGTGTGTGTGTGTGTGTGTGTGTGTGTTATGTATTTTGCATGTGTTGTGACTGTATAATTGTGAGTTTATCTCTGGATTTTCTGTTTTGTTCTATTGATCAACATGTCTGTTTTTGTGCCAGTACCATACTGTTTTGATTATTACGGCTTTGTAATATAACTTGAAGTCTGGAATTTTGATCCTTCTGGCTTTGCGTTTCTTTCTCAAGATTGCTTTGGCTATTTGTGGTCTTTTGTGATCCCATACAAATTTTAGGATTGTTTGTTCTACCTCTGTGAAAAATGCTGTTGGTATTTTGATAGGAATTACATTAAATGTGTAGATTGCTTTGAGTAAAAAAATATAGTAGAGTTTTTTTTTAAAGATTTTTTATTTATTTATTTGACAGAGAGAGATCATAAGTGGACAGAGAGGCAGGCGGAGAGAGGGGGAAGAGAGCCCGATGCGGGCTTGATCCCAAGACCCTGAGATCATGACCTGAGCTGAAGGCAGAGGCTTAACCCACTGAGCGACCCAGGTGCCGCAGTAGTATAGACATTTTTAATCATATTTGTTTTTCCAATCCATGAGCTGAAATATCTTTGCATTTCTTTGTATCATCTTCAGTTTCTTTCATCAGTGTTTTATTTTTTTCAGAGTACAAGTCTTTCTCTTCTCTTTGGTTAGGTTTATTCCTAGATGTCTTCTTATTTTTGGTGCAATTGTAAATGGGTTTGTTTTCTTAATTTCTCTTTGTGCTGCTTCTATAGTGATGTATCAAAATGAAACAGATTTCTGTACATTGATTTTGTATCCTGCAGCTTTACTTAATTCATTTAGCAGTTTTAGTAGTTTTTTGGTGGAATCTTTTGGGTTTTCTATATAATATGTCACCTGCAAAAAGTGGAAGTTTTGCTTCTTCTTTACCAGTTTGGATGCCTTTTATTTTTGTTGTTGTCTTATTGCTGAGGTGAGTACTTCTAGTACAATGTTGAATAAAAGTGAAGAAAGTGGACATCATATCTTATTCCCGACCTTAGGGAAAGTCTCAGTTTTTCCTCATTCAGGATGATGTTAGCTGTGGGTTTTTCATATATGGCCTTTATTATGTTGAGTTATGTTCCCTCTAAACCTACTTTGTTGAGGGTTTTAATCATGAATAGATACTGTACATTGTAAGATGCTTTTTATTTGTCTATTGAAATGATCATATGATTCTTATTCTCTTATTGATGTGATGTATCGATAAGACTTCTGTTTGTTGGGAGTTTTTTCACTACTGATTTGATTTCTTTGCTGGTTCTCTCTCTACTCAAAATTTCAATTTCTTCTGATTCAGTTTTGGTAGTTTATATGTTTCTAGTAATATATCCATTACTTCCAGTTGTCCAATTTGTTGGCAGATAGTTTTTATAATAATCTCTTACAATTATTTGTGTTTTTGTGGTGATGGTGGTTGATTCTCCTCTTTCATTTGTGATTTTATCTATTTGAGTTCTTTTTCTTTTTTCCTTGATAAGTCTGGCTAGAGGTTTATCAATTTTATTGATTTTTCCAAAGAACCGGGTCCTGGTTTCATTGATCTGTTCTATTGTTTTTAAATTTTCTTTATCATTTATTTCTGCCCTAATCTTGTTTATTTCCTTCCTGCTACTTTTAGGTTTTGTTTTTGTTCTTTTTTCTAGCTTTTTTGGGGATAAGAGTAGATTGTTTATTTGAGATTTTTCTTGCTTCTTGAGGTAGGCCAAATTGCTGTAAACTTCCCTTTTAGAACTTTGTTTGTGGACCTTATGTTTTTATTTTCAATTGTTTCTATGTACTTTTAAAATTTCCTCTTTTTATTTCCTGTTTGACCCATTCTTGCTTATTAGCATGTTATTTAACCTCATTGTATTTGTGAGCTTTCCAAATTTTTTCTTGTGGTTGATTTCTAGTTTAATAACATTGTGATAGGAAAAGATGCATCGTATGACTTTAGTCTTCCTGAATTTGTCAAGGATTGTTTTGTTGCTTAATATGTGATCTATTCTGGAGGATGTTTCATATATGCCTGAAAAGAGTGCATGTTCTCCTGTTTTATGCTGGAATGTTCTGAATATATCTATTAAATCCATCTGGTCCAGAGTGTCTTTCAAAGTCATTGTTTCCTTGTTGATTTTCTGTTTAAATGAGCTGTCCATTGATGTAAGTGGGGTATTAAAGTACTCTTTTATTATTGTATTATATATTGGGTCCTTTATTTTTGTTATTAGCTATTTTATTTATTTGGGTCCTCCCATGTTGGGTGCATAAATATTTACAATTATATCTTCTTGTTGGATTGTCCCCTTTTTTATTACATAATGTCCTTATTTGTCTCTTTCTTTTCTTTTCTTTCTTTCTTTTTTTTTTTTTTTTAAAGATTTATTTATTTATTTGACAGACAGAGATCACAAGCAGGCAGAGAGGCAGACAGAGGGGGGTGGGAAGCAGGCTCCCCGCTGAGCAGAGAGCCTGATATGGGGCTCGATCCCAGGACCTGAGATCATGACCTGAGCCAAAGGCAGAGGCTTTAACCCACTGAGCCACCCAGGCACCCCTCTTTTTTTTTTTTTTAATTAAAGATTCTATTTATTTGTTTATTGTAGAGAAAGAGAACATGAGCTGAGGGAGGAACAGAGGAAGTGGGAGAAAAAAATCTCAAGCAGATTCCATGCTGAGCATAGAGCCTGATATAGGGCTGGATCTCATGACCCTGAGATCAAGACCCAAGCCCAAATCAAGAGTCAGGAGCTCAACCGACTGAGAGACCCAGGTGCCCCATACTCAGCTTTCTTTTGACATCCATTTGTATGATAGATGTTTCTCCATCCCCACTTTCAATCTGCAGGTGTCTTTAGGTCTAAAATGAGTCTCTTGTAAACAGCATATAGATGGGTCTTTTTTTTTTTTTTTTGATTTTTGTTTTTTATCCATTCTGTCTCCCTGTCTTTTGATTGGGATATTTAATCCATTTACATTCCAAGTAATTGATATGTATTTTTAACTATTTTATTACCTGTTTTGTGGTTGTTTCTGAAGAATTTTCCTGTCTTTCATGGTTTTCTGGTTTTGTTGAGTGATATATTTAGATTTCTTTCTCTTTATTCTTTGCATATTTATTAGTGGGTTTTGGTTTGTTGTTACCATTAGGTTTATATATAACATCTTCTGCATATAGCAGTGTAAATTAAGTTGATGGCCATGTAAATTTGAGCACATTCTTCTCTCCTCCCCATGTTTTAGGTATATATTGTTATATTTTACATCCTTCTACTTGTGAATTCTTTGACTTATTTTTTACAGGAATAGTCATTTTTACTGCTCTTGTGTTTCCTACCATCATACTGTCACTATCAGTCTCTCCTTTCCACTCAGAGTCTCTTTAAATGTTTCTTGCAAGGCTGGTTTAGTGGCCATAAACTCCTTTAGTACTTGTTTGTCTGAGAAATTCCTTATCTTTCCTTCTATTCTGAATGATAGACTTGATCACTAGAGCATTGTTGTCTGCATTTTTTTTCCATTTAGCACTTCAAATATATCATGTCAATCTCTTCTGGCTTTGAAAGTTTCTGCTGAAAAATCTCTTGATAGCCTTATGTGGTTTTTCTTGTATGTTGCTGTTTTCTTTTGTCTTTCTGCTTTTAAATTTTCTTTAACACCGTATTTTGCCAATGTGATTACAATATGTCTTGGTGTAGATCTGCTTTTGTCAGTTTTGATAGGGGCTCTCTGTGCCTACTAGGTCTGGATATCTGTTTCCTTCCCCAGATTAGAGCTGTTTTCAGCTATTATTTCTTCAAATAAAGTTTCTATCCCCATTTTCTCTCTCTTTTGGGACTCCTATAATATAAATGCTACTACATTTGGTGGAGTCACTGAGTTCCTTAAGTCTGTTCTCATTTTGCATAATTCTTTTTTCTCTCTTTTGTTCAACTTGATTACTTCCCATTACTATGTTTTCTAGATCATTAATTTGCTCCAAACTGGTGTTCATTTCATAAAGTGTGTTTCTAATCTTGTTTATTTTACTCTTCATCTCTAATTTGATCTTTTTTTAAATCTCCATTAAGGGTCTTACTGATGTGTCCTACTCTCTTTTCAAGTTTAAGGAGTATTTTATGATTATTACTTGAAATACTCCATCAGGAATATTACTTATATCTCTTCCACTTAGATCTCCAGCCATGGCCTATTCTTTCATTTGGATCAAATTTCTCTGTCTTCTCATTTTGTTTAAGTCTCTGTGCCTGTTTCTTTGTGTTTAGAAACATGTTCTTAAAGGTAATAACCTTATAAAGAAGAGGTCCTCTAGTATCCTAGTGCCCTGACATGTAGTGTCCCCTGTTCTCCAAAGCCTGGCACTTATAGGAGTGTCTCCAGTGTGTGTTGCATGTGCTCTGCTGTTTTATCCTGGCCACTTTATCCTTTAGGCGTGTTGTCTGCAGAGGATACCTTGGCCTGTTGTGGGCAATATTTGGTCCCTGGCCTGATTGTGGTGTGTTTTAATTAGGTGTGCTCTGGTCTGCTTGTCAAATGAGACCCTGTTGCCACTGCTGTCAGAACCAAGGCTCCACAAAACTCCCAGATTGGGTGATACAGCATTGGTAGGGTTTTGGACCAGTCTTTTGGGGGAGGGGACCCACCATGCTGAGACTGAGGCAGTGTGGCCAGGAAGGGTGCTTCCACTGGAGCATGGGGTGCAGGGGGTGGTGGGACTTGGTGTAAACATGCTAAATAGTATGTGTCAGCACCACACAGCTTCCTGTAGGTAGACCTGTGCTTTTGCTGAAGGGGAGGGGAGGGAAATTGCACCTCCCAGTTCTTTTGTTTCTGAAGGGTTCTCTCTGTGAATGCTGTCCTCTAAGATAAACAAATAACCTTCTCACCTTGTGATCCAGGATGTTTTTGAGGTCACTGTTTCCATGCTGTATATCTGCAGGCTATTTGCCTAGTCTTCTTTCCAAGAGCACCCTCAATGCCTTCAGGCTCTTTCTGAGCCAAGTCCACTGACCTTGACAGCTCTAGGCTTTAAGCTGTGCTGTTTGCAAGAACTCCTGAAATTCAGCCAATTCCAAGCCAATTACTATTGCAATTAAGTTTTCCCCGTGCACTCCCCTGTGTGTTAGTTTGTCTCTCACCCTTCTCTGCCACCAGTTACCTACCTCGCAACTGCAGCTGCCAGTCTGTTTCTCTCCTAAACCATGTCTCTGCACATCCTACATTCATTAATGTGACCTCTTCTCTACCTTTAGTTGTGGAGTTTGTTCTGCCAGCCTTAAGACTGATTTCTTAAGGTATGATTTCTTAAGGGTATGTAGGATGATATGGGAGTTGTCTAGTTGTATTTGTGGGATGAGGTGAGCCTTGGGTCCTCCTGCTCTGCCACCATCTTTCCCTCCTGCATGATATATTTTTTTGCATCCTTTTAACTTATTTGTGTCTCATAGATAGTATATAGTGGAATCATTTTTTGAAATCCATTTTTCCAACTATGCCTTTTATTGGCATGTTTAAGCCATTTATATTTAATATAATAGATAAAGTAAAATTCATATCTGCCATTTTGCTATTTGTTTTCTATGTTTTATGTGGTTTTTTTCATATATTTCTCCCATTAGTGCCTCTTGTGATAAATAGCTATTTCTACCATACCATTTTAATTTCCTTGTTTCTTTATATATATATATATATAAAGACTAAATATATAGATATATTTAGTTACTTTCTTAGTGGCTGCCCTGTGGTTTAATAAAAAACAATGTAGTTTGGATTAATATCAACTTAGTTTCTATAGTACATTAAAAACGTTGCTCCAATATAGCTTCTTCCCTTCTCCCCTCCTTTTTTGCTATTATCATCATATGTATTACCTGTTTTAAAATTATAAGCCCATCAATAGTTTTTAAAATATTGCTTTATGCACTTGTTTTGTAAATCAGATAGAATTAAAAAGCTGTACAAAGAAAATTTAGTGTCTTGGGGCACCTGGATGGCTCAGTGGGTTAAAGCCTCAGCCTTCGGCTCTGGTCATGATCCCAGGGTCCTGGGATTGAGCCCCGCATCGGGCTCTCTGCTCAGCAGGGAGCCTGCTTCTCTTCCTCTCTCTCTGCCTACTTGTGATCTCTCTCTGTCAAATAAATAAATAAAATCTTTAAAAAATATGTATAGTGTCTTGTATATTTACCTATGTAGTTAATCTTTATTAGTATTCTTTATATCTTCATGTGGATTTGAGTTGCTGTCTATTGGCCTTTTATTTTAGCTTGAAGGACTCCTTTTAGCATTTCTTGTAAGGCAAGTTGCTAGCAAAAATACTGTTTTAAGTTATTTGAGAATGTATTTATTTCTCCTTCATTTTTTGAAGCACAGTTTTGTTAGATATAAGATCCTTGACTGGCAGTCTTTCTTCTTCTTCTTCTTCTTTTTTTTTTTTAAAGATTTTTTTTTAAAGATTTGTCAGAGAGAGAGAGAGTACAAGCATGGGGAGCAGCAGGCAGAGAAAGAAGCAGGCTCCCTGCTGAGCAAGGAGCCCAATGTGGGTCTCGATCCCAGGACCGCAAGATCCTGACCTGAGCTAAAGGCAGATGCAGCCAGTTGAGCCACTCAGACATCCCCAGTCTTTCTTTTCTTTCAGCACATTGAATGTGCATTCATTACCTTTTGGCCTCCATGGTTTCTGACTAGAAACTATCTGTTAGTCTTGAAAGGGTTCCTATAGTTGATGAGTGGTTTTTCTTTTGCTGATTTTAAGATTTTCTCATTGCCTTTCAGCAGTTTGATTATGAAGTGTCTAGGTGTGGCTCTTTTGAATTTATCCTATTTGGACTTTGTTGAGTTTCTTACATGGGTACATTAATGTTTTCTTCAAGTTTAGGAAGTTTTTAGCCATTATTTCTTCAAAGATTTTATCTCTTTATTGATAGTCTTTATTTAGTGAGGCATCATTTTCTCCTGTGTCCCTTTAATTGTTTAGATATGGTTTCTTTTAGTACTTTGAATATTTAATTGCTGATTTAACTTTTATTGAAGTTAATTAATAACATTAATTATTATTAATTAACATCTGTACATCCTCAGGGATGGTTTCCATTGACTGCTTTTTTTCTCTACACGGGCCATACTTTGTGTTTCTTTACATGTCTTGTAGTATTTTGTTGAAAACTGGATATTTTACATAAAATAATGTGGCAGATAAGTGGTAGGATATATGGACGTCTTATTACCCAGGTCTTCCTTTTAAGAACCTCTTGTTTGCCCTTTTATCATTGCCTAAGCTAGCCACAATTTTCAATTGCTGTGGACTATTTTCAGCAAACACCCTGAGGGAACTGAGTCATGTCAAACAGAATGAGCTCTGTGAATGGATTTTCTCCAAATAGCTGTCCAACATGTCAAATAGGGACAGTTCTCTGGGAGCATAGCTTTTTGTAAAACTCCAAACTTGGGTCTGCCCTTGCTATAACATAAGGCTGCTGATTTTCAAGACTAATGCTGAGCTGGAAAAGAAAAGGAGAACAGGAGTTAAAATAATAAAAGTAGGGTGCACCTGGGCGGCTCAATCACATCGGCCTTAAGCTCAGGTCATGATCTCAGGTCACAGTCCTGGGATCGAGCCCCATGTTGGGCTTCCTGTTCACTGGTGAGTCTGATTCTCTCTCTCCCTTTCCCTCTGCCTTTCCCCTTGGTTGTGCTTGCTCTTTCTTGCTATCTCTCAAATAATAAATAAAATCTTTTTTAAAAAAGATAAAGCCAGCTATTTTTAATGAGATTCAGCCACTTTTCCTAAATAGGTCTTTCTTGATTATTGCCCTATTGTAATTTCTAGAATTCTGAAAAAGTCCGTTTTTAATAACTTTTGCTGGTATACTTGTATTTATAGAGGAGCAGAGTTCCAGAGGGACATAGTCCACCATTCTAGAAGTTTAAGTCTGCTATATGTGCTTTTTTTTTTTTTTTAAAGATTTTATTTATTTATTTGACAGAGATCACAAGTAGGCAGAGAGGCAGGCAGAGAGAGAGAGAGAGAAAGAGGGAAGCAGGCTTCCTGCGGAGCAGGGAGCCCGATGCGGGGCTCGATCCCAGGACCCTGAGATCATGACCCGAGCCGAAGGCAGCAGCCCAAACCACTGAGCCACCCAGGCGCCCCTGCTATATGTGCTTTTAAACCTAGTTTCTGTGTCATGGGTGATGTTTTACTATGGACTGAGAACTGGCTAAGATAAGAAAACAAGGAATAAGAAGGACTGAACAATTATCTTAATGAAGAATTGATGATAGTAAGTCAGAAATGTGCTAGATACATGAAGAACGGTATAAGAATCAAAATCATATGATGCATTTCAGATTTGGTTCCATTCATCCTAGTCTGTTTGCTAAGAGTATCTAGAAGACCCTGGGACACTGGGATGGCTCAGTCAGTTAAGTGTGTGTCTTCAGTTCAGGTCATGGTCCTGGTGGGACTGAGCCCCACATCAGGCTCCCTGCTCACTGGGGGAGCCTGCTTCTTCCTCTCCTTCTGCCTGCCACTCCCCGTGCTTGTGCTGTCTCTGTCAAATGAATAAATAAAATCTTTGGGAAAAAAAAGAATATCTAGAAGAGACTTACAAAGCATACCTAAGATGATTAAGGAGAAAAAGAGACTCATATAAAAGAACAGATTTAAAAATTCTAGAAGGAAAGACTGAGAGAACTCAATCCAAAATTCATGAAATTACAAAGAATATGCATTAGGGATATCTATTTTTGGACTTAATTATAGAATAATAGACAAACCTTAAAGTTTGATGAAGACTAATATAATAAAAGGAAATAACATTTTAAAAACACATTTTTAGAATTTCTTCCAAGAAATGGGTGAGGCATCACACCTGAAAGTGTAATTAAATTTTTGGATTATATATCTATCAATGGCTTTTAAATTTTTAGTATTTCTTGAGGATACATCAAAGAGACCCCTTTATAGTCTTTTTCTGACATTTTTTGGTGCACTATCTGGGACTAAATGACGTAGTGGATAGATACTGACCTAATTCAGTGTAGCATTTACATTGTTAGAATGATTAGTATTATATACTTATAATTATTCATGTAAAAGTGTTTTGTGTCTTTTTCTTTTAGGTATGTAAAAGAAGGAGATACAGTGTCTCAATTTGATAGCATCTGTGAAGTTCAAAGCGATAAAGCTTCTGTTACTATCACTAGTCGTTATGATGGAGTAATTAAAAAACTGTATTATAATCTAGACGATATTGCCTATGTGGGAAAGCCATTAGTAGACATAGAAACGGAAGCTTTAAAAGGTATTGTAAACATGTTCATCTATTTTGCCAAATTGATTACTGCTGTCCTTTTGTTATGGGTACTAATTAAAAGAGATGTTTACTTTTAATAACTTACAGAATTTAATTTGGTGGTTTAAAAGCTGAAATTAGGAAAACAGAAAAGGTCCTCTGTGATGAATGATTATCTTCTGACCAGTTACCATATTAGAAACATATACATTAACACTTAATTTATCTGGAGGCCTGCCTTCTATAATCCTTAGTGTTCAAAAGAATCAACAGTCTTTCTCAGGAATTAAAGATTCAGGCCTTGAATCCTAGTCACTAATGACAAAAACTGGAATATGTGAAAGATTAAATGTAACAGTGAGATCATTTAGTTTGCCACTGACTCAAAAACAAAAACACTTTCTTGGGGTGTCTGACTAAGCCAATCAGTGGAGCATGCAACTCTTGATCTTGATCTTGGGATTGTGAGTTTGACTCCATGTTGGGGGTAGAAATTACTTTAAAAATTTTTTTAATTAAATATTCAAAAAAAAAGCCCATACTCTCATTGGCAATTATGGTTATGAAAGCCAAACTTCTTGAAGAGAACTGGAAGAGAAAAGAAGGAAAATCGTAACGAAAAGTGAAGAGACTAGCATTCAGAAGAAGCAGTGACCATGGGACGTAGAAGCAGTAGATGTCCTGACAAAAGTGAATCTGTTGTGACAGTGTTGCAGAGGAAAACTCAAACAGTGGGCTCTCCCAGTGGTGGGAGACAGCTGTCTACCTCAGAAATTCCTTATGGCATTGTTGTGATACAGTAAAGTTATGTCATCTAGGAAACAGCTTGGCCATCAGGGATTGGCTAGGGGGGCAGGGGGAGGCATGTGTGTGGCATAAATTTTGTGATGCAACCCTAAGCCAGCAATCTATCTGGGAAGGGCTGAAATAGACATCTGAAAGAAGTCTGAATTACGGTGGCTGGTTGACTCATAGTTCTGCAGACTGTATCATTAATAACAACAGCAACTAATATCACAGTCATACTTCACAGTTTATAAAAAGTTTCACTATTTACTTTATCCTTACTTGTGAAGTATTTCAGTTTAACAGATGAAGAAACGAAACGCAACCTATAAAGGTTGAGCGATTTGCCCAATGGTCAGTGACAGAGCCAGATTTAGAACTTGATCGCTTGTCTTTGTCCAGAATATTTTACACTATGACATGCTGCCTCCAAAAGTTGGAAGATGGCCTATTAAAGCCTTCTTATATATAAAATGCAGAAAACCAAAAATAAGAAAATGAAAACTTTCCTGCTACTCAGAACCACTCTTAACACATTAGTGTATATCATTCCAGATGTTTTTCTAAGCACACACACTTTGAAGTAGTTTTTTTTTTTTAAACCAAATAATGTATTATGCTTACTGTATTCTAATCTGTTTGCTTAACTAGGTCTGTGTTTTCATGACAATACATTTTCATTTCATCTGATACTCAGACTATTTAAATTTCCCCAGTTGCCCCCAAAATGCCCTTGAAATTTCAACTGGTTTGTTCAAACTGAGGTCCAATAGGGGACTAGACATGGCCCATGGTCTCTTTTCATGTGACTCATACTCTTTCCCATTTTGTTTCGTGACACTGACTTGTGGACAGGACTATGCCATTTGTTTTGCAAAATGTTACGTCTTTGGGATTTGTCTTTTCTCGCTTCACTACATATGGCACTATATAGATACTTCATAATCATTTGAGTGTCCTTGCCTAAATTAACAATTGCTTTAGGGGTTGTGGAATGATGATTTTTTGATTCTGTCATTCTTTTTACATTATTAGCTAGCATTATTCTGTGAAGTGGAGCTTCACCCTCAATCAGTTGGGTCTGTTAGTTACTCTGAAATACAGTTTCTATGGGAAAGACAGAATAAATGCTTCTTTTCCCTTACCAAGGGGTTGCTTTTAATAGTGATATTAAATTTCTAATTTTCTCTTTGTGTGTATCCAATTGATTAGCTGTGTTTAATCTATTATAATCATTCGTTTTCATGCTGAAATTGTAATAGAAGAGACTCTTTCAGGGTGGCTCCTGTGTGTTCTTTTTTTTTTTTTTTAAGATTTTATTTATTTATTTGACAGAGAGACACAGTAAGAGAGGGAACACAAGCAGGGGGAGTGGGAGAGAAAGAAGCAGGCTTCCTGGCCAAGCAGGGAGCCCAATGCAGGACTCGATCCCAGGATCCTGGGATCATGACCTGAGCTGAAGGCAGCTGCTCAACCGACTGAGCCACCCAGGCGCCCCTCCTGTGTGTTCTTTTAACATGACCTCATTAATTTTCAAAAGCTTTCTTGCCTTTGGCACAAGAAGATGATTGGGGCTCACTGTGTACATTTCCTATCTGAGATCTGGAAATTATCCATTTCTTCAAGGCTCTTGTTCCTTTTAATGTGAAATCGACAAGAGATCATAATCTATGTAGTAGGGGTGATTCCGGTATTGAAAGGCATGATTTAGGAGTATTAAAAACAAAAAAGAATTTACCTTTTAAAATTACCTGAAACACAAAATTATTTTGATGGATCAGTGACTTTTTATTGTTGTTATTATTCAGTTAGGACGTGAAAATGCAGGAGGGTTATACTCTTTGCACAGAGAGTGCTGAATCCTAACCACTAGACCACCAGGGAGCATCAGTCTGGGCACAAACTGAACAAGCAAAGATATTGAACACTATTGTGAGTGTTATTAAATTAGAACACCCAGTCTAGACTAGATTAGATACTAATCTAGGCCATCCAAAAAAATGAATTATTTATATGAACAAATAAACAGTTGAGATTTATGGGGTCTTTTATTATTTGGCTTTAGAGTTTGTTTTGACATTTCTGATGGGATTCAACTTTATAAGTCTTGTTATATAGCAAAATACAAAGTCATAGAACTGTTTCAGAGCAGGGGTGTTTTTTCTAGAGAATTGTTTCATAAAAAATCATCTCCTGTATAGCATGAATGAATCTCAAAAAATTATGCTGAGTGAAAGAAACCAGACAAAAAAGAGAACATGTGGTATGATCTACGTACATAAAATTTTAGAAAATGCAAACTAATGCATAAAGACCGAAAACTGATTAGTGGTTGCCTAGATAAGGAATCTCCTGTGGGTGGGGTGGGTGTGTTCTTTATCTTTATTGTGGTAATGGTATATGGGTATATATATATATATATTTCAGATTTATCAAGTTTTATGTATGTGCAGTTTATTTTATATCTGTAAAAAATGAGGTTGTGTAGGTTATGTTCAGAATAAAAATTATCCATTAATACTCATAGAGAACTGATCATTTGCTCACTGTTGTCTTTTGTTTGCTAGTAGAGTGTAATCTAAACAGTTACCTTGCATAGTGGTTTTATTTTGCATATGTGCTTTTTTGCTCTTCTATTTATGTTGTGTTTTTTTACTGTAAGAATAAACTATGAATCATAACCTATCTATAAGCAAACCTATAAAACAGAAGATTCAATTTAATGAGATTTATATATGCTTCTCTTTAATTTTATAAGTGGGAAAGATTTCTAAATATTTTGTGTACCTTTTCTCAAGCAAGAATTTATAGTAATATTCAACTTGTTTATATTGTTTTTGCTTTAGTGCTAGTAAAACCAATTATACTATAAATAGAAAATGACCAAACAAAAAGTCTTTTATAGGTATAAGATACATTATTTCCATTTTACAGGTGGAAAATAATTATAGCATAGAACTACCAAGGGTATAAGGGTATAAGAGATCAAATTTAGACATCTTAATAGTAGTCCTGGAAATTAATCCTGTCTTCCAATGCTTTTTTAAATGATATTCTGTGGTACTGTCTTTTGGAACATGGTGGTAGTATCTACTTTTCAAGGCGGGCGTATCAGGATAATTCTGAGAAGGGAAACTCTATTTGTGATGTCCAGGTCCTGTCTATGAGTGCTTTGACTGTAGACAGACCTTTACTTGAAAAGAGCTTACTGGTCTCACTTATGCCTCTTTGTATGTGTGACATTTAGAAGGCATATACTGTTGTGCTTGCTTCAGCAGCACATATACTACAAGGCATATACTATTAAATATATATATAAGTTGAAATCCAATTATTTAATATTATCAAGATTCTATCAGAGCTATTCCATGTCTCAGTGTGTTGTCTGCTGTAAACTCAGTTTTAAGTATAATGCCATGCATTCTTTTTACATCTAATCTGGCTTTCTCTAGTCTCTATTTAACAAAGTAAGATGGCTCCTCACATTTTTAAATAAGTGAAGTTTCTTATATCAACTTAGAAAATATTTTTAGGGGAACCATTAATTTTCTTTTTTTTTTTTAAATTTTATATATTTTACTCCTTATAGTGAGGGTATTGAGTATAGCCTAGAATCTTTTTTGATTACATAAAAATATGTTAATGAACATTTATTATTCTGGAAACAGCACAATTTTGCATCTGGCTTTTGGTTTTTCAGCTTACTTCTTAGCATTATGATCATGCCCACCCATGATTCTCCTTCCTAACTTTCTGGGAACACCAGTAACTAAGTTTGTTAAGAAGTAGGTACAAAGAAGAGCAAGTATTACTGGTTAAGAGTCTAAATTTCTTTTTTCTGGAGTGAGGGCATGGTTTTAATGCTGAGGCTGTGTGGCAGCTGTTCTAAGTATTCTGATCCTAAAGCTGTGCGGAATTAAGTTGCCAGAACATCTGGCCACCACCACTATATCTAATTAATCCTAATTGAGGAGTCTTGCTATCATGGGAAAGTATTAAGGAAAGAGAAGGAGGAACATAAGCTATAGTAGAATCCTGTCCTTTAACATCACTGTCTCTCATTGACTGAATACTTTCTCTGTTCTAATGCTGTATATACATTATTTCATGTAATCATGTAGATTGAGTTATCTAGATTATTACTTGCATTTGACATGTGCATCATTGAGACCCACAGAGGTTTAACATCTTGCCTATAATCGCATAGTTAGTAACTGGGGGAACTACAATTTGACCCCAGCTCTGTTTAATTCTAAAGCCCGTAATCCTAGCCACTTTGTTACAGTGAAAATTCTAGTCAGAAACTATGAGTATCAGCTCCATTCTGCTGCTAGAACACTGGGACTGAATTTCTAGCACTGTTTGTATGCACACTTATGAAAATCTGCTATAACAACATAAATAAGGTATCCCGCGGAGTTTATAATCTTATTTTTTTAAGATTTATTTAGATAGATAAACAGCACGAGTGGGAACGGCAGAGGGAGAGGGAGAGAGTCTTAAGCAGACTCTGTGCTGCGCCTGACATGGGGCTCGATCTCAGAATCCTGAGATCATGACCTGAGCCAAAATCGAGAGGCAGACATCTAACCAACTGCACCACTGAGGCACCACCCTACAAAGAGTTTATAATATTAAAATGTTTATCAGGATTAATAAAGTATTCTGAATTGAAGAAAAGTTCTTTGAGGGGTGCCTGGGTGGCGTGGTTGGTTAGTGTCTGACTCTTGATTTTGACCACATCGGGCTCTGTGCTCAGCTTGGAGTCTGCTTGTCCCTCTCCCTCTGCTCCCCTCCTCCCGCCACCTCCCCACCCCTCTCACACTCTCTCTCAAATAAAGAAATAAAAAATAAAAAACCTCTTTAACCTAAAACCATTTATAGGTAAAACCATTTCTCATAGCATGTCGGGACGCCTGGGTGGCTCAGTTGGTTAAGCAGCTGCCTTCAGCTCAGGTCATGATCCCAGTGTCCTGGGATTGAGTGCCACATCGGGCACCTTGCTTGGCAGGGAGCCTGCTTCTCCCTCTGCCTCTGTCTGCTGCTCTGTCTGCCTGTGCTCGCTCCAGCTCCTCTCTCTCTCACAAATAAATAAATGAAATCTTAAAAAAAAAAAAAAAGAACATAGCATGTCATTTAATTAAATTATACTCGACATAAATTACAGAGTGTAATCCCTGGGCATCACAAGTGGGCAGTAGTTTATTTAGCTGTAATTTAGTTTTGTTCAGCCAGTTGTAGATTAAACTGATTGAATTAGCTGTTTCAATAATTTGATGTGAAAGAGAAAATGCAGTGGGATCTCATTGGTTTGGGTATCATCAATTCTCAATTTATGATCATTTATATAGGAACTAAAGTTTACATTTGTTCTACAAGGAAAGGTCGTCCTAAGAAGTTTTGCAGAGAGAAAACTTTTTGTGAAAACAAATTGTTCCAAACACCCTTGAGTGCTCTAGTATTTAAACATTTTCTATGTAAGAATTTCCCCAATTAAGTGAATTTAATCAACTACTTAATGTCATTTTTAGAAATAGTTCTTAAAATACCTAAGAATATTGCAATTTCAGTTTTAATGTTTTTACCAATTCAAATTACTTTTTTATTTAGTTAATCTGAAATAATAGTTCTGTTAGAAATTTGCATCACTTGAGGAATTCTGACAACATTAAATTGGCAGTTTTTGTGACTTATTAAAAATAAATGACTTATTTATAAAATAAAATACATAAAATTTATATAATAAATGACATTTATAAAATAAATGACTTATTAATAAAAATGCTTATTTACCAGAGTTTTTTGTTCATTTTAAAAATTTAAGGCTTTTAAAACTATGTATTCTAAATCCACTACTGAAAGAATAAAACCCCACATATTATAGTGCTAGAACCATGAAAATCATGTCACTTGGGGGAGTGTTTTGAAATTTTTGTTTAGCCTTAACTCCATCGCCCCTAGAGTCTGTTTCTGTATTGGTAATGTTGAGAACTCTGCACTTCATTTCTGTAACAGTGTTGTGATCATAAAAGGAGAAAATATGTGTAAAAACACTTAGAAAATGATTTAAGGTACTGTGTAGTAAGGTGGTATTTTAGTGCTGAAGAGAGCTTTCTTCTAACAACTACCTGACTACTACAAATAATATATAATATGAATGACTTCTTACCGATGAACTTGTCTCATATTTATACCCAAATTATTCTGAAAGGCAGTACTACTTGGTCATATATCGGAATGTTTTCCAGAAAAGCTGAATAGCAATACATTCAGTGATCTTTTGGAAATACATAACTTTTGTATCTGAGCATTATTACATTTCTCATATTACCACAAATACACATTAATTCAGGTTATATTTAGAATTCCTACAATAGGATCACCTTGGTTTCCCTTTGCATCCTAGTTCCTAATGCTCATCTTTCTTACTAATTTCTCCAATAACTTCAACAGATGATACTACAAGATTTCTCAAATTGCAGCAAAACTATACCTTGAACAATAGGAGCTGTATTCTAGCTTCTGTGAGAAAATTTATCAGGGTCGTGAACTAATGGAAACAACACAGGGTGAAGCAGCCTCAGAATGATTTCCAGTTCTTAATAGTGTCTCAGCTGTGTAAACTTAAGCCAATCATTTCATCTTTCAAGTGTCAGATTTTTTTAATCCACAGGGTGGGATAATAACACCTATCTTACACAGTTGGAGTGAAGATTAAAATATGACACTGCATATGTAGTGGAGTATTTGACATATAATAGGTCATTGTGGGGAAGAAAAAACAATTCTCCCACTAACCTTCTGAGTTCTTAGCTGAGACTTCCTGTAATAAAAGACAGATTCACTAGTGAAAAACAGACGTTTATTAACATGTACACCTCATCTATACATGGGAGACACCCAGGGAAAAATGAGTAGCCCAAAGAAGTGGCTTTAGAGTTTAGGCTTAAATAGCATTTTGATAGGGAAAGGGGAAGTGGGATGTTGGCTTCTTAGGGGAGAGTAAATAGTTTTTCAGGAAGACGAATGGGCCCTTAGAGAACAGATGGGAGGTATGACAGTTTTGGGTCAAAGTTTGAGTGTAGTGCTGACTCCTAGTCTCTCCTATGATGGGAATCAATATTCCCTAGTGGATGAAACTCCTGGGGAAGGGGTTTATGACTATTGAATTCCTTCTGGAAGATCTGTCTTTAGGCACATGAGAGTTTAGGGAATGCCTTTCCCTGCATTTGCTGTTCTTCAAATGCCTACAGCTCAAAATAATCAGTCCATGAAAGTGGTATGCTCAGGATGGCATATTCTGCTAACCTACATGCTCAGTACAAGTTTTGTTTTGCTTTCCCTTCTGTGCTATTAGGGGAACTTTGAGAGCTCCACTGGGGCCGTTCATAGCCCACTGAGGAGAAATGAAGAGATTGTCTTTCTGTAGGTACAGCAGTGGAGAATTGTTCCTTGCTCTGAATGGAATGTCGGAGCAAATTCAGTTGCCTGCTTTCAGAGACTTAGTGTCTAATTCACTCATTCCTACAGAGATTTCTGTACAGACTGGATTTCCAAGCATCAGACTTTGACAGTTCAGTGCTCTCTGAAACTTTTATTTTTGGTTGCAGAAATTCATGCTAAGAGCCTGAGTTCGTTTTTCATCTATTGGCACTCTAGATTTAGAGACTAGACCAACCACATTAGCATTAGCCATGAAAATAAAATCTTCCTCAGCATTCCTTAAGCCGTATTCAAAGCAGAGAAAAATGTTATGTGCTTTATTATATTAGAAAGGCGTTTTAAGATTGTCACAGATTTTATGGATTCTTTCATGTCATTTGCCTCACATATGATTCTTATTGTATACTATTTAAGTATAAATGAGAACTTTATCAGGGAAGTATTTAAAATACAAAACATTTAAACATTTATTGAAGAAGCTTTCACTTTTTAACTTGTAGCTGCTGCATGATTCTAAGAGAAATGAAGTAAACACCAGGTAATATAAACATTCCGCAGCTCTAGGTACCAGTACCCCCCTCCCCTCAACCCCTTTTGTTTCCCTCTGTAAAGTTGTGTCTTCCCACTTTGAAGTAGCCTGACTAGTATGCTTTTGATTAGATGTATTAAGTTCAATTTATTTGTATATTGTAAGCCACGAAGCTCGTTTTATTTTTTTGTATTTTTCAACTGAAGAGTAAAATTTTACCTTGTTGACCAGATTCAGAAGAAGATGTGGTTGAAACTCCTGCTGTGTCCCATGATGAACACACACACCAAGAGATAAAGGGCCAGAAAACACTGGCAACTCCTGCAGTTCGCCGCCTAGCAATGGAAAACAATGTAAGTTGTCTTAATATTTAAGTGTGAGGTTGCATAGGAAATATACATTTGTATCAGTTAGCCAACTTTTCTGTGAAGAGATGGCTCAAGTTGAGATTCAAGGAAAATGATAGTGTGTGTTACTGAAAAGTGATTGTTGCAGAAAAGCACCAGTGAGAAATGAGAAACCACAAACTTGTTTCTTGTATTAGTTGAGCAGTGTGGTTTTATTATTTTTCCTTAGAGCCTAATAAATGTCAGGGCTACCATCTATGGAACACTTGTAGATACTAGTGTCTTGGATCAGGTCCCCTGGCTGCCAGTTTGAGACAGGGATTTGGATGCATGTGAAGGATCAATTGAGGGGAGGGAACAACTTTTCTAGGAATGAGGGAAGCAGATAGACAAGGGAAGAGAAGGAAAATGGGCCAGGCAAGGATGTGGTCTCAAGGATCTCATCCAGTACAATTTCAGTGGTTTCATCAAAACCATTGAAATTGTACTGACTTGAGATGAGGAGACCAGCCTTTTGAATTTCCTCCTGTCCATCATTTGTACTTACCCATCATTTGTACTTATCCCAGGTCCTGGAATCAGTATGTATACATTATCTCATTTAGTTTTTACAGTAATGCTGTAAGTTATGGGGGCTATTTGGAGATGTGGAGAGGTGAAGTAACAGGTCCAGGGTCACACAGCTGACATAGTGGTGGAGCCAGGATTCGAAGTGAGTCTCTGTGACTCCAAAACCAGTGCCCTTACTCCTGATAGAGTGCCTCAACAGTTACTGCGTCCATTTTTTGAGTCAGACACTGTATACACACACAGTCTTTCTAATCCTCATGGCCATCCTGCAGGGTAGTTTGGATTATCCCCATTTTGCAGATGAGAAAGGGCAGAGAAGTTGATTAATTGCCTCAAACTGAGTTAAGTAGCTAAACTGGGGGTTTGAACACAGCTGTTCTTTTCCAAACTTGGGTTCTTTGCACTATGCAGGGTTTTTGTCTCTTTGAGAGAGGTAGTTAAGTTACAGTGGGGAAAAAACAAAAGCTTACATTTTAAAAGTAAGGTAATGAGTCATTAAAATGTTCATATCCCTTCAGACCCTTATCCTGTCATTGGGAGACTATCCCAAGGAAATGATCTAGGATATATTCTTTTAAGTCTTTTATATAGCCAAAAGTGAGATGGCACATACGGGTTCAGAATGAGGAATATGCTTAGGTAAATTATGTTAAAGATTTATTTATTTATTCAAGAGAGAGAGAGAGAGGGAGAGAGAACAGGGGAGGAGCAAAGGGAAAGGGATAAGCAGACTGCCCTGAGCACAGAGCTCAAAGTGGGGCTTGATCCCAGAACTCTGAGATCATGACCCAAGTTGAAGGCAAGAGTCAGGGCGCTCAACCAGCTGAGCCACCCAGGCATCCCTGGGTTAATTATGTTTTAAACCCTTAATGAAAATTTATGTAGCAGTTAAATGTGTTCAGATATGAAGACTATTTGGCATAATAGAAAATAGAAATAATATGGAACACTACATTGTTAAGGGCATCAGATGAAAGATTGATATTATGTATTACTTTGAAAGTTATAAGTATTTTACTAATGTTGTTCTTAATTATATAGAAAAACCTCTGGGGTACCTGAATGGCTCAGTCAGTTAAGCATCTGCCTTTGTCTCAGTTCATGATCCCAGGGTCCTGGGATTAAGCCCCACATTGGACTCCCAGCTCAGTGAAGAGCCTGCTTCTCCCTCTGCCCAGACCCCTTTATGCTCTGTCTTGCTCTCTCACTCTCTCTATCTCAAAAAAAAAAAAAAAAAAAAAAAAAGGCAAAACTATCTGTAGCAGTGCCTGATTTTGCTTTCCTATACCATTTCTTAAAGATGTATATAATAAATGGAATATTTGTATAATTACCAAAAATTACTAGATTACTTATTGTAAATCACCTTTTCTTTTTTTTTTTTTTTTTTTTTGCAGTTCACATATTTATGAATTGGGTTTGTTTTAACAGCCTTTTGATCCCACAGTTCTGGGATCAAAAGCCAGTGGCATTTACAGTTATTTGAAATTACCTAAAAATTATTTGAATCCTCAGAATTTTTTTTATATACTAAATGTTTGACATGATAATATCCTTTATTCTTCTGAAGTCACCCTTAGAGAAGCACTAATACAAATGATGCCGGACTTAACCCTGAGAAATTAATAAATACACAATAAGTATGAGGCTATCATCTAAGGTTATGTCTTTTTATTTAAACAGAATGAAATTTAAAGAGAATATTTTATTTCTGTACCAAACATAGAAGGGATTAAATAAAGCCTGATCAAAGTGTTTCCACAGAGAATCATGAACCTTTTAGGTTCCAGGACCCAGTTCCACTGGGTGTATTGGGGGCGGAGGTTTGGGGCGGGGATGGTTCCCACATCAGCAAGCAATTCTCTGGACATCAACTGAGTGTCCTACAATTCAGGTCAGTTCTGCATGGTCTGTCGATAGTGTCAGAATTGACAGGTTAATGGTTCATTCCTGCAAGACTGCCCACCCTCCCCCACAACAGTTCAGATGCTCTCAAGCCAGGTTATCATCTATGCTTCTGACCAGCTGGCTACAGATAGGAGTTTCCATTGACTCCTCCAACTCAGCATGCCAATCACAAACCCAAGTTATTACCTGTCCTTCTGACCTGTTGGCCCTCTCTTTGGGTTTGATTAATTTGCAAAAGCAGCTCACAGAATTTAGGAACCCCATTTACTTACTAGATTACCGATTTATTATAAAAGAATACAGGGGCGCCTGGGTGGCTCAGTCATTAAGGTCTGCCTTCAGCTTACGTCATGATCCCAGGGTCCTCGCATGGAATCCCACATGAGGTTCCCTGCTCTTTGGGAAGCCTGCTTCTCCCTCTCCCCATCTCCCTGCTGTGTTCCCTCTCTCGCTCTCTCTGTCAAATAAATAAATAAAATCTTTAAAATAATAATATAAATAATACAATTCCAGAACGGCCAAGTGGAGGGACACAGAGCATATGTGGAAAGAGGCATAAGGGATCCATGCCCTTTCCAGGTGTGCCACTCTCCCCAAATCTCCACGTGCTCACATCCTGGAGGCTCTCTAAACACAGTTCTTACTGGGTTTTCTTTGAAGGCTTCACTACATGCTTAGGACTGACTGAATCATTGTCCATTGACAACAGAACAGATTCAACCTCCTGCCCTTCTGCCCTTCCCAGATTTGGAGTAGGGGTACTGAAAATTTTAAACGTCTAGTCGCATGTTGGTTCCCCTGATAACCAGCCTCCATTTTTAGTTTCCCAAGGGCTTCCTAAAGTTAATTAACATAACAAAGGAGACCTCTTTTCACAGGCCCTTTCAAGGGTTTTAGGAGCTCTGTGCTGGAAATGGGGAGGAAGACCAAAAATATACTTATTATAAATTACAATCTCATAATGATTGTGTAGTGGAAAGTGGAATTTTGTCATTTGTTATTTAGAAACAATAAGGGCACCTGGGTGGCTCAGTCGGTTAAGCATCTGCCTCTGGCTTGGGTTGTGATCCCAGGGTCTTGGGATGTATCCCCTGTCTGGCTAGCTGCTCAGTGGGGAGTCTGCTTTTCCCTCTCCCTTTACCCTTCCCTCTCTTCATGCTCAATCTGTGTTCAAACATGCTATAAAGGCATATACATGTGTTGCATCTTTCCCGGTGTCAGCTTTATTCAATCACAAAACAAGGTTAAGATCATTGTAAAGTAGGTTCAGGATTCCAAACTCTGACATTTTACTATGCATTTAACCTGGCTTCATACACGTCACAGAAAGCAAAGTATGATATAAAGTCATACAACAAACAAAATACAATAAGGGTAAGAAGTTAACAAACCAAACACTAAGTAAGTCCCTGAGTGCACCGTTGAGAGGAGGATGCCATCTGGTCTGGGTCAACTCTCCGCACATGCTGCTTACTGTGTGCAGGCAGTGCAGGATCTCTTAGTTCAGAAAGCAGTTGGGCGAACTTTTGGTGGCAGTTGCCTTTTTAATGCAGTCAGATAAGGCAGGGTCTAGCATCTAAAGAGTCTGTTTGCTACAGAGGTCTAACCTTTTTATTTGTTTTTTATTTTTTTAAAGGATTTTTTTTTAAAGATTTTGTTTATTTATTTGAGAGGCAGAGATCACAAGTAGGCAGAGAGGCAGGCAGAGAGAGAGGGAAGCAGGCTCCCTGACAAGCAGAGAGCTCGATGTGGGGCTCTGTCCCAGGATCCTGGGATCATGACTTGAGCCGAAGGCAGAGGCTTCAACCCACTGAGCCACACAGGCGCCCCAAGGTTTTGGTTTTTTGAGAGAGAGATTGAGAGAGTACAGGTGGGGTGAGGGGCAGAGGGAGAAGCCAGACACCCTGCTGAGCAGGGATCCTGACATGGAGCTTGGTCCCAGGACTTGGAGATTCTGACCTGAGCCAAAGGCTGATGCTTAACCAACTGAGCCACCTGGGTGCCCCACGGTCTAACCTTTTTAAAATTTCATTAATTTTAGGCCTTGGCAGGCTTCTTCTGATTCTAATAACTTCTAGTACCTGGTTCTTCCAGGTTTGCATGACTTTACTGATTATTAGTCATTAGAACTGTGCTGGTTTTCCTGATTTCCTGCTTATGTCATTGCTTGACATGGGCTCTCTCTTGCTCTCTCTACAGAAGGTCAGAAACATTGGTCTACATTTGCTATAGTGTTTAAGTCTTTAAATTTTCAGTTCTCCTTATATAGTCTCCAGAAATTTAAAAACAAAACAAAACAAAATCTATTAAGAACTATGCAAGAAGTTTAAAAATAATTGATTGCTTATAAAATGTAAGTTTTCATAGGTATGGATTATATACAATGTAGATACTGCATTGTTACCACCCGGGCAAATGAATTGTATATACAAAAGTAATGAATAAAAAAGTAACAATGACTATATACAGAGGATAGCTATAGTTTAAGAGCATTCTATTAAGATGATAAAAATGTTATTTCTTTGTACAAATTTGTAGTGGACAGAGATTATTTTTACCTTCAATTGATTAAATTCTGTTTAGAGACCTTAATGATGAATATATTTATTTCTAGGTAGTTTTTGATGTCAGAAAATGTTGGGGTTCAGAGCAAACAGTCTTAAGACATCTTTGGTGCAAAAAGGTGGTTTTATTAAAGCACAGAGACAGGACCCATAGGCAGAAAGAGCTGCACTGGGGCCATGAGGAGTGGCTGATTATATACTTTCAAGTTGGGAGGGGGTTAGGGATAGTTTAAGACTCTAAGGAATCTTGAAAGCAAGGTTTCCAGGACCTTGAGGGGGCAAGTTAACCATTGTTAGGAAAAGATCATTTATTTCTAATAAAACTCTAGTCATGAGCCCCTTCAGATGTTTATCAGTGGGCCGTATGCTTGGGGGATGACTGCCAAAATACATCTTGAGGGGTAGAGATAAAGGGAGTTTCCAAAGGAATTTTTAAAAAATAATTTATTTATTTATAAACATATAATGTATTTTTATCCCCAGGGGTACAGGTCTGTGAATCGCCAGGTTTACACACCTCACAGCACTCACCATAGCACATACCCTCCCCAGTGTCCATAACCCCACCCCCTTTCTCCCGATCCCCCTTCCCCCAGCAACCCTCAGTCTGTTTTGTGAGATTAAGAGTCACTTATGGTTTGTCTCCCTCCTGATCCCATCTTGTTTCATTTATTCTTCTCCTACCCCCTTAACCCCCCATGTTGCATCTCCACTTCCTCATATCAGGGAGATCATATGATAGTTGTCTTTCTCTGTGTGACTTATTTCGCTAAGCATGATACCCTCTAGTTCCATCCACATCGTCGCAAATGGCAAGATTTCATTTCTTTTGATGGCTGCATAGTATTCCCTTGTGTATATATACCACATCTCCTTTATCCATTCATCTGTTGATAGACATCTAGGTTCTTTCCATAGTTTGGCTATTGTGGACATTGCTGCTATAAACATTCGGGTGCATGTGCCCCTTCGGATCACTACGTTTGTATCTTTAGGGTAAATACCCAGTACTGCAATTGCTGGGTCATAGGGTAGTTCTATTTTCAACATTTTGAGGAACTCTGTGCTGTTTTCCAGAGTGGTTGCACCAGCTTGCATTCCCACCAACAGTGCAGGAGGGTTCCTCTTTCTCCGCATCCTTGCCAGCATCTGTCATTTCCTGACTTGTTAATTTTAGCCATTCTGACTGGTGTGATGTGATATCTCATTGTGGTTTTGATTTGTATTTCCCTGATGCCGAGTGATGTGGGGCACTTTTTCATGTGTCTGTTGGCCAGCTGGATGTCTTCTTTGCAGAAATGTCTGTTCATGTCTTCTGCCCATTTCTTGATTGGATTATTTGTTCTTTGGGTGTTGAGTTTGCTAAGTTCTTTATAGATTTTGGACACTAGCCCTTTATCTGATATATCGTTTGCAAGTATCTTCTCCCATTCTGTCAGTTGTCTTTTGGTTTTGTTAACTGTTTCCTTTGCTGTGCGGAAGGTTTTGATCTTGATGAAACCCCAATAGTTCATTTTTGCCTTTGCTTCCCTTGCCTTTGGCGATGTTCCTAGGAAGATGTTGCTGTGGCTGTGGTCAAAGAGGCCAGTGTTCTCCTCAAGGATTTTGATGGATTCCTTTCTCACATTGAGGTCCTTTATCCATTTTGAGTCTATTCTCATATGTGGTGTAAGGAAATGGTCCAATTTCATTTTTCTGCATGTGGCAGTCCAGCTTTCCCAACACCACTTATTGAAGAGGCTGTCTTTTTTCCATTGGACGTTCTTTCCTGCTTTGTTGAAGATTAGTTGACCATAGAGTTGAGGGTCTATTTCTGGGCTTTCTATTCTGTTCCATTGATCTATGTGTCTGTTTTTGTGCCAGTACCATGCTGTCTTGATGATGAAAGCTTTGTAATAGAGCTTGAAGTCCGGAATTTTGATGCCACCAATTTTGGTTTTCTTTTTCAATATTCCTTTGGCTATTCGAGGTCTTTTCTGGTTCCATATAAATTTTAGGATTATTTGTTCCATTTCTCTGAAAAGAAATGGGTGGGATTTTGATAGGGATTTCATTAAATGTATAGATTGCTTTAGGTAGCATAGACACAATATTTGTTCTTCCAATCCAGGAGCATGGAACATTTTTCCATTTCGTTTTGTCTTCCTCAATTTCTTTCATGAGTGCTTTATAGTTTTCTGAGTATAGATTCTTAGCCTCTTTGGTTAGGCTTATTCCTAGGTATCTTATAGTTTTGGGTGCCATTGTAAATGGGATTGACTCCTTAATTTCTCTTTCTTCTGTCTGGTTGTTGGTGTAGAGAAATGCAGCTGATTTCTGTGCATTGATTTTATATCCTGAAACTTTACTAAATTTCTATACAAGTTCTAGCAGTTTTGGAGTGTACTCTTTTGGCTTTTCCACATATAGTATCATATCATCTGCAAAGAGTGATAGTTTGACTTCTTCTTTGCCGATTTGGATGCTTTTAATTTTTTTTGTTGTCTGATTGCTGAGGCTAGGACTTCTAGCACTGTGTTGAATTACAGTGGTGATAATGGACGTCCCTGCCGTGTTCCTGACCTTAGCGGAAAAGCTGTCAGTTTTTCTCCATGAGAATGATATTTGTGGTGGGTTTTTCATAGTTGGCTTTGATAATATTGAGGTATGTGCCCTCTAACCCTACACTTTGAAGAGTTTTGATCAGGAAGGGATGCTGTACTTTGTCAAATGCTTTTTCAGCATCTATTGAGAGTATCATATGGTTCTTGTTCTTTCTTTTATTGATGTGTTGTATCACATTGATTGATTTGTGGATGTTGAACCAACCTTGCAGCCCTGGAATAAATCCCACTTGGTCGTGGTGAATAATCCTTTTAATGTGCTGTTGAATCCTATTGGCTAGTATTTTGGTGAGAATTTTCGCATCTGTGTTCATCAAGGATATTGGTCTGTAGTTCTCCTTTTTGATGGGATCCTTGTCTGGTTTTGGGATCAAGGTGATGCTGGCCTCATAAAATGAGTTTGGAAGTTTTCCTTCCATTTCTATTTTCTGGAACAGTTTCAGGAGACTAGGAATTAGTTCTTCTTTAAATGTTTGGTAGAATTCCCCTGGGAAGCTGTCTGGCCCTCGGCTTTTGTTTGTTTGGAGATTTTTGATGACTGTTTCAATCTCCTTACTGGTTATGGGTCTGTTCAGGTTTTGTATTTCTTCCTGGTTCAGTTGTGGGAAAGCATCCATTTCTTCCAGATTGTCAAATTTGTTGGCGTAGAGTTGCTCATAGTATGTTCTTATAATTGTTTGTATTTCTTTGGTGTTAGTTGTGATCTCTCCTCTTTCATTCATGATTTTATTTATTTGGGTCCTTTCTCTTTTCTTTTTGATAAGTCTGGCCAGGGGTTTATCAGTCTTATTAATTCTTTCAAAGAACCAGCTCCTAGTTTCGTTGATTTGTTCGATTGTTTTTTTGGTTTCTATTTCATTGATTTCTGCTCTGATCTTTATGATTTCTCTACTCCTGGTGGGTTTAGGCTTTCTTCCTTGTTCTTTCTCCAGCTCCGTTAGGTGTAGGGTTAGGTTGTGTATTTGAGACCTTTCTTGTTTCTTGAGAAAGGCTTGTACCCCTATATATTTTCCTCTCAGGACTGCCTTTGCTGTGTCCCACAGATTTTGAACCCTTGTGTTTTCATTATCATTTGTTTCCATGAATTTTTTCAATTCTTCTTTAATTTCCTGGTTGACCCATTCATTCTTTAGAAGGATGCTGTTTAGTCTCCATGTATTTGGGTTCTTTCCAAATTTCCTCTTGTGATTGAGTTCTAGCTTCAGAGCATTGTGGTCTGAAAATATGCAGGGAATGATCCCAATCTTTTGATACCGGTTGAGACCTGATTTAGGACCGAGGATGTGATCTATTCTGGAGAATGTTCCATGTGCACTAGAGAAGAATGTGTATTCTGTTGCTTTGGGATGAAATGTTCTGAATATATCTGTGATGTCCATCTGGTCCAGTGTGTCATTTAAGACCTTTATTTCCTTGTTGATCTTTTGCTTGGATGATCTGTCCATTTCAGGGAGGGGAGTGTTAAAGTCCCCTACTATTATTGTATTATTGTCGATGTGTTTCTTTGATGTTGTTATTAATTGGTTTATATAGTTGGCTAGTCCCATGTTAGGGACATAGATATTTAAAATTGTTAGATCTTCTTGTTGGACAGACCTCCAAAGGAATTTTCATACGTTAAAGACAACTTACGGAGTCCTGGGGTTGGGAGAATGTTAAGCTAAGATTGCCTTTTGCCCTTAGCAAAGTATTAACATCAAGGCAGCTGAGTTCTTAGAGGAATGTCACTCTGCCTGTCTCAAGGACTTGTCAGTGGGCCATAAGTAGTAAGGAAATTAAATTTTTTTTTTGCCTTTGTTTCCCACATTGGTTTAATTTTTTTTTTAAGATTTTATTTATTTATTTGACAGACAGAGATCACAGGTAGGCAGAGAGGCAGGCAGAGAGATAGGAGGAAGCAGACTCCCTGCTGAGCAGAGAGCCCAATGCGAGGTTCGATCCCATGACCCTGGGATCATGACCTGAGCTGAAAGCAAAGGCTTTAACCCACTGAGCCACCCAGGCGCCCCTTATTTAATTTTTTAACATTAATATGTGTCTTCTTCTTCTATTTTTTTTTTTTTAATAGATTAAGCTGAGTGAAGTTGTTGGCTCAGGAAAAGATGGCAGAATACTTAAAGAAGATATTCTCAACTATTTGGAAAAGCAGACTGGAGCTATATTACCTCCTTCGCCAAAAGCTGAAATAGTGCCACCTGCACCAAAACCAAAAGACAGAACTATTCCTATACCAGTATCAAAACCTCCAGTATTCATAGGCAAAGACAAAACGGAACCCATAAAAGGTAATAATAGTAATGTAGGTCACTACTACAAGTTATTGGGGGAAATTTACTTCTGTAGATCCAGGTGTATAGAATATGGTGTTTTCAATTCCTACTGAAGGGAACGTTTAAGTTGATCATACTTTTTTAAGTGGTGAAATAGCATAGTTTTTCCAGGAAATGCTTTAATCTCTACTGTTAATTTCTGAAGAGTATTATGTGAGCAGGTTTCTTGGAATATAAGTTTATATACTAATAGTTGTTCTTTTTAAAGACTCAGTATGTTAGGGGCGCCTGGGTGGCTCAGTGGGTTAAAGCCTCTGCCTTTGGCTCAGGTCGTGATCCCAGGGTCCTGGGATTGAGCCCCACATCGGGCTCTCTGCTCCGCAGGGAGCCTGCTTCCTCCTCTCTCTCTGCCTGCCTCTCTGCCTACCTGTGATCTCTGTCTGTCAAATAAATAAATAAAATCTTAAAAAAAAAAAAGACTCAGTATGTTATAAATGTGATTTTTAGTCAGCTTCAGAATAATTAGGTGTGATTTGTTACCTATAAACTCTTAGGATGATTAACTTCCAGAAGTGTGGCTTTGCAAGAAAGCCAGTAAGGATACATGACTTGTATCCTTTTGTATTTTTTTAATATGCCCCAGCATTAAGGGCACTTACCTCTTAATATCATTACACTTGACATTGGGTACTATGCTGCAGTCAGTGCTCCAGCATTGGAATTAATGTCTTTTAATTACATAATGAAGATGGTGGCCTTGAGAGGGAGAGTAGGGTTGAAAAAGTAAATGACATTAGAAAACCCTCCATTTTAGTAAAAAGGTTTAAAGGATTTAAGAATTTAAAAATATGTGCCTATGGGCGCCTGGGTGGCTCAGTGGGTTAAGCCTCTGCCTTCAGCTCAGGTCATGATCTCAGACTCCTGGGATCTAGTCCCGCACTGGGCTCTCTGCTCCTCAGGGAGCCTGCTTCCTTCTCTCTCTCTCTCTCTCTCTCTCTCTCTCTGCCTGCCTCTCTGCCTACTTGTGATCTCTGCCAAATAAATAAATAAAATCTTAAAAAAATAAAATAAAAATATGTGCCTGGGTGGCTCAGTTGGTTAAGTATCCCACTCTTGGTTTCAGCTCAGGTCATGGTCTCAGGGTCATGAGATTGAACCACCTTGGGCTCTGTGCTCGTGCAGAGTCTGCTTGAGAGTTTCTCTCTCTGCCCCTCCCCCCACTAGGGCATGCATGCTCTCTTGTGCTCTCTCTCTCAAATAAATAAATAACCCTTAAAAAAAAAGAATTTAAAAATATGTGTCAATTTGGGATTCTGGGTGGTACAGTTGGTTAAGCATCCCACTCTTGGTTTTAGCCCAGGTCATGGTCTCAGGGTTGTGAGATTGAGCCTGCCTTGGGCTCCGTGCTGAGCACTGAGTCTGCTCAGATATTCTCTCTCCCTGGTCCTCCCCCGTGTACACACTCATGCATGCATGCTTTCTATACCTCTCTCTCAAATCTTAAAATATATATATGTATTCAATGTTAAAATATATATATGTATTCAATGTTAAAATATATATATTTAATGTTTTCCAGGATTTCACAAGGCAATGGTCAAGACCATGTCTGCAGCCCTGAAGATACCTCACTTTGGATATTGTGATGAAGTTGACCTTACTGAATTGGTCAAGTTAAGAGAAGAATTAAAATCCATTGCTTCTGCTCGTGGAATTAAACTCACCTTTATGCCCTTCTTCCTAAAGGTGAGGTTTCATTCATTTCAAACAGGGCTTGAATAGGACATTAAAATTTTATTTTGCAAATATGCAATCTGTTAACTATGGATTTAGATAAAAATACTACTTCTCACCACATCATATAGTTAGAAAAATGTATAAGTGCATTATTTCTTTGTTTCTTAGGAATTTATAAAATTAAAATTTGTGTCTTTTTTTTTTTAAGATTTTATTTTTATTTGTTTGACAGACAGAGATCACAAGTAGGTAGAGAGGCAGGTGGGCGGGTGGGGGGAAGCAGGGTCACCACTGGGCAGAGAGCCCAATGTGGGGCTCGATCCCAGAACCCTGGGATCATGACCTGAGCCCACGGCAGAGGCTTTAACTCACTGAGCCACCCAGGTGCCCCTGTGTCATATTTTTATCAGCTCATCTCTCAGTGAGATAGTGGCTTGTCTTGCCAGTTAAATAAAGCCTTTAATTCTGATAGGATCACTCCAGCAAAATCCTGATTTGAACAAAAACAGGACTTGGTGTTGATCTTGCATAGATCACTGATATGTATCATTTTCATTTATTCAACAAACTTAATTGGAGGGTCATCATTTCTTGGCCTTGTGACTGGTATAAAACCAGACTATCAGCTGACTGTAGGCAGCTCCTCAGTATCTCACTCATATTAACAACCATTTATGCAGCAGGTGTCGTGTGGCCGACCATGTACTGAGCATGCTATATACATCATCTCTTATAATTTTCAGAATAACCCTGGCATGCAGATATTGCTATTCCCACATTCCATTTAAGAAAATTAGGAATTTCTCAACTTCTCTAAGTTGAGAAACTTGTCAAGGATATATAGCTAAGTGGAGAAGCTAAGTTTCAGGTTCTAGTCTGTTTTACTCAAAAATACATATTGGTGTCTCTAACTCCAGCCCTTTCTCCATACTGCACCCAGATGAACTTTTCATTTCTATAAATGAAAGCACTGTATTATTCCCTGATTCTTTCCAGTGGTCTCCTTCATTGTCCTCAGGTTAGTTTCTAAACCCCTTAATTTGGCATATAAATAGGATTGCAAGTCTCTGCTTCCTACCTCTCCAGCTTCATCTCTCAGGCACTCCTTCTGGGTTTGTTTTTTGGTTTTTTGGGGTTGTTTTTTTCCAGTTTTGTTTTGTTTTGTTTTCAGAGAGAAAGAGAGAGAGCACAAGCAGGGGGAGCGGCAGGGAGAGGCAGAGGGAAAAGCAGGCTCCCTGCCAAGCAGGGGAGCCCACTACGGGTCTCCATCCTGGGATCATGACCTGAGCTGAAGGCAGACACTTAACTGACTGAGCCACCCAGGCACCCCTCCTTCTGTTCTGGTCAGATTAAGCCTGCATAGTTGTTGGAATTCATGTGAAATGCCCCCTCCTCCTTTGATCAAATATCTGCCCATCCTAAATGCCAAATTCTGTTTGGGAACAGCCTCCTCCAGAAGCTTTCTGTGGCTGTCACAGTTTGAGTTCGATATTCCTCTTGCCCATTGCAGTTCATCTCAGTGCAGTGCAAGTGTTGCTCAGTTTTCTCTTACTGCGTGCTGAGCTCACAGGGCCCAAACTGGTCTTTACCTCCTTCGTTTCAGCTGCTAGCCGAACAACTAAGTGATCTATGAACATGGGATGTAATAGATGTCTATAAATGAGACGCCTGGGCTACATTTTAGCTATAGAGTCATTTTTAGAGACACAGTCATCGAATCAGGTGGATGAAATTACCCACATGGTGTGCAAGGGAGGAGAAAAGGCTAAGGAATTTACATCAGTGTTTAAGGGATAGATAGAAGTGGATTTGGCAAAGACAGTGGAAGAGAGTGAATGGATCAACAGTATGATGACAGAAAAACCAGGCAAGTGTCTCCTAGAAGCCAAAGTGTATCTCTTGGTGTATAATGGACCACTCCTAAGTTTAGTGTTTTGGAACAACAGCCATTTATTATTTCTCATGAATCCACAGGTAAGCAGGCCCAGTCTGCTGATCTTGGCAGAGCTCACTTCTGTGTCTACAGACAGCTAGTAGGTTGGTGTAGGTGGGCTAGTGTAAGATGGCCTTGGCAGGGATGACTCGTTTCTCTCCCTTATGTCTTTCTCAGCTCTGCAGCATGCTAGCCTGCACGTGGTTTCATAGTACTATTAGGGATGAAGAGGAAGCAGAAATGCTTCAGCACTTTTTCCAAGCTCTGCTATATCACGTTGGTTCTTGTCTCATTGACAAAGCAAGTCACGTGACTGAGCTCAGAGTCAGCTTGCAGAGAGCACCACCAAGGGCATGGATACAGGAGAGGCATGAACCATTGGGGCCATTCACTCTGCCACTCATGCCAAGAGAGAAGAAAAATGTTGTGATGGGGATGCCTGGCTGGCTCAATTAGTAGAACATGGGACTCTTGATCTCAGGGTCGTTGGTTTGAGCCCCATGTTGAGTGTGGAGATTACTTAAAAATGAATTTCAAAGCCCTTTAAGAAAAAAGTTAGGGTGGGAATAGGCTATTGGATTAGTAATTAAGAGGTCATGAGTAGAAGTGCTTGGATGGCTCAGTGGGTTAAAACCTCTGCCTTTGGCTCAGGTCATGATTCCAGGGTCTGGGATCAAGCCCCATATCGGGCTCTCTGCTCAGCAGGGAGCCTGCTTCCCCTTCTCTCTCTGTCTGCCTCTCTGCCTACTTGAGATCTCTATCTGTCAAATAAATAGATAAAATCTTTTTTTTTTTTTTTAAGATTTTATTTATTTATTTGACAGAGAGAGATCACAAGTAGGCAGAGAGAGAGAGGAGGAAGCAGGCTCTCTGCTGAGCAGAGAGCCCGATGCGGGACTCGATCCCAGGACCCTGAGATCATGACCTGAGCTGAAGGCAGCGGCTTAACCCACTGAGCCACCCAGGCGCCCTAAATAGATAAAATCTTAAAAAAAAAAAAAAAAAAAAGGTCATGCATGGCCTTAGTCAGGACTGATTGAATAAAATATTGTTGAGGTCGAAGCTTGACTCCAGTTGCTTGGTGGATGAATAGAAATCAAGAAAGAGGAGATGCTATAAATATCTGGTAAAAGGCAGATGGAGCATAGGTACAGAGGGCAGGTATGGTGGTAGTTTGGGGTAGATTAAGGAAAGATTCCATCTGCCCTCTTCCCTTCCTGGAAAAACTGGAACAGATCTGAGGCTGAGGGAAAGTTGGAAAATGGAGAGTTAAAAATATGTGAGTGACAAATGACAAAAACATAAGAGTAAAAACTGGCGACATCTGTTTTGAAGGAAGGGGAGACCAGCTTTTTATTTTTTTTTATTTTTAAATTTTATTTATTTATTTGAGAGAGAGAGAATGAGAGCATGAGAGGGCAGAAGGTCAGAAGGAGAAGTAGACTCCCCATGGAGCTGGGAGCCCAATGCGGGACTTGATCCTGAGACTCCAGGATCATGACCTGAGCCAAAGGCAGTTGCTTAACCAACTGAGCCACCCAGGTGCCCCGAGACCAGCTTTTTAATATGCTGAATTTATTTTATTATCATTTGTCTTCATCGTTTTAGTCTGAATGAAATACCTGATATTTATTTTGAGAATAAAATTTAGTGTGCTTTGTTTTAAAATGACATTTTTTCTGCCTATATAAGTTTCAGAACATCCAGGAAATACTAAAATGTATTGTATAGGGAAGAAAATAACTTCTTATTGAGGGACTCACCCCCACCTTGTTTTTTCTTTTACAAAATTTGGACTGTACTCAAAATTCTGTTAACACTTAACCATAATCATGGATTTTTATATAAAGAAGATTAAACTTACAGTTGTCAAATCAAATGCTTAGTAAAACTTGCCTTAACTCTCTAGTTCGAGGAAATGATTTTTTTTTTTTTTTTCAACCACTGACCCCCAGACAAAAATAACACTTAACACAATGCTGGTAAAGAATTCTTTATTGGACTAGATGAAGGCTAGGATGGGGAGAGAGGTGGATTTCAAGGACAATCTTAAGCATTTTTACTTACCTATTTTTTAAATGTAATACAAGGCATGACAACCAAATTCAGTGTGTGAGCTTTGATTAGATCCTAGATGGGCAGAAAAACAGGGTATAAAGCACATTTGGGGGACAGTTAGTAAAATTTGAATATGGACAGAAGAGGAATGGTACCGAGTAAGAAGAAAAAAAAGGAAAAAAGACGAAGGGAGAAGAAAGCAGAGGAGGGAAATAAAAATCCACCAACTTGGCGAGGTAGCCAATAAGTAAATGTTCACACCAGCTCTGCCCTTCACTTGGCCAAGGACACCAAGAGGAACACTAGCCTCACATGGTCAGTGCCCTTGGAAACCCTTCGTACTTGTTCTTTCTAACAGCTTACTGCCTTTTTGTTTTAACTCAGTGTGTTTTTGAACTTCAGATTTACTTCTCATGTAAGATTCTACACGTAAAATTCTTCTCCTGTAGAATCTAGACATTTTGTTTGGTACTTTCTTTGGTCAGTCTCTACACTTATTTTGAAAATCTCCTGAAGTTAATAAGCTGCCTGACGGCTTTATCTTTTATTCTTCAGTGATTACAGTGACTTGGTTCCACCCTCCTTGAAGGTGATATTGGGAGTAGTACGCCTGAGTACATAAAGATGAGAAATTAAGCTCAGTGTCAGTAAGGGTTCCCACCCTCCCTCCCTCACCCGCCTTATTGCCTCTGATTCCCTCTCCCCGTTACGAGTGCTAATGTTGCATTCTCTTTCTGTTCAACAGGCTGCGTCCTTGGGACTACTACAGTTTCCTATCCTTAATGCTTCTGTGGACGAAAACTGCCAGAACATAACTTACAAGGTTGGCTATGTGTTGTGGAAAAGTGCTTGTTATAAATAGAAAATGGTGCAGCTGTGCTTATAGGTTGGAAAAGCTTCTTTTGTACCCTGAAGAGTGATTTTTTTTTTTTAGACTAGAATTAAAGGTATGGGATAAACTATTAAACTGAAATATAATTTGTTATTTTTACTGGTTATACTGGTTACTAATGATACTGTTCAGATATATGGAGTTCCATTTTCTAAGTCCCTTTTGTTTATTGCTTAAAATAATAGAAATAAGTGGCCGTCAGGCAATGGATTATGTTAACGATCCTACACACCCTCCCCTTAAAGAGATAACCTCTGTCAAAATGGAGTTCCTGTAGTTTTTAAAACAAGACATTTTTTTTTAAGGTTTTCTTTATTTATTTGACAGAGAGAGACACAGCAAGAGAGGGAACCCAAGCAGGGAGAGTGGGAGAGGAAGAAGCAGGCTTCCTGCAGAGCGGGGAGCCCGATGCAGGGCTCAGTTCTAGAACCCTGGGATCATGACCTGAGCCGAAGGCAGACACTTAATGATTGAGCCACCCAGGTGTTCTAAAACAAGAATAATTTAAACAGAAATAGGACAAGTAATGAAAGTATGCATTCCATTTGAATGAGCTCTTCTGTTTGGAGTGAAGATTTATTGAGACTAAGAACTATTTTGGGGATGTTAATCATTACTTATATTTCTATCTAGTAGTAAGCTTAGGTATTTTAGGGGGTCAGATCTAAAATCTTCCCATATAAAGGGGTGCCCAGGTGGTTCAGTCAGTTAAGCATCCAACTCTTGATCTCAGCTCAGGTCTTAATCTCGGGGCCGTGAGTTCAAAGTCCAGATTGGGCTCCATGCTGGGTGTGAAGCCTATTTTTAAAAAAATAAATTAATAAATTAAATAAAATCTTCCCATATGATTAATTTCCTGATTAAGTATCTACTTGTTGCAAAAAATTCCGGCAAGAAAGTAACTATTTACTTTTTAATCTCATGACCTAAGATAACTCACTGTTGATGTTGAGATATGCATTCTTCTAGGATTTTATTTTTGCATACTTTAAAAAAATAGTATTTTTATTTTATTTTTTAAAAATATTTTATTTATTTATTTGACAGAGATCACAAGTAGGCAGAGAGGCAGGCAGAGAGGAGGAAGCAGGCTCCCTATACAGGAGAGAGCCCTATACAGGGCTCAATCCCAGGACCCTGGGATCATGACTGGAGCCAAAGGCAGAGGCTTTAACCCACTGAACCACCCAAGTGCCCCTCCAGAAAGTCTTATGTAACGACCAGCTTATATATCCACTAATAATGAATGGAAATAGCCTGTTGCCCAATATTCTTACCAACAAAAAATGATTTTTTCAAAAAAAATATTTTTAAAATTCTTTAAAAATTCTTCAGATCATCATCAATCTGGTAGAAAATAGTTTTTGGTTGTTTTTCATAACAAAGGTTAGTCCTTTCTTTTCGTTTACTTATAAAAAAAATCATACTGTATGTATGTGTGTGTGTGTGTGTGTGTGTGTGTATATTATATATATACACACACATTTTTTTTTTTAGGCTTCTCACAACATTGGGATAGCAATGGATACTGAGCAGGGGTTGATTGTGCCTAATGTGAAAAATGTCCAGATGTGCTCCATATTTGAGATCGCCACTGAGTTGAACCGTCTTCAGAAATTGGGCTCCGTAGGTCAGCTCAGTACCACTGATCTTACAGGAGGAACATTTACTCTTTCCAACATTGGATCAGTGAGTAATAGAAATGTTCAAATTCTAAACTTTAACTGTAATTCTGATCATATGCTCAATTAAAACTATAATATTTCATTTCCCATTTGTTCCTCAAAAGCTTAATTTTTCTACTCTTCTGTTTTACTTTTTTTTTTTTTTTTTTTAGATTGGTGGTACCTATGCCAAACCAGTGATACTGCCCCCTGAAGTAGCAATTGGGGCTCTCGGATCAATTAAGGTATGTTTATTAAATAATTGGCAAAAGAGTTTTAGCAAATTGGGAGGGTTAACACAAGACTGATTGTTTCTGAGGTTTTGCCCTGAGTTTGTAGGCTTGAGTGTAACATTTGGCTCTGTAAGCCAGTTATTCTTCCTAAGAGGTAGGCCTGCAATTCCAGTGGCTGCCTTTATGTATAGGAAATGGTGGTGATCTGGATTGTTCCGTATAGAACCACTGTGGTTCATGCCAGGCACAGATGCGCATCTTTATGGATAATCACAAATACAGTCAGTATGCTCCCATCAAAATATTTCCAAAGACCAGAGATAATAGTAAGCCAGCCCAAATTATTATTTATAACAAAGTGAGACACCGTTTAGACCATTTTTCTCATGCTTCACTCTGCTTAAGACTCATTGAGAGTACTAGTTAAAAATGTAGTATTCTTGGGGGGTCTGGGTAACTCAGTTGGTTAAGCATTCTGCTCTTGATTTTGGCTCCGGTCATGATCTGAAGGTTGTGAGATTGAACCCTGCATTGGGCTCTGTGCTAGACATGGAGCCTCCTTAAGATTCTCTCTCTTTCTCTCCCTCTGTCCCCCCATTTCCCCTCCCTCTCTTAAAAAAAAAAAAAAAGCGGTATTCTTGGCTTTGGGGACAGAACCCCCAGAACTTATATTTTAAACAAGAACCCCAGGTGGGGATGCCTAGGTGGCTCAGTCAGTTAAGCGTCTGCTTTGGGCTTGGGTCATGATCCCAGAGTCCTGGGATCAAGTTCTGCATTGGGCTCCCTGCTTAGCGGAGAGTCTACTTCTCCCTCTGCCTACCGCTCCCCCTGCTTGTACTCTTTCTGTCTCTCTCTCTGTGTCAAATAAATAAAATCTTTATAAATAAATAAATAAATAAATAAATAAACAAGAGCCCAGGTGATTCCAACATGAGTGATCTCTTGACCATGTTTTAGGAGACACTGACTTAGAATTAGGGTTGCAGTGATTCTTTTTTTTTTTTTTTTCACCTAAGATTTTATTTATTCATCTGACACAGAGAGAGAGACACAGCAAAAGAGAGAATACAAGCAGTGGGAGAGGGAGAAGCAGACTTCCCACTGAGTAGGGAGTCTGATGCAGGGCCCGATCCTGGACACTGGGATCATGACCTGAGCTGAAGGCAGACTCTTAATAACTGAGCCACCTAGGCACCCCAGGGTTGCAGTGATTCTTGGCTACAAATTACAATCATCCGGGAGCTTGAAAAAAATGTTTAAGCTTACTCTATACCAACTGAATTACAACTGGGTCAGGGGGTGGTACAGAGGTTGGGCATCTCTGTTAATTCAGTGTTGAGAGGCATCAGAATCAAAGAATTAAGTTCTTGGATTCCATTGCAGTACCACCATTATTAAATGTCATCACTATTTTGACTTATTTTGGTGTTCATGTTTTCAGAAAAATCATTCTTTCTTTATATTTATGATGCTTGCACACTGAGCATGTCTGGGACTTGTCTTTCATGAGTTATCATTTTTGTATTGGCATCTAAAATTTCCACAGAAGACTTTCATTCAGCCTTTGATTTGCTCTCTTGCAGATAGTACTTTAGCTGCTATGCTACTCCCTTTTCCTAGCCTTCCCTCCAGCATACAGAGGAGATAGAGAGAAAAAAAAAAAAGAAAGAAAGAAAACAACACATAGCAGACTCTGTTCCTTGGAAATCAGGAGTTTCTCTGAATATACCTTCCCTGTCACCCATTCCCCACCCAGCAAGAGCTCAGCATTTGAATCTCACAGGATTCTGACTTCCTATAGGTTCCCAGTCATCATACCTACTTGGCAAGTCTTGTTTTTCCTTTTCATTAAAGAGATGTATTACCCTCTGGATTATATGTACATATATACATATATACACATTTATATATATACATATATGTGCCTATATATCTCTATAAATTTCCATATATGTATATATACATACAATTATATATATATAATTGTGGTATATGTACGTATATATAATTGTGGTAAATTATACATAACATAAATTTACCATGCTAATGTGTACAGTTCAGTGGCATTAGGTACATTCACATGTTTACAACTGTCACCACCATCCATCTCCAGAACTTTGTCCCAGACTGAAACTGTCCACATATATCACCACATTTTGTTTATCTGCTTGGCTCTAATGAGTTGGGTTGTCTCCTTTCTTTGGTTCTTGTGAAGACTGCTGTTGTGAACATTGGTGTGCAAATATCTTTTCACTAGGTGTCTGTTTACCAAATCATTTGACCCATGATTTCATCAAGCTAAGAAGAATAGTTCTTGAAATATAAACCTTATAATATGTTCTGGGTAGGAACAAGTAGGGCGTATTTCATTCTTCTCTCTCAGTGTATCCTCTCTCCTTCGCTACTTTCTGTTTTCACTGTAAATTTTGAATGTCCTGTTGATAAGTGGTCTAAGTCACTAATACCCCACATAACTCAGTTCTCAGTGCTTGTCTTCCCTGACCTGTTAGCCACACTGGAGTCAGCTGATTGACACCACTTCCTTGGAAAGTGTCCTTCACTACGGCTAGTAGAATACCTTGCTGTTACAGCTTTCCTCCCATCTACTGCTTGTTCCCTCTGAGGCTCCTCTGCCCAGGCTGCCTTATTTCCTAATCTCTAAGCCTCTGAGTGCCCCAGGGCTCAGTTCTGGCCCTTTTCTTGATCTTTAAGCACCATGTATATGCTGAAGACATCCAAGTTTATATCTCCAGACCTGGCCTCTCCTTTGACTGCCAAATTCATATATCCTGGTTGGATATCTAATTAGTCATCTTGAATTTTCTGTTCCTTTCCTTGCCACCCCCTACCCTCAAACTTGCTCCTTCTGAAGTTTTCCCTTTTTGGTAAATGGCCATTCTTCCCAAAGACCTCCTCCTGCAGCTTCTCACCTCACTCAGTTTCAGGGCCATTTGAACCTGTGTAGTGGCCTCCATGGACCTGCACTGGTGCTCCTCAGTGTAATCAGGGACCCATGTGGGGCTGTGACTGCTGTATCCCGTGAGAAGACTGTGAGGAGGTCACTGCCGAAAGGGGAAATAGGGTTTGGATACTTTCACAGCAGTCTGACAGGTGATTTTGGGTCTGGTGAATCTAATAAGAAGTTAGGGCTTGTGTTTTCTTTATCATTTAAAATTTTTCTTTAAATTTGTTTGTCTTTAGTAATTTAACTGACTGAGCCACTTAGGTATTGTTTAGTAATTTAATATGTTTTTTTAAAATAGTGTGCAATGGAATAGAAATTTAAAAAAACAACAACAACAAAAAAAAACCGTAGGGCATTTACCAAGGACAGATTGAGAAGCATTGCTCTTGACAATGTGCCCTGCCTTCCGCCTGCTCCATCTGTGACCTCATCTCCTACCTCCCACCCCTACCCCCTCCACTGCTGCCATCCTGCCCACCTTGCTATTCCTCCAACAGTCCAGCCCTGCTTCCCCTCTGTATCTCTTGGAGTATCCGCCTGGCTTTCTTCCTCACTGCCTTCATTGAGGAAGCCTCGGTGAGGCTTTCCCTGCCCAGCCTGTCAAACAAAAATGCTGCCTGCACCTGGCCCCTGCCTACCTTCTCTCCCGTTTCTACATGGTATATGCTTCCTTTGCACTTTTCATTATCTAACATGTTACATATTTTACTTATGTATCTTAATTGTCTCTCTACATTAAAATGTTAGCTCCAAGAAGGCAAGGAATGTTGCTTCTTTTGGTTTAGCTCCAGAGTTGAGAAGAGTACCTGGTACATAGTAGGTGCTCAATAAATATTTGTTAAGTAATTGAAATCTGAAGTGAGATTTACTGTATATATGGAAATTGTGCAGGGTACAGGAAGTACCCTGGCAAAACTGAAAGCTTGAGGCAAATATAAAAATGGGAAAAATTGGAGTTAGCATTTTCAAGTCATTTTGGGATGCGCATTTCTTCTATTACAAGGAGGGGAATTTGCTTACTCTTTCACCATTGCTGTTGCTAGAGCCTTCGAGCAAGTGAAGGTTGACTGTTCTTTGCCTTATTTCTAGGCCCTTCCCCGATTTAACCAGGAAGGAGAAGTATATAAAGCACAAATAATGAATGTGAGCTGGTCAGCTGATCACAGAATTATTGATGGTGCTACAATGTCACGCTTCTCTAATTTGTGGAAATCTTACTTAGAAAACCCAGCTTATATGCTACTAGATCTGAAATGAAGATTCATCGGATGTCTTTGAACTTTTTGAGCTTCCAAAGAATATGTAGAGCTAGCTGTGCAGCTTCATCACAATGTGTATTAGAAATGATCTGTATTATATGATTAAGGTTCCAAGGCACAATATTTCTCACTGTTCTGTTAGACTTTTTACCGAAAATGAATGATGGTGTAAGAGTTCTTCTGCGGCTGTCACATTTTATAGGTCATGATGTCACTTCTTAATATGGTGCTGAGGTCTTTGTGTCCATGGGTTGAAACTAGCAAGAACAACAAAATTAATGTTACTAAAAGACAGACTGCCATATCCAGTGTTTACCCTATCTTTCTTTCTTTTTTCTTTTTTTATTTTAGACTGACCTTAGTGAAACTTCTCAGTTACACTTAGTTAGGAAAAGGAATTTATGTACAGAAGTATCTTCCATTTCCCCACAATAGAAATGAGAGATAACACTAACTCTTGGATAAGTGCAATTACTTAACCTTTTAAGATATCCATGATTATGTTGCTCCATAGAGATTATCTGTAAATTTCTTGTTTATATAAATTAATATCTTTTAAAGGGGAAAATTATAAGCTAATCTTGAAAATTGCCCAATTATAGGGATGCTTGGCTGGCTCAGTCGGAAGAGCATGTGACTCTTGATTCCAGGAGTCATGAGTTCAAGCCCCACCTTGGGCATTGAAAATAAAAAATAGCCCAATTATAGTTTTATAACCAGTAAGGCTGTCAAAAGCATTTGTTTAAAATGAATATACTTTTCGAATTTTGGTAACATTTTTGTGACATGTTAGGAAAAAACTTCACCTTGGCAAACTTGCCTCATGTAAGGAAAGTGCTTTAAATGTAGCAGCTGCTGACATTGTCTTAATTTGGAAGTCCATTGCCTTTTAACTATTTTTTATCCTCCTTGCCTTTAGCTAAAACATAGGATAGGATAATGTATTCCATTCTCAGTATCCTGAGAAGGAATGTGAATACGAGGAGAGAGAAGAGTCTAATGGGTAATTATGGATATTAAAACGATAAATATTCTATAGAAATGAAGGTATCAGAATGATCATTTTGTAAGAGGCCCACTTTAATCAGAAGTAGCATCAAGGTGAATATAATCCAACATTTTGATTTGCATTCAGAAATCCAGGTTGCTTCTAATATTGTCTATATGTTCAAGTGAAATTTTGTAACAAAAAAGTTGTTGTAAATCTCAATTTTTTTCAAAATGAGAATCATGTAAATTAGAAAACAATCAAATGAATGTTATTTTTAAAATTTAGATAGTACATTAAGGAGTTACAAAGAAAATGAAGTCATCCATAATCATATTACTGTTAACATTTAGATCAAGGTTTCTGTATACATAGCTATTCTTTTTATAAAAATGAGATCATGCTATATCTACTATTTTATAATTTGATTTTTTAATTTAACATTATGGGTAACTTTACATGTCAATAAACAATTCTACATTATTGTACTTTAAGTGACTGTATAATATTCTGTATGTGTATTTGTTATACATTTGATACTAAACTTCTGTACAGCAGGCATGATGCTAAGCACTGGGCACAGAATATCCTCCCTAATGGTCCCTGCCTTCATTGGATTTACAGTCTAGTAAGGAGGAGGAGGCAGATACTGAACAATCATTAAAAGTAAAGTATCATTACATGTCTAAGTAGGAAAAAACAGGGTGCAGTGACAGCATCTAATAAAGGTTACTAATCCTGTCTTAGAGGGTTAGGAGAGTATGTACCATAATTTAACCTACCTCTACTGATGGCATTAGCAGAATTTTAAATGAAGAACAATATGTTCAGTTGTTTCTCTCTCTCTCTCTCTCTCTCTCTCTCTTTTATGAAGGAGATAGAAGTTTACTGAATATACCATAAGGGAGTGACAGGCAGGACCTCAGAGAAGAGGCTGTCTGCCTGTCAGTTGTCTTCTAAGGAAGATTCCCCCAAAGCCCCTCTGGACACTGTTCCTTACATCCCACTGACTATAATTTAGTTATATGGCCAACCTAGTTGCAAAAAAGTGTGGGAAATAAGAGGGCATGTGCTTAGCTAAATATTTTGTTACTTTGGGTAAAGGAGAGAAAGGCTGTTAGGAGATAATTGCCATCTCTGCTAATAGAAGATATTTTATACATTTTAAGTTAGTGAAGACTATAACACATAAAGCAATTTCTTCATGTCACACATCCACTACAGTGCAAACTGAACCTCAGTCCGGGTAGATCCACTTGCTACTCTGTCACATTATGTCTTAGCACAACTCCGACCAACTTCTCTTACTTAAGCTAATAAGCAATAGAGTAGTAATGGGTCATCACTACCAAGTGAAGTGCCTGATGAAGCCCAGATATTACTTTATCCTGTTTCAGGTCTTCTCTAAGCTTTCTCAGCAATTGAGAAGGCTGAGTTTCATTTCTATTGTTTTCTTTTCTACTCTTGTCCCCTGGGACATATCATAAGTACCACTATCGAAAGGGTCAACAATTTGAGGAGATAAAAATGCAGGGACTACCTCTTGCATTCCATTGTTCAAATTTCTCTCTTCTTCAGCTTGAACCTGTATTTTTTTAAGTGTAACAGTCAGGACATTTTCCACTGCAAGTGACAAAAGCCTATTTCTTCCTACCCTTATATTACAAAGGGTATTTCATTCATATTAATTGAAATGCTCAGGGTATCAGTTTCAGGTATGGCTGGATCCAGGGACTTAATAAATTCAAGACAATCTCTTGTTTTTCTGTCTCTATCTCTGACTCTTTACTCTCTTTACTCTGTATCTCTTGGATCTCAAGACAAGCTGTCGCAATGTGTTGACAAAGATGCTTACGAGTACCCAGACTTACATTCCTCAGAACTCACATTCTATTTCCCGTTAAAATCCCAAGGAAAATTTCAATTGTTCTGGCTTGGTTCATGCCCATCAATGTGGGCAGGAGAATACAATACCCTGATTGGCCAGGCTTGGATAGTAATGGTCATCCTTGGACCCTGGGAGTCAGTCCCATTCAACCACATGGAGTATAAGAAAGGGCATCTGGAAGAATTATCTGAGTAGAGTAAAAGCCGAAAAAGTCAACTACATAAAGTGACTTGTTGCCTTTCCACACCTCATATTAAGTAATAAATGTTTTCTAAGACAGTTCTTGAAGAACCTGGGTAGAGAGGAAGCAGAAGAGGTGGAATAGGGAGTGGGAGGTAAATACAGACGATAATACTAAACTGTGTCCCTGTTAGTTGTGATTCCAAGAATTTACAGTATCACTGACAAAAAGTATTTGTATTTTCTTCCTAGTTTTCAGTGTTGATGAGCAGTAATCTCATTCTCCAACCTCAAATGATGCAATGTTGATAACCCAACCGATGTCAAAATACAAATTACTAGCTTCAATATTTTCACCTAATCTTTCTTAAAATTCTTGCATGCTAATCTATTTTTGCATGCTAATCTATTCACTAGCTTGATGTTTTACACATATACTAGTGTATTAATTATGGCAGAAGGAAAAAGTCTAAGTTAGATTTTTCAAAGCCCACTTCTATGAAAAAACAGAAGATGAACAGAACCTTATGGCTTACCATAGGGATATTTATCAAGAGAAAAATCTTGATTTTTCAATTTACCTGACACATTCTACAAGAAATCATGGCTGCCAGGTTAGTCTCAAACAGATTCCTTCTAAATTTTCTGCAGCAAATGCCTGAGCCAGTCTTCACAGTACCTGCGCCAATCTTTTCCGCTCATTTTTAAGCACCTGCACAGATGTCTCCCCAGCCGTGTTGTGTTAAGGAGAAACTTCCTAATAAATGTCTTTAGAGAAGACAAGGTGATTCAACCCAATGATCTTTCTTCTCCCCTTTTTACCTCAAAACCTTTACCTTCTCACACTTTCCCTTTGTTTTCTTTTTGAGGAAGATGTGATTCTCCACCAAAAATCAAGCTTGCTACTCTCTATTATTAATCCCATTTCTTCCTCCTGACCCTTCCTTTATGTTTAATCCATTTTAATCTTTTAGCCTCTGCCTCACATGTAGAACTATACCAGATGCAGTCCTCTGGCACACTGGTTAAGGTTCATTTCCAGGACTTATTGGAGACTTATCCCAGAACTCTTGGCAAATTTACTTTTTTTTTTCTTACTGGTGAATGTGTCAGGATCATGTTGTATATCTATAAACCTGTTCCCTTTTCTTTTGGGCACACAGTTAAATATTTTCCAGCCTAGCCTGCAGTTAGGTAGGGCCATGTAATTTATTTCTAGCCATTGCAATATGGGTAGAAGGGATGTAAACCAATTCCAAACGTAGCCCATAGAACCTCCCAAGAGATCCTCCACACTCCTCTTTCCTTTCCATAGCAAGCCTCAAGCCTTTATATTGAAGATGGCAGCCACACAAGATGGAAGGAGCCAGCATCTCCAAGCCTCCCCACCACCACCCCCAGCACTGACTGGATTGGATGTGATAGGGGTGAAATAACTTCTATTGTTAGAAGACACTGATCCTTTGAGATTAATCTGCTCTTCTAGGTAGTAATAACCCTAACTCCAAGCTTATGCGATGCTTATCACATGTGACTAAATTCACACCCATTTAAATTTAATCATTGTGGCTACTGAGCAACTGAAATGTGGCTAGTATAACTAAGAAGCTGAATTTTATTGAATTTTAATTAATTAAAATTTAAATGTAGAGAGTCACATGTGGCTAGTGGCTACCATACTGGACATTGCAGAAACAGAGTATTTTCATCACCATAGAAAATTCTAGTGAATAGTGCTGCCCTAATAAATAGAACTGTTCTTTTTAAATAATCTCTTGCCCCTAGAAACTCTCTACTTCAGTAAAACTAATTTCCCTCTATCTAAAAAAAAGCTCCAAACCTTCCTTTCTCACATTGTTACCTTTACTTGCCACCGCAGGAGTGAACTATCCTACCCTTCCTGCCTTTGCCTACCTTCTTGACTGGGTGGTCTCGAACTCCTTGCAGTCTGGCTTCCTTCCCTACTGCTCACCTGTAATTAGTATGCTTGGCAAAAGTTTGGCCACGTCTCTCTCCCAGGAGTGACCTAAATTCTCTCTCCATCCACCTCTCTCCTGAGCTCTAGGCACTCATTTTCACTCTTTAGCATCTCAAAGTTACCACGTGTTTCAATGCTATCTCATCAGAGAAACCAGGTCAACTCTGAGAATTATTTTCGCCAAACCCTGAGATGGCTCATGTTATCATTGTTATCCCCACAAAACAATCACAGCACTTTCATGTTCCAGAAGGCAATCACCATTTCGGCAAGCACTGAAGGTAGTGTGAACCCCTGACCTTTGCAAGCTCAGAATGAAATGGAAAGGAATTCATGATGAGGCAGTTCCAGTCCTGAGCAGGAGGGCTTTGACGAGCTAGTTCATGTGCTAGTCAGACCCTTGTGAGAGAACTCTAGGCCAGCTTGCTAAAATTGAGCAGGAGAATTTGGAGACAGTCCAGATGAGAGCCACAAAAGCGAAGCATGACAAGAGTAATTGAAATTGTGTTACAGAGGCCGTCTATATTAGGCTCCTACTGAGTATCACGTGGAATGTAAAGCGAAGCATGACAAGAGTAATTGAAATTGTGTTACAGAGGCCGTCTATATTAGGCTCCTACTGAGTATCACGTGGAATGTAAAGCGAAGCATGACAAGAGTAATTGAAATTGTGTTACAGAGGCCGTCTATATTAGGCTCCTACTGAGTATCATGTGGAATGTTACAACACAAAGCATTGGGAACAGCTGTTCTGGGCCTTGACAAGAGACCGGAGAGAAGAAATGAGAACAGGTGTGAAATCAAGAATTTACCCTGGATATGGGGCAAAGTTGGGATGGTCAAAGAAGGATTCATGCTTATCCCAGGCTGAAGAGGAGCCTAAGTCCCCTCCAATCGGCAGCCCCAGTGCCTCCGCTCACCCGCATTTCCAGAGGAGCCTTCTGGTCATGTTAAGCTTGTGGTAAGGTATGGAACTTGAAGTTTGCCACAGAGAGCTCCTTAATAAGTTCCAAATATGGGTTAAATAGTTCTAAAAATGTGGTAAAAAGGATAGCTAAAAATATCGAGGTTTATAGAGTCTGTACAGAAGTTGCAAGAATGCAGTGATCTGGAAAAAGACTAGTAAATTCATTTCCTGGAGAAATGAAGCCGGGATTCAACTGCAGTGACAAAGGCAACTAAGCTGATGGCAGGTGTAATTACGTTAATGGAAACTGCAGGGATGAATATAAATGATTTCAAAGTGAAGCTTGGGGACGCCTGGGTGGCTCAGTTGGTTAAGCAGCTGCCTTCGGCTCAGGTCATGATCCCAGCGTCCTGGGATCGAGTCCCACATCGGGCTCCTTGCTCGGCAGGGAGCCTGCTTCTCCCTCTGCCTCTGCCTGCCATTCTGTCTGCCTGTGCTTGCTCTCTCGCCCTCTCTCTCTGATAAATAAATAAAATCTTTAAAAAAAATAAAAGTGAAGCTTGATTTTCTAGTTTCACTAAAAGGATCATCTAGATAGTTGGACAAGTGTCTTCAACGGGCTTGGCATCAGGAGCTCTGGGGTGAATTTCTGGAACTGCTTGCCTGGTGCTGGGTGAGTCAGGTTATCCCACAGGTTTTCCATTTCCTCCTTAGGAAATTGCTGGCAGGGAATGTTCTGCTTAAAGTGGAACCCTCCTGCACTGTCACCGGGCATGCAGCCTGTTGCAGCCACTCTGGAAAAGAGCATAGTGGTTCCTCCAAAAGCTAAAAACGGAACAACCCTAGGACCCAGCAATTGCACTTCTAGGTATTTACCCAAAGGACACAAAAATGCACATTCAGTGGGGTACAAACTTCGTGATGTTTATAGCACCATGAACAACTATAGCGAAACAATAGAGGGAGTCCCAATGTCCATTCACTGAAGAATGAAGAAAGAAGATGTGGGAGATCGATACACAATGGCATAGGCCCCAGCTTCACGAAGAATGAAATCTTACCATCTGCAAGGATGCAGATGGATCTAGAATGGTTTAAGCTAAGCTAAATCTGTAAGGAAAGACAAATACCCACTGACTTCACTCCTCTGGGATATCAGAAGGAACATAGATAAACATAGTGGGGGGAGGAAGATAGACAAATGAGGAAACAGACTCAGCCTTAGAGCACAAACTGAGGGTCGCTGGAGAGCAGGTGTGTGAGGGGAAAGGGTTAAATGGGTGATGGCATTAATAGGGAGGGTGGTGGTGATGAGCTCTGGTGGTGATGAGCTCTGGGTGTTCTATGGCAGGTGAGGAATCAGGAAATCCTATCCCTGAAGCAAAGGAATGAACACTGCAGGGAAACGAACTAGAATTTAAGTCAATGAAGAAAAGAAGGGGGCGCCTGGGTGGCTCAGAGGGTTAAGCCTCTGCTTTCAGCGCAGGTCATGATCTCAGGGTCCTGGGATTGAGTCCCGCATCGGCTCTCTGCTCAGCGAGAGTCTGCTTTCTCCTCTCTGTCTCTCTGTCTGCCTCTCTGCCTACTTGTGATCTCTGTCCATCAAATAAATAAATAAAATCTTTAAAAAAAGAAAAAGACTATGTTCTGCTTCATGAAGATTGAGGTAAAAATGGAGTGACTTTCGCTCTCTTATTCTGTAGATTATAGGTTTCAAACACTGTGGCAGGATACGCTAGTGTCTTACTACATAAGGAGTCTTTGGAAAGCTGCAGTGAAAGATTCAGATCTCAGAGCACGTTCATGTTCCATTGATATGTTGCTTACAGTTTGCCCGGGTAGGAAGGTAAGTGCAGAGAAATACGACAGAAGAGGACAGGAGGTGTTAACCATTCAGGAGGTAGCCTTCTTCCTTTCTCATGAAAGCCTTGGGCCAGTGTAATTTTGGAAGGTGCAGGGAATCCTGGAGCGTTGCAGCAGACAGGGGTGTTCCAGTTCTGGGGAGAGCTGACAGGGGTCCCAGAGGAGAGCAGAGTGCATTCTGCAGGAGAGGGTGGGCAGGGTTGGCTCCCCGGGTGGCCGCGTTTCTCACATGTGACAGTTGTGACAGGTCAGGGCTGGGAGCAGGTTCCTGGCTGAGGACAGGGGAGGCCCGGGTGCCGATCTGGCAGAGCCCCTTCTTCTGTGCCACCGGCCTCAGCCAACACACATGAGCTCCTCGTCTGTCCCCCTCCCTCCAGTTCAGACTTCTCCGCGTTGCCAGGCCAAGACGCTGGGTCGGGCTTCTTTCTTTGAGTGTGTGTGGGGTTTCAAAAGTTAGGTAGTGGAAATGACATCAGAACACGTGTTCCTCTTGTATTTCCTGCTCTCCTTTCAATCACTGAAGTGCGTCAGACCTGCTAGTGGAAGCAGAAGTTTGTGTGTTTTTCTTTCCTGTTTTAATTAAACAATGGGAAAACAGACTTCTGAAATAGTCAAAGAATCCTTTGTGCGGGTTCATGTTTTTCTTTTCCATGAACGCTTTCTCATATTAGAAATTATGTTTTAGGGGTGCCTGGTGTGGCTCAGTCAGTCAAGCATCTGCCTTTGGCTCAGGTCATGATCCCAGGGTCCTGAGATGGAGCCCCACATTGGGCTCCCTGCTCAGCGGGAAGCCTGCTTCTCCCTCTCCCACTCCCTCTGCCTGTGTTCCCTTTCTTGGTGTGTGTCTCTCTGTCAAATAATACATAAATTTTTTAAAATTAGGTTTTGAGGTAAAGCACAGCCTCAGAGCTGTAACAGGGTGCAGTGAGCTTTGTGAGGGGGAGAAATGGAGGAGTGTTTAGGAGCCTGGGGAGTGGCTTCCTGCAATCCCAGTGTTAGCCTTCCCTGGTGAGGCAGGGAAGGCGGTGTGTGTGTGTGTGTGTGTGTGTCTGCTCAGCTGCTCACCTGGTGGCCCATCCTGGACTCTGAAACCTGAGCCGGTGAGTCACTTGCGACTTGAACAGGGGAACTGATGAAGAACAGAGAATGAACCCTGGAGGGCGCCTGCACCCTTTGCACTTGGACAGCTCCATGGAGCAAAGGAGCTCATCTCCCGTGAGGTGTGTCAGGATCCCTGAGGGTGTCTGTTTTTGCTTCCTGGGAAGAGGTTGTGTTTTCATCCTTATCTGAACCAGAGCCATGTTTTCTGGTTATGGAGAACCAGACCTTTACATGACCATGTCATTATTATTCTTGTTATTTTAAGAAGGCAATCTAGACACTGACTTCGAGATACAAATATCCAAAGGAAAAACACAAGATCAAATATATATGAGGACTGAACTTGTGGGGCCTCTCATCAGGATGGGCAATGTTGGGCTGCCTGTATGAGAAAGAACACGGAATTCTATTTGGATAGATGTGTGCTCTGCCCACGTAGTGTTCTATTCTATCCTTTCCCTTACTTCTCTGAAGGGAAAATAGAGTGGTGACTGGAGCTGGGTGTCTGATTTGAAGGAACAGGAGATAAGAGATTTGAAAGAGCAATGTTCATGCTGATGTGGTGCTCCATGCCTAGGGAGTGAGGATTTGAAGCTTGGACTCAGAAGCATTGGTGTTCAGGGAGGATGTGGTTCGAGTTTCTTGCAGACAGAATTGCTCAGCTGGTCTGCCTAAACAGGCCCATTCCTGCCTTTTGGAGGGCAGCTTGAAGGTGGCTCGAAACTCTAGGGCACTGGAGGAAGGATCTAGAAGGGACACTGGGCTGGATCAGTGTGGACAAACCCAGGGAATTCCAGAGCTAACGATGAACACGTTTCTGAGACTGGAGTTGGCTTCTCTGTGAGCAGCATTGAGCTGCACTGGAAAGCAGTCTCTGGGTCTTAGGAGTCACCATGTCAGCAGGTGTGAGCCTGGCAGGGCAGTCAGATCAGATCGCTGGGAGACTGTAAGGCCTTGGTGGTGGCCTTCGCTCTTGATGCACAGGCCAGCTTGCTCCAGGGCCAGCCCTCCTGCTACAGACGTGATAGGAAACTTGCTTCCTGTTTGGTTCTCCAGCCCTCATCTCAGCAGGGGGCTTGGTGGGAAGCAGCCTACAGGCGGCATTATGGTTTCTTGCCCATTGTGTCCCTTGCTTCCTTGGACAAGGCACCACAGGTGTCCTCTGGCTGGTGCCTGTGAATTCAGCCAGGAGAAGCACTTCTTCCAGAGCCACACCCCTGAGGAATCCTCCACTTTCCTGTGCTGTGTGGAAGGGGCCGGTTTTCATTTGGAACTGAAATCTCAGCTCCTGCCATGAGGTTTCAAGGCCACATGGAACACCGGTCTCCTTGAAGCTGTAGTTCCACACGGGGCCTGACCTGTGAGACTGCGACCGATCCTGGGTGGCCTGCTGCTGCTGTTGCTGCTGCAGGTTCCTTCCTGAAAACTGTGCAGCAAAGCCTGATTTGTGATGACGTCCCAGGAAAGAGAGAGAGGTGCAAGATTCTGCCTAGCCCAGGAGGATGCCGGACGTCAATCACAGGTGGCTGGTGCAGGGAGGAGAGACGTCTGTTTCCCAGGACCATGGCTAGAGGGAGGTTTGGACCCTGGGATGCTTCTCTGCTCAGCTTTTCAGATGGGCACATCCGGCAAGGGGAGAATGTGTGTGTGCTCACCTGGAATTGAGGAAGGTGTCTGGTTTCAGGATTCATGTGCAACCGGATTCCTCTTATGGCTCATTTTCCTGATGGTCTTCAGGGTGCCATAGGTGAACCCATTGTCCCAGGCATCCTCGCTGTACACGAGCTCTGGTCACCTTTTCCCCCAGGGCTCTGGACTGGGAAATCAGAGGGATCCCATGGTGAAACTATCAGAGTAGGGTTCTGTTTCCCCCTTATCGAGATAGCCTGGTGACTGTGGTAACTGGTTTGGAAATAGAAAGCAGGAGACAGGGCTGGGGTGCTGAAGGGGAGACGGCGGTGATGCTTGCTATTCACATAGGGGCCAGGTGGGTCTTTACTAGGAAGTTAATGCTTGAGTCAAGTTCTAAAGAATGATGAAAGCGAATGGTCTCACGCCAAGAGCCTTCTAAAAGGAAGGGAAAGCATATGCAAAGGCCCTGGGGCAGGAGCATACCAGGTATATCCAGGAGCAGCAAGAAGGCCCTGTGGCCACAGGAGATAGCTTAGGACATGACTTCAGGAAGGTGACAACCAGGTGACAGAAAGTCATTGCAGGGCTGTGACCCCATGAGATTCTGTTTCAGTGAGCCATCCTGGCTACAGTGTTGAGAACAGATGACAAAGTGTTGAGGATGGGCAAGGAGGTCAATGATGAACTGTTTCCAGGAACTCAGGCAAGAGATGGGCTCCAGTGTGGACCAGAGAGGTGGCCTTGGAAGGAAGGGTTAGTCCTATCCTGGGTACCTATTGAAGATGAAGCTCAGAGGATTTGCCAATGTGTTCAAGATTGGGAATGGGAGAAAGGAGGAATTGAGGTAACTCCCAGCTCTTGTTAATTGTCCCGAGGGAGGTGAAAGAGGAGGTTTCTGGGGGTAAGAGATAGTCTATTCCACCTGCTGAGGAAGGTGCCTTTCACAGTGGCTCTGCTGTGCACTTCTACCCCCTCAGCAACTTTCAAGTACAAGTCTCCCCCATTTTTCTCAAAGTTCATGGTAAGACACTTGACTTTTTGGGAAGGTCTATGTTATTACCCAGGTCAATAGTAGCAAGAAACCTGAAGAGGATTTCCCTCTTATGAAAAAAGTCAAAAAGTGGGCATCACGTTCAGCATCTGTTTTGTGGGGAACCACCATAGAGGCAGCATGCACCCAGCCATCTCCTTCCTGGGCTCTGCTCTCTGCATTCTGCCACCAGCGCTTTGAAACATGTCTGTGCGCATCTGCTGTGCTTTATCTCCACTTATTTTGGGCATCCATTAGGATGTTATGTCCTGAGGCCTAGAAAGAGCCAAAGAGAAGGAACTTTTGGTGTCTGAGCATGCTCACTAATTTTTCTGTAGAAATGAATGGTAAGTTCTTTAATTACATCATTTTAGTTAGGTAAGTTCTTTTAGTTACATCTTAATAGTTATATCATTTACATCTTTAGTTACATCATTAGTTACAACATTTTAGTTAGGTAAGTTCTTTTTTATTACATCATTTCTGCTGTGAGAGCAGAAACACTGTACTTTCAAACAGCAGGGGAGCCTGTACCCCATCCTGCAGGGTTAGCGTTCGTCTCCATGCAGCACAGAACATTCCATGACTTGCAGATTTTATCACTCAAACATGGCACCTTTGGCCATCTTTACCCCTTTCCTCCCTTCCTTGAATCTGGTAACCACGAATCTGCTCTCAGTATGTATGCATTCAGTATTGTTTTGATTCCATGTGGAAAGTCCATGAGAGACTTTGGTGTTTGTATTTCTGTGTCTGAGTTACTTAGCATAATGCTCCCAAGGTCATTGTTTCCATGTCTGGTTATTGTGAATAACATGGGAGTGCATCTCTCTTTTTGAGAGAGTGTTTTGTGTTTTCCAAAGAAATACTCAGTAGAGCAATTACTGGGTCATGTGGTAGTTGTATTAATTTTTTTCCCCAGAACCTCCATAGCATTTGTCACAGTGGCTGCACCAATTTCCATTCCCACCAACAGCACACAAGGTCCCCTTGTGTTCACAACCTTGACCATACCTGGTGTCCATCTCTGGACACTGTCTCTGGATTGCCGTTCCCATGATTATGAGGTGATAGCTGATTGCATGTTTCCCTGATGACAATTAGTGGTGTTTAACAACTTTTTCAGTGTCTGTTGGCCACCTGTATGCCATCTTTGGAAATTATCTATTTACATATTCTCCCCAGTTTTTATTCGTTTTTTGTTTGGATTTGAAGGAGTGTTTTGTGTATTTTGGATATTAGCTTCTTCTCACACATACGATGTGCAGATATATTTTCTCATTGGGTAGGTTGGCTTTTAAGGGTTTGATGGGTTCTTTGGCCATGCAGAAATTTCAGTTTGGTGTCATTCCCTTTGTTTATTTTTGCTTTTGTTGTGTGATGTAAAAGACTCTTCACCAAAATAAATATCGAGAAACTTACTACCCGTGTTTTCTTCTTGGAGGTTTACGGATTCAGTTCTTATGTTCAAGTCATTCATCCATTCATAATCTTTATGTGTGATATAAGAAAGTAATCCAGTCACATTCTTCCACATTTAGTGTCCAGATTTCCCAGTACCATTCACTTAAGAGACAGTCCTTTCCCCATTGTATATTTTCTGCTGTGTCATAAGTTAAGACCACACATGTGTGGGTTAGTTTCTGAGATTTCTTTCTTTCCTTTCTTTTTTCTTTACTTTTTTCTTTTCCTTCCCTTCTCTTTCCCTCCCTCCCTACCTTTCTTTTCTTTCTTTCTTTCTTTCTTTCTTTCTTTCTTTCTTTCCTGTTTTACAGTTTATTTGTTGGGAAAATATTTTTCCTGTCGGAATATATGCACTGTAGACTTCATTGATGATGTCTTCCTACTCTTTGGTTGGACTTTTCTCTGACATCTGTGTTTTTGTAAATGAGTAGCTGGATCTATAGCTTTCACCAGGTTGAACATTTGGGCAGAACTACTTAAGTAGTGTTCTGTTCTTCCACCAGACACGAGATTGTGTCTGATTATCTTCTTTTGTGATGTTCGCAGTTGTGATGATGGATATCTATATTTCCTATTCTATGGTAGGTTTATTAAAGGTCATTTAATTTCTCTTAAAAATGCGGATTCTAAATCATCCTTATTTTATAATATGTATTTATATAAAACAGCATGTTTAAAGAAATGCATTTATTGGAAGCAACTGTTGGAACAGGACATCAATATTATTAATTCCCATTCAGAGTTAATAATTCTATCAGAGCTAAGTTTAAATATACCTTTAATAAATGAATGAATAAATGTGGCCAAAAATACTGTGATTATCAGTTTCTGAGCCTCCTACTGTGTTCCATTGACCTGTGCGTCTGTTTTTACACCAGTTCCATACTGTTTTGATGACAACAGCTTTGTAGTTTAGCTTGAAATCGGAGTGTGGTGACTCCAGGTCGCTTAATTGCTTGTTTGCTTGCTGTGTTTCTTTCTTCCTTTCTTATCAGTGAGATTATTTATATATTTATTTATTTATACGTAGTTTACATTTATATTCTAAAAGTTTTTATTTCACTTCTTTTTTTATTATGATCATATGTGTTATTTGTTTCAGGGGTACAAGTTTGAGATCCTTCCATTTTACACAGCACACAGTGCTCACCACAGCACATAACCTCCCCGTGCCCATCACCCAGCCACCCCAATTCCCTCACCCCCTCCCCTTTAGAAACCCTCAGTTTGTTTCTGAGTTTAAGTGTTTCTTATGCTTTGTCTCCCTCTCTGGTTTCATCTTGCTTCCTTTTTTCCTCTCTTCCCCTATGATCTTCTGTCTTGGTGCTTAAATTCTGCATATCAGTGAGATCATGTGATAATTGTCCTTCTCTGATTGACTTATTTTGCTTAGCATCATACCTTCTAGTTCCATCCATGCCATTCCAAATGGCAATATTTCATTTTTTTAAAGATTTTATTTATTTATTTGACAGAGATCACAGGCAGGCAGAGAGTCAGGCAGAGAGAGAGAAGGAAACAGACTCCCCGTTGAGCAGAGAGCCTGACCTGAGTCTCGATTCCAGGACCCTAAGATCATAACCTGAGCTGAAGGCAGAGGCTTAAACCATTGAGCCGCCCAAGCACCCCATGTTGAGCACTTTTTAATGTGTCTGTTGGCCATTTGGATGTCTTTGGAGAAATGTCTGTTCATGTCCTTGCCTATTTCTTGATTAAATTATTTGTTCTGTGGGTGTTGAGTTTGGTAAGTTCTTTCTAGATTTTGGATACTAGCCCTTTATCTGATATGTCATTTGGAAATATCTTCTCTTGTTCTCTTTGTTGTCTTTAGGTTTTGTTGACTGTTTCCTTTGTGTGCAAAAGCTTTCTATCTTGATGAAATCCCAGCAGTTCATTTTTGCTTTTGTTTCCTTCACCTTTGGAGATGTGTCTAGCAAGAATTTGCTCTGGCTGAAGTCAAAGAGGTTGCTGCCTCTGTTCTCCTCAGAGATTTGGATGAATTCTTGTCTCACATTGAGGTCTTTCACCCATTTGGAGTCTATTTTTTGTGTATGATATAAAGAAATGGTCCAGTTTCATTCTGCATTTGGCTGTCCTGTGTTCCCAGCACCATTTATTAAAGACACTTCTTTTTTCCCATTGGATATTATTTCCTTCCTTGAGAAAGATTGGTTGACCTTAGAATTAAGGGTCCATTTCTGGGCTCTCTATTCTGTTGCATTTATCTGTGTGTCTGTTTTTGTGCCAGTACCATGCTCTCTTGATAATGACAGCTTTGTAATAAAGCTTGAAGTGTGCAATTGGATTGCCACCAGCCTTGGTTTTCTTTTCAACATCCCTTTGGCTATTCAGGGTCTTCTCTGCTTCTATACAAATTTTGGCATTATTTATTCCAGTTCTGTGAAAAATGAGGATGGTATTTTGTTAGGGCTTGCATTGAATCTGTGGATTGGTTTAGAGAGCATAGACATTTTCACAATATTTGTTCTTCCAATCCATGAGCATGGAACATTTTTCCATTTCTTTGTGTCTTCCATATCTTTCATGACAATTCTATAGTTTTCTGAGTACAGATCCTTTGCCTCTTTGGTTAGATGGATTCTAAGTATCTTGTGGTTTTTGGTGTAATTATACATTGGGTGGACTCCTTAATTTCTCTTTCTCCTGTCGCATTGTTGCTGTAGACAAATGCAAGTGATTTCTGTGTATTGGTTTTATATCCTGCCACTTTACAGAATTCCTGGATGAGTTCTAGGAATTTGGGGGTGAAATCTTTTGGGTTTTCCACAGAAAGTATCCTATTGTCTGCAAAGGGTGAGAGTCTGACTTCGTTGCCAATTCAGATGCCTTTTTTGTTGTTGTTGTCTGATTGCTGAGGCTAGGAATTCTAGTACTATGTTGAACAATAGTGATGAGAATGGGCATCCCTGCTATCTTCCTGACCTGAAGGGAAAAGCTCTCAGTTTTTCCCCATTGGGAATGATGTTGTGGGTTTCCCATAGATGGCCTTTATGATGTGGAAGTATGTACCCTCTATCCCTGCTCAGTGAAGAGTTTTGATCAATAAAGGATGCTGTAATTTGTCAAATACTTTTTCTGCATCTACTGAGAGGATCCTATGGTTCTTGTTCTTTCTTCTATTAAGGTGGTGTATTCCATTGATTGATTTGCGGTTCTCGAACGACCCTTGCAGTCCAGGAATAAATCTCACTTGGTCGTGGTGAATCATCCTTTTAAAGTACTGTTGGATTCTATTGGCTACTATGTTGGTGATAATTTTTGCATCCGTATTCATCAGGGACAGTGGTCTGTAATTGTGCTTTTGGGTGGGGTCTTTTTCTGGTTTGGGGATCAAGGTAATGCTGGCCTCATTGAAAGGATTTGGAAGTTTTCCTTCTAGCTCTATTTTTTTGAAAAGTTTCAGAAGAATTGGTATTAAATCTTCTTTAAATGTTTGGTAGAATCCCCCTGGGAAGCCATCTAGTGCTGGGCTCTTGTTTCCTGGGGGATTTTTGGTGACTGCTTCAATTTCCTTGCTGATTATGGGGCTTTTCACGTTCCTTTTCTTCCTGGTTCAGCTTTGGTCATTTCTATTTTCTGGGAATGCATCCATTTCTTCAAGACTACCTGATTTGTTGACGTAGAGTTACCATCATATGTTATTATAATTGTAGTTCTTTGGTGTTGGGTGTGATCTCTCCTTCTTCATTCATGATTTTATTGATTTGGGTCCTTTTTCTTTTCTTCTGGAGATGTCTGGCCAGGGATGTATCAATCTTATTAATTCTTTCAAAGAACCAGTTCCTAGTTTCACTGATCTGTTCTACTATTCTTTTGGTTTCTACTTCATTGATTTCTGCTCTAATATTCATTATTTCTTTTCCCCTTCTGGGTTTAGGCTTTCTATGCTGCTCTTTCTCCAGCTCCTTTAGGTGTAGGATTAGGTTGTATTTTTGAGACCTTTCTTGGTTATTGAGAAAACCTTGTAGTGGGATGTACTTCCTTCTTAGGACTGGCTTTGCTGCATCCCAAAGATATTGAACAGTTGTGTTTTCATTCTCCTGTGTTTCCATGGATTTTTTAAGTTCATCTTGAATTGATAGTGGTTGACCCTCTAATTCTTTAGTAAGATGCTCTCTAGTCTCCATGTATTTGAGTTCTTTCCATCTTTCCTCTTCTGATTGAGTTTCATTTTCAAAGCATTGTGGTCTGAGAATATGCAGGGAATGACTCCAGTCTTTTGGGATGAGAATGAATATGGCGGCCTCCCAATCTCTGGCCCCAGAGCTGAGAGCTCAGGGCCCCACTCCTCAGTGTACTCTCACAGAAAAGCAGTCAATTATTCATGTTTCCCTGGTCTCTGTTTGCACTCTGTGCTCATCAGACTTGTGACCAAGCATTTCTATCTATGGCTGACCCCGTTTGGAGTCTCCAAACCCAGAAGACTCCTGCAGCATGCTCAGGCACCACTCCTCTTGGTGGAGGAAAGGGACTCTCTCCAGTTGTGCCACTTCTTGGGCCGCTTCTCAAAGAGCAGTGGCCAGACTGTGTTGTGGATCACAGTTTATGCCAACCCCCAGCTTAGAGCCCACTCCTGGGCTCACTCTTTGCAGCCGGCTTCCCTGCTCTGATACCTGGGAGCTCTGCTGCCCTCAAGCAGAGCTTGAGCTTCATCCTGGGACCCCCGAGGATCCTGACCTCACACTGTCCTTTTAAGGGTTCCACCCCCTGCTTAGCTTCCAGAGTGACATCCCTCACCAGAGCAGACTTCTAAATGTTCCAGTTGTTTTGTTCTTTGCCCTTAGCACTTGGCAGTAGCCGGCTGACGGAGGCTCCCTGCCCCCCATGGTTTATCTTCCTGCCTAACAACTTGAACTCACTTTTCTGTACTTCCTACCTTTCAGAAAGTGGTCACTTTTTTGTTTGTAGAGTTGAAGCTATTCTTTTATTTCTGCTTGAATTTGCAGGTGTTCAGAATGGCTCGGTAGGTATCTAGCTAAATTCCTTTCAGATGAAATGAAGGTCTCCTACTCCTCCACCATCTTGAACTCTCTCTTCTTCTTTCTCCAGATTGTTTTGGGTATTTGGGGTCTTTTCTGATTCCATACAAATTTTAGGACAGTCTTCTATTTCTTTGAATAATGCCATTGGAATTCAGAGAGGGATTTCATCACATCTGTAGATTGCTTTGGGTACAGCATACATGTTAACATTATTAACTCTTCCCATTAATGAGCATGACATATGCTTCCATTTATTTGTATCATATTCCAAACTTTTGGCCCATATATTCACCTACCAACACATGCATGTTTTTTCTTTTGCCTTTTTCCACCATGTGTTGAGTATACCAGGTCTTTCTCATTCTTGGTTATTTTGATTCCAAGGTTTTTTTTTCTTAATGTAATTGTCCATGGCATAGCTTTCTTAATTTCTCTTTGTAAAAGTTTTCCATCAGTATATAGAAATACAAGTTGTGGCACTTGGTTGGCTCAGTCAGTTAAATATCTGCCTTCAAGTCAGGTCATAATTCTGGAGTTCTGGGAATGAGCCCAGCATTGGGCTCCCTGCTCAGCAAAGAGTCTAATTTTCCCTGACCCTCTGCTGTGCCCCCTGCTGGTAATCTCTCTCTCTCTCTGTCAAATAAATACATTCTTTTAAAAAAAGAAATGCAACAGGTCTCTGTCTGTTGACAGTGTACCCTGCAGCTTTACTGAATTTGTTTATTCTAACAGGTGTGTGTATGTGTGTGTGTGTGTGTGTGTGTGTATTGTTTAGGGATTTCTACATATAGTATCATGTCATTTGCTCAGGCACCATTCCTCTTGGTGGAAGAAAGGGACCTCCATTTCTTGAAATGACCATTTTCTTTTCCTATTTAGATTTCATATCTTTTTTTTTTTTTTTTTTTGTCTAAATAGTTTGGTGAGGGCTTTCAATAGGATGATGAATGAAAGTGGTAAGAGTGAACATTTTTATCTTTTTCTTGCTGGTAGTGGGAAAGTTTTCAGCATTTCACCCTCCAGTATAACATCAGCTGCAGGCTTTTCATATAGGGTCTTTTTTTGGTTGAGGTATGTTTCCTCAGTACCCAGATGGCTTACAGTGTTTATCATGAATGCATATCGAATCTTGTCAAGTGTTCTTTCTTCATCTATTTTAACAATCCTCGGATTTTTGTCTTTTATTTTGTTAAGGTGGTATATGCTATTGGTGGATGTGCAGATGTGGAATCATCTTGCATCCCTGGAATAAATCCCGTGGGATCCTGTTGTGTGATTCTCCTCATGGGTGGTTGAATTGATGTTGCTGATAATTTGTTGAGGATTTTTGCATCTCTGTTCATGAGAGATATTGGCCTTTCCTTTTCTTGCAATGTCTTCATCTTGTTTGGGTAGCAGGGTACTGCTGCCTTCATAAAATGAGTTTGGACATATATCCTTGCTTCCTATCTTTTTTTTTTTAAACAAATAGCTTAAGTATTTTATTTGTTTGCAACTAAGCTTGTTAACACTATATAATGAAAATGTACAAAGAATAATGTTGCAGTTTTTGGTTAGATTTAAGTCAAAGACATTCATTAATAAGGAATCTTCGAATTTGAATATTCCAGAATTTCTCTAAGCCATCTGATCAGAACAACTGTCTCTGAATATTACCTTACTTTGGAAGGTACTGGCATACACTTGAATTAAACTCAGAATTTTTCAAAATAAGCCCTAATTAATAAAATTATTCTATATTCAAACTAAAACAATTTTAATAGAACTTTCCTTTCCAGAAACAATAATAAAGGAAACAAGGCATTTTGTAAAATGTGGTCCTGAACAAGTCACAGTAAAAAATAAATGTATACTTAACTTCCACCTCCTCAAAACAGAGGCTACTTTCTGTTCCACAGCCTTGGAACAAGGTGAAGAACAGTCTGTAAGCAACTTTGGGCAGGGGGTTGCCAAAACAAAGCTCAAGCAGTTGAACATGGTCACTTCTTAAAAAGAATTTGGGGGAGCCTGACCAAAGGATCCAAATTCTGCTTTTAATAACCGATAAAAGGCGAAGTGGCTCCTCCCAAGTAGCAGTGCCACCAGGGGCTGGCCCAGCCCCACGCTCACCTGTGTTGTGCTCCCAAGCAAATCCTGATGCTCCTGCTCCAGGGAGACCTTTTCTTTCTAGAGGTTCAGTGTCCTGGGAGCTCTCTGTGGGAATGAGGTGAGCACAGACTCCACGTGGGTATTTTAAGGCTTGGAGTCAAAGTATTTTTCAACACGGCTAGGCAGAGTCCATGTGTCAAACGGCCCGCCTCCAGTTTGTCCTAATTCCTCACCAAGCATTTGTAGACCTAGGACCACAGACCTTTGCTATATTGTCATAACCACATCTAATGTCCATCCTAACTTATGACTCATATTCTGTGCCTGGAAACAGTCCCTATATTTAACAATAATACTACAACATAAAACAATCTACCGTTACAACTTATATGGTCACAAAACATTAATGATCTTCTGTAGACCAAGCAAATGTTTTTAACCATAATTGTCGTGCATCAAATTCACAGCCAGAATCCCCAAGATCAAAAAAATTTGCACAATACAAATAATAACTTAAAACACACACACATACATATACACACACTCTCACACACACTTCTTACAGAACTGTGCTTGGGGAAACTCCATTTGTTGAGTGCCACTGAGGGCATATTTTGCTAAACTGCTGCTCCAGGTACTTTTGTTTGGAAAATCTATCACAGTAGGGCACAGCTGTTTATTGGATGAGCAGAAAAGAAAGATATGCTTGTGGCAACCAGAAAGTTTTAAGGTCTTTCAAGTTGTATAAAATGGACCTGCAGAAACGTTTAAGTGTTCTCAGGATGCAAAGTTGGAGCTGAAATGTGATACAAACCAGTTGCAAAAAGTGTACAGCAGCCATCTCTTGAGGTCAAACCTGGTACCAGATATGCAAGAAAGCTTCAGGACACATAGCTTGTTGGCCTTGTCCCATATCGTCGCATAATCTGATCATGTGTGAATTTCACAAAAGATTCATATTGTTCTGCTAGTTTGGTATTGAGGATTTGCTCATACTCCTCCCGAATTTTATCTTCATAGTCTTTTAAGAGACGCTCACATATTATTCCAACTTGTCGGAGGGTAAAGGTGGGCTGGTCCTTCTTCATCCAGGAGGAACCTGGAGAACTAGGTGCCGTGAGTGCTGAGGAATGAGGCTGACTTTCCGAAGTACAAGCTTCACTCTGGTTAAGAACTACTTCTAAATGTCTCCACCTCTGATAACGACTATATTCTTGTTTCATGTTCTGAAAAATTTGTTCCGGTGTTGGAAGGCGCCGCTCGCTGCCGGGTGGGGCGGGCTGCTGCAGAGTCGGCGGTGGGGTCTGCGTCTGGAGAAGCGGCGGCGGCTCAGCGTCCGGGGGCCTGAGGCCCGGAGTGGGGCCAGGCAGAGGGGCGCAGCGCCGCCGCTTCGGGGAACCAGGGCTCAGCAGCGCCGCCTCGAACTCCATGGGCCGCTTCAACGTCGCCCTGCACGCCATGCCGCTGATGGGCCAGGAACCAGGAGCGGACGCGGAGGTAACTGCGGCCCAACCTCCGGCTCCTCAGCGGAGCTCGCAAGCCAAGCCGGCTCCAATGGCGCCTCCAGCCCTTGCTTCCTATCTTTTAAACAATTTGACAACGGCTGGTATTACTACTTCTTCTACTGTCTGGTTGAACTCCTCAGTGAAACTGTCTGGTCTTGGGCATTTGTTTGTTGGGAGGATTTGGTTATTGAATCAATGTTTTTACTAGTGATCAGTTTGTTTAGATGTTTTTTTTTTTTTTTTTTTTTTTTTTTCACAGTTCAGTTTTCCTAGGTTTTTGTTAGGATCTTATCTATTCCTTCTAGGTCCAAGGTGTTGGCCTCTACTTGCTCCTAGTACTCTCTTAAGATCCTTTGTATTTTTGTGGTATTCATTGTAATAGCTCATGTTTCTTTTCTTTATTTTTTTTAATTAATTTATTTATTTATCAGAGAAGGGGGGGGGGAGAGAGCGCCCACAGGCAGACAGAATGGCAGGCAGAGGCAGAGGGAGAAGCAGGCTCCCAGCCCAGCAAGGAGCCCGATGTGGGACTCGATCCTAGGACACCAGGATCATGACCCCAGCCGAAAGCAGCTGCCCAACCAACTGAGCCACCCAGGCATCCCTCTTTTCTTTCTTTTAAGTTTTCACATTTTTAAATATAAATTCCATTAGCCAAAGTATAGTTTTTGATGTAATGGTCAATGATTCATTACTTACATATAACACTCAGGGCTCATCACCACATGTCCCCTCCTTAATACCCATCACCCAGTTTCCCTGCTCCCCAACCTACCTCTCCTCCAGTTTGTTTCCTATGATTAAGAGTCTCTCATGGTTTGTCTCCCTCTCTGATTTCTTCCCATTCAGTTTTCCCTCCCTTCCCCTGTGGTCCTTCACACTATACATCGCGTTCCACAAATGAGTGAAACCATATGATAATTGTTATCTGCTTGACTCATTTCATATAGCATAACCCCCTCCAGTTCCATCCATGCCAATGCAAATGGTAGGTATTCATCCCTTCTAATGGCTGAGTAATATTCTATGGTAGGTATGTACCACATCTTTATCCATTCTTCTGTTGAAGGACATCTCAGCTCCTTCCACAGGTCAGCTCCTGTGGACATTGCTGCTATGAACATTGGGGTGCATGTATCCATTCTTTTCACTGCATCTGTATCTTTGGGGTAAATACTCAGGAGTGCAATTGCTGGGTCATAGGCTAGCTCTTTTTTTTAACTCTTTGAGGAACCTCCATGCTATTTTCCAGAGTGACTGCACTATCCTGCATTCCCACCAACAGTGTAAGAGGGCTCCCTTTTCTCCATATCCTCTCCCACACTTGTTTCATGTCTTGTTAATTTTACCCATTGTACAAGTTGTAAGGTGGTGTTCCATTGTGGTTTTGAATTTCCTGGCAAATGATATGGAGCATTTTTTCATGGTCTGTTGGACATTCGGATGTCTTCTTTGGAGAAGTGTCTCTTCCTGTCTTCTGCCCATTTCTTGAGTAGATTCTTTGGTTTTGGGGTGTTGAGTTTAAGAAGTTCTTTGTAGATCTTGGATACCAGACTTTTATCTGTAATGCCATTTGCCATTATCTTCTCCCATTCTGTAGGCTGCCTTTTAGTTTTGTTCATTGTTTTCCTTTGCTGTGCAGAAGCTTTTTATCTTGATGAAGTCCCAGTAGTTCATTTTTGCTTTCGTTTCCCTGGCCTTTAGAGACATGTCTTGCAAGAAGTTGCAGTGTCCAAGGTTGAAGAGGTTGCTGCTTGTGTTCTCCTCTAGGATCTTGATGTGAGACAGGAATAGATTATCTTTCTTTCCTGATATATTTGAGTCTTCTCTCTTTCTTGGTGAGTCTATCTAAAAGTTCATCAGTTTTGTTTATCTTTCCAAAAAAGGCAGCTCTTATTTTCACTGACCTTTTGTCTTTTTTGTCTCCATTGGATTTATTTCCACATTCCTTTTTATTGTTTCCTTATTTCCACTGCTATGGAGCTTTGCTCTTCTTTTCTTTTCTTCCCACTTCTTTCCCATGTAAAATTATGTTGATTATTAGAGAACCTATGTATGGTATATAAGTATGATACCTCAGGATATTTGGAATGAGTTCTCAGGAGATTTGTTTAGTAACCTAATGGAAAGTGCCTGAGTTCTCCCAAGACTTGGATTCATGTCTCAGGAGATTTTGACTGAGATCTCATGAGATTTGGAGTAAGATCTCAAGAGTTTTGGATAGAGATCTCTCGAGATTTGCACCGAGGTCTCATGAGATTGTGAATAAGTTCTCACAAGATTTGGGTAGTAATCTTGTGAGAAGTGCCTGAGTTCTCACATGATTTGGACTGAGATTTCAGGAGATTTGGACTGACCGCTCATGCCATTTGGGGAGAAATCCCATTAGATGTGCCTGACATCTCAGGAGTTTTTGGACTGAGGTATCATGAGACTTAGAGATCTTATGTGATTTAACTTAAATCTCATGATACTTGGAATGATTTCTCATGAGATTTGTGTAGAAATCTCATGGGAAGTGCTCAAGTTCTCACGAGATTTGGTCTGAGATCTCACGAGATTTGCACCAAGATTTCTTGATATCTGGACTGAGATCTCATGGGACTTGACTGAAATCTCACGAGATTTGGGCCAAGATCTCATGAGATTTGGACATAGATCATGAGTTTCCCCGAGAGGTCATGATATTTGAAATGAGTTCTCACCAGATTTCTACCCAAGTTAACAGTATTTCCTATCATCTCCTGAAGAAATGTCCCTGTTTGTCAGATCAAGTAGTGAAAGTTAGTATGTAGCTGCAACTTTGTAATCTAAGTATCAAAATGTGGAAAACAGTGACCTCTAATATTTGGCAAGTATGTTATCTCTTATTTAGGAGTTTCTCTTTCCTTGTGCACACACACACACACACACACACACACACAAAACCTTAATGGAAATTTTTCACATAAAAGTTTATCAGTATTCCAGAAAATTCTACAACTAAGCAAGTCAGTTTTAAAATATTCTTAAGTCTTTAAAATAACCAGAGAGCAATTAAAGAGGCTTCAAATTCTATCTTTAAAAGGAAATTCTTTTCTTAAAAGATTTTATTTATTTATTTGACAGAGAGATACACAGTAAGAGAGAAAATATAAGCAGGGGAAGTGGGAGTGGGAGAATCAGGCTTCCTGCGAGCCGGGAGCCTGATGGGGGCTGGATCTCAGGACCCTGGGATCATTACCAGAGCCAAAGGCAGGTGTTTAATGACTGAGCTACACAGGCACCGCCAAAGAGAATTCTTAGCATTAAAAAATTATTGATCTGATGAGGGCATGTTTCATTTATATGTCTTGGAGCTCTAGTTACATGGTGTTTCTGCTTCAAAACCTTCCATTCTGACAAATATCAGTTTGTTTTTTTAAAAAAGACACCAGCGAGTCATAAAAAAGAACACTATAGATCAAAATCCCAAGGTATACATACTCTTATTTTCCACTGGTTTTCTCTATGTTTATTTTTCTCTTGTTCTTATTTGAATAAATGGTTCTCACAAAGTAGATGCTTGTATACTTGATAGAACTACTGTAGTACTGTAGTCTTTTCAGAATTTATGGGAAGAAGCAGCACTAAGTGATAATTAATTTTGTTGTTTTAATACACCTTGTAAAAGATAATGCTTGGGGTGCCTGGCTGGCTCAATCAAAAGAGCATGTGACTCTTGATCTCAGAGTCATAAGTTTGAGCCCCATGTTGGATGTAGAGATTATGTAAAATAAACAAACTTTTAAAAAATCATGCCCTATAAAACAGAGTAATAACTATCTTAGTGTTTTGTGTTTAAAACCATTATCTTTCTCTAAATATATGCCTATGTATTAACAAGGTTATGATGGAATAGAGTGAAAGGGAAATGGAGATATCTAGGTACGATGAATACCAGTCCCCTGCTACTTTTACTGCTCTTTCTCCCTACTCCATTCACTGCCTTTCTAAAGATGCATTAAGCAACAATAAAAATTGCTTTCATGTTTTTGTTGTCCACCTACAAACATAATTTCTGTAAATGCCATAAACTTCTTTTTAAAAAGAAGCTGGAAAAACCCAATGGTCAACGTCTGGGGGCCAGATCTATCGGCGTTGGAATTGAGCTCAGCTATTTTCCAGTTGTATAGCTTTGACACATCCCTTACTCTCTTTAAACTTTGGTGTCTTTTTGGCATTAAATAGGGATGCCTACTGTGATGGTTAATTTTATGTGTTGAACTTGACTGGGATACCGAGACATTGACCAAACATTTTGGATGTGTCTATAAGGCTGTTTATTGATGAGATTAACATTCGAATCCATAAACTAAGGAAAGTAGGTTGCCCTCTCCAGTGTGGGTGGCATTATCCCATCTACTGAAGGCCTGACTAGAATAAAAAGGCAATCCCCATTTCTTTCTTGCAACATGGTATTATACATATTTCTTCATATCATGAACCACCTTTCTACTTTTAGATTTTATGATTTTGACTACTTTAGCAATTTCATATGAGTAGAATATACAGTATTGACTGTTCTTTTGTGACTGTTTTATTTCACATAGCACAATGTTCTCGAGTTTTATCTATGTTGTATTATGTTACAGAATTTCCCTTTTTAAAGGTGGTATAATATTCCATTGTATGTATATACTACATTTCCTTTATCCATTCATTTGTCAGTTTTGGTTGCTTCTATCTCTTGACTATTGTAAATAATGAAGCAATGAATGTGGGTGTGCAAATACCTCTTTGAAATCCTGCTTTGAGTTCTTTCGAATGACATTGTATTTGTAGTATGCTAGTATACCCCCTCTTATCTGGCCATCCGACTTGGTGTTCTCCTAGATTTGTTTGCTTTTTCTAAACACAAACATTGCAGTTGGACTTGGGGCCATGGATCCTGATGAACTACATCCCTGTGGGACCTCAGAACGCACACCTGGGCACCAAGCACCTGGTAAACACACAATGATAGAAGCAAAAGAGAAACCAATTTGTGTAACGTTAACCTAACTTTGTGTGAAGAATGAAGCCACTTATTTACCTTACCTTCACTGTAAAATTTCCTTCTCCTTGATTTGTCTTTTTCTCAGAAGAAAGCCCTTTCAGAGTTAGCTAACTTTTCCCTATGATCATATAGCATTCATTTCCATTCCTATCTTCTCCTTTTTTGGCTTTACTGTTGAAGGGTAGTAATAAGAACTAACCTTTTTTGAATACTTCTATCAGACACTGATATATATATATATATATATATATATATATACACACACACATATATGTGTATATATATTTCCTTATTTCATATATATATGAATGTATATATGTATGTATACATACATATATATGTGTATATATATATATATATTTAAGATTTTATTTATCCATTTGACAGAGAGAGATCACAAGTAGGCAGAGAGGCAGGCAGAGAGAGAGAGGAGGAAGCAGGCTCCCTGCTGAGCAGAGAGCCCGATGTGGGGCTCAATCCCAGGACCCTGAGATCATGACCTGAGCCAAAGGCAGCGGCTTAACCCACTGAGCCACCCAGGCGCCCCTTGTATATATATATTTTGTATGTTAACTCTTTTGTATGATAATTCATTTAATCCTCACAAAAGCCCATGAAGAGATCCTATTTTTAGCTACATTTTACCAATAAGAAACTGATGTACTGAGAGATTGAGTTTTTCAAGGATATTCAGGTGTGTAAAGATATAGGCTAGGGCTTATGGCAGACAGGATGGAGATGACTTTAGAGCAGCACTTGGAAGACACAAGTCTTGGAAGACAACCCCATTCTTGGGGTTCTGTGCACAGATTCACAAAGACTTGATTTGGGCTGCCATGGGGCCTTGTCAGATGAGCATGCTGGGGTGATCTCTCTTCTAGCCCAGAAAGCAGCTAAGCTAACCTCACACCCCACTGACATTCCTGTGGTTGTCAAGAATCAGATAATGGGAACATTATGATCTGGGAACATGATGGCATCACAGTGGCTGTGCACAAAATGGCTCTTGATGTCTCACAGCAGTTCTCCAGCAGCCTGTCATAGGAGTTCAATCCTGCCTATGTTAATTATCTTACAAAAGTATGAAAGTTCCAGCAGTTAGTCCATTTGTTTAGGTGCATTGGGCAATTTTCTATTAATTTTAGAGTAAGTGTTTTGGGACACTCAGTGGACTGACCTACCAAAATATTAGTAAGAGAAGACCATGTTTTGGGGCACCTGGGTGGCTCAGGGGGTTGGGCATCTGCCTTTGGCTCAGGTCATGATCTTGGGGTCCTGGGATCGAGCCCCGAATTGGGCTCTCTGCTCAGTGGGGAACCTACTTCTTCCTCTCTCTCTGCCTGCCTCTGTCTACTTGTGATCTCTCTCTGTGTCAAATAAATAAATAAAATCTTAAAAAAAAAAAAAAGATTAGCACCTGGGTGGCTCAGTGGTTTAAAGCCTCTACCTTCGGCTTGGGTCATGATCCCGGGGTCCTGGGATCAAGCCCCACATCGGGCTCTCTGCTCCACGGGGAGCCAGCTTCCTCCTCTCTCTCTGCCTGCCTCTCTGCCTACTTGTAATCTCTGTCTGTCAAATAAATGAATAAAATCTTTAAAAAAAGAAACAAGAAAAGACCATGTTCTGAAACATGGTTCAGGTCACTTTGTATATAAAATTTTGTGATGTTCAATAAATCAGTTGGAGGAAGAGACAAGTATATAAAAATAGAGTGATAGGTACACAGAAAATTGAGCAAATAAAAAAAGTACACTTAACTCCAGGGGAAAAAAAAAAACAAAAAAATACAAAAAGAAAGGAATGTAATTATTTCTATTATTTGGTTCAGCTATGAATAATATTTGCATAATAACACTAATGATTTAAGAAAAATTATGACATAACTATATTGTGAGGACAAGGGGAGCGGAGGTATATGGTCATGAGTAGGTGTTTTAAGACCACAGAACTTTCATCATCCGTGTATGAAATCAACAGATTGTTCTGAAATTGGTGTATGAAGAAAAAGCAAGATAAGCATATTTTTGGAAATATAACAAGAAAGAGGTAAAATAGTCATGTCAGTTTCTTAGAGCCATATGACAGTATTTCTGCCAGACATATTTAAGTAAGAAGGGGTATTAGTTCATAGAACAAGTCCTAGAACTATATCACAGAACCGGCCTAGTTAGGGGGCTACTGCAGCTGCCCCCAGAACCCTTGCATCCGCTGTCACCAGGAAACTCAATCTGCTAAAACTAACCCCAGAATGTATTGCCTCTGCTGTACTCACACTAGCAAAAATGGACTCTAGCCACTCAGCTGATTTCCTCACATTCTTTTCTTCTAAATCAAAGTACATGAACCTTACTCACATTCCCCATTTCTGTAGCAAGGGTGGCTGGGATTTTTCTCCTAATTCCACTTTGGTAAAGTGGGGTTCACTAATGGGGGGTTGTCAAACTATGGAGAATGCTTTTCATGAATATAGGCATATCTATGTTTGTAAATTCACAGACCATCTTCGGAAGGGCATGTGTAGAAGTGGCACTAGTGATTGACTTCTGACAGGAGAACAAAATGGCTGGAGGCAAGGTTAAGTGGGATTCATTATCTTTTGAATTTTGTTCTATGTGCTTCTAGTACCAATTCAAAGACCAAATACAGGGGCACTTAGGCGGCTCAGTTGTTTGAGCATCTGACTCTTGATCTCAGCTCAGGTCTTGATCTAAAGATCATGAGTTTAAAACCTAAGTTGGGCTCCACGCTGGGTGTGAAGCCTACCTAAAATAAATAAATAAAAGTGTGTAGCATCAAAAACAAAAGACAAAAAATAAATACAATTTTTTTAACACCTGGAATTAACTCCTATCTATGAAGGCTGAAGAGATAAAGAATGAGAGAGAATTAAATTTGAAGCCTGAGTGCAGCAGGTGCTTGGAGCTCCTCTGTTACCCATACTTGTCTACATCTTCACTTTTCTTGTTTTGTGAAGGATAGTACCTTTAGTTTCCTATTTACAGATCTGTGGTTTACCAAGCAGGTTTTTTGTTATGCCAAACGTTCTCATATTTTCAAGGTTCTTTGCTTGGAATAGATTCATTATATTCTACTAAATATTCAAAATGTGTAAGTTATGAAAAGTGGAAGGACTTTCAATAAGAGCTATTTTTTTCAGGAGTCTAGAACTAGTTATGCCTGAGAGTTTTATAATGGCTGTATGTAGTCTTGGCCGTGTGCAGAACGCATGCACATATATTATCTATTACTTGATCCTTTGCACAAGAGCTCCATGTGATCCTTGCTATTCTTAGCTTTGTCCAAGATCTAAAATTAGAACCAGGCTAATATTACATTTCACTTGATTGCCAGTCTGACCAAGGATTTTAATCATCCCGGAGCCACACTGAAAACACTTCTCCCTGAAATCCTCTCTTTAGCTGGTCATCGCTAACTTGGACCATGTCAGCTTCTGCATCCACTGACAATGGTAAGTATTTTTCAAAAACATTTCTTCCCCATTCTTCACATAGAAAAGAGATGGCTGATGATGGCTTTACTGTGTCTGAATTTACTAGAATATACAAATGAATTTGGAATTGAACTTAAAAGTCTCTTGTGGGGTTTTATAGTCATGCGAGTAATTGTTTTCCTCTGGAATATTGATTTCCCTCAAAGTTAGAAACATTTGTTTGTTTGTGGTATTTTTCCTTTCTTTCTTTCTTTTGCCTTCAGAAAGTGGCATGTCCTTGCCAAACAGTGTGCTTTTCTGTTATAGTAATAATCAAGGTAGAGAACACAATTCTATGCTGGAAGGAGAAATACATATATCATTACTGACTTTTTTTCCTCAAAGGGAAATTGGTCGTGGTTGTAGGAAAGCTGATGGCTGAATGGAGTTCAGTGGCAAACTGAAATGTGAGCATATGAATGGTTATATATGTTTAAGAATGTATCTCCCTGATATGAGGAAGTGGAGATGCAACGTGGGGGGCTTGGGGGTAGGAAAAGAATAAATGAAACAAAATGGGATCTCGAGGGAGACAAACCATAAGAGACTCTTAATCTCACAAAACAAACTGAGGGTTGATGGGGGAGGAGGTTCGGGAGAGGGGGGTGGAATTATGGACATTGGGGAGGGTATGTGCTTTGGTGAGTGCTGTGAAGTGTGTAAGCCTGACGATTCACAGACCTGTACCCCTGGGGCTAAAAATACATGATATGTTTATAAAAAAAATTTTAAAAATTAAAAAAAGAAATACACATTTACATGTAGATACTTGGGATATTTAAAAATGTTTTATTATGTGATAAACGCTTCAAACTTGCTAAAATCTGAAACAATAAATTGTAGGTTGACTGTGATGTCCCCAGGGACTTGGATTATCAGCATATATATCCCAAGGTTTCTCGATGGTAAAAAGATTTTGCAGGCTGTTTCTGTGGAAACAGCGCATGCTTTGCTTAAAAATAGAGATATTTTCCTACTAATATTCTGCATATTGGCAATTATATATCCATCCTCATGTTTTAAATATTTTTGTCCTCTGTAATAGTTATTTTGCCACTCCTCTCTGTCTTGGTCTGTCTCACACTGCATACTTTTAAGGAAATCAGCAATTTAGAAAAGATGAATAATGAAAAGCAATAATCTCTACCTCATTCTATCACTCTAGAAGTAAGCATTTTAACCATTTCAGGATTCAGTCTTCATTGTTTATCTCCATAGGTCCTGTTTTTTGTTTTGTTTTGTTTCAATGGTGGTTATTATTTCTTACCAACTTTAGGCATTATCTATGGAACTGCATTGTGAAAGATGATGCTTAAGTTCACTTACACCTCCATCGGGTTACATTTTATTTTAAGTTTCTCCCTTGATTACCTTTATAACTTGAAACAAATGCTTCAATCTCTAATTCTCATTCTGTAAAATATAGTGTCTATGACTCCCCACTTTGAATATGTGGCTATTAGTGTTCTTTCCTTCTACTTCTCTATTTCCTTTTTCCACATTCTGTTTAAGTATGTATTTTATATTTTCTTTTTTTTAAACATATGGGGTTTTTTTTTTTTTAAGATTTTAGTTATTTATTTGACAGAGATCACAAGTAGCCAGAGAGGAAGGCAGAGAGAGAGAAAGGGAAGCAGGCTCCCTGCCGAGCAGAGAGTCTGAAGCAGGGCTCAATCCCAGGACCCTGAGATCATGACCAGAGCCGAAGGCAGAAGCTTAACCCACTGAGCCACTCAGGCGCCCCTTATTTTATATTTTCAAGTTGTTATACTTAATACATTCTGTTCTTTAGCCATAAATAAGTCATCCTTGCTTTTTGATAGGTTGATTTATTTAAAATTTGATTTCCATCACTCAAAATGAAACTCTGTAGTCATTCATTTGGAAAGCCCCTGGATATAACTAACCTACTGTTTTATTTTTCTCTATGGATCTACATGTTCTGAACTTTTCATATAAATGGGATCATACGTGGTCTCTTGTGTCTAGCCTCTTTCACTGAGCACACTTTCACTCAAAGTTTATCCATGATGTAGTATGTATTGGTACTTACTCTTTTTTATGGCCAAATAATATTCCATTGTATGGATATATCCCATTTTGTTTATCCATTTATCCATTGACAGCCAGTTGTTTCCATTTTTTGGCTGTTCTGAATAACGCTACTTCAAATTTCAGGTAGAAGTTTTTTTTTCACCTTTTTTTTTTTTTTTTTTTTAGTAATCTCATTGTATATATTTACTGATATAATCTAAAAACTGTCTCCAGCTTTACTGAGGTACACGTGTAAGGTGTACAGTGTGCTGATTTGATACATTTATATATTGCACAATGATTATTGCCATGGCATTGGCTCACACCTTCATCCTGTCACATGATTGCTTTTTGTGGTGTATGTAATAGAGGATTACAGTTCTGTGTCTTTGGATGAGTTTATACCTGCAGGTTCCTGACATCCTAATTACAACATGAAATACCCCCATCGCTTTAAGCGTGTTGAGTGTCTCTTTCTGCTGATTTCCACCACCCGGGTGCTTGTGTGTCTTTTATTTTTCTTTCACGGAGCATGTTTCTGAAGTGCATCCGTGTTGTGTAGATCTCAAATCCCTCGTATGGGAATCATTGTGAATCATTATAGTATGTGACCTTTTGTATCTGGCTTCACTCATTAGGTTCTTTGTGGAGATGAAGAACTAAAAGAACTAGCAGTGAAGCTTGTGGAAAGAATTTGAGATTCCATAATGGGACAAAGGGAGTAGATGTTAAATCTTGGCAGCAGACAAAATAGACTGTGTTGTGACCAACAGAATGGTCTGGGAGAGCCTTCCAATCAGAGCATATGCTGAGTTAGAAGGAAGGTACGGGGTGATCTGTGTACATCAGGGAAGCAGGATAGGCACCATCCTGGGATCCTGGAGCCACAGCCATGTGTCTCTTGGAAGAGCTGCTCTTGACTTCCACCCCAGCTAATTGCTGTTGTTTGGCTTTCTTGAGTTTTGTTCTGTGGTTCTTGAACCAAACCTGCAGTACAGTGGGATGGATCTCCAGTTTTGAGGCCATTTCTTTCTGAAGAATTTCTTTCTTGTTCTTGCTGAACAAGAATTCCAAATTGGCTAGTTGTTTCTTAGTGAGCATGGTTTGTTTCTTTTGTGAATGCCTCTGGTGCTTTCCCTTAGGAAGGTGTCCTGTGCCTGACATCCCGAGATCTAGCTGTGTCCCCATGCTCTGGTTCTGTGTCAAGCCAGATAGAAGTTTTTGTGTGAACATATGTTTTTAGTTCTCTTGTGTATAAATCTAGGCATGGATCTTTTTGTATTTTATACTTTCTTGTTTTTTCCCATTTTTATACTAGACATGCCTCTAATAAACAATAGACAGAATTTTGTCTTTTATTTAATTGGACAGTCTTTGTGTATTAACTTGCAACACTTAGTAATCAGGAAAATATAAATTTGCGACCATAATGAGATTTTATGCAGTAGTTTGTTAGTAAGGATGTGCATCAACAGGGACCCTTATACAGTTGTAGTAAGAGTATAAATGGGCACAATCACTTTGGAAAACAATTTGGCTCTATCTTATAAATTTGAACATTCACATATAGTATGATCCAACAGTTCTTTCTAGGTATAGACCCAATAGAAGCAATACCACTTGAGCACCGTAAAGATAAGGACAAGAATTTTGGAAACAATATTGCTCATAATAGCAAAACCCTGGTACCCAAATACCCACATTCATTGGGACAGAAAAATTAAATTATGGCATAGTCATACATTTTGGAGATCATGGCATATCATTATTGAAATGTTTTACTTTATGAAGCTATATAATTTCCCATGATATGGATGTGCTATAATTTACTGATTGAAATTTATATTGTGGTGTACTTGGGTGGCTCAGTAGGTTAAGCATCTGCCTTCGGCTCAGGTCATGATCCCAGGGTCCTGGGATGGAGCCCTGCATCAGGCTCCCTGCTCAGTGGGGAGCCTGTTTCTCCCTCTCCCTCCACCCACCTCCATGTCCTCCCCCACTCATGTTCTCTCTCTCACTCTACTCTCTTTCCCTCAAATAAATAAATAAAATCTTGAAAGAGAAAAAGTGTCCATGGCATAGTATTTTTATGAGGATTATTAAGTGAAAGATGATATGTAAGTGTACAAAATAGTCTTGGGAACATGGAAAGGGTACAATAAACATAAGTTATTATGATCATTTCTGGACCTAGTGAACATTCTGAAACACGTTTTTTCCTCCACTACAATTAGGTCCTTTTTGAGATGGCATCTGTGACTCAGCTATTCAGAACCTAATGAAGTTGGTGACTCTGTGACAATGTGGAGAAATCATGTCAGAAAATGCAGTTTGTACTGGGGCTGTCAATGCTGTGAAGGAAGTTTGGGAAGAAAGAATAAAGAAACACAATGAAGACCTGAAGCGAGAGAAGGAATTTCAACAGAAGTATGCTTTAACGTGTTTGTTATTTATATTTGGTGAAAATTCAGAACATCATCATTATAGAAAAGAGTGCTTATTAAATGCCTTAATTGTTGAATTTGGTATTTCTATTTACTGAAAACTCAAAATATAACTAAAGTCTACACCTGATTCAATTAAGTGTGGCTATGTAATGGTGTCCACAAAAAGTACAAGTGCCTATATGTGAAAATAGTAGTTATTTTTAGGCCCTCAGAAGAGTCTGTTCCATGTTCCTCAAAGTTTGATTAGTATCATTGAGTCCAGTTTTCAGTGATTGCTTGTTCAATATTATATCCCCTAGGCAACATCTGACAAGAGAAGGTACAAGAGATTCTCACCTATTTGAATAGCCATGAGTTTCAGCCAGGGTCCCTGTGGATCACCCGATTCCTTGATTTGGGCTGTGCTCAAATAGTTTGGCTCTTATTTCCTCTGCGTTCTTGATATCTACCTATTTTCCTGATTGGATGTCTCCAAAATACTCTATTAATTTTGCAAGAAGAGGCACTTTCCTCATGGATCCCTATGATTCTCTTTCTAAGAATCTAATCTTTTTTTGTCCTTCAACATATATGACTATTGGCCCATTAATAATGTTATATGTCAATTATATCTCAGTGGGAAAAAATGCTCCTACAACAGTTAGCAAGTACCATAAAATTCAATTAGAAATGGCTTAAGGAATAGAGAAGTCCTGAGGTAAGGCAATCCCAAAGTCTGAACAGCTTTAAAGACTGGGTTTATTTTTATTACCTTCTACCGCTAATCTCAGTGTGTCAGTTTGGGCCTCAGGTTCTCCTCTGTCTGTGTCACAGGACGACTGGTCCACTTCCAGGCATCACAGCCAGGCATCATTATGTTATCAGAAGAGCGGAAACTATTTCTGTTCTTTCAAGAACGAGGAAGCCGGGACGCCTGGGTGGCTCAGTTGGTTAAGCAGCTGCCTTCGGCTCAGGTCATGATCCCGGCATCCTGGGATCGAGTCCCACATCGGGCTCCTTGCTCCGCAGGGAGCCTGCTTCTCCCTGTGACTCTGCCTTCCACTCTGTCTGCCTGTGCTCGCTCTCGCTCGCTCTCTCTCTGACAAAATAAATAAATAAAATCTTAAAAAAAAAAAAAAAAAAAAAAAAGAACGAGGAAGCCTTTCTGAGGCTCTTTAGCAAGGCTCTTCTTTACCTCTCATTGACCAGAACTGGATCATTTGTACTCTCATAATCCAGTCCCCTTCTAGGGGAATGAGCCTGTATGACTGGTTTAAACAAAATAAGATTTATAGCTGGTTACTGGGGTGGGGGGGGTATAATACTTGGAAATAACAGCTATTCCCCCAGTAAAGAAGAAGGGGAAAGGTTCTTGATCAGCAATTATTTTGTGTCTATTCTCTGTACAAGCAAAAATCTGGGTGGGGAGAATTCGTTTTTTTCAACAAAGGCAATAAAAAAGATAATGATGCTGACAATGATAAGGGTAGCAGCTTTTTATTATGCACTTACTGTTTACTAGGCACTCTGCTAAGTGCTTTATTTGTAGCATCTCATTTAATCTTCTGAACACACAGAAACAGAATGTCTTAATGAGGATGGATTGCATTACGAGAGAAGGAAAACCAAAGTAATGTTTTCTTTTTTTAATTTTTAAAAAAGATTTATTTATTTGAGAGAGAGAGTTGGGAGGGGGTGAGGGACAGAGGAAAATGGAAAAAGAGAATCCCAAGCAAACTCCCCATGAGTGGGGAGCCCACTGAGGGGCTTGATCTCAGGACTGTAAGATCATGACCTGAGCTGCAATTAAGAGTCAGATGTTTTACTGACTGAGCCGTCCCAGTGCCCCCAAAATAATACTTTCTAAACAAGAGATGATAACTTTTGGGGGGGTATTTGACCTGAGGCTGGAGTAGTATTCCACTGAGTCAGATACTCAGACTTTTATCTTGTTGCTCGACACTGCGTGGTTTCCTTTCCTAAAGTCACTTAATGGCCTCAAATGATACACCAACTGCAGCCACCATATGTGATCCCAGCTTGCAGGAATTTGCACACACTACTGCTTCTGCTAACATCCCATTGATAGGATCCATATCTAACTACAAGGATGGCTAAATGAAGTCTTGTGCCCAGTTAAATGTAGAGACTCAATTCTTAAGGAAGAAGAGGAGTAACCATCTCTGCCACACATGAGTGTCATTTTTTCCTTTTTAAAGATGGAAAACCTGAGGGATGGGCCTAAGTAACTTGTCAAAGATCACACTGCTAATAAATGCAGAACTGGTATTCATACCTAACCAGTCTGATTCAGGAGGCAGGATATTTACCTCAGGGCTTTCCCTAGATTAGGCCTTTATATATAAAGCAAACCTTAGGAAACCTATTATGTTGTATTCTACAGATGTAATAAACTGGACTCTAGACTACTCTTAATAAATCCTATCTCTTTTTAAAACAGTGGGCAGGGCAGGAATCCTGACTTGCTTCTAAACTCCCGAACTTCACCTATTACACATGTTTAGTTAGGTAAGAACCATTTAATTGGGGCACCTGGGTGGCTCAGTCGGTTGGGCATCCAACTCTTCATTTTTGGCTCAGGTCATGATCTCAGAGCTAGGGGATCCAGTTCCTCATCAACTCTGCTTGAGATTCTCTCTCTCTCTTTTTCTCTCTCCCCACCTCTCCCTCTCCCTCTAACCTCCCCTGCCCCTTATGCACACTCTTTCTCAAATATGTAAATAAATAAATAAGTAAATAAGCAAAATCTTTAAAAAGAAAATGATTTCAGCAACTTCAAATTCTCTCTGTACAAAATAGGCAAGGGATAACAAGGTTAAAGACACAAACTAATGTTTCTTCTCTCAGCTAAAAGCAGCTAAAGATTTATTTCAAAAAGGGCTAAAGTTTAAACAGAAACTGACCTCATTGTCTTCTGATGCCAAGCTGTCTTGAAGAAATTAAGCACTTGGGTTAGAGTTGGTGTGGCAAATCTGAGAAAGCATTTAGACTATAATAAAAAGGGCTCACAGGAGGTAGAAATTTTCTATTTAAAATTGAAAGAATGTCCTGCTTTGACTAAGTAGTGGATAAATTACAGAATACTAAAGGTGGAAGAAATATTAGACATTATTTAATCCAAACCCCATTTTAATCGGGCAAGGCCCACATAGGTGGTAAAAGTTGCCCACAGTCACCAAGTTACGTGATACATTCTAGACTTAGATCATAGAAATTCAGATCCAGAAAGAATTTAGGAATCATTATAGAGATGGAAAGAGACCAGCTGAATAATAGTTAGCCTCTCTGTAAACTCATTAAGGACAGAGCTTTTTGCAAGCACAATGTGCAGCATAGTATTTGACATATAATGGCAGCTTGATGAATTCTTTAAGTAAAAGCTTAGGGAATAAGACATCTGATTGCACTTGTCATTAAATTCTGTTCTGAAATACAAAGATCTTTTTGGCATTTGACTGTTCAAATTAATTAAGCCTATGTTCTTTGGTAACTGCTTATATTTATTTTTTATGTATCATTCTAAGACACCAAAATTACAAAGATTTCAATTCTAAATGTCTTCTTTCTCATTTTTCCTAACTAAAAATTTTCTAGTATAGAAATAAAAATTTTGCAACCTTTTACCAGTTATTTTTCAGCTTGATATTATTCTTACGTATGTTTGCAATGAACCAAAACTCAATAGGAATGTGTTTTTAGAATGACAAAGGTTTTATGCATATTCATATCTGAAAAATGAAATATGAATAAAATTGGAATGTAATTGTATATAACTTAATTCTGAAGTTGAACTGTATTATTTGAAAGTCGTTATAAAGTTATTAACTATCGGGGCGCCTGGGTGGCTCATTGGTTTAAAGCCTCTGCCTTCAGCTCAGGTCATGATCTCAGTCAGGGTCTTGGGATCGAGCCCCACATCAGCTCTCTGCTCAGCCAGAAGCCTGCTTCCTCCTCTCTCTCTGCCTGCCTCTCTGCCTACTTGTGATCTGTGCCTGTCAAATAAATGAATAAAATCTTTAAAAAAATAAAGTTATTAACTATCTATGGCTTAGGTGTCTAATAAATGCCAGTCAAAAAAGACAAAGAGCTACCTCTAGGTGATGGCTCTAGGATGGCTGTCATCTAAACCATGGACACTAACAGAAGTAGGCAAGGATATGGAGAAATCGGAAGCCTCAGGTACTGCTGTAGGGAAGGCAAAATGGTACAAGCAATTTGGACATAATTTAGCAATTCCTAAAAAAATGTTAAAAATAGAATTACAATAGGATGCAACAATTCTACTCCTAGGACTCTACCCAAGATAAAGGAAAACATATGTCTACATTAAAACTTGTTTACAAATGTTCATAGTGGCATAATTCATAAGAGCCAATAAGTGGAATTAACCCAAATGTCCATTAGCTGATGAACAGATGTGTTCATCATAAGATACACCAACAAATGTGGTATATTCATGCAGTGGAAGATTCTTCTTCTATAAAAAGGACTATAGCACTGAAACGTGTTACAGCAAGGGTGTACTCTGAATAAACTTATACTGTGTGGAAAGGCCATTATACTGTATAATTCCATTTGCATGAAATGTCCAGAATAGGCAAATTCATAGAAATAGAAAGTAGATCAGGGGTTACAAAGGAACTGGGAAAAGGAGGAATGGGTGTGGTTTTTAAATGTTTTTTTAAACGTTTTTATTTTATTCCAGTTAGTTAACATACAGTGTTGTATTGGTTTCTGGTGTACAATATAGTGATACAACAATTCCTACAACACGCAGTGCTCATCACAAGCACACTCCTTAATCCCCATCACCTATTTAACCCATCCCCCACCCACCTCTCCTCTGGTAACCATCTTGTTTGTTCTCTATAGTTAAGAGTCTGTTTCTTGGTTTGTCCCCCCCAGTCTCTCTTTTCTCCCCCCTTTGCATATCTGTTTTGTTTCTTAAATTCCACATATGAGTAAAATCATATGATATTTTTCTTTTTCTGACTGACATTTCACTTAGCATAATATCCACATTGTTGCAAATGGCATGATTTCATTCTTTTTTGTGGCTGAGTAATATCATATATATATATATATATATGAGTATGTATACACACATATGTGTATACACACATATCTATGCATCTGTGTGTGTGTATATATATATATGCATACACATATATATACATATACATGTATATATGTATATGTATACACCACATCTTCTTTATCCATTCATCAGTTGATGGACACTTGGGCTATTTCCAAAATTTGGCTGTTATGAATAATGTTGCCCTCCATATCAGTATTCTTGTATTTCTTGGGTAAATACATAGGAGAGCAATTGCTAGATTGTAGGGGGTTCTATTTTTAACTTTTTGAGGAAACTCCATACTGTTTTCTAGAATGGCTGTACCAGTTTGCATTGTGCCTGGAGTTTTTTTGAATGATGAAATTGTCTTGGACCAGATATCGATGATAGTTGAGTAACTCTATGAATATATCCAAAACCATTGAGTTGTATACTTTAAAAGGATTTATATGATATGTGAATTATATATATCTCAATAAAGCTATTACTTAAAAATCTCTGGAGAGTTATGACACTTTCAAAACTTAAATAAATATAGGACACTTATGATACTAATCATATTTATAATTCTTACAAAACAACTTCTTTTCTAATTTCCAGAGACTATCGATCAAATGATTGTTTTTGACGGATCACTTTTTAATGTAAAAGTGACTGCTACCTGTGTATGTCATTACTGGTGAACTAAAATGTTGTTTTCTCTTTTAGGCTAGTGAAGATCTGGGAAGAACGAGTAAGCTTAACCAAGCTAAAAGAAAAAGTCATCAGGGAAGATGGAAGAGTCATTTTGAAGATAGAAAAAGAAGAATGGAAGGTAAGCTTCATAGAAGTAATATTCTTCTGTATTTTGCATTTTGTGGGATAGTTAAGAAAATGATTCTGAGAGTGTATGATTAAGTCCAGAACTGTTAGAAATTCTAATTTTAATAATACACCAAATGAATTTGGGCAACATGAACAACTGAAAAGAAATATAACTTCACATTTTTTTTTTTGGTAAAAACTCAATCAGTTTGCTTCAACTCTGCCTAAACTTAAGTCATTTGCAATTTTTCTCCTATTAATCCTACCAGTAAGCAACTTCTCATTTTCCATAAAAAAGATGACCATCTGCCTAACAAAAACCATATAGCTTTTCCAAAACAAATACTGAGCTTAAAGTCAACAAAATGGAATAGGATATTCATCTTATTCAAGGTCTATTACGTGATTCATATTCTTTCTCATAAATACACACATACAGTTGCTTGATTACATTAGTCATTCTCTGAGTTTTATAAGGTATTTATACTTTGGGTCAGTGTTTGTTCTCATACATGTAGGTATAGTTAGCTAGTGGTTTATTTTCTCTGAGCTATTTTAGGTTGAAAAGAAAAAGGCATAGAGTTCAGAAAGAACTCTTAAAACCTTTAAATAAAAAATATATTAAAAACTTAGAAAATATTTCAAAATATAAGGCAAAGAGAAATTTGAATTATTGATTAAAATGATTTTTGTTTCTCTAACCACCACATTCTCATTTTCAACTACATATGTACTCTAAAAAAGTCTAATACAACAATATCACTCTATATAATAGAGTGCACTATTGACCAAAATACATTATCTTTGTTTATTGTGATAGGGGTTTGAAGGTTTACTACCCCTACCCACAAAGAAGAGGTCTTAAAACTTGGGAGTAACACAAAGCACTTGAAAATATAACCCATTAAGGAAAAAATAATCCAAAAACCACAAATCAATTAATATCTCTACAATTATATTTCAGTGTGACATGATACTAAAATAATTTAAGTAATATGGTAATTCTGTCATTTCTTTTACTTGAGTTTAGACCCTCCCTTCTTCTTTACTAAAACTGCGTCAGCTACAGGCATGGCAACTTCATAGAACTGGTTTACTGAAAATTCCTGAATTCATTGGAAGATTCCAGAACCTCATTGTATTAGATTTATCTCGAAACACAATTTCAGAGATACCTCGAGGAATTGGTAAGGAAGATTGACTTTATTCCCTCATTTTTTCTGATAATTTTTTTGATACATGGAATAATGACATCATTTTTAAGTAACCCCGAGTCTTGAGAAAATTGTAGACATCTAAATTGAAGCTTTCGGAAGATCCAAGTTTCTGGGATTTACAGAAGCGATTTAAGATAAGATTTCAAGGCAAGAAAAGTCTCTTTGGAAACATTGTATGTATTCTGGAAACAATGTCTTTGGTTCAGTTAATCCTCCTAGAAGAAAACAGATTGAAGGCAAGAAAGATAGATTCCTTAGATGAGAAAAAAATCCCCAAATGGAAAATAGGCCACAATATAGGAGATGAAACAAGATGAAAAAAAAACAACCCACACATATTTTTTGCTTATAGCACAGACAAACCCCCTATTTTTAGAAGGGGCAGGACAGGAACTGGGAAAAGGGAAGAACCTGAGAAGTATGATTTGCCAATATGAAACTGGCAAGTAAGTTATGCTGTCATAACTGGAAACATTATTTTATAACCATCTGCTCTCTATTGTGTATTATTTTTTTGTAGGACTGCTCACTAAACTTCAAGAGCTGATTCTTAGTTACAACAAAATCAAGACTGTCCCCAGGGAACTAAGTCATTGTGCCAGCTTGGAGAAACTAGAACTTGCTGTAAACAGAGACATCTGTGATCTTCCACAAGAGGTCAGAAAGACATCAGTGTCTATGACTTTATTCTCCACCTACAACTGGTTTACTTCTCAACCGTGTGATCACCAAAAATACACTGACGAAGCAATGCTATAAACTTTATTTCAGAAAATATTTAGTGATAATCATTTCCTATTACTAAATACATATTTTTATTTAGAGAAATACCTACTTAGCATAAAAGATACTTCTCTTATTGTCACAGTACAGACATCATTTGTGATCTCCTTAAAGGCCAGAGCAAGAGTCTTCCTTATTTCTATTTCCAGAAGTTGCAGTTGTTACTTAGGAAGTGCTTGTTGGATAAATGATTACCACAAAGCATAGACAATGTGGTGATGGAGAATCTCTTTTGTTTACTAATTGGTGTTTATAGAGTGATCAGTGTCTGAGATAGAGGTGAAGTGGTAAGAAATGAATTCTTCAGTATCAGAAAAGTGTTTCTTTGCTAGTTTCTTAATTTCTGCCAAGTAAAAGCAAAGCAATGGGCTTGCAGAGCCTTCAAACTTTGATTTGGTATGATGACCTATTATTAGTAAAACCAAGCTGATCATAGAGATGTAGACACTTTCAAACATATTTCAAACATATTTAATGATCTTAAAATCAGCAAATTTCCAAGGTATTTACTTTGCAAGACAAAACAGAAGAAACATAGTAAGACCCAAAACAAAATAGAAAGCCTGTTCCCGTTCTCTCATTCTCCACTATTTTTTGTGAGAATATCACTTTTTTCTCTCACACCAGTAAATATGTCACCAATTATTGTTGCTCTTGCAGATAAAACATAGTTTCTACATTCATATCTATCTCCTCTTTTAATAGTTCAACTTAAGGAAACATATGCACTTATTTATGATGAAAATGATGATCACGGGGACAATTTCTTTATAAGAGGGCAAGTAAATATTTTATTTTGAACTTTTTTAAAAAAAGTAACATACAATGTATTATTTGCTTCAGGGCTACAGGTCTGTGAATCATCAGTCACCCAATTCACAGCACTCACCAGGGCACATCCCCTCTCCAATGTCCATAATCCAGCCACCCCATTCCAACCCCCAGCAACCCTCAGTTTGTTTCCTGAGCTTAAGAGTCTCTTATGGTTTGTCTTATTTTGAACTTCTAATTCCTGTGATTTTCTTTCTAGTATTGGCTCCATCACTAAAAATGCTGTATGAATTTGGGCAAGTCTATTAACCTGTGTTTACCTTAATTTTTTCACATAACTTATCTCTTATTGAGGGCACCTGAGTGGCTGATTCAGTTAAGTGTCTGCCTTAGGCTTGGGTCATGAACGCAGGGTCCTGGGATGGAGCCCCGTATGGTATCTGGCTCCCTGCTCAGCAGGAACCCTGCTTCTCCCTCTCCCATCCCACTCCCCCTGCTTGTGTTCCCCTCCTCGCTATATTTCTCTCTGTCAAATAAATAAATAAAATATTAAAAAATACATTTTATTGGAACAAATACTAAACTGAGATCTTAAGCCTGAGATTACTTCCAAGTATGCCTCTAAGTTAGCTGGGTAGCCTTGAACTCACCACTTTCTATAAGGTCTCAATTTTCCCATATGCAAAATAAGGACTTATTATAATGTTAGTATCTTTCAATAGAAAATCAAAGGGTTCGGGGCGCCTGGGTGGCTCAGTGGTTTGGGCTGCTGCCTTCGGCTCGAGTCATGATCTCAGGGTCCTGGGATCGAGCCCCGCATCAGGCTCCCTGCTCCGCAGGAAGCCTGCTTCCCTCTCTCTCTCTCTCTCTGCCTGCCTCTCTGCCTACTTGTGATCTCTGTCTGTCAAATAAATAAATAAAATCTTAAAAAAAAAAAAAGAAAGAAAATCAAAGGGTTCTAGTAGGACTGAGAAACCAGTAACAGGAGGAGACTTATCTCTCAGCCACTACATTGCACATACTGTATACACACGAATATATTTACGCCAATGTGAGAACAACCTTTTTATACTCCATTCTAAACCACTGAAAATTTTTAAAGTCTGATGACAGATTTTGAAAAAATGTTTTATTTGTGACTTGAATTCTAAAGCTGGACAAATGTTACCTACTAAATGGAAACCTCTTGTTATTTTGCATTGCCCACAAAACACTGTATTTGTGCTTTTTTGTATGTGTGATGTTAAAGATATGGAACAAATCTTAACATTCCCTGAGATAAAAATAAAACAGAACTTGCCTAGATAAATGGAAATTCTTTTGGGAAAGTTAACTGAGTTCTCACATTTTGAAACTTATACTACAGTGTTATACAGAAAGTTTAGAAATTTTGTGGCTTTAGGTCCATGAAAACTTGAGTGCACATCACACATCATTTCTAGTTACATGGCCTCTCTCAACCACTTTGTCCATAAAACAGAAAGAAGATATTTACCTTAGAAAGTTGATGAATAAACTAGAGTTGTAAGAATCGACATGAATACACTGAGACACTCATATTAAGAGAAAAAGCAATTTCAGGGATGTACAGTTTCATAATCTTCAAATAAATATACTAACTTTTGTGTGAAAACATATAATACTGATTACAGAAAAATATATAAAAACATATATTTATGGGGCATCTGGGTGGCTCAGTGGGTTAAGCCTCTGCCTTTGGCTCAGGTCATGATCTTGGGGTCCTGGGATCGAGCCCTGCATCAGGCTCAGTGGGGAGCCTGCTTCCCCCTCTCTCTCTGCCTGCCTCTCTGCCTACTTGTGATCACTCTGTCAAACAAATAAATAAAATCTTAAAAAAAAAATAACCCCCCATACACTTACATATGTAATGAAAACAAGAAAACATGCATAGGAATAATAAATACCAAATTCAGGAGAGGGGTTCCCTCTGGAAAGGAAGAAGGGAGGAACACATAGAAGGCAGTCAGTCATATCAATATATTATCTTTCTTCCTTTTTAAGGATTTGAGAGAGAGAGAGAGAGAGTGAGTGGAGGAGGGTGCAGAGGGAGAGAATCCCAAGCAGACTCCCCGCTGAGTGTGGAGCCCAGGGTGGGGAGGGTGGGGGCGTGGGGGGTTGGAGGATGGGGAGGTGCAGTGGGCATCTCAAGACTGATGAGATCATGACCTGAGCTGAAACCAAGTCAGTTGCTTAGCCGACTGGAGATATCCAGGCACCCCTCAATATATCTTCATTCTTAAGCTGAGCACACTGGTGTTTGGGATGTTATGCTTAAAAAATTTCTACTGATGTTTTCAAAAAAATAAAATTACCCAACAGTAAGTGCTATGTCTGAGGTAGCATACTTAAGCATCAGGCACAAAAAAGAGAGTTCAATAAAGATAAGTATTATTTTGAAGTTTGGGTTTTCCCACACGAATCTCAAATGCAGGATAAAAGGAAAATGTAAACACAACCAGGTTCTGTAAAGGCTGGATCTTGGGTATTTGGAAGATAAATTTTCTTTGACTAGATGAGCTTTCTATAAGAGTTTTTCAGTTCTCTGGAGGTTATTTAGATTTATTTTTATTTCAAAGTTATTGTGGATGACTAGGACTAAGAAAAGCCCAAGCATAATGTGAACATTCGTTGATGTGAAGTAGCTCTACCAATGTGAGTGTTCTAGTAGTTTACATCGTGGACATTCATTTTGAAAAACCTTGCTTGCCTCTTCAGCTCAGCAATTTGTTAAAGCTTACGCACCTTGATTTGAGTATGAACAACTTTACTATAATCCCTCTGGCGGTGTTGAACATGCCTGCTCTCGAATGGCTTGACCTGGGAAGCAACAGACTTGCACAACTTCCTGATACTATAGAAAGGTAAAGTATATGATTTTCTGTGCTATTAGCAGATGTGTTGAAGCCACCCATAATAAATAACAGATGAAACAAAGGGGAACCCAAGTGTAATCAATCACAAGAGATCCATGTAGTACTTAATATGCTACTTTTTTTTTTTATTAGATTTTATTTATTTATTTGACAGATAGAGATCACAAGTAGGTAGAGAGGCAAGCAGAGAGAGAGAGAGGAGGAAGCAGGCTCCCTGCCGAGCAGAGAACCCGATGTGGGACTCGATCCCAGGACCTTGAGATCATGACCTGAGCCGAAGGCAGCAGCTTAACCCACTGAGCCACCCAGGCGCCCTTAATATGCTACTTTTAAACAATATTTTCATTTACTTAAGTATAAGGGCTTTGGAGAGAAAAACTGGCTCTCTGACTTCAACGTGTCGACATGAATACGTGCAATAACAACATTACTTAGTGCATGCCAGGCCCTCTGGGCTTTACAAATGGATGAGGAAACTAATGTAGAGATGTAAATGTAAATTGCTCAAGATCGCACTCTAGTGTGAACCTAGGCAGCCTGGCCCAGAGTCCAGGCTGTTTACCATAATGCGTACTTGTCTTGCCCAGCTAGGCAGATTAATAATTTCTGAATTTTCTCCTAACCCTCTAGTTCAGACTGGATAATATTTATAGCCATTCTTTCAGAAATCCCATGAGAATAGGGAAGAATTATAAAATGTGTTGGTTTCCTTTCTACCACCACATGCTGAGAAGTGTATTGTAGGGATTAACCCTCCAATGTAGTTTCCCTAATAATCAGGTAATGTGAAGTCAGTTAAGTCAACTGGTACACCGGTTAAAAGAGATGTTATGAAAGATGACATTTGTTTCTTTTTAGGTAGTAAGAACCAGGGTTTTCATATCATGTATGATTAATCGCAGAAACCTCTTTTAATTAGAATGCAGAGTCTACATACATTATGGCTACAACGGAATGAAATAACATGCTTGCCAGAAACAATCAGCAATATGAAAAATCTGGGTACTCTTGTTCTCAGCAACAATAAACTGCAAGATATTCCAGTGTGCATGGAAGAGATGACCAATCTGAGGTAAAAGTTGTAGGCATAGAACTGACATGTTCCTTTCTGGCTGCAGAACAAAGTAATATAGAGAAATTGTTATTACTAGATTTGAATTCTCATTCATATGAATGAATACATTTAAAAAATTTTCCAACTTTGAAATCCTGTAATTTATAAGTAGGATTCATGTACTACTGGCCAAAATTATTCAAGAAAGAATCTTTGAAACAAAAGTCATACTGGGATTGTGAGCTTTTAGGAATGTGCTCGGCTGGTGACATTTTTATGAAAATCATCTTTGGAACTAGTAACAAACCTCATCTATAAATAAAAATCAAAAGCATAAAAATAGTGCTTATTTTCCTTCTAAATGACTACAGTGGACACAGGTAATTGTTACAGATAGAATAAATAAAACGTTTTACTAACTTATTTACCCTCAGAACTCCCTCAAATGTCTTCCTTCCAAAATTTTGTTTCCTGACAGAGAACATAAGATGTGAGAATTCACATCAAATCCCACAATTCCCATAACAAAATCATTCATCCATTCATTCATTCACCTATTCAGGAGCTGCTGAGTCCTGTACCTGATGAAGATATAGTGATATATAAGACACAAGTCTATATAATACGCAGAAACTTCAAGGTCATAGCATTAATTGTATATTTGAAATGCACTGGAATTGCTCTGGGAAGCTCAACTTCATATTAAATACATGCAAGGGACTAATAGTCACTTTGATAAGCTTTGACAATGAGTTGTCTAAAGCTAGTGTTTTTTTTTTTCCCTTCTGGAAAAGAAACTTAGAAGATTTTATTTTTTAAAAGCTTTTATTTATTTGACAGACAGAGATCACAAGTAGGCAGAGAAGCAGGCAGAGAGAGAGGAAGGGAAGCAGGCTCCCGGCTAAGCAGAGCCTGACACTGGACTTGATCCCAGGACGCTGGGACCATGACCTGCGCCGAAGGCAGAGGCTTTAACCCACTGAGCCACCCAGGCACTCCAAAACTTAGAAGATTCTGAAGATTTATTACATTTTACCAAAATGTTCGGTTACTGAAATCAGTTTTTAAAAAAGTAATTTAGTGTGTTACCATTTGATCTTTCCCCAGGGAAATAAATGTACACTTCTATGGCATCTATAAAAATACTGTTTTTTGGTGAACTGCTAGGTTTGTCAACTTCAGAGACAACCCATTGAAAGTGGAAGTAACACTTCCTCCCAGTGAAAACACAGCAGAAGAAGAGGAACAGGAATTATTTGGCCTTCAGTTTATGCATGCATATATACAAGAGTCCCGGAGAAGAGCAGGTATGGCTTTTTTATATAAACACATGTCAAATATTTGATAGAGGAATGTGTATATATATATATATATATATATATACATTCCTTTATGGATTTCTCATTCCATTTTATCTTTTTTGTCAAATTTTGTCTCTTGGTCAACATTGTGGGAGGAAAAAACTGAAATTCCAATCTGTTCACAGTTTTGAAAAAGGTTTGGAGAGAAGTTGTAAAGGTATTGAAAGTTCTTCAAGTGGTGACAAGAATTAAATTTTTCTTTAGCCAAATACTTGAAGCACAACCAAATGAATGAAGATGTTACTTTTATTTTTTATTAAGATTTTATTTATTCATTTGAGAGAGAGCACACGCTGGGGGGTTGGGAGAGAGGGAGAGGGAGAAGCAGACTCCCCACTGAGCAGGCAGCCAGACACAGGGCTCAATCCCAAGACCCTGAGATCATGACCTGAGCCAAAGGCAGATGCTTAACCAAATGAGCCATCCAGGTGTCCCTGAAGATGTGATTCTTAAAGCTTCACTACCTCATTCTATCAGTTTGTCATATATTTCATTACCTTCCCTGTCATTTCCTCTTTTTCTACAGTCCACAAATAGCAATACAATTATTTTGCCTAGGAATGAGAAATATTAAGAGAACACATATTTTTAGCCAATAGTTAAAATGTGAGGTTTTGATATATAGATTTCAATGTCTCTGATAATTAAGAATTAAACCACTTTTTCACTGAAGGAAAGCCTTTAACTTAAACCAAGATTAGAAGAGGCCAAAGAGATAATTATATTAATAAAACTAACAAAACAATAGTACAGTAATAGAAATCATAGTTTTATAATGCACTAAAACATAAAGAGTTTTTGAATCAAAAGTTCAAATATAATTTATCTTCACATAGTTGCTTTGGGGAAGGAGTATAATCCAAGAAAATTGGACAGTGTTTTAGCTAGAATAAATCATTTTTTACTAACATCCAGTGGCAGATATTAGGAAATGGTCATCTGATCTGTGGTAGCAAGTTACAGAAACAACAGCAAGGAAAAATATATTGGGAGACAAGTAAAGTTACAGTTTGGGGCCTTGTTTGGGGTATAAATAGATAAAAAACCAGAGAGTAGATAGAATTGGTGAATGGATGATGGGAAATGAGAAGACCCCAAGATTAATCTGGTTTTGGTTAGAGCATCTGGATGGATGGTGATGCTGAGATGAGGTGGCAGAAATGGATGATGAGGAAATCTGACATAGTTGTGGGACATGTGGGAAGAGGTAGTTGTTTGGATGAATTTGAAAGTTCAACAAGGGGTTTACTGTCCCTGTAAATTTGGCAGGTCAAGGAATAGCAATATACATATCCCACATAGTTACTTTCTCATGGTATCTTAAGGGAAATAAGTTTGGGGAAAACAAGAATCTTGACCTATAGCTTGTTGAAGGACAAGCTCATCTGTCCATAAAGTACTTGGTACCATTGTCAGAAACATCATGAAGCTAAATGGGCACAGGACTATTGTAACTATTGAGTGTATGTGTATGTTTTGTGAAGCGTAATTGAGATTATGCCTGTTGTAGAATATTTTTTATTCCTTGGCATAAATTGTTAAATGATGCAAAACAGATTGTATGACACAAATTAGCATTGCCTGACCCAATAAAATCACGCAAATTATCAAATGATGTATGTATACTATCTTTATTTATGTTCTCTTGATTGGGCAGCATGAATAACGAACTTGAGAAATAATCCAAACTATTTTACTTTAATAATATTTGGCACAGAACTTATAAAAAGAGAAAAAAGTTACAACTTAAGCAGAGATAATCAAACCGTTTGCCTCTTGTTATTAAAAATAGATTTGTGAATTAGTATTATTAATGTATTTATTGAGTACTTACACTGTGCTTGGAGCTGTTTTCAGTATTTTACAAGTGTCATCTCATTTGTTACAAAAACCTTGTGAGGTAGGTAGTATTATTATTATCTTCATCATCCTCAGTTTAAAAAGGGAAATTGAGGCACAAAGAGATTAAGTAGTTGTGCAAGGTCATACACTGAGGTGGTAGGGCAGGATCTGTCCCTAGGTAGTCTTATAAAACATAGGAGATTAAAGTGGAAAAGCCAGGAATTCAAAATGCGTTAGGCTTCTATTTTACAATTCATGTGATCATAAATCTATATATAGGATAAAAAAATTATCTAAGAATATCATTATAGTACCTAAAATTATTAATTCTGATCTTTGTCTTGGCAAAAGTACCAATGATTAAGACAATTTTTACAAATAAAGACAGAAATACATGAAGTATAACATGAAGATAGTAACAGTCCTTACTATATGTTTGGCTTAATATTTGCCTGTGCATAGAAACTGCTTATATGTTAAGTAAGGCCTAAGTGTGAGGTGGGTTTTTGGTTTCATTATCTAATTTCCATTTTATTCCAAATTATTTTCTCAAAAGGAGAGAATGTATTTATAATTGTGCTTATATGTATAAAAATGTCCTTTTAAAAGATGTGATAATTAACTTCAGAAGTTATTTCAAGTTTCAACTTAATTTGTGAATGAGGTTTATAAGTTATCTTTTTGGAAGTTCTAACTAGATAATTATTCAATTAAAAAAATGAAGTGAAACAGTTTATTTCCCTTGAAAACCTTCTCTTCAGTTTTGCTGTTCATCATGAATAAATTCAGATAACACATAAATACATATATGGCTCTGGTAATCTGAAGGTGAATTCATTAATGATTGTGAACATCTCTGAATTTCTTTGCATTAGGAATAAAAAAAATCACAATTGATTATACTTTCCAGATTAGAATGGACAAAAAAATCCATATATAAGCCAAGTTCTCAGACAGGCCCTTGGTACAAACAGACAATTGATCATACATCTTGAACTTGAGAAGTAAAAAGTATTAAATAAAACCAAAGGACAATAAATTTCCCAAATTAATACAAATAGAAAGCTAATGTGCTAGTTGTGTATTGATGTGTTATGTGTGTTTCAGATAACCAAGTCAACTGTTCAACTACTTTACCAATCTCTATAAATACTGATGGATAATATAACTCAAGATGCCCTGCTGAAGAGACTTACTTTGAGAATTTGGTGAATTTGCTAACATTTGGACTTCTAAGTAAAAAACAAAGCTATTACCAAAGTTCAGTGAGGCCACAACAGTTTTTAAAGTTCACATCTCTACTACGTAAAGTATATTTCATTAATATAAAAATACAACTAAAAAAATTTTTTTTTGGTGGAAGACAGATGTTCACAATTTCTTTTCCATTAAGCAGTTGTTTCTGGTGATGAAGAATGATTTGGTAAAGCAGTTAACAATACATTTTCCAAAGACACCAGAGGATCTGTATAATACTGTAAAGCAGGACTGAATCCTTTCTGCCGTAAATACTCGACTCGGCCTTGATCAATCAGCAATTTACAAAGATGCCCTATTTTCTTCTTCTCTTCAACAGTAAGGAACCTAAACCGAATAAATACAAAACATTGTTAAATTCTGTAGAAGTTTACAAAAAGTTATTTTAGTCACTACTATGTATTGATAAGTTCTGAAGTAACCTGCAATATACTAGGTGCTACATCCCATGCTAACAAAAGATGTTTTGTTTATGCCACAATAAAAGTGTATTTTAATGTATTCTAAAATTGGATGGTAAAATGCATTTTCATGAACAGATTCTAGGGGACATTTATCTAAAAAGAAAGTCCAGCAATAACAAAACATTTCTGCCCTGGTGTCATGCATTTCCAAGAAGTCACTTACCCAGGCGCACTGCCACTGCTTTCGTCTGTGATTTGGCATCCACCGTCGTCATGCTCTTCACTGTCATCGTTCTGCTCATCTTTTCTCTTTGTGCTGAGACTGGAGGCTTCCAAAGATGTTTTTCGCATCCCACAAGTTGCCCAACTACTCATTCGCTGGAAGTAGTGGAATTCCACTGCTCCAAGGCCTAGAGCCCTGAAATACTCTTTGCCCACATAATGTCTCCAATCACACCTGTGGTGACAACAGAGTGCAATAACAATGCCAGCCACAGGGCTCCACTTCTCTGGGACATTTTTCTCATTTCCTTTCTTGGCCACAGTGTTAATTTCTTTTCCTGTTTTATCATTCTTTATGCGTTTGGCTAAAGGTTCTTCATTCCTTTCCTCACAACTGGCAGCATAGGTTTCAACCAAACATCGTAATGCAAGATCTGCAAACACAATTATGTGGCCCCCCCAAACCACAGCATCTTTAAAAGTAAGTATTTTTTACATTTATTCAGCAGTATGGTTTCTAAAATCCCCAAAACAAAAAACCTGTTTAGTTTTATACTTGTAAGAATTCTTCCATGAATTATCAATTTTGCTCATATTTGCTGTTTTCTCATTAGCATCTCATTTTCACTGATTTATTCTACATCCCCCCAAAACTGGCTAAAGCTTAACTTCTACAGTCTGTAAAAACTTTTAGTCCAACTAAGCAACTTGGCTCTCATTTCTCCTACTCTAGCTGAGGAAATGACTTGAATAGGAAAAAAATCACTGATCTATCTACACTTACATTCCAGGAAGTTTTGAGCTTAAGAAACCCAAAGAAAGAATGGAGGGAAAAGGCATCTGCTTAGCATCTGCTTAGACTGATGTTAGGCTCAGTCCTGAAACATATAATATTCACAGCAAATCCTGAGAAGCTGAAGAGTTGGTAAGAGGGAGTCATTCTGTGAAAAGTAGGCCTCACTGAGCAGCCTTATGTACTTATGCATTCATTAATTACTGAATGCCTTTCACGTGCAATCTTCGTGAATGTAATGATGAGTATATACATAAACGTCCAAGGTAGATGTATTCCACTTTCAAAAGAGTTTTAAACTTAAAAGCTAAACAAATAGATTTTTTGATGACTATGACTATTTCCCAGTGAAGACTGCTCTATGGTTGACAATAGTGGGAAGACCCCAAATATATACTGTAAAACAAACAAAAAAACCCAGAAAACATATTTTCTGTCTGATTAGGCCAGCATGCTGTGCCTATTCAATCAAAAACACATTTTAAAATTTTATTACCCTAAGATGTCACCAGTGATTATTAAATGACTTAGTATTTTACTAGTAAATTTAATTCAATATATGAGTTGAAGTCAATAAACACTGGGAGAAAGGGATTTTCTTAAACTATTATTAACTGACAAAATATATTCAAGTTAGTTTTATTTATTTTGGACTTAAGTAAATGAATTTCAGAAATGTGAATAAAACAGAAAAATTATTAGAAGAATGAAGTTATTTTAGAATCAGGAGGAGCTTGTAACAATCTATTTTAATGCCTCCTTTACAAAGAACTTAAAGGACAAAATGACATACCAAAGAAAGGGACTAGGAAACAGCAAATTCGTGGTCAAGATTATTCATTCATTCATGGAAATGCTTATTGTTTCTGTTATATGCCAACCGTCGTGTTTGAACACTCCCTGTGTGCCAAAAATTCACAGCATAGTAGGAGAGCTAGAATTATATAATAGACAACTAAAATATCATAAAGTAAAGATGTATGGATGGGATTATGATAAACAGAACTTGAAAGAAATCAGAACTTGACACAGTACAGTACATGGGAAAAGTACACAGGATTTCCATTTGCTGACCAGAAGAGCTGCAGACAGGAAGCATCAAAGGCTGGAAGGCAGGGGCCAGACTGACAGCGGTCGTTAAAGAGCTTAGACTTTATGCTCTAAGTATTAGGAGCTACTGAAGAGTTTAAGACATATTAGGTATGTAGCCAAGAGGTCTAAATATTAATAACTGAAGAACAGGTAGTGGAAGGAGACCACGAGAGAAAGAAGGGCATAGCTGTAGTAGAAGAACCAGGAAAGAAGAATGTCACAATAGAGTAGGAACAAAATTTCAAGAAGGGCAAGCAACCAGGATGCCTGGCTGGCTTAGGCTGAAAAGCATACAACTCTTGACCTCGTGGGCATGAGTTCAAGCCCCACACTGGGTGTGGAGATTAATTAAATTTAAAAAAATAATAATAAAAATTTTAAAAAAGGTCAAGCAACTACAGCAGAGATTTTTCAGTAAGATAAGAATAAGAGGGATGAAGGAAAAATTCAGACAGAGTGACTTAAGAGGGGACAGTGTGTGGAGCAATGAAAATCGACAATATAGACTGTATTTTTGACAAACTTGGGTCAGATGGGTAAGAGTAAATGAGTGCGTTTTTACCCTTTCCCCAGGACAGAACTGGTTTATGCCAGAAGACTCTTATGAGGGTCAAATGATATAAGGTACACAAAAGTCATCTTAAAAACCATGAAAGACAACACAAGCCATTTCCCGGTCAACCTAAATAATGTCTAATGGAGGCTCCAATTTCCTTGTATGGGAGTTGATGAAACCAGCAGGAGCCAGGGAAATGTAATAATAATTAACATTCACTAATATGTGCCAGACATTTACATGTAACCTGGTAAATTATATGTTACCTCTGTTTTACAGATGAGATAACCAAAGCTTAGAAAGTTTAAATAATTTGCAAAGGTTACACAGCACAGCTGATTTCCAGACTATCCGTGCTCTTTCTACCTTACCATGCTACACCTGACAGATGGATGTGCTAAAATAAGATATCTTATATTTTTTATCTAATATTTCTTTTTTCATTTTCCCCAGAATCCTGGTATGTATAATCATCTTCTAGACTAGAGGTTTCAGAGTCCTTCCCAAGCAACTTCTTGAAAATTCAGTAGCTTCTAGAGTAGAATCATATAGTTTCCATAAATGATTTGTTTCCTTTTTGGTTGAAATATAACCCAAAAAGCTTTAAGTCTTTTAAGTCTATTTACATCTAAATATCTCAGTATTTACATGTAACACTCTTGATTCATCCTGCAAAATGGCCAAAATAAGCAGATAAATAAGAAAACTCTATACCTGATCTAACATAGGGCCAGTGCTACTATGAAGATTAATGAATTATAAGCATACTTATTAATAAACTAACTCAAGAGACTATTTCAATGACTTGGACCATGTTAAGCTAAAACTTAGTGTGTTCATCTAGGTTATTAGTATGTTTACATACCTGTTGCCACACCACATAGATGCTTTCCAATTCCTACCACAGGTAGTTTTTCTTTGCTTAGCAAAGGAATCTTATCTGAAATAAAAGGAAATGAGAACCAAGTTAGCATTCTTGTGAGATGAGACATTACCAAGGCCTCCTGAAAGAGAGAACTAATTTAAATCCTTGAATTTAAGGGATGAAAGAGACTCAAACAAAAACTTCTCACTTTATAGCTGTGGAATAAGAGACTCACAGTTGTAGTGACCTGATAAGTAACACAGAGGGCTGCTGACCAGCCAGAATTAAAATTAAAGTTTCTTTCTTCTTTTTCCCCCTTTTATTTCCCTCTTGCCCCTGGTGGGGCCTCTCCTCCCAAGGTAAAGTTTCTTGACTCTTGGGATAGTATTATTTCTTCTACACTGACTCAGGACTTTCCCCTGTATAAGCCTTACTCTGCTAAATATTAACTCATCAATAAAAGAAGTCAAAGCTTCCCCTCCTGCAAGATTTATTTTGAACAAATAATACATATGATAAACATTTATGAATAACATTATATTATACAATACAATATTCAGTATTAATTAAACTATAGACTTTACTGTACCTTAATGCTCAAAAATAAGATATTATCTTAGCTTTTCACATATTTTTTTAAAAAAAGAAAATATTCAGGGCGCTGGGGTGACTCAGTGGGTTAAGCCTTTGCCTTCAGCTCTGGTCACAATCTCAGGGTCCTGGGATGGAGCCCAACATCGGGCTCTCTGCTCAGTGGGGAGCCTGCTTCCCCCCGCCGCCCGCCTGCCTCTCTGCCTACTTGTGATCTCTCTCTCTGCCAAATAAATTTTTAAAAAGTGTTTTAAAAATTAAAAAAAAAAGAAAATATTCATAACAGTCCTGAAAAAGAAAAAAAAAGGGTCTACAGGTAATGCAGTGAGATGTAATATATCACAGTTGTGGTATGGCCTCACCCCACCCACCATTTCTTTTCCTTTTTATAAGATTCTGAAATGTAAAGTATGCTTCCTGCTACAAATCCAGCTACAGCATCTATCGTAGTCAACAGTCCAATGCAGGTACTTAGTAAATATTTCAACCATTCTATTGCTTTCTTTCAAATGTTAGTATATTATATGCCAGGAGAAAATGGTACCAAGTGGAATAGTTTGCCTGTGTCAGTGAATATAGAAGTTTAAATTAAGGTAGTTCAAGAAACTAACCATCAATTACAATTACTGACCAGAGAAAATTATGAAAGAATGTAAGGCAATTTCCCAGAAAGCTGAGAGCACTAGAATCTCTAAATCAGGATTTCTCATCCTTAGCATCAATTAGGGTGAAGAGAAAGGATGTCTAAGAAAGCCCTTCTGCTTTATGCTTAAAAATTACCTTATTTCCTCTCTATTTTTTTTCTTTTTTTAAAAAAAGAGATTTATTTATTTATTTTTAAGATTTTAAAAGATTAAGAAGTAAAAGATTTTACTTGTGAGAGAGAGAGTGAGCACACAAGCAGGGGGAGCGGCAGAGGGAGAGGGAGAAGCAGACTCCCAGCTGAGCAGGGAGCCCAATGTGGGACTTGATCTCATGACCCTGAGACCATGACCTGAGCTGAAGGCAGATACTTAACCGACTGAGCCACGCAGGTGTCCCTCTCTCTCCTATTTCTTTGGGCTTGGAAAACAGAGCAGAGGAACTTCTGGGAAATGATGGTAGAGTAAATGCAAATATCTGGTTTACTCCCTCTTAAAATTCCACTGAAATGAGGATAAAAGGATGTTTAAAAAGGTATAAACTCAACAAGATCTGAAAGAGAACTAAAGGAGACAAAAGTGGGAAAGGCTGTGACTCAACCAAATTTATTCCACAAACCTTCAAAAGACTCAAGCATCAGGTACCTTGGCAGTAGAGCTGAGTAGCTACAATAGAAAGTGATGGTGGAAAGTCTATTTAATAGTCAGATCCCCACCTCATAGCTCCTTGGTAGCTACCTCTTTCCCACGTGGTGAAAGACTAGACTAATTCTCTGGAGCTAGTAGAACAGGAGGACAGCAGCTTGAGGGACAACGGGAAGTTGAAAGTTGAAGTATTGCAAAACTGCAGGAGTCAGTGAGTGTGCATACTAATTTCCCTAGCTTTTGTTTCCCACAGGGTCCTAAGATGTTGGTAATCAGACCTTTACCCTCCAGACAGGTGATCAGAAGAGTCTTCTCTGCTGAATCTGACCTGCCCAAGTAAAAAGATCACATCTTAGGCCGATCACCCCAAAGTGGAGCTCAAACAACTCCACCTGAGTACTCAGAGCTCTGAGTCCCTCAGTTCTAAGAACACACCATCAAGGAGCACCAGATGTTTGAGGACAGCCTCAAAAGTCAAGAGACCAAAACGAATGGAAAAGAACAAATTGTGAAAACAGGTAATGAAGGGAGAATAAATCTAAAAAACCATTATTAATATCCTCAGAAAGATATTATAATTATAAAAAAGAACAAGATACAACAATAAAGGTAAACTCAGAGAAAAACATCTTAGAAATTAAAACTATGAGAGAAAAAATTAAGTTGGGGAAATCTTAGAAAGTATAGGAAAAAAACCAAAGACAACATAGAGAAGTAGAAAACCACCCCAGCAGGTCTAGTAACTGTATCGTAAGAATTCCTCCATAATGGGAGAAAAGAGAAAGTGAAGCAGAGAAAATTACGGAAGAATGCAAGGCAATTTCCCAGAAAGCTGAGAGGACTAGAATCTCTAAATCAGGATTTCTCATCCTTAGCATTATTGACTTTTTGACCCCAATAATTTTGTTTTGGGGAGCTCTACCATACCGTATAGGATATTTAGCAGGCCTCTGGTCTGTATCTGTTAGATGTCAGCAGCATGCCTACTACTATGACAACCAAAAGTGTTTCAGACATTGCCAATGTGCCCTGAGGGACAAAGCAGCCTCCACTGAAAACCACTGGTATAAATCAAAGCGTCAGGCAAAGCAGATAAAAACAACCATAGGAAGGTATATTACTGTGAAAATTTTAAACACTAAGGATAAAGAAGGACCTATACATTAAAATAATAATAATAATAAATAAATAAAAAATAAAAGCAGATCAAGTACAAGGGACCAAGATTCAGAATAGCACTGAACTTTTAAATAATACTAGTGAAACAGAACTTGCAAAATTCTAAAGGAAAATGATTTTAAACCTAGAAATATAAAATACCCAGCCAAGTCAAGTGTAAAATAAAAGATGTTTCCGGACAATGCAAGGTCTCAAATTTATCTCTAATGCACTGTTTCTCAGGAATCTATAGGACTAGGTGCTCTGCCCGAAAAAACTAAATCAACAGAGGAAGAAGTGGGAAAAGATGTGGAAAAAGAAATTTCTACCTAGGATAGTGAAGGAGGATGAGACTGAAGAGAGTTTTAACGTTGATCATTGTGCCCCAGGAACAAAGGGCATCCAGTCTTGATCAGAACATGTCTGAAGCATACAGGGGAGAATTTTTCAGGAAGATGGAAACTAACAGAATACTTGATGAATGTATTTATAACAAATACATTTTTATAAGACCAAGTAAATAAAACTAAATTATTAATTTAGCAAACAATAAAAAATATAGGATAAAGAAATTTCCTACATGGTCTGGGGAAAAAAATGATGATTTAATATGTATTAGAAAAATGAGGAATGGGAAGTATTTGCACTTGAGATGGGGCAGGGGTAGAAAATTTTCATCTTCCATTGGGAAAAACCGATAGATTATGCTTGTGGGGAAAAAAAGGGAATCAGGTAAAACAAAAGCCTGTTGTCAGACACTATAGATAAATATAAAAATTCACCCATAAGAGATAAATGTGGTTGGCTTTGAAGAGAGAGCCATGGCAGGGAGGGAGTGGCTGGTGCTATGTTTAAAACAACTTGAGAACCTGTGGAACTATTTGACTCTTAACCACATAAATGTAACTTTAATAAAAGCCCCAAATAGGGGGGAAAAAACCCACAAAAAACAAAGAAAAAAGAAAGGAGGTGGGGATGTCAGCAGTGACCTAATTCAAGATACTTCTTATTCTCTCTCCTCCCCTTAAATGACGAGCAGTCAATTCCAACCCTGCCACCCAGAAAGGAAAAGTCCTTTAAATAAATGTCATTTTCTCCTCATTTCAAACTACCTTTAATCACCCTCAGTATGTCATTACATAAGTCTTTTTTTTAACTATTAGGAAAAAACAGAAGCATGGAAGTCAGGACTTTATAGTTCACATTTTCACTCGTGGTTACATTTTTAGACAGTCACTGCTTAGCAGGAAAAAATATTTTCCAATTAATGCAAATTCTAAAAGGGCAGTATTGACCTAGATTGTAGATATTTGCTCCTTTTTCTCTTATTTCAGTTTAAAAATATGAAATGGGGGCACATGGTGGGCACAGAAGGGTTAGAAACTAATAAATATGGTAGGCAACTTTTCAGTATTCTTAATAAGAATTCAACACATAGCATAAAAACTTGTCTAGGATTTTCAATATCAGAAAAGTAATATTTTCAGTTAAACAGTTTTAAATACAGGGATTTATATGTAAATGTGGGGTTTCACAAAGCTGTATTAATTAGTGGATGGAAGAGGTTACTAGGATATGCTTGTAGTAATACAAAAAACTATAAAAAGACACAGAAAAGGCACAAAGTGTATGACTAAAGGTGTGTGTGTGTGTATGAAATGTGACTTCCACAGAGATTAATTATCTTGGTACAATTTAAAATTCTAGACGGGGTGCCTGGGTGGCTCAGTGGGTTAAGCCTCTGCCTTCAGCTCAGGTCATCATCTGGGTCCTGTGACTGAGCCCTGCATCAGGCTCTCTGCTCAGTGGGGAGCCTGCTTCCCCCTCTCTCTCTGCCTGCCTCTCTGCCTACTTATGATCTCTCTCTCTGTCAAATAAATAAAAATCTTAAAAAAAAAAATCCTAGGAAGTATCTTTTACCATCAGCTGGACAAAGAATGCTCATTTCTTCAACAGTTTACGTAAAGTCATATTGATGACAGGCAGAAGGCACTAGCCTTTTTAAGGGGGTGGGCCAGAGGGAGAGGGAGAGGGCAAACCTTAAGCTGGCTTCATGCCCAACATGGAAATCAAGAGTCGGATGCTCAACCAACTGAGCCACCCAGACGCCCCCAAAGAGACTCATAATTAGAAAAGACAAAGAAATAATGTAGGGACATGTCACCAAAACTTTTAAACTCCTTCCTAATATGACACTTCATTTCTAATTGAAACTGAAACCTCATCTTAAAAAAGTTCCAACCCTAATTCAATTTACATTTATCCAAATGATAGATATAACATTCTATATTAATAATGCATTAATTTTGGGCGCCTGGGTGGCTCAGTGGGTTAAGCCGCTGCCTTCGGCTCAGGTCATGATCTCAGGCTCCTGGGATCGAGTCCCGCATCGGGCTCTCTGCTCGGCAGGGAGCCTGCTTCCCTCTCTTTCTCTCTCTGCCTGCCTCTCCATCTACTTGTGATTTCTCTCTGTCAAATAAATAAATAAAATCTTTAAAAAAAAAAAATAATGCATTAATTTTAGTTTGTTTTCCCTGAAGGACTGTTCTGCATCACTGGATTTCTAAGCAACAGTCAGAATTTGAAACTTTTATGATTTATGCTAGGGCAACGGAAAGTTATGCAACTTACTCAAACACAAGTGTTGAATATCAATTTGAAGTCTCTCAAATACTGAATTTTTCTTTCTGTGTTTGCCATCTACCTGCACAAAGAGAACATTGTCATAACAGCAGCTTTTTTATGTTTAAAAAAAGCTTTATGAATTTAAAAATATTTCTATTTGTTTTCAAAATTCAGAGGAAATAATTTCCCATCTTATTTTTTAATATTCAAAAACCAAAATCACTAGTTAGAAGTTTAAGATTGTATATTCTTTGATGGAAACTCCAAAATAACAATATCATACATTTTTAAAAGGCTTGAAAAATTTTAAAAATTATGTATAATTATTTCCTTTAACTCTAAAACTTCACAATTTATTGATGAAGGAACTAAGATTTATTAATCTTAAGTGACTAACCTAAGATTATTTGCCAGCTCCTTTGCCTTTGTTAGGCCGTAATATACTATTTTGGGCTTATTCTTCTTACTCTCTCTGAAAGATCACAACCACCATTCTGATCTATGTCCCTATGCCTATGATTTACAAATCAACACTGTGGCCCAGATATTTTTGATAAGCACCAGTTACATATCTAGCTGTGAACTAGAAAGCTCTACTTCAACTGCAAACTCATTCAAAACTGAACTCATCATTTCTCCCCTCAAACCTATTCTTTCTCTTCCACCTTCTATATTCCCTATCTCAGATAAAAAGCACCACCATTCACTGAAAGCCATAAAGTGTCACCTGAAATAACTCCTCATTATTAATGACTAATAAATCACCAACTCTCTTTGCTTCCAAAATCTTAGCACTTCTCATATTCTTTCCCTCCTCTCCATCCCACCACAACAGCTTTAGCTCGGGCCCATTTCTTACTTGGATTACTGGATATAATTATCTTGTTATTAATCTCCCTACTTCAAGTTTCAGACTCTTCTGATATAGCTTTAATGGTACTGCTAGGATGAACTTTAAAAAAGCCTTCTTATTTTCTTCACCAACTCTTACATATTCTTTCAATCTCCTCTCAGCGGTCACTTCCTCCAGGAAACCTTCCCTGACCCACACTACACTGGGGCTGGTGTTCTATCTTCTTGCTCCTATGGCTTTTGGTACTTACCATTATCATAAGAGACTTAGCATACTGAACCAAAATACTCATAAGTATGCTCCACTAGATATTAGCTTCTCAAAGACAAGAACTAAATCTCATTCCTCCAAATCCCCAGCACATAGCAGGATAGAGTCAAACTCCTTCCCCTGGCACAAAACAGGACACCTTCCAGTCATCCTCTCCCATCTCATCACCACTGAACTCTACTTGGGACCGTGCATTCCCATCAGACAGAAGTGTTTCCATGTTTCCCTGTCATTTCAGGTATTTGTTACACTGTTCCTCAAACCCTCTATCTAAGAAACACCAATTCTCCTTTTAAGACACAATTCAGGCATCACCTTTTCTATGGAGCCATTTGTGTCCTTTCCCTGCAATCAAACATGTCATTCCCTCTTTTGAAACCACACTATACTCTGTGCAGATTTTTTTCATACTTTGATACTTTTCTATCATCATTAATTTGTCTGCCTCTCCTTTCTAAGTATCAGTAATAGGACACAGGGACCTCGTCTTGACTTTACCTACCCAATGTGTATCATGGTGCCTAATGGTAGGCTCAATAAATATTTAATGAATGAATAAAATATTTACTGAATGAATAGTCAGTAGGTGACACAGGTAGGTTAGAACCCAAGACTTTTAACTCCTAGCTTGAGCTTGGCCCTTTCCACATATTTTCTTGTCTCTGCAAATAATTTAAAGAACTCAGCTCAATGGACTATTAAAATTTAGATTAAAAAATTTATCTTCAGTTTATCAATATAATTAGAATAAAAAGCCATATCAAATCAACATGAAAAATAATTTTCTGTAAGAGACATGTTTCTGAGTATCATTGTTTCTTTTTTTTAACAAAAAAAGTACAAACAAAGTTTGGTTACTAATATACTGACATGGTTTCACTTACCTTGAATCTCGTGGTCACCTTTTCTACTAGGATGAAGTGAACTTTCTCAGCATCTTTTAAGGCAATATCAACCCAATGAGATAATTTTCCCTTTCCTGCTCCAAACTCAACAAAGCATCTTCTTGGACCAAGTAACTTTAATTTTTCAATGTTACCTAAAATAGAAGCCTGCAAACTTCACAAGATTATTTTATAAACTCGAGCAAACACATCTGGCTTGAATTGGAAAAAAGCAAGGTAATTTCTACAAAAGGCAGCATGAGCACATTGATATTTTTGTTTGGCTTTAAATTTTTTCCCTTGCTTTGAAATTTTTTAACACATAATACTCAGAACCATATCCATGCCAAAAGTTTTTAATATATGCTTACATTTATTTTTTAAATGGAAAGATTCTATTCCCTACAAGATAAACTAAACAAAATCTCATTAAGAATTATATTTAGAAAGAATGTTAGCTTTTGACAAATGAACAAAAGGCCAATTTTAGTATAATTACTTTGGCCTAAACATACCTGCTGTTTCAGGTGTTTGGTTGCAGAATCACCATTTTTAGGGTCATTAAGGGCATCATGCAATGCTGGATGGGACATAATTTGATCTTTAAGTGTAGAGTTCAAACCTGTGCCAAATATAAGCACAATAGCTTAAGCAACCAAACATGAAACCGTAGGGCTCTGAGCAATGGTAGTAACATTCTGTAAACCATACTGGCATCAATTCATGTGGCACCTAATTATTTTAAAAATTTTAACTTGCAACTGTAGGCAAACTTACCTTCACTTGCTTTCTGCAATTTCTTAATTAAGTTTTCCAAATGCTCTTCAGAAAGAGAAGAAATTGGAACCTATAAACAAAAATGGGGCATGAGCTTATCTGGGAATGAACCATCACTAATAATATGGATTCTATAGAAAAAATACATTCTAAATTCAAAATAATTAATTTATCCTAAACAAAAATTGGGACATAGCTTATTCACAGAAATAGCTCACAGACACCTTTTAAAATTAAATATAAAGTCAAATACTTACTAATTGTTCAGGTATTTCTGTTTCATCTTTTAAGCCTGCGTTAATATCTTGAATAAAGAAGTCCTTAACAAAAACAAAACCACAATACTGTCATTAATGTGAAGAGCTCAAAAAAATTAAGGTCAAAAACTGATCCTTCCCTTCGTCCCTTACTCTGTACCTGCCATCCTCCCTTTTTCCCATTTATGAATTATTGAGCACCTACTATGGTCTTTAATTTGCTTTAGTGCCAAGGGCTCACCACAGTAGAGAACAGAACAGACAAAAATCACTATATTCATGAACCATATATTCTAGTGAGATATTGTTTGAATAAGCAGTCATATTCTAAAGAAGTTTGTTAGTAATTTTTATTAACTTTTTTACCTATCTATAGCACAGATTGAGAGCTGTGTCAGTTTTGCTTATGGTGTTAACAGCAAAAACAACAAAGTACCAACTACACATGGCTGTTTATCAGACAGGCAGCATGACCAAAGAGAGAGAGAGGATATGGTATTACAATGGTTTAGGTCTGATTTCTTCTCTTTTAAAATGCCGATTAAGGGGCGCCTGGGTGGCTCAGTGGGTTAAAGCCTCTGCCTTCAGCTCAGGTCATGATCTCAGGGTCCTGGGATCGAGCCCCACGTTGGGCTCTCTGCTCAGCAGGGAGCCTTCCTCCTCCTCTCTCTCTCTCTGCCTGCCTCTCTGCCTACTGTGATCTCTGTCTGTCAAATAAATAAATAAAATATTAAAAAAAAAATAAAATGCTGAGTAAATAAATTTTTTATCTAAAATAAAATAAATTAAAATAAATTTATTTATTAGTTTTTTATCTAAAATAAAAAAATAGAAAGGTATTATAACACTATGTTGTTTAAAATAACATAGCATAAGATTTTTCTAGTGTATCTTCAGAAAGATTTTCTGGAATTATCGAGATCAGCATCTTCCAACGCAATCTTCTGCAATGATGGAAGTAATTCCAGATCTTCCCTGGAGAACATGATAGCCACTAGTTTTGAAATACTACTAGTGTGATTGAGGACCTGGATCTTCAATTTCACTTCAATTACCTCTCTTTGGTCTGCCCATTTATTTTTTTATTATCTTTTTAAATATTTCATTTTTTTATTTTAGAGAGAGAGAGAGAAAGCATGCTTATGCATGCTGGAAGGAGTTGAGGGATGGGGGTGGCAGGAGGCAAAAGAATATCAAGCAGACTCTGCACTGAGCACGGAGCCTGACGTGGGGCTTGATCTCACAAATCTGAGATTATGACCTAAGGTGAAATCAAGGGTCAGACCCTTAATTGACTGAGCCACCCAGGTGCCCCATTACCTTTTTCTAAGATTTATTTATTTGAGAGAGAGAAAGAGCATGCATCCAAGGGGGTCTGGGGTAGAGGGAAAGAATCCTCAAACAGACTCCCCTCTGAGCATAGAGCCCAACATGAAGCTCAATCTCATGACCCATGAGATCATGACTGAACTGAAACCAAGAGTCAGAAGCTCAACCGATTGAGTCACCCAGATGTCCCTTTTTTATTTTAGAAGAAATGTATTTCAAAATCTTGAGGTTCTTCAGCTGTGACATAAGCTATGCACAAAAATGCCAGGATTCACCTAGGCCCTGTTGACTCCATGGATCTTAGGGAACAAGGGGAATCAATGCAGGCAAGAAGCCCATATTACTTGCTGAGCAGTGAGTAATGAAGACCTTTGTCTCTGACCCAGGAGTCTCTTCTGCCAGCATCCACAAACCTGCAGGCTAACTTGTTAGCCTGACAATAAGATTACACTTCAGATCCTTCATATTCCTCACATGTGCCTTTGCCATTTGCTGCTCAGAGGCCAGGAATACTAAATACAGGGATGTTTGAAATACACAGGACATGACTATTCCACTTGAAATGCCAAAAGCCCATTGAGGGTAGGAGCAGCTCACACTTTGATGTCAGTGTCACCTAGAGTTCTGTTCTTGGTCTCATGCTCTACTTACTAGCTATCTTATCTCATCTTCACTCAGTTCTCCTCTTGTTTTCTATATTCCAAGTCCTGTGCAATGCCTAGTCCCAGATAAAGCTAACAACTTTCTCACTTCTAGGTGCTAACATATGTTTGTTTTTCCTTGTCTGGCTGAGTCTCCTCCCATCGCCGCCCCCCCCCCCCCCGCGCCTTTTGTGGGGAGGGGAGGGCCAACGGGGAGGGAGAAATAATCTTAAGCAGGCTCCATGCGCAGCGTGGAGCCTGACCGGTGACTTGATTTCACAACCATGAGATCATTACCTGAATAGAAATAAAAAATTGGACACTTAACCAACTAAGCCACCCAGGTGCTCTTGGCTGATCCTCCTTTGACCTGTAAGTCTCATTGTATGACACTCCTTCAGAGAAGCCTCCCTGACTCCTTCCTCATCTCTTTCATCCCCTATTTCTCCCAAAAGAGGGTTAGGCTCTCTTCCTTTATTCTTCCACAGCACTCTGTATTTAATCAATTTTAAAGATATTATATTTTTTGTCTCTCCTACCAGACTGTAATGTTCTTATAGGCAGGATGCTTGGTACAATGTCTGGTATAAGTACTCAATTAATATTTATTGAATAAGTAAGTTCCTCCCCCACCCTTCCAATCGCTTACCCTGGGTAACTTAAAAATTTAAGGCTTTACCTATGATCTGTATTTACTGACTTCAAACTACTCTACTGACTTTCAGACTCACATATCCAACTCTAAGCTTTTGGTCACCAACTTTTCTTGATACTGCTACCTAAATAATTCTTGCATTTATTCCCTACCCTTTCCATCCTCTTTCATTTAGTCTCTTATATGTCCCACCTGGATTTCAGCAACAGGCCCTCACCAGTCCTTCTAATTCCAAGCCATCTTCCCACACTGATCTGAGGGAAAGTTTTGTAAGAGGTAAAGCTGACATCATTCTTTAGCTTAAAATCTTTCAGTGGTTCCCCGTATATTTCAGAATAAAGTCCGAGTTCTTCAAAGTCTCACTGTGGTTTCTCACTTTCTTCTCACCTATATGGACTTTTCTTCTTTTTCTTTGCCAAATCAAGACTCAGCTTAAGTGTTAGTCCCTCTGGAAAGCTTTTCTTGACCCCTTGGATATAATTTTAATTTTTATACAAGTATGTGCTCTTACAACATGTGCACTTCTTTCACTAAACTTATTAAGATCCCTTATTTACAAGTTAACTTATCAGTCTCAAATAAACTCTTTGAAGGCTGGGGCCATATTTTATTGAAATAAATTTAGTAAGCACTAAGTAAATATTTTGAATAAACTGTGAAATTACTCTCTAAACAATACACTTGTTGCACAAATTCTATTATCTGAATTAGGATTATAAGTGGATTCACAGTCTGATGTCCTATACACTCAAATGCATATATCACATTCAAGCCTTAAGGCTAGAGTCTTGTTAAGTATTCACATTTGTAATCAACTACGTATATATAAACATTACATACCACACATTTCACCTTTCAATTTGATCAAAGTGATAAAACACTTACAGGTTTTGGCTTCTCTCTTGAGTTACACTTTTTCAAATGCTTTGATAGTTGATCTTCATATACTGTGCTAAATTTAAAGAGAAAAGTATTTAAAATAATTTTATAAGACCTGTGACAATTACTCTTTCTAGCACAGAAAAACCCTTATTGGACCCATACTTACTGTTTTGGATCTAAAGGACACAGAATTCTTTTCCGAGCATTTTCTTCCTAAGAAAGATAGATCATATATTGACTTGGTTAGAAAATATCAAGTCATTGCTTACAGATACTAGATACAACTTCAGTATAATCCTAAATTTACGTGTTCCCAAAACAAGGTAAGGAAACCTTAAAAGGACAATAATAAAACATTGACAAAATAAGTTAAGCAACAAAAATCTCCAAAGTAGCTAGTTTTTGTTTATATGAGCAAATACTCCTTTGGATAATGAGGGTTTATAGCTTCAAATAGATTTAGAGAAGACCTACATATGGAATTTCAAATCTGTGATAGCACTGGCTATAATTTGCCTCATTATTTTGTAATAATCTTTTGCGGTGTCCTTTTTTTTTTTTTTTTAAAGATTTTTATTTATTTATTTGACAGAGAGAGAGAGAGAGTGTACAAGTAGGCAGAAGGAGAGGGAGAAGCAGGCGCTCCACTGAGCAGCGAGCCTGATGTGGGGCTCAATCTCAGGACCCTGGGGTCGTGACCTGAGCCCAAGGCAGTAGCCTAATTGACTGAGCCACCCAGGCGCCCCTTTTGAGATGTTCTTGGGGGGCAAAATCACCCTCAGTTAAGAACCAGTGGCTAAAACTATGTACAAGTGGTCTCAGCTATAGATGATACTTAATACAAAAAAGATGGAAACATAATACTTAATTAGATCATGTATCTTATATTGCAGATTTAGTAGAATGCCCACAGTTGAAAATCAAATTGCGTCATGTGTCATGTTTCCCTTGGTGTCTTGCAATCTTTCTTCAAGGGACCAATAACAACATTCCTTTCTCTCTGATAATACCAATCATCTTGTAAGGAACTAGTCACAATCTACTACTGTTAGCACTTGCAGTTATCTTTGAGATGTTTTGTTAAAGTCAAATATAATAAGGTCTTAGAGTGAGAACAAAACTTTTCTCCCACCATAAATCTCATGTTTAAAAATTTAATTAACCAACTAAATCTCATTTTTTGATCAAGGGATGTTTGCTGATCTCCTCAACCCACAATACAACTGGAGGTATACTTCGAAGAGTTCTCAATGTAAGTCATGGGTCTTCCACATTCCAAAACAAGAATATGCTTGTTTCTGTATACTTCACTCTAGCCAAGTATCCGTCAAATCAAAAATATGAAGTAGAGATATGCTATGGTGGACAGTAGCAGATGAAGGAACCCTGATCTGTACTGGATATTGTCCAGAATAAACCACCTAATAGAAATAATGTAAATAATATTGGACATCCAGAAGCCATGAAACCAGGTGCTTGCCTATTTGGTTTCCAAAATTGACTAAACAGGTTCTTCTACAAGCGTTTTGCATCTCTTGTTCTTACTTTTATTTTCTATCATATATATCCTAAGGAAATACACCAAAATACAGTTGACTCTTGAAAGGGGGGAGGGGAAGCCACACCCCTCCTCCACAAGCAACTTTTGACTTTTCAAAAAATGAGATTTTTTTTTAAAGATTTTATTTATTTATTTGACAGAGAGAGATCACGAGTAGGCAGAGAGGCAGGCAGAGAGAGAGAGGAGGGAAGCAGGTTCCTGCTGAGCAGAGAGCCCGATGCGGGACTCGATCCCAGAACCCTGAGATCATGACCTGAGCCGAAGGCAGCGGCTTAACCCACTGAGCCACCCAGGCGCCCCAAAAAATGAGATTTAAAACTTTTTGAATTAAGTACAAATAGTCTACTGCTGACCTAAAGCCTCACTGCTAACATAAAGCTGATTATGCATATTTTTTGTTGCATGCATTATACACTGTATTCTTACAATAAAGCTAAAGAAAATGTTATTAAGAAAGTCTTAATAAGGGAAGCGCATTCATAATACTGTACTGTGTTTATGAAATCCAGGGATATGTGGACTGGCAGTTCAAACACGTGGTCAAGGGTCAACTATATATATATATATATAATAAAAGATTTTATTTATTTGAGAGAAAGAGCACAAAAACCAAGGAAGTGGCAGAGGGAAAGAGAGAAGCAAGATCCTCAGTGAGTAGGGAGATCGCTGTGGGGCTCAACCCCAAGACCCTAGGACCATGACCCCCGCCCAAGGCAGAGGCTTAACCGACTGAGCCACCCAGGCGCCCTAAGGGTCAACTGTATATTGACAGTACAATTAATATGCCTAACAGTATTCTCAAACAAAATTGTACGCCTCCTGTTTCAATTTAAAAAAGTCAATTCTTACACGATTTTCTATCTTTCCTTCCCCCTTTCAGCAGTTACAAGTTGTTTTCAAAAGACTGTACTCTAATTTTTTTTAAGTTTTTAATCACTCCGTGCTCCTCGCAAGCGCACTCCCTAATCCCCAGTACTTATTTCACCCATTCCTTCCCTCTCCCCTTTGGTAACCATCAGTTTGTTCCCTACTAAAGAGTTGTGTGTCTAAATAAATTTTTTTAAAAAGTTTCTCAACTGTATTCACAAGAAGTGATTATTACTCACAAAACAATCAGAACACAATTAGTGAAACCTTGCGATTTCCCATCAAGAAGGCGGAGACTGGGCGGAGTGTATAAGGCGGTGGCTTGGAGTACAACTAAGATCTACTATTGCCCGAACTTAGTATCAAGATAAGCGGGTCACTGTAGGCGCTTTAGTTAGCGCGAGAAGCACTACACTTCGCTAGGGCTCAGTATCGCTGCATAGGGAGGGCAGGGCTGCGCTTAGCACAGGAAAAGCCAAAAAACGCAGCGAACAGAGCAGAATTCTGGTAAAGGGAGTTCCGGACCAAGAAACTTATTTCCAACTCTCCAAATGGTAGGGGCAATACCAGACCTCCGCGGCTCCAGCGTGTTCCCCACAGAATCTTTTCCCCGCTGCCACCACCATCCTGCAGAAGCGCTTCTTCTTTTCCACATAGTAACTGCAGCGACCCTCAACCGGGAAGTCAGTCGTGTGCGGGGCGGGCGCAGAAGCCGCCATAATTCAGGGTTCGTTTGTGGTGGTAAGCAGCGGGTGAAGAGAAGAAAAGTTCTTTGCTTCCCTCGGGTCCCCTTCCCTTAACAAATATGGCTGCCGCGGGTCCCGCCACGCAAGTCAATGCCCGGAACTGCCCCCCCATCCTCTGCAAAACCGGAAGAAACTGATGGTGGCTGACGAGGTCCAAGTCTTCCCCGCTTTCCCTCTGTTTCTGTTTCCCCGCCTCCTCAGCGGAAGCCGAGCGCCAAACTCAAATTTTAGCAGGACCCGGACTCCCTTAGGCTAGTTCGTGGGCTGGGCCTGCTGGACTTTTCCGGTTACTGGCCGGGGCAGCGGACCAACATGAGCCAGGTTCTGTTCCAGGAGCTAGTCCCACTGCAGGTAAAATGCAAAGACTGCGAGGAGAGGTGAGGTTCTGCGTTACCCCGTGCCCGCGGCTGGCGGTTGGGGTCCGGCCAAGGCGGAGGGCGGGGAGAGGGGGAAGATGGCGGCTCTGGCCAGTGGCCACCGGCTTGTGGCTGGGTGTGCGGCTGGCGTCCCGGGACGCGGAGAGAGTCCCACTTGGAACCCAAGTTAGTTGCGGAGGGCGCAGAAGGGAGAGTATGAGGAAATGGAAAGCTGACCCGCGTCAAGTTAATTTTCAAAAAAAAAAGAAGAGGAAACAAGAAACCTAGCTCTGAACGGCATCATAGAAGGTTATAGCCCTGGTCTTTCGTTTTGAAAAAGTTAATTTTGTCTGGAGAAGTGAAATAATTTACACGAGAGCTGACAATAAATTCACGGCCAGGCCCGCGCTAGAACTTGGGTCTTGGCTCCCAGCCCTTTTTTCACTCTTTGGATTATATTGGAAGTAAATTTAAGCTTCAGCTTAAAACAGTTTTTGTGGCGTAGTGTCTTTTCTTTACATTAGTTACTAAAAATAAATAACGCTTAATCGACTAAAAACAGTAGAGGAAATGGTAAATTTCATTCATTCATTTAACAAATACTGCTTACTGGCAGAACACTTTGTCGGGTACTGGGGACCTAGTGGTCGGGAAGAACAGTCCCTGTTTCTGTGGAGGTTACAGCCTAGTGGAGGAGGAAATAAAGGCCAGTCTCATAGATAAACGCAAAATTACGACTTTGACAAAGGTGGTGGTGCTGTTGGGGCTTAATTTGAAGCCAGGAGATGGCGATTTTGTCACGCCCTCTCAATAGCTGACTCTTTTCTCAACCTCGTTGCCTCATTTTGTAAAACTGACTTAAGGTGCCTGCGTACATGATATGAGGATGGATCCTGAAGAGGTTTATGGAAACTAAATGGTTTGGAAATGTGACGTTAGAAATGAAGACATTGCTTTATTTGGTAATGTGAAGCTAACTTATAGTTCAGAATTGGGTCTAACGTCAGCCCGCAGGTCAGGCGAGGAGATACCAAAACTAGCAGTTGCAGGTGGAGAGATACTGTAGGGTATTTGATGCAGGGTATTCTTTTGTGCTGTCCAGTATGAGAGTCACGTATGGTTACTGGACTTTTGAAATGGAGCTAATCCGAACTGATGTGTGGTAAGAGTAAAATGTGCATTGAATTTTGAAGATTTACTTATGAAAAAGAATGTGAAATATCTTAATTTTTATGTTGCCTGTATAGATGACACTATTTTGGATATATTGAATATAATATATATGGGATATAAATGATTAATATAACAAATGTTAATAAATATATTCTGTATATCATAAACATTGGAAATATTTATATTTAACATATTGATTATATTTAAGAAAATTGTTACAGTTAATTTACCTGTTCCTTTTAAATTTTTTTAATGTGGTTTCTAGAAAATTTAAAATTATATATTTGGCTCATATTTGTGGCCTCCATTGTATCTCTATTGGACAGCCCTGTTTTGGAATAATTTTAGAAATATAAAGGGGAGGAGCATCATTTCTGATTCTAACACTGGAACTCCTAATTCTTCTCCATTTCATTATATTATCATCACAGTTACCTTCTTAAAATGCATTGTCAATCATTTTACTTCTCTTGTTTAGAAATCTTTGTTATATTTCTATCACCTGTAGCAGGGATCAGCAAACGAGCCCACGGGCCAGGTGGCCTTCTGCCCATTTTTTTAAGTAAAGTTTTATTGGAACGCAGCCATTCTCATTTAAGAATTGTCAAGCTGCTTTTGTACACGAATAATCGTGACCGAGACCTTTGGCCTACAAAGCCTAAAGTATTTACTATCTGGCCCTTTACAGAAAATATGCTGGCCCCTGACCCATAGGGAAAGTAATCCAGACTTTAGTTAAATATTCAAGGCCGGTTCAGCTCAACAAATATTTATGAATACCTACTGTGTGCCAGTAATTGTCCTACCTGCTGAAATGGTCTAGCTTCCTCTCTCTTTACTCCTCTGCCTCCTGACAACAACGACAACAACAATGGAAACAATTTTCATTCTGGGCCTCAAGGAACTCACACTTAATAGGGGAAACAAAAAGATATTCTTGGGAGAGGTAGAATAGCACAGGTTAAGAGTTCAGGCTCTGGAGCCAGATTATCTGGGTTTAAATCTCATTTCTGTCACTTATTGACTGATACCGTACAATCATTTTTTTCTTTGTGTCTCATCTTTAAATTAATGATGATAAAAGTAATTGCTTCATGGGATTATTAGGAGGATGAAATGAGTTAATACATACACAGTGTTTAAAACAGTGCCTGAAGTATTAAAGGCATGCACTAAACATTTAGTTATTATTAAGATGTGATTAATGCATGAAGTGACATCAGTGCACTAAAGTCATAAAAAGGAACTTCAGTGGAAGATAACTCAGAGAACTCTGGAGGGAAGTAATGCAGATTTTGAAGCCCATGGTTTGACACCAACATCTTTTTTGATTTTTGTTTTAGAAGTTCTGTTCCCCATATGCTAGACCTGTAAGACTACTTATCCATTGCATGTACCTCATACTCTCAGTACCATACCTTTATTCCTGCTATTCTCCCTGCTTCAAATGCTTTTGCTTTCATAACCTTCAAGGTTTGTCTTAAATCCCTTCATTATAAGGACCTTTTCAAAGTTACCAAAGTTGAAATTAATTGCCCTTATTCATTTATTAGATAGCACAGTGAAGGTGAAAGTTCTGAGTTCTAATTTGGGCTCTATAACTTGGCTTTAACCACGTTTGTAACAGCGCACCTCAGGTTCTTCCTTTGTAAGACAGACATAACTCTTAGTAAGATTATTGTTTTAAATAAGATATATGTAAAGCACAGGGTAGGTACTCAGTAGTGTGGGTGCTCAGTGTTAGCAGTCCTTCCCTTCCTTCCCCTGAAGCACTAAAATGCTAAAATACATTCAGAAGCAAAGTCTGGATAGAGTCATTGAATCTGATTTGAGGACATGGACCATGTTTATTTCTGTTTGTATCCCTAGCATCCAGCATACTACCTGGCTTACAGTAGCTTTTATTTGTTTGAATTGAAAGGCTCAGGTCACAGCTTCTAGGTGGCGGAGGTGGGCTAGAATCCAATTCTGATAATGCCAAATCTGACTGTGAGGGAGGATGTTATGTGAATTTCTGCATTGTTCGGAGTATGACATTTATTTTGAGAAACAGCATTTTTATGAGTTTTTATTGATTTGTTTTATATTGTCCCTCTGACAACTATTTAATGGAGAAAATAAGATTGTGATTTCAGATACTATATTTTCTGAAAGCTCAGGTTTTTCTACAGTAGATGTTGGGGCAGGAAGGAGAGGTTTAATCTATGGGCCTTTCCTCCTCCCTTTTTCTCCTGAAAGTAATGCATTATAGACATTTGGAATTTATGCAACAATATCATTAATATCCTTCTTAAATTATATTAATGTGATTCTTCCAGTAGTAGCTAAAGAATACTTGGCTAAATGATCTTTTGATTTTTTTGAAACAAATTTATCAAGTATGACAGGACTTTTGAAAGTGTATGTCACCCTAAAAAGTTACCTACTGCAGTGTCACATCCCCTGTGGCAGGATGTTTTAGAAAAAACTGCAAGACAAAAACCAAGCTTAATGACAATATAGATCAGGAAAGGTCCTCACAAACCCAACTCAATTCATTTATCTTACAGATTAGGAAATTGAAAGTTTTTTTCCCCCGAGAATACTTAATTTTTCTTAAAAGATTTTGTTTATTTGTCAGAGAAGGAGAGAGAGAGAGCAAGAGCCACACACACACACAAGCAAGGGGAGCTGCAGGCAGCTGCTGCTGAGCAGGGAACCTGATGCAGGACTTGATCCCAAATCCTGGGATCATGACCTGAGCCAAAAGCAGACACTTAATAGACTGAGCCACCCAGACATCCCCAAAATACTTCATTTAAGTAGAATTAGAGTAGAAATCTAATCTGTTTCACATATATTGCACTAGATAATAGGAAAATAAAAAACATTTTCTGTTCTAAAAATAATTCTTCCTATCTGTGGTATTTGCCAGTGCTGCTTGTTCTTTTTCAGATAACGTAAGTTATGGTAACCTTATCATATGGTAACCTCATCATACTAAGATTTAGCATCCAATCATTTGTTCAATAGGAAGCTTAACTAAAATGACATAAAATGCCAAAAAAATTATTTTTAAGTTGGAACATAAAAAATTGGACAATTGAATGTTCTTGGTCAACTGTTACCAAGTTTTTCCAACACTTGGTTGCTAGGTCTATACCTTTTACTTCTGCACTGAATAAGTAGCAGAATGTGGGAAAATTTTAAAACAACTTTGGAAGAATAGCCTAAAATTCTATTTACTTTTGTTTCCTACACATCAGGGAACAGCCATTGTTATTTAATTCTAGCAAAATATAGAACTTTTGTACTGAGATGTTTTTTCACCAGTTCTTCCCTTTATTTCCTTGATCATTTAAGCATCTTTGCTCAGTTTGATAAATGGTTATGAGCACCTTGATTTATATGCCTCTGTCTGATGCTGAATTCTCTGAGATGCAACAGAGAATGTGGAAAGCTACGGGTTTTTTTGAAGTTTAGAGTTACTCTAGGTTAAGGTGGATAATACACTGTTGACGTACTTCCGTGGATGTATTGGATAGGGACTATATTGAGCAGATGTATTTGGTAGATTTTGTGTATGTATAAGGGAGGGGAATGTGTTATCTTCCTGGATTGTAAACATTCCGTGTATTCTGGTACTGCTTCACATTTTCAGTTTTTTAAATGGGATCAATTAGATCGTTTGAAATGGTAAATTTTTTTAAATGTAGGAAATTGTTATTAAGTCATTGGTTTGTTTGGCTTTCAGTAGGTGCTATTTCAGGATCTGGGCAGTAGGTTATATTCCAGGCTAGTATGGGAATTCCACATCATTTATCTCATTTGATTCTTGCAACAATCCCATTTTACAGGAGAGAAAAATATAATCTCTGGTAAAAAAAACCTGATTAGTTACTAGTGGAAGAACAAGAACTTAAACTTAAAATCTGGTATGCTTCTGAAATATCTGTTCATAATTTAGGGAATACCAGTGGAAGATCTTACAGCTTAAGACTGAAAACTTCAGCTCGGACAAATGAGTGCTAATTCCTTCCATACGAATGTTTCTGACAATTGGGTATATATCTTTTCATACAGGAGAGTAAGTGTTAGAGTGAGCATTGAACTACAGTCAGTTTCCAATCCAGTTCACAGAAAGGTTGGTATTAATTTCTTTTGAAATATTTTCATTTTTGGGGGGAAATGTAATTTCTATGCATTATTACTACTTTTGTTCTTTAAGAATGTGAGCTCTTTTTTTACACCAACTTGCTTTTCAGTTTTGGGCCAGTTTGTAACTTGCTAATCTGGGGTGGTAGAATCTACTAAGACAATGACTGAGAGATTATTATACCATACATTTCTTCTTTTTTTTTTTTTCTTTTAAAGATTCTATTTATTTATTTATTTATTTGACAGAGATCACAAGTAGGCAGAGAGGTGGGGGGTGGGGTGGGGAAGTAGGCTCCCTGCTGAGCAGAGAGCCCGATGCAGGACTCTATCCCAGGACCCTCGGATCATGACCTGAGCTGAAGACAGAGGTTCCAACCCAGGCGCCCCTATACCATATATTTCTTCTTCTTCTTCTTCTTCTTTTTTAAGATTTTATTCATTTATTTGGTTGGGGAGGAGTGTGCATGTGGGAGAAGGGGCAGAGGGAGAGAGCACAAAGAAAGTCTCAAGCAGACTCCTCGCTGAGTGTGCCCTACTCAGGACTCGATCTCACGACCCTGAAATCATGACCTGAACTGAAATGAAGAGTCAGATGCCCCACTGACTGAGGCATCCAGGTACCCCTGTACCATCTGTTTCTAAAGCATACAGGAACGGTTGGGGATTGGGAGAATTGGTTAGTTTTGCCCAATACCTTTGTAAGTTGCTAGAATATATATTGCTACCCTGTAGAATTGGCATTTCATGTTGCACATGTGAGGTTAGAATGAATGGAAGCACTGCAAAGGAGATATTTTTGAGTCTTTACCTTTTGAAGGGAGGCTTTTAGAGCATCAGTCCTATATGATCTTCAAAAGTATGAGTCATTAGCAGTGATCTGGATACAGACAAGATGACTAAGAAGTACAGCATCTGTTTTCTCTGTATCATAGCTTTCCCTAAACATGATATTCAAGGACCTTGTAGTATTAGTAGTAGCTTCAGTTTTTTATAGCATCTTGGGGTGAATTTCAAGAAGTACTGCAGGAGAAGCTGCCTAAAGAACAGGACATTCTGAGGTAGAGCAAATACCCAGATTGCTAATTTCTGGAGTAGAGACTATATGTTATATTTTTTACATATGATTCCTTAGGCCTGCTGTTCCTCTTCATTTTTTATCTCTACCCGTACGTGTTCAGATTTTTCTAGGACCCTCGCAGTTCCTCTGTAGCCATGAGTAGATTTTATTTCAAAGTGGAAGCTTATTCTTAACCTGAGTACTGTTTAGTTCTTCATTAGGCCTCCATCATCTTGTTGCTATGCTTGTTTTCGTCACATAAGTGTTCTCTAAAGTACATAATTTCTGTGTACTTCTCTGTCAGCTTTAGCTGCTGTGATGTTCTGCCGTATTGTAAGTTTATGTAGAAAGTGATCTTTATGAAAGATATTTACTTCATGTGAAACTGAAAACAGATGGAGCTCCATGTCACCGGCCACCTGGAGGGAGAGAATAGGCCCATAGGAAGAAGCCCTGGCAACATGTTACTTGATACCTCTGTCCTCTGCCTGAGAGGCAAATACTCCTTTATTAGGATACATGATTGCTTGTCATTTCAGCTGATAAATTGGCACTTTTGAAGTATTAGACAGTTAACTTGTGGGAAACTGAAAATATAATTGAATATGATGTGGCCAGTGGTAAAATATTATCATGGCATAGTGCAGCAAGGACTAGGTCTCAATTCTTCCAAGCCTCTAATAGGATGGTATTCCTCAGCCTTCAACTCCTAGCATTTAATTAGTTTGTATAGACTCCTACATGGCTCTCCAGGAGCAGAATATTTATCCCTGTTTAAGATTCTTAAGTCTCTTAAAGACTAATTGAAATCCAGCTGTACCAGAAAACAAAGCCACCTGAAGAATATTGGTGATACATTGTTGTTATTGGATAATTCCACTTCTAAGAAGGAAGAAATTTCTCTAAAAGCCTATCTATTGAAAACATTAAAAAATCAAATCTTTCTTTTAGGATTTAGTTATCCGTCTGACTGATGATACTGATCCATTTTTTCTATATAACCTTGTTATTTCCGAGGAAGATTTTCAGAGGTAACTAAATCTATTTATCTGTTTTTATATTTAATCTAGGAAGTAAGTTTTATTAATGTATTGGAACTATTGTCTTTGAAATGCAACGTATTATGAACCGTTGGTATTTTGAGAATGCTGGACTGTTTATACTATAATTATTCAGGATGTTTTTGAAAGTAAATATTCTATAGCTTATCAGAATTCTGCTTAAAACAGCTTGAATTTGGAGCTTTAGCTAAATATATTGACTTTTCCCCTCCCATGGGATAAATTCTATAAAAAAGTTCTCTAGTTCTTGATTTTAATGGGTATTTGGTAAAGAAGAAAAGAATATTTTAGGGTTTAAATTATAATTAAAGATAGTAATTAAATTTTTTAAAACTCTTTTCTTCTGCATAGTTTAAAATTCCAGCAAGGCCTTCTGGTAGACTTCTTAGCTTTCCCACAGAAATTTATAGATCTCCTTCAGCAGTGTACTCAAGAACAAGCCAAAGAAATTCCAAGGTAAGTCTCATGAGAGCACTATGTCATTAGAATTCTCTCAAGACAAACTCTTCTTTGTAAGACAAATTGATGGCAAGATACTTTGTATGTGTTTTAAGTACTCCTATTTTTAACTGGGTTTAGGGCTATTAAATAACAAATTTTAAGAATCATGGTTAAAATAAAAATATTTACTCCTTAATTTTCATGTCTTGACAGACATTATAACTATCTGAAATATTTAACAGCATCAAGTACATGATTTTATAATGAACTTGGATAAGAGGAATGAGTTTGTGTTTGTATGTGTATGTTCATGTTTGTGTGATACTAAAGCCTGATCCTTTCATTGTAAAGTTGACTAACCTTTTGTCTTTTGGTTTCATCAATTGATGATTGTTGTTTGAATCACTTATTTTTTTTAGGAACTACAAAGTTATGCATTTCTAATTCTATCCTTCCTTTTATATTTATTAAGTATAATTCTTTTATAAAGGAGAACTTTTCCTCATCAGTTTGGGCTGTTTGATTACTCTGGAAAGAAAAAGATAAATGCTTAATTCTTTTAAATTGTCAATTTTTAGAGTAAAGAGTTGTTATTTTAATTACTTTTGTGCTTTCAGTGGGTTTTTGGTTTTATTTTTCTGCTTTGTCTTTCATTGTGAGCTCATGAACATTTGTATATTCAGTGTATTACAGTAAATCCTTTCTATGTTTCTTGCTCAGTTTTTTCATTTTGCTATTAGCTTATCTATCCAGTTTTACCACTGGGAGTCCTTTTATATTGGCTCCTGTGATTCCAGTGTGCCCCCTTTCCCAGTGTTTCTTTTTTTTTTTAAAGATTTTATTTATTTATTTGAGAGGCAGAGATCACAAGTAAGTGGGGAGGCAGGCAGAGAGAGAGGGAAGCAGGCTCCCTGCCGAGCAGAGAGCCCAATTCAGGGCTCCATCCCAGGACCCTGGGATCATGACCTGAGCTGAAGGCAGAGGCTTTAACCCACTGAGCCACCTAGGCGCTCCCCCGCCAGTGTTTCTAATCATTGATGATTCACTGGCATTTATTCAGTGGGAGAATTTCACTGTCTCATAAGTGTTGTTATTTTGTGATACTTTCTTTTCAAAGGTTTTTGCTACAGTTAGTTTCTCCATCACCTATTTTGGATAACTCACCTGCCTTTTTAAATGTGGTAGAGACAAATCCTTTTAAGCATCTTACACACCTCTCATTAAAACTTTTACCTGGAAGTGATGTGGAAATAAAGAAGTTTTTAGCCAGCTGTTTGAAATGTAGCAAGGTAAGATTTAAATTCAAGTTATTCTTTTAAAAATAAGTACCAGAAGTCTCTGATAAGTCACTGAAGAGCATAGTGCTATTAGTTTTTGTTTTCAGAATGAAGTATTTTTAAAGATGTCTAGTAAGTTTTTATAATATGTAAGGAATTTATTTTTACCTTATTGGGTTTTTTTTTTTTTTTTTTTCCGTTTAATCAAGATACAGTGAGAGTAGAACTGGGCCCAAAATTGAGAAACTAGGTCCCATCATTTTTATTAATTTTCTGTGATCTTGGGGCAGGTCACTTAAACTGTTTATACCATGGTTTCATCAACTGGTAGATAAGTATGGAAATATCTACTATTGTATTACACCTGTCTCAAGGAAAAAGATATGAAAGTGTATATTGAAAATTACAAAATGCCCAATAATTTTATAAGGTATAAGGAGCAAGAAAAAAATATTAGGATACCTCTTTATAGTTTGCAAAAAGTCGTTTTAGTCAAAGCTATAGATTAGTGCATCTCAAATTATAGTGGTACATAAATCCTCTAGAGATCTTGCTCATTCTGTTTGTGAAGCAGAAGACCTAAAGTGGAACCAGAAATTCTGCATTTTTAACAAACTCTCAGGGTGATGTTGATGCTGTACTTTGAGTAGCACAGCTATAGATGATTAAATTGTAAACTGTGTAATTTTATTTTATAAATAGGAAGAAAAATTATCATTGATTCAATCACTAGATGATGTTACTAGGCAACTGAATTTCACACAAAAGGTAATTCAGATTTCATTTTGTCTTTGTGAGTCCTCTAAACATTGGCTCTGAATTACTTCTCGAATCCTATCCAGGCTTTTGTGTATTATTTTTTAAAGCATGTTATCTTTGATTTCCTTCTCCTTTTTGTCACCTTTCTCCTATGAGTAAATTGTCTTAATCTAATCCTTTCTCTGATAGTTGATTCCATCCAAACATTTGTTACCTTCCAGGTCTTCATTAAATAATATATAATACCTGTCATATGTCAGTTCTTTGCTCTTTTTTTCATCTCACACCTCCCTGTCTAAAATGATGTTTCAGTTCGTATCTTCTAACCTTTTCCCTTGCATACGAGTGTTATGACTTACTCTGATAGGCTTATTATCATTTCAGTCAGAGCTACTACTTTTTGCCCTTAGTCCTTAAAACTGAGGACCCCAGTATCTGATAAGTGGCATGGCTTCAGGCAGAAATTGTCCTGAACAACATAGCCCATCAGTTTGATTGTGTGTAAGTGAACCACTCCATGCAATTGACTTGCTCTATCCTGGGCTGCTTTATTTCTTAATGTCACAGGAGAAGATTGGGTGGTGAAGAGCCAGACTTAACTAAAAGGTTAAAGATAGTTAAGCTTGCCTTCTGGGCCATGTTAGCTCTAAAATTCTTTTATTCTAATCTTGATTTCCTCAAATGAAAAAAAAAAATCTGTGTAGGAAGAGGCTTTGATGTTTTGGAAAGCTGTGATTCCTTTTCTTTAATATCCTTTGTAAATATTGTCATGTTCTAAGGTAATAACATTCACAAGACTTAATTAATATTTTGAATTGAACTCTAATACAGACATTATCAGAAAAAATCCAAGAATTAGATAAGTTGCAGAATGAATGGGCATCACACACAGCTGCATTGTCAAATAAACATTCCCAGGAACTGACGAATGAGAAAGAAAAGGCCTTGCAGGTATGAACATTAAAGAAAATAGAAAATTATTTTGTTGCTGCTGTTAGTCACTTTGTTATAAAAGTAATATATGCTTGTTTTAATATGTTCAAACATTACAGAAGTATATAAAAAATAAAGTTACTCCTTAAAATTCTTATTACATAGAGGTAATTTATAAACATTTTGATATGTTTTTCCAGACTTTTCTCTTTATATGTAAATAATATGTCCTTTGTAAATATTTGTTGATAATTACAAATTTAGAAGTATGTAAATCATATATTTGTACATGGATAGTGGGTTTTGGTTGTATTCTGTGCTAATGGGGTCCTACAGTGTATATTGATTGTAACTTTTTTCACCTAACATGACATCATAGGTCATTCTTTATCAGTTCAGATATTCCTTTTTAGCGGCTACATAGTATTCATTATTTGGGTATAACATAAATTAACTACTTACCCAACTGACGTACATTTAAATGCTTCATTATTTTGGCTTATGCAAATAATATTGCAATGAACATTCTTTGTTCCTAGAAGTGAGATTGCAGTATACCTATGTAAGATATTATTGGATATTGCAAATATGCTAGCCAAAAAGATTTTACCAAATCTAAAAGATAGGGTATGACAGTATTTATTTCCCCCTATTCTTTTTTTTCATCTTTATTAAGTTTTTAATTTTAATTCCAGTATTGTTAACATACAGTGTTATATTAGTTTCAGGTTTACAATACAGTAATTCAACAATAATATACATTACTCAGTGTTCAACATAAGTGTACTCTTTAATCTCCATCTCCTGTTTTACCTATTCCCTCCACCCCACACCCCTGCTTAAATAACCATCAGTTTGTTCTCTGTAATTTTGAGTCTCTTTTTTGGTTTGTCTTTTTTTCCTTTGTCCATTGCCTTTTTTTCTGAAATTCTACATATGGGTGGAATCGTATGATATTTGTCTTTCTCTGATTGACTTATTTTGCTTAACATTGTACTCTGGCTCCATCCATCTTGTTACAAATGGGAAGATTTCATTTTTTTTTTTTTTGTGGCTGAACAGTGTTCCTTTTTATATATATATATTTGTATCTAATGGAACACACACACACACAAACACAAACACCCCACATCTTCGTCATCCATCTGTTGGGAGATGCTTGGGCTGCTTCCACAATTTGGCTATTGTAGATAATGCTTCAGTAAACATAGGAGTGCATATATCCTTTTGAATTAGTGTTTTTGTGTTCTTTGGGTAAATACACAGTGGTGTGATTACTGGATCGTAGGGCAGGTTTTTTTTTTTTTAACCTTTATTTTCTTTAGTAATCTCTATACCCAATCTGGGGCTCGAACCCACAACCCTGAGATCAAGAGTCACATGCTCTTCTGACCGAGCCAGTCAGGAGCCCTTATAGGTAGTTCTATTTTAAAATATATTTTTAAAGATTTATTTATTTATTTATTTGAAAGCGTGTGTGAGAGAGAATGAGCAGGAAGAGCAGCATAGAGAGGGAGAAGCAGACTCCCTGCTAGGAGCCCGGATGTGGGTCTCAATCCTAGGACTCTAGGATCATGATCTGATCCAAAAGCAGATGCCTAACCGACTGAATCACCCAGGTGCCCTTCTATTTTTAACTTTTTTGAGGGACCTCCATACTGTTCTGCAGCAGCTGCACCAGTTTACATGAGGTTCAAGAAGGTTCGTTTTTCTCCACATCTTCACCAACACTTTATGTTTGTTGTTAGCTGCTTTATGTGTTTGGGTGCTCCCCAAGTATGTTGGGTGCATAATAAAATATATGTTGGGTATGTAATTATCTACAATTTTCATATCTTCTTGTTGGATTCACTCCTTAATAAATTATACAGTGTCTTTGTCTCTTGTTATAGTCTTCATTTTATTTCTTTTTTTTTTTCTTTTTCAAATTTTTATTTACATTCAAGTTAGTTAACATATAATACAATATTGGTTTCAGGAGTAGAATTTAGGGATTTATCATATACATATAAAACTCAGTACTCATCATAAGAAGTGTCCTCCTTAATACCCATCACCCACTTAGTCCGTCTCTCACCCACCTCCCTCCATCAACTCTCAATTTGTTCTCTATCATTAGGAGTCTCTTATGGTATGCTTCCTTCTCTCTTTTCTGCTCCCTTCCCCTATGTTCATCTGTTTTGTTAGTAAATTGCATGTATGAATGAAATCATATGGTATTTGTCTTTCTCTGACTGACTTACTTTACTTAGCGTAATACACTCTAGCTCCGCCCACATTGCAAGTGGCAAGGTTTTATTCTTTTTGGTGACTGAGTAATATTTCATTGTGTATATATGCCACATTTTCTTTATACATTGATCATTTGGTGGATATTTGCTCTCTTACCACAGTTTGGCTGTTGTTGATAAGTCTTTGTTTTAAAGTGGAATACCAGTTTACACTGCCATTCTGAGGGTGTATGATAATAATGCACACATTTTCATATGCATCTTGACCACCTGGATATTCTCATAGGAAGTTCAAGAATTCTCTTGCCTATTTGCCTCTTTAGCCCATTTTTATTTTTGTTTATTTTTAAAGATTTTTTAAAATTTATTTAAGAGAAGGGGAGAGTGAGCAAGCACGAGAGAGAGAGAACACAACCTGGGGGAGTAGCAGAGACAGAAAAAAGCAGACTCCACGCTGAGTCCGGAGCCCAATGTGGGGCTTCATCCCAAGACCCTGTCATGACCTGAAGCAAAGGGAGATGCTTAACCAACTGAGTTGTGGTGCTCCTAGCCCATTTTTAAATTAGACTATTAGTATTTTACTTACGGATTTCTCTGATCTGGACATGAGTGAGTCCTTTGTCGGATATATTGTATTTAACTTTTAATCTGAAGTATATTTTTGTGGTGTACAATATGAGATAGGTATTTTTTGATATCAAGTCAGTCATTTGTTCTAATACCATATATTCCACTGATTTAAAAATGCAACCTTTAATATATTCTAAATTCCTTTGTATATTTGAGCTTGTTTTGGAGTGTTGGGGGGGAACTAATATCTTTTGGGATTTTCTAACCCAGAAGCGGGTTAGAAATATCTTTTCTTTTATTCAGGTCTTATTTAAAACAGGCTTATAGTTTGCCTTTTATTTCCCTCTGTCTTATTTCTTTGTTCCTTTTCTTCTTTTTATTTTTTTTTTTACAGTTCTTACTAAATTTTTTTGCCTAAGAGATTTTACAGTTTTTTGCTCTATAAATTGGAGTATGTCCCACCACTATGATAACTTTCTGATTGATGCTGTTGTGCATTAATGTCATATTCATTAATTGTACATTATATATATCGATTCTGATAGATTTAGGGCTGATTGTCTTAGGTTTTTCAGGTAGATATATAATGTATAAAAATGGTAATTTTTTAAAAATTAATTTCTTTTTTTCTTGTATAGAAAAATGCTAATATCTCCTCTTTTTTTTTTAAGATTTTATTTATTTATTTGACAGAGGGAGATCACAAGTAGGCAGAGAGACAGTTAGAGAGAGAGAGGGGGAAGTAGGCTTCCTGCTGAGCAGAGATCCCAGTGCGGGGCTCGATCCCAGGACCCTGAGACTATGACCTGAGCCGAAGGCAGAGGCTTAACCCACTGAGCCACCCAGGCACCCCAAAGTATCTCATCTTCAAGAATGATGTTTGCTCTGCATCTGAGAAAGTTGTCTTTTGTTCTGGGTCTTGAGAGTTAATCCAAAGAGTGCTAAGTTAGATGAAGTGATTTTGAGGGATTTAATCAAATAATCATGTAATTTTTCCACTTTAATATAATAAATGATAATGGATTTTGTTTGTTTGTTTGTTTGTTTGGAGGGATAGCTGGTGTGTGGGGAGGGTTTGGTACTGGGAAGGGCAGAGGAAGAGGAGAGAGAATCTTAAGCAGGCTCCATGCCCAGTGCAGAGCCTGATTCAGGGCTCAATTTCATGACCCTGAGATCATGGCCTGAGCTGAAATCAAGAGTCAGATACTTAACCGACTGAGCCACCCAGGTGCTCTATAGGTGGTGATTTTAAAATTTTAGTGTGTATCAGAATTACCTGCAGTGAACAAAGTAGAAAATGTACATGTTGTAGTTGTGTCCCTCACACTTCCTTTCCTTTTTTTGTTTTTAAACAAAAACTCCAAAATTCTGATATCACTGGAATAAAACCAGTCCTTTATTTTTGTTGCCTTAATTGCCTTCAGTGTGTTTAATTACCTTCTTCAACAGTTACATTAGCATCTTTCCCAGTTTACTCTTTATTCTTCTTGATTGTTCCTTCAGGGTTTTCTTCCCACCTTCATTTTCAGTCTTTTCTGAACTTTTTCTGTTTTTCTCTTTAATTGCCTTCTCCCTCCCATTTTTCAAAAAATGAGAGAATTTTAAAGTAGTTATATAAAATTCTATGTATATATTATACACACACACATACTTCTATATATAATATATATAAAATTCCAAGTATTGTGTGAGGGAGACACTCCCCTGTTCTTTTAAGAATTTTTGAATAGGTACTTTTTTGGAATGTAATTTTGCAACTTACATCACATTTTGTATTTGTTTATTTTTTTGTTTTTTGTTTTTTTTCTTTTTAACTAGGCTCCACACCCAACATGACATAAACCTACTGAGCCACCCAGGTATCCCTGTTTACATTTTTTGACCTATAATTGATCATAAATAATCTGAATTTTGGATGTATGTCTGTGTACAAAAGCAATCATAGATTTATTTCTAATTGTGAAAAATTGGAAAGTCCCTATCCATAGTAATGCAGGGTTTAAATGAATTATAATATATCCATAGAATGGAATATTGTACAGCTATTAAAGTGTTTATAGAGTTTTTTTAATGCTCTGAAAAGGTACAAATGCAGGGTATCTGGATGGCTCAGTATGTTGAGCGTCTGACTCTTGATTTTGGCTCAAGTCATGATCTCAAGGTCATGAGATTGAGCCTTGTATCAGGCTCTGCATTCAGCTCAGAGTCTGCTTGTCCCTCTACCTCTGTTTCTCCCCTGGACTCTATCTCTAAAATAAAATCTTTAAACAAAAAGAAAAGGTACAAATGCCAAGGAATAAAAAGTACGCTTAAGTTGTATCAGTGGTTTGGTCTTAAACTTAAAATATGTTAGTTAAACTTAATGTATAATGTATGTGTATGGGTGATATTAATATAAATATATTAGCAATATATATTCCCAAAATAAATACTTAAAGTGACTCCCTGGATGAGATTATTGGTTATTTGTAATTTTCTTTGTGCATTTAAGGTTATGTATCACTTTCATAATCCAAAAAATACACTTTATGTTTGAAACGTACTTAGGATTTGATAGTGTTCATCAACAGAAATGGTAAACAGATTAGTGGTATGATTCAAACAGGCACCAGAGATTACACAGTTATAACCACATTCAAATTTTATCTTGATTAAATGTTGCTACTAAATGTAAGACTGAACTAATGAATAATACCTTGTTAATTTTAAAATTTTAGAGTTTTTTGTTATTAAAAATATACATTGTTGTAAAAAACTGAAATAATATAATGGTATTTAAAATGAATACTGGAAATTCCCTATGTACCTGCTCATTTTTTTTTAAACACAAATAGGTTTACACTATACTATTTTGCAGTTTTTTAACCTAATCATATATGATTCTTCCCTTAACTTGAAGACTGTCCTAAATATATGAGGGTTTTACAGAAGCAAGAATTAAGGACAAAGTCATAATGGTAAATTTGCCTTTGTTGACCTTTCTTCTTCATGAAATCCATAATTGAAAATAGATCCTCTTTAAAACAGGGAAATGTTATAATCACATCGAAGAATAACTAAGATTAATTTTTCTTCAAATCTTCCTGTATTTTATTTGTTTTGTTTTTTTGTTGTTGTTTTGAATTTTGGTACTATATTTTTATTATATAATAGGCACAGGTCCATTACCAACAGCAGCATGAACAACAGAAAAAAGATTTAGAAATCCTCCATCAACGAAACATCCAGCAACTACAAAACAAATTATCTGAGTTAGAAACAGCTAATAAAGACCTAACCGAAAGGAAATATAAAGGAGACTCTACCATCAGAGAACTTAAAACAAAACTGTCTGGTGTTGAAGAGGTATTGAACTTTGGGTTTGTTTCCCTCTACCCCCAATTTAAAATAACATTTTAATTTGGTGACCTTATTACTTGTGTAATACTTCTGATGCTTTTCAAGGTTGTCTTGGTGGTATTAGGGTAATCAGATGTTGCAAAAAAAGCTTGAGAATCTAAAATCTGATGAAAGGGGATAATTCAGAACAGAACTGAGGTAAACTTGGATATTTTTAGTTACGGTCTTGAGCACTTCATTGACACTGCCTTTAGATTTTTCAGTGTACTTTTGATTTTCACACTGTCTGTAGCTCAACATATTCAGTCTTGACAGGACTGGTTCATTCAGCCTACTTAACATGTCAGACAACTATATGAAGTTGTGTCTAATAACAATGATATTAGTAATGATGATAACTAAGGTATACTGAACACATGCTATGTGACAGGTGCTGTTTAATTGCTTTACATATATTAACCCATTTAATTCTTATAACAATGTTTTTAAAGAAGGTACTATTATTCCCATTTTGCAGATGATGAACTAAGGCACAGAGAGGTTAAGTAACTTGTCTAAGGTCACATAGTAAGTGGAAGAGCAAGGATTGGAATCCTCTTATTTGCTTATCTTTAGTATTCCCTTGTTCTTTCAGGCAACAGAGACATTTTGAAAATCTTGATGGTTTGGCCCTGATGATAGATTCCTTCCTAGCATTATACATTATTATCATGAATTAATCAGAAAATGCAGATTTTGTTAAGTCCATCATATTTAAATACAAACATCACCAGTGTTGCTCAAGCTGATGAAACTTCCCACTCCATTTCTCCAGTCTCTTGTGCTTAGGAAACTAAAGCTTGACTGATTTTATGTTCAGATTCTCAGTATTCTGCCCCGTAGGTGTTTTTGTTTTTTTTTTTAGATTTTATTTATTTGACAGACAGAGATCACAAGTAGGCAGAGAGGCAGGCAGAGAGAGAGGAGGAAGCAGGCTCCCTGCTGAGCAGAGAGCCTGATGCAGGGCTCGATCCCAGGACCCTGGGATCATGACCTGAGCCGAAGGCAGAGGCTTTAACCCACTGAGCCACCCAGGTGCCCCCTCAATAGGTGTTTTTAGTGTATCCTCTTCCCTTCACTGTATCGTCCCTGCTCCCTTTACCCTTCATAGTAGTTTGTAAAATATTGTAGCCTTCCGAGTACATTGGATAGTCATTATAATGCTATATGACTTCTTTTATCTTAGGCCTGAAATTGGCTACTTTATAAACAGTGTGCTCTGTTATATGGGTATTATATAATCTAATCAAAATATTTCTTCCAATATTTGCATAAGACTTGAAAATTATGAGTCCTGGGAATTAAAAAAAAATTTTAGTTATTGTATAGTCAACTACTAGCTTCACTACAATATAGTGATTCAACACTTCTATACATCACCCAGTGCTCATCACAACAACTACATTCCTTATCCCCATCACCTATTACACCCATCCCCCCTGCCACCTCCCCTTGGTAACCATCAGTTTGTTTTTAATAGTTAAGAGTCTGTTTCTTGGGGCCCCTGGGTGGCTCAGTTAAGCATCTACTTTTGGCTTAGGTCATGATCTCAGGGTCCTGGGATCGAGTCTGGCATTTGGTTGTCTGCTCAGTGGGGAGTCTGCTTTTCTCCCTCTCCTTCTGCCCCTCCCCCTGCCTGCTTGAGTTCTCTTTCTCTCTAATAAATTAAAAAAAAAAAAATTAAAAAAACCAAAAGGAGTCTGTTTCTTGGCTATCTCTCTTTTTTTTTTCCTTTGCTCATTTGTTTTTTAAATTCCATGTATGAGTGAAATTATATGGTATTTGTCTATCTCTGACTGACTTACTTCACTTAGCATTATACTCTCTAGCTACATCCGTGTTGTTGCACTGGGGACTTTTTTTTTAAACTTCTGAGTATTATTACCTAATCATGTTAAATTTATCTTTTAAGCATTAGTTCCCTGAGTATAATTGCTGCCATTTTTTATTTACTGTGTGCCAGGCATTATGCTAAGCAATTTGCATTAAGGTTTTTATGAAGATGAAGTGATTATTATTTCTGTTTTACAAATGAGGGAACTGAGATTTAGGGAGGTTAAGTAATTCCCAAGATTACACCAGAGTACCCTGATTTGTATTCAAGTTTGTGTGATAGCAGGGTTTGCTTCTACAACTACTATGGCATATTACTATAATATTATTTTGTAAAGTTTTGTTAAAAATGAAAGTTATCTTGGAATACTATATCCTGGATTTTTGAATACTGGCAGTATTTTGTTGGTATTACCTGATTATAAAGTGATCTGTTGTAAATTTTTTTTAAAAAATCTGTTTTTAATTAACAATTATATTTACTTGGTTTTGTTGTAAAGAGTGAACCAAGAGGAAATCGAGAAGTGTTAACATATTTGTTGACATGGAAAGATATTTGTAATATATAAAGAAGGTTGATTATAAAACTTTTTAAGAAATTGGTGTGTATAGGGGCGCCTGGGTGGCTCAGAGGGTTAAAGCCTCTGCCTTCTGCTCAGGTCATGATCCCGGGGTTCTGGGATCGAGCCCCGCATCGGGCTCTCTCCTTGGTGGGGAGCCTGCTTCCTCCTCTCTCTCTCTCTGCCTGCCTCTCTGCCTAATTGTGATCTCTCTCTGTCGAATAAATAAATAAAATCTTTAAAAAAAAATTGGTGTGTATAAACAGAGCAAAATATTAACTGTGGATCATGGTTGTCACCTTTGTCCATTGCAGAGCTCTTAAACATCCTAGCTCCTGGGCCATACCGCATGCTAACTTATAAATAAGGCTTTCTTGGGGATGGTACCAGGCATCGGTAGGATTTTAAAGCTCTCTAGGTGATTTCAATATGCATCCTAGCCTGAGAACCACTGCCTACATGTTAGAATGATAGGGCTTTTATTTATGTTTTTGAGATCTATTATAATGGGCATTTATTACCTAAGTGGTTTTTTTAAAGTGTAAATTTTGAGATACCAGAAAATCCTTATTACTAGTTTTTAAAAGTTGTAGTAATTTATTCATAAATCAGGATTATTTTCCTTATTGTCATTGAACTAGATATAAGTGTATCTTACAATTATATTTCAAGTCTACAAGGTACATACACTTTTAGAGTGATTTGTTTTTTTTTTAAAGTTACTAGAACTTTAAAATTATTACTTTCTTAAAAAAATTTTTTAAACCTCTTAATTATAAGTAACCAGAGCAGCAGCCAACTTTTCTTTTTCATACTGCATCATATTTTTTCTTCCTGTAGGAGCTCCAGCGGGCTAAGCAAGAAGTCCTCTCTTTGCGAAGAGAGAATTCTACACTAGACGCAGAATGCCACGAGAAAGAAAAGCATATTAATCAGTTACAAACAAAAGTGGCTGTTTTAGAACAGGAAATCAAGGATAAGGACCAACTTGTTTTAAGAACAAAAGAAGCATTTGATACAATCCAGGAACAAAAGGTCTATTTAAACATTTTTTAAACAAATTGGTGATCACATTTACAAGTGATGCTTTTCTTAAACACAAACATCCTATTAATTATTCATGTTTTTAAAAATATGTATCAGGTGGCTTTAGAAGAGAATGGTGAGAAAAATCAGGTACAACTAGGAAAACTTGAAGCTACGATAAAATCCTTATCAGCGGAACTTCTTAAGGTTTGTTTTTTAAAAAATAATAGAATATTAAGTTTTCTTGGGTGAAGTAGAGAGAGAGATATATACATGAAGCTCTTTTACAGGCAAATGAAATTATCAAGAAGCTACAGGGGGATCTGAAAACTTTAATGGGTAAATTGAAACTGAAGAATACAGTAACTATTCAGCAAGAGAAGCTTTTGGCTGAGAAGGAAGACAAATTACAAAAGGAACAAAAAGAATTACAAGATGTTGGACAGTCTCTCCGAATTAAAGAGCAAGAGGTAGTGAATATTTTATATTTTTGCACGTGTGACTATTTACAAAGTATAACATTTTCTCAGACATACTTTTAAAATTTCTACTTTATTATATTAGAAAAGAGCTTTAGCTTTTCTCCCCCCAAAAAGAACATGACTAGCTTCAACAGAAGTTAACTTACTTCAGTTTGAAAAGTTGGTTATCATGGCTCAGATACCTTCAGTATTCATATACATGTACAGTATATGTGTATATACGTATATACGTATAGTGTTACACAGGTGAGCTATAATTAACTTTTTCTTTTTAATAGTAGTTAATAGTAATCAATTAATAGAAATACATTTGTTCAGTTTTTATTTAGCCCTTATTATACTTATGAGGATTGACATTTCAGGTGTGCAAATTACAAGAACAGTTAGAAGCTACCGTTCAAAAGCTTGAAGAAAGCAAACAGCTTCTAAAAAATAATGAAAAATGTAAGTATTTTATGTTTTTATGTAAATGAGGTTTGTAATTGTGTTCTTACTCTGAAAATTGTATTTGAATTCATAGAAGTCTAGGTAAATCAAGATATTGCTACATCCGGGGCACCTGGGTGGCTCAGTGGGTTAAGCCTCTGCCTTTCGCTCAGGTCATGATCTCAGGGTCCTGGGATCGAGTCCCCCACATTGGGCTCTCTGCTCATCGGGGAGCCTGCTTCCCCCTTTCTCTCTGCCTGCTGCTCTGTCTACTTGTGATCTCTCTCTCTCTGTCAAATAAATAAATAAAATTTAAAAAAAATATTGCTACATCCAAAAAATTTATTTTAAATATATTGTTTTGATGTTTTTGCTATAATATCCTGTATATCAGCTGCCCTGTAAAACTGTTATCATTATAAAGAAAGCCATATTACATGTGTCAGTAACCCAAAATTAAGTGTTGAAAATATTGACTATAATTTAAATTCTTCACCAAACTTCTTTATTACTTTATTTTAATTGCTGTATTTATCTAATAGTAATAATGTAATTATTTGAAACTAAAGTGTAAGATTAAGCCTTTAACATTTTTTTGGTTTTTGTATTAGCTATCAGACAAGAGTGTGAACTTCAAATAAACTGTAAGATATTCTAAAAAAGAAAGCCTTCAAAGAAATCCTTGACAAGCAGAAATGTATGCTTCTGATAGTAATAGAATAAGGAATTCTCTGTGGCAGTTGCTAAAATAAGAGTCTTTAATGGCAAAAATTGAGGTGAACCTATATTCTCCTGTGATATAGTTTTAAGACTTGAAATTTTAAAAATCTCAATGATTTTTAGATGTTTGAAGTTATTAGAAAAAATTACTCGAAATTCTTTACCTTGTTTTGTTCTTTTATTTAAGTAATCACATGGTTAAATAAAGAACTAAATGAAAATCAGCTAGTGAGAAAGCAAGATGGATTGGGACCTTCTACCACTCCACCTGTACATTCTAGCAGCAACATAATCAGAAGTGGGATTTCTCCTAACTCAAATGTGGTATGTTTTAAATTAAGACTTGAGTGGTCTTAGTAAATTACCTAAAACTAAAATATTCCAGACTATGAGGAAGTCTTCATGTCTTCAGGTGTTGGTACAAATATGGCTAGAGTCCTATAACTGTTAGCACTGAGGTAAAGGTTAAGTCCCACTTGGAAGTGGGACATACAGGTATACTTGCTCTTAACAAAGAGGCTGTATTTCAAGGGCACACTTATTTTTAAAGTTTAGTTGGATATAGAAATCATTCAGTAATAACCAAAGTAATGCCAAATGTTCTGAAGAAGGGAGTACTTTGGGGGCCTTAAGAAGGAAGAAGAGAGTTTGGGCTTAAGTTTGAAACTATGATACAAGAAGCATAAACTCATGCTGAGTGAAATAAGTCAAGCAGAGAGAGTCAACTATCATATGTTTTCACTTATTTGGAGCATAAGATGTAACATGGAGGACATGGGGAGATGGAGAGAAGGGAGTTGAGGGCAATTGGAGGGGAGATGAACCATGAGAGACTATGGACTCTGAAAAACAGTCTGAGGGGTTTGAAGGGGGCGGTGGGAGGTTGGGGGAGCCTGCTGGTGGGTATTATGGAGGGCACATATTGCATGGAGCACTGGATGTGGTGCATAATGAAATCTGTTACACTTAAATTAAATTTTTAAAAATTGCCAAATCAAAAAAAAAAAAAGCAGCAGCATAAACTGAACTTTATTTGAAAAAGAAAAGAGAAAGAAATGTCCTTTTATCAGCCTGTCAGCTCTAGATTCTAGAAGGAATTAGTTACGATATCTAAGCTTTCTAGCTCTTAAGACCAGGTCTTTTGCTTTCTCCTTGCAAGAAATTAGAGAAGAGAAAAAGAACAGCAGCTCTTTACATCTGGGAGCAAGGCCCTGGTGTTGCTAGGAGAGCTGGCCTGACTCACAACTAGGTCTTGGGGCTCTTCTCTTGAACATAAATAATTTCACAGAATATCAACATCAGGCAAGGCCACTCTGTGACAGATCAAGACAAGAACAAGACCACCTCATAATATCTAAACACAATTTTAAAAAATGAAAATTGCTAAACCGTAGAATGGGCAACATCCTCCTCTCCTGGCTAACATGATTGACTCTTCCTTCTTTACCAATTACAGTTTTGGCCTTAATACATTCCTCCCGACTTACCTAATAACATTTATTTCAGATGATCAGTCATAAAATTATCCTCATTTCCAGATAGCATCTGACTCACAACAAAGCTACACTTCATTAAACTCTCTTAAACCACCTAACATATTAGTCCCATTTAACACCTATGTACTGCCACATCCTTACTATGTTTCCCACGATATGCAGTCTCCGTTGTTTGTAAGGAGCAATAAACCCACCTTGTATACCTATAGATATGTTTCTGGTAGCTTTTGATTGGAGAGCATTGGAAGAGGATTTAAAATGCACATATCTAATTGAATTTTAAATCTATACTAGTAAATCAGATTGTACTTGATGTTTAAAAAAAGGAATATATTTTGCTAAATTGGGAAAAGGTGTGAAAAGAAGTGCCCAGTACTGAATTACAAACTTGAAAAACTTGACAGGCTTACCCTTCATGACTTATGATAGATAGTTGTGTAGATGTTTTTTGTCTTGCAGCCAGTGATGTATACAATTGTTTCTTAAGGTTTGTGTTTCGGTTGTTCTCTTTTAGTCTTTAGGTGACATTGGTTAATGGTGTTGCCGCCATATTGAATATTTAATGGCAAAACAAATTATGGTCTGAATTAATCTATTTAAGAACATGTATCTTGTTCACATTCTGGCTGAAAATTATTTTTATTTTATGTCTGATTGGCTGATTGATCTATGACTCCACCCTACTTCCATTCCCCCTTTTCAGGAATGGAAGACCTATAGAGAACCAGGATGGTTCAGAGAGGTTGTTGTTTAAACTCAGTTCAAAGACCGGTCCAGTGGCTTATTTTGCTAAGCTTGTACAGCCAGTCTTTAGAAAACTTAAAGGTATCCTAGCCTCATGCTATTATAATAAAGCAGAGTTTCATAGTGTCATGATAAAATTGGCCTCTAAGATACTGCTTTTAAGTATTACAACAACAAAAAATCTCATCCTTAACCTTTTTATGTTTTTATTTTTAGGTTGATGGTAGACTTCCTTACCCAACTTGTGGGATTGGTTATCCTGTCTCCTCTGCATTTGCATTCCAAAATACCTTTCCTCATCCTATATCTGCCAAAAATACCATCCACCCAGTTTCTGGACCAAAGGTAGAAAAATTAACTAATAACTTTTTTGGGGGAAAATACAGCAATTTATTATCAAACTTTTTTTTTCTTGAAGATTAGCCTTTGGTCAGTTGCTAAATATTAGGTAATACATAAATATATTCCCAAATATCTAGTTTATACTTACAGGAAATACAGTCTGTACTATATGGTACTTCTTGAGTCACTCTGGTTTATAAAAAGCTGGACATCATTCTGCTTACATTTTTTTTATTCCCATTCAGCCTCTTTTTCCAATTTATTCATTCTTGATTACAACTCTGAGCCTAACTAGCATCACTGACTTTATACTGTTGATGTATTAGCTCTGGTGACATTTTTGGATTCTGTTACCAGTGTTTATTCTTTCTTTCTTTAAAGATTTTATTTATTTATTTGACAGCAGTGAGAGAGGGAATATAAGCAGGGAAGTGGGAGAGGGAGAAGCAGGCTTCCCACTGAGCAGGGAGCCCAATGTAGGGCTCGATCCCAGGACCCTGGGATCATGACCTCAACAACTAAGCCACCCAGGTTCCCCTGTTGCCAGTGTTTAAAGGTCTGATAAGGCAGACTTGTAGCATATTCTAAAATGTAGTTCTGGCAACATTATCTTAAATAGCATAGACCTAGAATTTCCTCCAGTGTGATTTATTTGCTAAGGCTTTTTTCTATCCGTTTGAGTTTTTCATCATCGTTAGTACTAATGTCTTAGGTATATATGTTTTCATATTTATTATAATTTTATTTACATAATAATTTAATCTGCTCAGACCAGCCACTGATTCTTTTTCTTTCCTAGCATTAGGTGAAAATTGTTTTTTTTGTAAATTATAGAGACAAGTAAATGTTTTTGAAAGAGATTTTTAAAAAGATTTATTTATTTATTTTAGAGAGAGAATGTGTGCATGAGGAGCGGGGGCAGAGGCAGAGGGAAAGGGAGAGAATCTCAAACTGACTGCTCCCTGAGCATGGAGCCTGATGTACTCAATCCCATGACCCTGAGGTCATGACTTGAGCCGAAATCAAGAGTTAGATGCCTAACTGACTCAGCCATCCAGGTGTCCCTGAAAAGAATATTTTGAATTGAGGACTTTGAGATTACTATTATAAACCCTTTATCAAATTAGTTTTGGGCTGCCCTAAAAATAAGTTGTGTTGCTTAGCCTATGCCTCTTTTTAACTTTTTGAGCCTGAGAATTCTCAGTGAAATGGGAATTAAACCTGAGTTTTTATGCTTTGAATATCATTATGTAAAGAGTAGTTAGGTGCATGTAGTTGGCTTTTCTTGCATTGTCTGTTAAAGAGTATCGATATGTGTATTTAAAGGAGTACTATTTTTTTACAATGTTACCTAACGCTTGTACTGTTAACTTTATTTGTCCATATTTTATTTTTTAATTTTAATTCCAGTATAATTAACATACAGTATTAATTTCATGTTTACAATGTAGTTATTCAGCAGTTCTATATATTACTCAGTGTTCATCAAGATAAGTGTATACTTAATCCCCTTCATTGAATTCACCCGTTTCCCCACCTACCTCCCCTCATTTTGTCTTCTACAGTTTGTTTTTTGGTTTGTCTTTTTTCCCTTTGTTTTATTTCTTAAATTCCACATATGAGTGGAAATCGTGTGTTTTTTGTTTTCCTTTTACTTATTTTACATACAATTATACCCTTCAGTTCCTTCCATGCTTTCCAAATGGCAAGATTTCATACTTTCTTTAATGACTGGACAGTATTACATTGTATATATACCATGTTATCTTGATCCGTTCATCTATCAGTTGACACTGGGGCTGCTTCCAGAATTTGGCTATTGTAAATAATGCTGCTATAAATGTGGGGGTGTATATATCTTTTTAAATTAGTGTTTTCTTATTCTTTGTGTAAATACCCAGTAGTGGAATTACTGGATCATAGGCTATTCTATTTTTAGTTTTTTGAGGACCCTCCATACTATTTTACACAGTGGATGCGTCAGTTTGCATTCTCACCAACTGTGTGTGAGGGTTCCTTTTTCTCTACATCCTTGCCAATGCTTGTTTCTTGAATACTGTGTTCCTTAATGAATATCATGTACTCAAATGTGATTGTGTGTTGGATCAATTTTTTTCTTGAGAATTATGATTGAATTGCTTTTTCATTCTATTTTACTTTTAAGTTTTTATTTTAATTACAATTAGTTAAATGCAGTATTATTAGTTTTAGGTATACAATATAGTAATTTATCAGTTCTGTATATCACTTGGTGCTCAAGTGATCACAAGTACACTCCTTAATCTTCATCAACTCTTTAACCCTATTTAACCCCAACACCCTCCCCCGGTAACCATCAGATTATTCTCTGTAATTAAAAGTCTGTTTTTGTTTTGACACACACAATCTCTCTTTTTTTATTTGCTTGTTCTCTTTCTTAAATTCCACGTATGAGTGAAATCGTATGGTATTTGTCTTTGACGTATATTTATCTTAGCATTATATTCTCTAGCTCCATCCACGTCATTGCAATTGGCAAGATTTCATTCTTTGTATGGCTGAATACTATTCCATTATGTAGATATACCACATCTTTTCCATTCATCAACTCATGGATACTTGGACTGTTACCCTATCTTGGCTATTGTATATAATGCTGCTATTGTATCCCTTTGAATTAGTGTTTTTGTATTCTTTGGGTAAATATCCAGTAGTACAATTGCTGGATCATAAAGTAGTTCTATTTTTAACTTTTTGAGGGACTTCCACACTGTTTTTCAAATTGCTTTTTTTTTTTTTTTTTTTTTTTTTAAATCTTAAACAGCTTTCCGGGGTGGGGATATATATATATATATATATATATATATATATATATATATATAAAAATAATATCCAAAGTGAGGACAAAAAATACTATATATACTTTCCAGATAATTGCCTAAATATGGTCTAATATGACTTACAAGATTACCTTTATAGTTTTTCTAGAATTAGAGGAATCATTATAACAAGGATATTCCTAAATATAAGAGCTAGACTTTCAGGGTTTCCTATATCACTGATCTCCATATTCTTTTGATTATGTATCCCCAAAAGTTGAAAAACAAAAGCAACCTAAAACAAGTAAAACATGTTGAGCTTGACTCTAGTGAATATTTATTTGTGAATTATATGCATATACTATTCAACTACTGTATTATGTACAGTATAGTTTAGTGGTTAAGAAGGTGGATTCTGATGTTAGGGTTTAAATCTTTTTTTAATTAACATGTAATGTATAATTAGCTCCAGGGGTACAGGTCTGTGAATCACCAGGTTTACATACTTCACAGCACTCACCATAGCACATACCTTCCCCAATGTCCATAATCCCACCACCCTCTCCCTATCCCCCTCTTCCCAGCAACCCTCAGTTTGTTTTGTGAGATTAAGAGTCTCATGGTTTGTCTCCCTACCAATCCCATCTTGTTTCATTTATTCCTTTCCTAACCCCCAAAACCCCCACGTTGCCTCTCAACTTCCAAATATCAGGGAGATCATATTATAATTGTCTTTCTCTGATTGACTTATTTCGCTAAGCATAATACCCTCTAGTTCCATCCCCGTCATTGCAAATAGCAAGATTTCATTTCTTTTGATGGCTGCATAGTATTCCATTGTGTGTATATATAGCACATCCTCTTTATCCATTCATCTGTTGATGGACATCTCAGTTCTTCCATAGTTCAGCTATTGCGGGCATTGCTGCTATAAACATTTGGGTGCATGTGCCCCTTTGGATCACTCCATTTGTGTCTTTAGGATAAATAACCAGTGGTGCAATTGCTGGGTCATAGGGTAGCTCTGTTTTCAACTTTTTGAGGAACCTCCATGCTGTTTTCCAGAGTGGTTGCACCAGCTTGCATTCCCACCAACAGTGTAGGAGTGTTCCCCTTTCTCCACATCCTCGCCAGCATCTGTCATTTCCTGACTTGTTAATTTTAGCCATTCTGACTGGTGTGAGGCGGTATCTCATTGTGGTTTTGATTTGTATTTCCCTGATGCTGAGTCATGTGGAGCACTTTTTCATGTGTCTGTTGGCCATCTCGATGTCTTCTTTACAGAAATATCTGTTCATGTCCTCTGCCCATTTCTTTTTTTTATTTTTATTTTTTTATTTTTTTTAAAGATTTATTTATTTGTCAGAGAGAAAGACAGCAAGCACAGGCAGACAGAGAGGCAGGCAGAGTCAGGGAGAAGCAGGCTCCCTGCGGAGCAAGGAGCCCGATGTGGGACTCGATCCCAGGACGCTGGGATCATGACCTGAGCCGAAGGCAGCCGCTTAACCAACTGAGCCACCCAGGTGTCCCCTCTGCCCATTTCTTGATTGGATTATTTATTCCTTGGGTGTTGAGTTTGATAAGTACTTTATATTTTGGATACTAGCCCTTTATCTGATACGTAGTTTGCAAATATCTTCTCCCATTCTGTCAGTTGTCTTTTGGTTTTGATAACTGTTTCCTTTGCTATGCAAAAGCTTTTGATCTTGATGAAGTCCCAATAGTTCATTTTTGTTAGGGTTTAAATCTTGCCTTTATCAAGGTGAATTGGGTCAGCCACTGAAACAGACAAAAAAGAAGAAACCTCTAACTTTCATGTTTCAGTTCCTCCACTTGTAAAATGGAGCAGTAATTTTATCTGCCTTGCTGGATTATTGTAAGAGCTAGGTGAGTTAATACATTCGCTTAGAATAGTGCCTTGTACGTGATAATTGCTTTATTATGTTATCTATTATTAATAAAATACTTGAATATATAAATGAAAGAGTAAATTGAAAATGTATATAAATCAAATTTATGAGATTTTCTTCTACCTCAGCTTATGGTCACAATCACTGCCTACTTTGGAGACCACTGATCTAGCTAGAACTGTGCTGGCAGCTATAATCATTAAAACATGCTCTTTTTAGTCGAAGTAAAAAAAAATTTATTTCATGATATGAATCTGTGATATATGTGATGTCTTTAAATGTTTCTGTTAAAATTTAATACTTTTGAGGCGCCCAAGTGGCTGAGTTGGTTAAGCAACTGCCTTTGGCTCAGGTCATGATCCTGGAGTCCAGGGATTGAGTCATACATGGGGCTCCCTGCTTAGCAGGGGTCTGTTTCTCCCTCTGACCTCTCCCCTCTCACGCTCTCTCTTATTCAGCATCATGTGGGGCTCAATCTCACAACCCTGAGATCATGACCTGAGCTGAAATCAAAGGTTGGTTGCTTAACTAACTGAGCCCCCCAGACAACCCTCACTGAGAACTTTTACAATGATCAGATTTCATCCTGGAGATTGTGATGTGAGAGATTTTTCTATAATGAGAATGTAGTGAAGATCAGAGGATTGATTTATCTTGATAATGTTTAGCCCACAATGTATATTCAGAGACAGATTTTATCTGCATTCCTCAATTCAGTTAGCCACTTTATTCACCAGATGGTTCTAAATTAATTTTTGCTTATTTTCTGTTAACTATTTAAAAAATAATATATGAACTTAGGAAGCTTCCACTTGTACAAGAGGATATAGTGTCTAAATGTCCCTCCTGTGGTTTCTAGTTGTCACTTCAGAGAAGGTCACTATTAGGAGTTTCTTTGATATATTCCAAAAATATTTAAGGCATATGCAAGGATATATGTGTGTACCTATGTATGTACATTTGTAATCATCAGGGTTTGTATATTTAACCATAGTACATGCCTACTGTTCTGTGCCTTACTTCATTCAACAGTATTTGGAATAGGTCCCTTTTATGTATCAGAATGTTTTTGTTATTTAATAACTACTTACTTTATGGATGGACTATAATTAATTTAAGTAGTGCTTTGTTAATGGATGATGAGTGATGTTGAGCATGTTTTCATGTATCTGCTGGCTACCTGTATATCTTCTTTGGAAGAATCATTCAGATTCTCTGCTCATTTTTTAATCAGATCATTCATGTGTGTGGAGAGGGAGTGGTGTTGAGTCGTGTCACTTCTTTATATATGTTTGATATTAACTTATTGGATGTATCATTTGCAAATTTCTATTCAGTAGGTTTCCTGTTTTGTTGATGGTTTCCTTTGCTTTTCAAAAGCTCATTATTTTCGTGTGGTCTCAACAGTTTATTTTTGCTTTTATTTCACTTGCCTTCAGACACACATCTAGAAAAATGTTGCTAAGGCTGATGTCAAAGAGATTACTGGCTATATTTTCTTCTAGGAGTTACAGTTCCAGGCCTCACATTTGGGTCTTTTTTTTTTTTTATTTGACAGAGATCACAAGTAGGCAGAGAGGCAGGCAGAGAGAGAAAAGGAAGCAGGCTCCCTGCTGAGCAGAGAGCCCGATGCGGGACTCGATCCCAGGACCCTGAGATCATGACCTGAGCTGAAGGCAGCAGCTTTAACCCACTGAGCCACCCAGGCGCCCTCACATTTGGGTCTTTAATCCATTTAATTTTTAGGTATGACGTGAATGTCATCCAGGTTTATTCCAGTGCATTGAGCTGTCCAGTTGTCCCAGCACCACTTGTATATGAGACTCTCTTTTGTCTCACAGTATATTCTTACATCCCATGCTATAATTTAATTTACCATATAAGGATGGGTTTATTTCTCTGTGCTCTATTCTGTTTGATTGATCTGTGTGTTTATTTTTGTGGCAGTACCACACTCTTTTACTACAGCCTTGTAGTATTATCTTGAAATGTACCTCCAACTTCATTGTTTTTCTCATGAACTGCTTTGGCAGTTCCATACATCACCTAGTGCTCATCACAAGTGCTCGCCTTAATATCGCTACCAGCTGTTTAGCACATCCCTTCATCCCCACTCCCTCTGGTAACCAGCAGTTTGTTCTCTAGAATTAAGAATCTATTATTGGTCTCTCTCTCTATTTTTTTCCCTTTGCTTATTTTGTTTCTTAAATTCCATGAATGAATGAAATCATATAGTATTTGTCTTTCTCTGACCTGTTTTGTTTACCATTATAGCTGCACCATGTTATTGCAAATGGCAAGTTTTCATTCCTTAGAGCTGAAGAACACTCCATTGCATACGTATACCACATTTTATTTATTCATTCATCAGTTGATGGACACCTGGGCTGCTTCCATAACTTAGCTATTCTAAATAATGCTGCTGTAAACATAGGAGTGCCTGGAATTGTTTTCCTAATTTCCCTTTCTGCTGCTTCATGTTTAATCTATAGAAATACAACCAACTCTGTATATTAATTTTGTATCCTGCAATTTTACTGAATTCATTTAATCTAATAGTATTTTTTGTAGAGTCTTTAGGGTTTTCTATCAGTGGTATCATGTCATCTGTAAATGGTGATTGTTACCACTTTGTATGCCTTTTATTTCTTCTTGTCTCATTGCTCTGGGTAGGACTTCCAGTACCATGTTGAATAAAAGTAGCTAGAGTGAACATTCTTTTACTGATCCTGATGTTAAGGGAAAAAGTTTCAGTTTCCCACCATTCAATATGATATGGGTTTGTTGTATATGGCTTTTGTTATGTTGAGGTATGTTGTCTCTAAACCCAGTTTGTTGAGAATTTTTATCATGAATGAGTATTGAAGTCATTAGATGCTTTTTCTTTTTATCTATTGAGATGATTGTGTGATTTTTGTTAATGTGGTGTTTCACATATTGGTTGATTTGCAGATATTGAACCATTCTTGGATCCCAGGAATAAATCCACTTAAATGGGGTGAATGATGCTTTTTTCCTTCACCTGAGATTTATTTATTTATTTATTTATAATAGAGATAGCTTGCAAGCAGGGGGAGGGGCACCGGGAGAGGGAGAGAGAGAATCCACAAGCAGACTCCCTGACTGAGTTTAGAGCCTGATGTGGAGTGTGAATGATGCTTTTATTATATTATGGTATGTTGTATGCTACCTTTTGCTGAGGATTTTTGTATCTGTTGTTCTTCAGGGATGTGACCTTTAGTTTTCCTTTTTTGTAGTGTCTTGTCTTGTAGGGTTTATTGTGACAGTAATGCTGGCCTTGTAGAATATATCTACATATTGAAGCTTCCTTTCTTCTATTTTTTGGAATAGATTGACGAGAAAATAGACATTAATTCTTCTTTAAATGTTAGATAGAATTTGCCTGTGAATCCATCTGGTTCTGAACTTTGATTTGTTGGGAATTTGGGGGTTTTGGAAGATGTTCTTTATTTTAGAGAGCATGAGTGGGAAAGGGGACAGAGGGAAAGGGAGAGAGAGAGAATCTGAAGCAGATTCAATGCTGAATGCGGAGCCTGTCGTGGGGCTTAGTCTCAGAACCCTGAGATCATGACCTGAGCTGAAATCAAGAGTTAGATGCTTAACCAACTAAGCCACCCAGGTGTCCCAGGAATTTTTTGATTACTGATTTAATTTATTGACTAGAAATTGGTCTCAACTGTTCAGATTTTCTCTCTCTTCTTAATTCAGTTTTGGAAGATTGTAGGTTTTTAGGAATCTGTACCTTCTTGGTTGCCCAATTTTTGGCATATAATTTTTCATTTTGGTTTCTTATAATCCTTTGTGTTTCTGTGGTGTTGGTTGTTACTTTCCTTTCTGATTTTATTTATTTTGTTTCTCTCTTTTTTCTTTATGAGTCTCGCTAAAAGTTTGTCAGGTTTGTTGATATTTTCAAAGAACCACCTGATTTCATTGATCTCTTTCGGTGTTTTTTTAGTCTCTGTTTCATTTATTTCTGCTCTAATCTTTATTTTTCCCGGCTTGGGCTTTGTTCTTTTTTTTTTTTTTTTTCTTTTGTCTTCATTTGGATTTTTGGTTTCTTTTTTTTTTTTTTAAGATTTTATTTATTTATTTGACAAAGAGACAGTGAGAGAAGGAATACAAGCACGGGAAGTGGGAGAGAGAAAAGCAGGTTTCCTGCTGAGCAGGAGCCTGATGAGGGCTCCATCCTAGGACCACCTGAGCCAAAGGCAGATGCTTAACAAATGAGCCACCCAGGCGCCCCTGTCTTCATGTGGTTTTTGATTTCCTCCTTTATTTCATTGACCCAGTGGGTATTTAGTAGCATGTTATTTAAGCTCCATGTGTTTATGCTTTTTCCAGTTTTTTTTTCTTGTAATTTCTAGTTTCGTAACTGTTGTGGTTGATACGATTTCAGTCTTACATTTATTGATACCTGTTTTGTGACCCAATATGTGATCTGTCCTGGAGAATGTTTCATGTGATTTTATTTTACTTTACTCTTTTAAAGATTTTATTTATTTGTCAGAGCACACGCAGGCAGAGTGGTAGGCAGAGAGAGAAACGGACTCCCCGCTGAGCAAGGAGCCCGATGTGGGACTCAATTCCAGTACCCTGGGATCATAACCTGAGTCAAAGGCAGATGCTTAACCGACTGAGCCACCTAGGCATCCCCGTTTCATGTGATTTTAAAGCAATGTGTATTCTTTTGTTTTGGGATGGAACATTCTGTATGTATCTGTTAAGTCTATCTGGTTTAATATGTTACGCAAAGACACAGTTCCCACTTAATTTTTTGCCTGAATTATCCATTGATGTAAGTGGGGTGTTAAAATCCTCTACTATCATTGTATTACTGTCAATTTCTCCCTTTATATCTGCTAATATTTGTCTATTATGTGCTCCAGTGGTCAGTACATAGATATTTACAATTGTTGTATCCCTTTGTTGGATTCATCCCTTTATTATTCTTTATCTTCTTTATCTTTTGTTATGCTTTAACGTCTGTGTTGTTTGATGTAAGTATTGCTATGTAGGTTTTATTTCGCTTCCGTTTTTGTGGAATATCTTTTTCATCACTTCAGTTTCAGTCTTCATGTGTCTTTAGATCTGAAGCAAATCTTCTTGGGAGCAGCATATAGATGGGGCTTGTTTGTTTCCATTTTGTCACCCTGTGTCTTGACTGGACCATTTAGATCATAGCATTCTGGATTTTTTGTTTTCTTCTTCAGCTTTATTTCAGTTATCTGGGTAGCTTTTACTCAAGGGGTAGTTCAGCCCTTCTATAAAGCTATGTTCCTTCATGGCTCTTCACTGAATGCCTTAAATACTTGCCAAGGACTTTCAACTTTATCTCCATGATCGTGAACCTTGGGAACTGTTCAGATTAAATCTGCCATCTCTTTTTTTTTTTTTAGTCTTTGGAGATTTGCCCTATGCATGTGTCTAGTGCTGAACAAAAACTCAAAAGCGAGGGGTGCCTGGGTGGCTCAGTGGTTAGGCCGCTGCCTTCGGCTCAGGTCATGATCTCAGGGTCCTGGGATCGAGTCCCGCATCGGGCTCTCTGCTCGGCGGGGAGCATGCTTCCTCCTCTCTCTCTCTGCCTGCCTCTCTGCCTACTTGTGATTTCTCTCTGTCGAATAAATAAATAAAATCTTTAAAAAAAAAACTCAAAAGGGACCCATGTGCAGATTTCTAGAGGTTTTTCTCTTTTTATATATATATATATATTTTTTAATTTTATATTTTTATTTATTTGAGAGAGAGTGAGCAAGTGAGCATGAGCAGGAGGAGGGGCAGAAGGAGAGGAGAGAGAATCCCAAGCAGACTCCACAGTGAGCATGGAGCCTCTTGATCTCCCAACCCTGAGATCATAACCTGAACCTGAATCAAGAGTCAGACGCTTAAATGACTGAGCACCTAGGAGCCTCCTTATAGCTTCTTGCTTGTCAGAATTCTGCTCTGCAACTTCCACTCACCCCAGCCTCCCTAAATTCTGATCTTGATCTCTTCCACTCTTAGCAATTATGTTTTACCTCTGTACCTGAATTTAGATAAAGTGCTTCCACTTGGAAACCTGGGTCAGTTGTAGGGATCACACTTCTCTCAAAGATCACAGTGGTGTACTACCTTTTTTTCAGTATTTGAGACCATTCTTTTTATTTTGCCCAGTTTTGTAATTTATTACGTTTGCCTGTATCTTATGAATTGATATCTGGTACTTAACATTTCTTACTCTTTCATGTTTATTTTTCTATAAGGAATATTGGAAAATTCTTTAAAAAATTCACTTTTAAAACTCCTTTTTGTGTTTAAGTTATCATGTGAAATGCATAGATTAATGTAGGGAGAACTAATAACTTTGGAATACTGAACATTGATAGTCAAGTACATTATTAGCCTATACTTTTTTTTTTTTTTAAAGATTTATTTGACAGAGATCTCAAGTAGGCAGAGAGGCAGGCAGGGGTGGGAGAAACAGGCTCCCCATTGAGCAGAGAGCCTGATGTAGGGCTGGATCCCAGGACCCTGAGATCATGGCCTGAGCCAAAGGCAGAGGCTTAACCCACTGAGCCACTCAGGTGCCCCTACTTTTTTTATTCGTAATTTTAACCAATAGTTTGTACCTATCTGCTATTATTGTGAGTTTTTACTAAAAATAGATATTTCTTGTTTTCTTGTGCCTTTTCCTTTTGTATGCAAGTAGTCAGTTTTTTAAATCTATTAGTTTGGTGACTTAATATGTATACCTCTACTTTTAAGATACAACCCATTTATAGGTTTCCGGTATGAAACCTCAGTCGTATATCTTTAGATTTTTGTATAGATTCTTGGATTACTTTTGATTATTTTAAAGATTTTTTATTTATTGTTGGGGGCGGGGAGAGAGAGAGGAGGGGTGGAGGGAGCTGGAAAGGGAGAGAAGCAGACTTCCTGCTGAGTGCAGAGCCTGAGCCTGATTATGATCTGAGCCAAAACCAAGAGTCAGTCACTTAACTGAGCCACCCAGGTGGCACTACTTTTGATTGCTCTGAAGTTCAAATTCCTAGCTTTCATTTAGAATCCTTAAATATAACAGCCTTTGAAAATTCTTGAAAGGAAAGAATTCTCAGAATGCATGAGGTATATGCATAATTGTGGTAAGTAGGGAGATAACTTTTAGAGCTGTGACACTTCCTTAAATGTACAGTTGAGGGGATGCCTGGGTTCATTAAGCATCTGCCTGCAGCTCAGGTCATGATCCCGGGGTCCTGAGATCAAGCCCTGCATCAGGCTCCCTGCTCAACGGGGAGTCTGCTTTTCCCTTGTCCACTCCCCCGGCTTGTGTTCCCTCTTTTACAATCTCTCTCTCCGTCAAATAAATAAATAGAAAATCTTAGAAAATAAATGTACAGTTGGCCCTTGAACTATGTTGGGGTTTGGGGGCATCGACCCCCCCCACACATTGTCAAAAAACTGCATGTAACTTTTGACTCCCCCCAAACTAAACTACTGTATTTTTAATATATATATTCCTATATATCGTTTTACCTCACCCCCGACAAATGTATTTTATATTGTGATTGAAAAGTAAGAAGTTGCCAGTTGATAACAAGCAAGGGGAAGTAGAGGAAAGATGCAGGGTAGGCTGGAACAGCAGGACTTTCCTGTGCTTTTGGCGCTCCTCATCCCACTACCTGTGTGTGTGAGGGTTAGTTCACTGAAGGCTTGAACTGAGAGGCAGTAAAGGAACCAGCTCTGGAGAGCGATTCTCGCTCAAGTGGCAAGGCCAGTTACTGGTCCTACTTGGCCAGGGAGCACAGAGTGATACCACATCACCAAAGAGTCCGGGGGAACTCCACAATGACAGGAAGAAGCCTGCAGTGCAGAGCTGACAGCAGGGAGAGGTGCTGTCGGCCATACTGAATGTTCTCCAAGTGGACGGGCAAAGAGCCCAGGGATCTAGCAGCTCACAGCCTACCAGCATTTCCTGTAAGCAGGAGCTGCCGGAGGACCATGTAGAGAGTCAGGTGGATCAAGCCAACCCAGAGAGATGGTAAAGGTGCTCTGCGGTCCTCTAGACATTGCGTAGAAGGAAATTTTCTACATTTCTGGGTACTGGATAATGAGTGTTAATCCAGGATCCAGTTTTGCTGACTTTGGGTGGGGATAAGGAGATTTTTGGTACCTCATTCTACTGTACTGTATTTATTGACCGAGATCTGTGTATAAATAGAGCCCTGCAATTCAAACCCAGGTTGTTCAGCTATATTAACGTTTGTTTTGTTTCAAAATAATTTTTTTTTAAGATTTTTATTTATTTATTTGACAGATCACAAGTGGGCAGAGAGGCAGGCGGCAGGGGTAGGAGAAGCAGGCTCCGCGCTGAGCCGGAGCTCGATGTGGGGCTCGATCCCAGAACCTTGGGACCATGACCTGAGCTGAAGGTGGAGACTTAACCCACTGAGCCACCTAGGTGCTCCTCAAAATAATTGTTAAGAGAATCATTTTATGCTATCCATCTTGCTTCTATCACAGGAATCTTTTTGACAAGAAGAAAGAGGATTTTTTTGTTGTTAAATCTTCTCACGAAAATGTGCTTGCGTTATAAAGCTCGTGTTGAATCTGTTCTTCTGTGGTCTAGATTTATCAGAAAAAAGATGGAACCACCTGTCTCCATATGGAACTTTCTCGGTTCTCACTAATTAGGTTACATGATGTGTTCTCCATCTTTACAGGTCCAGTTTAACTTGCAGTTTACAAAACCAAATACACCTCTAGGAGAAGTTCAGTCAGGAACAACTGTTAGTATGCCTTGCTCAACTGATAAGGAAAAGTAAGTACTTGTTGGCATAAAATTTAATGTTTGCAATTTTATCCATGCTTGAAAGCTTTGATGCCCACTTATTGTGACATTTTAAGTTGCTGATCAGTGGGATTGAAGTGGAGTTCTCTTTATCTATGAAAAAGAGATTTCCCTTTTTTTTTTAAACTGTAAGAGACAGTTAAACATTTATAAACTTTATTATTTATAAATGTAAAAATTTATTTTTTAAGAGTGACTTTCCTGCATAACTGAACCACCTTTCATCTGTTTGGGGGCAAATACATAGAAATCTTTTTAACTCTATTTAGTGTGGTTTTGTTTTTGTTTTCTTGTATGGCTGTGTCTGCCTCTGAAAGCTCTCCATTTTTCTGAATTAATGCTTCCAGTGTAAAGTACTCTGAGAAGCCAGCTATTTTGATTTTATTTATACTTTAAATATTTATTTATTTTAGAAAGAGAGAGTGCACGACTAAAGGGAGGGACAGAAGGAGAGGGAGAGAAGCTGACTTCCTGCTGAGCATGGAGTCCAAAGGCTCAATCTCAGGACCCTCAGATCATGACCTGAGCCGGAACAAAAAGTCTTACCCTTCACCGAATGAACTACCCAGGCACCCCAGGAGTTACCTATTTTAAACTGCTAGAATTCTTTGCTAAGAATAAGGCTTGTGAGATTGTCCCATACCTACCAAAATAAGCTTTAATTTTATGACATATTCTGCCTATTCAGAAATCCCTTCCTATTTTTTAGCTCTTATACATGGGTTTTACATAGTGAGGTTTGTTCCGTCAGTGAGTTGTGACTAAATTAAATAGCTCATGAAAATTTGTCTCTCTGGGTAGTCTCACTGGTAGTCTATACATGTTTGTACTATTTTTTTCTTACCATTGTGCTTCTTAAAAATTAATCATTTTAAGACCTGTCTGCTGACACTCATTACCATGAGCTAGCATCATTCAAGTATACTGCGGAATAAATTACTAACAGTTCAAAAAGGCTTCTTATCCCCATTCTCTGGCTTTCATTCATTGGCTTCTGTAAAACTGTCACCAGTATGAATATTACAAAAGTTTGGGAGCCTCTCAAAAAAAAATTTGAAATCTTGAAATGTATATGTTATATTTAATCTTAAAACTTGTTTAAATAAGAGGCATATCATTTGTAATCCCTGTTAATGGTAGAACACCATGTTTATATATTTAACTGTGTCATATACACCAAGCACAATTTTACTTGCAGAAAATATCATATTTGTGGTACAAAAATCAGACCTAATCATGTGTCCCTAAAATTAGGACTGTTCAGCTATTTTGAGTGTTTTTTGTTTGTAATTGGTTTTTTCCTGTATTTGTTTTCAGGAAAAAGTGGCAATGGGTATCAAAAGTTTAAAAAGTTAAAATTGAAGGAAATACCTATTCACCCACTTAATTCTTTTCTGAAAATTGGAAAAAGACCACTTAATTTTAAGAATGTACATTGTTTTACAAGTGCCTTTAAACTCTTGTGCCATAGAACTATTAGAGAAACTTGACACTGGACAGATTTAGAAAAAAGGAGTATGGTGATAGAAGGGGGAAAATACAACTAGGTAAATGCCCCCATATTTTTCTAAACTTTTGTATTTGTATTCATCTGACTAGAATTCATTATTTATTTATTTTAATAGTGCATATTAATGACGTCTTTGAAGTACTGTAAAGTTCTGAAGAGCTTTTGGCAAAGGAAAAAGTTTACTCTTTAATTACTATTTTTTTAAAGTAGGCTCCATGCCTAGTGTGGAACCCAATGCAGGGCTTGAACTCACAACCCTGAGATTGAGACCTGAGCTGAGATGGATTCAGAGGCTTAACTAGCTGAACCAACCAGGTGCCCCTTACTCATTTTAAATACGAGATAGAAATGGTTAAATGATACTCTTGAAGCATGAACATGTGTTTTCATTCAGCATGTATCACTTATGCATTATGGTTTTATGGTTTCATAGTACTAGCATTTTTAGTTCCCCATATTCTTTATCTTAGCTCTTCGACTTATTAGTGTTATTTATGATAGTCTGCTGTTCACTGGGAAGGGTACTTTGGCTTATGGATAAACTGCTTAAGAAACCAGTGAAGAATGACTTGTTTTGAACAAAGCTATAAACATAGTTAGATTATTATTATTATTATTTTTTAAGATTTTATTTATTTATTTGTAAGAGAGAGAGAGTGAGAGCGAGCACAGGCAGACAGAGTGGAAGGCAGAGTCAGAGGGAGAAGCAGGCTCCCTGCGGAGCAAGGAGCCCGATGTGGGACTCGATCCCAGGACGCTGGGATCATGACCTGAGCCAAAGGCAGCTGCTTAACCAACTGAGCCACCCAGGCGTCCCACATAGTTAGATTATTTTATATATAGTATGTGTTTGTAGATTAACAGTTAATGTTGATGGTTTATCTCAAGTGAAAATAAATTTTAAAATAAATACTACTTTCCTTTCAAGTGGTGCAAATGTAGGGCTGGAATCCAAATACCTGAAGAAAAGGGAAGACAGCATTCCTTTACGTGGGCTCAGCCAAAACCTGTTCAATAATCCAGGTGAGAGGACAGTTCTGAAATGGATTTGACAGTGGTTTAATTGGCTATATTTTATGTAGAACTAAGTGAATACAAATAATCTTTTTTTGTCCTCATTTGCAGACCATCAAAAAGATGGCACTTTAGGAGCATTACAGACATCTTCCAAACCTGCAGTGCTCCCTTCTGCATCTTCAGCGTATTTCCCTGGGCAGTTAACAAACAGTTAATGCTAGTGTTGTCTTTAACTTTTTATTGAAATTTTATAAATTCCCATGGTTTAAAAATGTATGCGCAGCATAGATCAAAATTCTAAGCCAGCAAATTTCAAAGTTTACTTGAGCTTACTGTATTAGATTGTTTGGATCCTTTTTAACTCCTGCTGTTGTTCCACGGCAAGCTAGAGGAGCCAGTTTGTACTTGGGGGATTCGGAGTGAAGATTCTGAGTAAATGACGCTTTTTCATTTGTGAACATGGTGTTTGATAGAATGATAATATGAATTCTATTAAATGAATCCTTAGAAATTCTCAGAATTTCTGAGGGAAAAGTTGATCCTCATAAGAGACATTCTAGTCATTGAGGATCTGGGTAAATGAAAACCTGCTTAGATAGAATATGAAACCAAAGACTATCACTAATTCATTTTATCATTTCCATTGGTAAAATAAAAGTTTTAAGTTTGACAACAAAATTATGAGGGAAAATGATTATCTCTAGAGATATCTATATTATTGATATTTACAATAAAGAATATTTACAATAAAGGGGAAATCCTAAAATTACCTTCAATGAAATTAATCCTTCATAGCAAGTAAATACTTTCTTTGCAGCATCTTTAAATTAGCTATTGAACAAGTCTAACTAATTCTGATAATTTTGATAAATTAGAAAAATAATTTGGACAATGTTAACCTTATTAAGTATAAAGTGCTTTGAGCTGCAAAGTTTATAGGATTTTAATGCTTCCTGGAAATCTATACTTACCCAGTTTTTCTCTCATTTGGAGTTTTATTAGTTTGTTATTCAGTTAAACCTGTATTAGTGGAATGTTTTAAAAAGTAGTACATTACAAAGTACTTTAAGAGCATCATGAATATTCATTGTTTTTTATACTAATCATTTTAATGTTTGCTTAATAAGGTAGGCAAAGTGAGTAACTGCTAGAAGTTACAATTTTTTTTTCTTCGTTGTAACCAACCCAGTTTCAAGTAAGAATTATTTGGAGAAAAATTAGGTTCTAAAATTTCACCCAGACTCAAAGGGTCCCATTTTGTTTTCTTACTGATGATCACCAGGTACAGAGCAGCATTGTCTTATGAAATGTATAAATCAATTGTTTATAAGGACTGCTAATGCTCATCTGATATTTAACAAACTATTTTCAAGGACCTTACTACATAGATTCGGAGAGAATTCAGTATATGAATATCAATGTTATTAGGTTTATGGTAAGACAAAGAATTTAGTATTTGGTCGTATTTTTCTGAAGCTGTGTTGGTAGTTGCAAGCAGTCTTAACTAGGGGATTTATTCTAAAAAATTAAGTAACCATTACTGGGTAGTGACTTATGTATGACTTGTCATTTCAATATACTATATGAGTATTAGTAAGAATACTTGGTTACAGTGAATTGAAAGTATTTAATAATCTAGAAAGTAGCCTCTTGGTGATATTAGAATCTTTCCTGTAAATATTATGTAATATATAAAAACATGACAGGGTTTGGATGGGATTTAGGGCATACAGGTAGTTCTTTTTTATTTGAAATTGTTTTGCAGTGTACAGCTGTACATGTGTTAATAATCACAAGGTTGCACTTAACATATTTCTATAAACTGAGCTTTGTTAATAAAGTATTTATGGAGTATGATGTGTATATAAAAATAAACAGCATTGATCTGCAGCTGTTGATGATGCTTAGAATTGAAGTACTTCCATTTAATTTACGGACTAAGTTTCCATTTCTTTTGCCTTCCTATGGGAGTATTTTGTAGTGAGGGGGGATTAAAGGCAAGATGGTGTAAAGCTTTGATTTGTTACTGTAAAAATGATTATGGTAACAAATAAAGCCAACAGACCTTACAGGGAATCACAGATCAAGACTTTCTTTAAAAAAAAAAATCATTAAAATATTTAATTTTATTAACAGAATATTTACATTTCTTTTAAGACCTTATTTAACCATAGTGAATGTTCCAAGTTTAAAAAGCATTGAGCAATAACCACACACAAGATGAAAACAGTGTAAACTATACAATACTTTATGTACAATTTTTACAAAGTAACACTTTTTAAATAATATAACTGGACACAAAAATATACACTTTAGAGAAATTCACATCAGTAATTGTATAAAGCTCTCTTCTAGAGTCCTGAAAATTTAGGACAAACATTAGCTCTGTAAATAAAGTGTTACTGTGACAGTCCTGAAAGGCCACTATATATATTTATCTACATATAGATATCACATTGACATTTTCAAGGCTACCAGCTTTACTATATAATTTTTAGATTATGTATTCAAGTGTTGAGGTTCTTGTGATTATGCAAACATTAAAAGAATAGTGGTATAAGTAGCTGGGGAACAAACCCGAGCCAGCGTTTAGATTTACAGACTCTACCCCAATTTAAATTCTAAATGGCTGATATTTTCTCATTTCAAAAACAGTGGTGAATGTTTAAAATAAAATTACTACAAACAAGCTTGAAACATGATTCAGATTTAGTACAATTTTCTTAAAGTTTTTTTTTTTTTTAATGCAAACAATTCATTTACCATTTCTTTACTTTAGTGCATCTGCATTAAGGCTTTGAATTATTTGACCCAAGATTTTACAATGTTAAAAACGAACAGGTCCATAACCATACTACCTACTCTGTCTCGCTGTGAGTCAGCATAGAGTTAAAGCTCAACACCTGAAGGAAATGGTAGCAGAGACGTTGCTAGTATCTAAGAAGGTACGTATATAGTTTTTAATTAAAGGATGTATAATAAAACAAAAGCTAGTGGCAAGAAATTGGTGCTAATAAACAAAAGGTTTCTTTTCAAAAGAAATTGTAACATCTTTGGAAAACTGTCCGGTTCTGGTTCTTTCTTTAGTTCCCACGGAGTTCATGCAGATACATTTCTTAAGACAACCTTAAAGTACATTGTAGATGGAAATGGAATGTACATCCAGAACTACAGGTGAAAACTAAGACCTGGGTGTGATAGAAAAGTCTTCCTGATTTCGGTCATCACACATTTGTGTCCTGGAGTAAAGGTTCTTTGGCCTCTCCTGGCGCTTGTGTACTATGAGGATGGCTGTGACTGCCACAGTGCTTTCTCCAACTGCTGGACCGTAAGCTTAAATTGGTATGTTCTGGAATAAACAAGGCAACAAGCAGAGCCAGCAGTACTGAACAGGCTCCAAAGAGGAAGGGGGGGCCAGGGATGATCGAATTCTGAGAAAGAAAAAGATAATTAGGACTTTTGCGCTGAAATCTCCACTCTTAAGAAACTGCTTCTTTTTAATAATCAGATTGCTATGAATTGTAAGCCAGGGTCTTCTCTCTTTCTTCAGAGCCACAGTAAGAAAATGCATTTGCTTTTCAGGAGAAAGGGACACTATCGTACTCTCACTATAAAATTCTGAGGATAACAGCTGACCCAAGGAACAGAGCCACAAGAGTTTTTCAAAAACAGCCTATCACTTGCAGCACAGAATCTGAACACATCATATGGCTCATGAGCCTTCACCTCATTAGTTCAACAGGAAGATCTCCAAAGTAAAATTAAGTAGTATATGCTATGTCAACCACAGTAGTGGAATCAATGACCGTTTTCTTTGTTTACAAAAGCAAACTACATTATCTAGTAACTGTGAGGGAAACACAGTTAATGCTGTTACCTAAGAATCAAAAGGCTTTTGTTTTAGCCCAGATATGTTCATTCTTAACAAAAACTTGCACAGCCAGTTTAACCTAGGTATAGCCTACAAACAAACATTCATTTTTATTTGAAAGATTTTGGCTGCTCTGCTATACAAGCCAGAAACTGATGAGCTGTTTGTGTTGGCTAAAGATACGATGTCTGCCGTTAATGTTTTCAGTTGTAAGGAGGGAAAGTACAGCAAACAGGTGAGCAAAGATGTGAATCAGCACCTAACTGCCATTTGCTGCAGAAGGCAGCCTCACCTGGGGACCTCGTGCAGCACACACATCCCCGAGGAAACAGCGGTACACACCGGTGGCTATTAACCATGCCATGAGGTGTAACATCATGAACTAGAACAGTTTGATAATTCTTAAATTGACGAGGGGAAAGGTATGTACGGCCGATTTCAAAAAGAGGTATACAGGGGAACACAGTCCCTTCAGCTTTGGTTTTTAAGTGCTGTAGATCTAAAATAATCTCACATAAAAGCCTAGGTGACCAAAACCCATTCATCTTTCAACCCAGCCAAATGAACTGCATTTTTATCAGGTGAATGAAGAAATACCTGTTCGAAATGGTGCTGTGGGCTTGTGTTTGTTCCCAAATCTGTTCCTGTCATTGGCAATTCTTTAAGTTCCACATGGAATATGTAGAAAATGAATCCATAAAGAGCTGGTCCCAGACCATTGCACAGTCCTCGAATTCCTGTTATCATTCCTTGAACAACACCTAAATTGTTTACACAAATTATGTAATGCACCGTTTATTTTTTTCCTGCCCCAGAACCAGACAAAAGTCAATCTAAAACCAAAGTTCTCATCAGACACTAGCAGTTTACCAAGATGGTATTAACAAAGTACTTAGAAGCCATGAGCTCTACAAAGTAAGTTATCTGATAAAATGTGAGATCAGGTAGACCCAACCCAAACATAGGTCTAGTTTAAGCAAGTGGGCAAAAGCACTTTATTTCCCTTTAAAACCTCCCTGGTTAAAAATCAGGCAGGAGTTCACAATCATTAACTGTTAAAAACCTGCCCCTAAGCAGCTACTTAAGACCCTCTGAGTCAAATACAGAGTTTGAGTTTTGCTTTCCTCTGCAATCTTTTCTCAAATCTAAATGCAATTTGCTTTGGCCATAGGCCTTTCCTTCCTCACTTAATCAACCATGTGATCGCTGCCCCTCTTTTGTAACACTCCCTTTTCCCCTTATGACTAGAATAAACACATCCTTTTCAAAGAATTATCTGTTAGCATTTTGAGAATTAAATATTCCTATCACAAAAGCGTTAAGATAAAAAATGTTTTCTATGGTCTTTAGATGACTGAAACCTAAGATTTAAATAAAAAGGTTACTTAAGCCCAGGATGTCTAGCACATCATAGCAAACCCATAATAGTGAACATAAGGTGGCCAGCCTACATCACTAGATTTTCTAGCGACAGAACAGGTAGGGCCCCACAGATGAGAGACATGGTTACAGATATATCCACCAAAGGACGATACCTTGGAATCTGCTTTTCCTTTTTTTTTTTTTTTTTTAAAGATTTTATTTATTTATTTGACAGGCAGAGAGAGAGGAGGAAGCAGGCTCCCCGCTGAGCAGAGCCCGACGCGGGGCTCGATCCCAGGACCCCGGGATTACGACCTGAGCCGAAGGCAGAGGCTTTAACCCACTGAGCCACCCAGGTGCCCCAAATCTGCTTTTCCTCTTAACAGTGAAATCAATTTTAAATTCTTTACTTTGAAGATACACTTCCCGTACGGAGGAAGGAGATAGAAAATAGGATTTGAGTATTCTGTTCTTTGAAATAATTATCATGGGTTCTTGTCAACTCACCTTGTTGATCAGCATCAGCAGTTCGTGAAACCAGGGCACTGACCGCTGGAAAGGTAATGCTAGACATGGCCGCCACCGCCCCGGCAGCCCACATCATCCTGTAACCAAAAGCAGCAAAACAAAAATATATTCTTCACTGTACCTGTCAGTCAAAATATACACTTGAATTCAAGTTACTGTTACTGCAAAGTGGCTGTGGTACAAGGAAAAGGAGAACTGTACTTGGTCTATTCCTTCCTTCCTGTGTGACTCTGGGCAAGTCACTCTAAGGTCTGAGCAGCGGGTGGGGATGGGAAGTGTTGAGAATACCGTATGATACACATACAGAAACAGCATTACGAGTTTCCCCAGCCAGTAAGACTCTGCAGGCCGTGCTCCCACAGACTTGTGCTTCAGTGTGATGCTACTGAGCTGACCTAAGCCTTGGATGTTTTGGCCTTGAAACTTGTAATAAGTGTTTTAGATCATTAAAATTGTGAGTGCCTCTTCGTAAAAACTAGTCTGGAAAACAAAACATCCATCAAAACACATTCTTGGGGCACCTGGGGGGCTCAGTTGTTAAGCATCCGCCTTCGGCTGAGGTCATGATCCCAGAGTCCTGGGATCGAGCCCCACATCAGGCTCCCTGCTCAGTGGGGAGCCTGCTTCTCCCTCTCCTGCTCTCCCTGCTTGTGTTCCTGCTCGCATGCGTGCTCTCTCTCTCTGTTAAATAAAATCTTTAAAACAAAACAAAACCACTCTTGATGCTTACTCCTATTTGATCCAAACAGAGGTAGTATGTTTTGGGGAATGAAACCTGAGTGAACCAAGTTCAGTCCCATCATCCTGAGCATGAAGGCGCAACTGTGCAGCCCAACCTTGACCTCACTACAGCCATCACCCTGCAGGCCACCAGACTTGCAAGAAAAGGAAACAGCCTTCTCTCTGACAGGAAGCTGGGGCCAAAACAATAGGGCTTTCTCAATGAACTTCTGGTCTGTCATCAGTAATGATCACTGATGTCACATGTTTTTTTCTAACCAGAAAAACAAAGAAGGTAAATAACACTAGCTTCCAGGGCTTTGCTACTTTGAGATTACATGTTTTATCCTAATGACAGACTGATACAGATTAAATGCTCATTAGAGATTTAAAAACGAATCTCATTTAAAAAATCTGTCACATAGAAAATGTCACACCCCTCTACCCTCAAGCCATTCTAGAATATACAAATACACAAATGAGAAATCTGTATTGTATACATTTTGAGAGAAAAAAGGCACAGTAAGAGATGGACTAAAATCTAGTAATATGCCTTAGATAAGAAGCAAATAAAAGTCTGTCAATTAGGGGCACCCACGTGGCTCAGTTGGTGGGGTGTCCAACTTGATTTTGCCTCAGGGTCCTGGGATCAACGCCCCGCAACCCCCACCCCAGGCTCTCCACGCAGCAGGGAATCCACTGGGGATTCTCCCTCTCTCCCTCTGCCCCTCCCCCACTCATGTATGCTCATGCTCTCCCCTCTCTAAAATAAAAATCTTTTAAAAAGTCTGTCAGTTATACCTCAACAAAGCTGGAAAAAAAGGGGCAAATATCAAAATCTTAAAAATTAAAATATACCTACCAAGGTTCTGAACCAAAGCCATACCATGCCAGCTGTAATATCTGAAATCCCAGACCCAATAAAATGGTGTTCTTATTTCCAATTGACCGCATAAGTAAACTCAAGACTATGGTCTAGAAAAGAAGAAAAACCAGAATGGAATGGTTTATCAGGAAAAACTTTTTAAAAATAAAAATAAAAAATACTTGGTGACATCCTTCAATCTGTAATATAAAAGGACTACCACTTTTCTACATTTTGGCATTTTTAGCAGTTGCCCTGAATATATCTTGAGACTATTACTCCAGGTCAGATAGAGCAAATGAAAGGTCCCTTTGCTGACACAGATCCAGATCCAGGGAAGAAGAAAAGTGAAAACAGAAAAGTTGAACTTTCTATTCAGTACATTTCTACTGACTGCTTATATCAGAAATTGTAAGCAGTAGCATCAAAGGTCTGAACAGATGATTTGGGGATCCTGGTTATATAACTGCTTTAAAAGTTTTTACAGGTCCAAGTTAATCCAAAATGCTTATCCTCCCACTAAACAGTACAAGAATTACTCTCTGTCCTTCACCTAAATTACTGCTGAAAGCATGATGCTTTTACAAATAGTAAACAGGTATAGTAAGTGTGATTTGGGAAACATACAGTATAGGAACGTAGCCTTTGGAAAAACAGCCTGGATCATAATCTTGGCTCTAACTATGTGACCCTGGGCAAGTTACTTCACACTGAAATAGTTCTGTCTCTTATAAAATGGCAATGAAGAGTACCTACTTCAAAACTCTGTCATGTAGGTTAGAGGAGGTATTTACAAAATGCTTAGCACTGGGCTTGGCACACTGTAGGTGTTTAATAAACAATATTATGGGTTGAATGGGTTTTCTTTTCTTTCAAAGTGAAAAGAAATTCAGCAATGATTTGGGGACATGAGAAAGTATTTCTTGCTATTTTTAGAAAAAGATCTTATATCTTTTTAAAAATTTGTATCTCCCTCTACCTACTGTTCCCCCTGCTTGTGCACTCTGTCAAATAAACAAACTCTTAAAAAAAAAATAAATAAATTCTTTAAATTGAGGGTGCCTGGTGGCTCAGTCAATTACAATCTGCCTTCAGCTCAGGCGATCCAGCAGTTCTGGGGTCAAGCCCCACATTGGGCTCTGGCTTAGCAGGGTGTCTACCTCTCCCTCTCCCCTGCACCCCTACCCCCACTCATGCCCACACTCCCGAAAAAATAAAAGCTTTAAAATAAACAAAATTCTCTAAATTGAAATAACCACTTAAGAGCTTAATCTGATATAATCACAAGCCAGTGGAAAGCAAATGAAGAGCCCTGTAGGAGTTCTTGAACAATTAAGACTCCTACTAGATTTCTTCTCTCCGATTTCCCCTTAAAACACTAGCGAGTGTAAGAGTTCCACAAGGTATGGAACCTTGCTGGATTCCGTTCTTCTCAACAACCACAACCACAAAAGGGAACTCAACCCGATTAAGCAGTTAGCAAAGAAAAACTTCCTGTATACAGGACACCCTAATTGAGAACATTGATTTTCTCCCGAAAGGCAGGAACTTCCTTAAGTATCTGTAGCTTTGTATCCCTAGCAGCTACTGTATGTTCTTAATATTTACAGAAAACGTGATTTTTAAATATGTCAAAATAGTCTCAATAATGGGATAAACTGGGGCGCCTGGGTGGCTCAGTAGGTTAAGCCGCTGCCTTCAGCTCAGTTCATGATCTCAGGGTCCTGGGATCGAGTCCTGCATCAGGCTCTCTGCTCAGCAGGGAGCCTGCTTCCCTCTCCGTCTCTCTGCCTGCCTCTCCGTCTACTTGTGATTTCTGTCAAATAAATAAAATCTTAAAAAAAAAATAATGGGATAAATTTCTTAGTGTATACAGTGTACTAGACAAGAAAAATTATTTGGTGTACCTTAATTTAGTGTAACTCATTTTGTCCCAAATGTTAAACAACCAATTTAACCAAGGCGTATATAGCTAGTTAACAGTTAACTGACATCAGTTTTGGTCTGTTAAGCAAATATATGCCAAGTTCCGACTATATCCCACTGCTATTCTAGGTCTAAGGGAACTGACCCAAGGGTCAGAGAACAGGTCAAAGTACTGGTCAGCAAACAAAATACCGCATCTGGGAGGGAAGATGGACGTAAGTGCACTGGTTTAGAAAGATCATTGCAGGCTGTAACTGCTATGGAAAAAGATGAAATGGGGCAGTGGAATAGAAGTGTTGCTTGAACCAGGATGGCCAGAGAAGGCCCTTCTGAGGAGACAGCTGAATGGGGAGGGAAGTGACTACGTGAGTATCTCGGGGATCAGAATATTCCAATAAGTGGTAACTGCAAGTGCAAAGGCCCTCAACTGGAATATATTCAATAACAGGGATTATGGACACAATGAGGTCATGTTGAGTCCAGGTTTTTTTCTGGTTGCAAAGGAAAATAAATTTTAAACAAGAGGATTAAAATTTCACTCTACAGGGGCGCCTGAGTACTTAGTCTGTTAAGTGTCCAACTCTTGATTTTGACTCAGGTCACGATATCAGGGATGTGGGATCAAGCCCTGCATAGGGCTCCCTGCTCAGCATGGAGTCTGCTTGAAATTCTCTCTCCCTCTGCCCCTCCCCCTGCTCACACTCACTCTCTCTCTCTCTAAAATAAATAAAATCTTAAAAAAATTCACTTTACAAAAATTACTTTCCCAAGTGGCGAATAAACTACAGGGAGACCAGATGGAGGCAAGAGCCATGGCTCAGACTGGCTCCTAGTATCAGAGATGGGGAGAGATGCTTCAATTCAGAATGGATTTTGGAGACAGAGGTAACAGGAGATACCATCTAAGGGATTATGTGGTAAGGGTAAAGAAAGGCAAAAATCCACAAATATGACACCAAAGTTTGTTGTGGCCCCAGCAACCGGGAGCATGGTGATGCCCATCAACGAGGTGAGCAGTGCTAAAGGGAAGGAATCCAGATTTCAGTTTTGGTTATGTCAAGTTTAATTGCCCAACACGTGTCAAACAGGAGCTCAGTCAGGGGCCAGCCTAGAGGTAAAATCTTAAGAGGTCACCAGCACATGGAGGACTAGATAAGAGCACTGAGAAAGGAAATATGTCCAACAATAACCCTGCACTCACATAAGCTTTTATTTAGTGCAAAAGTTAGGCTTGCGTGCCTCCTGGCATCAAAGAAGTGATGGGGCCTAACAGCCCCAGAGGGGACAGCAAACATTTGGCTCCCACTGGAAAGTGTGTCTGTCCATGTTTCCAAATCTTCTCATTTGGGGGGAGAAGCTACAAACACGTATTTTCATATACCCTCCCAATCTTTAAATGGTTACTACTAATTTTTAAAGTAAGTATGTACGTATGATTTATTTTAAGATTTTGTTTTTTTAAGTAATCTCTAAACCCCATATGGGGCTCAAACTCCCAATCCCAGGACCAAGAGTCACATGCTCTACCGACTGAGCCAACCAGGAGCCCTTTTTAAAGTTAAAGCAGAAAAATAAACAATGGCTTCTAATTTAGCACTTAACTGAGTTGCGGGCACCATACAGGGTGCTACAGTGACCAAGATGAATGTCACTGACCTCACTCACAGGCTACTCTTCCTACAATCTACCAAGGCAAAAATAATCAAAAATAAACAGAGGTAAAAGCAACAGTACAGTGTATTCTGTACAATGACAGAGCTATACCTCAGTTAGTATGGGAACTCAGAGAGAGGACACTTAGCGTAGAGGGTGGGGAGGCAGAAAGACCAGCAGGAACAAAGGCACAAGGGCAAGCAGTAACACGAGCAGGCAAGCAACAAGTGTATACTTGACATAAATGAGAATACGAGACAATTCTTCTACCTTTGGAATTATATTATACTTAACATTTTAGTTCATTTAATGACAGCAACATAATGATCATTTTATCTATATATACTACATAATTCCATTAACCTGTTTTTTGAAATGCAACTAATTTTCTCACTTTTTAAAATGTGATTCATCTCAAAAATGGTATTTCTACATAGGCCTCAAAAACTAAATGGTTACTTAGGGACCATACTCCTTGTGGGCTGTGTATGTAACAACTGCTGTATGTCCAGTGCTGGCTGGCTGGCAGCTCATATCCTCCCACGCTCCAAGCACTGCAAGCGCTCCGCACACATGCCCAACCATACATACCCCCTCCTGTATCCACAGCTATTTTCCATCTTGTTTTTCTAAAGATTTATTTGACAGAGACAGACACAGCGAGAGAGGAAACACAAGTGGGGGAGTGGAAGAGGGAGAGGCTGGCTTCCCACTGAGCAGGGAGCCCTGGAGCAGGAAGCTAGTTGTGGGACCCTGGGATCATGACCTGAGGCGTTTAATGACTGAGCAATCCAAGTGCCCCTGTTTTCCATCTTCTACCCTTTGTGCTAGGTGCCCTCTGCTGAGCAGAGAGAAAATTTCCTCTAAAGCACCTTCACAGCACTCCAGCAGTGTTACTGCCTGAATTTCTAAGGCATCTGCAGCTTCTATGATCAGTGACATGTGAAACAGCTATTCGTCTCTTATGTGCCATTATAGTAAATGTTAGCTTGTTCTCTTCGTCTAAATCTTAAACAAAATATTACCAAATATAATCTCAGCAATGTATGAAAAAGATAAAACATCATGACGGGGTTGGGTTTATCGCAGGACTCAAGGTCGGTTTAACATTTGATAATTCCTCAAGATCAACTCTTACTATTTGTACATTTTCCTTGGTGATATACCTTAGAAAGGTGTTTTTTTAAAAAGCTATTTTTACATGTAGGCAACAATATATTTTCCCCAAAGCTGAAGTGCACTTTTCTGACAGCCAGAAATGCACATTTAAATGCAACATAATTTCTGTTTAAGGAGCTTCAAGATAAAATAGGAGTTAGAATGGATATTAAAGAGAAAACATGATATAAGGAGCACTGGGTATTATTTAAGACTAATGAATCACTGACCTCTACCTCTGAAACCAATAAATATGTTAACTGAATTTAAATTTCAAAAAATTAATAAAATGGAAGTTAGAAATAGTACTTACTAATACTCAATGCCATATGAATGCAAGTGTGAGGCAATGGATATATTATAGAATTTAAATTTGAAACTTATCACTAAACCTACCAAAAAATTCGTAAGTGATAAGATCTGCAGAAGGAATCCTACACCTAAAAGATGGTAAAACATCTAAGAGACCTATGAAATGCAACCTGCCTTTCATTTCCTGAAGAACAGAATAAAACAGAGCTGCAATCTAGAAGACTAGATCTAAGATAAGAAAGAATGTTAGATTAGATCATCTACATCTACAACTAAGCCAAGCCAGAGAGGAAGAAATGGGTGGGACTTTATTCACTGAAAGGAGAAAGACTGACTAGAGAAATATTCTGGTCGCCAGAATATACTACTTGATCACGGAAAAGAGATTTGAGGCCAAGATGAAAGAAATACTCCTAAGAAAATCCAAATTGCTGGTTGATTAATATCTTATTTATCAACCAACCACTGGCTACCAACTGCATTTCCAGGGTAAGTACTTCACGTCATTCCTCTGCTCAAAACCCTCTAATGGCTTCCCATCTTTCCATTAAGTCTCAGCATAACCTGTGAGGCCCCAGATGACCTGATGGTTCCCTCTGCACCTCCTCTCTGACTTAATTTCTTGAAGGTCACTGCCTCGCTTGCTCTGCCAGAGCCGTGCTGTCCCCCTGGCTGTTTCTCACACGTGCCAGCTACAGTCCTTCCTTAGAGTTTTACTTCTGTACCTGCTGCTCAGAATGCTCTTCTAGATATTCCCATGGCCTGTTCCTCTCTCCTTCGGGTTTCTGCTCAAATGTCACCAAGTATCAGCTAGGCCTTCCCAACCCCTCCAGGTAAAATAACACCCATCCCCAGTCCCTCTGTATCCCCAGCACCATTTTTCTTTATCGTTTTCATTATACCTGATACATGTACACAGACATTTTTTGAAGCTTCTGTCCTATCCCACAAGAATGCAAGCTCTACAAGAGCAGGGATTTAGTTCAGTTCACTGCTACACCCCCACGGCGTGGCACACATGCCACGCATGGCAGTACTCAATAAATATGTGAGGACTGATAGAAAATTTTTTACTTTATGCAGGTGTACTCTCTAGTATAAATCAATAAACTACCTTTCTGCTTTATACATTGTATGACAAAAATATGCCCATCCCCAAAATCTGATCCAAAGACTAAGTACACTTAACAAAACTGAATTTCTGAACCTACAAGCCTCAGATTCCTGACACTGGTGACTCCACCAAGAAAATGTCACTTGAGTATCACTTCAGGCCCCATTGGGATGGTCAACCAGGAGCAACTCTCTACCACCTCACTCTAACTAAAAAGAGACTCACCTGTGCAATAATGGAAAGAATGCCAAGGACTGCTATAAATGCTGCAACACTTTCCGGTGAAAACTTCATTATCTAAAAGGTTTCCAAAAAAAGTAACATTAATAAAGACATTAATAAAGTGTAACAAAAACCATACTGATGCGAGTCCTTGTATATTAACATTAAATGGGCCAGAAAAAAACCCCACAACTCATTTATAAACAAAGAATTCTTCAAAGAAGACTCTGGCTTTCAGTGAGAATCACAATTGTAACAACTGTCGACAGACTACAAATAATAGCTACTTAATTTAGATTCGGTAATTCTAAGTCTCTTAATTTAGACTTAGGTTTCATAAATTTGAGACCCCTATCAAGCACTCAGAATCCATGTTATAAATAGTGCACTGTTTTGTGATTTTATGGATATCGATAAAGGCTTGATCCTCCTTGGTAAGATTAGTGTCAAGGAGGAAAAACGAATGCTCTCAGTAGAGCTCGCTGCTTTACTGATACATGCCCTCCATGTCCAAGAGACTGGACTAGACGGATGGATTACAAGCATCCCATCACTTCTACAGACAACACATAAGCTCAAGCCACATGCAGTGACGGGATAATTGTATCTTTCTGCAGAAGCCAAAGTCTTAATAGATATGCCGAAGGACCAACAACCACTCTACGTAGGAAGTAAACTCCAGTGAGCCATTATTTACAACACAGGAGGCATTTAAAAGTCTCTGCTATCACAGCTCTCGACATGAAATATTTTTGTTATGAAGGCACTAAACAGTGGAAGAAAAGTCCCTCTTGGCAGTTAGGATTTTACCTGTCTGAGGTATAAAAAGAAGCTGGAGTATTGGCCTGCCTCTGGTAGGTAGGAGAGGAACACCGTGATGCAGATCAGCAGCACTATGGAATCCTGGCCCACTTTTTTTAAGGACTAGAATAAGAAAAAGACTGATATAAGGTTTTATACCCAAACACTAAACTATTTTTAAAAATATGCAGTGTTATCTTCTGGCAGTGTATATACAGACACTTAGCTATCTTTTCAAAATGCCTTTCATCCTCCCCAAACTACTCTGAAAAGTATTTCAAAATATTTTAAAAATACGTCACGATGTTTTCCCCAAAGAAACATCCACGACAATATATGAACATTGCACTGAATCATACATTCACTTTTTTTGCCGAACAGAAGGAAAAAACATAAACTTTTTACCGCAAAAGGGTCGGCCTGTTCCCAGGAAATGGGTGCCCCCCATGACGCTGGCCGCATCTTCTCGGGCAAAGACTCTGGCACAGCAACAAGGATAAAACAAATATCCAGCAATGCTATGGCTGTAGCCAGGACCACCACCAAGCTGTCCCCATACACACGGCCGAGGTAAGCTCCGATTGCGGGGCTGGTTACCAGACTTGCAGCAAATGTTGCTGAAACCTGCAATAAATCCAAGTGGACAGGAAGAGATTAGTCCGGACACCCTGACCCTCCTTCAGAGCTGCAGAATGCAGATTTACGTCAGTCCTCCTGCCATGCTCTCCCTTTCCAGGATCCTACCTGTGCCATTCTTCTTATATTCTCTTCTTTCGCAGAAAGAGGAAAGAAGTAGATTCTTAACTAAAAAAGTATGTAATGGCCTGAAAGAAGTCTAAAGAACAATGCTCTAGGGAAACCCACTGTCACTGTGATTTTTTCCCCCCAGTATTAAAACGAGATGAATGTTTACCTTGATGCATAAGGCTGGCTGAAATAAAGCTTAAAGACTTCGAGGTTTATCTTCTTTCTCATCAGTAAGAGTGTAAGTGCTAGTACAAAACTGAACTATGTGATTTTTTAGGTGGCAGAGTTAGGAAGGATAGGATCACAGGTCCTTAGCACTGAGTATATCACTAACCATCTCTCTCTCAAACTTTGAGGAAGTCCACACACGTCTGGGGAAGATGCAGATTAAAGAGGACACAGGGGAGGAGTAACTTAATCCCAGACGTGTCTGGCCTATTAGACAAAATGGCCGGCAAATCAGTAGACATAGCAGCAAGTATCACCTGATGGAGACCATGCTCGGTGCTGGAGAATAAGAAATTAATGTTGCCATGCATGAGCTGCTCCCCACCTTGTGCTTTATTCTGTCTCTGTGCCATTTTTGGCTTCTGGATGGAGGATTTAACTTCACAGAAGTGCTTATGTTTAGCTGTTTATTAATAACTGCTCAAAAGAAAGAATCCAACTTCCAAAGGCCAATTATCTGACACGTACATAACAATGTAGTAACTTTAAGCATCTCACTATTGACCCAAATGTCCATCAGCTGGGGAACAGCTGAACAAAAAGAGTACATTCCATACAGTGTAAAACTACACCAAAGTAAAAGAGGAACTACTGGTAAATGTATCAACAGGAATCAAAGATGATAACTAAGTGCAGACAGAAAAGACCATGTTCTGTTATTTCATTTAAGTTTAATTTCTATTAAAAGCAAACCTACAGGGGCACCTGGGTAGCTCAGTTGGTTAAATCCTCTGACTTTTAGTTTGGGATCAGGTCAAGATCTCAGGGTTGCTGAGATGGAGCCCTACATCAGACTCATGCTCACTGCGGAGTCTGCTCTGCTTCAGATTCTCTCTCCCCCGCTGCCCCTCCCCCCACTCACTTGCTCAGTAACAAACAAAATCTTAAAAAAAAAAAGGCAAAACTACAAAGACAGAAAGTACACTGGTGATTGGGGATGGATGGCAGATGGCCTTTGGACAGATGGAAATGTTCTAAAACTGGATTGTGGTGGTATTTTGTTAGGGTAGATTTAGCAAATTAAAGATTTTTATTTATTTATTTTGGAGACAGGGAGCACTCACACATGCAAGTAGGGAGAGGGGAAGAGGGCCATCATCAACTTCGTATTGTTTAGCATTCTAAGTTTATGACTGAAATCAGTTTTTTTTTTAAAGTTTCTCACAATAGGTATTTTCCCCTAAAAACTTCCTAATCCATGATTCTTTGTGTCCTTTGAATCAAAGACAGTTTCTTGTAAAACTAAGATTCAGGCTGACACAGTACACAGTCAAAAGATCCTTGTCCTATATTTGCTGACACTCATCACTGTCTTGCTTCGATCTCATAATGACCTGTATGTTATCATGTCTCTGTTAGCCTTTTTATTCCTAGATTTAATGGACAAGAGATTACACCACCACCAAACACTTAATTTCTCAAAACAGTATTCAAAGGTTGGCAAACTGCCACCATCTGGGTCAATCCAGCTAAGGATGGTTCTTACATTTTTTAAGAGATACACACACACATAGATACAGAATGAGACTCTATGTGGCCCACAAATTCACAGAAATGTTCTGCTGATCCCTGACCTATACATTAGCCTATTGCATTTTAGAGTAGCCATTAAATATTAGTAATGTTTAAAAACTCATGACATTAAATAATTCCTTATTTTTAGTATTTTTTAAAAAGATTTTATTTATTTATATGTTAGAGGGAGAGCAAAAGAGCACAAGCAAGAGGGAATAGCAGAGGGAGAGGGAGAAGCAGGCTCCCCGCTGAGCAGGGAGCCCCATGTGGGACCAGATCCCAGGACCCTAGGATCATGACCTGAGCTGCAGGCAGATACTTAACCAGCTGAACCACCTAGGGGTCCCAATTTTTAGTATTCTTTAAAAAGAACTTCTAAAAGGTAAAAATATTCTGTAATTTCAAACCTGATGTATATGACTACTACTAAAAAATCAAAATTTACAAGGCTTTGTACTGAAAAAAAACTTTTGATATAAGTCATCCACTAGATAGTAATTGATGACTTTATTATGAAATGTATTTTATACAAAGAAGTAAATTTTGAATGCAAAGGCTTACACTTCTAATATGAAACAATTAAAAAACAAGGTATTTTCCCACAGATACAAAGAACAGAATAAATACACATACCAGTCCATAAGCCATACTTCTTTCATGTTCTTGGGTTATATCTGCCACATATGCAAATACCACGGAGAAAGTCACTGCAAAAACCCCAGAAACAGAGATAACAGCAAAATACCACCTAGGATCAGAAAAAAAATTGACAAGAACCATCAGAACAATTACCGCCACACCGCAACTTTCCTTTATTCTCTTAAGTGAGGTAGAGTAAAAAACAGCTAATTTCAGTCAATGGCTTACTAAGACAGTTCACGGACTCTTCTATAAATCATAAGCCATAGATATAAAGAAAATACACTCTTAGAAGTCACCCTTCAAAAGCAATTCAGTTACTATGCAGGAATACTTAAAATTAGACAATATATCCAGGTGAATATTTTACCCAACTGCTGAGCTGTTAAATGGCTTTATTGTTGGTTTTGCTAAAAAGAGCAACAAACTAAACTCTGTTGTAATTGATCCATTACTATTTCCCACCATAGCACTACACAAAACACAAAATTCAGTGGGTACAATGGAGAAACAAGTTACTCTCTATTTATTTTATGCCTCTATAAACCAGATGCTTTTCCATAAGCTATATTTGGCTTTTCAGATGTTGGCAAAACAAACATTTCAGTCTTCACATAGAAGAAACCTGTGTGGCAATACTCATAAATGAAACAGAGAACAGACAATTACCATAAAGAGTAAAAAAAGCTATTTTAAAAAGCAAACTACATTTCGGTATATATGATTTCAAAATAACTGGCCAGGAATAAAAAATTCCTATTGTAATGTTGAATGTTTAGTTTTAAATATCATGTGTCATCATAATGAACTTTCAAAATACTCCACTAGGGCTGTATTGCTTACTAAATTTTTTCTAATACAGTTTTTCACAGCCAATCTTTTGTTCATCTCCTAGACTCCTCTGGTACAATTTCACTTGAGTGATTAGCATTCATCAAGGGTTTGGCCTTCAGAATTGTATCAATCTAACCTACAAGAGTAAGATCCTGGCTCTTATATTCCCTTAGTCTTTATAGACAGCCATGGAAAATATAGCCCATCTGTGATGCAGAACTAACATTCATATGCAGTGGAGTAGAACATTAGGAGAATTAATAAAGCTACAACAAAACTGGGCTCTATTACCTTGAGAAAAATCATTCTCATTGTTAGCTTTCCCTCCCTTCCTCCTCAGTGAAAGAATCCTGATTTCAGTTAACGACACCATGAACCTAGCATCTTGTAACAAGGAGGAGCATATGCCTGAAATTTGACCAGATACAAGCAGAGGTTGGATGAGAACTGTGTAGTTTCTTTATAGGAAGGCAGTGTGCTCTTCTTAGCCATTCCTTCCGTCTTGCTGCCTGAAGTGTGACACAAGCTGGAGCTCAGGCAGCCATACTGGACACTGGAGGTACTAGCAGAGGATGGCAGAGCACAAAGACAGAAAAGGTCTGGTTCCCCAGAACCGCCAAACCAGCTCTACACTGTTCAACTCCTGACTTCTTTTATATGGAGAAAGAAAGAAGCTTCCTTGATGTTAAGCAACTATTATTTTGGGCTGTGAAATCCAAAAGCAGTTTATCGCCAATAGTCTACACACTTCCTATAGTAGTATCTAGTTCTAAAATCATTATGAACTATTACTTAGCCACAATATTTTTAAGGACCCTCTCATCTGCATCAAAGAATACTGGAAGAATAAAATTAAAATCTATATAAAAGGTAAGATGGCAAAAAGGTGAACGAAATTAAGGACTATTCAGAAAACAATGAAGAAAACGATATTTAACCACTGTGATCTGATTATGCACATACCATGGGCTGATCTTCATTAAAGGAATTGGGGCACATGTGAAAAATACTGTTAGCAGCAAGAAGGATTTCCGACCCCAAACATCAGAAAGAGCACCAATAAGTGGGGCACTGAGGAATGACAACAACCCCTAAAAAAAAATAAATGAAAAAAAAAAATGTATACAATCTATACCAATGAGCCAAAAATAAATCATTCTACTATCATAGAAGAATTTTTTTAAAGTTTATTTCTAACATAAGCATAATACCACCAAAACTTTAGATAACTTATTTCTTGTCTATGTAAAATTTGAAACTTTCCCAAGATTGTCCAGAATCACCTGCAGGGCTCTGGTTGCATGTTCATATGAAATGTTCTAATGAATTCCCAACAGAATAATTCCACATTAGCAATTCTAGAAAGAATATCATGTTAGTTATCTGTTTTTATATTCATAGGCTAATTACCTATTTATAAACCTTGTTGGTCAAATGAAATCAAGAGTAGAGAGAATGTACAATAATCAAGACTTTATCATATAGTTTTATATTTATGTATTTTTTAATAGTTCTTTTCTCTTCAGGCTGTATGTTTGCTGTTAGCTTATAAAAGCATTTAGATCTCTGAAATAAAAATGCCAACACATAAATCTGTTATGATGTGGTTGATCATTATATGTAGTTGTCTGTATTTGATTCAGATCATTTTTAGATGACCAACGAAAGTAAATATATTTTTCTTTAATAATAAAGATCATATTTAAAATCCAGTTCATTTTTGAAGTGTTAAGCAATCCCCCCAGATATACTCAAATTGTAAAAATTAACAGTGAATTTGTCTATTAACTAACTGTTAAACACATGGAAGTGTATGTGCCTGTGCGTATGTGGGCAAATACATCACTGATCCTACCTTTACTCCTTGAATTAAGCCATTCATCAGAAATGTATGTTTGGGAAAGGTTTCATGTAATACCTAAAGAAAAAATACAAAATAAAAATTTCATACCACATTTTACTCTCAGTAAAACTTCTACATTTACATTTTAAAACATACCTTCACAAAATTTTATTTCCTGTAAATTTTCAGTTTTGTCTGATGCTAGACATTTGAGTAAGTACTAATAATAGCAAACATTTATTTGGAATCTACGAGGTCATAAAAGACTAAACTGGGCACTTTACATATATTATTTCCTTCAATTCCTCTTAATGATCCTACAAGAACACTGACACAGGCAGAGGTTAAGCATCCTACACATGATTACACAGTATGTAGCAAAACTGAAACTGAGCACAGGAAGCTGGGTTTGAAAGTCCATGCTTTTACTTACTATGTGGTGCCTTCACTGTTTGCCACATATTAACTGGCTTAGAACTCCTTTACAGACAGGTGCAGGCATTACTGAGATAGGAGACTGGGAGAATAGGGAAATTTTAATTGCTGAAAAGTGAATCTAGAAAGACACCATAAAGTAAGAAAAAGAAATCCCCACCTCTGAAAATGTGTAACAAGTTACTCTATTCTTTCTAAGACCAAGTCTCAAACCACAGAACATTAATTTATTCAATGGGCAGCAGGTGAACCACTGGGTAGCCACTGGTTGACAAAGCAACTAGAGGGAAAAATTACTGAAAAATGGGCGCCTGGGTGGCTCAGTGGGTTAAAGCCTCTGCCTTCAGCTCAGGTCATGATCTCAGGGTCCTGGGATTGAGCCCCTCATCGGGCTCTGCTCAGCGGGGAGCCTGCTTCCCCTCCTCTCTCTGCCTTGCCTCTCTGCCTACTTGTGATCTCTGTCCAATAAATAAATAAAAATCTTAAAAAAAAAAGATACTTTATAAAAAAATTACTGAAAAAATAAGGAGCAGCTACCATTTTTACAGCCTATGTGTCAGAGGCTTTATATATACTTTTATGTCATGCTAACAACATTATGGGTTATATAAAATATCACTCTACAGATGAGGCAACCAAGTTCTTGCTTGACTTAAAAGCCACTGCTTCTTCCATTATACATGCTGTTTCTCCAAAAAATACAAGAGAGAATGGCAATATGGAGAATAAGAAAGTTGGGAAATCTCTTTAGGAAGAAAAACTATGCTGAGTGTACATTCTGACATCTTATAAGAAAACCTTTAGAGGGGTTAAAATGCTCCCTTTTCTTCAGTTACTCTTATGCCCAAAACTAGAAATTTAACAAAAATGAACTCACATGTACAAATAAAGAAAATTAGAAATGAAATGTTTAGTCAAAGAAAATCATTAACATGGGGAAAAGCACATATTTATGAGATTTGTTTATTTTGTCTCTAATATTTTATATGATATATATTACATATTTTCTCAACTGAAGGTGATTTTGACCCCCAGGGGTTATATAAGAATGTCTGAATACATTTTTGATTGTCAAAATTTGGATGGGGAACTACATCTAAGAGGCAGAGATCAAGAATGCTGCAAAACACCTTATAGCACGCAAGTCAGCCCCTCACAACAAATAATCATTTGGCCCAAACTGTCCACAGTGCTAAAACTTTCTGTAAAGAACCAGACAGCAGGTATCTTTTTATAACTTTGTAAGCTATACAGTCTCTGTCACAAGTATTCAACTCAACAAAAACAGCCAAAGACTATATGTACAGGAATGGTCTGGCTGTGCCCCAAATAAAGCATTATTATGAAAAACAGGCTACTAACATGATGTATAGGATTTGCTCTATATATCTGGCCATAGTTTGCCAGTTCTTGCACTAAAGGAAAAGATTTAAACTCCCTAAAGTGATATCTCCAAACTTTTTGCAACAAATCAAATACAGTTTTCTTCCAATAATTACTAAGGGCCAAATCTTTGTAGGGATTAAAAAAAAAAATGTGTGTTGCAAAGAATGAAGACCATAATGAATGCCTACAAAAAGGTTTATGATATGCTAGATCTCACTGCTAATGATTCACTTTGCCAAGCTACCTTCCATTCCAACAATCTGGTCTTTTCACCATTTTAAATATTCTCATGCTTTCCAATATTCACTTTCATACAGGACATCATCTCCATCTGGCATGTTTGTTCCCCTCAACTTGCCTCTCTAGCCAACCCCAAACCTTCCAAATTGCACCTCTGTCACCAAACTTTCCTGTCCAAAGCAATCATTTCCTCTTTTAGAGCCAACAGGAAGTGATTATAGGGCTCGACAGTCACAAAGGGTTTGTGAAATTTCTTTTATCACTGAATTACTTGGCTCTAGTATTTTTCAGTTTTTCATGTATTTAATATTTACCTCCTTTCAATTATATTTCAGAGTTCTTAAGGACAGGTACTAAATACACTATACCTTGCATTTAATTTGCCTTTATCTTGATTAGTGCCTCACAGAATGCCTTCATTTAGTAACTACTCACTAAATGCTCATAATTATCTGATACAGTTTAGTTTCCAAAGTGACTTAATATAATAATTATGCAATTAGCTAATGTTACAAAATAAAAATCTTTACAACTCCTAAAGGAATAAAGGAATATAGTTAAATCTGGGGCACCTGGGTGGCTCAGTGGGTTAAGCCTCTGCCTTCAGCTTGGGTCATGATCTCAGGGTCCTGGGATAGAGTCCCTCATGGGGCTCTGCTCGACAGGGAGCCTACTTCCCCCTCTCTCTCTGCCTGCCTCTCTGCCCACTTGTGATCTCTATCTGTCAAATAAATAAATGAGATCTTTAAAAAAAAAAAAGTGTAGTTAAATTAAAATAAACAAACATTCCTGTTTTGATTTTTTTTTTTTAAGATTTATTTATCAGGCAGGCAGAGAGAGAGGAGGAAGCAGGCTCCATGCTAAGCAGAGCGCCTCATGCAGGGCTTGAACCCAGAACCCTGAAACCATGACCCGAGCCAAAGGTAAAGGCCTAACCCGCTGAGACACACAGGCGCCCCTCCTGTTTGACTTTTTAGCAAAATTTTAACATAGAGACAAATCTAACAATACAAATGTGAAGATTTTTAATCTGTGAGGATCCTTTTAGCAGTGGACTTAGAGCCAAATAGGAAAAGATATAGTACTTCCCAAGAAATTTTATAGGTCATAAAATTTATGGAATTCTAAAACTTTTAGAAGAAACGGTCCTTAAAATATTAAATGCCTTAGGACTTCTCTGTAGCAAAGGCTGCTAAGCCATTTACATAGAAGAAATTCTGGAGAATTTTAGAGAATTCGAGTATAGGGTCTCGCTCCATAACACACATTGCATCTGAGCATCTGGGACCATCAAACACTGGCCTAGTTTTTCCAGAACCATAGATCAAAAAAGTTAAGTCACTTCTTAGCATTATGGATTCTTAAACCTATTATTCTCTTTATCTAATATATTAATCATCACTGATTGAATACCCACTATGAACCAAACATATAGCCTCTCAAAGTGTTAGACTTCAGTCTTTAAAAAATATTTGGCAGTCTAAAATTCTTTGTAGTGAATGTAAATCTCCTTGTAGGTGGAGACGTCACCATCCTCCCCTGGGCAGGTCCTCCACATTAAAACACAACTTTTGTTCTTTCACTGTGTTCTAGAGAACACAGGGTTCTAGAAGTTCTATGAGTTTAAGACTCAGAGATAATGGAAATCACATGAAATTTTTAATTTTTTTTAGTTTTATTTATTTTATTTTTTTTTTAAAGATTTTATTTATTTATTTGAGAGAGAAACAGTGAGAGAGAGCATGAGCAAGGAGAAGGTCAGAGAGCGAAGCAGACTCCCCATGGAGCTGGGAGCCTGATGCGGGACTCGATCCTGGGACTCCGGGATCATGACCTGAGCCGAAGGCAGTCGTCCAACCAACTGAGCCACCCAGGCGTCCCTCACATGAAATTTTTTAAAAAGAATTCTTTAACTTGACATTGGTTTTGAAAACTAAGGCTAGGCACTCCTGGGTGGCTCAGTAGGTTTGGCGTCTGACTTCAGCTCAGGTCATGGTCCTGGGGTCCTGGGATGGAGCCCCTGAATCTAGTTCCTTGCTTGGCAGGGAGTCTGCTTCTCCCTCTGCCCCTTTCCTGCTTGTGTTCTTTCTCTCTCTCCTAATAAATAAATACAGTTTTGGGCGCCTGGGTGGCTCAGTGGGTTAAGCCGCTGCCTTCGGCTCAGGTCATGATCTCAGAGTCCTGGGATCGAGTCCCGCATCGGGCTCTCTGCTCAGCGGGGAGCCTGCTTCCCTCTCTCTCTCTCTCTGCCTACTTGTGATCTCTCTCTCTCTCTGTCAAATAAATAAATAAATAAATCTTAAAAAAAAATAAATAAAATAAATAAATACAGTTTTTAAAAAAAGAAAAAAGAAAACTAAGGCTAATAAATCCTAAACATCATAATCCTATTTATTATAAGTAATGTATCTTAATATTAGTTGTCTGTTAAATGAATAAATCAAAGAAAATCTTTGAAATTTAAAATGCTAGAATGCCTCCCTGGCTCAGGCAGTTAAGCATTCAACTGGGGTCATGATACTAGGGTCCTGGGATGGAGTCCCATGTCGGGCTCCTTGCTCAGCAGGGAGCCTGTTTCTCCCTCTGCCTGTCATTCCCACTGCTTATGTGGTCTCTGACAAATAAACAAAAATCTTAAGAGAAAAAATTTAAAGTGCTAAAACTTTACAATTTTTGAGAGCTATGTATGGAGAGATACTGACTTAAAATACAAATAAACTGGGGTGCCTGGGTGGCTCAGTGGGTTAAAGCCACTGCCTTCCGCTCAGGTCGTGATCTCAGGATCCTGGGCTCTCTGCTCTGCAGGGAGCCTGCTTCCTCCTCCCTCTCTCTCTCTCTCTCTGCCTACTTGTCTGTCAAACAAATAAATAAAATCTTAAAAGAAAAAATACAAATAAACTGAATTATAACTTCATCTTCATTCTTCCTTTTTTTTTTTTTTTAAGATTTTATTTATTTATTTGAGAGAGAGAGTATGAGAAGTGGGAGGGTTGAAGGGCGAAGCATACTCCCTGCAGAGGAGGGAGCCCGATGGCGGACTCCATCCTGGGACCCCAGGATCATGACCTGAGCCAAAGGCAGTCACTTAACCAACTGAGCCACCCAGGCATCCCTTCATTCTTCCTTTTTAAAAAATAAATGTTAAGAGCTATGACTCTCTAGGTTATAATCCGTTTCAAAGCACATAAAATGGAAATAAAAGTTAAGTTAAGTTAACTGACTTTTAGAAAGAGGGTGAAGTACTATGATTTGGTGCCTTCTTGTACCTTGAAATCGCCCTCCCCCATGTCCCCAACACCAACATGGGGGTGGGGAATAAGGGAGCATAGAAGTTTAAAACAAAGAAGATTGCCAGAAAGTCACCAACAAAAATCTGAAAGCAAAAAGCCTCAAAGTGAGCAAAACCTTTTTAAATCCACACTGAATTAATCTATTGGTTCTTAATTAGTGATATATACTAGATATATGAGAATCACTTCTAAAAAATATGCATCTGAGCCTCACCCTGAAAGATTCTGACTTCAGCAGGACAGGGTACAAGGCCCAGATATTTTGATAAAACGCCCCAAGTATCATTAATATTCACTTCTAGTAAGAAAAAAAAAAATCAGTGACAAATGCACATTTTAACTGCTGAAAATGTTCATCTCTGGTTGGCTGATTTGTCCTAACAAGAAAGGTAAAGTTTACCCTGAAGCCAAGATCTCTTATCAAACTGCTGATGCTTGACTGGAGGGGTAGGTAGGATTGCAGGGGATTTTTCTGTCCTTACACAATTCTATATTGCTTTATGTTTTACAACAAGCATACACTGCATCTCTAATTATTAAAAAAGTGTAAGGGCCTATTTAGCCAGAGGGGCCCCACCTCGGTTGAACAGCCATTTTGTTGTTTATGCAGTAAAACTTAAATTTACCCTGCCCCCCACCATCCCCAGGGGCACTTACTTAAAAGCAAGTCCGGGGAAACCAGTCCCAGGTAACAAAGCCCAAATACAAGGGTGGGTCAGGTCAGGTGGAAATGACAGCCCGAGAATGCAGGGATGAGTTGGGTCAGGTGGAGATACCCAATCAGTAGAGCCCGGATATTGTCTCCCTAGCTACCAAGGAGTGTGGGCCCTGCCTTATGGGTGCCAATTCTGACCAAGGAGATAGGCTAGTTCAAATGTCTACTATAGGGTAAATTGTAATTCAGTTGGCCACCCGTGAGTGACTTAGCATGACTGTGTAGCTTTCTCTGTGTGTTACAATCTCATTGGCCACCTGTGTGTGGCCAGGCCCAACCACATGGCCTTTGCTCTAGAAAAGTTAGTCTGTGAGGCAGGGAGGGGTCGCTCTCTCTGTAAGGGGCGGTCCCGACTGGTCGGTTTGATTCTTGATGCTTGGCTCGAAATAAAGTTTTGCTTGACCTTCACTTTGTATCAGTCTTGCTCCTTTGACCATGAGCCTATTATTGGGGGACCCAACATTGGAGACCCAACAAAAGTAAGATATTATATAGAGAAAATAATTATATATACATGTGCTTCCACACACAATTTTCTTTAGAGATATTTCAAAGATTCTTGCTATTCCAATGCCTGCAGGCTGCAGTACCTGAAAGAATCTGCAATATAACAAATCTCAGCATTTAGATACAATCTAATCAGGACAGCTCAATCCTTGTTTTGCCTAGGTCTGTCCCACCCTATCCCCACCTGGATCTCCCCATCACACAAAGAAAAACGTAGAACACAAAAACTGCAATTATTTAAAAATATGCATACGTTACAGATAAGAAAAGAACTATAAAAATAAAATTCTGAGCCTAATATTCATTAATATATAAATTTTTTTCTGAGGACGCTTGACTTTAAAATTGTTAATGAAGTAAAATTGGGAAAAGATAAAGAGTAAGGACTATGATAGTATTACAGACAATTCTTCCTAATAACCACAACTCCATTTCGCCATTTAAAAATTCAGATATAGGGCGCCTGGGTGGCTCAGTGGGATAAAGCCTCTGCCTTCAGCTCAGGTCATGATCTCAGGGTGGTGGGATCGAGACCCGCATCGGGCTCTCTGCTCAGCGGGTAGCCTGCTTCCTCCTCTCTCTCTCTCTCTCTCTCTTGCTCTCGCTCTCTGCCTGCCTCTCTGCCTACTTGTAAAATAAATAAAATATTTTAAAAAAAAAAATAAAAAAAAAATAAAAATTCAGATATAAAGGTCAAATACGGGAATTAAGAATACTGTTTTAACAACCATGGTGAATAAATTCTTGCTATAAATCATATAATTGGCAATATTATAGATATTATTACAAAAAATAGAATCATGCTGGCAAAAAAATAAATAAATAAAATCATTAAGTCCTCCCAAATTAGCAACTTTCATTTTCCTGATCAGAATGCAATTCAACATTTTATAAAGAAAAAAAAAGAAAAGAAAAAACAAATCAAAAGCACTACCCATTTTTTAGCTAACAAAAAAAGTAAAAATATACTAAGCACAAAGTTAGCTACAATAAATGAACTAAAAAAAAGCCTTTTACGTCTAAATAACTGGACTCTTTCCTGTTCTTAAAGAAGACAGTCTCCTTTTGTCCAATTAGGAAAAAAAAATATCAAAGTTAGACAAAAACCAGACCTATCTAAAGAATATATAATAGAGGAAAATTTTAAAAACTGCTATATATACTTTAAATCCTGTTGACAAATTATGGAAATATCACAAAAAGTTTTTTTGATGGCTCACAAACAACTACCCAAAACATTTTAATCTCTCTACTTAGCTACCCTTCAGACTGCTAATAATCTTAACTACCTAAATCACAGGTCTGAACCACTTACTCCCAGCCTTCCCCTAGGCTTAGCACTGGAACAAAGCAAGCCTAATTTCAAATACCAACTCTGCAGTTTACTATCATAGTAGCTGCAAATAAGCTGCTTAATTTTTCTAAACCTTAATTTTCTCGTCTGTATTATCAGGCTAATACCTCACCCATAATGGGACTTAGATGATTAGTAGTGATAATGCATTTCAAGTGCTTAGGACTGTACCTGAACCACCATAATATAAATATAAATGAACTGTTAACTATCATAAAGCTCAAGTACTTTTAACTAGGACTGATGCTTTTAAATAGGACTGATGCTCCACCAGATAGATTTATATGTTAAACTGGTAGCAGACTATTAAAAAAACCACTGGAACATGAGGGAAGCGAATATAAGTGTGAGACCACACAGTTATCACAGCACCTCAGTAACCCATGACATCAAGTTATTACAATATAATGAAGTTACAAATGTCATAATGAACTTTGCATCACCTGATGAAATTCCAAATCAGAGTATGGCATGGATTATGAAGGCAGGAAATGTATAAATTAATTTTTGAAGGACTCCCATCAGAAATTATTAAATAAAAAAAGTTCGGGTATTTTAAAAGTCCAGAGTTCAATTATTTTGAAAATCTATTCATGTACAATTGATGACCTATTACAAGTAAATCCTTTTTTTTTTTTTTTTTTTTTTTTTTTTTTTGGTGAAGATTTTATTTATTTATTTATTTGAGAGAGAGCCCGCGCGAGCACAAGCACGGGGAGCAGGAGAGGAAAAGCAGGAAGCCCGACGTGGGGCTCAATCCCAGAATCCTGAGATCACGACTTAAGCCAAAGGCAGTCACTTAACCAATCAAGCCACCCAGGTGCCCCCAAGTAAATCCTTCTTAAAAAGTAAAAGATCTCAATGAAAACAAACTCAAATCAGCATTCTTACAATTACATGTCAGGGAACTGCTACTATTCAGGGAACTATTCTAACTTGCAATGCATGACTTATTTATAGAAGAAACTATGTTTACTTGAGATTTCCCGTTCTTATGAATTGTGTTTTTGGGTTTGTTTGTTTTTTTAAAGATTCTGTTTATTTGACAGAAACAGACAGGGATCACAAGTAGGCAGGCAGAGTGAGGGGGGAAGAAGGCTCTCTGCTGAGCAGAGAGACTGATAAGGGGCTCGATCCCAGGACCCTGAGATCATGACCTGAGCCGAAGGCAGAGGCTTAACCCACTGACCCACCCATGTGCCCCCTGAATTGTGTTTTAACAGTACTGATGAATATGCCCTATATATTCAAAACAACTATTAAACATCCATATTTTATGTAGCTCCAGTAATGATTATGTAGCCATATAATATGGAGATACATGGAAAGGAAATTTTCTTTCTTTTTTTGAACATAAATCTACTTATATGATCATATAATTTATTTATAAAAGTTTTTGTGAAAACCTTTCCTGTGTAACAAACAATCTCAAAAAATATAAGGAAGCATATCACTTTAAAATTCTGTTAGATTTGGTAAGCTATACATTTATCCTAATTACACCTTTCAAGGTATTACTTCCATAACTCCTCCTTCCTTTATTCCATTCCCCTGATCTACATCAAAAGGAGAAAACTAGTTATCACCTGAATTGTTTGGACTAGCAGGGAGGTCTTTTCTAAGGTTCTAAACCTTGGGATATTTGGGCAAAATCAGCTTAGGGTTGTAAAAAGGTTACCTCTCGAGACTTGCCCTAACCTAAGAGAAACTTGCATTTGGAAAATGCAGCTGCATGAATGAATCTCAAAATAAGAATGCTGAGTAATTCAGGTCATAGATAAAATTTTTCCTAAGCCTCTCAGTTTAAGAATCCCATCTACCCTATCCAGAGTGGGGAATGAGCCCCTGCTTACCCAAGGGCAGTATTCACAAGAAGAATCTCACCCAGCCAAGCCCTCCCCACAAAGTAAGGGAGAATTAAAGGTTGGAAAAGACAACTAAACCAGTAAAATACAGTACTGAAGAGCTGATAATATTGGTGTAAGAATTCACCATGGAAAGGTAAAAAAAAAAAAAAAAAAGGACCACCTTTCCCACCCCCCTGAAACTGAACAAAAAGAGATTTAAGTCCATAATAAATAAATTAAAAGATTACTTACCACCAAGGTGGGTGCTGTCAATAATCCCCAAGCAAAAAACTCCAAAAAGATGACGATAACCGCATGGTAGACACTAGGAGAACCTATTCCTTGAGGCTATAAAAACAGATTTTAAAGAAGTTAACAGTGCATTCCAGAATGACTGACAATTACGGCAACAGTCAATATTTACTGGGATCATACATGTACTGGCACTATGTGAAACGTCTGAAGCTGTCCCTGTCCTCAAGGTAAGCACATGTGTCCCTGGCCATCACGTAAGCACGGTGCGCAACAGTAACACAGAGTATAGGATTTGGACAGGAATATCAGACTTCCCAGAGGGAGATTAAAGGACCAGGGCTGGGAATGAATTTATTCAAGATCTCATTCATTCAACAAACATTTACAGAGCACCTACTATGCACCAGAGGTGCAAGATTATAAAAACCATTAAAACATATTCCCTGATCTCAAGGAACTCACAGGCCAGAGAGGAAAAAAACCTCATTCTACATCATCTGCTTATGTGCAAATGCAATAAAAGAGATACATAGAAGTAAGGAAGCAAGGAAAGAGTATGACAAGAAAAGGAGGTAGTATGGACAATCTTACCAGAGAAAGCCATAATGTGTATGTGCTGCCAAAGCGAGCACGAGAAAGCCATAATGAAACAGAGAAGTGCCATGACAGCTGAAGACTGATGAGAATAAAGGAATAATCATGGAGTAAAGAGAGGAAGGCAGAAGAGGCAGCTTCTAAGCTTTGTTAAGGAGTTTCTCATCATTACTCCAGTGGCACAAAGAACCCCTAAAGGGTTTCAAGCAAGAGAATGGTGTGATGAGACCTGCATTTCTTTAGTACACCATGATGATTTCCTAAAGCTGGAAACCAGGGAGCAAACTGCATGTAAAAGAAGGCTATTTCAATCAGTTTCAAGAAGAAATGATGAGGGCATAAAATGAGGAGTGGCAAGGACACTGGAGGGGAGGTAATGGAAATAAGTACAGAGGATGTGAAAGTGGCAGCACTTGAGAAATCTGGGAGGGAGAGTGAAGAACAACTTCAAATTTTTAGCTTGGTTGTCTACTAGTGGAAGCTGGTAGCGTCGCAGCTCTTTTTTCCCCAAGAGGCTTGGATTTACTTCATGTACTAAGACACTGCCCCTTGTACTTGAAACATTTCTATCATCTTTTGAGGACGCACTAAAACAATGAGTTAGCATGATGATGTCTGAAACCACCAGAGTGGGTGAGATTACAGGGAGAAGAGGAAGTGAGAAAAGAGAAGTGGGCTAAGACCAGACTCTAAGAAACACCAACATTTAGTGGGCAGAGGAAAATGAACCACGACAAAAATAAAGGAAAAAGTCAGAGAAATACCAGGACACTTAAGAGAATACAAGTGTTACAAATGACAAAGGATCAGTTTTAGGAAGAGGTGATGCCCAGTTCCAAACAGAGCAAGTAAAGTTAATTTAAGAAAAGGTCAAAACACAACCCTAGGATTTAGTAAGGTCCAAGCTGTTGTTCACCACTGCATATAGTCAGTCCTCAGTGAAATGCTTAGTAGAATGTCTCAGGACCTTTCACATGCTAATTTACATTATGAATTTCCAAGAAGATACAGTATGCACTGGATTCCAAACTTGATGGAATCCTTCTTTCATAGAACTGGCAGTATCTCATGGCCATTTGAGTTCCTTGTAAAACTATTTGGGAAGTGCTGATAAAAAGATAATTACAGAACAATATGGATAAACATACACACAGCAAAAAACCTGGAAGAAAATGATGTTAAAAGTGACTGTTTCAGTGAAGAGCACTCAGTTGGTTGAGGAGAATGTCAGCGAAGGCTTCGTAGGGAGGTAGGCAGTATTATCTGAGACCTGGAAGCACAGTGGGAAAGATGTAGGGATTGTCAGGTGCGTATGTGTGTTTGGGGGGCAGGATGTCAGTGGAGGGTAATGATGGTCAAGAGTGTCTGAGGTAAAGGGAACAGCATACGCAAAGTCCAGAAGACAGGAAACATCACAGCTTCTTTCAGTACCTGATGTCTAAGGAGAAGAGGTAAAAGAAGTTGCAAGGTGAGGAGAAATGAAACTGAAAAGGTGACTTGAAAAGTCACATGCAGACCTTTAACTTGCAGGCAGCAGGGTAACCGAAACATTTCAAGCCAGAGTTAACATCACATCATAGGACTTTTTGGAACAGTAACTTTCACTGCAGGGTGTCAAAGACTTTGAAAGGGAGGGAGGAAGACCAGAAGCAGGCTACTGAAGAAACAACAGGGGAGAGGTAACAGTAACTATAATAAGATAGTGGTAGTAGGATTAGAGAAAGTGAATAGAATGCAAAAAGCACTTAAGAGGTTGAATCAAAAGGACTCAATGACTGGCAAGATGTAGCAGAGGACAAATAAGGGAAAATCAAAGATGAAAAGGTAAGACTTCTGTGGTTTTAGTCAGCCATACTGTGAGGAAAGAAGAAAGAACAAAAGATTCATTATTTCAAGATTTTATTTGACAGAGAGAGAGAAAGAGCGCACAAGCAGGGGAAACAGAAGAGGGAGAAGGAGGCTCTCCACTGAGCAGGGAGCTCAATGTGGGGCTCAATCCCAGGAAGGACCCTGGGATCATGACCTGAGCCAAAGGCAGACACTAACCGACCAAGCCACCTAGGCACCCCAAGATTAATCCATTTTAGGCATCCTAGTTTGAGAAAAACATGCACAACTGAATTTGAAGACGACAAACTGAGGACCAAATGGAAGAAATAATGATTAATATCTAGATAAAGCATTCACAAAAACCAATTCAAAAGTACTAAGGCACCATAAAAATAAAACAGATAAAATTGGTTTTAAAAATAGCTAATAACAGGGATGCCTGGGTGTGTCCACTGGCTAAGTGTCTGCCTTCAGCTCAGTTCCTGACCCCTGCGTCCTGGGATTGAGCACTGCATGGAGCTCCCTGCTCAGTGGGAAGCCTACTTATCCTGCTGCCTGCTGCTCTCTCCCTGCTTGTGCTCACCTTCGCTCTCTTTAAGTAAAAAAAAAAAAAAAAAAAATTAAAAAGAAAAAGCTAATAACATTCTATCCTATGAAAATAATCAAACATTCAGAAAAAGCTCTAGCAGGAAGACGTTCATGGCAAAAAAAAAAAAAAAAAAAAAAAAGATGTTCACGGCAGCATCATTTATAGTAGGATATATGGAAATCTAATTATGGAAACCTAAATCAGACAGAATATGCAGTCAAAAATTGTTTATGGATAATCTTTTTGTTTTAAAGATTTTATTTATTTGACAGAGATCACAAGTAGGCAGAGAGGCAGGCAGAGAGAGAGAATAGGGGAAGCAGGCTCCCTGCTGAGCAGAGAGCCCGATGAGGGGCTCGATCCCAACACCCTGGGATCATGACCTGAGCCGAAGGCAGATGCTCAACGACTGAACCACCCAGGTGCCCCTGTTTATGGATCATCTTTAATGATATGTGAAAATCCTTATGGAAATGTTAAGTTTTAAAAAAATAAAAGCAGGAAGATATAAAATTGTAAGTGTCAAATAATTTCAACTCTGAAAAACAAAACAAAAACTCACCTCAGTGTTAATTAGGTAGCAATTTTAAGGGATGTAAAGTGATGATGTTGTTCTGAATTTTCTAAATCTTTTCTAATAAGCATACTCTTACTTGACATACAAGGAATGTTTTGTTTATTTAAGATAAAAACTAGAAACTAGAATGGAAAAAGATAGATATACTGCCCCTTCTGAGCTATTCTCTCTCATTTCCCAGAACTAGGAAGAAAATGTGTGTGTGTGTGTATTTTAAGATTTATGAGCGAGAGAGCACACACGCACACACACACATGCAAGTGTGTGAGCAGAGCACCCCAAGGGAAGCCCAACTTGGGGCTTCATCCCACAACCCATGAGATCATGACCGGAGCCTGAAACCAAGAGTTGGATGCTCAACTGACTGAGCCATCTAGGCACCCTTAGGTTCATATTTTTAAAGCAAGGGATGGGGTGGTGGGGGAGAGATAGGTATATTTGCTTATCCTAAAGTATTGGTAATTTTGAGAGCTGTATTGTGTCTATATTCATCTCTTTTGTTTTCAATAAATTTAAAAGTAATACAAGATCTTGGGGGGTGTCTGAGTGGCTCAGTCTGTTTAGTGACCGACTCTTTTTGTTTTTTTAAAGATTTTATTTATTTGAGAGAGAGAGAGAGAGATCACAAGTAGGCAGAAAGACAGGCAGAGGTGGAGGGGGAAGCAGTCTCCCTGCTGAGCAGAGAGCCTGATGTGGGGGTCAATCCCAGGACCCTGAGATCATGACCTGAGCTGATGGCAGAGGCTTAACCCACTGAGCCACTCAGGCGCCCCTCAGCTCAATTCTGAGTTCAAGTCTGCTTTGGGCTCCATGCTGGGAGTGGAGCCTCCTAAATAAATATAATAATAATAATAATAATAATAATAATAATAAATACAAGATCTTAATAAAATTGACAAATCTTAAAAATATTTTACTGACTTAAAATAACAAATACCTCTAGGTAGGACTTTTGACTCAAGGTCTAGTGGTTTTAAAGGAATACCTATCCACTAGCAAAATCCTAGGACAGTTAGGGAATGAATACCAGGATCATGGCCTGGGCAGAAAGACCAGGGGAAGGTTCATAGACAAGTAGGTACAGATTTTTGACACTGTGAGTAGTTTACAGCATTAAGAGTAGAGAATTCGGATAATGAGATTATATCAACAGATGGCATCTGAGGGGGTTCAAGAGAATTCAAAGAGGTACAATGTGTAAAATTAAAAAAAAAAAAATCTGAACATGAACTACCCCAACTCAACCCCAAATGCCAAGATATGATACCTATAACCATAATAATTACTATATCAAAAGTCTTCGATTCAGCTGAGTAATTTCTCTCTTTTTTAAAGATTTTATTTATTTATTTGACACAGAAAAAGAGATCACAAGTAGGCAGAAAGAGAAGGGGAAGCAGGCTCCCCGCTGAGTAGAGAGCCTGATGTGGAGTTCGATCCCAGGACTCCAATATCATGACCTGAGCCAGAGGCAGAGGCTTAATCCACTGAGCCACCCAGGCTCCCCTGAGTAATTTCTCTCTTAAAGAGATATGGTTTCATGACAGTCACCTCTAACTTCAACTTCCAAAGTCAGGTACAATATCCTTTAACCTCACCTCCACCCTCCCATCTAATCTCTCATTTTCCAAATCTGTTTCCACTGGAAACAGAATATGGTTTCATCATCTAGGTTTTTGTACTTACTTACTCTTCTAGGCTATAAAACAAGATATCTTCCACAAATTTATATTTCACTATGTAAAGTACTTCTTTCATTTTATCCTAAATTTCCCTTTTTTAAGCTCATGCTCTCTCAGACAGGCCCAATGCTTTATTATTCTTTGATCTGGAGCATCTGGTACATGCAGAGCCCAAGTCTGGAGTTATGCTAGCTGCAGTGGTTAAGTTACACTGATATGTTGCCATAGACTGTTAACTCTTAAATGTAGGGATCTACATTTTTTCCATTTTAGTATTCAGCGTGTAGCACAATGCCTAGTATAGAACCATGGTATAGAACCTAGTATAGTGACCATGGATTGATTGATACTCCTAATCATACGATTACTAAGCTGCTAGGGAAATTAAGTTAGTCTACCTCTCTCAGCAATAAGAGGTAATTAATCTCTTAGCTAAATCCTTGTCTAGCTCCCAAATTGTAAGTCTATGATTGCCTAATCAATATGGGTTTATGAATCCAGCAGTTATTATGCAGAATGTTGGCTTTAATAACTTATGTTGTATACTTATCAGTGAAACAGGGTCTTATATAGACTGTTGGCCAGGAGACAAAAAGTAATTCTACCTATAACTGGGCATTATAATCCCATTTATTAAACAGAATTTATCATGTGAGTAAACAATGAGAATGAGCTAAACTGAGACTCATTCTTCAAAACAACTGGCCTAGACTATTAAAAATTATTGATATAATAAAAAACAAAAAAATTATTCTAGACTGAAGAGTCATGGCAACTAAATGAATGGTTAAATTCTGTATCCAAAAACAAAGACAATTATAAGCGAGATTATTGGGACAATTAGAAAAATGTGACTATTGCCAATATATTATCTAATAGTATTATATAAATGTTAAATTTTCTGAATGTGGTGATAATATTGTAGTTATGTGGGAGAATATCCTTTATCTTAGGTGATACAATCTTATTGTTTGTTTTAGGGGTAAAGTGTCTTGATGTCTACAACTAATTCTCTAATGGTTCAGAAAAAATAGGAGGATGTATAGAGAAAAAAAATGTGACAAAATGTTCATTTGTGATTGTGAATCTACGGGATGAGCAAATGAATACTCATTATGCTATTTTTGCAACTTTTCTGTAGTTTTGAAGATTTTCAAAATAAAGGGAAAAATAAAAAACATGGTAAGAACTAAAATACAGTATAAGGGAGAATAATTTTGAACTCAGAATTTAATTTTGACAAGTTATCAATAAAAAATGAGAGTAAAATATAGATTCAGAAAGAAACACCGAATTTTTCTTGGAACAATATACAACTAAGCTAAAATAAGATAATGTAAAAGTCTTACACACCTAAAAAAAAAAGATGCTTAGTTACAGGCATCTAAGAATTGTAGTTTTTCATAGAAGAACATTAAAAAAAAAAGTACTGTTAACTACAAAGCTGCTTTCATGGGATTCTGACACATTATGGCATAACTAGAGGGAATATAAAAGTTTATTGCTGGTATCTGGTATCATGTTTCTTTTCTCACAAAGTCAAGTGGTGCTTTCCTTAATTACTCCGATTTTAATCAAGCAAAGCAAGAAATATTACCTCCATGGAACAAAAAGAAAACAAAACCAATCCTCAGTTTCCTGGAAGTATGAATCACCATAAACATTTTTTAACACTATTATATTAATTAAGCCATTTTGGTTTAATTTGCAGTGAGGCTTTAGATTTTATTTATATGCTATGGATCAATTTTAAAGACAGATATTTAATATCTGTTTTATCACAGAAGTGAGATATTAGTTAGATTGGTCCTAAATAGAAATTAGAACTACTTCATAAACATATTTAACAAAAATATGAAGAGATCAAGTTTTACTCTTAAATAACAAAACAAACAAAAAAAATAGAACTTAAGATTGTATTACCTTGCGGTAAATTTTTTTTTTAAGATTTATTTTTAAATAATCTCTACACCCAAGATGAGGTTCAAACTTACAATCCTAAAATCAAGAACTGCACACTCCACCAAATGAGCCAGCCAGGATCCCCATTTTGTGGTAAATTTTCAAAAGATTAAGCAACATTACTGCCCATCACATCCCCTCCATTCTTAGGAGGAAAAGATGTAACCACTAAATCAAGTTAAGCCATCATTCAATTAAGTGCTTATCCCCATGAACATCTTTAATGGGTTACATGGTTCAAACGACTACAAACTGAACTAACAATGAAAAATAAAATCGAAAATAAAAAACCACCAACAACACAAACATCAAACTATCATCGACACCTAGGACGGAGCCTAAACTTGGTATGATCTCTAATTAGTCAATTTATACAGCTAAATGAATTATTACGTACCACCCCTTATTTTATAAAAAGACTCCCTAAGAAGAGAAAGTATTTTATGTGGTAGAATTCATAATATTTTATATATTATTGATAAAGTAGACCCATTATTTATTTACCTTTTAAAGATTTTTATTTATTTGTCCGAGAGAGAGAGCGCACAAGCAGAGGGAGCTGCAAGCAGAGGGAGAGGGAGACGCACGGTACCCACTAAGCAAGGAACTCGATGCGGAACTCAGTCCCAGAACCCTGGGATCATGTCCTGAAACAAAAGCAGGCGCTTAACTGACTGAGCCACCCAGATGTCCCAAGACCTATTATTTAGAATAAGCTATTATATCTGGCCCTCAGAGAGATAAAACTGTTTCAGGGATCTTAATATACCCTGGCTGCAACTGTGGAATGTTACTTTGACACTTCTAAGTCAAAATAATGCTAAAAGACAACTTGAGCTTTTAAATAATAGAAAAACTGACATCATAAATACCTGTCAGAATACTACCTGGAACAAGCTATTCTTTTTCTTTCTTTCTTTCTTTTTTTTAAAGATTCTATTTATTTATTTGACAGAGAGAAATCACAAGTAGTCGGAGAGGCAGGCAGAGAGAGAGAGAGAGGGAAGCAGGCTCCCTGCTGAGCAGAGAGCCCGATGCGGGACTCGATCCCAGGACCCTGAGATCATGACCTGAGCCGAAGGCAGCAGCTTAACCCACTGAGCCACCCAGGCATCCCCAAGCTATTCTTTTTCAACTTCAAACTTTGGTAGCTGTAAATGAGCTACAGTTCAACTAATAGTGAATTTCTGCAGGTGCTATAATTATTGGGAAGCAGGACTTTATACTTAGGACGAACAGGATATATAATCTAAAAAATCTGCTTACTAATTTATCCCCAAACATACTAACCAAAGCAAATGTTGAACCATACCATGGAGGGAAGGAGATAAGTCATTCATGGTACTGTCTGACACAAGTTTACCAAAGATAGTATATTTATCCTGATGTTTCTGGGCATGGGCTACTGACTTCAGAAAACACTTGTGCTTTGAAGGCACTGTCGCCCCCCTCACAGTTAGACAGTTAGCAGCTCTCAGGGGACTAAGGGCTATCCTGCAACTGCCTCAGCCATCTTTGTAGGTGAAGGAAGCAAAGGATCAGAGCTTGGGTCCAGAATTTTGAAATAGTTGCAGACTCCTATTTACATACTTAAACTCAAAGATACAAGGAATAAAAATCTGGTGCTTTGCTTCTCTGGGTATATTTCATTTTGCAAATACCAATTTTATGTTTTATGTTTTCAACAACGCAATTCACACACGCTGGACTTTCTATCAAATCTTTAGTCATTTTACCAATTTATTGAAAAAATTGGACATTTTTCCCTTTGTCAGAGATGCAGTCCCACAACTGTATTAACAAAGCAGGGCACCTGGGTGGCTTAGTGGGTTAAAGCCTCTGCCTTCAGCTCAGGTCATGGTCCCAGGGTCCTGGGATGGAGACCCACATCGGGCTCTCTGCTCAGCAGGGAGCCCGCTTCTTCCTCTCTCTCTGCCTGACTCTCTGCCTACTTGTTATCTCTCTCTCTGTCAAATAAATAAATAAAATCTTAAAAAAAAATAAAGATCATGTTAAAAAAATAAGCAAACTTCAAAAAACCATTTAAAAGTTCTATTTTTGACAATACAAATACTTCATCTATGTAACTCTTTAGCTCTTAGCCTCTAATAGAAGTGTTTATAAACAATCTGTTAATAAATACATGGTAAGAATTTAACAACAAAACTGAAGTATTCTAAAATGTTAGAATGCACTTTTAATTCAACCAACTTAAATGGTCTGCACTGAATAATACATAAATATGTCACACTCATTAAAATTTGTAACAAAAGGGACACCTGCGTGGCTCAGTGGGTTAAGGCCTCTGCCTTCCACTCGGGTCGTGGTCCCAGGGTCCTGGGATCCAGCCCGCATCTGGCTCTCTGCTCAGCAGAGAGCCTGCTTCCCCCCCACCCCCCCACCCCCGCCTCTCTGCCTACTTGTGGTCTCTGACTGTCAAATAAATAAATAAATAAAATCTAAAAAAAAAAATTTTTTTTTTGTAACAAAAACTGTATTTCCATATAAGGATGCTTCAGAAAGTAAATCCACCAATAATATTACAATTACTTTCATCAGTAAAATAGTATACAGTAAAATGGTATACAAAAACGGTATATAGGTTTAAATATATACCTACTGAATTTAATCTGTAAAACTCTTCTATAGTTATGAGAAGGTATGGACTCTTTTGGGAATCTCTCTTGAAAAATGGAGAGTCAAAGAAAATTCAGCAAACAACTTCAGGGGGTACACACCCAAGTTAAAAACTCCTGATATATGGGGCATCTAGGTGGCTCAGTTGTTGGGTGTCTACCTTCGGCTCAGGTCCTGGGATCGAACAGGTCATGATCCCAGGGTCCTGGGATCCAGTCCTGCTCAGCGGGAAGCCTGCTTCTCCCTCTCCCATTCCCCCTGCTTGCAATTCATCTCTTGCTGTGTCTCTCTCCATCAAATCAATAAAATCTTAAAAACAAAAACAAAAAACTCCTGATACAGAATCACACACCTTAATGTAATTTCCCTTAACTGTGTATGAATCAAATTGGCAATTTACTAGGCTCACCCTGGTTTCAGAGCATATTCAAATACAATTTCAAGAAAAGCGTTTAGTAAATTATGATTAACCTGGTTCATTTAGAAGGGTTCACTTCTTCAACTGTCAAAAATGGCAACAAATCTGTTGAAAAGTCATTAACTCATTATTAGTTTTGGTTATAAATATGAAAATTGGCTAATAAGGCTTACAAAGACATCATTAGCAGAAAGACGAAGCAAATAATTTAGCAGAAAGATGAGGCAAAATGATTTTACTAACTGTTGAACACTAGGAAGAAAACAAGAAAGGACAGGTCAGTATCATTGGCCAAGGATCCAAAATACTGTTCAGAGACTGTGAAGTATGATGATACAGCCTCAGACACCTGACAGAATGAATCCACCTACCAGTGGCACACACACACACACACACACACACGCACGCACGCAAAATACCAATCAGCAATTTTATTCCCTTTCTTAAAAAATGTTTATAAGGGCAGTCTGACCAATTACAAGTAGAGAAGCAGAAAAGGGAGTGCCATTTTAAAATTTCTACAACTATAATATACTTTCTTCATTTACAGCTAGAATAGCTTAAAATACAAACACTGTAAAAAATTACCCTGACTATTCTGAAAATATAAATATCCCATGTGTATGTGTGCGTATAAAATCAATATAGGAAAACGTGCAATGACCACAAAAAATTCAAAAGTATGTTCTAGCACATACTTTTTTCTTTAAGAACTTAAAGTGTGTTTTTATCACTCTGAATCCATATTAGGCCCTATAAGATTCAAAGATACATAAACAAATATTGTATTCTAAGGAGGTGTCCAATGCTTTTAGAATGGAAAGTGCAACATAAGTGTATAAAGATGATAAGTAATTATACCCACATGTCCATAGTTCTCAAGAAAACCTTCCATTTATTCAATGTGCCATCTTAAAAACTTACTGACGTTTGTGTAAAATTGTATTTTGCTTCCAAAAACAAGCCACGAATTCACAACTTTAACAAATAAGATAAAACAAAAATCTCTTCCAAATCTCACAGGATTTGGAATGAAAGCATCTGTTGTAAAGTGAATCAAACGAAACTCCAAAGAGGTAACAAAACTGAACTTTACCTTAAGAAAAAGGAAGGTGTGTTTCCTGATCAGAACTCCACTCTTAATCTTTTGCAGAGAATATGGATCTTAAAAATCACTTGCTTTTATATAATACAATCCTTTGTTGCTTCTATTTTGTAGATTTTATATAGAAGTTAAAATATCAAGTCCCTATGGTTAACAAAAACAACCAGTATTCGTTCATGCTATTTCTCTCCCCATATAGTTCTAACCAACTTCATCGAAAGGGCCTGACTATTCACAAATGATTTAATCAAAATAATGTTCTAATTATTCAAGTACAACAAAAAGATCTAAGGACCTGAAGTTTCTTTTTTCACTACATGTCAAAGCTATAACATCTAATTAATTTTACACTTAGCTAAAAGTATATTCTGAAATTGCTGCACATGTCCCAAGCTTTCTAAATTTTAGCATATGGATTGGACCCCTATTCTGAAATGTCCAAAAAAAAAAAAAGTCATTTATTTCAAATGGATTCTGCAAATCCTCGGTGGTGGCCTAATTATTGTACATATTTAGCACTATGCAAGCTGCTGAACCGGGCTCCAAATATCCAAATATATATATACATATGAATAAATATAAGGATGAAATAAGAGGAATCGTTTCTGCACACTTCTCAAGAAAGTGTAACACGTATTTTACCTCTGCATTCTATTTCAGAACATAATGTCAAAGAATGCAACAAAGACTGGAGAGTAGCAACGGAGAAATTTCAGCATAAAAAAGTACAGGCGAGTTAAATTTTCAATTAAAAATCCTACGTCCCCTGCTGGTTAACTACAGCACACTGCATAAAGTTTATTGTGATGACAACTGTTTCTAAAAAGCACAATTTTTTCTTGCCCTCTGTCTTCCTTTCAAAGTGTCTTCTAATCCTCAGGCCATGATAACTCTACTTGGTCTTTTATTTTATAAATAAACAAAGTGAGTTTAAAACAAGAGGGGGGTTACTTGGTTACAGTTCTTTGGAAACCAGCGGATTTAAGTCTAGGCCCCTGGTGTCCTCCGTCACGCTTCTGACTCCGCGAAGTCAAGAGGAAAGCCCACCTTCTGACAGTGTTTACCCCACGGGAAGGAGCTACGAGCACTGACCCAGAAGGAGGTGGAAGAAGTAAGTGAAGGCACTGAGGGGCCCCAGCGGGGTCGCCACGCCAGATGCCACCGGGTTAGCAGCATATGGGAGGCCAGGGACTGCTCCCAGCATCTTCGAAAGGGCCGCGGCGGAGGCGGCGCAGGGCCGAAGGCGAAGCGGCGGGGCCGAGGGGCGCGGCGGGACCAGCACCACCCGGGCGACGCGAGGGGCCGGCCGGCGGAGAGCCGGGCGTCATTTCCAGCCCGCGGCGGAGGCGCACGTGGGGATCGAGGCCGCAGGGCCTCCAGGGGCCGCCGATAGAGAGGGCGGCAGGTGCGGGAGAGGCGAGCGGCTTCCCCAGGAGGACGGGCCCCGGAGGCCGCAGTCCGGGACGAGGGAGCAGAAACAAGAAGGCCCAGGAGGCTCAGACACTAGCACCACCGACGGGGTGGGGGAGGGCGGGGACGCTCGGGCGGCTGGTGGCGGCGGCGCTGGGGGCAGAGCTCGGATGGGGGCCCCGAGGGACGCTCCCCGGCGCGGTACCCCAGCTCACCGTGCCTCCGTCCTTAATGATGATCTTCTTAGCCAGCATGATACTGCGGTTCGCGGCCCGTTTCTTCTTCTTCCCCTGGGTCATTTTACCATCCTCGATTCCTGGCGCTGCTGCAGCCACTCCCGGGGCGGCCGGCCCCAGCGGCGAGTGCCGTCCCGCCACTACTGCCGGGCCGAGCCGCTCGGGGCGCCCGCCGCCATCTTGAGGGCCCGGCCTGCCTCCGGCGGCGCGTCACATCGTGCGATCCGCGGAGGAGCCCGCCCCGCCCCGCCCACGTGACACCGCCCCGCCCCCTCGGTTCCTCGGCCTTCTCCGGGCGGGGAGGGAAACCCAGGGGGAAACCACTAGGCTCGCGGCTGGTGCACCGTTGTGCTTTTCCTGTTCCTCGGCTCGCTTAGTCCTCACAACAGCCCTGGGCGGTAGGGACCCTTCATTCCTTCATTGATAAAGAAATATGTTTCCAAAAGTTACCTGCTCGTGGAAATACGGCGGATAAATGGTTGCCCTGGCAATCTGACCAGCCCCCCTCAACTATTACCGCTATCTCTGCGTTCTAATTAAGACGGGAACCGAAGGGATCAGTTGAAATCGTTTTCCAGAAATAGAGGGTAAGGATAAACTGATTTTTCAGAAACAGTATTTTGTTTTCGCGCTCAGCCCTTCCTACCCCCACCCCCGCTCACACCCTCACCCCCGGCTCCAGGCTCAACTAGAGTGTGCGTTTCCAGCAGCCTCCAGTCCCAGGACCTTTTATTTCCTGCCAATAAAAACGTACGTAACCTATGTTACGCTCTGTAACCCACTACTTGTTTTACTGTATTGCTTAAAAACCAACTTAATGGGGGTAAAATTCTAGAAATGACAGTTCACACAGGTGAAATACGGACTACAGATGAACACCATGTTAAGTCTGATTTTGATAACTGTACTAAGAGAATATCCCTTTTCTTAATACACTGAAATCTCAAGGAGTGAAGGTATGTGATGTATGCTACCTGCTCTCAAATAGGAGAGAACATGTTTGTATATGTGGGGGGCGGGGAGTAAGAGTGACAAGTTGTTAAAAATAGTGGGTTTTTTTTGAATATGGTGATTTTAAGATATTTTCACAAATTCAGTGATATACTTTGGAAGAGATGGGGTCTCATTCTCCCCTTCGGTGTGGGACTGGCCTGAGTGACTCTTTTCTAAGAGATACAGCAGAACTGACCGCAGTGACTTAAGCAGGTAAGTCATAAAAGGCATGCATCTCCCTGCGAGGTCCTTTCTATTCATTCTGGGCTCAAGTCTGGGGAAGCCAGCTGCCATGTTATGACACTCAAGCAGCCTACAGCCAGGTCTCTGTGTGTCCAGGAACTGAGGCCTCCTACCAACAGGTAAGTGAGTAACCTTGGAAGCAGATCGTCCGGTGCTGGTTAAACCTTTAGCTGACTGCAACGCCTGCTAACCTCCTGACTCCAATATGAGGAAATCGTGAGCTAGGACCACCTTGATTAGCCACTCTGGGTTCTCTCTCAGAAACTGTAAGGTAAAAAGTACTTATTTTAAGGCACTGTTTTGGGGTAATGTATAATATAACTGTAGATAGTTAACACACAGGGTAAAGGGGATGTGTTGTTTGTACTATTGTTGCAACTTTTTTTAAAAAAAAAGTAGGCTCCCTGTGGGGCACAAACTCAGGACCCTAAGATCAAGACCTGAACTGAGATCAAGAGTTGAGGCACATAACCAGCTGAGCCACCCAGGTGCTCCTATTGTTGCAACTCTTATGTAAGTTTGAGATTATTTAAAAATAAAATGTTAAAAGATAAATTTGAATTTTCTGTTCCTTCTATTTCTATATAGAAGAACATTTGACTAGAAATGGAAAACAGGGGCACCTGGGTGGCTCAGTGGGTTAAGCCTCTGCCTTCTGCTCAGGTCATGATCTCAGGGTCCTGGGACCATGAGTCCCTCATCAGGCTCTCTGCTCAGCGGGGAGCCTGCTTCCCCCACCCCATCTGCCTGCCTCTCTGCCTACTTGTGATCTGTTAAATATTAATAAATAAAATCTTAAAAAAAAAAGGAAAACAAAGGTGTTTTAGCTTGATGGATAGTTCAAGTTACATTTTCCCATCAACAAGTAAACTCATCATTTGTTTATTATAATAATAATAATAATAATAAAGGTGGGGCTTGAACTGAAGATCAAGCATAGCATACCCTACCATCTGAGCCAGCCAGGCTCCCCTCATCATCTGTTAAAAAATATTCTCTTGCTGAAACATTTAATTGAGCCCCAACCTGAAGCTCCTTAGAGAAGGTCATGACAAGATTTCATAACTAAATTCTTAGGAGCTTGTTTTGGATGAATGTAGAGGGCTGGTTAAGATAATTTATTATGTGGTTACTCTAACTTTTCATAGCCCCTCAGGAGGATACTTCATTGAGCTATACCAATTTTACCATCCCAAAGAACTGATTATTAGTCAAAAAATATTTTTGAGTACCTGTGTTTGTCAATGGTTTACTAGACACTCAGGATACATTCATACATGAAATCATATTTATCTTCATGAAGCTTAATTATACTGGGGGACAAACTTATGAAACAAACATAAAGGGAAGATAATTTCAGATTGTGGCAAGTGCTATTGGAAATAATGTAATAAAGAGAAATTTAACACACTGAATGTCCAGAATGTCCCAGGCTTTGAGCTATAAGAGTGCAATAGTAAACAAGAGAGAGAAGTCCTGTTCTAACAGACCTGCTGTGTATGTATTTGTGGCTTTGTATATGATTTAGGGTTGTGAATATTCACAAACTTTACATTGAGTGGTTAGTATGTCAATTAGGATTCTTTGGTTACAGTCAACAGAAACTAGCACTGGCCGGCATAAGCAAAAGGCAGTGATTCTGAAGGATACTGAGAGTCCCCCCAAATAATGAGAAGGCCAAAACTCAGTCTTGAAAACAGGTAAGAACCAAGGTGGAAAGTTCATAAGAACACTTAATGAGGCACCCGGAAAATACAGGGATCCCTTAGAGAGAAGAGCAAGTGGCTGAAGCTAAATATTACTAAAGAAACTAAGATTGTATCACAGAACCCAAACCTCAAAATGCACCATTTAGCAGAGAAAGACAACTATCATATGATCTCCCTGATATGAGGAAGTGGTGATGCAACATGGGGGCTTAAGTGGGTAGGAGAATAAATGAAACAAGATGGTATTGGGAGGGAGACAAACCATAAGTGACTCTTAATCTCACAAAACAAACTGAGGGTTGCTGGGGGAGGGAAGTTGGGAGAAGGGGGGTGGGATTATGGACATTGGGGAGGGTATGTGCTATGGTGAGTGCTGTGAATTGTGTAAACCTGGCAATTCACAGACCTGTACCCCTGGGGATAAAAATACATGTTTATAAAAAAAATTTAAAAATAAATTAATTAATTAAAAAAAGCACCATTTATTAAAGAAACTGCACTTTACTATATGAACAGAAGAGGGCTTTCTTTAGCTGTAAAACTGAGTCACCCACATCCCTTCACACCCTGCCCACCCCCCCATAGAACTACCTTTTCTTGCTGATGCAGGAAAATCCAGAACATCTTACCAGGAACAGAAAAAGCCACCAAAACCCCATACAAGGCTACTATTAAAATGGAAAATAAAGACTTTTCAATTAAAACAAAATACTACCCTCTAGGAAATATGAAGCAGAGGAAAACTACATACAACACTCCAATATGAATTAAATATCATTAAATATACAACTGCAGATGTGAAAGGATGCAATATATACAAGATTTAAAACCCACCGGGAAGATGAGAGTAGACCAAACTCAGGCAGTATACTGAAAAAATAAAATACTGAAAAAATAAAATCATCTAAAAAATGAATACTGTATTACAGTGTCCCCAAGAAAGACATAATGAAGGTAAGAAACACGGAGGAGAAGCATAAATCAGTTATTAGAACAAAAAAAAAAAGAAAGAAAGAAAAAGGATCAGAGAGAAGATGACATGGAAAAAATTATCTGGGCTTCCAGACAAAAGCCAACAGCAAACAAAATTAACATTTCCAAAGAGAAAAATATCAAGTGGTGCCAGAAGAGCAATAAAACTAAACAATGCAACAGTGGAGCAACATTCTCCAAAAAATTCAAGAAAGTCTGAGTCAAGGATTTTTTAATATCTAGTCAAGCTGTACTTAAAGTATCTAGATTCTAGCGGCACCTAGTGGCTCAATCCATTAATAACTGCAAAGAAACCTTAAATTTTATTCAGTATGTTTACCATTAGTAATATTGGTATTGTACTACTGAAAAACATACTACATAATAAAACATAAATATATTGTTACTAAGAACAAGTATTTTCACTGTAAAAGAGATGCAAATACAAAACTTAAAAAAACACCTTGTATTACTAAATGTTATCAATTTGAATTCAAGAACTTTTAAAAAATTTACTCCCTAGCTCTGTCCACTGAGATGGTATAAAAGCAAAGAGAGTCCACTCTCCCTGAAAAGAATAGGGGTCCTTGGTGAAATAGTTGATATTCCAGGTTTGGGATGGGACATCTTGTGACTGAAGCAAGAAAAAACTCACAGACTAATGTGATCATGTCTAAAAGACACAGGAGCTGGCCTGCAGTGATTTCCACTGGCTATTGGCTCACAACATCAAAAAGAACTGTGACTGTAATTGACTTTGATACACTTGAATAATTTGAAGACCTAGTGGTATTTGAAAAAAGGGAGCACTGGGAAAAGGGAAATAGTCTCTTTTTTAATAGAAGAACATAAACTAAAAGAAAGCAAAAGAAAATTAGAAAATTAAAATTTTAAACTTTTTTTTTAAAGATCTTATTTGACAGAGAAAGAGATGCAAGTAGGCAGAGAGGCAGGCAGAGGGAGAGGGGGAAGCAGGCTCCCTGCTGAGCAGAGAGCCTGATGAGGGACTCAGTCCCAGGACCCTGAGATCATGACCTGAGCAGAAGGCAGAGGCTTAACCCACTGAGCCACCCAGGTGTCCCTAAAATTTTTAACTTTAAAAATCTATCTATCTTTCTTTCTTTCTTTCTTTCATTTTTTAGAGAAAGAGAGAGTGTACAAGCAGGAAGGGGTAAAAGGAGAGAGAGAATCAAAGCAGGCTCCAAACCCAACATGGAGCCTGACCTTGGGCTGAATCTCACAACCCTGAACTCATAACCTGAGTTGAAATCAAGAGTTGGGTGCTGGGCCATCACCTGGGTGGCTAAGTCAGTTAAGTGTCTGCCTTTAGCTCAGGTCACAATCCCAGGGTCTTGAGATAGAGCCCCACATCAGGCGCTCTGCTCAAGCAAGGAAGTCTGCTTCTCCATCTTCCTCTGACCCTTCCTGCTTGTGCTCACTCTCTCTGTCTCAAATAAATAAAATGTTAAAAAAAAAAAATGTCCTGAGAAGCTAGTATGGCAAAATATTAGTACTGTTGTACTTAGGTGAAGAGTAAATGAGAACATGCATGTTTAAATTTTTTCAAAATGAAAAACTGAAGAAATTTAAATTAAAAAAAGAGTCTTTAACAATGATTAGTTTGGGGGCGCCTGGGTGGCTCAGTGGGTTAAGCCGCTGCCTTCGGCTCAGGTCATGATCTCAGGGTCCTGGGATCGAGTCCCGCATCGGGATCTCTGCTCAGCAGGGAGCCTGCTTCCTTCTCTCTCTCTCTCTCTCTGCCTGCCTCTCAGTGTACTTGTAATTTCTCTCTGTCAAATAAATAAATAAAAAATCTTTAAAAAAAAAAAAACAATGATTAGTTTGTGAATGCATGGAGATAACCCATGAATTTTTCAAACCTAAATCTGTCATAGCATGACTGAAGCCATTAAAATAACAATTTTATAAAAATAAAATGTTCAAAATAAAGTAAAAATGGAGACAATATTAAGTAATGGAAATTTGAAGCATTACGTACATAATATCCAAAATGAACTTCAAGTTTTAAAATTCTAAAATTCACAGCAATATTTTCAAAGTCATAAACTGAAACATGGACTCATCTCCTGTCATGATTTTCTATAACTCTGTATGACCCAACAAAAACAACTCTACTTTGGCTATAATATTTAGAAAACGTATTGAAGGAGCTTGCATATATTAGAAAAAGCTCTTAATATCACAATTTTTAATTGCTGTATTTACTACCCACATAGAATAAACTAGAACACAATAAAACCTTAGCCCAAAGAAGATAATGTAAACCCTCGATTATTAGAAATCGTGTTTTTGTACATGCAGTGTCTTTTAAAAGAGAGCAAACACATAAAAACAAACACATTCACAGATTTTGTTAAAAATTCATAAGTCTAAAAAAATTCATAAGTCTAACTTATCAAATTTAACTAAACCCCTTAAATACTTTACATTTCAAGCACATTTTAACAAGAGTATATTTTCAGATGATTACTCCCAAACACAGGAGGTAATACTTAAAAAAGGATGAAAGTGTATTTGTCTGGTAAACGAGTTCCAAGGGAATAATAAGTTACTTGTCTTAAATAAGTTATTTTTACATATTAGAAATCCTAAATGAATAAATGTAAATGAATTCGTAAATGAAATATTGCTTCGATCCAATGAAGGGCTGATGCTTAACCCTAGCAAAGGATTACTGGAAATGTGGACCTATCAATTAACAGTGAAGCCCTACAGTCAACCAAAGGAACAACTGGTATCAGTTTTATTCTGTTAACCTTTTATTATAATAGTGATGGTTAACGGTAATTTAAAGTTAGCTTATAATCGACTTGGTGCTAAAGAGGCTGAACTGCCAAGAGGGGCCTGAGTGTGAATGAAGGACCTAAGACTGTCTAAAGCCACAGGTAAGCTAGTGGAAAATTCATCACCACCACTGCCAGAGGTATTTATGGCTTTGTTTTTTACATAAACTCTCATTTTCGCTTCATAGTTCTTATCTTGTAGGCTTTTATTCCTGAATCTTGGCTAAATTCCTTAGGCTTGATCTGCTGGTCTCAAAAATATTGGACAGTCGCACTGCCCACCTACCTGATCATTACTATAGTAATTGGTTACGGTACCCTCATTTGGAATAAACATGATGACTATCTTCATTCAACTCCACTCATACAATCATAGATAACAGTGCTAAAAATCAAGTGCAGAGGAAATACTAAGAAAAGGCCATACCAGCATTAAGACATATTCCGATTAGTGAAGTAAACCAAACGTTCTTACGGCCAAAGAACTTTATGCCAAAAACTGAATTCTATATAGACTAACACCAAGCATATATTATATTTTTGACATAATAATTTTGACCATAACTATTCTTATGTATACCCAGTACTGAAATGTCAAAAAAAGCAAGTTGAACTTCTTTTAGATTAAATTCCATTAATATTATAAATATTCTCAAGTATTTGTTATTAATGACAGAATAAATAAAATACTGTATTACCATGTAACAGACTTTTAAAAAAGTATCAGTAAAATCAAGAAGTCCCTCCAAAGCAGCATTCATGTTATAATCTTCAAATGGCAAAAAATGAATAAATAAGAAATAAGCTTAAAATTGTATGTTAATATACAATATAATTTATTGTTCTTTAAAAAATAATTCAGCACTTATAAAGCCATTTAACATCAGAACTGAAAACTAAATGAATACTACATGTGCTACTTAGCACTGTATCTGATTATAAATGTTTTCCTACCCTCAAGTCATATGTTCAGAATCATTTGCCAATACTTTTGAAATTAAAATCATAAAGTATAAAAGTCTCTATAAAGAACTGTCATTGCTTGTTGTCATCATCAATTCAGAAGAATGTGTATAGACACAAATGATCACTTTGTAATAAGGAATTTGGCTTTACCTAAAGAAAGTTCTGGCCTGCATCTTTAGGACCTCATACCTGATAATTTATGCTAACAAGATGACTCAGGATAAACCCCTGTAACTCGATGTCAGCCAGTTTTCCAGGGAGGGGCAGGGCTGGAAAGTTCTCAACCACATGGGCAAAGAATCAGGCCAAGAAATAAAACGTCAATAAAAATTTGGACACCACAGCATGAGTGAGCTTTCCTGATTGGCAAAACTGTGTGTATACTGTGGCCGGGAATAAATAACACTGTCCAGGATCCCACAGGGAGTAGACAACTGGAAAGGAAAACTGGAATTTGGACTCCTAGATTCTACCCTATATGCCTCTTCCTTTGGCTGATTCAAATTTGCATCCCTTCCTGATAATAAACATGATGAGAGTGTAACAGCTTTCATTAAGTTCTGTCTTTCTAGTGAATTATTGAACCTGCAGGTAGATTTGGGAAACCCATGAATTTGCAGTCACCAAGACACACTCTACTATAGTAGAATTTGACATCTTTAGGGTCTGAACACAAGTTATTTCCTCTTTGCTATTTTCTTTTCTGGAATATGTATGTAATAATCCTGCTTTGAGGGAATCCAAAACTTTTAAGAATGGTAAGAAAGACCATTTACTATGTATAATGCTAATTATACATAATACTAATTATGAGGTGTAAGTATGAGGTTGCATAGCACTGGGATTCAAGGACTGTGATATACTTCCAACAAAAGTATTCCAATTCCAAAAAGATGTAAAGATTTTCAGTTAATTATTTTCACAAGAAGAAACCAAAGTATCTACTTTTAAAATGCTGATATGCTGAAATAAATAAATGCTGATACTTTTTAGTGACCTTTTAAAACAAAGCACTTCGTACAAGGTTATTTCACTAATAGGCGTGGAAATGAAATCCTTTGTATTGCTTATCATTTAATCTCTATGCACTGAATTGATAGTCACAGTAGAAGCAATTATATTCAATGATTTATGAAGAAAATATATACCAATTACTGTAATTACTTAACCCTGAGGCTAGCAAAAAGATAATTTATTTAAAGCAACAACAACAACAAAAATTAGACTATTATCACCAGATAGAGAGGTTCTAACTAGTTTAAATAAAACCCAGTCTTCCATGCTAGAGCACAGGCTAGGAAAAAGGAACAAACATCACACATGATAAAGGTAAATAGAGAGATACAGAAAGATCAGGGAGTCATTTCGAATATATAGAAAGGACTCTAATTCGGTTAAGTCAAACACAGGTGAAAAGGGAAACAAGGAAATATAGGAAGAAATGTAAGTGGTTAATTATGAAAATCTTCTTCATAAATCTACTAAATAGATAATAACTGGATAATAACTGGATACCAAAAAATGACAGAGACAAATTCATCCATTAAAAAGCCATTTAACAAAAGACCAATTTATACATTCCTCTAAATTATGTCCATAAAAAATTTAAATATACAAATCACATTCCCAAACTCAAAGGAATCTTTCTAAACAAATGAAATTCATAGACATATAAACAAATTCAGAATTCAACTCATTAAAAAATATTTTAAAAATCACAGTAAATTATATCTCATAATAAGAAATAAAACAACCAAGTAACAGCCATATATATATATACACTTGTTAAAATTTCAAAAGCTCAATGATGGAGCAATGGTGCATAATTTATTTAAATAAGTACTGTTTACTAATGTTTATACAGTATACTAATTTAATATTCTTTTAGATAATGGATTTAAAGAGCAAATGTTGAAACATCCAAAAAATTGAATTTTAGTTATTCATAAAATGTCAATTTCCCCATGTGTCCAAAGTAGTGAATTACAGTAATATCCTTCAGAAAAGTCAGGTATTTGGTAAAGCAAGGCACATAGGACCAGATTTTGATAAAGGTGCTTTTTCTTTGGTCCTGTAATTACTTTAAATATGCTACATATCTGGGAGATTAAGATGACTTTCAATATAGCATAAATAACTTATAAACCTTTTCTTATGTAAAGCATACATCCATGTGTAATTAAATATAACAATGAAAGTGTAAATAAAATAAGTGATGCTAACCCCTATTTCTAAAAACAAAACAAAACTCAGTTGATGACAATACAATGACATTTTAAAAGTCCAATAATTTGATATGTAGGAAAAGTGTACCAATACTTAAGAATAATCAATATTACACTACATCTACTGGGCACAAAGTCAATTAGTTTCTTTTTAGATTCTGTCTCCTTAGAATCTAGTTTAAATATCAAACTATCTTCCCTTCTGTGAAATTGCGACATTCAGTATCAACTGATGTAAACATTGAAGTTTTGCATCTCTAAACTATAGTTTACACCATAAAACTAGCCTCCAAATTCCCTAAGAACACTTATTGAAGAAGTGGTAATATTACCATGTTGAAACACCTACATATTGAATTTTAAACTTTTCTTCCCAAATACTTAATTCTTAATTTTTAATAGAACTATCAACTGGCACTCTTCTCCCATGAATATAGTGAACAAAGTAGTTGAGAGGTAACAAGTAAACTTTAAAAAGAATTTAAATAGTCAAGATTGATTGATACAATAAGGCTTCTGAAGGTCATCAAAACACACCACACACACATACGAAAATGGCATTATTTGTGTAAATGACATGGTCTAGGATATAGGTCCCCCCTTCTCAAATCCAATTCTCTATAAATTAAAAATTATAAGCTATACAACCCAATCTCTAATAACATCTTTAAGCCTAATAGAAAAGCAAAATATAAATTAAACTTGTCTAATAAAAATTGGTTTAAAAATAGGCTTTAGAGCACATCGTCTTTTCTCACAACTCTTAATTATATTTTTAAAAGCTTTATTGGGAATCTTAAAAATTATATTATTTTGGACACTGGAAAATGTGGTAACTAACATGTCTAATATCCAATTATTTCCTTTTATCATTTTTTGAAGGTACACTCAGCCTATGTAAATGTACACTGAATTAATATATACTAATACCCAAATAGTACTTCCATGCAGGCTGAACATAAATCTTGATATATATTCTTGAATTCTTTGCATTTGCAGGACTTAGATTTCACTCAGAAATAGATAGTAAGATATAAGTGTGAATGCTGTTATGATCTAAAAACCCCATGCTCAGAATGTGGTGAAGTTATTAACAAATACTCTAAAAGATGGTCACTGAAAATCATAGGTCAGGCTTCCAGAAAGTTTAGTTAATTCCAATTTGGAATCAGTAGCTAATTAACTTAAGATATTTTGTAATTTTAATCACTTTTAGACTCTGAATGGAATAGATTAGACCTGTGTCTTATAGAGATGTGGTTTGCATAAAGCAAAGAAACATAGCCAGTCCTAATAAGCCAAAGTACCCAAAAATTTGTAACACAGTATTTTTGAGCCAAATTCTATTTAACAAAATCCATTATAACAATATAAAAATATTTTTTTTTTTTTTTAGTTTTTATACTATTAGAATGGGAGACTTAAAAATATATAAGCATGAATGAAAAAATAAAGTAAAATACTTCTTATACATAATAGGTAATTCTATCTATAGTCAATAATTAAATTACATCCATATTCCATATTCTTGCCCACCAATTCACTTTACCATTTTTGCTATATTTTCTCTCCCTCTTGAACCAACTTATTAAATAACTCATGTAATTTATAACCACAACTCCAGTGCTAATCAAAACGGAAAAGAAACCACTATCTTAAATCTAAGTGGTGGCTCCTTCCTAGCAGCTTCTACAGGGCCACAGAAAGGGAACTCAGAATTTGCTACCTCTCCTAGACATGTGACCAGAGTATTCCTGGGGATGGTTGGTTTATGAAAGGCCTAAAAAGTTCTTCTGAGCAGCCTTGAGTTTATAGCTATAGTGCCATTTAAAATAATATAATATTATGGCAATCTGGAATGTCTCTAAGAAAGGTCATTTTGGTCTCAATTCATTGATATCTATACTATTATTATTTTGGTTGTTGTTTTTAACAGCTGTAAATTAAAGGAATTTTTACAGATCAATGGCTACAATATTCATTTAAAAACATTTTAGTTGTGTACAGTATATTCTTTGATAGTTCAAAATTCTCCAAGTGGAGATATTAGATAATAATAATTCCTTTCAATTATTAAATGAGTATTTAATCCTTTTAAATTCATTTTGAAACTTTAATGGAAATTACCACATACAGCAATTTAATTTAAAGAAATATTAAGGATCTATCTGATTTACAGAAAAATACAATTAAGAGATTAAGAACAAAACTCAACTAGTGCAAAAGTTTCTGGCTACAATCTAGCACAGGAGCAACTGGATTGCTTTCAGCAGTTTCAAAGCACTAACGGATCTTAAAATGTAGATGGAGAAATAGATGTGTGTATTTCCCTATATTAAATTTAAGTATGAATTTTATTCTCTCATAAATTAGACCCAGGACATAACTTTATCAATTTGTATGTAGTTGAACAAATGACATTTAGCAATCTTTTCTTTAGTAATCTTTTGTATAAATATAAAAATCTCAGATACATTAAAATGTTTTTCAAATCATACTTGTTTCTTCACAGCTTTATAGGCAATTATAATTATAATTTTCAAACTTTGAATATTCCATGTGATTTGATATTTCTATACAGAAAAAGATAAAAAACATTTAATAAGATTAAATAGATCTCATTTGCAAAAATTGTATCTGACATTTGTTGTGTGCTCTTGCAAAGAGTGCATAGGACATTTCTGCAGCAATCAAAAGGTAAAATCTTTTTAAACTCAGATTTCAAGTTTTCTCCAATAATTATTGTAATAGCTGGAAATACTTTCAAGCTTTGATTTCTAGATGTAATAGCCATTTCATTAACATATAGACATTTTATCCTTAAACTTTTATATTTTCACATCATTTGAACAATACAATGAGATTCAGCATGATGATATCTTCTGAGAGTCTGTAGAAGTCCTCTATGCAAGATTAATGTTGAGATTCCTAGTGCACCATTGTGAAAAATCAGTTAAAGATAGTATACGACTATGCTTTAGTAGGATTGCCTGTAGGTTTGGGATCATAACCATATAGGAAAGTAGCTGTTATTACAAGGATGGCTCCAAGGAAAAAGACACTAAATAGATGAAGAAAAAATGAAAAAGAGATAATCAGATTAAAAGCAAAACAATTTCTATTTCTTCTCTTATAAAAACAATTTTAACTTGGGAAAAAATGTTCCAGTAATAAGGCTAACAAATACTAAGTACTTAATACATTCTAGGTATTCAAGCCAAGTGTTTTCTATGCATCTCATTTAATTCTTACAACCACCTTATGAAGAAGTATTAGTATTAACCTCATTTTTTTAATATATGAGAAAACTGAGGGTTAGAGAGTTTAAATAACTTGCTTAAAGTCAACTTTAAGTGGAAGACAAGGCTCAAATCTAGGTATGTTTGACTCTAGAACCCTACTTTCATCCACTGCACTGTATTGGCTCCCAAAGCAAAGATGTTTTAAATGTATTTCCCCTTAATATGTCTTTTGCCTTTAATACATTGAATAATAAAAGATCTCAACTTTTAAATATTTGAAAATATAAACAGAAAATGGCATTCTTTTGAGACCAAAGTGAAGTTCAGCTTTTTGTTTGTTTTTTTAGTAAAGTTCAGTTTAAAATCCAAGGTAGTAATAATAAACAAAATTCAGGACCACATCACAGGATGCTTTACAAAAGGAAATTCGATTAAATGCAGGTAGACTTGGTTTATTCTTTATTTTATCTATCCAGAGATATAATATACCTTATTATAAACTATAAATGAACTTAAACTGGTACTGGAACTTAAAGTGGAGATAAAGTGAATACCAATTTAACTTTTAAGATGTAAATTCTTCAAAGTACTATTACAGGGACATGAGTAAGTCTTTGTTTTAAAGTTTCTATTAATAGTTCAAAGTCACTCTCTTGAGTTTCACAATAATAAACATTTGTTCTATAAAGGAAAAAGATCACAACACTTACTATGACATAAAGGGCCCTTCCTAATGTGGTCCCCCAACCTCATCTCCCATATTCAACCTACCCAATCTATAGTTCAGCCATTCCATTCGGTGAAACAGTGTGCCTTTCAGGACAGTGTCCTTTTAGATGCTACTCCCTCCCTCTGCTTGCAATGTCCTTTCTCCCAAGAAAATGATTATTCATAACTCACGTCTAATGTCTCCAAGACTCATTCCCCTAGGTGGAGGTACTCTATGGTAACATTTATTACACGTTATTAAATGACACATTATTGACATGTCTGCACGCCTGCTTAACCATGTGCTCCTCATTCATTATTATATCCCAAGTGCCTAGGATATTGAGGGAGCTCAATAACTATCTGCTGTGATAAATTATCTGCTCTAGGTTTGATGTAACTTTTCAAAAGCCTCTGATGCAGGTACACAGGTAAGATTATGACAACATAAACCTTCCTACAATACCTCTTGAAGAAAATTAGTTCCATAGGAGTATTTCATAATTAGGCTTTGGACAAGCTTCTGACTGAAAACTTCCTCTGACAGGCATTCTGACCTTTCCTAGCTTTCTGGACCTCTGGAATTACACAGAATCACATGCTCAACTGAAAAGCTGTCTGATCCAATTCTCTACCCTCTGCAGGAATCTATTTTTATGAAATTTCTAACAGGATCTACTAGAATACCTAATGTCATGAAACCCCTGCTTGTCAAGATAGCTATTTTTACATGGTTCTGAGGAAAAAAAATTTTGTTGGGGAAAAACTATCAGAATACAATGATTATTTCAAGGATTTGGGCACCTGATTTCCAACAGAATTGCATATATATACTTCATTGCTGCACTGATCATAAAATTCTCATTTATTCACATGTCTATCTCTCTAATCACTGTTATCTCTTTGAAGAGAGGAAATCATATCTCATTCATAAATTCCTGTTTCTCTAGGATCTGGTACAGTGAAAGGAAGGCACATAGTGGACACTTAATAAGTTTCTGATGGAAGAAAAAACAAGCCTAAATGCAAGGATGTTTAATACCAATAAGCAAAATGATCAACACAAGAAAAATAAGTTAGGAAAAGGAACACTGGTGATATATTAGTAGAGGTGTTTAGTAGTCAACTGAAAATAGGAATCTAGAGTTGAAGTTAAGTTGGGACTTATCTTCACAGAGAGGACAGACAAGACATGGCAGTGAATAAGATGAATGAGAGAGTGAGTAAGGATTGATAGGTTACTAAAGGAGCAGTCAGAAAGGCAAGTACAGGGGAACCACCTCTGAGAAAACAACAAACAAAACCTAAGCAGTTTTAGGAAGTGAAATGGGGATAACAAAGGAAAATACATTAATACATTTGGAATAGAGGCCATTGGATTTATTACTTAAGAGATGTTCTTCACAAAAATAAGAATACATAAAGATAGTCTACTTATAGGAAAAATAATCCATCATCTTCATCTGACTCGGTGTCAAAACATTCATTCTTTCAATAATAAAAAACTCATTATCTTTTCCCTTTTTATCTTCATCCCAACATATCCTACATAGTCACTCAGAAACATGGATTTACATGCAGATATAAATTTTATTGACAAACTACTATTCGTTTGCCCTTCTACTGATCTACCTGTTCATTTACTTGTTTATTGTTTATTCCCTACATGATTCAAAGATTTAAAGTTAGCATCCTGAGTCAGCTTTATATGAGGTGTTATTTTTTTAAAGGTATTCCTTTTTAAATGTACCCTAAAAATCTAGATTCTGAAACATCTAAAATAATTTAAAGTTCCCAACTTACTCAAATAATACATTAGTGCATAATTTCCTCATTGAATGAATAGAGGCTAAAGCATCATTAAAACATATATCCTAGTTGTTAGGCTAGTCTTACTAGCTAGGTAGTTCATTCCCATACCAAACTAGAAATAGAAATACTTTTAAATCCATGCCTCAGAGAAATTAAACATTCCAACATGCGTGTCCCAGACCTATTACCCAGGCTGCTAGAAGAATGAAACCACAAATGTTTAATATAGAAACATAAAGAGGATATTATGTTTTTCTACTGCCACATTCCATCTATAATCCTATCTCACTCTCAGTAACACAAATAAATTTTACTAGCTGTATTAAAATTTTAAGATCTTGAATAATCATTCAAATAGAGTGCCTATTATAGGGCCAAGCTTTGGCCTATAATAGGCTGGTAATAAATCTTCTGAAGAAAGAATTTTCTGAAGAAAGGAGGAAAGAATGTTAGAATGGAGGGGGGTGCTTTTATTAGGGAGGTCTCCTGATAGAGTAAGTTTGAGCCAAGACCTGAGGATGTGAGGGAGTTTGTCATGTGAATACACAGGGGATGAGTATTCCAAGATGACTGAAGGGCAAGTCAAAGCCTGTAGCAAAGAGGTTGCCGTAGATAGACAGATGGGGGAGGGGAGGGAGGGCGGGAGGGAGGAAAGAAGAAAGAAAAAGAAAGGAGGGAGGGAGGGAAGGAAGGAAACAATATCAGATGAAGACAGGCCTATTTGATATGGCCCTCAGCTATATGAACAATACAGCTGAGGGCCATATCAAATAGGCCATAATAATTACAACTTTTAGGTAACAGAGTGGTGATATGATCTTATTTACATTGAAAATAGTTTGCTGAATATAGAACATTTTAGGGGCACAGAGCAATAGACAAAGCAATGAGATATATCAAGAGACTATTTCCTTAGTCCAGGTGATAAATGAGTATGCCTTGGACCAGGGTGGTAGCAATGGAAGTTGTGAGAAATGGTTGACTCTGGAGATATTAAAAAGGAAGAGGTGACAGGCTTTATTTCTAGATTGGAATGATGTGTGAGAGAAAGGTAAAGAGAAGTTGATAACCTTACTTCCTATTTCACTCAGAAGATAAAGAACTTCCATATATTTTAACTTTCTGTCTATATATCTATAGGCCTTCTCTTAGGTTACTGTGGATAAACTGTTCCTGTTTAAATCAAGGAGAATTTTAGCCTAAGCAACTGGAGAAGGAAGGTGCTGCCATTTACTAAATTGGGAAACCCTTATAGGGTTAGGAAACGAATTATGTAGTAGATATTCAAGTGAAAATGTCAAATACGCGATTAAATATACAAGCCTGGAATTCAGAGTAAAATGTGAAAGTAGAGAGAAAGAAAAGGAAAGGAAAGAAAGAAAAGGAAAGGAAAGGAGAAGAGAAGCAAAGAGAAGTGAAGCGAAGAGAAGAGAAAGAAGGAAAGAGAAAAGAAGGGAAGGTTATCATCCTTGAGAACAGAGATCACCCAAGGGAGTGAGTACAAATGAGAGGTTCAAGGACAGATCCTTCAGAGACTCCAAAGTTTAGAAGTTAAGAAGATGAGGAGGGGAGTGAAGTTGACGAAAACCAAGACTAGTAACCTGGAATCCACTAAAATATAATCTCATTGCTCTGGGTTATAAGTTAATAATTATTTAAAAATAACAGGACTTTCGGTACCAGCTATAGTGGGTATTAATCACACTTCATTCTTCCTGACTGTTTCCTCCCTTGGCATCAATGACACTACACATCCTGGGTCTCCTGCCTCACCCCTCATTCCTTTTGTAATTTTCTTCCCAACCACTCTTCTGCCACCACCTAAAAGAGTTTTCTCCTGCATATTCTCTACATAAACTATTCAAGAATGTCATCTACTCTCCTGGCTTTATCTATATCAATTCCACACATAAAAATGCCATTATATGATTTATTGAACTTTTTTTTTTTTTTTTTTTTTTTTTTTAAAGTGAGACTTCTTTTTTTTTTTTTTTTTTAAGATTTTATTTATTTATTTGACAGAGAGATATCACGAGTAGGCAGAGAGGCAGGCAGAGAGAGAGAGAGGAGGAAGCAGGCTCCTGCTGAGCAGAGAGCCTGATGCGGGACTCGATCCCAGGACCCCGAGATCATGACCCGAGCTGAAGGCAGCGGCTTAACCCACTGAGCCACCCAGGTGCCCGATTTATTGAACTTTTTATATGACATTTTACTTTGGGGGAAAAGTTTGAAAAAATTTTCCAGTCTACTGGGAAAATTCTGGCTAGTTAAATTTGTACAAAAAACTTATTAGTAGAATATTTTCTTTTATGTAGTTAGTTTGAAACCTTTTTTAAAAAAGACAGTTAAGGGGCACCTGGGTGGCTCAGTTGTTAAGCATCTGCCTTTGGCTCAGGTCTCGATCCCAGGGTCCGGGGATTGAGCCCTGCATTGGGCTTCCTGCTTGGCGGGAAGCCTGCTTCTCCCTCTCTCACTCCCTCTGCTTGTGTTCCCTCTCTTGCTGTGTCTCTCTCTGTCAAATAAATAAAATCTTAAAAAAAAAATAAAATAAAAGACAATTAAATGCTGGGTAACAGAGAGTTGCTGGAGGGGAGGCAGTAGAGATATGGGGTAACTGGGTGATGGACATTAAGGAGGACATGTGATGTAATCACCACTGGGTATTATATAAGACTGATGAATCACAGGTCTATACCTCTGAAATCAATATACTGCATGTTAATTAACTGAATTTAAATTAAAAAATGTTTTTTTAAAAAAAGATAAAACAGAGAGAGAGGTGAACCATAGAGACTCTTAACCCTGGAAAACAAACTGAGGTTGTTGGTGGGAGGTGGGTAGCGGATAGGGTAACTGGGTCTCGGGCATTAAGAAGGGTACATGATGTAATGAGCAGCAGATAATATATGCAACTGAAGAATCACTAAATTCTTCCCCTGAAACTAATAATACACTATATGTTAACTAAATAGAATTTAAATAATTTTTTAAAACTAAAAAAAAAAGACAGCTAAATGATTTTTTACTAGATCTCCTTGATTCTTCAAAAGTTATAATAAAATTTTTCATACCAGATCTTATTAAGAATTCTTACTTTTCCATATATTTTAGAGACTTAAAGAAATAGAAAAGAATACATTACCTGGTTGGCACAAAATCTTGTAGCCAAAAATAGGATATCAGTGTTGATAGTATTATGGATAAAGAGGTTGCAAATCCTTTTAAAATATTATCTGCGTATTTAATAACAGCAGCTATTACAAGGCCTCCAAGTGCCTGCAAAAATTTTAAAACATTATTTTAAACATATATAAAACTGCCTTTCAAGACAATCTCATTATTCAATGAAGCTTTAAGCTTTTGTCCTATAAATTTAATCCCACTATAATAAATGATTTTTATTAAATATATCCTATAACCAACAGACTTCCAGGTCTCGTTCAACAGCCCTTTTATTTCAAAAGTGATTTGATGAAGTAACTACCAGAGTAATCTGCAGTTTGTTGTAATATAGTTTGTACTGTGAATAAAACATCTATCCTCAACCAATTTAGTAATTAAACATCACTTGTTCAGACAAATGTGGAAAGACTGGTCACTCAGATCCATGAAATGTTTTTATTTTTGAAGTAAAAATAAAGTGTAACTTGAATTTTTTTTTACTTGGCTTTCTTCCCCCAGCTTCTCACCATTCAACCTACTTTTTATTGCTGTCAGAGTATTCTTCTGAACTTTCTACCAAATCTCTCTCAAAGTCCACACTGTGCCTACTTAAATAATGAGGTTTTACCACACTATTCAGTTTTGTTTTCTGCCAAACTCTACTTACACATCCTAAATCTGGATTACCCATGTTAACAACCTTTACTGTACCTCCACACATGACAGAAGCTTATTAGTGAAAGTCACAAACTATGCCAATTGAGCTCACTACAAATTGATGTCATATTACCTCCTGGCAATGTACGTGTTCATCTATTTAGTCCATGATGAATCCCTCGTATCGACTGTACCAAACCTCCTTTCTTTATCTTGCTCAAGTCTTACCGGAAGAGGGCTTTCTTCTGCTAGAATAAAAGCTATCATACAAACTCTCTTGATTTACCCTATCTCTACTTCAAATTTCCTCTGAATTTTACTTACCCTTGTCTCCTTTTATCTTAAAAATAGAAGTATCCTTCCTGCTTTCAAAACACAACTATCCTTTGCTATCCACACCCACCTTCTGTAAGAGGCCTTGCTTCTTACAGCTTCAAATACCTCCAAAGAAAGGGTTTGTGAGGGCAGTGACTTGCATCTTCACTTTTATATCCTCCAGAGTAATCAAGTATATTGATGATGAAATTACTCAACCCTTGACCAATTTCAAATTATAAATGGAGATAATTTGACAGAAATATTTTAATATGTAACTACAATGTAAGGCAGATTTAAATATCTAGATCTGCTTTTGAGCCTTAATGCATTGATCACAGACTTCCTATATAAGAATTGTAAAAAAAAATCAAAAGTTGTATTTGCTTTCAGCTTGACCTCTTTTATTCTTATACTTGATTTTAATTATGTCAAATTTAAATACCATAAAGTTATTTATGACCTTTTCAAAGTAAGTTTTCATTATGGCATCAAGACCAGTTCTATTTTAACTTCCCTGAATAAACTTGATATAATGAGAACACCCAACAGGAGGGATCTCTTTCCCTCACATTGTATATCAGGAGCTACTCTGATTATCTACATTAAAAAAAAGTTTATTAGCACTAAATATGACTTTAAATGCTTTACCTGAAGAATAACAACTATCCAAGTCAGTCGGTTATATCCCTGAAAAAATCCATTCTTTGACACCAATTCTCCATCATAAATGTATACACCCATTAATCCAAATATACTCCCAAAGAAACCTTAAAAAAAAAAAAGTCAGGTTTATGTCATATGTCATTTAGTTTGGAGAAACTAAACTAAACTTTATTTGGATAAAAGGTTTATGTGATATGCCATTTAGTTTGGAAAAATATTTTTACACTGACATTCCATATAATTTTATATTTATATAATTTTATATTTAGCTTTTCCTTTTTGACAAAATTTGACTACTTAAAAAATCTTTTACTTGGGTGGGCACCTGGGTGCTGAGTCGGTTAAGCCTCTGCCTTCAGTTTGAGTCATAATCCTGGGGTCCTGGTCCTGGGATAAGCCCTGAATTGGGCTTCCTGCTCAGCGTGGAGTCTGCTTCTCCTTCTTCCTCTGCCCCTACCTGCCCCGGCTTTCTCTCTCTCAAATAAGTACATAATTTTTTAAAAAAAGAAATAAAATTTAAACAAATAAAAATCTTTTACTTGGATATTTATATAAACCTAATAGAATTATACTTAATACTGTATTATGATTGTAAGAAAAAGACAGGAGGATATAGAAAAGAGCAGAGATTACCAACTTTGGAACACTAAAAAATATAATGGCATTAAGGGCGCCAGGGTGGCTTAATCAGTTAAGCTGCCAACTCTTGGTTTGGGCTCAGGTCACGACCTTGTGGTGGTGAGATCGAGCCCCTCAAGGCTCCGTGCTCACTGTGGAGTTTGCTTCAGATTCTCTCCCTCTCCCTTTCCCTTTCTCCTCCTGTCTCATGTTCTCTCTCAAATAAATACATAAATAAAATCTTTAAAAATATATATAATGCTTACATTACATGACTACATGGCTGTCTCATTCAAATATCTGAAAAATGGTCACTTTTGGCATATTCATTGTCTCATATCTTCCTATTGCTAGCTCTACATGTTCATATATACATATTTATATATGCAGATATAAAAGCTCAGATATGTGGCAAAGCATTTTTCCTTATTAAGAAGTTTTGAATGTACATTAAGTAGTATCCAAAAATTCAAAGCTAAGAAATAGGCAACATCAGAAGCTGTCATTACTAAAGCCTCACTGTTAAGGAAAGCTAGTTCAGTGAGAGGAGAAACTATGTCTTATTCACTCCTATGTTCCTTAGCTGCACCACAGAATTTAGCACATGGCTACTGGATCTAAAAGATTTCCAGGAGCAATCCTAAGCTATAATGAAAGAAAGAAACGCCTACAAGGGCCACCTGTTAGGAGTAGTCTCTGGTAATATTTGTAGTAAAGAGTGCAGGGTGAAGCAATTTCTTTATAAAGCCATAATTACTTGAAGATTCCATGATGAAAAGGAACTAAAAGGGATATGAAATGTTCCGCTAATTTTATTTATGCCAACTCAATCAATTTTAATTAAGTTTTTTATTTTGGCCCTGCATCAGGCTCTGTGCTCTGTGTAGAATCTGCTTGCTATTCTCTCTCCCTCACCCTCTGCTCCCCCACCCCACATGCACTCTAAATAAATAAATAAATCGTTCTTTAAATGAATGAATGAATGAATGAATGAAAGTAACAGCTGATAATGACAAAACAAGGTATATAGTACTGAAGGCTACATACATGTCAGTATATACAGATCTACTGCATTCTATCAGTTATATAATATGTCATGAATGAATAATAGCAATATGAAATATATACATAACATCATGTGCCACAAGTTGTTCTAAGTGCTTTATGTGTGTTAACTCACAACAACCCTATTAGGTAGATACTTTTATGCCTATTTTATAGATGAAGAAACTAATACATAGAGAAGTTAAATAAACATGTCTGAGCTCACACTGCTGATAAGTGATGGACTCTGAATGTGAATCCAGGCAGTGTGGCTCTGGACTCAATGATCTTAACCACTGCACTATTTAATCATATTGATAATTTATTTCAACAATCTTCTACATGTTTTCTATTTTTTACAATTATAACCAATGCTAAAATAAATAACCTTAAACACCCATCTTTGTGCTCTTGTGTAAATTATCTGTAAGATAAATTCTTATCTAGAAGTGGAAATTTTTTTTTTAAAGATTTTATTTATTTGACAGAGATCACAAGTAGGCAGAGAGGCAGGCAGAGAGAGAGGAGGAAGCAGGCTTCCAGCTGAGCAGAGAGCCCGATGTGGGGCTCGATCCCAGGACCCTGAGATCATGACCTGAGCCGAAGGCAGAGGCTTAACCCACTGAGCCACTCAGGCACCCCTAGAAGTGGAATTTTTGCATCAAAGCATTTATTTACAATTTTGTTAAACATTCCCAATTTCAGATCCAATAAGGTTATATCAATCTATACTCCTCGCAATCACAGGTAAGAAGAGTTCCTGCTTCTCCACTCTGGCTAACATAGGATCTTAGCAACTCGCTAATCTTTAACAGTTTGATACTTGAAAAATTCTATTAAAACGTTTTAATTTGGGGGCACCTGGGTGGCTCAGTTGGTTAAGCATCTGACTTTGGCTCAGATCCTGGAATAGAATGACCTCTACGCTCAGTGGGAAATCTGAATCTCCTCCTCCCTCTTCCTTTGCCCGTCCTCTGCTAGTGCATGCATGTGGGTGTGCACATTCTTGCTCTCTCAAATAAATATTTTTTAAAAATATGTTTTAATTTCTGTTTTTGTAATCTCAAGTTATCTACAACTTATTTATGTACCCTTTTTGAAACTTTGAGGTAGCTTACCATTCACTAGATTGTGTTATGAGGTCAAATTAAAGAGTAAGAAAAAAAAAAAATAAGAAACCCATAACCACAGAATCATGAATTCTGGCTTTTTGTTTTTATTTTATAATTCAAGAAGACTTAGGGCAATTACACAATCTCTTAATAGTTCTTTCTTTCCTGATATTTGCATATTATATATATTTATATTATATTTATAGTGCTTACTATGCAAGGTACTTTATTCTAAACACTTTACAAGTACTAACTTATTTAATCCTCATAGCAACATATGGAGTTAGTACTATAATTAAGGACATTTTATCAATGAGGAAAGTGAAGCAGAGGAAGATAAGCAACATCCCCAAGGCCACACAGGTGGTTAAGTGATGAAATTGGGATTTGAGTTGGTCTGACTACAAAATCAAGTGTTCTTATCCACTATACTACAGATACACTGTTTCTGAAATGGTGAATTAAATTGGTTGGTTCTTTTCAAGCCTCTGTACTTACTTCCTAGACAAATAAACAAAAAGAAGCTAATCTTTAAGTATTTTCTTCGAATATTCTTTTTAAAAAACCCAACTTGATACATTTCTATAGATTTTGCACAGAAACGGTAATAAATCCTGTGATAAAAAATGAAGGTTTGGTTTGCCTGTTATCACATTATTTTAAAATAGCTGGAAAAAAATGGACTAATCAAGTTTGGAAGGTTTGTTTGGGATGGTTTGACTTAAAATATAGGCCATTAAGAGTATAGATATTCACTGTGGAGGGCCTGACTGCTACCAAGGCAGACATGGCATACCTATTGAGTTGATGTAGACAGAAGAAAAAATGTTTTCAAAGATGAGCTCCAAAATCACAAGGACAGAGGCCTAAGATAGAATGGATGATTTGCAACTGAGCTGTCTCTCACATGTACCGTTTTCCAGAATGACTATATGCCAGGAATACTAAATGCTGGAATCTTTGTATGAGGAACTAAAAGTTATAATACTGTATATAAGTAGTTTAAATATTTGTTCAGGGGTGCCTGGATGGCTTAGTTAATTAGGTTTCTGCCTTCAGCTCAGGTCATGATTCCAGGGTCCTGGGATTAAGCCCCTGGGAGTCTGCTTCTCCCCCTGCCCTCTCCCACCACTCATATTCTCTCTTGCTTGCTCTTCTTTCTCTTGCTCTCTCAAATAAATAAATAAAAAATATTTGTTCAAAGGAATCCTTCAATATGTGAGGTATGTTTTGTTTTAAACTATGTACTTTCAGTTAGAAAAAAATGACATAGTATTTAAAAGCTAAAACAACATTTTGAAGTAAAAAGAGATATTAAGATTTTTTTTATTAACATATAATCTATCATTTGCTCCAGGGGTACAGGTCTGTGAATCATCAGGCTTACACATTTCACAGCCCTCACCATAGCACATACCCTCCCTGTGGAGATTAAGATTTGAAAACAAAGATGAAAATTTCATGATTTCAAACTTTCTCCATTCAAGTATCTTTTTTTCCTTTTTCCAGCTTTACTGAGGTAAAACTGACAAGTAAAACTGTAAGATATTTAAAGAGTACATCATTGTTAGGTAACATGGTAATAACAGTTAATAACACATATTGTATCACTGAAATTTACCAGTATTTTAATCTCCTTTTCTAGGAGATTAAAATATGTCATTTGTAACATCCTCTGAGAATTGTAGCAATCAAAAGTACAGTTCCTAAATTTCCAAATAGTGAGAACTAAAACAGGCTACATATACCCTTATGTCACAGACCTAAAATTCCATTTCTTGAATAAAAGACATTCATTTAAAATACAATGTTTTAGGGGCGCCTGGGTGGCTCAGTGGGGGTTAAAGCCTCTGCCTTTGGCTCAGGTCATGATCCCAGGGTCCTAGGATTGACCCCTGCAGCGGGCTCTCTGCTCAGCAGGGAGCCTGCTTACCCCCCCCCCCCGCCTCTCTGCCTACTCTGTCAAATAAATAAATAACATCTTAAAAAAAAATACAGTGTTTTAAAAGCAAAAACCTTGGCAGATATTTGTATCAATGGCAGAATTATGGGAAGCTTATTTGTTTAAAGATATATAGTAATCTTTAAATATAACAATAAAATCATTAAAAAAAATAGTATTAGAAAAAAAAATATTATTAGAAAGCATTTAAAACTTATCTTACCAAGCTGAATATTTCTTATCCACACTGATTGTTTGGTTTCTTTTAAGATTTTCTCAAAATAAACCCCAGCAAAGCCACTTGAAAAACATGCTGTGAGAACTGCCATGAGACCTACAAACTGAGAACCAGCTGAAAGTTCCTTAGGATCAAGCTCTTGAGAATCTGAGGGCCACTGAACAAAAAGAAAAACAAAACTGGAGTTTAGTCCTTATGATATTTTACGAAGTACATAATTAGAGCCCACTTTCAGACCTTAAAATAAAAATGGAACCAATATCATTCTTGGGGATTTGCAGGACAGCTTTTGAAAGAAAACCTTAGAATCATTTTATTTTTTTTTTTCATTGTAATATTACCGTTACAACTTACAATTTCAAAAAATTCCCTAAAAAAGAGAAAGAGAATGAATAAATGCACAGATGCACAAAATACCTTCCATAAGTTGTAGATATTCAAAGTGTGAACTGTTGGAGCAGCAAAAATGAATGTGGAATTGTTGGTAATTATGGAAGGTCCAAGTGGTATCACGTTAACAATTGTGGGCTTTATTCTATAGATCAGTGTTCCTGAAACTATCATCTTCATGGTTTTTGTCAAATCTGTGTTCCACCTGAACTATTTAATTACTTGATATTTTAATTAAAACACCTCACTTTTTAAAATGTAATACCTATTTTAGCTTACCCTTATTAGCATTATCTATGAAAATATGGGGTTGAAATGATCTTTAAATTTTTGTAAAACCCATTTAAAAAATAACTATTAGAAATATTTATTCAGGGCACCTAGGTGGCTCAGTTGGTTAAACAACTGCCTTTGGCTCAGGTCATGATTCTGGAGTCCTAGGGTGGAGGCCCGCATCAGACTCCCCGCTCATCAGGGAGTCTACTTCTCCCTCTGTCCCTCCCCACTCTTATGCTCTCTCTCAAGTAAATAAAGTCTTTAAAAAAAAAAAAAATTATTCAAGGGGTACCTAGCTGGCTCAGTTGTTAGAGCATGCAACTCTCAATCTCAAGGTTTTATAAGATCGAGTCCCACACTGGGTATAGAGATGACTTAAAATCTTAAAAAAATGCTTGCATTGTTTAAAAATATTTGTTCTAGATAGACATACCACACTCTGGGGGAAGTGATAAACATACCACACTCTGGATGGCAGGAAACTGACATGATTGGATTTGTTTTTAGATAAACCATAGTGGGGACACCTGGGTGGCTCAGTCAGTTAAGTGTCTGCCTTCATCTCAGGTCATGATCCTAGGGTACTGGGATCGAATACTGTGTTGAGTTCCCTGCTTAGCCAGGTACCTGCTCCTCCCTCTGCCCCTCCCCCCTGCTCACTAGCACTCTAGATATCAAATAAATAAATAAATAAAATCTTTAAAAAAAAAAAAAGGCAGACTCAGCAAGGTCGTAGTGACTGAAGATTAGATGTACAGGTATCAGGAAAAATCTAGGCCAACTCCCAGGCAGAGTAAATACTGACAGAAAAAACAGAAACAAGAACAGGTTTGGTAAAGTTTAGTTTGGGATATGCTCAGTTTATAAGGCCTATTGAATAACCAAGCTAAGATGTCCAACAGGTTTTTATTTAGATACACAAATCTGAAATTACAGGTGATGACATGGACCAAGGAACCATGAACATTTAAGTGTTAATAAAAACCTACAGAATGGGGGCGCCTGGGTGGCTCAGTTGGTTAAGCAACTGCCTTCGGCTCAGGTCACGGGATCGAGTCCCGCATCAGGCTCCCAACTCCATGGGGAGTCTGCTTCTCTCTCTGACCTTCTCGCCTCTCATGCTCTCTCTCACTGTCTCTCTCTCAAATAAATAAATAAAATCTTTAAAAAAAAAAAAAAACTACAGAATGGATGAAGTCTCCAAAAATAAAGATATAATTTACGGGAAAGAACAAGCCTACCAACATCCCCAATATCAAGCATCAAGGAAGAGGACCCCAGGAAGTAACCCAACAAGGAATCATTAGAAAGAAGAGAAAAACCAGTAAAGAATGGTATCAGGGAAGCTGACAGACAATAAGAAGGGAGTGATTAATAATCTCAAGTGCTCAGGCATCCAGTAAAAATCAGATTTGCTTTACATGCAGTCTCTTATTTCTCTAACTAGATTGTTTATCAAATAATTTGATTTTTATTTTAAATCTCCCTTCCTTCCTTTCCTCTTTTCCGTTCCTTTCCTTTTTCTTTTTCTTTCATTTCCTTGTTTACATTACAATGCAGTTAACATACAGTACTATATTAGTTTCAGGTATAAAATATAGTAATTTAATAATCCTGTATATTATTCAGGGTTCGGGATAAGTGTACTCTTAATCCCCTTCACCTACTCCCTGCATCTCCCCACCTGCCTCCTCTCTGGTAACCATCAGTTTGTTCTGTATAATTAAAAGTCTTTTTTGGTTTATCTCTTTTTTAATTTGTTTGTTTTGTTTCTTAAATGCTATATATGAATGAAATCAGATGATTGAGATATATATATCAATATTACTCAAGCATAAAAAAGAAATCTTGCCATTTGTAACAACATAGATGGCTGTGGAGAGTATAAGGCTAAGTGAAATCAGTTAGATTTTTATTTATTAGTTGCAGCCCTAATAGAGTATTGCTCAAAAGAAGCCTTCAAAAACTATGTCAGTTGTGAGAATACGCATTTATTTGCTTCAACAATTAACAACCATATTTTCTATGCACAATAAGTAAAGTTTGAAACTGATAAAAATGAAAGGTATACTTATCTTAGTTACCTGTACAAAAGCAACTCCTGTCATCAAAATTACTAGGGAGAGCCACTGGTACACACCTAATTTTTTACTAAGCATAGACACAGAAAATAATGCTGTTGTAAGAATTTTCAACTGATATGTGACCTGAAAAAGAAAACAGCTAATATTATTGTTTGTTTCTTTCTTTCTTAGAAGAAGTACTAGAAATATATTTTAAGTACCTGATAAGTAGCTGCATCCAGATTTGACAGTGCCACATAGAGTAAATTATTCTGAAGAGTATATATCCCTGATGGAATAGCAAGTTTAAGCGTTTCCATTGGTTTATTAAGTATTTCATCATGTAGTATTCGATTCAGTGCTCTTAGACTACATTCTAGTAAAAACATGAAATGGGTAAAATCATTAAGTAACTCTGAATAAGTTAAATACCCTTTCTCAAGGCGTGTTTTTCTCACGTATAAAAAAACAGAAACAGGGGCGCCTGGGTAGCTCAGTGGGTTAAAGCTTCTGCCTTCGGCTCAGGTCATGATCCCAGGGTCCTGGGATCGAGCCCCACTTTGGGCTCTCTACTCAGTGGGAAGCCTGCTTCCCTTCCTCTCTCTCTCTGCCTGCCTCTCTGCCTACTTGTGATCTCTGTCAAATAAATAAAATCTTTAAAACAAAACAAAACAGAAACAGTCCTACATGTTAAGATACCTTTAGGTCTAAAGTATACCTTTAATAATACTAATTTTTTAAAGTTAAATATTATAATGTAGCACATTAAGAACAGCACTATCCTTATATTCTTTTATTAGGGAACACCAAGCAAATTGATTATCTATGTACACACACACACACACACATACACATGCATACATATTTATGATAACCCAAAGCTCAAAGTATTAATTTTTCAGCTGAGTATTCTTATTCTATAGTAGCAACATTATAAAAGCTTGTATTTTATGCATTCTATTTTATCATGAGCTCAGACCTCAAAGGGATCTGTCTCATCCCCTCAGGTCCAGGTGCAGGTCCAAAGCTGCTACAGTAGTACAGTAGCTCAGTGATGACATCAGGGACCAAAGCACGCTCTCCATATATATTGACTTTTTAACCTCCATGCTTCTCATCTATTATCTACATGATTATTGCAAGAAAGTCACCAAATGATTGCTGCACTTCTGTCTGGTTCTTGTTTTTAGGCAACAGGAAAGAACAGGAGGACATAGTGACCTTCAGGCATTGTTCTCATAGACCAGAATTTTGTTGCTCACCTACTACCCCTTGCAACAAGGGAGCTAGGACCTGGGCAATGTAGTCTTTTCTTTCATATTTTTCACATTAGAAACAACAAAGGGATAAAGGGGTTGGAAAGGGACCTGAGCTAGCCAACCTACAGTATTAGCTGACTGAGCCACCCAGGCGTCCCCTTACCTACAGTATTAATCATAAAAAGTATCCAGAGAACATTAAAGTGACACATAAACCCTGCCTGGCTCAGTCAGTGGAACATGTGACTCTCCATCCCATGGTCCTGAGTTCAAGCCCCACACTGGGCATGGAGTCTACTTAAAGTAAAAAAAATAAAATAAAAGATACGTAAACCCCCAAAGACAGGGGAAATCTAAGGAATCCTACTACTTTGCCAACAATGACACTTCATAGATGACTTTCCCTCCCAACATAAAACCTGAAAAGTTGAATTATGAAAACTTCTTAAAAATGAAAATACTGTTTAAAGGTTAATATCTGTTCTCGCTTCTGCAGCACATATACTAAAGGTTAATATCTGATATTTACCCTTTCCTCACCCTAAAATAATAATAGTAAAATAATATGTAACTAAAAGTTACCAAAAGATTTTTTTCTTATGCCTCATTTAAACATTTTTAAAATTAGGGACGCCTGGGTGACTCAGTGAGTTAAGCATCTGCCTTCAGCTCAGATCATGATCCTGGGATCCTGAGATAGAGCCCCACATCACGCTCCCTGCTCCGGTGGGAGCCTTGTTCTCCCTTTGCATACTGCTCTCCTTGCTTGTGCTCTCTCTCTGACAAATAAATAAATAAAATCTTTTTAAAAATTTTTAATTAAACTAAAATTTTAAATAATTAATGCTATCACATATTTTTCTCACCAGCAGTTTAGGGAAGGTCTTGTTCCATGTCCCTTCCATTTCCTATTACTGTTAGGCTTTTTATTTTCATCAATCTAAAGATAGTGGAAGTGAGTCTGTGGCTTTAATTTGGTCTCTCTGATTGCTAGTGAGGTTGATCTATATTTCTATATTTTAAATACTTATATAAGCATGTTTTTATATATTTATCTTTTTTTGTTAAAGATTTCGTTTATTTAAGAGAGAAGAAGCGTGAGAACAAGCAGGAAGGAGGGGCAGAGAGGAGAAACAGGCTCCCCGTTGAGCAGCAAGCCCTAAATTTGGCTGATCCCAAGACCCCAGGCTCATGACCTGAGCTGAAGGCAGACACTTAACCCATTAAACCATCGAGGTGCCCCATATTTATGTGAATTTTATTCTACCTTACTGGTGACTCAGTCTTCTTTTTTTTAAACCACCAGATCTAGACCGTTTTACAGGTGAAATTCTTTTTTTTTTTTAAAGATTTATTTCTTTATTTCGCAGGGGGAGGGGGTGGTAGAGGGAGAGAGACTAGCAGACTCCACACTGGGAGCAGAGCTGGATGCTGGGCTTGATCTCACAACCCATGAGATCATGACCCAAGCCAACTACTGGAACTCATACAGCAATTCAGCAACGTGGCAGGATACAAAGTCAATGTGCAGAAATCAGTGGCTTTCTTATACACTAACAATGAAAATACAGAAAGGGAAATTAGAGAATCGATTTCATTTACTATAGCACCAAGAACCGTAAGATACCTGGGAATAAACCTAACCAAAGAAGTAAAGGATCTGTACTTGAGGAACTACAGAATACTCATGAAAGAAATTGAAGAAGACACAAAAAGATGGAAGACCATTCCACACTCTTGGATCGGAAGAATAAACATCATTAAAATGTCTATACTGCCTAGAGCAATCTATACTTTTAATGCCATTCCGATCAAAATTCCACTGGTATTCTTCAAAAAGCTGGAGCAAATAATCCAAAAATTTGTATGGAGTCAGAAGAGACCCTGAATTGCTAAGGAAATGTTGAAAAACAAAAATAAAACTGGGGGCAATACGTTACCTGATTTCAAGCTTTATTACAAAGCTGTGATCACCAAGACAGCATGGTACTGGCATAAAAACAGACACACAGACCAATGGAACAGAGCAGAGAGCCCAGATATGGACCCTCAACTCTATGGTCAATTAATCTTCGACAAAACAGGAAAAAATATACAGTGGAAAAAAGACAGTCTCTTCAATAAATGGTGCTGGGAAAACTGGACAGCTATATGTAGAAGAATGAAACTCGACCATTCTCTTACACCATACACAAAGATAAACTCAAAATGGGTAAAAGACCTCAACGTGAGACAGGAATCCATCAGAATCCTAGAGGAGAACATAGGCAGTAAACTCTTCGATATCAGCCCAAGCCAAAATCAAAAGACAGACACTTAAACACTGTTCTGTGGAGAACACTGGTTCTCCTCCTTAATCTGACCTCTAAATGTTAGGAATGCTACAGAGCTTAGTCTTTGTCCTTCTCTTCTCAGTATATACTAAATTACTTCATCTAATTCTTGACTTTAAAGCAATAAGATGACAAATCCTTGAGTTCCATATTCGTATGTCATACTATTTAACATTTCCATTTGAATGCCTTATGGGCAACTCAAATTTAACATGGCCCAAAGAGAAACCTTAATTTCCCCTTATCTTCCATATATCATTTACTGCAGTACTCACTCACCCAGTGATTTGACCTAAAACATAGGAATTATTCCTCAGACTGGATTCTCTATTTCCTTGACCATCACATACCTAATCTACTAGCAAGTCATGTCAGCTATAGCTTAAAAAGACATCTGTGTGAACCAAATCAATGCCATCTTGGACAAATCTGCTATGATGACCATTCTGAGATATGAAGCATTCCGGAGCATAGGTCCCACCCCCACTCAAATGCATGTGCGCGCACACACACACTCTCTTTCCTTTTTTTTAAATCACATCCTTAAGTATCCCCTTGAAATATAATGTCCATGATTTGTCTTGGAGATAAGCCACTGGGTGGCTCAGTTGGTTAAGTGTATGCCTTTGGCTCAGGTCATGATCTTGGGGTCCTAGGATCAAGCCCCACATTGGGCTCCCTGCTTAGCAGGTGTCTGCTTCTCCCTCTGCCATTCCCCTTGCTTGTGCTCTCTCACTCCCAAATAAATAAATAAGATCTTTAAAAAAATTTTTTTCCTCTTTGATAGGTCCTCAAGGGGCTAAAAAAGCAGGTCTTAAGGGAGGCAGTACTGCAGAGATCTACTCCTCTTGCAGCTATTCATGACACCTTTGTCAAGCTGCATCTGTCGGCCTTTTTCTTTGGTCTCAGAGCTCCTTCAGCCTTTGGAGGTTGTTTTGCACTTACCTCCCCTTCACAGAACAACTCATAAACATCATCTCTTCTCTAGCAACGTAATCTAAGCCACTAGCATCTTCTTGCCTGGACTAGTACAACAGCTTCCAAACATGACTTCCTGAACCTATTCTTGCATCTTCTCTGCTGTTATGGGTACTGCATTGGTTTTTCCATGTGTAAAACAGGACATGTTTTAAACATTCCAATTATTTCTTTTTGTTTTTATAGTGAAATTTGTAGCCTACAAAGCTATCTTACTGAATGCCAATTCAATTCTCCTCCCAGATCAATATGCTACAGTCACATTGGCCACCATGATAGTTTCAAAAGTATACCAAATTTACCACAACTTAATTAAAAAATGGGCAGCAGACTTGAACAGATATTTCCCTAAAGATATAAAAACAGTCAGTAAGCACAAGGAAAGATGCTCAACATCATTAGTCATTAGGAAAATCAAATCAAAACCACCATAAGACACAATACCTACTAGAATGGCTATATGTTGTTGTTGCTGTTTTTTAATGGAAAATAATGATTGGTGAGGATGTGCTATAATTTAAAAAAAACAAACAGAAAACAACAAGTGTTGACAAGGATGTAGGGAAATCTGAACCCTTGAACAGTGCTGGTGGGAATGTAAAATGGTGCAGTTGCTGTGGAGAAGTCTGGTGGCTCTTCAAAAAGTTAAATGCAGAATCATCATGTGACCAAACAATTCCACTCCACAATATATACCCAAAAAATACAAAAGCAGGGACTTGAGCAGAGACTTATACTTCTATTGCAATATTATTCATTATAGCATTATTCACATAACCGAAAGGTGGAAAAAACTCAAGTGCCCATGAATACATCAATGACTAAAATGTTATATATACAAACACATACATATATATATATATATAATGAAATATTATGTAGTCATAGAAAGAATACAGTTCTGATATGCGTTACAATGTGGATAAACCTTGAAAACATTAAGTTAAATAAGCCAGACATAGGAGGAGAAACATTATATGATTCTACTTAGATGGACTATATAGAAGATGCCAATTCATAGGGACAGAAAGTACATTAGAAGTTTCCAAGAGCTGAAGGTAAAGGAGAGTGGGAGTTATTGCTTAATGGTTATATAGTTTCTGTTTGATGTGATGAAGTTTTAGAAAAAGATGGTGCTAATGGTTGCACAACACTGTGAATATAATTAGTGCCAATGAGTTACACTTAAAAATGGTTAAATGTATAACATTTATGATATACATGAATGTGTAAAAATATATTTTACTATAATTTCAAACAGTTAATAATGTAATATATCCAAAAAAACACAAAATTGTACACTTCAAAATCTGACTTGTATGGTACATGAATTTTATCTTCATAAAACAGTTTTTTTTAAACTATATCAAATTAGTCACTACCGGACTAATCAATGCAACAAATAAAATAAAAAGCATTGACTTTAATTATGACTTCTTTAAATTTCTAAAACTACAGAATTATAGAACTTACTTTTATTCTCAATTATAAATGCAAGAAACCACATTTCATAGTTCTAGCATTAACCAGAAGACATGAATCATGATATAGATCAGAATAAAATACGTTTGTTACTGGACTAAAACTGTCCTGAGGAAATTAAATCTATAGGGGCACCTGGGTGGCTTAGCTTGCTAAGCTTGGCTGCCTTTGGCTCATGTGAGGAAAACAGGGTCCTGGGATCAAGCCCCACATTGGGTTTCCTGCTTAGGGGGAGTTCACTTCTTTTCCCTCTGCTCCTCCCCACTGCCTCTTGTGCATATGCATTCACACACTCTCTCTCTCAGATAAATAAACTCTTAAAAAAAAAGAAAATGGAAAATATTGAAATGTTCTTAATACTACGACATTAAATAAGGCAATAGTGTTCAAATGTGTAGTTATCAATATATATTTTACATACATCATATGTAAATAACCCCAAAACAATCAAATAAACTGCAATGAGTTAAAAAACAAAAAACCATAAAACTTACTGCTGTCTTTGTAGACTAATAAAATGCAGGCCATTATTTTCAAAAGTTCGGCAACAACCACTGCTGTAGAAGATAGATAACGAGGACCCTCCTCTTTTAAAGTCCTAGAATAACGCATTGTCAGAACCAAACTGGTAGTCTGAAAGACTAAAATTCCCAAGGAAAGGTATTTTAGGTTGGCAGACATTGTTTTATCTTCATTTGCCTGAAAAACAAAAGAAACAGGGCAAATAAAATCAGAAAATACAGAAACAAATATTAAAAATCAGTATGAGACTTCTTGTTCCAGACAAGATAGAGTTAAGCGCATTCCACCCTCCTGCCAGCTAATTACAACTATAAATCCTGGACCAAAGGAAAAAAGTTAACTACTGTATGACTCTGGAAGGTGAAGGAAATAGACAAACTGACTAGAGACCCCAGATCCTGAGTGATAACCCAACTGGAGACTTTTGCCACTTATGTATCTCACCCTGGCTGCCATAACAATTTACAACCTGGAACCACAACAGGTAGAGAGCAATAACAAACAGAAGCCCCAAGGAAAACCCATTTTCTCCAACCAAAAGAATAGGAAGATAGCAGCTCTGCAGGATGGAGCCCTACTAACTGGATGTTATGCAATGTGTGGACCAGAGATTTGCTGACCATCCCTAACCCACATTGATGAGGATAGAGACAGTGGCCCTCTTTCCACCCACGCAGGTCTACAGCTACAAATACTAATGAAGCTGAGCCCCATGAACCACTCCTGCCCCAAATGAGGCAAATGTCAGCAAAGAGGCAGCACCCTTCCTCCCTCTCTAAAAATGAAGATTTAAGTAGGAACAAAGGTCTCATAATACCCAAATGTCCTTGATATAATCCAAAAGGAGTATATTCTTCATACCAAACAACAACAAAAAGGAAAATCTCAACTAGGATGCGTAAGGACAATCAATAGACAAAAACACAGAGTTGACAAGGTGTTGGAATTATGAGACAAGAATTTTAATTTTTTTTGTTGTTCTTGCTGTTTTTTAGAGGGAGAGGTGGGAAGGCACAGAGGAAAAGGGAGAGAAGCTGAAGCAGTCTCCACGCCCAGTGTGGGGCCCAATCTCAAAACCCTGAAATCCTGACCTGACCCCAAATCAAGAGTTGGACACTTAACCCACTGAGCCACCCAAGTGCTCCACTGACCTCCAAATAAGAATTTATTATTTTTTTGAAGATTTTACTTATTTAAGAAAGAGAGAGCATGAGGCAGGGGAAGGCGAAAGGCAGAATCAATGTGGGGCTCAATCCCAGGACCCTGGGATCATGATCTGAGGAAATGCAGACACTTAACTGACTGAGCCACCCAGTTGCCCCCAGACAATAATTTAAAAGAAGCTACTGTAACAATGCATGAACAAGCAATTATTAACACTCCTGAAATAATTTTAGATTCATATAGAACAAAAAATATTACAAGAGTTTTTGTGTACTCTTCACCCAGCTTTCCCTAAAGATAAGAGTTGCAAAGTTCCTATATTCTCCCTAAAGTAATTCAGAATCAACTCTAAGAAGCTCACTTTAACTATGAAGATACAAATAGGTTAAAGAGTAAAAGAATGGAAAAAGATATGCTATGAGAAAAATAACTATGAGAAAGCTGAAGAGGCCAAATTAGTATCAGGAAAAATAAATTATGTAAGCACTATTCCTAGAATTACAGAAGGACATTTCATAATAATAAGAGTCAATACGTCAGTAAGTTATAGCCACTACAGATGAATATGTGCCTAATAACATAGCTTCAAAACACATGAAGCAAAAACTAATAGAATTAAAAGGAAAAAGCAAGTAAACCCATTAAGTCATAATGTGAGATTTTAACCCACTTTTCTCAGTAATTACACACACATACACACCAAAAATTCCCTGTATGAATAAAGAAGATCTGAACAATGCTATCAGCCACTATAACTCAAAAACATGGAGATGCTCCACTAAGAGCCTCTTTTAAGGAAGGACTTAATGCAGTGTGTGTGGTCAGTTAAGTGCCTCTCCACCCAAGGTCATATCCTTTGCTTCCAACTGGTCTAAAGATTCAATGCAATCTCAAGCAAAACTCCTACAGGCTTTTTTGCTAAAAACTGACAAGCTGATTTTAAATTTTATATGGAAATACAAAGGACCTAGAAAACCAAAACAATTTTGAAAAGGAAAAACAAAGTTAAATAAGTTAAACCTGTGAGGTACAGCTGGGTGGCTCAGTCAGTGAAGTGTCCAACTCTTGATTTTGGCTCAGGTCGATTTCAGGGTCATGAGATTGAGTCTGGCCATGGGCTTCAAGCTCCGTGAGGAGTCTATTTGAGATTCTCTCTCCCGTGCTCCCTCTGCCTCTACCCGCACTCATGCCCATGCATGCCCTCTCTCAAATAAATATATCTTTAAAAAAAAAAAAAAAAGGAGAAGCTAAGCTCCTGAAATTCTATACTTACTAAAAAGCTCTAGTAATTTAAACTGATATTGAGGGGGCACCTGGGTGGCTCAGTCATTAAGCATCTGCCTTTGGCTCAGATCATGATCCCAGGGTCCTGGGAGAGAGTCCCATGTTGGGCTCCCTGCTCAGCAGGAAGCCTGCTATCCTTCTCCCACTCCCCCTGATTGTGTACCTGCTCTTGCTGTCTCTCTCTGTCAAATAAATAAAATCTTAAAAAAAAAAAAAAAACGTACTAACATAGGACAGGACAGAAGGATAGATCAACGGAACAGAATATAGTCCACAAGAAAATCCATTCATATCTGGTCAAATGACTTTGACAATGGGAACAAAAAGAAATAATTCTAGAACAAGACGTCTGCATTCTTTTTAAGTGAATCTCTACCCTTATCTACTTCACACCAAATATTTAACTAGAAATGGATCACAGACCTGTCATAAAAGAGACAGTTATAAATATTCAAGAAGAAAAAGGGAGAAAAATGTAGCCAGGTAGGGAAATGTAAAGATTTCTTTCTTTCTTTCTTTCTTTCTTTTTTCCAATTTTAAAGATTTATATATTGGGACGCCTGTGTGGCTTAGTCATTTAAGCCTCTGACTACTCTTGGTTTCACCTCAGGTCATGATCAGGGTAGGAAGGACAAGCCCCATATGGGGCTCAGTGCTCAGTGGGGAGTCTGCTTGAGAGTCTCTCTCTCCAGCTCCTCCTGAGATTATTTCTCCATCTCCTTCTGCCCCTCCCCCCATTCTCTCTTTCTCTTAAACAAATAAATAGGGAGGAGAAGGAGAGCAGCAGACTCGGGGCTCTCGACCTCACTACCCTGACTGAGATCATGACCTTAGCTGAAACAAAGAATTGGAAGCTTAACCAACTGATGTCACCCAGATAGGACATGCAAAGGTTCTCAGATAGGATACAAAAAGCTCAAAACTTAAAAGAAAAATACGGATAAACTGGATATTACCAAAATTTAAAACTGTTCATCCAAAGATACTATAAAAATAATAAAAGGCAAACAACATCATGGGAGAAAATATTCTCAATACATATATCTGACAATGGCTTTGCATCCAGAATATATATAGAACTCCTAAAACACAATACATGCAAGACAATCCATGAGTAAAAAGATCTGAATGGCTCACCATTTCACGAAAAAAGAAAAATGAATGGCTAATGGCAAATGAAAAGACATTCAGCATCATAGTCATTAGGGAGATACAATTAAAACTACAATGAGATACTAGTATATACCTATTAGAATGGCTAAGATTATAAAAATTGATGCTACCAAGTGATGGAGAGGATTTTGAGCAAATAGAGCTCTTAACATTGCTAGTGGGCCACTTTGAGTAACAGTTTGGTAATTTATTCCAAAAAATAATAAAAATCTTTTCATATAACCTAGAAATTCTACTCTTAGGTATATACCCAAGAGATTTGAAAGCATTTATCCATAATACTTATGAATGCTTATTCATGGGAGTTTTATTTGTAACAGCCAGAAACTGGAAACCCAAATGCCCATCAACCAGTAAATTACTAAATATACTGTGGTATATCTTTATGATGGAATACTACTTAGCAATAAAAAGAAATGAAATGCTGATGCATGTAAAACATCAATGAACATTTTTTAAAATCTGAGCAAAAAAGTTTATAGACAAAATAGCATATACTATATGATCCATTTATATGAAATTCTTAAAAGGGCAAAAGTAATTTGCAGTGACGCAAATTTATGCTTGACCATGGCCAGGGGTTGACTACAAAAGGATAGCAAGAGATTTTTGGTGGTGATGGAAATCTTCTGTATTATGGTTATGTAATGCTTATACAATTGTATTCACTTGTTGTAACTCACTAAACTAAACATATAAAATCGGTACATCTTATTGTGTGTAAATCACAGCTCAACAAAGCTGATTAAAGACGAAGACATACTATGTAGGAGCATTCCTCAGCAGGCTTTCCTCGTGGCTTTGATTCTGGCTCTAATTTCTTTGGATTAATACCAATGGTGTTCTGTTAGCCTGTTCTTCAGCCCAACTCTATCCTTTCCATGATTCCATCTTCCATCCTAAGTTTTGTTAGTATGGACCCTCTTTATTGTATCTCTCTTTATAGCTCTCACAAGCAAGCCACCAATTACAGTTCTAGGTATATGACCCTCTGTCTTCTCTTACATCATAATTATACTAAAATAGCCTGTAATATATTCAAACAGATTCAACAGTCATTATTTGGTGCCTATACTAGGCCAACTACCATGGTTATAGAAAAAGCCTATCCTTGAAGACATAAAGTCTATCTCATTAAATTTAGCAATTCTCTGACTGAATATGCTCCAAAATCAAACAATGTAATACCATCAATACGAGGATAAAATTTTTAATGATGAAAAAGAATGAAAAAAATTACCTTAAGCACTTCATATGAATTTCAGAGAGAAAATCTGAATAATATATTTTTTTGTCACATATAAAGGATCAAGCTTAGAGGAAAGAATACATTGATTTATGTATCAACCATCTCACTTCTGTAAATCTACATTAGCAAGAGTCCTAATGTGAAATAAAATTATAGCATTTTAGAGGTAGAAGATACTTTAGAAATTGGCTAGTATAAATATCTTCATTTTAAAATGAATAGTGAACCCAGAAGTTAGATGACTTGTTCAAGGTCACTAATTGGAAATATATATTAATTGTATATTAGTATATATACTAATATATACTAATTGGAAATATATAGCTACATATCAGGTTCGCTAGTTCTCATTACATGCTACTGTAGAATTCCAGAGGACATCCTGGTGGCCTTTATCTCTGTATGGAAGGAGAGCAAGTTGCCAGCAATCTACATTTGGCATAGCCACCTGATTCTCCTGGAAAATCTATTCAAGGAAGTCTTTTGTTTATTCTGTGCAGCTGAGACCATAATGTACCTGTTATAACAGCAATGCTCTAGTTTATTTTCAAATGAAATTTTCAAGGTCAGATTCTAAACCAGGATACACTGTTTTTACTATTTTGCTTTTCCGTTTCTAAGCATATACAACATCAACACATTCAACTTGGTAATTCAATTCTTAATTATTATTAGTTAACAGTCTCTTACAATGTATTTTTTTTAAGTATGTGAGATAATAGAAAAAAATATATATTGGTCTCTGCCCTACCTCCTGACACAGGGATCCTGAAACCCTTGTAATTTCCGAAGTGATAAGGGCCCTAGGAGCATCTTTTGTTCTAATATTTGGTCTTTAGCCCCCAGTCCTTACACAGGGCTCCTGAAACCCTTATAATTTCCTGAATGATCAATTGATCATGCCTACATGATGAGAACTCCATAAAGATCCCACTAGTAGAAGGTTCAGAGAGCTTTCAGGATAACAAGCTATATACACCATGAGGAAGACACATCCCAATTCCACAGGGACAGAAGTTCCTGCACTCAGGACCCTCCCAGATCCTGTGCTTATATATCTCTTCATCTAATTGTTCATTTGCATCCTTCATCATATCCTTTAATAAACTGGTGTAAGAAAGTGTTTCTCTGAGTTCTATAAGGCCGTCTAGCAAATTAATCCAACTTTAGGAGGGGATGGTGGGAACCTCTGATTTGTAGGCAAACTGGACGGAGTTGTGGGTAATTTGGTGACCCACTACTTGCAACTGGATCTTAAATAGGGTGGGAGCAATCTTACGGGACTGAGCCCCTAACCCATGGGATCTGACACTATCTACAGGTAGTGTCCTAATTGAGTTCAATTGTAGGATACCCAGCTGGTGTCACAGAGAATTGCTTGGTGTGAAGAAACCATACTTCCTCCCCAACATTTGGTGACCAGAAATGTCAGAAGTGAGGTGTTCTGGATGAGAAGTAAAGGAGACACAGAGGAGGAAAGAACTGGATTGTTTTTCTAATACAAAGTTGAAAAGTAAAATATACACAAACAAATGATCATTTGTATTAGATCAACTATAAAGAATTACAATTTAATTCACAATTCTGCCTAAGGGAAGTATAAACTCAAAATGAAAAAAAAAAGTAAAAATACAAGTATTTCTAAGATCATACAAATATACATAGCTTGGTTTTGAAATACAATACTGGTAAAACTAAATATTTTCATTTAATACCATAAATTTGCAGCAAATCCATAAACATGAAATCTATCAAAAAAAAGATTATATTCCATTTCTAAATGTATATAAGACTAATATTGTTTCTTCATTTTAAAGTGTATAGTATTTTCTCATTACTGTTGAACACAAACTCTATAAACAATCCTATGTTTAAGATTTAATTTTAGTCCTCCCTATATTTTCTTCTCTTGCCACCTAATTCCTTTTTAATCCTTTCAGGTATCACTAATTCTCTAGTTTCTATATTTTTCTTTGTTTAATTAAAATTTCCTATCTAAGAAACTTGCAAACCCATACTCAACAAGAAACTGCTAAATTCTCTCAAATATGTAGCTCTTTTCGATTTACTACCAAAAGCCTTACAAACCAGTCAATAAATTACTGCCCATGTCTAAGCTCCCTGAACTCACTTTGGGTTCAGTGAGGCTCTGAGGTTTACAGCAGGATCAGAGTAAGGATGCTTAGATGTTCCACTTTCACTTAATAGCTAAAACCTGAAAAATGCACTCTTCTTGATTACTAGAGTAAAGAACACTATTTCATTCTGATGGTTTTGCTCCTTTGTTCTGTTTTTTAAAAATAGCATTTACTGGGCACCTGGGTGACTCAGTTGGTTAAGCAACTGCCTTCGGCTCAGGTCATAATCCTGAAGTCCTGGGATCAAGTCCTACTTAAGACTCCCTGCTCGGGGGCACCTGGGTGGCTCAGTGGGTTAAGCCTCTGCCTTCCGCTCAGGTCATGATCTCAGAGTCCTGGGATCAAGCCCCACATCAGTCTCTCTGCTTGGCAGGGAGCCTGCCTCCCCCTCTTTCTCTGCCTGACTCTCTGTCTACTTGTGATCTCTCTCTCCTTGTCAAATAAATAAATAAAGTCTTAAAAAAAAAAAAAAAGACTCCCTGCTCGACAAGGAGTCTGCTTCTCCCGCTGACCTCTCTCCTCATGCTCTCTCTCTCTCCAATAAATAAAATCTTTTTTTAAAAAATAGTACTTATTACTTTATTTTTAAAAGCAGTATATTCTTAGAAAAATGAGAAAAAACGTATTTTAATTGGTAAAAATGTGAACCATAATCAACTATCCAAAAACATCTAATGATATTTTGGTATAGATTTTGTCAATAATTTTTCTTATTTCAGTTTTTTGGAAATCCCTAAACCCCAGGACTTTAGTGGCAAAGGTGAAATAAAGTACCTAGGCCATTTCATATTGACACTTTTAAGTTTTCAACAACATTTTGGGTTTCTTATTTACATGGAAAATAAAGTCTTATAATCACAAAGTTCCACCTTTTCCTAAAAGAGAGATTTTTCTTGAGGGGAGAAAAAAGATGGAATTTTAAAATTCAATGAAATACCAAGAATATAACAAACATCCATGATTCCATAACCTAGAACTGATGTCTCAATTTTGTCACATTTGTTTACCTTTCCTTTTGTAAAGGAATAAAACATTACAACTAAAGTTGTAATTTCAACTAAGTCGAAATCCCCTTTAAGCCATAACTCTAAGTCCTGTTCCTTTCTCCCTCCCTGGTAGGAACCTAGTACATGTTTAGAGTATTTATTTCTACTCTACCATTAAAATTTTTTCATACATATATAAACATAATCATAAGCTATAATTACATTAACATGGCATCAAACTGTATCCATGATTTGGCATTTTCCTTATTCTATTCAGCATTGTTTTACTATCTATATTCATATACAGACCTAGCTCACTGCTTTTCACAATTCTAATGTTCCATCAAATGAATGAACCTTTTACTTATCCATTCTCCTACTGAAAAACATTTAGCATCCTTTTCCTTTCAAAATTTAAATTTAAAAATTTAAAAATTTCCTGGAGTGCTCAGGTGGCTTAGTCGGTTAAATGTCTGCCTTCAGCTCAGGTCATGATCCCAGGGTCCTGGGATCGAGCCCCATGTCAGCTCCTTGCTTAATGGAAAGTCTGCTTTTGCCTCTGGCCCTTCCTTCTGCTGGTGATCTCTCTCAAGTAAATAAAATCTTAAAAAAGAAAGTAGCTCCCAAACATTCTTGCTTTACAATGTCAATTCTAAGTTTAAATGCTTAAATGTTTTAAAGGCTTAAAATGTTTAAAAAATATACATTACATGAAGTATATGTATCATTAATGTACACTACTGCTACCATATCTACCCCCAAATTAATCAGAATTAGTGAGAAATGAATTGTGTATACCATCATTAACTGCATTAGATATGCATTAACTAATTTTGAAATATTCAAAACGTTATATACTAATAATTTTTACTCACCTTTTTAGACATAGATATGTCCTTGTACATAAGTATGAATATCAGTCTGGCTACAGACTTATTCCAATAGCTTACCAAAATGTATACATAATCTTTAGGACTATATATGAAACCCATTATCTGTATTTTGGGCTATCTGTATTTTGCTGATATGTCTCCAGCTACTAAATGTCCTAAAAGATCAAATGTTTAGTCAATGTTTTTAGACTATAATCAAATTTACATAGATTATGTTAAAGACTACTAAGTATCTAAGAAATTCTGCATATCAATTTTCCTCCAATTGTAAAAATAAAAGGCTCAATTTCTTAACTCACGGTTTTTTCAGTAAGCTATATTTACATTTTCTAAACACTAGTTCTGAAATATATTCCTAAGTGCAATATAATAACTACTAGAAGTTAATGACACAATAGAGTACATATGAAAACACACAATTATAAAATGCTAGGCAAATATCAGTTCACATTATATGCTATTCAGAAACAGTTACTTGTTCAAAACACATCTTTTAAGATTTTCCCAAGTAAATGAACAGAAAAATAAATACATACAAAAATACTGACCTCAGTTGCAATTTTTTGTCCACTGTTTTCCATGATGCCAAACTTTAAAACTGCAACCTATAACTGTATGCTAAATATTGACAAATAAAATTCATCACAACTGCCTTTTCTTCTGACACTGGCATTTATATACCATCCTTTCAAACTACCTCAGAAGTAGCCACAGCAGGTCCTAAAAGTAGCAACAATATGTCCTACTTGAAATCCATAATAATCTTGTAGGAAATCCAAAAATTTTATTTTTTATAAAAGTGAAAGAAAAATGAGTCAAAGATAATTTATACTATCTATATAACCAATTTTATTTCTATGATAGAAATAATAACTACCACTAAATTAGTTCACTTTTAAGTGCAGGGCACAATCCTGCTCAGTAACACTTAATAATCAACACTTTACTATCTAAGGTTCCTGTTACATTCTAAGTAAAACAACTTTTCATTGTTTCTCCTTCCCTTTCTTCCTCAATGTGTCAAGTGTCGGTTTACATAGGCAAATATTACCTGTATGTAAATTACAGTACTGTCAATTTTTAACTTGTTCTTTCACTACTGCAGAATTTTCATTCTTATATTCAGTTAAATTGATAACACTCAAGTATTTCTTCAACTACACAAATATAAAAACTATTTGCATTCTAATTTTTAGATTAAAAATTGTTCAGTATTATTATACTCTATGTAATGTCAGTAATTTGGAAAACATAATGGTCTAGTAAGTATAGCTCTAAGATCCCCGTTGAATGTGTTGCGCTTCAGTCTCCCATTTCCCCATCTCTGTGCTATTCTGCCCTACCACCTTCCACTATGGCATTTCCTCCACTTACAGCTAAAGAGAGAAGTTAAAGATATTCTTAAAAAAGGGGGGGGGCACCTGGGTGGCTCAGTGGGTTAAAGCCTCTGCCTTCGGCTCAGGTCATGATCCCAGGGTCCTGGGATCGAGCCCGGCATCCGGCTCTCTGCTCGTCAGGGAGCCTGCTTCCCCCTCTCTCTCTACCTGCCTCTCTGCTTACTTGTGATCTCTGTGAAATAAATAAATAAAATCTTTTTTAAAAATTTAAAAAATTTTAAAAATAAAAAAATATTTAATACATAGGATACTTAGGCATTGGATACACCATGATGACCAAGACACATATAGTCTGTTTCTTCATGAAGTTTATCCTCTAGCTTGAAAGACACATTATTCAAACAACTCAAGAAATAGTATAAGTATGTAAACTGCTTTGATATAGGGTGCACGAGAAAAATATCATAGGAAAATGGTACCTTATGTCAACTTAGTTAAACTCAAACGTATCTCCCTAAGTCCTTTACTCTGTATAGTGCTAGGTTAGAACTGGCTAAACACAAGTCTGCACAAAACTTGGGGGAGAGAGTGACAAAGAGCCATTACTCTCAGGAATACTCAGGGTTAAATCTGGTAAAACTGAAACAGAGAATTAGATTCCAGTTGTCCTCACTCTTTCCTGCACTAGGTCAGCTCTTCCTCACAACTGCCAATCCTATTGCACAAAAATGGGCTCATCCCTCCACCATACTCTTGACTATGGACAGAAAAAGACAGCGACACAAGACAACTTTCTATACACCTTTCCACCAGCTCCATTACATGGTCCTATTTTGGCTACAGGACATCCTTGCTTCCTAGATTCCTTTGAAAGCTCTGACTTGTGTACCCACACTAGTGTTTGAGGGAAGGCTGCTTTTAGTTACTCTTCAGTAATCCTCTGAGCTCTTTTTTTTTCCCCCACAACACTCTCTTTTTAGACTTTTACTTCTCCTGCTTTCCCCACAATTGTGAAAGGTCTTATTCATACCATAAAATCCTTATCCTATAACAGTGAAGGGCTCTGTTTCTCAATTGAACCCTAATACAGTGTGTAGTACTAAATGTGGTTCTAGGGTAACAGAACCACAATGGAAGTAATTTGGAATTAGTTTTCTGATCTGACTAGATTTAAGGCCATTAATGACCCTATTACCAGTGGTAAAGGAGACACTGGTGGTTGTTCATCATGCTAAGGCAAAAGTTACTTAAACTATAGCCTGTAAACACCTATAATCAACATGAGATTTTGGGTGATCAAATAGTTGCTACCAAAATATTTTCTGAAAATCAGCATATAAAGGTGATTTTTTTTTCTTCTAAAATAACTAGAAAACTTAGAGAAAGACAATAATGAACTTGAGAATCTAAATTTATAGCCCATGGTCCAGGTAAGGTATCAGAAAGCTTCTATCACAGGCCTAAGACAACTTCTCTCTTTTAGCTATTAAGTCAGTGTTTCTGAAAAACATGTCCAAAGTCTGATCCTGTCATGGGCCTGAAATAAAAAGCAAACTGAAGGATGCCTAGGTGGCTAGTTGGTTAAGTGTCTGCCTTTCTAGTCATGATCCCCGATCCTGGGACTGAGCCCTGCACTGGGCTCCCTGTTCAGCAGGGAGTCTGCTTCACCGTCTGCCTATGCTCCTGCTCATGCTCTTTCTCATATAAATGAATAAAATCTTAAAAGAAAAGGAAAAAAAAGCAAATTGAGTTTTTAATTTCATAGGGTCCCAGTATCCTATACTCTACACATTTTTACAATCTCTATATCCTAGCACATGTCCCGACATTAAAATATGCCTGAGGATTGTAGCAGGCTGAAAAATGGCCCCTAAATCTATAGGCCCTAATCCCTAGAACATGTAAATGTTACCTTATTTGGGAAAAAAGATTTTGCAAATGAAATTAAGGATCCTGAGATTGGAAGATTATGCTGGATTAGCTAAGTGCGCCCTAAACACCAGCACAAACACCTCATAAAAGACAGACAGAAAAGGAGAACACAAATACTTAAGAGGACAAAACTGTGAAGATGGATCCATAGAGAGATCTGAAGATGCTGGCCTTGCAGACTAGTGATAGAGCCACAAACCAAGGAAGACTAGCACCCACCAGAAGCTGGAAGAGAAAAGAATGGGTTTTTCCTTAGAGCCTCCAGAGGGAGTATAGGCAGCACTGCTGACACTTTATCATCAGCCTAGTGATGCTGATTTTGGATCTCTGGCCTCCAGAACTATGGGAGAATATCTTTCTCTTAATATAAGTAACTAATCTGGGGTAATTTTTACAGAAGCCTCAGGAAATCAATACAAGTGTGTGTATTTTTAAAATTTAATTGTTCTCTATTCTATGTCTACTTAGGCAGAAACCATTTAAAATGTTTAGGAGGGGGCGCCTGGGTGGCTCAGTGGGTTAAGCCGCTGCCTTCGGCTTGGGTCATGATCTCGGGGTCCCAGGATCGAGTCCCGCATCGGGCTCTCTGCTCAGCGGGGAGCCTGCTTCCTCCTCTCTCTCTCTCTCTCTCTGCCTGCCTCTCTGCCTACTTGTGATCTCTGTCTGTCAAATAAATAAATAAAATCTTTAAAAAAAAAATGTTTAGGAGGAAGACGGTTAAAAGTAAGTTTTCAGGACTCAAAAGAATTAATCAGTTACCAGGATAACAAGCTTATACTGAGAGTGGTACAACAACTCCTCTCACAGGGCAACAGGGTGGCTCAGTTGTTAAGTGTCTGTCTTCAACAATTCCTCTCACATAGTTTGTGCTGTGCTTAATAAATATTATTTAAAATAAATGTCAGACTCAGTATAAAAAAAAAAATCAAGGATACCAAATAAGTGAGATATTGCTCTAGTGATGTTCTGTCATGGAAAATTTGAAGCCCATCCATTGTTTCACAAAACTATATGGTTAATAATATTTCTTTTATTTATTTATTTATTTATTATTTTTTCTATACATATATTTTTATCCCCAGGGGTACAGGTCTGTGAATCGCCAGGTTTACACACTTCACAGCACTCACCATAGCACATACCCTCCCCAATGTCCATAATATTTCTATAGGGAAGGGAAGGACTTGACCAATGTTAAAAAATAATTCTATTAATGCTTATTTTAGAAAACACCAATTTCTTTGCTATTTTAAAGGACATAAAGAGCAAAAGACAGTACAGATCATCACTATTTTTATTCATGTCTTTGTTTTTGTAACTGGAAATATTAACAGCAGTAATCAGATAAGAATTTATAATCTAAAAAACAATTTCCAATTTTAAAATTTCTGTTCACACTGGAGTATTCTCAAATTGACTCCTTTTTTTTTTTAAATAAGAATTTATTTATTTACTTGACAGAGAGAGAGAAATAGCATGCATAAGCAGGGGGAGCAGTAGGCAGGAGAGAGAGAAGCACACTCCCTGCTGAGCAGGGAAACCAATGTGGGGCTCGATCCCAGCACCCTGGGATCATGACCTGAGCTGAAGGTGGATATTTTAACCAACTGAAGCCCCTCTGGCGCCCAAATGGATTCCTTTAAACATGATATATTGCCCAATTTGAGGTATACTACATATGTCAAAACATGCCATCTAAAACATATCTATCTATAAAATATAAAGTCAAACATAATATAATCATTCTATAAGATAGTGTTATTCCCCAAGTACTAACATTAATAACAAGGTTCTAGCACTTTTTCAAATGTTTAAGAATTAAAATTACCAGGAAGCCTGGGTGGCTCCGTTCATTAAGCATCTGCTTTTGGCTCAGGTCATGATCCCAGGTCCTGGGATCCAGTCCTACATCTGGTCCCTGCTCAGCAGAGAACCTGCTTCTCCCTCTCACTCTGCCTGCTGCTCTCCCTGCTTGTACTCTCTCTCTCTCTGGCAAATGAATACATAAAATCTTTTTTTTTTTAATTAAAGTGTACTGGGACAATTAAGAATAATGTTTAGCTATTTAATTCAGCCTGAGGCCAAACTTGAAAGATCAGGGACCTTAAGATGTTTTTCTTTTCTTTTTTTTTTTTTAAGGTTTTTCTTTATCTGTCAGAGAGAGAGAGAGAGTGAGCAACCACAAGAAGAGGTAGTGACAGGCAGAAGGAAAGTAGGCTCCCTGCTAAGCAAGGAACCCGATGTGGGACTCAAATCCAGGACCCTGGGACAATGACCTGAGTGGAGGCAGACATTCAACCAACTGGGCCACCCAGGTTTTCCAAATGCTTCTCTTTGTAGCACTCATAAATGGTAAAAATTTTAGAAAACTGTTTAAAATAATTTAACTGAAACTTAATAGAACATATAGAACTAGCTGGTATTTATGGATATATGGTTTGACAGATTGTCAAGGGCAAAAAATTTTTTGAACTCTAGCTATTTAACTGTGTTTGAGTAGTTAATGGAAGAATACCACCCTCCCCCAAGGACAAAATTCCACTGCTAAAATTCAAATGCTATGTAGTGGTTGGATTTTGTCTTTTTTTTAAACCACCACCCTTTCTAAACAGGAAAGTGTTACCACTCCCAGGTAAACCTATAGTCTTAGGAGTTTATATATACAATGGGTTTATAAACTACATAGATTTTGAGTACATTTCAGTTACGCCTGTTCAATATTTACTGTTCTTACATCACTCTGCCTCCCAACTGATGGGACAGCCTTCGGACTCTCACAACTCAAATCTCCGTATAGCTGGTATCTTATGAAAATGTAGATCTGATCACATTCCTTTTATTTATTTTTTTTATTTTATTTATTTATTTGACAAAGAGAAAGAAAGCACAAGTAGGGGCAAATAGAGGGAAAGAAGCAGGCTCTCTGCAAAGCAGGCAGCTGGATGTGGGACTCAGTCCTAGGACCCCTGAGGCAAAGGCGGACACTTAACCGGCTGAGACACCCAGGCGCCCCTCATTCCTTCTCTTTTTGTAAAATTTAACTAACTCCCTACCAATAAAAGATACAGGACAAACTCACATAAAACAGTCCATCGCTACCTGGCCCCAACCTAAATTCTCTGCCATAAACTATGATCTATCTCAAACATTTTTTCTTCATGCATTCTTAAAAGAAATATCCCTTTTTTAAAAATAACTCTTTCCTTGGGGCACCTGGGTGGCTCAGTTAGTTAAACATCCAACTCTTGATCCCAGCTCAGGTCTTGATCTCAGGGTTGTGAGTTCAAGCTCCTCACTGGACATGGAGCTTACTTTAAAAAAAATTTTTTTTTCTTTAATTATAATTTTTCTTTCCTCTTCTTTATCTGTAGAATTTTTTCTCTTGTATCAAAATACAAGTCTACTCTCAGTGAAGTTTTCTTAAGTTTCAAGCTGACTAAAAAAGCCTCTCCTCTACCATATTCCAATGTGATTTTTATACTTATATTTTATAATACCACTTATAAATTTTATCAGTCTAACTTATTGACATATACGCATTTCCGTGTTTTACTCATCATTGTATTTCCTGCAGCTCCTTACCAGGATATGTCACATAATAGGCATATACTCTATGTTGAATTTATAAAAGAACAAATAAACTCTACCATATGTAAATTCTCAGAAGGGAAGAATGACCCTCAAAGATTAAGTTTCTCTGTATAATACATAAAAGATGCAGGCACCCATGTCAAAACATGTTTCCGATAAATGTTTCCTAATAATTGTAACTTCACAAGTTAAATTAATAAAAGAACATCTACTGAGTACCTACAGCATATCAGACATTGTGCTAGGTGCTTTATAGGCATTATCCCATTTAAATCTCATTTAATCTGTAAATGTTGCAAGTTCTAGGGCACGTGGTGGCTCAGTAGCTTAAACATCTGCCTTTGACTCAGGTCATGATCCCAGGGTTTTGGGATTGAGTCCCACATCAGTCTCCCCTGCTCAGTGGGGAGCCTGCTTCTCCCTCTCCCTCTGCTGCTCCCTCTGCCTGTGTTCCCTCTCTCGCTGTCTCTCTCTCTCTGTCAAATAAATAAATAAAATTTTTAAAAATACTTAAAAACCTGTAGGTTCTGAGATATTAAGTATATAATTTACCTTGCCTAACATGTCAGAGCTCCGATATAAAGGAAGATTTCTCTCAGTCAAAGCTACCAATTCATGACTTATTAATTTTTGCAGTAAGTCTTTTGCATGGTCTTCGTAGTAAAGGCGAAGTGTTTAAAACGTCTAAGTTTTAGAGGGCCAATCAGAATAGTATATTAAAGTACAACTCTGCACTCAGATTGCCTAATTTCACATTCTGTCCCCACCACTAAATAGAGCAAATTATTTAACCTCTCTGTCCCTCCTTTCCCTCATCTATACTATGGAGGGGAAGGGAGAGTATGTACCTCACACCATGGTTATGAGGATTAAAAGCTATGAATCAAAAGAAGTGGTTATAATACTCTAGTGCTTTATTTGAATATTCACTGAATACCTTTGTAAGACTTACTCATGTTAAAAAATGCTACTAGAAGTGTTTAAAATTGGTTTTAAAGAACATATGAATTTAGAAAAAACTTCATATCCTGCTTTTACAGAAAAAGTAAGCAGAACGGGTAAAAGGTGTATGTAGACACTCTCTTATTGGAATGATCTTCTTTTTTAGCATTTTACCTGTTGTGACTTAAAAGTTTCAGCTTCGGGCACCTGGGTGGCTCAGTGGCTTAAGCCTCTGCCTTCAGCTCAGGTCATGATCTCAGGGTCCTGGGATCTAGTCCTGTATCGGGCTCTCTGCTTGGCAAGGAGACTGCTTCCTCCTCTCTCTCTCTCTGCCTGTCTCTCTGCCTACTTGTGATCTCTCTCTGTCAAATAAATAAAATAAAATCCTTAAATAAAAAAAATTTTTTAAAATAGTTTCAGCTTCACCTTAACTCTAATTTCTATTGTATTTCCTGATCCATCATGCTTTTTCAATCAAAACACTTATCTCCATACAGCAACTGGTTCTTTGTTTTTTGAGTGGTACCTCCAATCTGAATGATAAACTGGTAAGAATTCTGGGCAGCCAATTTAAATAGAGAAGCTGCATAACATTCAAGCTTATAAAGTAAAAACTCTCATATTTATATACCAAACACTCTCAAATCTACCTAGCAAACAACATTTAAAAGTTCACTAAAATTATATAAACACAGCACTACACTCCTTCATTAAACCAGACAATTAAGTTGAATATACTGAGGATTGACTTGCTTTTGGAGAGTTGACATCTAATGCTTAGCTATCAATTCATGATCTGAACTTTAATAATAAATTCATACACATGAGTAACAATATTAACTGCTGGTATGATGATGTTCAAATAATGATGGTAAATGACATTATTAACTGCTGGTTGGATTTTAGTTACTGACAAGTCTACAATTTACTCTTAATTTTTTTTTGCAGTTTCATACACATACACAAAAATTCCACAGCAGATTAATATAAAATAAAAAGCTCCCTGTCTAAAACTTTTAGGAGAAGGAAAAACCTCAAAAGTTGTACTTCGCAGCTACTGAATGGTAAGACTGGGCTTTAACTGAGGTTATTTCAGTTGATTCTAATGTGTATCTTTCCTTCATTCATCATATTGAGTTCTCACTGTGTGAAAGACACATCTGAGGCTCAGTCAGTTAAGTGTCTGCCTTCAGCTCAGATCCTGGGATAGAGCCCTGCATCAGGCTCCTTGTTCAATGAGGAATCTGCTTCTTCCTCTCCCTCTGCCTACCCTGCCCCCTGCAATTTGTACTCTGTCTCTCTCAAATAAATAAATAAAACCTTAAGAAAAAAAAGACACATCTGAAGATACAAACTATATGCATATTGAATATAACTGAAGCAGTGTAGAGTTTGTGCAGAACCTAGGGCCAGTTATTCGACCTTTAATGTTCTCATCTAGAAAATGGGGGTGAAAGAAAATAGAATATGCCACCTGCAAAATGAGCCACTTTAGCATATTGGTTATTTCATGCTGTAGGTACTTAAAAAACAGCAAATGCAGGGGAGGCTTTCCCCAAACCTTCCTCTTCTATCTAAAAACAAATCCTCTACAAGCAACTCAGTTGTCATAAATCCCCCCTCCCCAGAGGAGTTTCGTCAACTAGGGAGGATTGACTCACTATAGAAGATTAGAAGTTAACATCATACCCAGATAAACTTTGCCACAAACTATCTTAACTCTTACATATTCTTCTAAGGGTCCATTCATCTTTCCTAAAAATCGCTTATTTTCCCCTAAGAGGCCTACATCTCTCTTCCCCTTTCCCTCTCAGAATGGTATTTAATTCTGAATTCTAAAGCTACTCCTTTGAGTTACTCATTTTCCCTGAGTGTATACACTGTATATATGGAGAACATATGTTAATAAGCCTCTGTTTTTCTCTTGTTAATCTGTCTTTTATGATGGCAGTCTCGGCTAGGAACTCAGAAGATCAGAGAGAAAATTAGTTTCTTCCCCTACAGTTTTTGGTGACAAAAGATGGGATTGCTGAGATACCCTATGCACTCTACAGCTCACAGATGGGATCCTGGAAGAACCAGCAGAGGCCAGAGATGGGTAAGAATTCTTACCAAATCAGCTCTCCTTGATCTGTCTATATAACACCCAGTCAAGAGAAGAAGGTAAAATTTCATATGGCCTCTTCCTTTCCAAATCAGATTAGCAGAAGGAAAACATCTGTAAATATTAGTTCTCTGAATTAAGATTCTCGGGAATTTGGTTTTAGGGTACCCACTGGTTATTGATCCTTGCCTCCTAAAGTGCAGCTATTCCTTCCCTATTTATCTCATTTTGTGCTCTAAAATTTGGCTTGGCTTTCTGCCTGCCTGGGGCATGCAGGTTATCAGTTCTTGGGTGTGCAAGTGGCTCAACCATTAGGTTAGAAGTCGTAAGAAAAAGAATACAGAATATAGAATAGGAGCTAGACAGAAATGGGGGTTGCACTCCATTGGAAGCTAGCATCCTACTGACTGCTGCCAGTTGTTTGGGGGTGGGGGATGAATTGGAGACATGTCTCTTTCTTTTGGCTATCTTTAATAGTGCTTCTGGACCTTGGGAGGGCTGCATCTTTTTTACCTTCTCTGGAGATATTTCTTGCATCATGATTGAGTCATAAAAGGCTTATTGGTTTTGGTTGTGAGTCACTCGATATGCTTACCTTTGGTTTAAAAAAAAAATTTTTTTTTTAAATATTTTTAAAAAGGAGTTCAGTACTGCCAGGAATATTTACTGTTTGTCCCAGCTGAAACCTGATAAGATATTTGAAAGGATTTTTAAAGGAGCTCTATGGTCAAGTTAATCTAATTGGAAGCTGGTATTTGGAGCCTGATGGGAATTATTTGTTCTTTAATGCCTCTCTGTTCTATTCCATACTATGCTTCTCGTGAGAACTTTTCAGGCCACTGAAATCCTCTTCTTGAACCCCTGCTAGCTATATACTCTGCCACCTCTGTCTACCTCCTTCTTATTGGCATGATTTTGTTGAGGATAATCTGGAACTTCACTGGCTTCTTTGGGAAACCTAAGATCTTCCCAAACTGGCTCTTCTAAGACCTCTCTACCTTCCCATTACTTCTGCTCCTTCTTCCTCCTTTAGCCAACTTCAATATTCTACCCATTTGCCTTGACTCCTTCAGGCCCCTATCTCCACCATCCCTCTTTCTACCCCTGTAAGATTTCTCTCTCCCCACTTTAGCCTATAGTCATTTGAACTTTAAGACCCCTATCCTCCATCAGGATCTCTAAGAGAGTTAGAGACAATTACCCTGATGCTGAAAAGGGAAAGGGAGTTATCTGGATACTGGGCAAACGAACAATCTTAAAAAGTCTTCTCAGAGCATCCAGCTGGCTCACTCAGAGAAGTGTATGACTCTTGATCTCAGGGTCATGAGTTCAAGCCCCAGGTTTGGTATAGAGATTGCTTAAATAAATAAACTTAAGGGAAAAAAAAGTCTTTTCAACAAACATTAGTAAAAAGCTTTAGCCATCTAAGCAGGTAACCTCACCTTATTCTATCTATCAGACACACAATTTCTTTTACATAAACTAGTGAGCTTTCTATTACTGTACCTAACACATGGTTAAGAATTTAAAACAAAAGCCATAAGATCTCATTTCTGTTTGTGTGTTTTACATGTGTGATATTTTTCTACCTCTAGATGGTCTTGCCAAAAGTAGTCTATAAAAGAGCTCAATTAATTAGATTATGGGAAAAGGGAATACTATATTAATATAATATTCTTGGAGAGAAATACAGAAACTAACACAAATGTTTTTAAGTTCACATGACTCAGGTAATCTTTGGCAAATAAGAATATTGTTGGTTTAGCTAAAACAACAAAAACAAAGTTGACAGCATTAAATATAATGCAGACATACAGCTTTTCTAGCTGGGTTTATAAGTCAAATAAGCACAACATTAGCTCTATGTTACAAAATTTGTCAGCAAGAAAAACCATAAGATGACTAGCTGCTTAATGTTACAAAATTTGTCAGCAAGAAAAATAATAACATGGCTAGCTGCTTAATGTCTCATGAAATTTTCATGAGTAATTGAAACGTATGTTTTTATTTTTTATTTTTTTTTAAGATTTTATTTATTTATTTGACAGAGATCACAAGTAGACAGAGAGGTGGGCAGAGAGAGAGAGAGGAGGAAGCAGGCTCCCTGCTGAGCAGAAAGCCCGATGCGGGGCTCGATCCCAGGACCCTGGGATCATGACCTGAGCCGAAGGCAGAGGCTTTAACCCACTGAGCCACCCAGGCGCCCCGAAACGTATGTTTCTAAAACAAGTGAATTAAATAAAAGTTTAAATGTAAAAAAATTTAAAAATACAAAAATTCATAAATGAACTTTTCAACAATAATTATTTTTTATGTCTGCTTGAATAGTTTCCCAAATCTTTTTGGAGACGTATGTCCTTAGAGATTTGAGAAGTCTAGTTAAATGATGGATAGTCAGCAACTACGTTTACAAAAAAAAGAAAAGAGGGGTTGGTTGTAGTATATCTCTGAGTTAACCAGAATGTTGGTGTATGACAAACATTTCACAATTACTTACTTCCTAGTTTTCACTAGAATTAAGCATTCTAAGAATTAAGAATTCTAATTAATATATGTAATTAAAATACTAGAAATAAGGGGGGAACTCTGTATACATAGAAGGCAGATGTGTTTTGGTATGAAAACTATAAGATATGGAGATATGTTTTTGTCAAGAGCAAAAAAAAAAAAAGGACTAATTTTGCCCTAAAGTAGAATTATTGGTTTTTCCATAATGAGAAAGAGCAAAATAAAAGACAAACACTGAATAGATATAGAAAGCTGAGAAGAGAGAGAGAGAGAAGAAACTTATTTTGAGTGGTCAAGTGGCTAAAATTGAATGCATTAATTACAGGGGTTATAAAAACGAGCCTTAATATCAAAAGTACATTGCTGTAAAACTAGAACTGAGTCTTTTTTAAAAAAATATTTTATTTATTTATTTGACACAGAGAGAGGGAAGCAGAGGGAGAGGAAGAAGCAGACTCCTCACTGAGCAGGGAGCCTGACACGGGAATCAATCCCAGGATCCCAGGATCAGGACCTGCGTTGAAGGTAGACACTTAACAAACTGAGGTACCCAGGTACCTAGAATTGAGTCTTGTTTCTCCTTAAAGAACAAAGTTTTCTTGGACTATGGGTCTACTCCTGATAAGACTGTGAAAGGTTTTCCTTTATCTTTAAAGTAACCTGCCTAGAAAACAAAGATCCAGTGTTTTATCAAAATAACTTCCTGTGTTTCTCATTTTCTTTATCAGGTCTTTGATTACTTAAGAAAACAGGCTTCTCTATTAAAAGAGCGAAGGTTTTATATATATATATATCTATGTTAAAGGGATTGTTTCACAGGACCTACGATCCTATTTAATCATGTGTTTTAAAACATTTTAATATGTTTGGCAAAATTCCCCCAAATCAAATCCTAAATGAAGTCTTTTGGACCTGGATCTTTGATTTGTTCCAGAGGGTCGCTGAAACATCTCAAAAGATTTGTTCTAGCTCCTTATAAAAAAAGAAATGTCAAACTAATTAGGTTTATTTGATATGTCAAATTATATAGAAAACCTTGCTAAATAAGTGATATTTAACCTTCCTGGGTTATATTTGTATGAAGGATGTTATTAACATGTGTTTCAGAGGGCGCCTGGGTGGCTCAGTGGGTTAAGCTGCTGCCTTCAGCTCAGGTCATGATCTCAGGGTCCTGGGATCGAATCCCGCATCGGGCTCTCTGCTCAGCGGGGAGCCTGCTTCCCTCTCTCTCTCTCTGCCTGCCTCTCCATCTACTTGTGATTTCTCTCTGTCAAATAAATAAATAAAATCTTTAAAAAAAAATGTGTTTCAGAAATTGTATAAAATTTCTTAAAATATGATATAGTCTGGTATAATGTAATTAGTCAGAATTCGTTATCATCTTAAAGTATGTGTCACAGAAATAACCAAATGTCCTTGTCAACTGCATTAGAAATGAACTCTGATCAAATCTTTAACCATGGCCATTTTAAGTCTTTTTCATTTATAGACAGTTATTTTTTTAAACTGATTCTTTCATGAAAGCTTTTCCAAGCTGCTATAATCCAAAAATGCTTGTCTTCAAAAAGATTCATGGAAAGAATTCTGGCAAGTACTCTAGAATACAGGTTTCTGACAACTTAAATATCATACTAGGGAAGAATTTTCAGAATTCCATGGAAAAAACTGATGGATTCATAAAACTACAAACCCATAATCAAGAAAAACAAGAAGTTAAATGGGACTGAATAAACTGATGAGAATCATTGTAATTTTTGAGTTCTTGTTTGAAACACTGTTGGTTCTTTAACATTTTGTTTAAAAGATTTAAGGAGTGCCTAGGTGGCTCAATTGGTTAAGCATCTGCCTTCAGCTCAAGCCCTGATCTCAGGGTCCTGGGAGCCCCAAGTTGGGCTTCCCGCTCCACTGGGAGCTTGCTTCTCCCTCTCCCCCACCCCTACTCATGCTCTCTCTGTGTCAAATAAATACATAAAATCTTTTTTAAAAATTTTAAAAAATAAAAGATTTAAGGAAACCTTTTCTCTTAAGCTTTTTATAACTTACAACAATTTGGAAAAGGGTACCTGGATAAACAAAATTAAACCTTTGTCTTTTTCTCCTTACCTAATTCCACCCAGAATTCAGAAACCCTTAGGATTTTTAGTCTCATGGCAATATAGTTATTTGTATAAGTTCAATATGAATCTGTACTCCCTGTAATAAGATACAACTTGAAATACTGGCTATACTGCCCAAGTTTTGACTGACATTTCAGTCAAATGTCAGAGAAGGATGGGCATAATATCCTATATGACCAGACAACTTTAAGAAACTAAGATTGACTATATAAAGCCAATAATGCCCCTTCAAAAAAAAAAAAAAAAAAGCTCAACTGGTATCTTGCTTTCTGGGTTCTCAGTCTTATCAGGGGAGTAAGGAAGAGGTCAATTCCTGGCAGGCCCAAGAACCTCAGGATCTCTTAGAGACCTCTAGAAGAGAGAAGAAAGGAAGTCACCCAATTCTAAAGGTATTGCAGGCAGTCTTACAGTGAATCCTTGGCTTGGCGTCCTAGCCTTGAGAAGCTTTTAAAAGTCCACTCAGAGATTACTTTTGAAAAGTTCCAGCAAGGCAGACTTTAAAAGAGTCTACATGGCTAATTGCTATTTTTACATAAATATTCAAACCAAGTTTAATGAAACTAGACTGATCTTGCATGCAAATTAGTCATACTGCTTACCTTTGGTAGAAATGGAGATGACTGTAGAGAAATAAAATTATATTTCAGTAGCCCACTATTGTGGATATAAGATTCCAGTCCTGTTTATTGTCTCTGAGGTTTTGTTATCTACCTATGAACTGGACTGGATCCTGAATTCCTCTATTTTCCTCCACTATCTTGCTATGACTATCCAAACTAACATTTCCAACTTTCTCCCATCCTTCCGACTTGGAATCACTAAAAACAAAAACTCCCCTTTTGCTAAAGCCCTGTAAGCTGAAGCTGGACAACGGGATACACGTTGTGATACAAGTGACCCTGGAGGCAAGGATTAATTCTTGTGTGGTGATGTAAACTTATTTCAGATTTTATTAATAATTGTATAATTGAATTTGCCTTTCTGGTCCATGTTTGATCCTAGTAATAAATCTTTGAGGGAGTATAGACAAATTCCTCAAATAACCACAGTAAAATGCAAATTAACAAATATTTAAAGTTATAAATTGGGCGCGTGGGTGGCTCAGTGGGTTAAAGCCTCTGCCTTCGGCTCAGGTCATGATCCCAGGGTCCTGGGATGGAGCCCTGCATCGGGTTCTCTGCTCAGCAGGGAGCCTGTTTCCTTCTCTCTCTCTGCCTGCCTCTCTGCCTACTTGTGATCTCTCTGTCAAATAAATAAATAAAATCTTTAAAAAAAAAAAAAAAAAGGGAGCCTGCTTCTCCCTCTCCCTCTGCTTGCTGCTCCACATGCTTGTGCACATGGTCTCTCTCTCTCTCTCCCTGTCAAATAAATAAATAAAATCTAAATTAAAAAAAAAAAAGAATAAGTAGAATCTCTACAAAGATAGTAAGGAAGATCCTTGTAGAAGGAAGGATGCAAGCAAAGTCCAAGGCGGTAGGCACACAGCATGTTCAGAAATAACATTTCCAAGTAACTACAGCAGCTTAGCTAAAAATAAATAAATAAATAAATAAATGAATAAATAAATTATGTGGGATAAAGTAATTCAAAAAAATGAAAGGGACATAATGATCTAATTGGAGCTATGGACAGCTGCAATTTTGAAAAGTTTTGAATGCCACCCTAAATAATTTTAAATGTATGTTGGAGCCAATAGAAGGTCACTGAGTACTTCTGAGGGAAGAGTGACCAGGGATTGCATAAGCTATCTTTTAAGAAGCAGTATGGAGGGGAGTGACTGGAAGGGGGACAGATTGAGGGAAGCAAGTCCACTTTGGAAGCCACTGCTATATTGCAAATAAGGGAGAAGCACCACATTTAGCACGGAGACTGCGGGAAGGAAAAAGGGGGGAAGTAAACTGAGACGCTGAAAAACCAGAATCTGTACTTAAGAGGCCGTGTTGGGTAGGAAATGTTAGAACCATTCATATAAACTTAACATTCCCTTAAAGGAAACAACCAGAGTTTGCCAATGCAAATAAGGCCACCAAGTGAGAAACTGTACCAGATTTCATCTTTAACTATCAAAGCTGAATGTTGACTGAAAACCAAAAACTCCCGATTCCATTTTCAAAGACTGCATGTGATAAGAACATAATAAAAGATTCAGTCTTGCTACTATAAAGTAATGACATGGAAGCGGCTGGCCAAGCAAGGCCCATTTCATCATTCAGTATCGTTCTTTAACTCATTTGAACCCGCGTTCCTGAAAGGTGGTTAGCTGGTTAAATAAATACTATGAAAACCCTCCCTCCCTCAACCCTCAGAACCCCTCCCCCGCACCCCTCCAGCACACGGGCGCGCGCGCGCGCACAGCTCCCGATAGGAATCTCGCCCGGCTCCGGACCGCCCCTGCCGCGGCGCTACCAGCCTTACCAAGGACAGCCCTTCCATCTCTCCAAGTCCCTGCGACTGCAGGGTCCCCGTCGGCTGGATCGGCGCCTACCGCAGGGCCACTCTCGGAGCGGGAGCTCCAGGGACCTTCACGGAAGGAATGACGGCCAGCCGGGCCCGCCGGCCACGGGGCTCCCCACGCCCTAGGCTCGGAGGCACACAGAGCCGTCTTCATTCGCTCGACACACCCCTTTCCTCGGGCCCTTTCCTCCTCCACCCAACACATTCTGCACGTCGTCCCTCGGAGGTACAACGTGTCACTTCATTCGCTCCCCCCCCCCGTGCTTATCTCGACCCCGTCCCCTTCACTCGGACGGACTTTCCATCAGGCCCCCGCACACCTTTTCCTCCTCCTCCTCCTCCCGGAGCTGCGCCGCCCGCCCCCACGCCACCGGCAGCCTCTAGCGCCCCGGCCGGCCGCTGCCGCAGCAGCCTGCTGCCCTGCGCCCGCCTCCCCCCAGGGGCGCCCCACGCTCACCTCCCGCGCAGCTCCCCCGGCTGCGCGCACCCCGGGCGGCGACTCGGCTCCGCCCGGCAGCCAAGGCTGGCCAGCCCGCTGGGTCCCCCGCGACCCTTGACGCCCTGAGCCGCCGGCTCCAGCCGCCTCAGCCGCCGCGAGCCTGGTGCGGCCCAGGCGTTTCCGGGTTCCCGCGGTCCCGTCCCCCAAATGCTCCGGCTTCCGCCTCGGCCCGGGCAAACGCGGTTCCCGGCTCGGCTGCGGCGGCCCCAGCTTGGCGCTTGCCAGCTCGGTCCCCGAAGGCGAGGCACTTAGGCGACTCGGCGGGCAGCCCCCGGTGTAGCCTTCACCGTCGCGTCGCCGCCTGGGGCACTGCCTCCCGCTAGTTCTGTCCCGGGTGGGAGAGTCGGATAGAGTGGCTCCCGCCGAGGGCTTCTGCGGGGCTGTCCGGTCCGGTCGTGCCGGGTGCCAGGGTGTCCGACTGCGAAAAGAAAGGCAGAGTCCTTTGGGGCAAAGGTCCCTGAGAAGGGAGTGAAGAGGAGGATCCAGGAAAACAACCCCAACTGGATATAGCTGTTACTGTCCCTGAAAACAACGTTAGCCCTGGCACAGGCTGCCACCCAGGAGTCCAAAAGAACGCTTCTTGAGTTGGAAATAACCACTCTCCCATCCTGGCCGAGACCTTGAGTTTGAGGAGAGCCCCTTAATGCTATTAACCGGGGCAGGGGAAGGAACAATCAGCAAGAAAAAGCAAACGGGGCTAGAGGATCTCAGAGTTCCTGGCTTCATGGATCCCTTGGGCAACACCAGCTTTAGAAGGCCGTCTGATTTCTTTGTTGGAAATCCTCCAACCACCAAAGCCTAGTCTGATGATGGACAAGCTAAAATTATTATTCTAGGTCCAGTTTGATCATCAAATTGCATTTTAAGGTTTTCTCTTTCTTCTTACACAGTGCCGCTGTAGATGAAGCCTACATCTGTTTATATTGCACGTGATTAAAACTACCTCCATAGAGACAGAGAGCAGGAAAATAAAATTAAATAACTGTGTTAGAAAATAACTGGCTTTGGGCGCCTGGGTGGCTCAGTGGGTTAAGCCGCTGCCTTCGGCTCAGGTCATGATCTTGGGTCCTGGGACTGAGCCCCCCCATCGGGCTCTCTGCTCAGCAGTGAGCCTGCTTCTCCCCCCCCCCCCCCCCCTGCCTCTCCATCTACTTGTGATTTCTCTCTGTCAAATAAATAAATAAATAATCTTTAAAAAAGAAAAAATAAGAAAAATAACTGGCTTTAAATTTTTCTGTGTTGTGACCTTGAGAAAACCCCTGGATGTGGAAATTTATATTAGATCTTAATGTTTGTCCAAATATTTTGGAAACAAAATACGGCTGGTACAAAATAATAATAGCTAGGCACTATTCTAACATATCTACTTTTTTTTTAATTCAAAAATAGTAGGTATTCAGTAAACATGTGTGGTTGTAAGGGGAAAGAAAGATAAAATGTTTTAAAAATTAACCAGCAGCAAAAATATACCTTAAGACATGAAAACATTTTTTTAAAGAAAAGCCTTCAGTTCTCTCAGAAAGCTTTAAAATGAGAAAAATGAGAAGTGGAAGCACTTATAATTATGAAACAGTAACGTGGACATCTGGGACAGGCATGAAATTGAAAATGATCAAAACTCTATACAAAAACAACAACAACAACTTGGGGCGCCTGGGTGGCTCAGTGGGTTAAAGCCTCTGCCTTCGGCTCAGGTCATGGTCCCAGGGTCCTGGGATTGAGTCCCGCATCAGGCTCTCTGTTCAGCAGGGAGCCTGCTTCCTCCTCCCTCTGCCTGCCTCTCTGCTTACTTGTGATCTCTGTCTGTCAAATAAATAAATGAAATCTTAAAAAAAAAAAAAAAACTCTATACAAACAAAAGCAGTGATGAAAATAGAGGGCCAAATAAAAAAGAAAGAAAAAATAGAGGACCAAATATATGAAACTCACAATTGCTGCAAAGTTATGCTCCCTAACACTGATGACCAAAAGAAAGTAATAACTTTCATTAGCCTTTTCTAGGTTTACAATTTATACTCATACCTACTGAATTGCTTTGAGCTTCCCTGTGTATACCACCCATAGGACATGTTGCTATTTCTCATGCTGTTCACTAAGTGTAGAATATGTTTCTACTACTCCCACATATATATATATATATATATATATATATATATATATATTTATAGCAAGCCCATTCCACTTTTAATTCTCTGCTCAGGTATTACCACAAACTTGAAGGCTTTTCCAGCCTCCTTCCTCCCAGGGGTCTGATTTCCTTCTCTGAGGTCTCAGTGTCTTGAGGCACTCTGTGCATACCTAGGTAATTTTACTTCATTGTACTGTGATCTGTTTTCATATCAATTCTTTCTGCCTAACTCTTTCCTTGAGATCTGTGCTATCTCATTTATCTCTGGATCTTCAGCATTTAGCACACTGGTGAGCCCATGGTAGAAACTCAATACATATTTCCTAAACTGAACTGTTTTTGGAATGATGTCAAAGACAAGCCAGATAGTATAAAAGCTTGCCAGGGAAGAATGTGAGCAGAGCCTGAACTGCAAGTCTAGGCACCCAACACCTTCAAAACAGTTAAATCAGTACCCAACATCTAAAAGTCTTCTAATAATAACAATAAAGATTGTCCCTTTGAGTAGCTTGCCTGTATCATCTCATCTAACCTTCAGAACAGCCCTGTAAAGTAGGCATTCGTGTCTCTTGCAGAAAGTGAAACTGAGGCTTAGTGACACTCAGTAACTTACTGAAGTTCCCAGACTTACTGAAAGATAAACTGGGATTCAAATCCTGATTTGTCTGCTTTGAAAGTCCATGCTCACTCTAAAACACTACATTTAGTTGTTATAGAAAGAAAAAGTGGTATAGGAAAAGAAAGAGCCAGAATAGTAAAAAGGTGGCAGACAGCAAAAGTGCCAATAGAGTTAATAAATGTCAGTAAAGGGACGCCTAGGTGGCTCAGTCTGTTGAGTGTCTGCATCAGCTCAGGTTATGATCCCGGAGTCCTGGGATGGAGTCTCATATTGGGCTCCTTGCTCAGTGAGGAGCCTCCTTCCCCTTTTGCCTCTCTCTCTCTCCCTCTCTCTGACAAATAAATATAAATATAAATAAATAAATATATATATATATATATATATATATATATATATATTTTTTTTTTTTTAAGTGTCAGTGAAGAACAGAGATGGCCATGAAGGAAGGGAGAAAAACAGCAACCCGGGACAGAGGACTAGCTTTGGCGTCCCTATCATAACAGCTCTGAGAGGCAAAATTTTGGCTACTTAAAGATAGAAAAGTTTGAACAACATATGAGCCTGGGAGTAGCCAGTCAAACAGGACTAGGTAACTCAACAGAACTTCATTAGAGTTGCCAAATGAAATACAGGACACTTAGTTAAATTTGAATTTCAAATAAACAATGAATAAATATTTAATATATGCAATATTGGGGATATACTTGTACTAAAAAAATCATCAGTCTATCAGAAATTCAAATTTAGGGCAGCTGGGTGGCTCAGTGGGTTAAGCCTCTGCCTTCAGCTCAGGTCATGATCTCATCTCAGGTTCCTGGGCAGCAGGGAGCCTGCTTCCCTTCCTCTCTCTCTGCCTGCTTCTCTGCCTACTTGTGATTCCTCTCTGTCAAATAAATTAAAAAAATCTTAAATAAAAGAAGAGAAATTCAAATTTACCTGGGTATCCTGCATTCTTATTTGTTAAATCTAAGAATCTGATTGAAAGCATGAGTGGTTCCCAGGGGTTCCCCACAGAAATTAGGACCACATCAAACTATATTTGGTGCTGTTGACATTGCAAGCATTATGCACACAAAGTGACAGTCCCCAGATCAGTGTCTTTAGGCAGAATTAGTAGTTTAGGGACTCTTTTTCTTTTTAAGTTTATTTATGTGCTTATTTATTTTAAGATTTTATTTATTTATGTGACAGAGAGAGAGAAAACACAGGCAGGGTGAGCAGGAGAGGGAGAAGGGGAAGGAGGCTCCCTGCTGGGGGTCATGACCTGAGCCAAAGGCAGACACTTAAACAACTGAGTCACCCAGGTGACCCTATTTATTTTTTTTTTAGTAATTTCTACACCTACCATGGGGCTCAAACTCATGACGCTAAGATCAAGAGTCATGTGCTCTTCCCACTGAGCCAGCGAGGCATCCTGATAAGATTCAGTAGGGAAAAAAGGGAAGGAAAGACAACAAATAAGAAAGAAAGAACAAAGATTATGGTGATATATGTTTCTAATGGGTATCTGTCCAAACAGTTAAAAAACAAAACATTGCAGTGCTTAGAGATAAACCTGGGGTTTCCAGGTGTCACTCGTAGTCTGTTCTTATGCTACTATAACTCTTAAAATTATTGAATTGAAATCACAGCTCATGAGTAGGAAAAACTAGTTCATTCTTTTAAGTTGCCAAATTAGTTGAATCTGGCATGTTCTTAGTTCTTCAGGTCAAACAACCTATATGCAAAGAAAGCTGGAGAGGATAGCCAAATAGCCAAAGGTTATTTACTTGTCCACCATTTACCTCAAAGAGGAGTTGAAGGAGGTCACTTGCATATCATTAATAGCTCAATGGACATGTGATCCGTTTGCTCTGGGATGGATCTCTAGAGTTTAATACTTTATAGAACATCTATCAGGGTGGTTTGAAATGAATTTACTTTCCGTGTCCTCCGTTAGCCAAGAGGGGTTCTCCAGTGGCTTCTGCTTGGCTTTTCCTATTATAACAGACTTAATCTTTGAGTCAGGGTTCAGGGAATGGTTTTATGAAAGTAAGCCCATCTGCCCTACCTATACATTTAAAAACTCGGGAAATTACCCTAGATCGCTGCCCCATGAAGCTTATTGACTCTGGCCAAAGCTTCAGTTATGACCTGACACTCTTAAGTTCCTAACTGGTGGAAAACATAGTGGTCTGGCCATCAAAGAATTGGTTTCATCTCAGAGTCAAGGCCAATTGTAAATAGAAGTTTTGGGGACTTCCCCTTTACGTGGCATAGTTACCTGCCGAAATCACCAGAATCCTTTGTGGAGGAATGGGACAGAGTATGTACTTATACTTGTGCTATTAAAGCTGGTCAGGGGGCGCCTGGGTGGCTCAGTGAGTTAAAGCCTCTACCTTCAGCTCAGGTCATGGTCTCAGGGTCGTGGGATCAAGCCCTGCATTGGGCTCCCTGCTCAGCAGGGAGCCTGCTTCCCCCCTCTCTGTCTGCCTCTATGCCTACTAGTGATCTCTCTCTCTCTGTCAAATAAATAAGTAAATAAAATCTTTAAAAAAGAAAAAGCTGGTCAGGAGCCTCTTAAGCCTGGAAATGGGTGAGGGGTTGCAAATCTAGTGAAGTTGAACCTCTATTCAGCAGTCCTTGAGTGCATCGATGATATAGAATTAATATGCAGTTGGATTATGCTGTTCACCAAATTTTGCTGCTCTCTACCTTCAGAACATGTGATAAGTTGCACTTCCCGGCTCTCTTGTGGTTGTGTGAGACTATATGATTAGTCTGGTCAATCAGTTAAAAATATATTATGTGTGTCATTCAGGTCCATAACACTGAATTGTCAATTTGTGACCTTCCAAAACCTTGCTCTCAGCTTCTGAGTCTGGCAACACTCACTTCATCAGTCCGTGTCCTAGAATGACAAGATGAAAAGTGAAAGCCCCAGCAATCTGCAGTAGACCCAGAGCATGAACCAGAAATAAATCTTTGTTATTATACTAAGATATTATGTTATATTATATTATATTATAATTTCAACAAAACGTAACATATATTGATTGATACAAATATTGATGCCCTGAGATGAAGTGTGGCCTGTGTTAACAAAACCAAACTTTTGCGGCATTGACTTAGAGTGAAATAAGCTTATTTTAGAAGCTGGAGGAATGACAATCTTGGCTATGCACTGGAATATTTGATACAACTGTCACCTACAATAACTTGATAGGTAAATAATGGACCTCGTATGTTTATAGCTCTAGAAGAGACTAGAAAACAAATGTCAGGGGCACCTGGGTGGCTCAGTGGGTTAAGCCGCTGCCTTCGGCTCAGGTCATGATCTCAGGGTCCTGGGATCGAGTCCCACATTGGGCTCTCTGCTCGGCAGGGAGCCTGCTTCCCTCTCGCTCTCTCTGCCTGCCTCTCCATCTACTTGTAATCTCTCTCTGTCAAATAAATAAATAAAATCTAAAAACAAACAAACAAACAAACAAAAAACAAATGTCAGTAACACGTGTTGGTTAATGTTGGCTGTGTTTGACAAGATACTTCATAAAAGAGAAGTACTCAAACAATAATTGATTAATTTATAAGCAGAAATGGAAAGGAATAAAGAGAACATAAACATTTGGGAACTTGCTGTGTTGGGAGTAAATGTCTTTCATCCCCAACTGGTAAACTATAAAACTGAGTAGGCTTTTAAACAACAACAACAACAACAACAAAAAGCCATCAGAACTAGGCCTATAGGCAAGGATAAAAAATAGCCTATCTCTGTCATTCCCATCTTTAAAATTTCTGAACAGATTGCAATGCCACTCAGTAAATCCTTTCTTTTCTTTCTTTTCTCTTTTCTTTTTCTTTCTCTTTTCTCTTCTTTTTTCTTTTCTTTTCTTTCTCTCTTTCTTTCTAAATTATTTGACAGAAAGAGACACAGCAAGAGAGGGAACACAAGCAGGGGAGTGGGAGAGGCAGAAGCCCACCGAGCAGGGAGCCCGATGAGGGGCTCAATCCCAAGACCCTGGGATCACCACCTGAGCTGAAGGCAGACGCTTGATGACTGAGCCACCCAGGCACCCCTCAGTAAATCCTTTCAATGGGTGAAATGGCTCAGGAAGAAGGGAATAAAGGTGTTGCTTTCCCACTAAACTTGATGGACAAAAGAACCTAGAATTAAATAGATAAACAAATGGAGATGTGTCAAGAAAAGAACTGTGGTATGACTATTAACAAAAGAAAATCACAGGAATCAAATAGAAAAGAAGTCTGTTGTGCTGATGAAATAATTGTGCCACCAAAGCAATCAAGAGCATGGACAAGACTTAAAATACCTCTTTGGGTGGGGGGTGGTGGCGGCTGCCTTGGTGGCTCAGTCAGTTAAGTATCGACTCTTGATACTGATTCAGGTCATGATCTCAGGGTCATGGCATGGATTCCCCGCTTCAGCTCCCTACTCGGCGGGGAATCTACTTGAGATTCTCTCTTTCTCCCTCTGCCCCTCCCCCTGCTCTCTAAAATTAATAAATAAATCTTTACGAAAAAAAAAAATACCTCTTTGCCTCTAGTCTTCTATAACCAAGAAATGAGTTCAAAACACTGCTCAGCCTCCAAAGAGTGTGTACTCTCAAGACTACTTCAGATATGACCAAGGAAGATAATAGAAAAGGAAGGACCCTCCCCTATGTTGAAGGACTTAGAAAACAATGAATTAGGCAGCCTCTCTCTGCAGAATTAGCATCAATTCAAGAAATAAGCCCTACACCCATGGTGGCAGGACTTGATAACATTCTTATCATGAAACAGTGTCAGCTCTGTATTTCGATTGGTTCTCCTCCCCCATGTCTTTTTTTTCTAATGACTCTCTCTCCCACCCCACCTACCTCAACTCGTAAGGTACTTTCTGCACTCTGTCTATTCTAAATACTTCAAAAAATGTTATAAAATATTTGTCCTTTTTTATTTGGCTTATTACACTTAGCATGATACTTTCAAAGGTCATTCATGTTATCGTATGCATAAGAACTTCATTCTTTTTTACTTATCCATTCATCCATTAAAAGACGTTTGGGTTATTTCTGCCTTTCAGCTATTGTAAATAACACTGCTGTGAACATTCATGTACAACTATCTGTTTGAGTCTCTGTTCTCAGTTCTTTTGAGTAGATACCTAGCAGTGAAATTGCAGGATCATATGGTAATACCATGTTTGATTACCCAAGAAACTGCCATATTGTTACAAAATAGCCGCACCATTTTATATTCCTACCAGCAATGTAGAAGAGTTGCAATTTCTGCACATCTTCATCTCACTTCTTTTCTGTTATTGATTATACTATTCTACTAGGTGGGAAGTAGTATCTCATTATGCTTTGGATTTGCATTTCCCTAATGACTAATGATTTTGAGCATCCTTTCCCGTGCTCATGGGACATTCATATACCTTCTTTGAAGAAATGTCTTTCACCCACTATTTTTACTTATTTATTTATTTGAGATAGAGATAGAACAAGAGAGAGAGTGAGATCATAAGTGGGGGAAGGAGGCAAGCAGAGTGGTGAGGGAGAAACAGTCTTCCCCCTGAGCAGGAAGCCCAATGAGGGGCTTGATCCCAGGACCTCAGGTACCCAGGATCATGACCTAAGCTGAATGCAGACGCTTAACTAAGCCACCTAGGTGCCCCAAATTTAAGCACCTTTCCGTAAGACTTGTAAAAATTACATTGCCCATTAACACAAAAGATATTTACTTTCAAGTTAGATAAATTCTGATTCAAATATGAATACCGCCTGTGGAAAACAAAACTTGTGAAAGTATATCTCAATAGGTCACACCAACATATCAAAGTTTCTTGAACTATTACAAAAGGTATAGGGTCCAACTCTGGTTAGATGGCATAAGGATATTCTATATTATTTCTTGTTTCAATAAAACCCTAGAGAATTTATGTGAAGCAACCAACTGAGGACTCTGAAAAATAAATAATAGCAGACAAATATGGAAAGAAATCAATACTCAAAGACCAACAAATGGTGAGTCCCATATTTTTTCCCTTCTTTCATCCCTTGGTTTAGTCTCAAGGCATCCCAAATTCTGGAACATTGCAATGGGCATGGCCAAGAGAATATCTCTCTCTAATCAGAGGAAGGAGATGAGGTACACCCGAAGAATGCAGAGAATGAGGGAAATATCCTGTTTTTCTTTCCTTCCGTGGCTTTGCAGGACTCCAGTTCCAAAGCTGCTCTCTCCATGGGCAGCCAGTTGCATCAGCAGCTGAGCCTCCTGATGTGCCTTGAAGGGAGATCCAGTTGTGGGAGACGTCTGACAGCATAGGAAGACTGAAAGCCAGGCATTCTTGCCAGGAGGATCAGGAAAAGGAACCCCGGGAGCCAAAGAGTGTTGTAGAGATTTTGGACAGGAGAGAACTTAAGAAGGGAATTTTATGGATTTGTGTTTGAAGTTCTAGGATCACCTGGAGGGACTCATGTGTGAAACTAACCTGACATAGAAAACCAAAGGTTTTGAACACTACTGTATGGTGTAGACCACCACCCACACCCCTTTAGCCCCTGAGAAAACACACACAGACCAGATCCAAATACTGCCAGGGTCCAAAAACTGATTATTTTGGAACCATGACCCACAGAAGGCAGGCCAAGACTTTTGGCCTAAACCTAACTAGGACAACTAGCTGCTAAAATAAGACAAAGAAAACTCTAACATTCTCCAGTGGATTTTGACAGGATTGAGTCTCATAACATAGCAGTTAAAACATCCAGGAGACAGGGGCATTCTAAGAGGGCAATCTAAGAGGGGACCCATGACCTCCACCCCTAGAGTCACACCCATGATTAAGTTATGTTATATAACAACATCAAACGTTATTTAAGCCTGCAAAATAGTGATGCTTAAGAAATCTCCCAACCTTTCGTCTTCCAAAATTCCTTTACTCTTTTATGTTCTGAGAAATAGTTTGCCCTAGAGAACCACTTTTTCCGACTTAAATAAGATTTGCTGTCCAACTTGTTCATGGTTCTCCTAAGACTTCCAGATGTCTCCGTTGTTTATCTACAATAAGCCCCTTTTCTATGAACCTGACCATGTGGGCAGACTCAGAACATCTAATTTCCATTCTCTGTCTCATGGTTGATTAGCTGAGATTAGAAGTATTTGTCTGCCTGAAACTCGCTGTCCACAGAGCAAAACATTTCCTGTTCAGCTGAGCAAGTGAGACCTCCCTCCACCTGCAAAACATCTCCAACTATAAACTATGCCCTATGCTACTTGGTTAATCTCATTGTTTAATCAGTTCAGGGTGCTATGACAAAATACTATAGCCCAGGTGGATTATAAACAAGAGAAATTTATTACTCACTGTTCTGGAGTCGGGGAAGTAAAAGGTCAAAGAGCTGGCAGATTAGGTGTCTTTTGAGAGCCTGCTTTTTGATTCATAGATTGCACCTTCCAGCCCTACTATGGTTTGGGAGTACTGTGAAGTTTTTTTTGTAAAAGCCCTAATCTCATGCATGTGGATTCCATCTTCAGGACCTAAGCACCTTCCAAAGGCTCCAGCTCAACTGGGTATTAGGACTTCAACATATGAATTGGGGGTGGGGAGGACCAAAATAGTCAGGCCAGGACAGCTCTCCTAGAAGCTTAAAGCCAAAACCATCCCCTCAGACACTCTGATCTTTACTTAATAGAACTGAAAGATTGTGTTCACACAAGATCCTGTGTGTGAATATTAGGCTCTTCCTAATATTGTCCCTCATTTTATTTTAATTAATTAATCAATTTTATTTTCTTTGGATAAAATCAATATCCTCATCTGTCCAGGGTTTGATTTCGATGGGGGTGGTGCAGTGAATCAGATAGGATTGCATCTCACCTTCAGTCCGTCTTTGTTCCCCCCAGGCGAGGAGGACTCCTCAAGCCTTTGTGGTCACTCCACTCTTCATGGGCAGTCCAGGGAACCCGTTGGCAAGTCCAGCTTTTGGTCCCGTGTCGCAGTCCCCTGTCCATCAGTGTGGAGAAGTGAGGATTTTATGGGCTTTATTCCTGGTGCTGGCTACTTTTGGGTGACCTTTTGATGAGCTCCAGAAGTGATTTAAATGATTTATGGAAATCTCACCACTGTGGGTGAAAAATAGAGAATCTGGTTTATTACTCTTTTCTGTATCTATTTTGTCTGTTTTAAACTCAAATCAATTAAGGATTCGTGCAATGGGCACAGAACCCCTCTTTTATATGAGCCAGTGAGTTTTGTATTTCTGCTTGGCTGAAATACAAAAGTGGATGCAATTTTTAAAAAGGATTTTATTTAAGGGTTCCTGGGTGGCTTAGTCGTTAAGTGTCTGCCATCGGCTCAGGTCATGATCCCAGTGTCCTGGGATAGAGCCCCGCATCCGGCTCCCTGCTCCAAGGGATGCCTCCTTCTCCTGCTCCCACTCTCTCTCCTTGTGTTCCTACTTTCACTGTCTCAATCTCTGTCAAATAAATAAATAACATCTTTCTTTTTAAAGATGTTATTTATTTATTTGAGAGAGAGAGAAAGCATGCCCATGAAGGGGGGAGGGGCAGAGGGAATCTTAAGACCACTCTGTGCCCAGCATGGAGCCCAGCCCCAGGCCCCTAAGATCATGACTTGAGCCAAAATCAAGAGTCGGATGCTCAACCAACTGAAGCTATAACCTCTCTATTTGCGTCTATATGTGTATTTTTGTGTCTGTCATTGTGTAGTCTTTCCTTTTCCTTCATGGTACTACCAGGTTAGATTATAAAATTTCTTAGAAGAGTGCTTTTGGGATTGATTTAGAGGTAAGTAAGCCTTATATAATTTCTAGAATTCCCAGAAATGAAGGAAATTGATCCTTTAATAATTTCAATGTATGTATATACTAACTCAAATGGTTTAAAAATTCAAGTTCATATGATTTAGGTAAATTTTTGGCAAATGAGACTCGTTTAGTCCTATTGCTTTAATGAAAAGACCTACATTTTTGAGTTACTAGCATTAATTATAAGACAAGCATATACTTTTTTCTAATTGGGTATGCTTTTCCTAGACTTGTGCAAGTTTATTGATCAAATAAACTAACATTACATCCGCTAGATGTTTAAGATGTTTTAAAATGCAAATTGCGTTTAACCAAATTGAATCATCATTCTGACAAACTTTATCTCAACAATATTGAGGTTTGTAGTCTGTCAGCTTGAAAATGATTTCCCAGATCTTTAGGTAACTTAAACTCTTGGACTGATGCTCGGTTGAGATAGTGGATACTCATTAGATGCCTAGATCATTTCTAAATAGGATAAGATACTGAAACATTCATTGCAAAGCAAAATTTTTAGCTTATGTAAGCTTTATGTACTTTTTGCCTCTCATTTTTATATGATACAGAGAGGTCATATATTTGGATCTGTTAATGAATGTGTTGATTTTTGCAGCTTTGGGCTGTGTATGGCTATGAAAATAGTCATAAGCTCTGTTGGCCTGCTAAAAATGCTAATGTATTGCAGTCAAAATTATCTAACGTCTTCATAGTCTCTGTAAAATAGAAATGACTGTAGGTTTTTTTATATATTTTAATTTTTATTTTTTTGATCTGTGATTTTGTTTTTAATTATCTTAAGCCTTATCACATAATTTACAAATTTGTGCTGATGATATATCTCCTCTATTTTAACCCTACTAACGAGTTTGCAAAAGGACCACTACCAATCATACATATATGGTATTTCCACAGATATTTTTATTTTTTAAAGATTTTCCTTATTTATGGCAGAGAGAGAGAGAGAGAGAGAGAGAACACAAGCATGAGAGAGCTAGAGAGAGAGAAGGAGAGCAGGAAGCCCGATATGGGGCTGATATGGGGCTCCAACCTAGGGCCCTGGGATCCCAGATGCTTAAGGACTGAGCTACCCAGGTGCCCAGGGACTGTGGTTTAAAGTCATAGTCAGTGTATGTGAATGAGTCTCAACTCAGCAATAGGGACACAGAGAAAAAACTATGCAGGGCTTGCATGATGAGTTTTGTTAAGCAAAATGAGAGTAGTTTTGTCCCAAGGTAATATGACTGTACCATTATGAGAAGGAAGGAAGTATAGGAAAAAATCTGAATGGATATGTAAAGTTGTAGAAGGTTCTCAGAAAGGAAGTTTTATTTGTGGTGAAGGTGGATAAAGCTTTATTTGCAAGATTCCCAGGGGCTGCTGGGTGGCTCAGTAGATTGGGTGTCTGATTTCAGCTCAGGTCGTGATTTTGAGCTCCTTATCCAACCCCACGTAGAGTGCCCTGTACCGGCTCCCTGATTTCAGGGAGTCTGCTTGTCCCCCTGCCGCTCCCCCTGCTTGGGCTCTCTCTCTCTCTCAAACAAATAAATAAAATATTTTTTTAAAAAGATTATCTAAGTTTTAGTAATAAATAAACTGATGTAAAACTAGAAACTGGTTTTCTCTCTGTTTAAATGATAGTCTTCTTGTATTATTTGCCTGATTTATTTAGTAAAAATTGTCAGGGATTTTTCTTTTTCCTTTTTTTAGATTTATTTATTTATTTATTTGAGAAAGAGAGAGAGAGAAAGAGAGAACACGGGGGGGAGAGGAAAAAGCAGGGAGCCCGACATGGCGCTTGATTCCAGGGCTCTGGGATCATGACCTAAGCTGAAGGCAGTTGCCTAATGACTGTGTCACCCAGGCACCCCGAGATTTTTCTTTACCTTCTGAATACTTTGTCTATATAACAAAGATTCTATATCTTATTAGAATTTTTTCCTGTGCTGTATGTTAATTTTATCATGTTCTTGGTTATTTAAGAGAACAAAGTCTTCCTACTTTTGAAAGTGCTAAGGTTTTTTATAATCATAACTATCTCCTATGTATATCTTTTAAATCTTTTATTGCCATTTTGGTTGGATAGGTAGTCAAGCATTTCCCAGTCACCTATGATCGATCCTATTTTTTAGAAAAAGATTTTATTTATTTATTTGACAGACAGAGATCACCAGTAGGCAGAGAGAAAGTGAGAGAAAGAGAAGCAGGCTCCCTGCTGAGCAGAGGGCCCGATGCGGGGCTCCATGCGGGGCTCCATGTGGGGCTCCATGTGGGGCTCGATATGGGGCTTGATCCCAGGACCTTTGGACATTGACCTGAGCAGAAGGCAGAGACTTTAATCTACTGAGCCACCCAGGTGCCCCTGATTGATCCTATTTAAACAAATGTTAAAACATCCTGATAACTTTTGATATTCTGCCTTCCAAAATCAAATCCTAAATGATATGATTTGCACCTAAAACGTATTTCCTGGGGCGACTGGGTGGCTTAGTTGTTAAGCATCTGCCTTTAGCTCAGGTCATAATCCCAGGGTCCTGGGATCAAGCCCCGCATGGGGCTCCCTGCTCAGTGGGAAGCCTGCTTCCCTTTCTCCCTCTCCCCCTCCCCCTGCTCACATTCCCTCTCTCGCTGTCTCTCTCTCTCAAATAAACAAAAAATTAACAACAACAACAACAAAACGCATTTCCCAAAGGACCCCTGAAAAAAAATCACAAAATATTTGTTCTTTTGCCTTATAAAAATAGAGGTTCTAGAAATACTTAGACTTACTTGATATGTTACTATTGATGAGTTGCATAGGAAGAGTTCTCAAATCAGAAGAAATGCTTAACCTTCCCTAGGCTATATTTGTATCGGTAAAATGTTATTAATATAAATATTTTAGAAATTGTATGTTCTTTGGGGCTCCAGTCAGTTAAGCATGCAACTCTTGATATAGGGGGTTGTAAGTTTGAGCCCCATGTTAGGTGTAGAGATTAATTAAAAATAAAATCTTAAAAAAATTGTATGCTATTTGGAAGTTCCTAGAGATTTCCCAATATCTCCATTGTCCATGGTATATGAATTATGTCCTGTTTATCAGAGCCCATGGCTGCTTTGCTTGATATTTAGCAACTAATGTACAATGAATACAATAATAATTTCAGTCATTTTTTTGAACATTAAATTGGTCATAACTTTATTTTTTTAATATGGCTCTAGCATCTTCTAGTCCAAAAGTTTTAATCTGGGGATTCGTATCATTTAGCTATGGAGTTTTATGAATATATAAATGTTCAGGATTTACTCCATTCTTTTTTTTTTTTTTAAGGACTTACTACATTCCTACTAAATTTCTTTACTTGACAAATTTGATATATCCTTGGTATAATCTAACTATATACTTGGTATATCAATGGTATATTATGTCCCAGGATTATTACATGTTAAATCTGAAGAAAGTTTTTTCTCTATAAATATTTTCATAAAGTAAATATAAAATTCACTCCTTTTTTTAAAAGGTTATTTATTTATTTTTTTAAGTATCTCTATATCCATCGTGGGGCTTGAACTCACAACCCTGAGATCAAGAGTCCCATGCTCTTCCAACTGAACAGCCAAGTGCCGCACACTCTCCTTGAAAACAAAATTAATCATGATGTTTATAGAGATGTTGTCTAAACCTTTTTTGGATTGACTTTCTGTTGTTTTGCATGTCACAGAAACAGCCTTCTTTGCCAGTTTCATCATTCTTATAATGAACATACCCAATCTTTTCCTTCTGAAAACCATCAGTAATAAGTTAACTGTAGCTATTTTTAATCTTCTGTCATCTATTTGTGATGTGGGAAACAAAAGCAGAAGAAAAATTATTAAATTTCCTTACTATCTACAGCCCACTGACAAGCCCTTGAAACAGGCAGAGTGACTTTCCTCTTGGTACTCAGCTGCCTTGATGCTGATCCTTTGTCAAGGGCAAAAGGCAACCTTAGCTGGACCCCCAGGACCCTGTAAGTCTACTTTAATATATACAAATTCTTTTGGAAACTTCCTTTATCTCTACCCCCCAAGGTACATGTTGGGGGCACCTGGAGGCTCCCATCATGATCCAGCCCCACCTTAAGGTCCCTGCTCAGCAGGGAGCCTGCTTCTCCCTCTCCCAGACCCCTGCTTTTGGGTTTTCTTCCTCTCTCCCTCTCTGTCAAATAAATAAATAACGTCTTTTAAAGAAAGATACATTTGGTAATCCTCCTCCAAGTTATGACCCACTGATACACATCTGAAGGGTCTCATGGCTGAGGGTTTACTGAACAATAATAAATGACTTTTCCCAATAATAGCTAGCCCCCTCAGGATCCTGAAAACATCGTTTCCAAAATACCAGGGAGGCTTTTGCTATCCTTAACCCTCTCCCCACTGGAACATATATAATGGGCCACTCATGACCCCAGTGCAGCTCTTTCTGCCCACAGGTCCTGTCCCTGTGCTTTAATAAGACCACCTTTTTGCCCTAAAGTTGTTTCAAGAATTGGCTCTTGGCATCAGCTTCAAACCCTAATGTCTTTCCTATATCAATCTACAGACAGTTTTTTGTTTTACCCTGATGCTTCCCAGGCCACAGGCCAGAGTGCATCACCAAAGATGGACAGTCTCAGAGCTCTGTGCCCAGATACTCTGGGGACAGACTTCTGATGGGGTTGCTTAAACTTGAGTCCATACCAGTGGGTTGAGCTAAGATTTCCAGAACTCCAGCTCAGAAACAAGTGGGTTCCTGAGACTGTTAACCCAAGATGGAGTGGTATAAGAATTAATTATATGGGACTGAACAAACTAATGAAGGGTAATTGTGGGTTTTGTTTGGAATATTGTTGATATCAACGTTATATTTTCTGGGTATAAGGAACCCTTTTCTCTGTCCTCTTAAGCTATCTATAACTCAAAATAATTTAGTACACCCAGCTTTTGTAAACAGAAGCATTTATCTTTTTCTCCCTGCCTGACCCCTCCAAAATTTGAAAATTTATTGTGTTTTCTTGTTTTCATGACAATATAGTACTTGCACAATTTCAGTAAGAGTTTGTCCTCTTCATTGATCAGACTTAATTGAAAACATTAGTTATGCAACCAAGGCCTTGTCTGGAATGTCCTATTTGAGAATAACGCACATTTAGTCAGATATGACCACTTTTAAGGAACGATGGGTAATTTCATGACACTAACCCTTACAAAATGTGCTTAGGAAAACTAGGCTGGTATCTGGCTTACAGGGTGAGTAACAAAGATCACTTCCTTGCAGCTTAGGAGCCTTAGGATATTTTAGGGAATCTGAGACATTACCCGAATTTACAGTTACCACAGGTGGCCTGGCTCAAGAGGCTTTTATTTATTTTTTTAAAGATTTTTAAAAATTTTATTAATTTATTTTTGAGAGAGAGGGAGAGAGAGGAAGAGAGAGCACAGGAGTGTGGGAGAGGCAGAGAGCGAGGGAGAAGCAGACTCCCCACTGAGCAGGAGGCCTGATGTGGGACTCCATCCCAGGACCCCGGAGTTAACGAGCTGAACTGAAGGCAGATGTTTAACTGACTGAGCCACCCAGGTGCCCCTCTTTGTGATTTTCTTTGATTAGAAGGAGAATGATTGTAGAGAGAAATTTTGCGTTCGTGGAAAACTATAGTACACTCTCCTAACTGTAAACCCAAGTGAGCGATAGTTGGAGTTATCAGACTCTAGCCCTGTTCATTGTCTTGACACTGCTGGCACACTTCCTAAACTGCATGTAATTGACAGATTTGCAGACTGTCTTCTCTGGTGGAGAGTTAAATGAATTCTCCCTGCCCGTGGAAGAAGCCTTTTGGGTACCCACCTGCAATTTTGACTGGATGGATCTTGTTGGCTTGCACAAAGATCATGAACCCTCACCAACTGCTCAGTTCTTCCAGATTCCTTTACTATCTGGCTACGACTCTCTAAACGAAGCTTCCAAAATTTTCTGCCTCCTGCCTGACTCAGTGTACTCAAGAACTAAAACCTGACTGCCCGTAGCCCTTTTTTGTGCTGCAAAGGCCTTTCCCTTCAGGATCCCAAGAAGCCCTATGGGTGGGCTGAAGTCCAAGTGGCTTCATTTAAAACCTTGAAGGGCTCAAGGACTTATATGCGTAACAGACCAAGCAGGGTTAGATTTCTCCCTGGACAAGCCACTGTCTGAGCCAATAAGGAAGCTTGGCAAGATACTGAGTTACGCCTGCCCTTACATAAGAGGTAAGCAAAACCGTGGACATCAGGATCAAGATTATGAACACCTTAGCCTCAGGGAACTCAGTAAGTTGTGCTCCACCAGCTTCATGGAACCCACTGAACTGGTCTACCCTTGGGTCTGGCTCCTGAGGCTATTTCCTTTGGTGCAGATTTTCACCTTGTTTCCCTTTTTCATTCCAGGCATTCCTCTTTAAAAGATATCTGATGTCCAGGACTTTAAAACAACTGATTCTTTCCATGACCTCTACACTGATGGCTCAACTGATTTTATAGAAACATTACCAAATAGAGATTTTAAGAGATTATTTCTTGGATCCTACTTGGCCTCGTTTAGGAATTTCTTCACACATCTGAGTGGTTGAGCAAAAACTGATATTCATTCATCTTGAACAAGAGACTGAGCGCGTTGAACTTCACCGGAGCCTTCTGCCCTTGGAGAACAGCAAGCGTTAAGACCGCCCCTCCTCCCCGCACACCGATCTTTTGTGTTCCAGGAAAGGGCTCATGGCAAAGAAATATCCTTTTCCATGTGACTTGGATAAGACTCAGAGTCCACACTTTCTCGTGATCCCTATAAGACTTGAGTGTAACTCTAGTATTTATCTATGACAAGGCCAAATTCACACCTTTCCCTTTTTTTCCCACAAACTTGCTGAGAAAGCCAAACTAGATCTTCCTATGTCTTGTTCTTTGTCTCATGACTGATTGGCTGAGATTTGAATTGCTTACCCCTGTAACCAGCTATGCTGGTGAATTTCACGTGTCACCCGGACTGGGCTGAAATGCTCAGAGAGCTAGTAAAGCATTTCTCTGTCTGTGAGGGCGTTTCCAGAAAAGATTAGCGTTTGAATCAGTGAACTGAGCAAAACCGGGTGGGCTGGGTTGGTGGGAGTCACCTAATTCTTTGAGGGCACAATCGAACAAAAAGAAAGGAGGGAATTAACTCTCGGCTTGAGTTGAGAGATCCATCTCCTTCAGTCCTCTGACCTCACAGCTCCTGATTCTCACAGGCTTTTAGACTCAGGTCGGCTTTTACATCATCTCCATGGTTCTGAGGTCTTTGGACTCAGACTGAATTATATCGCCAGCTTCCCTGGTTCTTGAGACTGCAGATGGCAGACTGTGGGTCTTCTCCGCCTCTGTAACCGTGTGAGCCAATTCCTTTATTTTATTTTATTTTATTTTATTTATTTATTTGACAGAGAGTGCGAGAGAGCATAAACAGGGGGAGCAGCAGAGGGAGAAGGAGAAGCAGGCTCCCCACTGAGCAAGGAGCCCGGCTCAGGGTTCGATCCCAGGACCCTGGGATCATGACTTGAGCTGAAGGACAATGCTTACTGACTGAGCCCCCCAGAAGACCCAAGTGTGAGCCAATTCTTCTTTTTTTTAAAGATTTTTATTTATTTATTTGACAGAGAGAGATCACAAATAGGCAAAGAGGCAGGCAGAGAGAGAGAGAGGAGGAAGCAGGCTCCCTGCTGAGCAGAGAGCCCGATGCGGGACTCGTTCCCAGGACCCTGAGATCATGACCTGAGCCGAAGGCAGCGGCTTAACCCACTGAGCCACCCAGGCGCCCCCAATTCTTCTAATTAACCTTCTCTTATCCTGTTCTTTCTTTCTGTCTCTCTCTCTCTTTTTCTCTCTCTATGTGCTATTGGTTCTGTTTTTCTGGAGAGCCCCCACTGATACACTAGCGACTCACAGGGAAATAAAACATCCTGTTCGGCTACCTGACTGAGACTTTCCCTGCTTGCAAAACCAGTTGAACCATAAACCGCTCCATCTACAACTTGTTTACTCTTCTTTAGGAAACTCTAAGGCAGGGGCGCCTGGGTGGCTCAAGTGGTTAAGTATCCTTGTCGTAGACCTGCCTGGGGGGTCCACTCTGGCATGGAACTGCAGAAGGCCTCTTGTTGGCCGAGTAGCTCCAGCTGGTACCCAGCGGGAGAGTGGGGACTTCAGGCCTTCAGCTGCTAGGAACTGAATTGTGCCAACAAGGTGATAGTCTTGGAAAAGTTCCTCAAGCCCCAGGTGAGAACTGCAATCTTGCCAACACCCTGATACCACCCTGGAGGCCAGCCAGAGATCCCAACCACATCATGTCGGACTTCTGACATACAGAATTGTGAGTGAAGAAATGTGTGTTGTTTTAAGTTGCTACATTTGTGGTAATTTGTTACATAGCAATGGAAAACAAATACAACCCTTTAAAAACCATTCTTTGTCTTCATTGATCTATACCTCTTTTCCTTTCTCTGTGGTTAGTACCTCTATGCTACGGCCCCTCCCCTTTCTGCACCCTCAGAAATGTCTTAATCTACTGATTACTCATGTTGTAACTCTTCTGTGCTTCATTCCTCTCAACGTTTAAATATGCTCAAATCTCTACTGTAAAAGCAAAACCAAAAACCTTCATTTGACCTCATCCTATACCGATCTCTTCTTTTTGTTGTTGTTGTTTTTAAGACTTTATTTTATTTATTTGAGAAACTGAGAGAGCACAAGCCAATGGGGGTGGGGGGAGGCTTACCAACCTGATCTTATAGTGGGGCTTTTAACCAAACATACTACCAAAATTGTTCTCAGCCAGATCACCAGTGACCTCAATTTTGTTAAATTCCGTGAATGCTCATCACACCTTTTTTCATCATCACTCTCTTTTTCCCCTTGTGGAGGGGCAGAGTTAGGTCTCAAGCAGGAGCCCAGAAACTGTCCGCTGAGTCACTTCCAGACCATGGCCTTGCCTGAGGTCCTTCAGCCCGCCAGGCAGTTGGAAAACCACCCCACGGAACTCATGCTGCCAAGCTGGGCTGACACAGCCTGAATCAGGCCAGTTCTGGATTTGCATGTCCACTGGCCTTTCTCCTCTACACCTCTCTTCTGCCGAGATCCTCTCCTTTCTGAGCCCCGCAGGCAGCTCCGTGTGGGCGTACAGGGGGAACAGGGGTGGGATGGACACAAGAGATGATCAGTCTAAACCTGCCAATTAGCCTATATAAGCCACTCCTCATCTGCTGCTATTCGAATTAACCTGAAATCAAATTAGAAATTCACTCTCTTTAGTTACCCTGGCCACATTACAAGGGCTCAACGGCCACATGTAGCTAGTGGTTCTCATATTGGACAGCACAGTCTAGGGCAGGTCCATCCCTGCTGAGATTTCTACAGCACAGAGCTGAGCTAGAATTCCTGATCAAAATTCAACAGGCAGGGGCTGGAGTCTGAGAAGGGCACCATTTGGGCCCTGCCCCACTTCCTGCAGAAACAAGCCTTTTTTTTTTTTTTTTAAAGTAGTCTCCATGCCCAGCATGGAGCCCCGTGTGGGGCTTGAACTCACGACCCTGAGCTCAAGACCAGCTGAAATCAAGAGTTGGACGCTCAAACCATGAGCTGCCCAGGTGCCTCCAGACACAAGTCATCTTAAAGGAGGTTTCCAAAAGTGAGGCCCTGGGGCCAGACTAGCTCTATGTACATTCCACTGGGTGAGAGGTCAGGCTGAATCTCCATCTGTTCTAGCTCTTCACCATCCTGTTTATGTGTGGACTGGGACAAGCCAGACATCCCTTCTCCTCCTTTGCTGAATGCTCCTTTATCCATGCTCTCCTGGTTTCCACAACACCACTCTCTTATCTTTCCCCTTATTTCTCTGATGATTCCTTTGCTCCTTCTCATTGCCTCTAGAGGGGGGCTCTCTTTCACCCACCTGCTCCACGTCTTAGGATAGCTCAGATGTTTAGGGGTTTTGCACTCCCTTGGGACTGCAAGCTCGGCAGACAGCTACACACCTCGCACACACATTTGTGCCTGCACCCTGCCCCTGCACACGCACACCCCCCTTGCAGCCTTGTCTCTCCCTGGGACTCAGACTTACAGTCCCATGGAGAAAAATGGAAATAGAGCCCATTGACGATCACTGAAATGTTCTCAAAATGCTGCTCCCCTCTAATGGGGAGGTTCTTCTCAATTCTTACTGAGTCAAGTTCATTAAACTAGTTCCTCAACTTTTAGGAAGAGTCTGTTCCTAGGGCCCTCCTAAGACCCGGAAGGCAGAGAGCTGTTGGGCCTCTCCTACCATCACATTAGGTAAGTCCTGATACTTCTGAACTTCCTCTCTAGTGGAGACCAGGGAAGAGCTTCTCAGATGATCCCAAAGAAGGACCAGTCCCTTTCCCCCAAAATCATTTTGGACTGATGCTCTTGGTAAAATAAAATAAAAAGGAACTGCCAGAAAATGTGATGGAAATCCATCTGATTAGGGGTACCTGGGTGGCTCAGTTGGTTGAGTGTCAGACTCTTGATTTCAGCTCAGGTCTCCATCTCAGGGTCGTGAGATTGAGCCCTGCGTTGGACTCCACACTCAGTGCAGAGACTTGTCCCTTTCCTTCCTTGAATACACTCTTTGCTTCTCTCTCAAATAAATAAATAAGCAAATAAATAAAATCTTTAAAAAAAATCAATCTGATCAGGCAGTTTCAGACTGCTATGAAATTTTCTAAGTGTCTGTACTCAATTTTTGTATTTCTTTACTTGAAGACCTGTAAAATACAGTTTGTTTGCCTACAATTACAGTTTATGAAGCATTTTGAGTAGTCCTAGTCTCTGGAGAGAAGGAAGGCCAAGAGACAAATGTTGTCTGCCATTTTTTTAAAATTTATTTTTTTATTGTGTTATATTAGGCACCATACAGTACATCATTAGTTTTTGGTGTAGTGTTCAATGAGTCATTATTTGCATAGAACTCCCAGTGCTCATCACAACACATGTCCTCCTTAGTACCCATCACTGGGCTACCCCATGCCCCGCTCCGAAACTTTCAGATTGTTTCCTGGAGTCCATAATCTCTCATGGTTCATCTCCCCCTCTGAATTCCCCCTCTTCAGTCTTCCCTTCCTTTCCCTAATGTCCTGCATGCTATTCCTTATGTGCCACATATGAGTGAAACCAGACGAAAATTGTCTTTCTCTGCCTGACTTACTTCACTCAGCATAATCCCCTCCAGTTCTATACATGTCAGTGCGAATGGTGCGTATTCATCCTTTCTGATGGCTGAGTAATATTCCATTGTATGTATGAATCACATCTTCTTTATCCATTCATCTGTTGAAAGACATCTTGGCTTCATCTTGGCTACTGTGGACATAGCTTCTATGAACACTGGGGTACATGTGCCCCTTCTTCTCATTATATCTGTATCTTTGTGGTAAATACCCAGTGTTGTCTGCCATCTTGAACCATATCCTGGTTACTGTTTTCCAGGATTTATTTTTATTTTTTTATTTTTTTATTTTTTTTTTTTTAAAGATTTATTTATTTATTTATTTGACAGAGAGATCACAAGTAGACAGAGAGGCAGGCAGAGAGAGAGAAGCAGGCTCCCTGCCGAGCAAGGAGCCCGATGTGGGGCTCGATCCCAGGACCCTGAGATCATGACCTGAGCCGAAGGCAGCGGCTTAACCCACTGAGCCACCCAGGCACCCCCAGGATTTATTTTTAATTCCAGCTTCTGGTGAGCTGGGAAGATGATTACCATCTTTCCTTCGTTTGAACTCTCGGCTCTCTGTGTGTGCCAAGCTTTCTACTTTCCAAATTATTTTTTGATCATAAACGTTGCTCAAGGTCTCCTCCCTTTAGTTGATTGCTCCTTGGTAATGCTAACATCTCCACTGGAGAGTATGAGAGGTATTTTGTAGGGAGTTAAACTGAATTGTCAGCATTTTTTTTTTTTTTTTATAGCAGCGCTTGCTAGAAGTTAGGGTTAAGCACAAGTTTGAACATAACTTGTGAATTTTATCTCACTTTAGAGATAATATGACTGTATACTTGATCTGAAGGACCATCCTTCAGAGCAAGACTCAGTTGAGGGAGGACAGAAATAGTCACCTAAGCAGGTAACAGATGCAGGGCTGGTGGACACTGGATCCCTACATCACCCTTTTCATTGACTCTCCAAAGGTTCTCTTTCCTTTCCCAATTTTCTCCAAGTCTTTATTGTGTACATCAGCTTAGCCTCTAGAGCTTCTCTTTTTGCCATGCTCTGGATTTTAAATCATAACGATATGAGATCCCCAATTCAGAAGAAATGACAAGGAGGGAAATGTCTGGAGAAGCCAAGCCATATTCACAATTGTTTTATTTTTTAATTTTTATTTATTTATTTATTTTTAAAAGATTTTATTTATTTATTTGACAGAGAGAAATCACAAGTAGATGGAGAGGTAGGCAGAGAGAGAGAGAGAGAGAGGGAAGCAGGCTCCCTCCCGAGCAGAGAGCCCAATGCGGGACTCGATCCCAGGACCCTGAGATCATGACCTGAGCCGAAGGCAGCGGCTTAACCCACTGAGCCACCCAGTCGCCCACAATTGTTTTCTTTTACATATGAATCTCTGGGTCATGAGTGTGAAAGTAATGCTAGACCTGAAGCTTCTTCACTTTTACTATTCAAAAACACCAACTTTGACTAGAAACTAGAACACTCAAGAGGGATTTGTGATCATTTTGAGGAGAAAACAAATCAACAAAACCCCTTCAAACACATCCAGGATCTTTTTCTTCTCTTCCAATACAAAACCAATGGATGATATCCAAATTCTCCCTGTACAACTTGTTTGAAGAGGTTTAAAATGCCAGTTTTAAGAATGCTTCCAGGAAAGAAAGGACTGGGGTTATGGATCTCTCTTCTTAATAATAAATTGTCATATTTTGGGGCGCCTGGGTGGCTCAGTGGGTTAAAGCCTCTGCCTTCGGCTCAGGTCATGATTCCGGGGTCCTGGGATCGAGCCCCGCATCGGGCTCTCTGCTCAGCAGGGAGCCTGCTTCCTCCTCCCTCTCTCTCTGCCTGCCTCTCTGCCTACTTGTGATCTCTATCTGTCAAATAAATAAATAAAATCTTTAAAAAAAATTAATAAATTGTCATATTTTATGTATGGTCATGTCTCATATTTAAAAAAAAATTCTGTAGACACTTGTGCCCTGAAAGTTTCTGAGTTTAGTAGGAGAGACATTAATCAAAATTGGCTGAGAAAGAAACAGGACATGATTGAATTACCTTGTCAACTAAAGGGAAAAGATTAAGAGTCATCAAGATGCTGAGACATTTTAGAGTCTAGAGAAAACAGAACTTGCCTTTTAACCTCTCCAGCTTCCAACACTTTGCAATGAGGAAATGTCTCCCACGACTGTACTCGATTTCCTATACACCCTTAATTATAGGAAATAACTTGAAGGCAGTGGGAATCTCATCTTCCTGACCCAAATTGGCTACATAGAAATACCTCACCTCTTAATACTATAGTAGACATTGTTATCCAAAGAGGCTTTCCACAAAGGTGTTCCTTATTTCTCCCACACTGTTACTAAAGTGAAATTAAAATCTCTTTACTGGTTAAAAAAGAAAATAACTTCAATTTTCTCATGAATTAAAATGTCAACCTATCTATTGTTAAAATAGATAGTATTTAATTTTGGATTTGGGGCCTAGGCTTCATTTTTTCCCCCAGCCTTATTCTGATATAATTTTAAAAAATTTTGTTTATTCATTTGACAGAGAAACAGTGATATAGGGAACACAAGCAGGGAGAGTGGGAGAGGGAGAAGCAGGCTCCCCACCTAGCGGGGAGCCCTATGTGGGCCTGGACCCTGGAGCCTGGGATTATGACCTGAGCCAAAAGCAGACATTTAACAACTGAGCCCCCCCAACCTGCCCCGCAGTCCCTTTTCTGACCTAGTTGACATATAACATTGTATAAGCTTAGGGTGGACAATGTGATGCTTTGCTATACATATATATTGAGGAATGATTACTACAATAAGGGATTTCTTTTCTATAAAGATGCACTAATGAACGTACTGATAAAGAGACGACACAATTGCAGAAATTACCATGACATCATGAACGTAAATGTGAAGATTTTGTAATTTCAGAGCTTTCATAACTGGCCCTCTTACCGAGTGACCTGCTAAAAGAGCCATCTCATTTCCTTTAAAATCAGTTAACTCCTTTCCAGGGGTCCTGTCACCAATCACAATGGGCAAGTCTGATCGGGAGTGTTTGGAAAGGCTTATGTAACGCGGGATAAGACAGAGCAGAAATTATTATGCTCACTATTGATCCAAAAAGTTCCCATCTTTTCATTTATATTAAACTTACTATAAAGTTAGATTTATTATGTACTTTAAGGAAAGCATATATATGCACCCTGATTTCGGCAAGCGAAGGTCCGAGTTAGGGTAATTGATGTGGTTTCTTCTGCCAGAAAGAAAGGCTCAGACTTTGCAGCGCTGTCCAGGTGAGTCTGGCGGTGAACTGAGCACACATTGCCCTCTGGTGGCGAGAACGTGCCCAGCCTCCAGGGCAGCCTTCAGAGGTCCGCCGCAGTGACCGGCGCACTCCTGCATCGTGTACACTATTCCTGGCTCTTTTTTTTTTTTTTTTTTTTTAAAGATTTTATTCATTTATTTGACTCAGAGAGAGAGATCACAAGTAGGTGGAGAGGCAGGGGAGAGAGAGAGAGAGAGAGAGAGAGAGAGAGAGAAAGAGAAAGAACAGGCTCCCTGCAAAGCAGAGAGCCCGATGTGGGGCTCGATTCCAGGACGCTGGGATCATGACCGGAGCCGAAGGCAGAGGCTTTAACTCACTGAGCCACCCAGGTGCCCCCTATTCCTGGCTCTTATGTGAGCTTGCAGAATGGCCTTTGGAAGCCCTTCTTTTTACAGTGAAACCGTAAGTTTAAGAATCTGGCAAAAATAAATGAATGAATGAATGAATGAATAATAAAAGGGAAAGCACCAGGGTATCTCAGTTAGTTGGGTGTCTGCCTTCAGCTCAGGTCATGATCTCTGCTCAGTGGGGAGCCTGTTTCTCCTCTGCCTGCTTTTCCCCTCTGCCTGTGCTCTCTGACAAGTAAATAAAATCTTAAAACAACAACAACAAAGTATGTGAGTAGATTATTATATACCTCTGCACACATCTAGGAGACAATGAGCTCACTTAAAAAAAAATTATACCCGGGAAGTGGTAAGAATATTCTTTGTCCATTAGTAGCTCCCTTGGTTCCTGATGACCGTGGAACCAGTGTATCAGCCTTGGTTCACACACTTCTGCAGTCTCACTTAGACCACTGTTCTTTGGGTTCTGTCACATGCCATCAAACTTAACCCTGATACACTATGGGTAAACTTCATGAATGTTTACTGCCCTGAAGAGTATGTATTTATTATTATTCTTGTTTTTTACAGTTGAAGAAACATGCTCAGAGGGGCAAGGAATCAGCTTGGGAAAGAGTGAAGTGTCATCGTACCAAGACTGGAGAGAGAATGGGCCAGATTATAGGGGGTCCCAAATGTCTTCTGAGTGGTGATGGGATAGAATCAGTGTTCAAGAGAGGTTTTCCTCATAGTTCTATGGGGGATGAAGTTGTGACCAACTAAGAAATCATTTTGTTAGTCTAATGACAAGAGTGTAAAGAGAAAGATGGGGAATAGGTGAGAACCTAGCCAGGTAAAAGTGAGACTTTGTGATCTATCAAATGTGATGTGGTAGTCAAGATGGTTGCCGGGGGGAGGGGGTTTGGGAGAAGGGGGTGGGATTATGGACATTGGGGAGGGTATGTGATTTGGTGAGTGCTGTGAAGTGTGTAAACCTGGTGATTCACAGACCTGTACCCCTGGGGATAAAATATAAGTTTATCAAAAATAAACAATTAAAATAAAAACAAAAACAAAAACAAAAAAAGATTTTATTTATTTGACAGACAGAGATCACAAGTAGGCAGAGAGAGAGAGAGAGAGAAGGAAGCAGGCTCCCTGCTGAGCAGAGAGCTGGATGCGGGGCTCAATCCCAGGACCCTGGGATCATGACTTGAGCCGAAGGCAGAGGCTTTAACCCATTGAGCCACCCAGGCGCCCCTAGTAAATCATTTTTTTGAATGTTATGATTATGTCTAAAAAGACTTAGTGCTTAGTTTTGCACTTTCAAAAATCTGTCAGTTACAATAAATGTTAACAGTAAACATTTGCAGAATGGAGTGCCGTATGTTAGTGAAGCACTAACTGTAACTTGGTTCCTTTGGTATTCTCCCTGCCTGCGGGTGAATCTTCTAGGTTTTTTGTTTTGTTTTGTTTTTGAATCTTAACTTCTTACTAAAGTTCTCATGTAGCAACTTTGACAGCTGGCCATCTCTTCACATTCTTTCTTTTTTTTTTTTTTTCCTTTTTAAGATTTTATTTATTCATGAGAAAGAGAGAACACAAGCAGGAGGAGGGGAGAGGGAAAGGAAGAAGCAGGCTCCCTGAAAAGCAGGGAGCTCAACACAGGGGCCCTGTTCTAGGACCCTGGGAGGATCATGACCTGAGATGAAGGCAGACACTTAACCAACCAACCCAGGTGCTCCTCTCTTAATCATTCTTATCCTTGTTGTCTCTGACTTTTTTCTGCCTCACCTTGATAAGACACATATATATGTGAATGTAATCAAAGTTGTGTAACCTAACCCATGCTTGGCACTTGGGGTCTGAATATTTAGCCAAGAGATCGGTTAGTTACCTTATTAAGGCAGATGGGTGCAGACACAGCATTTTGACCAGGTGATACCGGATTATACTTAGACCCAAGCAGAACAAGATCTAATGTTCTTTGTAATCAGACGGCAACTACTAATAGCCATGCTTGACTTATGGATGGATGGTGGTAAGAAATGTGAGGACAAGGACAGAAAATTGCAATTTTGAGGGTCTTCGGAGAGGTGATTTCTAGTAAGAAGACGGTGAATCTTGGTTCTATAATTTATGTGTTGTGTGACTTAGGGCAAGACACTTCAGCAATGTTCTCGTTTATAAAATGGGTATAAAACATTTAGTGTAAAATTGACTGTTACATGGTAGGGGCTCATAAATGTTTATGAAGTCTGAATTTTTTATTCCAACTAATTGGCTATTAAGTTGGACCAAAATGGATTACATACATAATAGCAGCCAAAAACATAAGAATTAGGAAGAATTTCAGCAAGCTAAAAACTGTTTTGAATAAATTGAGACAGCCTATGTTCCTAGATGAGATTAAATATGGTTAGTGTCAGTTCTTACACATTAACTTACAGTGTGAACAAAAGTTTAGTAAAAACAGTTAAGGGAATACTTTTTGGATATGTAAAAGTACTTAAGAAGAACAAAGGGAGGATATATAAAACAGGATTCTAAAGAAAGAGAGTAGGAGATTGGTAAGAAATAGCTCTAAAAATATTAAAACACAATTATTATAATAGATGAGTAACTTCAATAGTATAGCACAGAAATTAGATAATTAAGAAATGTAATCACTATAAGTCATATTCAATTCACGAGTTTGGAATGCAACAGTTTGGAAAAAACCTAAGTAATGTCTTACCTCATTGCTGGTTACTGTTATAAAAAACAACTATTAAATCAGAAAAAATTTTATTAAATTATTGAATGAGGTCGCTTAAATTTTGAAGAGATAGAAGAGTTCACAAAGATAAACATGAAGAGATTTGATTGAAGAAAAATTAAAAGCTTTTGTAAGTTAAAAAAAAAAATCCTCTGACCAAAAATAACAAGGCAAATATTAGGGGAAAAACGGTAGCCAAAAGGATATAGTATCAGTAGTATTAATAATTCAAGGCCTGTACAAATGGAAAAAACAAACAACTTGCTTGACTTTATTATTTTGGCACATTGAGGATCTATATAAATAAGTTTGTCAAGTTTAACAAATAAAAACTCATAAAAACTGATACAAGTTTGGATTTCTATGTAATTCTTATCTGAAGATAGAGATAATTATCTGCAGTAAAAATGAACCAACAGTAATTAAAGGCAAAGACAAAATAGATTAACTTTGGTCATTTGATGTTATTTTGTTTTATATTATAATTGAAAACAACAACAAAGAAAGTGGAATGGAGCATGTGGGTGGCTTAGTCAGTTAAGCATCCAGCTCGGGTCATGATCTCAGGGTCCTGGGATCAACCCCCACTTTGGGCTCCATGTTCAGCGGGGCATCTGCTTGAATTTTCTTTCTCCCTCTCCCTTTGCTCTTCCCCCAGCTCACTCACTCTTAAGTAAATAAATATTAAAAAAAAAAAAAAGACACATGAAACAATCTTATGGCCACTTTTAGGAGGTACACATCTGTATTATATCTGTTCTGGCCTAGAGTATTAGCCTTTAGCAAGTTGATAAAAGGCAAATGAAAAATTTATGGAGGAGTACAAGGTTTCAAGAAATACTAGAGCCTAAAATTCTTCCTTCTCTTTTTGCCCTCCCACATCCCACAAAAAAAATAAGTACTCCAAATAAGCAAGCCCTAAATAAATGGTAGTGGTCAACAGATTAGTTAATTATTAAATAATGGAATGAAATAAAATATGGTCCTTTAGAAAAGATTTTTATTTTCTTGGCACACAGACATAAAAATGACTTTTTTTTACTAGATATAGCAGTTGAAGACATATTGGAAATGAATTACAGTTCACTAGGTTATAATGTCCACAGATATGATGACAGTTCTCATGTTTCCTCAACTATCTTTGAAACTTATTAAATTATTACAGCATACTGGTTATACTGGTAAACTTACTTCTCCTGTTAAAGAGTAAGGTTGATCTGGATTACTGAAAAACCAAGGCACAGAACCATCACCAAAATGTAATATAATTGTACCTCATCCAACATCACTCAGGAATGAAGCATTTTATTTAGGTGTTCTTCAAATGACATTTATCCCTCTGAAGTCTAAAACTGTTATTTTAACTACTTTTGATGGAATAATGTCTAACATGCTTTCTTAAACTTTAAAATAGACCATGCAGATAATCACAATGTTCTTTCCCTAATAGTACTTATTGGAATATCAACCACTTAATTTTCTAGTATAACATGATACCCTTAAAAATTACTAAGGTGGCTAATTGCCTTTCAACCCAATATGGCTATGTCTTAGAAATTATCAACTTTTTTCTATCTATCTATCTGTTTATCTATCCATCCATCCATCCCATTTAACTATCAGCTATTACTTAATTTCATTAAATACATTGGTTTTCAGTTATTTTTCTTACCGCCTTTAATATAAGAGGTTAAGGTAGAGCAACATAATTGCAAAAAACCTTTGACGACTAATGGTTCACTCTCTCAAGGTAGGTCATTCCTTGTAACTGCAAAGGTTAGAAAATTTATACATTGAGCAATGAAGAAGGAAGGGACATTTGGAAACTGATGCGTTTATAGATAGTGACCAGACAACTAAATTTGTAGGATTTAATCTGCTTTAGGTTAGGAAACCAAAAAAGCAAGCTATTAAAACTATTTCTAAAGTAGGGCTAGCTTTGAGGAAGGGTGTGCAGGACACATTAAGTTGCAAGAGCTTTTGAATGTGGGAATCTGACATCTTAAAGTATTCACATATTTTTGCGACCTAGAAGTTTAAGTTACTTGCTTTTCTTATTTTTATTTCTTAGTCATACTGAAGACGGTTGGGTATGTGACCTTTAACCAAGAAAAGTGTTACAGTACCATATTTTATTAACTATAAATATACGACTGAATAATATTAAATAGTAATGAAAGGATTTTTGCAACTATTTTCTTTCAACTTAAAGTACAGTGGTCTTATTTAAGTGTTTTCTTGAGATAAGAACAGTAAAACGATAAAAATTCCATCTGGAGAATAAAGTATTATTCAGAAATATCAACTCATATAAATGTTAAAAACCTATTTCCTTTTATGACTTCAGAATTACGGTCATGAAAAACTTTTTAAATGATTCTACTGAATTCAAGATAACTACTAAATTCATATATTTTTACTATATTAAGATTGTTCTCAATGCTAAGCTTATGAAGCTTTCAGTTAATAGGAAACTAGCATCTACTCTGACCCATCAATACACTCTTACACACAAACCAAAAATAAGTTTTAGAAAAATTAATTTAGCATGTTTTTCTTCAAAGTTCTCATACATATGACCAACAAATGCATTTTGAGAATGTAAACCATCTCATAGTAGGAAACAGGAACTCAAGATTAATTTTATAAAACTTTATAGGAAATAAATTCCTAAATGCTTGTCTTTTTCCATACATCCTATGTATGCATTATTAAAATAAAATTATGGCATTCATTATATTAAAAACATTAATATATTAGTGAAATAAAAACACACAGTGAACATCTGTGCTCCATTTCTGAACATAACATTGTAGATAGGTACTTCCGTGATTCAATATTTGGTTACTATTTATCAAATGCAGTGTGGAAGGTGCTAGGAATAATACAGTAAAAGGTGAGAGAACATTATTTAACTATAGCATATTCTGCATGTATTATTACTAAAGAAAATATAATACCACAATTTGAAGATACTTTTCCATTTCTTTCATTATTACATTCTCATATTTCATTTTTACTTATGTACAGTAGATTACATGATTTTTCTTTTTCAAACTCCAGATCAAACTCTTTATTCCTAGGCATTTCAAGAATTCTTTCTGAATTCAAAAGAAAAACATCCTTTTGTTTATGATAGTTTTTGTTTCTGATTCAAATCAAAAGATACCTCTGTACATTAAAAAAAAAAAAAAAAAAAGAACAACAACAAAAGAAAGACCAGAGCTTTTGAAGTCTTACCTAACTGGGTATCAATATCCTGTGAGTAATATTTTTTTAAATGATTCAAGCCTGTGCATATAAAACATTTACATTATATTTTGACCTTGCACTCCATAACATAAGTGACTGCATACTTAATACATATCCACGAATCAACTATAAGTCATAAAGTGTTTCAAGAACAGTAGCAATTGACCAGGCTTGTGTTTCACAGCTGAATGGACAGTACTGGCCATTCTCATTGGTCAGTTCAGGAAGTCCTTTCCAAGGGGATCTTAAAAAAAGAAAAGACATTTCATGAGCTATAACACATAAATTGTTTGTATTAATGAAATAGGCAATACACTTGGTGCTTTTTCCTTCTAGTATAGTTAAACAATCATAGGTAGTCATTTGCTACAAAATAAAACAGATATCCTTATGATCTATGTATAAAGAATTTAGATTGAAATTATTCTTTAAGGGGTGCCTGCGTGGTTCAGTCATCTAAGCGTCTGCCTTTGGCTCCGGTCAAGATCCTAGGACTGACTCCTATCAGGCTCCCTGCTCAGCAGGAAGTCTGCTTCTCCCTCTCCCTCTGCCTGTTGCTCCCCCTGCTTGTGATCTCTCTCTGGCTATCTCTCTCTCTCTGTGTCAAATAAATAAATAAAATAAAATAAAAAAGTTTTTTTTTTTTTTTTTTTAAGTAATCTCAACCCCTTGGGCTTAGACTCAACCCCAAGACTAAGAGTCACATACTCTATGGACTGAGCCAGCCAAATGTCCCTGGATCTGGGCTTTTAAATAACATTCTTCATAAATACAACAAACAAACAAAAAAGTAAACAAACCAGGGATAGAGAATTGCCCAACTAGACTGGGGCAGGAAAAGTAAAAGATGAGTTTAAAACATTTTATTGGGCCAGAAAGCAAAGTTCTTCCACTTCTGACAAACATCAAATAGCAGAGACAAAATACTGGACAAGGAATATGAAGCAATAATCTTTAAGATACTGGATATTAGGCAACGAAGAACAGTGAACCCTAAGAAATGAGAAAAAAAATGAAGGAAGCCCTATGACTACCATACCTTACAGCCTGGAGGGAGTTTCCAGGACTTGGCACAGGGAAAGGAACACAGGTAGAGCCTTGCAGACTCCTTGAGAGTCCAGGAAAAACACTAGAATTTTCAGGACAGAGTACAAAAAAGGAGAGAACTCTGGAGATATGCAGAGGGTCCCACTCAAGTACTCACCTACCAATCAGTCAACACATATGAGGAAACTAATGAAAGACAGGGAAGGAAACTAACAAAAGATGGGGAAAGAACCTCCTGAAAGAATTAAAGTAGTACCTGACATTTAAACAGGGTCAGCAACAGTGCTTATTTCCACCAGCCAGGTTTGAAAACTTAATAATTTTAGGGATATGAGATAGAGAACTCAGATGGGCCATGACTCATTAGTGGAGAATAATTAGCCCTCGACTAAATGCTGCTCTAGGCAGGCCCAACAAAGCTTAAAATCAGGGGTGCCTGGGTGGTTCAGTCAGTCATGCATCTGCCCTCGGCTCGGCTCATGATCCCAGATTCCTGGGATAAGGCCCTTCATGAGGCTCCCTACTAAGTGGAGAGCTGCTTCCTCCTCTCCCTTTGCCACTGCCCCTGCTTGTATGCTCTTTCTCTCCCTCTGTTGAAGAAATGAAATTTTAAAAAAGTTTTTTTTTTTTTAAAAAAGCTTAAAGTCAAAACCTGAAAGGATCAAACTGTTTCCAAATAATTTAACTGCATTCCAAAACAAAGTTAAGATTATTTATAGAAATACAAAAAAATCTAATACCAAGCAAGGTAAAATTCATAGCTGGAATCTAATAAAACACCAGCAGGTGATAAGTAGGATAATACAACCCATAAGAAGAGAATAATCATAAGTGAAACTAACCCAGATATCAATTACCAGACAAAGACATTAAAATAGTTATTGGAACTGTATTCTATATGTTAAAAATATTAAGCAGAGACATGGAAGATATAAAAAAAGACTGAAATCAAACTTCAAAAGATAAAACTACAATGTATAAAATAAAAAATATACTTAATGGAAATAGTGGCAGATTATATATAAGGATGATAGATTACCAGTCAAAACAATGCAAGACTTCAATGCACTGAAAGAAAAAAACTTGTCAACATTTAATTCTAAGCACAACAAAAATATCTTTCAAAAATAAAGGCAAGGGGTCCCTGGGTGGTTCAGTGGGTTAAAGCCTTTGCCTTCGGCTCGGGTCATGATGCCAGGGTCGGATCAAGCCCCACGTCGGGCTCTCTGCTCAGCAGGGAGACTGCTTCCTCCTCTCTCTCTCTTTCTGCCTGCTTCTCTGCCTACTTGTGATCTCTAGCTGTTGAATAAATAAATAAATAAATGATATTAAAAAAAAAGGCAAAATAAAGACTTTTCTGGCAATATAAGAGCTTAAAGAATTTATCATGAGCAGGCTTGCACTATAAGACATGACAGAGGAGGGCGCCTGGGTGGCTCAGGTGGTTGAGCCGCTGCCTTCGGCTCAGGTCATGATCTCAGGGTCCTGGGATCGAGTCCCACATAGGGCTCTCTGCTCAGCAGGGGGTCTGCTTCCCTTCCTCTCTCTGTGATATCTTCCCTTCCTCTCTCCTACTGTGATCTCTCTCTGTCAAATAAATAAATAAAATCTTAAAAAAAAAAAAAAAGAAAGACATGACAGAGGAATTCCTTAGGCAAAAGAAAATTATACCAGATGGAAACAGAGATATTCATAAACAGATGAACACTGGAAATGGCAACTATGTGAATAGTTGTATAAGACCTCTTTCTGTATTATTTAAATATCTTTAAAAAATAACTGATGACATAAACAGAAAGTAGTAACAATGTTGTGGGGGAACTATAACACTATAATAACTATATATGTAACTATATATATAACTATAATATGCAAAGCAAAATAGATTACAATAATAGCACAAAAGCCTGAAAGGGAGAAGTGGAACTATACTATTTTAAGATTCTTATACTATACCTGAAGATAAACCATGATAAGTTAAAGATGTATATATAAACCTAAAGCAGCCATTTTAAAAAGTAGCAAATTAGCCAACAAAGGAGATAAAATGGAATAAATATATACTGAATAATAAGTATCCAGTCCAAAAGAAGCAGAAAAGAGGAAAAAGCTAACAAAAATGAAAATAAACAGAAAAAAATAGATTTATACTTAACTTTTACCTTACATTAGAGAAAGACAAACAAATTAAACCTAAATTAAGCAGAAGAAGAGAATAATAAAGAGCAGGGTAGAAATCAATAAAACAAAACCCAGAAACAATTGAAAAAGATCAATAAAGCCAAAAATTGGTTCTTTAAGAAGAGCAATAAAATGAATAAACTTTCTAGCTAGGCAGAACAGGAAAAAAAGAGAGAAAATACAACTTACCAGTATCAAGAATGAGAATGTTGGTATTGCTACAGATTCCATAGATAATTAAAAGAATAATAATTCACTTTAGATAAAATCACTTCTTAAATTGTAACAAGTATTTTTGAACTATCTTTTTGAACTATGTATTTAATCATGACAGCAAATAATGAGCTATTACCATAATACAGAGGAAGAAATTTATTTCAGAGTGGTTAAGTAATTTGCTCCAAGTTATATGTAAAGTAAGTAACAAGGACAAATTTGAAATCCAGTCTTGACCCAAAGCTCACACCTGAAGCTAGTATGCTATCAAATGTAGCTATTAGGAAATAGTAAGATATAAAAAAGCAAAGGTAGTTTGAGAAAAAACTGTAGAAAGTAAGGAATTTGCATTTCATTTTGCAGGCAATAGGGAATTACTGAATAAACATAAGACTAAAATTGTGAGAGTTATATTTCAAGCAAATTAATCTTGTTTGAGGTAATATGACAAGATGGAGAGAGGGGGAGACTGGAAGTGTGGAGGCTATTGCCTAGTTCAGAGAAAAGGCTCTGAGTTACAAGTTAGGCAGCAGCAAGAGCAAAGAAGATGGGCTGTTAGCAGAATATAGCAGAATCAAGTCTTGGCAACTAACTGGATGTTCTGGAGAAGTAATGGGGTAAAATTCAAAAGTAACTGGGATGTTTGAGCTTGCAGATCATGCATAATGGTAATACCATAACAGCAGTGGGAAGAAAATCATGTGTGTGGGAGAAGATGAGTGAGGGCAGAAAGATATCCAAGGTAAGAAGTGTATCAGGTAGTTTAAAAGTAGTAGTGAACCTTATGAGAGAATTCAAAGTTTGCTAGAGAATGAAGACATGGGATAGATGAAATATAACAGGAGAAAATGTAGATTTAAAAAAAAGGAAGATTAAGGACAGATTTTTGGAGAGTGAACATAGGTGCCAGGAAGAAAAGCCATTAACAACAGTAAATCGAGATAATAGTGTAGTAGTTAAGAGCACAGCCTATGAAGCAGGTTGCTTAGAGTTTAGTAACAGCTCTAGCAGATTACTTGCCATTTTACTTTGTAGAAATTACTTAGCTTTCTTAGCTTCATTTATAAAATGGAAATAACTAATCATAGCTCATAGCTAAGTTAGTATCCTGTCCACATGACAAGTACTAACTAACATATTAATCCTCAAAACAATCATGGTACATCCATTATATGAGGAATCAGGCCCAGAGAAGTCAAGTAACCTGCCCATGGTGACACACCTAGAGAGTGGAGAAGTGAATAATAATAATAATAATAGGATAATCATAATGATAATAGCTATTTTATATAGTTTCTGGATTAAATGAGTGGTATCATATAAATGCATTTAGAACAATGCCGGGAACACAGTAAGTACTCGGTAAGTATTATTTCCTATTATTATAATTGTTATTAGCGTGAGGTAAACAAGGGGGAACTTAATACAGATGGCATAAGGTTTTTTATGAAAAGAAGAAAGCAACAACTTTAAATAGTATAGGCAGGTCAAAGAAGAGAACTTGGAAGGAAGTCATGGGATCTGGGAATGAGAAAGGATCTTGTTGAAGGGGCGCCTTCGTGGCTCAGTCAGTTAAGCATCTAACTCTTGGTTTTGGCTCAGGTCAAGATCCCAGGGTTGTGAGATTGAGCCCTGCTTTGAGCTCTGGGGAGTCTGCTTGTCACTCTCTGACTCCCTGCTCCTCCCCTACCTAATGTAAATAGAATCTTTAAAAAAAAAAAAAAAAAGAAGCAGCGAAGCAAAGGAAGGATCTTGTTGAGTGGTCACAGAAAGCAAAAGGAATGAGGCTACTCCTATAGGAAGTGTGCTGAGAAGGAAACAGAATGCTAGGACACAGCTAGAAGTAGGAACGGTATGAATGGACTTTATTTAGGATGGGATGACAAATTTCTTTCTAGCTTAAGAAGAAAGAATCAAGTGGAATACCAAGAGAGGATAATTAGTAGAGCGAGATCAGGGAACAGGTGGGAGGAATGGGATCATGGGTAAAGTAGAAGAATGATCCCGGCAGTGCAAGATGATTTTACTTCTCACAGACAAAAGAAAGAAAAATAAATGCAAACAAAAATAAATACTGTGGGGCAATAAAGATAGGTTATAAGAATATTCACCTCACATACAATCAGACTCAATTTCTAGATGAGGAACAAGAATTATGAAAGGGTTGGGTTTTCTGTGACTACATTCAAGTGAATAAAATCAAATTTTGAAAAAAATAGAAAACAACATTCATGGTGATGGATGGCAGCCCTTTGTGTTCATATAATCAAGGAGATAAAATTTATGCTGTTTATGCATAATTATTCTGAGCAATAAGCTGTACATATACAGGCATGCCTTGTTTTATTGTGCCTTGCTTTACTGCACTTTGTAGACACTGTGTTTTTTACAAACTGAAGGTCTGTAGCAACCCAGCATCAAGCAAGTCTATTATAGGCCCATTTTTCCAACAGCATTTGCTCACTTTGTCTATGTGATATTTTGGTATTTCTCACAGTATTTCAAACTTCATTATTATTTTATTTGTTATGGTGATCTGTGGTCAGTGATTATGATTTGCTGAAGACTCAGATGATAGCACTTTTTAGCAATAAAACACTTTTAAACTAAGGTATGTACATTGGTTTCTTTAGACATAATGCTATGGCATATTAAATAGATCACAGTACAGTGTAAATGTAATTTTGACATGCACTGGGAAACTGAATAGTTTATTTGACTCACTTTACTGTGATTTTTGCTATACTGCAGTGGTCTGGAACTGAACCCACACTATCTCCAAGGCATGCCTATATTTAGGTTTAATCTAGATTTGGGAAATTAGGATAGCTTTTGACTATATACATATATATCATCTTACAAAGACATATAACTCTGACACTATCTCTAATAATTATGACAAAGGAGGTGACAAATGGATTTGAAATAATAGCAAAAACCAAACCTGATATTTTAATTATAGTAAAACATTTCTGAAAATTATTCATTGATATATCTTTATTTTTAATTTATTTTTAAATTAGTCTAAATAAAAAATTAACATACAGTATTATATTAGTTTCAGTTATACAATAGAATGAACCAGCATTCTATACATTACTCAGTGCTTATTAAAGTAAGTGCATTTCTAACCCTTTTCACCTATTTCACTCATCCTTCCCCTGTACCTCCCCCATGACGACCACATATGTCTTTAAATCATTTAACTCAAAGGGCCCGGCCTGAATACTTTTAGTTTTTGTATTTATTCTGTTTTAGTCACACCCCCAAATATCCACTGTATTTAAAAAATCAGACTATTCCACATGTATAAATCATGCAATATCATCTTCAAATTAAAATAAATAGTAACCTAAAATAATTAAAGGAAGGTGACAATTATATCATTGAACTTGTCATACTAAAAGAGTAAAGCTTTCAAATTTCACTGGGATACCTAGAGAATATGGAAATGAATTTTAAGGAATTGTTATTTACCTAATATCTAATAAACTGACTAAACACTAGTTATGGAAATTACATGACCCCTGATGACTTACCTCTCAAGATGAACGTAGTGTCGGGAAAGAATGTTTTTAACCAAAAACACAGTCTTGGCATTAGCCTCAGGACCCATCAATTTGGAAAAATATAATTTTGCACGAAGAAAATACCCAACGGGCCACAGCCACTCCTAAAAAAGGGTGATTTAAAAGTAAAGAAAAAATTAAAACTGTGAATACCTTTAAAGCTATTTGAAAAATAACTTCAACCGAAAACTCTGAAAAGAGAATGAAATTCTTACAGGTCCTTGGTGATAATTGAAACCTTTAGCAAGATTGTAGTTGTCATTGTCTAAGGCATTGTCATAAATTCCACAGTAAACCATATCACTGCAAAATGATTGAAATTTAGGTTAGAAAAAGATCAGTTATTACACAAGAAGCATTAGAAAGATTTTTCAATAGCAAAAGTAAGAGAAATAATAAAATTATTTTGCCTTCCAAATCTATAGAATAAGCTCATCATCTATCAAACCTTAAATTAGTATATACTGAGTTTAGAATACTTTGGGGTTTTTTTTTACAACCCATTTAAAAAATTAATTAATTAGCTAATTAACTAATTTCTAAGTAAGCTCTACACCCAATGTGGGACTTGAACTCATGACCCTGAAATCAAGAGTCACATGCCTTACTGACTGAGCCAGCCCAGCACCTCCAGAATACTTTAACAATGTGTTAGGAAATGATTAACAAATAGATACTGGCTAATAAAAAAAAAAGATATAAATATGAAATAAAATAAAAAATAAAAAATATATATAGTATTCAGGTATCTTGCCTTCAAGGAGTTAGTCCGACACTAAATATTAGTTAAAGTCAATTATTTTACTAAGCTTCTCATATACTGATGATGACTAAAATACACACAAAATAACTTTAATTAGTAAACATTAGAGATACATTTTTATTAATTATTATATATGAAAGGTTTTTTTAAAAAAATATTTTATTTATTTATTTTACAGACAGAGATCACAAGTAGGCAGAGAGGCAGGCAGAGAGAGAGCCAGGGAAACAGGCTCCCTGCTGAGCAGATAGCCCGATGTGGGGCTTGATCCCAGGACCCTGAGATCATGACCTGATCCGAAGGCAGAGGCTTTAACTCACTGAGCCACCCAGGTGCCCTAGGTTTTTTTTTTTTTTTAAAGATTTTATTTATTTGATACATAGAGAGAGATCCCATGTAGGCAGAGAGGCAGGCAGAGAGAGAGGGAAGCTGGCTCCCCACTGAGCAGAGAGCCTGATGCGGAACTCAATCCCAGGACCCTGAGATCACAACCTGAACCGAAAACAGAGGCTTAACCCACTGAGCCACCCAGATGCCCAGAAAGGTTGTTTTTTAAACTTGTCCATGAAGTTATTTTAAAACTAACTAAAATTGGAATAAGTTTTTTTTAAAAAACCTAATTAAAATAGATACTTATCAAATTACAAATAGCAACCAAATAGACATAGAAAATTTATATACTTACAAACTTAACAAACTATTACAAACTTATAAAGACACATAATACAGATATGTTTTTGTAGACATAAAGAGATAATACAAGAAAGTTATCTGTAGTCAGTTTAATAAATTATCAATTTTTTTCTTTTAGTGAGAGGCAGAACTTGCTACATGAGTAAGCTTGAACTGTAGGTTCCAGTGGTTCCTAACACCCCTGAAATTATGAAGAACACCTCAGAATGTAGATACACACAAAAAGTCTGCATCTCAAGACTGAAATGAGTACATAGTAAATTAGGAAAATTCTTCAAAGGTAAGGATATTATATAGAAAAGGGTCTCTGCCATATATTGATATAGAAAGCAAATTATGTTGGGTATCAAGCTTTAAAGGAAAACAACAAAAGACAAACAGGAAGGTCATTAGAAACTCAAGAAAAAACAAAAGTTGGAAAAGAAAAATATAACATGGCATAAACACATAATCAAAATAAAAACAAAGTCAGTTAATGGTTTAAATAAAAACAGTGGGGTAATTATATAGAAAGGATGGAAATGGTTGGTAGTAAGGTGAGGAGAGAGTTACTCTTTTATCTGTCATCATTAGAAGTAATCAATTAATGTCTAATATTTTTAAAAAACTCAAGGAACATCTGTATACACATAGTATTTAGAAATATGGAGGGAACTACTGGGAGTTAACAACTTGGAAAATAAAGACTGTCTCTAAGGAGACAATATGTCTATGCTTCCAATGTCCATAATAATCATGTATTACTTTTATAATCAGAAAACAATAGGCATTAGGAAATAGCCATAATGTATTAGTTTTATAAGCTTAAAACTCTTACTAATTACTCAATATAGGACAAGCATTATGAATACTGATATTTAATGAAGATACAGGTGGTATTTTTAAAAACTGTTTGAACGCAATTTCAGAGAGTGTGCTGACAACCAAAAAAATTAGGGCTGATGCAATATAATATCTACAACATTCTTAATACTTATACTCCAATTTACTCTGGGTCAAAAGTTTTCATGCCAAGATTAAATATAATTAAATATGATTATTTATTATATACCATATGAACAACATTTTTAAGATTTATATTTTAACTTACTCTGGATCCAAAGTTTTCATGCCAAGGGGACCAAGCAATTTTTTTTCTGCAATCTCCAGAGCTTTCCATGCTTTTTCTGCAGTAAAGAGCTCAGGGGCCTAATGAATGTCAAAAACAAATATTCAAACTTTCGAAGCTCACAAAAGAATTAGTTTTCACCCACAGTGGAACATAAACTATTCATAAACTTGGAAATGAAAACTATTTAAAAATTTAGTGTGGGTTGAATTGGTTTTGAGCACAGATGCCTAACCAGATCTAATGGTAAGGGGCTGACTCAGAAGCACTGTTCTTGGCCTTAGAAGGTAGGAAAGATGCTAGAGGTGATTATTTCCTTGTGTCATTTTAAGAACGTGTATGAGCTCCAAAGGAAGTTTCCACAGCTACAATGAAGGCAGAGCACATGTAAACACATCTAATTCATTTTTCAGAAGATTTATAATAGCTTCCTTTAAGTGTATCTGGTAATTGTTTTTGCTTTTGGGGTTATAGCAAAAAATAGAAATAACTTGCATTCTAACAGCATGAGTAAATTTATTTGTGATATGGAGAAGGAGAGAAAGCATATTTAGTACTCTTTTCGATAAGGTAGAAACAGCTAAGCAGGCACAGAAGGGCACACACCTTCTCTGTTTTACTGTCCTTATAGTTTACTTTTAGACTAAGTAGAGATAAAATAAAGGGAGTCTAGAATTCCTGGCTAGATAGAACATATTACAGCAATACAATGAAGGAAACCGAGTACGAGTTGAAGCTACTCACATTAATTCACCAGTCTAAAGCTTCCCAAGTAGGTGTTGAGGTACTACTGGTCATTGCACAGGTGTGCCGAAATACCCAGGCCTTCAGCTTTCCACGCAGTGGGTGGGCCCGTGGCTAACTAAAGCAGTTGGACCTGGCACCACTAACCTAATCCATTTTGTCCAGTATTTGCTGTACAAATACCATTATTTTCTATGTGTGCTATCATATGAAAAACACTGGGAAGCACTTTATTAGTTGTCATCTGTTATTTTCTGTTTTTTTGATGCTAGATGTTGTAGGTTAAGGGTGGTATGCACAAGGTTTTATTAATTTAGAAAGACTGTATTAAACTAGCTAGCAAACAGTATACTTTTTGGCAAGTAAATGAGTTTGAAAACAAATGGGAATAAAAAACTAAATATACTCTAAATAAATAAATAAAATCTTTAAATATACTCTATCATAACATTTCTGAAATTTGAAAATAACAATTCACTTACTACAACCATTGCTATGGTAAAATTAGGCCTGAGTTGATAGTCACACCAAGGGCTTGAAGCTCCATAACTATCTTTGTATATGCCACGTTTGTGAACCAGATTAGGATGCTTTTCATTAGAATCTGAAGGGTCTTCTGACACATGAAACAACTTTTCGAAGTTGGCTTGTATTTTTCTGTTCCACTCCTCATATGAGACTGTCACAACCTTTCCTGAAACATGAGAAAAGACTTGGCAGTTTTCAGCATTCTAAGAAAGCCATATATTTAGTTACAGCCGAAGAGTAATATTTAGGCAATAAATTATCCACTTTTTAAAAGTATCAGGGTCTTTTAAAGGACAGTAGCCTGAAATTTAAAATTATCGTTCATTGTATTACCAGAAAGGATTAGATTCCATCAAATGATCCCAGATTTGTCTTTGTATCACTCTTAACATGTTTGATAAAGTTACATGTATTGTGCACTTGAAATGAGGCTAGTCTGAATTGAGAAGTGCCAGAAGTGTAAAATATATACCGGATTTCAAAGAAAATACTCCTCCCAGAAAAGAATGCAAAGCAGCTCATGAATAATTTCATGCTGATTACATGCTGAAATAACATTCAGCATATATTGAATTAATAAAATGTATTATCATAATCAATCTCCCCTATTTCTACTTTTTAAAATGAGACTACTAGAAAATTTAAAATTATATATGTGGCTGAAAAAGATAATATATATGGCTCAAATTATATTTCTTTTGCATAGCACAGTTGTAGAAAAAGAGATGTAAAGATTTCATAAGTGTTCACAAAAATGCAACTTGCTCACAGTCACATTAAGGACAAAGAAAAGCATAGTAAGACAGTGACTATGATGCTTGTCATATCTCAGGTCAAAGTTGCTGCAAAAATATGGTTAGTCACCAGGTTTGTTACATTTATACTAGGAAATTAACGTTTTTTCTTTCTTCTTAATCTTAAGGGTTTCTAATATTAGTTCATAGACTCAAATGATGATTACACAGATTAAGAGTACAGACAGTATATTCAAAGTTTCTTTTTAAATAAAATAAATAGCTTACCATGTCTTTTTACTGTGACTTCATGATAAGGGAAAATTCTTTTTTTGGATAATTCCAGCAACCAACGGACAGCAGATTTACTCAGGCCCACAATTTCCACAGCAGACCCATCTCTAAAATTAAAATAAATTTTATTCTAGGAGTTGGAGTCATTTAAGCACTACTTAAAGGGCATTCAATAAAAAATTTTGATGAATTATATGCTATAAAAATAATTATCTATAAAAAACCCTCACTTTATGGAAATGTATACTACATATATAAGAAATCACTCCTCTTACTATTTAGCCATTGCTTACCCTCTTAACAATTAAAAAAAGTTCTATGAAGTGGAATGGTGATTATGGAGTTTAAGGAGATGGCAGCTGGAAAAGGTAGGGGTGAGGAACCAGAGAATACTGAAATAGAGCACCAGAGAAAAGATAGCAAACTTGGGAGATAAGGCTGGATAAAGCCAGGGAAGATACACATAATCTGAAAGCCCATTTTTAAGAAAAATGAAAGGGAAGTATAAGATCTAATAATGTACCAAAATAAACATGTTTTAAAAACAATTTGCAAAGCATGTAACGACACATAAAATTAAATGATTTTTTTCACAAGTCTGACTGAAGATAAAATTTGGAATAAGAAAATAGTTTCTCAGACTTAATACTTTTTTTTTACTTAATTAATTTTTCATTTTTTAAAAGTAGGCTCCACACTAGGCATGGAACCCAATAAAAGGGCTTAAACTCATGATCCTGAGATCAAGACCTGAGCTAATATCAAGAACCAAATGCTTAACCAGCTGAGCCCTCCGGGCATCCCTAGTATGTAGTATTAAGCATTTGAAACCATAAAAAGAAATGATGGGATAAAAGATTAATAAAAAAATATTAGGGGGGAAAAGGGCTCAGAAATTAAAAGTATTCCATAAAGAACAGGATCTGGGCATTTTCTACATTTATAAACGATGGGCATAATGAAATATTTACAATGAAAGCAGTTCAGGTTAAGATAAGATCTTAATGACAGGGATAATGAATCACAAAACTTTCCTTTGAGATGCTTGTAGAGAATCACCCATGAGAATTTCCAGAAAAGAACAAAGAGCTTTACTTGATGACTTGTAACAAGAGAGTTATATTGTAGGAGAGAAAGGAGTGAGTGGAAGAGGAAGTAGGAGGGAGGAAGGGAGAGTTTGACTGATTGACTTTTTATAAAGATCATTTACTTATTTATTTATTTGAGAGAGAGTGTGTGCACTCGTGTGTGAGTCCGTGAGTGGTGGAGGAGACAGAATCTCAAGCAGATTCTGCACTGAGTGCAGGGCCCAGCGTGGCGGTGGGGGGCGGGGCAATGTGGGGCTTGATCTCACAACCCATGAGATCATAACCTGAGCCGAAACCAAGAGTTGGACGTTTAACCTACTGAACTGCCCCACATTTTGACTGATGACTTTTGACTGATGACTAACCATGAAGACTTCATGGTTAATAGAATAAAAGACTCCACAAGTGGTTTTAAAAAAGGTATTATTATACAATTACCATACAAATAAATATTACCTTGGAGTGGCAGGGATTCCTCTGTTTCTAGCTCTGTCACTTTCTCCCATTTTATCCATCCAGGTGCCACAATTTAAGCGATTTCCTCCATAAACAAATCCTGTTTCTTCGTCAACCCCTGCGGTTATATTAAAGCCTGAAAAAGCAAAATAGAACACTTATAAAATCGGATAGGGATATAATAAACTAGGAAAACTACTCCTGAGAGCAATGTGGTAATACCTTAAAAGTTGAAGATGCGCATATTCTAAGTAATTTCATTTCTAGATATGTACTTTAGAGAGATCCTTACCTATGTGCCTATGAAGGTATGTACATGGATATTCAATGCAATGTGTTTGTATTAGCAAGAAAATAGTCACTGAGCAGAGGAGTGAATAAACACAGTGGTTTATTCATATGTGGAAAACTCACTATACCATTTAAAAGTAATGAACTGGATTTACAATGCATCATAACTGATAAGACCTCAAAACAAAAAGATCAAGCAAACAAGTGGCAAAAGGATATGTATAATAAGATACTTTTTCTTAGAAGTTTAGATATAGATAATACTTATATAACCATGTATGTTGATATGATTATGTCTAATATGATAATACTTGATAAAATTTAAAAACATAAAAGTTATATGTATATATTATAGTGTATTTATAATATACTGGCTACATACTATATAATATGCTACGTGAATAATGTAGTATATAGAATAAATACATGATACAAATCATATGTAATTTACACATACTCAAACACAAACTCATAAAATACAAATACATACATGGCAAAAAAAAAAAACCCTGATTATAGCATAGTCATTAATTCTAGAGAGGGAGGAAAGAGAGAGAGAGATAAAGATGAAGCTTCAGATACATTTGTAATGGTTTATTTCTTTACAAAACAAAAAAGAAAGATCTGAAGAAAATATGACCAAATGTTAAATATCTGTCTAATTTTATTTCTAGGCTAAAGGTGTAATTTATATTATTATTTTCTCTTACTGAAATGTTTCAGTAAAACCTAAAATCTTATTTAAAAACTACAATTATTCACAGATATCACAAAAAATGTTCTTTTAAATATAAAATCAATTTCTATTTTGTTCCCTAAGTGAAGGATAAAAAAAGTATCAGTGATTCTTACTGGTTCAATCATATATACAATTTGTATGTTACCACTACAAACACTAAATTAAATAAAGGGGGTTAACTACTGTTTAAAATATAATTTAGAACATGTAAGAAGGAATTTAAGTTCTTTTTTTTTTTTTTTAAGATTTTATTTATTTATTTGGGAGACAGAATTGGAGAGAGCACAAGCAGGGAAGAGGGAGAAGCAGGCTACTTGCTGAGCAGGGAGCCTGAAGCTGAGCTCAATCCCAGGACCCCAGGATCATGACCTAAGCTAAAGGCAGATGATTAACCAACTGAGCCACCCAAGCGCCCTAGAATTTAAGTTCTTCAGTCTAACATCAAAATTTGCCAATGAGTTAGTGAGTTACCTGAAATATCTGAAATAGATCACTTAAAATGATTATCATTTTACATTAAAAACAAAGATCACTTAAAATGATTATCATTTTACATTAAAAACAAAGATCACTTAAAATGATTATCATTTTACATTAAAAACAATCATGTTTACAAAAAAAGTCCACAATCCTATTACCCCAACAAAACTATTACATTTATGTATTCCTTTCTAGTCTTTTCACATAATAATATTTTCATAAATATTTCATATCAACGATTTTTCATGTATTACATTCAACACCCATAAGTCCTTAATATTTTATAGTCCTTAATATTTATATTATATTAATATTATACAAATCATTTCTATTTATTTATTTATTTATTTTTTAATTTATTTGACAGCAAGCAGGCAGAGAGGCAGGCAGAGAGAGACAGAGAGAAGTGGAAGCAGGCTCCCTGCTGAGCACAGAGCCGATGTGGAGCTCGATCCCAGGACCCCAGGATCATGACCTGAGCCGAAGGCAGAGGCTTTAACCTACTGAGCCACCCAGGTGCCCCAATATTATACAAATTATAAAAATTATGATTTGTAGGAATTACAGAATTTTTCATTCAAGTCAATGTAAACATTTCCTGTTAAACATAAAGACTGTTTCATCCATTTATGTGATTGTAAGCAATGTTATGATCAATATCATGTAATATCACTTTTTTATGTGTTTTAGATTATTTCATGGACTAAAGTCCCAGGAGTGGAATAAATTCATGAACAAAAACATGAATATTTTATATCTCAGAAAACATATTTGGGTATCTATCTATCTATCTATCTCCAGGTTGCTTTCCAAGAAGAATGAGTCAATTAACAATGTCATCTGTAGTATCTGAATACCTCTCAAAACTAAAAACAGTTATTTGTTTCTGTTTGTTATAGACTGAATTGTATAAACACCCAAATTCATACGCTGAAGTCCTAAACCCAGTATATCAGAATGTGACTTTATTTGGAGATAGTAATCTAAAAAGTTAATCACATTAAAATAAGGTCATTAGCCTGGGCTCTAATCCAGTTTGACTGGTATCCTTGTAAGATAAGGAAATTTGGGCACAGACAATGCACAGAAGGAAGCTGATGTGACAATACAGGGAGAACACCATGTAAACATGAACATGGCCATCTACCAGCCTCGGAGAGGGGTCTGGAAGAGATCTTTCTCTCATAGCCCTAGGGCCGAGTCAACCCTGCCAAGACTTTAATTTTGGACCCCTCACCTCCAGAAGTGACAGACCATATTTCTGTCATTTAAACCACCCAGTGTGTGGTACTTTGTTACAGCAGTCCCAGTAAATGAGTACATTGTTTTTTGCTAATAGCAGACTTACACTACTATGTGCCATGCACTGTACTAAGTGCTTTAACATACTTATATCATTGAATCCTCATGTCAACCTTAGGAGGTAGGTGCTATTATTATCTTTCTTTTACAAATACAGATGAGAGAGGCAAAGAGAAGTTAAAACTTATGCAACAGAGCATAGCTAGAAAATGAGTAGAGGGGAATTTTAAGATAGCAAGTCTGCATATGTTAAAAAAAAAAAAGATAGCAAGTCTGCTTCTAGCATTGGTGCTTTCATTTATGCTATGCTCTCTCTTATGATAATTTACTGGGGAAAAGTGGTGACCCACTTTAATATTAATTTGTTTGAGTACTGGTAAGACTGAATGCTTCTCTTGTGTTTACCCCAGGACCCTGGGATCATGGCCTGAGCCGGAAGCAGATGCTTAACGACTGAGCCACCCAGGCACCCCAGGTCTAAATTTTTTAGTAGCTGAAATAAAGAAAACAGTAAAGGGACTAAATAGTAGATGGATATGGCTGAAGAATGAATTAGTGAGATGGAAGATCAGACTAAAAAATTTCCAGAGGCAGCAGGAATGGATAAGAAAAAAATAGATAAAAGGGAAAAAAAATATATTTTTTCTTAAAAATATAAGAAAGGAGCTAAAAGCTGTGTGGGTAGACACAAACAAGAAGATATCCAAATAATAGTACTCCCTGAAAGCATAAAGAAAAGAAAAAGCTGAAGAAATAAAATGACAAATATTCCAGAAATAAGAGAAGATATCGGATTGAAAGGGCTCATAGAATGCCAAATGAAACAGATAAGAAAAGTTAGAATAAAATCCTGAATGAAAACAAAGAGATGGTTCTGAAAGCTTCAAGAACGAAAGAATAGATCACTACTAATGGAACAAGATAAAGGTCAACAGAAAATAATTGGATGCAAGAAGACAATGGAATAATACTTTTTAAAATATTGAAGGAAAAGAACTTAAACTCAAGTGCATTATGTCATTTAAATGTGAGAACATAATAAAAAAATTTCCAGTCATACAGGGCCTCAGAAGTTCTGACACATAAATTCCAACTTTAAAAACACTTGGGATGCCTGGGTGGTTCAGTTGTTAGGCGTCTGCCTTCGGCTCAGATCACAATCCCAGTGTCCTGGGATGGAGCCCTCCATCGGGCTCCCATCTACTCCCCCTGCTTGTGTTCCCTCTCTCACTGTCTCTCCCTCTCTGTGAAATAAATAGATAAAATCTTTTAAAAAAAAGTAAAAATAAAAACACTCTTGAAGATAGTGCTCGTAACACAATGGAAACAACTATAACCTTAGAGATCACACATGCTTTTTTACTGGGCACTGTTCTGAGAGGTTTCATAAGTAACAAATAAATGAGATTAATTCATTGAATTAACTCAAATAAATAAATCTTGGAGGATGTTGTAAGAGAGATGGATAGAAAAGATGATCAAAGTACATATAAAAGTTTATTGCTCCCTAAAAAAAGAAATAACCCAAGAAAAGAGAATGAAAAAGTCAAGTCAAAATAATTCATTAAAATACAAATGGGGCACATGCTAAATTACTTGTTTTGTTAGGAATCAGTTGGTACAGTTATATACATATAGGTCTTAGGAACAAAAATCATAAGGACAAGATGAGTGGATTAAAACGGAATGTGTTGGTTCTTCTTTATTTGTAAAAGGCAAGCCTACAAAGTTAATAAATGTGAGACATTATCTTTGTGACACGAGGGTGGGATAGGATTTCTGAAATAAACTACAGTGAAGGACATCATAGATAAGGTCAATTTGGCTTTTAGTGGGAATATAGACTAATGTAATCATTATGGAAAGAAATTTGGTAGTATTTAATCAAAGAGCATACGAGTATAGTGTATGAGCTCTGATACAGTAATACCAAGTGAAAGAAGCCAAACACAAAGTACAAATACTGTATGTTTCCATGTATATGAGGTACACAGAACAGTTAAATATTTAGATGCAGAAAATAGAATAGTGGTTACTAGGGGTTAGGGGATGAGAGAATGGGGTTATTGTTTACTAGGTACAGAATTTCAGTGTGGGATGATGAAAAATTTTGGAAATGGATAGCAATGATGGTTACACAACAATGTACTTAAAGCTCCTGTGTACTTAAAATGGTTAAAATGGGGGCGCCTGGGTGGCTCAGCGGGTTAAGCCGCTGCCTTCGGCTCAAGTCATGATCCTAGAGTCCTGGGATCGAGCCCGGCATCGGGCTCTCTTCTCAGCGGGAAGCCTGCTTTTCTCTCTCTCTCTGCCTCCCTCTCTGCCTACTTGTGATCTTTCTGTCAAATAAATAAATAAAATCTTTGAAAAAAATGGTTAAAATGATATATTTTATGGTAAAATGATAAATGTGCATTTTGCCTCACACACAAAAAACATCAATAGTAAAAAAAGAAAAAACCCAATAATCCAATTAGAAAATGGGCAAAAGACACAGACTTCATCAAAAAGAGATACAGATGACAAATAAGCACATGAATAGATAGATGTTCAATACCATTAGTCATTAGGGAAATGCAACTTAAAACCACAACATATAGTGGTATACACAACCACCAGAACAGCTTAAAAAATGATTAATATCAAATGCTGCTGTGGATGTGGAGAAGGTGGGTCTCTTCAGTTTGTTCGGGGGAATGTAAAAAGATACAGCTAATTTGGAAAAAAGTTCAGCAGTTTCTTATAAAACAAAATACATATGACCCAATCATATTCTTGGGCATTTGTCCCAGAGAAATAAAAAATTTATGTTCACTCAAACACCTGTATATAAATGTTTATATTAGCCTTATTTATATTAACCAAAAAATGGAAAAAACCAAAATGTCCAACAGATGAAATGTTACATTCATGAAAGAGAATACTGTGGAGCAATACAATGGAATAAACTATTGATACATGCAACAGCTTGGAGGCATCTCAAAGGGAATTATGTTTAGTGAAAGAATCAATATCAAAACGTTGCATACTATATAATTCCATTTTTATATATATTCCTTTTTAAAAAAAGATTATTTATTTATTTATTTGACAGGGACAGAAATCACAAGTAGGGAGAGAGACAGGCAGAGAAAGACGGGGACAGGCTCCCTGCTGAGCAGAGAGCCTGAGCAGGCCTCGATCCTAGGACCCTGAGACCATTACCTGAGTTGAAGGCAGAAGCTTAACCCACTGAGCTACCCAGGCGCCCCTCATCTATATATATTCTTAAAATGATAAAACTATAGAGATGCAGAACAGACTAGCAGTTGCCAGAGACCAGAGGTTGTTGGTGTGACTCTAAAGGGGTAGCATGAGGAAGACCTCTGTGCTTATGGAGCAGTTTGGTATCTTGACTGTGCTAGTAGTTACATGAAGCTATACACAGGGCAAAATTACACAGAACCATATACACATATGCTCACACACCAATGAGTAATATAAAAATAGTTAAAACTGAATATGTTCTAAAGTCTAGTTAACTAATGTCAGTTTCCTGATTTTGATATTGTACTACAGTAAGATACACAGTAAGGTAAGATATCCTCATTGGGAAAACTGGATGAAGGCTTCAGAATATTCTTATCTATAATTTTTGCAACTTTTTTTCCCTTTTCTTTCTTTCTTTCTTTTTTTTTTTAAATATTTTATTTATTTATTTGACAGAGAGAGTGAGCACAGGCAGATAGAGTAGCAGGCAGAGGCAGAGGGAGAAGCAGGCTCCCTGCTGAGCAAGGAGCCCGATGTGGGACTCAATCCCAGGAGGCTGGGATCATGACCTGAGCCGAAGGCAGCTGCTCAACCAACTGAGCCACCCAGGTGTCTAACTAGGTTCCACACCCAACCTGGAGCCCAAACCCATGACCTTGAGATGAAGACCTGAGCTGAGATCAAGAGTCAGGCACTTAACTGACTGAGCCACCCAGGCGCCCTATTTTTTGCAACTTTCTATCAGTCTCCAATTCTTTCAACATTAAGAAGTTAAAAAAATCTATATGTACATAAAACAGTATATGTTTTGCAGAACATAACACAAAAATGTATATGTACTGTATGCTCCGCATATGTCTGTGCATTACTTCCTGTTTCTAAAGGGTAATAAAATAAATTATCATTAGTCTTGCACTGGCTGGTGATGATAGTGTGCCACAAAAATAAGAATATGATGAACTTCTAAGAGGATAAAAAAGTGTATCTATTCTAACTCTGTAGATGAAACTTTTTACAAAAAGAATTTTCTAATAGCCCAAATTAGAGACTGATTGTAGATGAAATCTTAGTAGCTGTGTGACTCTACTGTGTGACTCTTAGCCACTTAGTAGCTGTGTGACTCTAGGCAAGCTACTCTGCTTCAGTCATCTCATCAGTACAAACGGGAACACTACAACTCACCCCCAATGTTCTTGGGAGTATAAATGAGAGTAACATAGGTAAAGAAGTTAGCATAATGCCTAGCACATAGTAAGTACTTATTATTATAATTATAAATGCAACCACCAAAATTACCTTTCAAATTAGCTGACAAAATATATTAAATTTTATTTTTCCTCTAGAAGCTAAACTAAACCCGTGAGATCAGGACTGTGTTAATTTTTCTCACTGTTATATTCTGAAGTTTTTTTTTTTTTTTTTTTTAAAGATTTTATTTATTTACTTGAGAGAGAGACAGTGAGATAGAGCATTAACGAGGAGAAGGTCAGAGAGAGAAGCAGACTCCCCATGGAGCTGGGAGCCTGATGCGGGATTCGATCCCAGGACTCCAGGATCATGACCTGAGCCGAAGGCAGTCGTCCAACCAACTGAGCCACCCAGGTGTCCCTATTCTGAAGTTTTATACACAAATAAAATATTAGTCAAATATATGAACAATTAGAGGATTTAATTCCACATCATCAGTAAATCTTTACTATGTAAAGTTATGTACCTTCATCCTTCATGTTTCGATCTATCTGCGGACCAGCATTCCTTTCTCGGAATTGTATGCCCTGCATATGTCTCTGCATTATTTCCTGTATTACTTCAAACAATGGTTGATCCTGTTTGAGACATAATGGATATTAATTCTGTTAGAAATTACATTTTTCTTACCTTCTCTCAAATCCCACAACTGATTTTCTGAAACATATATTTTCTGGGGAAGAAATGGGGGTCACGGGTGAGACTGGGGAAAGAAGGAGCTCTTATACACCAAATCGTAGAATCAGCCTTTGGCATATGAATATTTAACATATTGTAGTTTTGACTATTCATGTCTGTGACATGAAATCGTTTGTAATTTTGCTGACACACAAAAATGATTCTTGTGAATTTGTGTAATTTCTATTAGAACGAATTGTGTAGCTAATAAATGTATCTATCTTATACAGAGATCTAAACTTTCAATCAGCATTGCTGTTCTTACTCATTCACATATATAGTCAGGGGGGTAAATTACACACTAAAATGATACTTTAGGTAAAAACTTTTTTTGAAAGATGTTCTTTGAATATCTCATGATAGAAACATCATGGGGACACAGACCTCTGCTAACTCTAAGGTGGTTTAGAAGGCCTCCACAGTCACACACCAAACAAATTATAATATAAAGGTAGATCAGAAGTGGCAAAAGTACAGTATCATTGTACATTATTGACTGGGAAGAAAACCACTCAAAATGTTTATTTATTCTTCACTGTTTATAACATAGCCTCTGGACTCCCTGGATTGGTGATCAGGCTCTCCACAATTTGGTTCACCCTTTCCCACCTACTCTTACTACCCAGCAGGTACCCTCCATAAAAAGCCAAATCAGACCAAGCAGTATGTCCTAAACTGTGCTTTGGTCCACCCTGCACTTTATTTTTCCTTTCATCTCTGAAGTCTTCCCACACCTTCCTTCATTTCTGCTAAAATCCCACTTACCTTTTAAGGTTCAGTTTAGGTGAAATTTTAGCTACTTAATGAAGTCCTCCCTGAGAACCATCTACTAGATTATCTCTCTCCCTTTTATGCACAGCATTTCTCATGCACTTCCTTTCACAATGGCCATATTAGGTACATATCATATCTTCTATCATGTTGCAAGTTCTTTAAGCAAGAAGCAAGTCTTATCTGCTCAGAGAACTAGCAGGTGCCAAACATATACCATTGCTTGAAGAATTTTTCAGATTTGGATTCTTTATTACATACATTTTTATATTAGAGGCTTAGTTATTTTTCAGGAAAAAAAAAAATTGTTTGAAGAGGATTTTTACCAGTGTGCCGGCAGACAAAGGAACAGAATCATCTGTAGGATACATTCTGGAAACTGGGCACTTGAGAATGTCTAGGCCATTTGGAACCATTTTACAGTAATCCTGAATACACTGTAGCCACCACCACACAGCATCCCGGCAATTGTATCTGGCATAAGTTCCTTCACCCAGGAGATTAGGAATGAGACCGTGTCTCAGGGTACCAGCAAATGCTAAAATAATATTCCTAAAACAACAGAATTAAGTGGATCATTTGACATGAAAACAATCACTTAAAAGATTTAAGTCCCTTTTTGTGACTATTATTTCAGAGGTATTTTCTCTCTTGTCCCTATTTCTTTGAATTTTCATGTACAAATGAAATAATATGAGAGATTAAGCACTGAATTAAAAGCCTGAAACCTTGATCCTAGCCCTGGCTTTTTCCTCTGACAATCTGTGTGGCTTACCCTCTCTGGGATAGTTTTTTCATTTGCGGACTTAGGTATTGGACTGGGTGGCTTTTAGGGTCCGTTACAGCTCTAGAGTCTACTTCTGAAATCTGCAGTATTTCAAAATTGAAGTAAATGCGACATGAACTGTATTATTTTAAATCAGAAGCAAATACATAAGAAAATAAATGGGTAAAAGCTGACCTTGGAAACCATGATTTATTTCCAAAAACTGGTAGAGAATATTTAATCTTTTAAAGTACTATTGTACCATCGTATACCAAATGACAACTTCATAAGATGGAACAGCATTTCTAAAAGGGGCATGAAAGTAAGACTAGGGTTTAAAACCTAGCATTGCCATCTGTATGATCTAGGAAAAGTCATTTAAAATGTCCAGGCTTCAGTGCTTTTGGTTAAACAATTTAGAAATTTAATTAATTTTGTGTCCCAGTTTAATGCCCACCTCTTCAGTAACAGTGCAGTTATTTGTATTCTGCAGTACAAGTGTTAATAGGGATAGTGACACTTCAATTAAGAAAAGGTCAGAATGCAACAATCGTAACCATCCAGAACAATGTCATACACTTGAAATTTGAATAAAAAGACCTCTGTCCATGAATATCTCTGCAGAAGGAGGAAGTAGAACTCTCTGTGGTACCGACAGCCTTGTGCCGGCCAAAAATGGCTTTCCTACATGCTTCAACCTACTTTTTAGGTAGCCATGGCCAGATCACTAGATTCTAAGGCAAGAAGGTGAATGGAACTGATGTATGTTAAGTGCATGAAACAGGTGTATTTTCCCCACTCTCTTTCCCTCTCTGCGAGCTGGCTGGAGAGTAGTAATCGGAAGCCCTAGGAGATGTTTGATTCTCAAGAAGAAGGAGCCTATATCTTTGAATCATTATGTGGGAAGCCGGCTCCTGAACACCCACATAGAACCAGAAGCAAGAAATAAATTTCATTTGTGAAAAACCATTGAAATGTAAGAATTTATAATTTATAGCACCTAGCACTACCTTAACAAATACATTATCTCTCAGAATCATCCAAGTCAGTGTTGGCAAACTTTTTCTGCAAAGGATCAGACAGTAAATATTTTAGGCTTTGTTGGCCACATATACTGTCCCAGTCATGCATCCTTCTTCTTTTTTAAATGACTCTTTAAAACATTAAAAACTGTTCTTTCCTCCCAGGTCATACAAAACAGGTGATAGGCCATATTTCTCTGACCCCTGATCTAGATAGTTATATGTAAAATTAAAAAGCAGAAATTGTTGATGGTATACAGAAATGATAATTGGGAGCCAAGATAACAAGGAAAATAATAACAATGATTTATATATTATGATTTACATTTATATATGATGATTTATATATAATTTATATGTAATGATTTGCATTTATGTAATGCTTAGTATGTGACAGATGTTGTTCTAGACACTATATCTGTATTAGTTCATTGAATCCTCACTAGGGATGCCTGGCTGACTCAGTTGGTGGGGCATGTGACTCTTGATCTCAGAGATGTAGATTTGAGCCCCAAATCTACATCTCTGAAGGAATGTACTCTGAAGAGATTACTTAAAATCTTTTCTTAGAAAAATATTTTATTTATTTGAGAGAGATAGCAAACGCACACTTGTGAGTGAGCATGAACAGGGGAAGGGCAGAGGGATGAGAAAACTCCCCACTGAGCATGAAGCCCTACACAGGGCTTGATCCCAGGATACTGAGATCATATCTAAGCTGAAGTCAGATGCTAAAATGGACTGAGCCACCCAGGCATCACCCAAAAATAAAATCTTAAAAAGAAACCCTTAGAAAAACCCTGTAATTTAAGTACTATCACCATTTTACAGAGTACAAAGAGAATAAATAATGTATTAGTTGGTAATTTGGAACCAGGATTAGAATGTGGCATCTGGCCCAAACCCAAGTTCTTAACCACTATACTGGCTGAATCCTAATGTTCCATGTTCTACTTCTTAATCACAGTTATTTAGAAACATTTAAGGAAGAAGCAAACAGCCTCCCAAATTTCTATAACCCCACAATGGTCTCTTAAGTGAATAAGAAAAGGTCTTCTTATATTAGGTAATAGGGAAGAATGTAATATATTTCAGATGTCCACTTAGAAATCTTCAATCTAAAAAAGAAATTTTCAATTTTAAAAAGACCCAAACCGGAACTTTTGTCATTTGAAGAGGGAAACTTCAGGTTTTTCGAATGACATCAAAACAGGTATCATTTAAATGCTTTTTCTGCTGAAAGTTTTAACTTGCAGAGCAGTGCTGTCAAACTTTTGCCTTGGGCTGCTGAAGATCACCTGGAGCCCTCGTAGAAACACAAATTTCCATCTGCTATTCTACCCTCCCCATCTCCACATTCAGAGCTCCAGCATAAGGACCAAGAATTTGCATTTCTAGCAAGTTCTCAGGTGATGGTGACTGCTGATCTGTGGTACTGATTTGTGCTGATTTGAGTGGCACTGCTGTACAGCCTCTCTTTTCTACCTTTGACAATTTCATTCATATTATTGTGACATAAGAAAACATTATTTTAAGACTAAAAGACACAACTGGAGGTTACAAGGCCTGACAACACATAGAGGAAAACCTGATACTATAATTCTTTCTACACGACTCAGCCTTCTTTATAGAAGGGAAAAATGATAAAAATTCAAATTTTACCCAAAAGTTCATCTGAGTTCTTATACTCAATTCGGGCATAGAAATTTTACTCTTTAGTGAGTGATGTTAGTAACATGATTACACACTTTTTATTTTTACTGAGATCAATTAGCAAATGCTGACGATAATTTGACCTATAAATGAAGGACTAGAACTTAATAACATCAAAGATATCCACTCCTTTGAAATTCTACGATCTTATTAAATAAACATACTAAAAAAAAACTACTTAAGGAAAACATACCTCCTAAATGTTATGAATAGATGGCAAGAAGGAAAGTTTGAAGAGCATGTGAAAAACATTTACACATAAACTTGCATTGCAACTTTTTAGAGATCTCCTACCTGGCCTCTACATAGCGTCCAGTAATCAGCAGTAGACCTCTCAGTGCAATAAACGTATCCCTTCCCCAGCAGCGGAAAATACCAGAAGAAAAATGAGGTAAGCCTAATAGAAAATACAACAAAGTAATACGTTAATCTTAATAATACACACAGGCCTATGAACTCCATTACTGTAGGCCAGTCCCCCTAAGGCAGGGGGACAAGAATGAGGAGTCGGCAAGCCCTCTAAAATTATCTGTAAAATGTATGACTATACCTATGTCAACATTTCTGTGATGAGTTTCCATGTTCTTTTTTTTTTAAGATTTTATGTCTTTATTTTTGAGAGAGAGAGAGAGCAAGAGCAGAGGGGATGGGCAGAGGGAGAGGGAAAAGCAGACTCCCTACTGACAGGAAGCCAGGCAGGGCTTGATCCCAGGACCCCCCAGGATCATGACCTGAGCAGAAGCCGGATGCTAAGCCCACTGAGCCACCCAGGCGCCCAGAGGTTCCTTATTCTTATTTTTTCCTTTTTATTCTTATTACATTCTTAAAGGAATCTGTGACCTCAAAGGAATTAAGAGTCAGGGGCAGAGAGGGGTGCTTATCTAAATGGATTAGAATGTGAGTCTTTAAACACAGATAAACTTTCTTTTGATAAATTAAGGGTTGAAATCAGAGATCTAATATTTAACATATAAACAAACACTTAATACAATATTAATGGTATATATATTTTCAGTGACACAAGTGGGAATGGTTACTAAAGCATAAAGTATACTCTCCAGATATAAGAGTGGAAGAGCTCAAGAGAGAGAGAGCTGTGCCATGTAACACTAATGATATATTTGAAAAGATTCTACCTGCAATTAGAGGCAACAAATTAAATATGAAATGATGATCTTAATGATACATAACTGAACATGTTTATTAATTTATCAGTCTAGATTCAAACTTTAATACCAAATTTCTCATTAATTCAAAACTACTTAAAAGTGTTACAGGGGTGCCTGGGTGGTTCAGTCAGTGAAGCATCTGCCTTTGGCTCAAGTTATAATCTTGGGGTCCTGGGATTGGGCCCCCCATCAGGCTCCTTACTCAGCAGGGCATTTGTTTCTCTCTTTCCCTCTGCCCCTCCCCCTACTTGTGCTCATGCTCTCTCCCTCTCAAATAAATAAAAAAAAAAGTGTTACAGTTTGTTGGCCAGGTTTTACAAAAGAAAATAGAGATTTCAGGTACCAAATAACTTGAACATTCTATGTAAATGTAGCCATTATGCACAAAATAAAATAGGGTGATTGATGGATAGAATCTAAAAATTTTTAATTAACATATACTGTATTATTTGCTTCAGGGCTACAAGTCTGTGAATCATCAGTCTTACACAATTCATAGCACTCACTATAGCATATAACCTCCCCAATGTCCATAACCCAGCCACCCTACCCTTTTAGCTCCAACCCTCAGCAACCCTCAGTTTGTTTCCTGAGATTAAGAGTCTCTTATGGTTGTCTCCCTCCCCAGTCCCATCTTGTTTCATAAAATCTAAAATTTTACTTCTATACTGAGTTTAGTTTCTTATAAAACATGTCAAGAATACACCGTTACCTTTATTTGTACTAAAAACAATAATCAGTAGGAAAGTAAAGGAAATCAGCACTCTACTCAAAAAAGAAATATGCTAAAGCAAAAATATAACACATATTTCAGGAAGGGAAAACTAAAGTCTTAAGTGAAATGTATGCAGTATCCATTCATAACTATCTTCTAAGCATTTAACACTATTTGACATTATCTTGTTTTCTTGTTTTCTGGTTTGTTGCATGAGTAACTGTCTTTCCCTAGAAGAAAATAGGATTCACAGTTACAGAAATCTTATCTGGCTTATTTACTAATCTATCACTGACAATTGTTAACTGATATATAATATATATATATAAATTTACTGAATGAATGAAATAAAAGGCTAATTATAAAAGATAAATTGAGAGGAAAAAGATTTGACTACAACAAAAGAACATTTTGGCCATTTAAGTTTCTACTAATTGGGTCTTTACCTTTTTTGGAGCAGACATTTTTTCTAAGAAGGATCAGAATTAAAGGTAACATCAGACACTTCTTTCCTAAACTGTCTCCAAAATAATGGTATAAAATTTCCCTAAACACTTTGTGCATTATTTATACATAGTTGATTATATATATATATATATATATATATATATAGGTTTATATATAGTTGATGGTTATAACTTTGATGACGATGAGGACAGTAGTTGACATATACACGACTCTATGCCATGTAGACTTCCTGGTACTTTAACTCATTTAACACCTTGTATGAAATATGAGTATAGATAGATTCAAGGGTGATTTTTGAGTTGATATATCCCAAAGTACAGTCAGTTCGTCTTAAGATTTCAAAACTATAAAATCTCTAGCACTGATATGTGGAAATGTTTGCATTAACTTTTGACCTCTAAGAGTATATGACTTATAGATCACATATTTTGTGAGTGATTTCTACCTTGTCATTTATTATACAAGTTTATAATTATAATTTTTTATGCTACTATTACCAAAGGCTTGATATTCATTTTAAAATGAACCCCCCAAAACCTGTCTTCAAATATGTGCAGTTCTATACTTTGTTGGTATGGAGTGTACAGAACACTTCATTGGGATACTGGAAGAAAATATAAAAACTCCTATTTATATTTATCCATTTATCTTTATAGTTTCTATACCTGATTTATCTTTATAGTTTCTGTACCTGATTATAAGTATATTGAGTATCATATCTTCTATCAATATATCATTTATGATATCAGTATATCAGTGTACTTATTTTGGGAGTGCTTAACGATAGCAGTGAATAATCAAGAATGTTGAGATCACTATTTTGTGTAATAGGCTTCTAAGCAGCAGGCTTTAAAACCAAATTCTGCACATCAATTTTCTTTCCACAATGGTACAGTTCAGTTTCATGAGAATCTTCATGGATTCATAGGGGAAATATAAGTACCAGGAGAAGATGAAATAGTTGAATGAAAATCTAAAACATAATTATGTAATAAAATATAATCATTCTAAATGAAAAGTTAATTTCTTTTTTAATTGTCAGATCTAAGTCTTTTTTCTTGATGTGGGTAGATGCAAATTTAAGAGGAAATCACATAAATACTATTACTTTCATCTTGCAATTTGGTAATTTTCAGTTTAGTTTGGAAAGTTCTAAATTCAGTGGCCTTAAATGTCAAGGAATCTATAAAATCTAAGGAATGTTAAGAAATCTATTCTTAGATTTGTTACCTGATTCAAGTTTTAACATTACTTGCAGGAAAGGATGCCAAAAAATATAGTTGAAAGCATTTGACTGCAATTAGACACATAATAAAAAATTATTTGACACTTGTTTTGTGTTTTGTAACACAAACCAAAACAAAGAGGATCTTTCTCTTATCTCTTGGTAATTTACAAGATTGAGTTCATTTTTTAAATTGGGAAAAAAGTATAATATAAAAGGGTAGTAAAATAAATATGATAAAAAAAAATACAAAATGTCAAGAGTCAGGAAAAAAAAAAGTGCATAAGGATTGACCAGCCACAATGAAAAACATACATAAATAAATGCCTGTTGTACAGTATTAATTAAATAGTAAGCACAAATATTAGTTCTACAAGTAGATATGAAATTTTATTAAGCAGTCACATAAAATCTTGGATAACATCATGTCTTTTTCTAAAAATAGTGATTTCCCCATAACTTTTCCTCCTTGAATAATATTGACTGACACATTTTAACCTGTATGTAATTTCTTACCTGCAGCTAGAGACACACAACACTGCTCCTTTTCTTTTGTGATCTCATTTAGCCTGTATGGTACATCCATAAGTGAAGGTGAAAGAAGTGGCAGAGAAGGGCACTTTCCTACTCCACACATCTGCACTGATCCCAGTGAAAGGTGTTTCACAAAGGTAGAGCCATTCTGAACAAAGCTGTAACAAAGTAGCTGAATTTAAAATACAATTTGTAGAAATACAAAATTTTTTATTACTTATTTACTTAAAAAGTTTTATTGTGGTAAGAACACTTAACTTGAAATCTACTCTCTTAATAGATTTTTAATTGTACAATTCAATGATGATACTGTTATTTACAAGCACAATGTTACACAGCAGACCCATTGTTTCAAAAATTTTTAGTAGTATCATTTTAATTTGATTCTTTCCTTCAACTAGTCTCTCTACCAGATGTGTAACAATGGTAATACTGGCTGAAAATATTTCAGTTTAATTAGATTTCAGAACTGCTTTCATTTCACCCAATATTATGGCTGGTTTTAAGTTTAAGGCCTACTGTGCAACAAATGGAAGGGCTGAACCTTTTTTTCAAATATTTTATTTATTTATTTGCAAGCTGGGTGAGGGGCAGAGGAAGAAGCAGACTTCCTGCCAAACAGGGAGCCCAAATTGGGACTAGATCCTGGGACTTGGGGATCATGACCTGAGCCAAAAGCAGACGTTTAACTGACTGAGCCACCCAGGCACCCTGAAGTTTTGTTCTTTCTAAAATTATTCCCAAATCAGTTTGGTGACTCTTCAGTGGTTCATTCAGATCTTTAATTTCATTTTAGGGAAATTTATCACTAAAGGCAAATTTCGCTCATAGTAATAGAATAATTTTTCTCTTAATGAAAAATTAGGAAAAAAAACTGTACGCATATTCTAAAAATCATATTTGTTAACAAGTCAAAGAATAAATAGAAGCAAATAATATGAAACAATTAAATTTTCCCATGAACATGAGTTCTTAGCTTTACTGAACAGATTTTAATACTTATGTTTGTTTTTGTATGCTCCAAATAAAAGGATGCAAATACTATCCACTTACAAACTTTCTCAACTCTATGAATCTATGACAGTTCTTTATGCTTTGGTCTTTAAAGAGTATGTAAACTGACTATATATGGTTTCAACACAAACATGCCTATTTACTCAAGCTTTGTTGGATATACCTTGACATCTGCTTCCATGCTATATCCAGAAGAGTGGTGTATGCACCAATTAATATAGCATCAAAGTAACATGGGATGAGATAACGTGGGATCTGCTTCAGGTAGAAGAACATAGCCTGCAACCATTTACCAACCTATTATAAAAATAATTTTAAAAGTTATTTTGGTGTGAATAGCCAAACTATGGAAAGAACCTAGATGTCCATGAACAGAAGAATGGATAAAGAAGATGTGGTATATATACACAATGGAATACTATGTAGCCATCAAAACCCCCTGAAATCTTGCCATTTGCAATGCCATGGATGGAACTAGAGGGTATTATGCTAAGCGAAATAAGTCAATCAGAGAAAGACAATTATTATATGATCTCTCTGATATGAGGAATTTGTGAGGCAGGGTGGGGGGGTTGTCGGGGGCAGGGAGGGAAAAAAATGAAACAAGATGGGATTGGGAGGGAGATAAACCATAAAAGACTCTTTATCTCAGGAAACAAACTGAGGGTTGCTGAGGGGTTGGTGGGGGGGGATAGGGTAGCTGGGTTATGGACATTGGGGAGGGTATGTGCTATGGTGAGTGCTGTGAATTGTGTAAGACTGATGATTCACAGACCTGTAGCCCTGAAGCAAATAATACACTACATGTTAATTTAAAAAAAAAGTTAATTTGGTGTGTTTACAGGCTAGGTGCATTTTAAGAGGTCAATCCAAACATGCAGCTCTACTATCTAGTAATCAACCAGCTTTCCATTTGTTAAAATGGGAAGATGATGAAGAAGGGAGGAGAGGAGGAGTTTTCAGGTTAGAAAACTATGTTAATTTTATATACACCATAGTAATATAGTTTTTATTGTTTTCTTGTTTTATGAACTAGAATAGACTTTTACTTACTTCAGCAATAGTTCCTGATCGTGAAATAAGTCGGTTACTGACATAATCAATCATCCAATCTCCAGATCTCAAATTATCACAAAAGGGATGTCCCAAGTCATTCTTCGGTCTTATTTCTGCCAAGACGGACATTAATCCTGAAAATTCATAGAAATATCATGCTGTTATTGGCAAAGGCAATTTGTTCCCATAGCCTGGGCTACTGCTGTCTCTTAGTTATATGGGATGAACACATATAGAGGTAGACATAGGGGCTGTTAAGACCACAATTGCACTTCCCACGGTTGGAGATATGTGTGGCCACATATCTTTGCCCTGAGATACAAAGACATACTGAAGGAGACTACTGTCGCAGGAGCTATGTAGAGCTTTCCAAGATTCCTAACTTCTGAGACTTGTCTTGTTCTTCTGAATTTAAATATTGTAATATTCAAAGGCAACTAATTGGCATAGTTTCCACCCAGCCCTTAGGCATTGGGGGGAAAATTGATTAAGTCTGTATCTTCTCATGTTAAAAAGTGGTGGAATCATTAATATTCAGGCAATCACAGGAGTGGTTTCAGAGAGAGCAAGAGCATCTCTGGTGATAATAGGCCTGCTTCGGAAAGGATCTTTGAATTATAACAAGAGGGAGTTGGAACTAAACAAGCTACCAAGGTGAAGTATATGAGCATATTCTTAAGTAATATTCAAGCAGAAACATTAGAATTTCTATGCATACACAGCAGTTTCTGTTATTTCAATGATGGAACAATAGTACTTCTTTCATTACCCAATAATGTAATAATTTCCACATTAAAAATATTACATTAATAGCCTCACCAAGTTCATTTTGACTAATTTTATTTATATATTTAGGATTTAATTTTACTTTGTATATAGCATGTCTTAAGAAATGATAAATATATAAATTTAAGATGTAGTTCTTTCTCTCAAGAGGCTTACAACCTTCTTTGGGAAACAAAGCATAAAACATAAAAAAACTAGAAAACAAGACAATATAAAAAATAATGCTCCACTTTTGCTCTAACTTTTTAAAAAAATAGTTTATTTATTTATTTGACAGACGGAGATCACAAGTAGGAGATCACAAGTAGACAGATGTAGATCAGAAGCAGGCAGAGAGAGGTGGAAGCAGGCTCCCTGTTGAGCAGGACCCGGGGATCATGACCTGAGCCAAAGGCAGAGGCTTTAACCGACTGAGCTATCCAGGCACCCCTGCTCTAGCATTTTTGAAGGCAAATATAGCTCAGTAAATATAAGTTTCACTTGTTGAATAACGGTGACATGATGAAGCAGCATTTTAGAAAAAGAGATCTGATCAATGGAATGGAATGTTCTGTGGAAGAGGTAACAAGAAATTTGAAAACTGGTTACTTGGTTTTGCAGACAGGACTTAGTCTTTGAATAGGGTATTAACTGCGAAAATAAAAGAATATGGTATACTCTAGAGAACACAGAAAAAATTCAGTCACAATCACTGATTGAATACAGAAGATAAAAGGGACAGATCCAAAAACAGATTCCTGGATTCCAACATGACTTTTTATTATAAAAAGTAGAGAAGAGGAGAAGGGGGATTTTGTTTAGGGGAGAGAAAGTTAATGAAGTTAAGTCTGACTTAATTGGATGTTGCTATTAAGAGTCTGCTAGAAATATCCAGTGGAACACTGGAAATACTAAACTGTCAGAGAAAAAAAGGGATTGATACAAAGTAAAAAGTAAATCAGGAGAGAGTTAGTAAAGAACTAGACTTAACTTTAAGAAAGAAAAGAAGTTCAGAACAGTGCGGTTTTTTCAGTCAGGGAGCAGAAGGAATTCAACAGCTCAGGGTGAAAATGGAGTAAGTAGCTGTCTAGGACTGGTAACATATACATTTCTCTATTTTGCACACCACAAAACATTTTTTGTTGAAAATGAGACTGTTTTAGAAAAAAAAATGTCAAAAGCACCAAAGTCTAGAAGAAAGTTACTGGGAGCTTTGTTATGTGCTTGGGTTTGTAGAAAGTACAAAAGCTAAAAAACAAGAATGCAAAAAAGGCAAACATTGTTCTTTCTCAAGGTGTAATTTAGTTAGTGGGGTCTTAAGGCTAACAATTATCAAGCACTAACTATGAACTGAGCATTGTCTAAGTGCTTTGCATGTATTAAGTCACTTAGTCCTTGTGGTAGGCACTATTACTGTTTCCATTTTACAGATGAGAAAATTGGGCCATGCAGAGTTTACTCCAAGGTTATAAAGCTAGTGAGTGTAACGCAGGGAATCTAGAGCCCATTCTTAACCACAACAATAAATATTCACAAAACACTGTACTAGTTAGTAAAATATCTTCCAAGTAAGATGGTGTAGCAAGTAAGAGGCATAGTAAATTAATGCAATGGGTATCCAGGGGGACTAAGATCTTACCGTGAAAAATAATAGTTAAAGGAATGTTTTGTGGAAGATGTAAGAGTCAAACTCATCCTTAAAGATCGATTAGATGGACAGAGAAAATGAGTTGCAAAGGAGGCATGATATGTGGAATATTACATGAACTAGGAATACATGTGTGATCAGCCACATTTCCTAGATAAAATCCAAGAAAATATTTCCAACCAGCTGGGTTAAACTGAAAATTAAATATTTAGATCCTATGTCCTGTCTCACAACTACTCTAACTACATAATGTTTTACTATAAGTTCTCTTTTTGGATAAAACAAATATGCAATGAAACAAAGTTTTTGATTAGATGAAAAAGGAAGATGAATGTATTATATTTACAACCTATACCATTTGGGGCCCAAATAAATAAATGTTCTCATTTAGTCTTCAAAAAAGCCTATGTGAGGTTCATTTTATATTTCATTACCGAATACAAATCAACAAATTCACTATTTGTATAAACAAATAAAAATACATCTTTTAAGCCTAAAAAAAAAGCCTATCAATTATACAATACTATTCACATCTTATAAAGGCAGAAATGGGCACAGAGAGGTTAAGTTACTGGCTGGAGGTCAATGAATGAGTGGGTGACAGGGCCACAATCTGAACCCAAACAGTTGGGTTCTAAGCCCACCCTTTAATTCTATAAAGAAGATATCATATGACCATAAAAAACTCCCCAAAACACAAAAGCTTAACTATCCTTGTATTTGCTTACCTTGAAGACCTGCATATTTAAGAGATGACCAGTTTGGTATGTCATAACAGCCTCCACCATCCTCTTGTTCTTCGGCCTCACATCGGTAAAGTACCTGATTCAGCTCAGCCAAAGTTAATTTTGAGGCAATGCTAAGAAGTGGAAAATAAAGAGAACTGGTAAATACAGGAAAATGCTATCAATAAAGAAGAAAATCTGAATCATAACCATAAAATACCTTAACAATATATGTTTTAGTACCTCAGCACTATAATATACATTAAAAACAATATATGTTATAAATAATAATTAAAGGATAAAACATGCTAAAGATTCAGTTAGAAGTAACATTTCTTCCAAGCCAAGAAATACAAATCAATTGCCAAATTTTATTACTTGGAAGTATCCTGGAAAAATATTTTGGTTGCTACAACCTTTTTCTCACAAATTTGCTTTTTTATTTTTCTTTTTTTAAAGATTTTATTTATTTAGTTGACAGAGAGAGAGAGACCACAAGTAGGCAGAGAGGCAGGCAGAGAGAGAGGGGGAAGCAGGCTCCCCACTGAGCAGAGAGCTCAATGTTGAGCTTGATCCCAGGACCCTGAGATCATGACCTGAGCTGAAGGCAGAGGCTTAACACACTGAGCCACCCAATTGCCCCACAAATTTGCTTTTTTAATCTTTCTTGATGGGCTTGGTTTTTTTCTCTTCTTTATATTCTTTTAAGTAGGACATCAATAACATTTTTATGCCAATTATCCTAAAATTGAAATACTTGTCAAGGACCAGCAAAGGGATAATCAAAATTCATAGTTAACTACCTTAGAAATCATGTAGTATTTCTCTCCTCTCTTAAGATGGCACTGCCCTTTAGCTTGGTTATTCAAGAAACCAAGATTTTCTTAGCTAAGGATGATTCTTGATAATGGTCAGAAAGAGGTGTCTGTCATGGCTTTGATTTCTCCTTGGTCCGGGTAGCAGTGAAACTGTGTAACTGACCACACTTGAATACAACAAAACCTTACCTTTTTAAAAAAATAATTCTAGCTGTTCCAGTCATTTCATTCTACAGAACTGAATACATATCCTCTTGAATTTTATGTGAAAATATAACCTCTTAAATGTACTTCCTTCTTTCTCTTTTAGTTCTGTCTCAACTGAGAAAATTATGGTTGGCTGGGCTTTGTTCCCTGTTTCTGCCAGACTCTGTCCTCATTGTTGGGACAGACTCTTCCTTCATCCACTATTTGTGAGTCAAGTTTGAGCAAATCAATCAGCAGTCTCAGTACCAACTCCATTCTAGGCAAATGCTTTCTGACACATAGCCAGTGAACTTGCATATGAATTACCTGGGGAGCTTATTAAGATACAGATTTCTTGGCCTTACCCTGATAATCTGAGTAGGTCTGAGGATGAATATGCATTTTATAAGCATGCCACAGAAACATAAAACAGCTTCATCACAGATATTTTTATTTTCATTTCATTGCATTTTATTTTTTTGAATATTTTATTTATTGATTTGACGGAGAGAGACACAGCAAGAGAGGGAACACAAGCAGGGGGAGTGGGAGTAGAAGTAGACTCCCTCCTGAGCAGGACTTGATGCGGGGCTCGATCCCAGGACCCTGGAATCAGGGCTTGAGCCAAAGGCAGACGCTTAATGAGTGAGCCACCCAGGCGCCCCACCACAGATATTTTTAGAATGCAAATACTTTTCTAATAGTTTGAGTTGAACTGAAATCCTTAAAGATAAAAGCTCTTATAAAAACAAAAAGTTGAACACAATAAAAAAATGGGTTAGTACATAAAATGCTATTTCACTGGATAAATACACAGCCAATGAACAACAAAAAATTTAACTTGGGGCACCTGGCTGGCTCAGTGGGACAAACATGTGACTCTTGACTTCAGAGTCATGAGTTTAGGCCCCACGTTGGGTGTGGAGCTTACTTCAAAAAAATAAATATTTTAAAAAATGATGTGGAAGGAATATAGCATATGCAACTTAGCCTCAGTTCAGAATTGTGTGCACATGTGTGTGTATAGAGATGCATGTGTGCATGTGTGTGTTTGCTCATATCTATAGCTACATATAGAGAGTGCATGAGTGTGAGAGTGCACATGCAAGCACACATACAAATGATAAAGCAACAGGACATGTGAACAACAGAAGATGCTAATATGACTACTGGTTCTTGGACCACTATCTGAGTAGCCTGGACATAGAGGACCCTTAAAACTGCTTAAATCAGGCTTGCAGTAACTTACCAGTTATTAAAGTGGCAAATCTTCATAAACTAAGCTGTACTTACAAAGCAAAAGGAGTTTTTAATATAGGATCTGAGTTGTCAACAGCAAGGCTTCCAGATTTAAAGTGAGGACTGAACTGTGTCAGATGATTTCGAAGAATTCCAACAGCAACTTGTGCATGTGGATCAAGACTAACTCTGAAAACGTTAATTTAAAAAATGGTTACTTTTTAGGAATCATTTATTCAAAATTAACAGAATATGTCATCTATTTTACAAGCAAAGTCAACAGTTTGAACTCCAACATACCTGAATATAATAACACTTCCTGGAGACAAATTTTCAAATTCTATTTCTTGAATATATTCATTGGGTCCTTTTGTGGCAACTCCAGCTTGTTTAACAATTTTACTTTCACTAAGCTTGAAAAAAATCGTATAAAACCATTCAATCAATAATTCTAATGTCTTTAAGACATTAAACATGGTAGTAAGATGAGAGTCCCAAATACCTGAATATGTTCTCTAATTTCTACTGTGATGTTTGGCATTCCATTGATCGCATGCTCATCCTTCTGATAAGGTTTTGTATTTCTCTCAACAGTTCTGGCTTCAAGAACTACTTCTTCAATTTTGCCTACGAATAAATAAAAATATTAATGAAATTTCACATTAAACCATCTGGAATTAGGAAGTGCTAATTCAATTTAATTCATTAAACTTAGAGTTGAGTATGAAATAGCAGTCTGAGAGTAGATCATTCTACCCAAGATGCATTTTTTACTCAATGCTTTGTTCTTAAAATTATAAATTAACAAAGACCTCTCTGAAAAAAGATCTTATCAAGTAATAATGGCTTAACTCTCGGGAACAATCTATAACCTTCCTAATTTTGAGCAGAGAGTAAATAAATCCCTTGAAAAATTTATTTTAAAAAATGAAAAATTTCAGAAATACAAAAAGTAGGGAAACATTTTAAAAAGTCAGATCCTATTTACTAGCTGAAGAAAACATTACAAATGTGTACCCTTTCTTTCCCTTCAGAGGTAACAGTCACCTGCAATTTGGCATTCCTAAATCCTGTGCATTTTACTACATATATCTGTTTCCCAAAACAACATACATTATTTTCCATATTTCCAACCTTTATTAGAGTAGATCCAAATTATATATATATATATATATATATATATATATATATATTTCTGCAACTTGCTTTCTATTAAACAACACTATCTTTTAGATTTGTTCACATTGCTACATAAGCTGCAGCTCATGCTGCTGCTCATTTGTTTCAAATGCCAAATAGTATTCCATTGTGTGAATACACCAAATATATTCCTGTTTGCCCGTCTTCTAATGGAACATATGAGAGTTTTTCAGAGATATACCTAGGAGTAGAACTGCTTAGGTTATGTAAAACTTGAATTTTACTATTTAAGTAATTTGAGCCATTAATCTGACAATAAGAAACAGTACCTTTTGATCTAGAAATTCTACTTCTCAAAATAATTACTAAGAAATTATTCAAAAGAAAAAATTATTCCTAGTGTATATTCATTGTTAAACATACTAAAGAATATTAAAGATGGGATACTAATATAATAAAATGTGAAATATTTAACATAATGAAAATCACAATTCTATTACAAAATGGAAATGTTTTAATGAAGACCAATGACCAAAGCAAAACCCGAGATAATATTGTTCACACTGATGGCAACCATGTGAAACTGTATATGTACATTAGCAATAATCAGACAAGATTACTGACTATACACTTGCAAGCAGTTAAAAATAACTAATGAACATTTAACCTTGAAACTATTCAAGTTGAGGGGCGCCTGGGTGGCTCAGTGGGTTAAAGCCTCTGCCTTCGGCTCAGGTCATGATCTCAGGGTCCTGGGATCAAGCCCCCCATTGCATCGGGCTCTCTGCTCAGCAGGGAGCCTGTTTTCTTCTCTCTCTCTGCCTGCCTCTCTGCCTACTTGTAGTCTCTGTCTGTCAAATAAATAAAATCTTAAAAAAAACCCCAACTATTCAAGTTGATAATCTTCAAAAACTGGAGTTTATATATTTAATAACTAGCAACCAATATAGAATATGATGATTTTTATGGGAATCTTCATCCCCTCAATTAATTGCCAGACTTGGACAGTTGCTATATGCACAGGAGAATGTTTTGCTATAAAATATAACAGTAAGGAAGAAATAAAATACACACATCTAGGAAAAAAATCTAGCAATAATAAGGATATGATTTAGGGGTACGTTTTTATTTATTTATTTAAGATTTTATTTATTTATTTGAGACAGAGACAGAGATAACGAGAGAGAGCAGAGAGGGAGCACAAGCAAGGAGGAGAGGGAGAAGCAGACTCCCCACTGAGCTGGGAGCCTGATGTGGGTCTTCCCAGGACCCTGGGAAATTAATTTGGGGTAACTTACATTTTTACTACATGGACAATACCGTTATGGAAATACTCTCAAATATTAACATTTTCTGAGTTGTGAAATAGCTTTATTTTCCTCTTGATTTACTTCCTATTTCCCATTTTGTTTAAAACAAACATATTTCCTTTATACCCAGGAAATACGTATGTACATTCATGTGTTTATATATATGTATATGTATGTATATTTATAGTGTGTCTAACTGTGTACTTGTGTGTGAGCACGTACACACACACACACATATATAAACCAAAGTGGAAAATAGTTTAATATTTAAGGCTTTTCATAATCCATCCTCAATTACCTTCCTAGCCCTCTTGTCACTCCACTATTTTAAGCAAATAGATATTTTCATTAGTCCCCAGATAGTCTTACTAACACCTATTAATATGAATTTTCTTTTTTACATCTTTCAAAAACTATAAAGTTCCACCTCCCTTTAGAAGCCTTTTCTAAACACTCAGTGATTTCTCTCTTTTGTGAACATATAGCAATTATAGTCTCTCCACATCTCTTTTTTGACAATTATAAAACACATCCCAGGGTGCCTGGCTGGCTCAGTTGCTTGAGTGTCTGCCTTCATCTCAGGTTGTGATCCCAGTCTTAATTTCTTTCTTTAAAGTACACTCTATACCCAACATGGGGCTTGAACTCATGTCCCCAAGATCAAGAGTCACATGCTCTACCAACTGAGCCAGCTGGGTGCCCCAAGTTATGCAAAATTTTGAACTCTTTTTCTCAACTACAACCACACCAGTACTGTGTTATAATCACAGTAACATTTTTTGGTTGCATTACCAGGGATGCACATTTGAGGCACTTCTTTGCTGTAAAATGAAGTCTTAGGATTCCTGAAAGCAGTTCTAGACACAGATACAACAGACTGATGAATGCTGGGTGAATGTCTTGTTACTGCCACTATGTCTTCATCAACCTGATCCACATATACCTGAGAAACAGAAAGAGAAAACATGTTAGCATTCAAACTGGAAAAACTTACTCTGAAACTGAACCTTAAGAAACTTACAAAAAGTTAGTTTCTTGCCTGAATGAAACCCTTGGCCCCAAGTTCTTGATGAAGTTTATTGATAGCACATCTGGCTGCAATAATTCCACTTTGGAAATTAACTTCACCTTTATCTGATGGAGATGCTCCAGGATTCCACTTCGTATAAAATCGTTCTTCAGAAACCACTGAAATCTGAACAAAGTTAAAACTCAGCCATGTGTACATTTTAATTATAATGAGATCTTTTAGTAAAAATGCTGAAAGTTGTTGGCCATGTGGATTTAAAAAAAAACACCACCAAGACATACCTGGTGAGGCACTAATTCATCATAGCCTTTAGTACTTCCACTAGCACAACACGCCATGGAAACAATCGTGGTACTTGGCAGAGCATCATATTCTGACCTATGCTAGAAAACAAGAAAAAAAAACCACCAGGGTTTATTTTCCTTCAAATGCAAAGTGCCATCCTATTGCATAATGAAGTAAAGGACAGTTACATAGTTACATACTGTAAGACATTAATTGGCTTTATTTTATTATTTTTTGATATTAATTTGCTTTAGAATTTAACAAAACATTCAAAAGCTATGTACCATAATCACGTATAAATCTAAGACATGATTCTGAAGCATGTGGATATTGCCACTAAATATCGGATCAAAAAATTTATTTTTTCCTTTTTCAAGTTTTATTTAAATTCCAGTCAGTTAACATAGAGCGTAATATTAGTTTCCGGTATAGAATTGAGTGATTCGTCACTTACATACCACATCTAGTGCTCACAAGTGCCCTCCTTAATCCGCCTCACTCATTTAGCCCATCTCCTGCCCTCCTCCCCTCCAGCAACCCTCAGTTTGTTCTCTTCAGTTGAGTCTGTTTTAATTTTTTTCCTCCACTATGTTCATCTGTTATGTTTCTTAAATTCCACACACGAGTTCAGCAAAATAAGTAAATACAAGAAACAGAATAGATGCTTACCACAATGGGACACTCGTTATCGTGGGTAATATCCATAAACAGGGCATGTGCAATAGCTGGCATTAACGGCCTCAGACAGGGCTGAACAAAGGATCCAACAGGTTCTCCTCCATATCTATAAACCAGTCTGCCCTCTTCGTGGCTATTATATGCACTCATTGCCTCTGCAAAGCATTACAGAATATTTTAACTACCTTGATTATTACTGGTCAAGAAGAGGTTAGGTTTCTTATCATGGCTGAGTTTCCAAAAAAAGACCATAAAATATTATCAAAAATAAAACTGCTTTAAACATTTAAACAAATGTCTATTAGTTTAAGTGACCAAAATGTCTTCTCTATAACTGGCCACAGAAATGGCTCATGTAGGTAAAAGGGAACATATGTTGTTTATTAGGATGTTAGCTACATAGGATCTATGGGAAAAAAATCTAAGATTCAATCTTCTATCCAAGTAGGAGATGAAAACTAGATTTGTATATTTTCAAAAACAAAAAAATGCTGTTGTTCATGAGTCATCAATTCATTCTACTCATCTTTCAATTTAAGAGGAGATGTTTTACCCCAGGAAAAGTTTCCACTTTTTTATCAGGAAAAGTGGAAACTTTTCCTGATAAAAACAGACTGAGATAGAGAAAAGTTGGTGTAGAGTATTTAAGAGAACATTAACTATGTTGAAAATTATTAAACATTGTATATAATGCTATTAAATGCCTTTTAATCTACTTATACAAAAACTAAAGTTTTAGATGGGAAATACACATCAACAAGCCTACCTCTTATCAGGGAACTAATGCCCAGTCTAGTAACAAAGATATTGTCCAGCTCTTCGCTTCCTGTGAACAGTTCGGCTACTACATACAAATTGGGTTGCAATTTTCTAGCAGCATCCAACATGTACTGCAAAAAGCACAGTCACAAATGTAACATAAAGAGAAAAGCAAGTGGGGGGTAGGAAAGGAGACAAGACTAGGCATGGATTCAACATGAAAATGTCATGGAACAAGACAAAATGGAAATCCGAGAAGAATTTCCAAATAAATTTAATTGTGCATATGTAAGAAAACATAAAAGGAACACAGGAAACAAGAAAATTCATAAAGAGATTAAAACAGTTAAAAAGGAAGATTAGATTTTGCAAAGATACAGAGACACAAAGGAGGAAAAAGGAAGAAGAAAAATGTTAGTGTCACATTAAAATTATAAACCATAACACTGTGATTCTGCTAGGCTTTCACCCTGTTTTATGTGTGTTTGTTTGTAATACCTCTAACCAGACTATTAATTTGCAGGCTTTCGACTAGGCCATTATTGGTAAATTTCCTGCTGGTGAATCATTTAGCTATTGCAAAGATTAAGTCTAACTACACTAAAAGCCAGATTTTCCTACAAATGATAATCAGCTCTTAATCACAAATCAAACTGGTTCCAATTTTCTTAATATAATGTTTGCACAAAGGTTAATAAAATAATTGAAATTCTGTCAGCTAACAAGTAGGGTCCTAGAAGATTTTGTAACTTAAAAATTAACAAATTGACTTTTAATTTTCTGTTTTGCCACAATGTTGCAATAGTTATATATATATATATATATATATATACACATATATATATGTATATATTTATATAATGCAACAGCTATATAAATATAGCTGTTGCTAAGAGCACAATAAGGAAAAACCTCTGCTTCTACCGCCTTAACTAATGTTCACTAAATTCTTCCATATTAAATCAATTTTTCATCATTGGACTCAAATCATATTCATTATAATACTGCATTAAAATAACAGAAATAGATATTTTCCAGATAAGCATACATTCCCAAAGAACACTAAGTTGTCACTAGGAAGCTATCAAAGATCTTATAAACAGGATGAAAATTGTGTTTATAAAATTGTATTAGATAGAAGATACTGCTATAAATTTCGGCACTGCCTCAGTTTCTATAAAAAGCCCAAAGAGGGATAAACAACCTTTATGTATACAATTACATTTTTATAATCAATAAAAATGGAATCAATGAGGCTAAAGCAAGCTTCAATACACTGTAATGTTAGTGCTTAAATAATAATATGTAACAAGTGACTTCATTGTCTATTAATATATTAAGAGCAATCAGAAAATAATAAGAATAAGATAGATACTTGCATATTATTAAAAGGTTAATATTAATCCTTTAAAAGTTAATAATAAAATATTAAAAATCTTTTAATAATATGCATGGCGATATGGGTATGTATATATCATCAGAGACAATATAATCTATTTCTCTAAATTGAAATAAAAATATAAATGCATTAAACATTTTATAGCCCAGATATCCATAACTACTGCATCAAAAGATTTTGTTAGAATTGTGAAGTTATGCTTAAGTATTAAATACTACCACCAAATCAATGCTGGTCCAACTAGAAAAGAAAACACATACTTGCGTATTTTATTTAAGGAAAGCAAGGAAAGAGTACTACATTTCTTTGCTTAATGCAGATGAATTGTTTTTCTGTACCTCAGCTACATGAAGAGGTGTTGAGTGGCAATTATCAAGACGCACTCCTTGGAAATAAGTTGCAGTTATCTCAGTGTATTTTTTCATGTGTGCCCAGAGAAAAGGACAGTCCTCTGGTTTATTTCCATAGCGTAATTTAACACTGTCTCCCCAGCAAATAAGTTCTCTCCTTAGATAAACGTTTGAGCCTGTTAAGAAAGGAGCTTGCTTTCAACAGTCCGAGAAATAACATGAAAACATTTACTTCAAGGAAACATTGTTTTTTAAAAAAATCGTATTGACTATTTCTATCACAAACCATACACTGGTTAAAATTATGTCTAAAATGGTAGGGTTATTTAAATCTATAAAGTTAAAAAATTAGTATTAATTTATATCTCATACCGATTTTGTTAAAATTTGACCTAGAGTCTCTTCTAAAAATGTGTACTTAGTGTAAAAAAAATCAAGTTGCTTCTTTTAAAGAAAATCAGTAATAGTAATATCACAGGCCCTTTGAAGACAGCATTCTACCAAAAACATTTCTTCTTCAAAGCTTTAGTTATTTATTTGAGAGAGAGATAGACAACATGAGCAAGAGAGGCAGAGGGAGAGGGAGAGAATCTCAAGCAGACTCCCAGCTGAGAGCAGAACCTGATGCGGAGCTCAATCCCATAACCCCGAGATCAGGGCCCACGCTGAAATCAATGGTTGGACACCTAGCCAACTGAGCTACCAAGGTGCACCTCTACCAAAACCATTTAAAGCTGTGTTTCTACCTCATTACGCATTTTGGCAATAGGTTACATTAAATCCATGGCATGCAGTAGAATGCCTTTTTGCATTTAGAATGGAGAAGGAGATAGCATTTAGAAAGGAGAAGGCAGAGATACTTAAACCCAAAGTACATTCTTTAAGAAAAATGAGATTTTGAATTAGAAAAAGACTTCTCATTCAAAAAGACTTCTAAATGTTGAAAAACATATTGATAGGTGCCCAGCAAAATTCTGTCTGACAAAGAAATAGTTGTAGAAAAATAAAATGCTGGGAGTGAAAGGGAAACCGAAAATTAGTTTTTAGTGTAATTGCTATTCAAATACCTTAATACCCCCTGGCTAATGAATGAAAATATTTCTTATGGCAATATAATTGTAATAGCATGGTCTTGTATGTATTTTTAAAAATGCAATAGGTTAAATTTTTAACCATATAAAATCTTATTTAGAACCATTATATAAAATAGATAAAAGCCATTCTGGTTGAGCATATAAAGACTAGGAGGGGAAAATGGGGGAAAGGAAAAAATGAATCCCACTCTTCCTGTTCATACCTTCTCTTCGCTCTCAAACTGTATGCACTCGACATCTCTGTGATGAAACAGTTTTAGAACTATTACCTTGGTAGGGAAAAAAGTCAATGAAACAGTTTGTATTTTGAGTTTGCTGTAAACTTTTCTCTCCCTATCCACAGAGAGGTTAACAAAAATGATATACCTGGTTCAGCAAAGTTTCGAAGGGGATCATCTCCCATTACCCATCCATTATGCGCCATCAGAAAACAAGCTTTATTTGGGTTATGAATCATAGATTCTTCTGCGGAGAGAGTCATTTCCTCATATGGGAACGTAAAATACCTATGGAGATACAATTAAATATTAAATCCATACAGAGAGATTATTTGGAGAGAATTCAAATTAGTAATATTAAAATAAAAACTCCTCCTTAACAAATAGAATAAATTAGTCTTACACTATAGGAAATAAACTTTTTTACAGGTCAAAAATCTTCAGAAGACTTTCTGAGTAGATCTACTAAGATTTGAGAAATGGGAAGTCAGCACTATAGCATTATCTGGTTAACAGTTTAAATAATAAATTAAAAATTTAATAAAATTACTAAGAAAATCATTGAAATATTGGTGTTACTTTTGCAAAAGCTTTTACTACCCTTTAGTTGCCTAATCTGTGCTGCACATTACCTACAAGATAAGGACCTAAATGCTGGCTCAATCTGATTAACTTTGAATTTACTAGTAAGTATATAGTCCTCCAGAAACATTAATGTAATGTTTATAAACTGATTCATACTGATGATAGTTTCTTTAAGGACTGGCCTACCAAAGTTAATATTAACCCTAGTTACCAAATCAAAACTTCCATTTCAGTTAAAAAATGTACTGAAGTCACACATGGAAGGAAAACATTCAGATTAATTTAAAAAGTTAAATCCAATATTCAATTTTTAACCTTTAATGAAAATGAAATACCTGGTAACTAGAGGATGTTTTCTAGTGACAGGTCCTAATTTAGGGCCATGGCCAGCCAGTCGTTCATAAAACACATTTCCCAAAAGGCAATTAACTACCTGAAACACATTAAATTATGTATCTCAGTAAAAACAACCACAAACACTATTAAGACTCAAAGAAAAACAGCAGTTCAAAGTAGGTGAAACCTGTTCCTGATGATAGTTCATGAGTTGATGCTTCTCTGAATTTAACTCCTCAATTCTCTTACGGAACCAATTACAGCATTCATCAATTGCAGCTGGGCCCTTGCTAGAGCAGAGAGAGCAATACATGCTGAATATTTAATGGTTTTAAAATTCTACATTTAAAACTTTTCTAACAAGGGTCACAGAAACTTTATTTACTTATTTGAAACATTAAACATATTCATCAGGATCTTAACTAATGGCTGAAGAAGTTTTCCAACTGTAAAAAATATTATATAAACATATAGGAACATGGCCTACCACACAGAAAAAAGAGGAAAACATCATGCATTTGAACTAGCAGAATTATGGTGAATTACTTTTTTTGATTTTCTATTCAGGATTTTAATACTAGCTGTAAAGATCTGTAGGTAATATTATCCTTTATCTCATAGGAAAAAATTCATAACATACTCATGTGGTATGAAAGTTGCTAGTGCAATGTTCATATCTACAGTACAGCCAAGCCTTCTGTATTCAGGATCCTGAATAATCTTAAGGTGTTCCTTTGGATCAGGCTTGGTTGTTATTTTCCTATTTCCTAAAAGAAAGAAGAGATGATATCTTAAATGCAAATATCCACAGGGAGATTTTAACTGTTACTGATATCCAAATTTTAGTATACAGTATTTTTTTACAGAAAATAAAACAAATATTTATTTCACAAACATCCTTCTTACCTCCCCCCATCTTCTTACACACCACCTAATACACACACACACACACACACACACACACACACACAAGGAGGGGAAGAGAGAGATTGGAAGGGAGAAGAACATTATAGAAGAAAAACACAGGGATTCCTATCACTTCAAACTCTGCCCCACTTCTCTGCCTTAGTCAGCTTTCTCTTACTATAATTTTTAGGGCACTAAGGATGTTGGTAGTACAAATTTTCCTTCCAGGTGTTACCAAATACACTAATATCAGGAGTTCCTTCTCTTCAAAGATTACTTTCTATTCAGAAGTCAGTCTTATTAATGACTTTCTTTGCATACTCTGAAAGAAACACACTGGCTAGTTTTTATACTTTTTTCCTTTTACCCAATAAGCATATTCCTTATGTAATAATAAAAAATGCAAATGTAAATAAATGTTTTGTGGGAAGAATTTTTATCCCTTTGCTGGAACTTGTTCCTGATAAATTAGATGTTATGCAGGATTGCCTCCACTGGGTTTGATTTTATTAATTTATTATTATTATTCTTTTTAATGTTTCTTTTTAAATTTCAAATCAATTAATTAACATATAGTGTATTATTAGTTTCAGAGGTACAGTTTGGTGATTCACCAGTTGTATGTAACACCCAGTGCTCATGACATTCAGTGCACTCCTTAACTGGGCTTGCTTTTATATTAATTAGCTAACATTTGACTTACTCTAAAGAGACCTTGAAGTGGCTTATAAAAGCACAAACAAAATAAATAAAATATAAATAGATTCTCAAGATTTAGTTTCTGAGGTTCATTTGGAAGAGTATATATATTACACCTACCAGTGGAGCACCTAGGTTGCTCAGCAGATTAAGCGTCTGCCTTTAGCTCAGGTCATGATCCCATGGTCCTGGGACTCAGCCCTGCATTGCGCTCCCTGCTAGGCAGGGAGTCTGTCTCTCCCTTTGCCCCTCCTCCTGCTCATTCTCTCTCTCAAATAAATGAATGAAATCATTAAAAAAAATAAAGAAAAAGGAAAAAAAAAACTGCCAGGAAGTGTTTGAAAAAAAGAGAAGCTTATACAATCAGTGTAAGGGATAAAAAAAGTCTTTAGTATTGATAGAATGGAATAGTACACATAACGAATCCACATACATTTAGTATATGACTACACTATGAAGTCTTTATGGTGTATCACAAATCAGTATAAAAGGATGGATTATCAACTCAATGCCATTTTTTGAGTAAAAATATTTATATAATACACAAAAATAAATTCTAGGTGTGTAACCATTTCTTTATTTATTTTTAAAGGTTTATTTATTTGAGAGAGAAAGTGTGTGTTTGTGGTAGAGAGGTGCAGATGGAGAGGGAGAGAGAGAATCCTCAAGCTGACTCCTTGCTGAGTGTTGAGCCCAGTGCTGGGCTGGATCCCATGACCCTGAGATCACAACATGAGCCAAAATCAAGAGTCAGATGCTTAACTGACTGAGCTACCCAGGCACCCCTTGAACACTTAAATATAAAAAAATAAATAAATAAGATTATTAGAAGACAGAATTTTTTTAAGAAAACAGAATGTTGACGGAAGATTTTTTGTAAGCGTGATGTGAAATTAGAAGCTATAAAAGACTAACATTTTTGAGTATGCTGAAAAAAAAAAACCCATATCAAGAATTAAAAGATCAACAGCATACTAGGAGGACATATTTGAGGCCAGCATAACAATTACCAATATAATAAGTCAATGTGAAAAAGTCAAACAGCCCAATAAAAAATAGGGAAATAGGAAAGAACATTAATAGACAATTAATTAAAGACCTGTAAGTGGCAAAGCAACATGTGAAAAGGTAATTCACTAATGAGCAAAGAACTACAAATTAAAATAATGTTTTGCCTGATTGACAAACGTTATAAAGATTAATGGTGTCTAATGCTAATGAGGGTATAGTTAATGATAATGTAAACTGGTACAAATCATTCTGAAAAGCAACTGGACAATACTTCTTGTTAATTTATCATTAAATTTGTATACTCTTTGACCAGGAAATTCTACATCTAACAATTTATCTTAATTTATCCTGCAGATTTATTCACCTAAGTAAAGATAACAATAGAAGGATATATAGAAGGATATATCCTTATAAGGATAACACATATAAGGATATATATATATATAAAATATATTTTATATATATATTATATATATATATCTCCACATATAAGGATATATATATAATACAGTTTATAAGGATATAAGTTCTACAAAAGTAAGGGCTTGCTATGTTCACCACTGAATCCCCATGCCTGGAAGATTGCCTAATATGTACTAGGTAGTTCAAAAGGTATGCATTAGGGTGCCTGGGTGGCTCAGTTGGGTTAAGCAACTGCCTTCAGCTCAGGTCATGATCCTGGAGTCCCGGGATCGAGTCCCACATCGGGCTCCTTGCTCTGTGGGGAGTCTGCTTCTCCTGCTGACCTCTCTACTCTCATGCTCTCTCTCTCTCTCTCTCTCACACACATAAATAAATAAATAAATAAATAAATAAATAAATAAAATCTTAAAAAAAAAAAGGTATGCATTAAATGAATGAATGAGTGAATGATGAAGAAAACTGGAAATAATCTATCAAGAGGGCTAAAGAGAGATGCCTGACTGGCTTGGTTAGTAGAGCATGTGTTGGGGTTGTGAGTCTGGGTCCCATACTGGGTGCATAAATTAATGGAATACTATGCAGCCATCAAAAGAAATGAAATCTTGCCATTTGCAACAACATGGATGGAACTAGAGCGTATCATGCTTAGCGAAATAAGTCAAGCAGAGAAAGACAACTATCATATGATCTCCCTGATATGAGGAAGTGGTGATGCAACATGGAGGCTTAAGTGGGTAGAAGAAGAATAAATGAAACAAGATGGGATTGGGAGGGAGACAAACCATAAGTGACTCTTAATCTCACAAAACAAACTGAGGGTTGCCGGGGGGAGGGGGTTTGGGAGAAGGGGGTGGGATTATGGACATTGGGGAGGGTATGTGATTTGGTGAGTGCTGTGAAGTGTGTAAACCTGGTGATTCACAGACCTGTACCCCTGGGGATAAAAATATATGTTTATAAAAATAAAAAATTATAAAATAAAAAAAAATAAAAAAAAAAAAAAAAAAAAAAAAAATCTTAAAAAAAAAGGTTAAGGGCACTTGGGTGGCTCAGTCAGTTGAGTATCCGACTATTGCTTTTGGCTTGGGTCATGATCTCTGTCTGGGTCATGGAATCAAGCGCCACATCAGGCTCTATATTAAACAGGAAGTCTGCTTGAGATTCTCTCTCTCTGCCTTTCCCTTTCCCTCTGACTCTCCCCCTGCCCCAATGCTCCCCATCTCTCTCTCAAAATAAATAAATCTTAAAGAAAATAAAATCAGTGTATTCCTCTCTAGAGGTTATTGGCAGCTGCAGTAATCTGCTCACTTACCTTGCACTCATGGAAACATATATTGAGCTCTACTATATTCTGAGTATTGTGTTAAGGAACCAATAGTAAGAAACAGTCCCCAAGAGAAATAATTATGTATTATTATGACATGCCCTTTAGAGATCTCTGCTAACTCTCAGGACTACATTTTATAATAACACAAATATATAATAATAACAGATTTAATAATGTCTTAGCCAGAGAAAAGAAGGGTTATCCCTTTAAGAGTAATAATAAATTTCTTAAAATTGCTAGAAACATTCTAATGTATATCCTTTACCTTGTGTAAGAAGTCCTCTAAATTGCTCAACTGCTTTGTAAACATCTACTTGGAAAAATTCCCAGAGCTGAATTTTTGGAAAAATATCTTCCCAAATTACTTTTCGAATGCACTGAAAAATTTCAATAGTTAAAAAAAGATATATTTAAAATATTTTCACTAAATATTATTTTTCAAATTAAATATAGACTCTAAATAATTTTCAACCATACATTTACTTTGTATTTTAGAAATTTTGTTATTCTGTTTTAGTGTGGTACTCCTCTATACATACTGACATTCATTTGATGATCATTTTCAATCAAAGCCGGTACTCCTTTTTCTTTGTATTTCCCTTCGGCAACGTCACAGGATAAATGCCACAGTGCTCTGTCTAAGACCCAGGCAGGCTTTAAGTGTGGAGAATTTACAAGATTATATGCACATTCTGGATGTTCTTGGATCCATCTACTATTAGTGGCTTAAATAAAAAGGAAAAATAAAGGAATATCTTGTAATTAAAGTGAAGTTAGTATCTATGTTAAGTTTAAAGATGAAATAAAATATCAATATCCACCACTCATTGTCTTATATATTAGACAATATTTAAATGTCATAGTATATTATATAAACTATATATTATATTTCTTCATCAAATATTTAATATTTGTTTAAATTCTTATAATTTATGATATTGTAATGTGAAAAACACTTTTTTGGTTGTGGTATCCTGTCATCCACTTCACCATACCTTTTTCCTTTCTGTTGTAGGAATTTTTAATTGTTGTAAGATGCAATTCTGACTTATTAACACTCCTGTAAAAATAAGTTTATTATTGTGGGAGTTAAGAATGGCCTTGTCCTTGGCCCATTTTGATGATCCTTGAGTCAACTACATTTTGGAACATTCCTTCTAAGCCTGAAAAACATCTTTCCCTGAAAGCCAGACAAGGTTTCTGCCCCAATCTTCAGAACTCCAAATGTCATTTATGCATTTTTTCCATGTAATAATTTCTTCCTGTATTTTGGGGGAGATGGGAAGGAAGGTGAGGTTCTTTCCTCTGGATCTTTAAATACCATTATATCTCCCTAAGGCTAAGAATACTAACAAATATACATCCCATTGAAACACAGTTATTTCTCTGCCTTCTATAGTCTGTTAGTTTCAAGACCAAATGTCTAGAAAATCCGACCTGTATCTGCCGCTTCCACCTTCTCCCCACAGTCTTCTTCCTTTTCCACTGCAATCTGCTGCTGCATCCAGCACTCCACTGAGGTTACTCTAATCATGAGATTTAGTGCGGCTTTCTCAACTTTATCCATTTAACCTCTATCACATTTGCCATTATTGATTACTCCCTCACTGATTTATAAAATACTTCTTCCTTGATGTACAAAAGGTATCATTATCCTGGTGGGTTTTTTATTTTTCCTTCTCTCTTTTGGTCCTTCCTTTCTCATTTCCGCTAAAACTTTGAGGGAGTTTTGGTACATCTTAGTCCTTCTCTTTCTTTGAACAGAGTCCTTCTCTTTCTTTTTCATCTCACCACCTCTTCTAGTACCCACATCTCAAACCAGTTCCAGCTCTAACAAGGCCCAGGCACATCTACCCAAGCTTTTGATGGGTAGCATTGCCTGAGGACACCATATTAACTCAAAATCCATTCACATGTTTACATATATCTACACTCAGAATGTGATCTATTCCAGGCACTGTTCTGGGAGATGGATATTCTGCAGCAAAAGTGAACAAGGCTCCTGTCCTCATGGAGCTCCTGTCTTCATGGAGCTTTTTCATTCTAGAGAGGTGAGTTGGTTGGCTTTGTTTTGTTGTGCTTAGACAATTCTGATGGAAGAAAACTCTCTCACAGGCAACTTCTTTGCATAGCTAAATTTGAATGGTTAATGAGATACATTGTTTTAGTAAGACTGATAAAAGTGAGGCCAAGAAATTGCTCTGTTTCTTTTAAAAGGGTGTAACTTACATCTTATCCATTTATATCAGTAAGTTCAGAATCAGAATCAGAGGAGTTCTGCAAGGTATTCCACCTATTTACAATAGTAAAGAATATTTGTTTTAATTTTTAAATAAACAGAAGTTATACATATTCTGTTTCATCTTTAAAATAGAATAATGGGGGCGTCTCAGTGGCTCAGTCGTTAAGCGCCTGCCTTCGACTCAGGTCATGATCCCAGGATCCTGGGATCAAGCCCCACATGGGGCTCCCTACTCAGCGGGAAGCCTGCTTTTCCTCTCCCACTCCCCCTGCTTGTGTTCCTGCTCTTGCTGTCTCTAACTCTCTGTCAAATAAATAAATAAAATCTTTAAAAAAATAAAATAAAATAGAATAATGCCCCCGAATTCATACTGAGGAGCATGAGTGGTTAATGTACATGAAACAAAAAGTAATAACAACTATCGAATCCCCTACCATATGCCAGGTAAGTATACTACTTTATCAATCCTCATGTCCTACCACATGATGTAGGACTTACTGTTATGTTCCTATAACAGACGAGGAACTGAGGCACAGAGAGATAAGCAACCCAGCCAAAGTCATATAGCTAGGAATGAATTTAGGAAAAAGTTTCTTCAGAAAGTTTCTTCAGATTCATCTGCAATCTTAACCAGATGAATGTGTTCATGCCTCAGTCAGCTGAGCACCATTACAATTCTTATAGAGTTTAAAAATCATTATTATTTTTAGTTTCAGTCATTTAGTAAGTAATATAGTACATAATTTATTTTTTAATTATTTATTTAATCCATAATAAACACTTAAAGACAGGATATATAAGAAACAGAGATGTTGTAATAACAGTTAAATTAATAATTCTCAAAAATCAATTTAAGCTGGGTTTCCCTAGATTCATCATCAGTTATTAGAATTCAAGATGTGAGAGAAAAATGTAATGATAATTGTATCGTCTGGATTTTCATTTATTAAGAACCCTAAAGCTACCCTAATTTTTAAATGATAAAATCTGGAAACTTTGTTACTTAATTTTTTTGAGAGAATATCAAGTATAAAATGAAGGAATCCTAAACCTTAGCTAATAAAGTATTATTTCTAATTCTGCAATAAAGAGAAGCCAACCTAAACTATATCTTAATATACACCAAAATTAAAAATGAAACATGGATTTCTAAAGTGGTACCGTGAGGAACTTAGCAGACATTCTCCCCAGCACAACCACAATTTAAATAGCAAAAATTTTAAGTATAATCATTTAAAGTCTCTGGAAATTGTCTTAAGGGCATTCAGCATATGGAGAAACACTTATTCAAGAAAACCTACTAACTTTCAGCAAGAAAGCAAGAGTCTGTGGCATTTGAACTACAATCTACTCCCTTAATCTTCCCAAACAGCTATGTGTTAATGGAAGCTCTGTGCCAGGTGCTCTATTCTAGGCAGGCATGGCCAACATGGAGGCTTCCTCTTCCTACCATTCCCAGTCTGGGGTTAAAGTTTCATGCTGGGAGAGGCAGGCTGCCGATGTTCTCACACTTCCTCTAGCCCCATTTTGTAGAAGCTCTATTCCAAGTAGGCAGGAAAAGAAAATCTAGTCTCTTTTCCTTCACTTCAGCCACCCCTTCCTCTGCCCCCTGGTAGGGTGGACATCCCACCTAGTTGTGGGAGGCCAAGAATACTGAGACTCCAATTGCCTCTGAAAGTTGGAGCTTACTTGTAGGGTGAAGGTCCCACGTGGGAGGACAACTGAAAAGATCAGGGATTGCTACCTCCTGCCTTGTGTGACCCCAGAATGAGATGGTACCTGGGGAAAAGTGATCTCATCCCCAGCTCTGGAGCAGCAGCACAGGTGTTCCGGTCAGGGAGAAAGACAGGCCATGAAGATGAAGGGCTCTGCCTGAAAGGGCTGAATTTGTTTGGAAGAGTGAGTGAAGATTCCATGCATAAGGGCATTACTGAAAATTATGAAGACCTTGGTGGGGAGCAGTTGAAAGAATGTTGGTAGCTCCATGATATAAGAAAAACATCAGAGCAAACAAACAAGTTTAACAGCATCCGGGAAAGCAGGGAAAGAGAAAGCAGAGGTCAGCCCTCCTGGGCTGCATCCACTCAGAAGCAATTCTATAGGACGTGGGAAAGACTTGAAAAACATTCCTTAGATCCTACACAGACCCATCAACAGAGGACAACTCACTAGCAAAGGGGCTTAAAGACAACCTCTACCCAAACATTAAATGAACACTAACCTACAGTGACCCAGGGTAAATCCTAGGAAGCCAGGTTTAAAAATAAAATCACATTTACCTCTGGTAGTCTGGAAGACCATATGTATGCCCAAGGCTGTGTGATCTCCAGAGCAACCAGAGAGGGAACCTCCAGGGTTCCGGTCCTTGGTAAATCTTTATCCATCCTTTTACTGTGAACCTCTTGGTATCTTTGAATGTAGAGTGTGTTGCCTGTAGACAGCATATAGTTGGCTCTTGTTTTTCCAATTAACTCTGACAGCCTCTGCCCTTCAAGGTACAGGCACATCTTGGAGATATTGTGGATTTGGATCCAGACCATTGCAATAAAATAAAAATTGCAATAAAGCAAGTCAAACAATTTTTTGGTTTCCTGGTGTATATAAAAGTTATGTTTATATTATATTGTAGTCTATGAAGTATGAAATAGCATTATATCTAAAAAAAACAATGTATATACCTTAAATAAAAAATACTTAATGTTTAAAAATGCTGTTTTCGGAGCTTCCAGCAAGTCATAATCACAAATCCCTGACCACCATAACAAATATAATGATGAAGAAATCTGAATGATGAAAAGTTTGGCAAAAGTTACCAAAATGTGACACAGAGACATGAGGTCATGAGGTCAGCAAATGCTGTTGGAAAAAATGGCATCAATAGACTTGTTTGATGCAGGTTGCCACAAATCTTTAATTTGTTAAAAAAAAAAAATCAAGCAGTAACTGAGAAGTGCAAAAAAAAATGAAGCACAATTAAAGAAGGTATGCATTACATTACAAATTCCCTGGATCTTTGGCTTACAAATTTTTTACTATGCTGAGTAAGGCTATCTTTGTTAAGTTACTTAAAATACACTGAGCTTTAGGACACATAGATTAATTTTTTTTTAAACCAAATTTTAAAGGTTGGGAAGTTTTCAGCCATTACTTCTTTAAGTGTTTTTTCTGTTCTTTCCTTTCCTCTTCTTCAGATATTTCCATATGCACGTTAGTATGTTTCAAGATGTCCCACCTTTCATTGGAACTCTATTCATTTTTATCTTCTTTCTTCTGCTCTTCAAAATGTATAATCTCTGTTTACTAATCCTTTATTCTGTCAACTCAAATATACTGCTGAATATCTCTAGTGAATTTTTAATTTTGGTTATTTACTTTTCAACTCCAGAATTCTCATTTGGTTATTTTTTAAAATTTCCATTTACTGATACTCTCTATTTGATGAGATAGAATGATCATTTCTTCCCCTTTACTGCTATAACCTGTTTTCTTTTAATTCTCTAAATATATTTATAACAGTTGCTTTGAAGTCTATATTGGCTAAGTATGACATCTAGGACTTTTTAAAGGCAATTTCTGTCACCTGCTTTTTTTCTTGTGTATATGGGTCACACTTGCTCTTTCTTTGCATTTCTCAATTTTTTGTTGCAAACTGGGCAATTTAGATAGCGTACTGTAGCAACTCTGGATATTGAGTCCATTCCTTCCAGGAATTGGAAGGAATTGGCTGCCTCTTTGTAACTTGGTTAGACTGCTCCAGTGATGTCTATTTCCCCTACAGTGTGCAGCCACTGATGTTGCCACTCAGAGGACACAGCTGGGGTCACGGGCAGTGAGCATGGGATGAGAGTGGTTTTGAGCACGGTTCTCTTAACTGTCTCTTTCCCTGAACTTTGTTAAGCTGCTTGCCTCTGCTGGAATCACACTTAGGTGTTACTCTCTTGTGTTATTATTTTTGATAACAGGCTGGCACATAAATTGCTCCACAGTCTGATCCAATTAAATTTGGACCCTTTGGCAGGGATAATCCCTGAGACCAGTCTCTGAGACTTGTCTGACCCCAGGGAAACTGTTCTTAGCTGTCTCTTTCCCTGGTTCTTTTGGTTAAACTACTGGCTGGCCTATGATTTAGTATGCTGCTCTCACTAGGGATACCAGCCTCTCCTTGTTTACCACCAAAGTCTCCACTATTTCCAAAAGTGTCCCATGACAGATACCAAATAACATCAATTTCATTCTTAGTCTGTTCTTACTGCACATCTCCTCCTCTGGGTAGAATGCTTATGTCACTGCTCTGTAACTGTTGGCAGGAACTGTAGCCTCTGTTTTTTTTGGCTTACCTCTCTAGGTATGGAACCTCCATCCCATGAGCAAGCTGAGGCAAGGGCACCTGGGGCCCAGTATTCTTGCCCTGCCATGCCCGGGGTAAAGTTTTTCCCCTCTGAGTGGAGTGGGGTTGGATGAAGGAAGGGAGCCCAAGACCTCTCAGCTGTTCTTGCCCAGAATAGAGTTTATACAACAGAGGGCTAGAGTTGGGAGGGGCATGAGAAATGCTGGAAGCATGCCTATTTCAACTGTAGCCCTATGCTGGGAGTTGAGGAGAAAAGGAGCTTTGTGTTTCCAGCTGTACATGTCAGGAGTAGACCTATCATCATTCTGAGCTGGGGCAGGGAGAAGCAGGTCCTGGTTCAAATGTCACAGACTATCACTGCTCCTACTGAGAGTTAGTAGATTTTCTTATATACTTCTCCATATGCTGAATCCCATTAAAACAATTTCCAAAGACTTTAAACAGTTTTTTAAAAAATAACTTTTATCAGTTGTTTTGCTGGGTAGAGGGTCTGTGAAGCCCAATCTGGAAGTCGACTCCCCTGGACAGTAACTTTACAATAAAAACCTGTTTTCACAGAAAGGACATTATGATTTATAACACTTTCCAATTTAAGGCTGAAGCAAAGTTCACTTTTTTATATTGCACAGACTCTCTCAAATGCCTTAGAAATACAGTCTCTGATACAGACTGCCTCTGTACCCCAATTTTTTTTCTCCCCTGTTTCTTTAGTAACAGAATTCCCAAGGTTCAGCTGTACATACAGCTGATAGGCTACACTGCAAGACTCCTTTGCAGCTAGGTGTGACAAGAGAAAAAATCCTATCTGACAAAATGTAAGTATGTGTGTGTGTGTGTGTGTGTGTGTGTGTGTGCGCGCACGCGCATATATATATATATATATAAAATATATAATACATACATATTAATATAATATATATATCAGATCATGCCCTTAAAAGGTATGATTTCTCTTCCTCATTTCCATTGGTTGAGGGTGATATTGGGAACTAAATGGCCATATTTGATTAAGAGTTGGAAGCAAAGTGTTGGAGATAGAGCAATGTAAGAGAAAGAACCTCGTTCCCTATTACCATTGAGCTACTATATCAGTCTTGGGATGCCTAGCTCATCTTTTATAAGAAATAAATACAGATTCAGTCTTGTCTCTTTGTTTTTATCTCTTTGTTAAAGCTGCCTACACCATATCCTAACTATATATAATGCCATTATGTAGCTTGATAAGAATAATATTATAGATGATAAAGTAATTATCAATAATGTCAACTTTTCAAGTGAAGAACACTGAGTTCTTATATATTAGGAAGTTTTCACTGGGCATTGAGAGAAGATAATATTTCCAAGGCACACTGGGTTAAACTGAAAGCTGATCATGGCCAGAGGCTTCTCCAGGCCCAGCTGTTTTGACAGGTGATTGGACCAATCATCTTCCTGAGGATCACCAGTTGGGAAGCTCTGATACATTTTATAGAACTGTATATTGGTAAAGAATCTTGGGGTCCAAATGAGTTAACTTTAATAAGTCCTTTTAGCATGTAAGGGGTATAATTTTTAGATTTAACTTCTAAGAGTTTACAAATAAGAGTCATTAGTTTTTTCAAATAAATACTATAGTACCAGAGCTGTTGCTACATGGGATTCACATGTTAGTCTGCAAAGTATTAATACTGCAAGTTGAAATATGTGATCCTATGTCTCTTCTATGATCATTCTCTTATTTTTTAATTATCACATTGAAAATACATGCTGACTTTATTATCTTTAATAACACTGTTTTCTTTGAAAGAAAAAAAGTGGTACTATATAAAGTGATTTATAAATTGAAGGACACTTGTGCATCATTTGTGTTTTCAAAATTTATGTTATATAAAACCATAAGAAATAAAATAACCAGACTATAATATTTCCATCAAAATTAATGGAAGTAGTTAATGAAGCTCATACCAGTGTGGTTGTAGACAACATCAGTAATACAAAGAATATGCCATTCCTTTTTCAATTTTTCCACTAGTTGTCCAACATCATTCCAGGTATACTTTTTATTAGGTCTTGAAAAGTCAGGATTTAATTCTAACTGGTTGGCAAGGGAGTAGCATGATCTAGATAGTCCAAGAGTCTGTAATGGGGTAAAATGAATCATGTTGTAACCTGCAACACAAGAAAATAAACAAAGACCACGGTTAGAAAAAAAAAAAAAAAAGACAAACTAAAACTAAGCAATATATAAGTTTAAACTTCCTTAAGTAATTCTACCTAGCAAGGCAATCATGAAACTAGAAAAGGAGTCAAAGACTAGGGTTCAAATCCTACCTGTACCCCAAGTGACATCAAGCAAGTCTACTTAAATCTTTCAGAATACCAGTGTGCTCATATATAAGACAGAGATAGTGAGAAAATGCATTTGAAAAAAATCATGGTACACAGTGCCTAGTTATTATTAGGAGTTTGATTTATATTTGTTGGATGTATATATAATACATGTAGAAAATATATTTTATATAAGTATATCAGCATGTCTTGCTCCTACTTTTAATCCTCCACTCTACTTGTGTTCTGTTTCAATTATGTCAGTGAACGTATCGCTTTCCTCATATTATATTCAACTTGAAAAAAGTAGAAAATTAATATTATTACCCTTTGCATATACCCTTTGTATATGGGGTAGCACATACTTTCTATATGGAAGATAGCTACTCAATGTTGAATTAAAGTTATATACAATAATAATACATTTTCCAAAACATTTTAATAATTTACTGCTAATTCTTATATGTCAAAGTAAAGTCTTATAGACAATAATGATCTCATTTTATTATTAGAGTTCCTTAGTTTACTGAGTTGAACCATATAATGTACTATTCTTGTAGGTTAAAAGTGGTTGTCTTATGTAGTGATCCAAAGGGACACATGCACCCGAATGTTTATAGCAGCAATGTCCACAATAGCCAAACTATGGAAAGAACCTAGATGTCCATCAACAGATGAATGGATCAAGAAGATGTGGTATATATACACAATGGAATACTATGCAGCCATCAAAAGAAATGAAATCTTGCCATTTGCAACAACATGGATGGAACTAGAGCGTATCATGCTTAGCGAAATAAGTCAAGCAGAGAAAGACAACTATCATATGATCTCCCTGATATGAGGAAGTGGTGATGCAACATGGAGGCTTAAGTGGGTAGAAGAAGAATAAATGAAACAAGATGGGATTGGGAGGGAGACAAACCATAAGTGACTCTTAATCTCACAAAACAAACTGAGGGTTGCCGGGGGGAAGGGGTTTGGGAGAAGGGGGTGGGATTATGGACATTGGGGAGGGTATGTGATTTGGTGAGTGCTGTGAAGTGTGTAAACCTGGTGATTCACAGACCTGTACCCCTGGGGATAAAAATATATGTTTATAAAAAATAAAAAAAAAAAATCTTTAAAAAAAAAAAAAAAAAAAAAAAAAAAAAAAAAAAAAAAAGTGGTTGTCTTAACAACTTTATATGATTCTATTTACATTACTAAATATACAAGAAACAAAATTAAAAGATCAAAGCTTTTGAAATCTGTATCACAGAGGATAATTATATTTATTTTAAAAAAGAAAAGAAAGATAGCTGACATTACCTGATTCTTTTGCAACCCTAAGTCTGCTTTCCCATTCATCAAAAGGTCCCAGACATTTGGCTAAAAACGTCTGGAGTGTAACACAGTCCAAGGGTAACACATGATTATCAGCACCAACATGTAAAACAGGATCCACAACTATGTAACCCCCACCACTTTTCTCATTTCTAAGGAGAAAACAAAACAAAAACTTCTCAATTAATGATAGAAAAAAAGTCCTCATCTGATAGTCTGATTTTTCTAATGAGAAATGGAATTGTCCCACTTAAAAATATATTTCTACGAACATAAAATCATTTACAAAGTTGCAATGAAACTCAATGGAAAAGTCTCATTTTATCTTCTTCTAATCTCTACATAATAATATAATATATATAACATCTAATAATGCTGCTTTAAGGAAAAATAAGTGTACTAAATTCGTCAGTAATATCAACAGCACTCAAGCAAAGAGCATCTTATAATGAAGTTCTATGAAAAGACTAGAATTTCCAAGCGTTTACCTAAAAAAAATACTCTGAATCTGCAATAAGTCTTATAATTACTTCCTCGGAATTAAAAAATCATATTCTATTTGCATCTCAAAACATCCCGTAAAAATTGCACTGCCATGGTTTATATAGTAAGTAACTTTTTACAAGCTGGATAATTTAACTAGATAAAATAAATTAACTTTTATCCCACATTTCCCACATTAACTTTTATACCCACATACAGAGCACCTGACTTACCCTTGAAGGAAGTAATACTGAAATGATCCAGCTTGCTGAAGATTAAGTTTACAGTATTTATCAGAATCATCTTCTCTCTCTGTTGGATTTTCCCATTCCAGGGAACGAAATTTTTCTCGATTAAATGCTTCTCCAGGAAATGGGTAATTTGTATACACAGTAACTGCTTTTCCCTGTAAAGTGGGGCCTAATCGGAACTGTAGTTCGAACCCTAAACAAAAAGCACATTTCAATAAACTCGTTGTAGGAACTTAAATCACCACATTAAAAAAATAGATGTTTTATTTAAAGTATTACATAAACTGATTTCTCAACTATGTTTAAATAACTCCTAGGGACGCCTGTGTGGCTCCTTCACTTAAGTATCTGCCTTTGGCTCAGGTCGTGATCCTGGGGTTCTGGGATAGAGTTTCGAATTGGGCTCCTTGCTCACTGGGGAGTTTGCTTCTCCCTTTGCCTGCTGTGTGCGTCTGCTCTCTTGCTCTCTCTCTGACAAATAAGGAAATAAATAAAATCTTTTATTAAAAGATTTTATATATTTATTTGAGAGAAAGAGCAATCATGAGCAGGGAAGAGGCAAAGGGAGGGGAAAGGGAGAAGCAGGCTCCCCACTGAGCAGGGAACCTGACAAGGGGCTTGATCCCAGGACCCTGGGATCATGACCTGAGCTGAAGACAGATGTATAACCAACTGAAATAAATAAAATCTTTAAAAAAATAAAACAACTCCTAATAAATAATGCTGATTTGAAACTATTTTGCATTCTAATTTGGCTGAATTATATATTTAATAAACACTTTACATCATGGAACTGTTTGCTCTATACTGTCCTTCTCTTCTCCTGGAAACTGATTACTATTTGCAAGGCTACTCTGGAATATGCAAATTCTTTTACCTCTTCTTCTTTTTTTTTTTTCTTTTTAAGATTTTTATTTATTTATTTGACACAGAGAGAGAGAGACTGCACAAGCAGGAAGATCAGCAGGCAGAGGGAGAAGCAGGCTCCCCCTGAGCGGGCAGCCCAATGTGGGGATCAATCCCAGGACCCTAGAATCATGACCTGAGCTGAAAGCAGACGTTTAATTGGCTGAGCCACCCAGGTACCCCTCTTTTTTCTTTAATAACATGTCTTCAAGTTTATTGAGAGTACTTTTAGAAAACAAAGATAGCACTAAAATTTAAAAAAAATGAAATTTTACTGAACTTGAAATCTTTCTTTTTTAATTTTAATTCCAATATAATTAACATATAGTGTTATATTATTTCCAGGTATAAAATATAGTGTTCAATGATTCTTTATATTACTCAATGTGTGTACTCTTTTTTTTTTTTTTAAACCTATTTAACCCATCCCTCCACCTGCCTCCTCTCTGGTAACCATCAGTTTGTTCTTTGTACTTAAGAGTCTATTTTTTGGTTTGTCTCTTTTGTCTTCGTTTGTTTCTTAAATGCCACATGTGAGTGAAATCATATGGTATTTGTCTTTTTCTGACTGACTTATTTCATTTGGGATTCATTCTCCAGATCCATCCATGTTGTTGCAAATGGCAAGATTTTGTTCTTTTTTATGGCTAATACCACATCTTCTTTATCAACTCATCTATGGATGGACACTTGGATTTCTTCCATTCGGCTATTGTAAATAATGTTGCAATGAACTTATGGGTGCATTTATCTTTTCAAGCTAGTGTTTTGATGTTCTTTGGGTACATACTCAGTACAGGAATTACTGGATCATATGGTAGTTCTATTTCTAACTTGTGAGGAATCTCCATACTGTTTTCCTCAATGGCTATACTAGTTTACATTCCTACCAACAGTACACATAGGTTTCTTTTTCTCCAGGATGTGCAAAGTTCTTACATTACCTCATTTCCCATAACCCCTCAACCTTTCCAACCCCTTGCCCCCACCTATGAATTGACTGCCCAAGGTGGGCATCTAAGTACTTAGAGACCTTTTCTAGTCTTTATCCAAACAGCAACAGAGAAAGTGAGTTTCTCTCTGGTGTCAGAGTGTATGATAGTATGCAAAACTTGGGAAGTACCACCGAACAACCATCTCACCACAGAGAGAAAGCCAGTCTTTCTAAGAGAAGACAACCTTTAGATAGGCAGTTTTCAGATTTCTAACAGGAGTTCCAGAGGCATTTGAGCCCCTAATACTGTTCTGGATGTCTGCTTAAATCCACAAGTGTGGTAATAAAGGGTTAACAAGTGGCTGTATGAAATTGGGGATGAGGGTTGGGAATGCTGAGCCCTGACTGAGCAGTGTTTGCTGACTGGGGGGAAACAATCTTGCTGTGGTCAACCTTAAGCTACCAATGTGATATCAGTGAGCATGGAACTGGGAAGACATACGCACAATCAGACATACGCAAACTACTGCCTCTATTCCTACTTCTCATGGTTTAGTATTTAAAATTTAAGCCTTTCTTCAAATTCTGAGGGCCAAAACATTGCTGCTTTTACTTGTTAGGCTATTTCTATTAAAATATATCTGAGACTTCTATAATGTGTTACAAGTATTTTGCCATGGGATGAAAAAATCAACACATATAATTTTACTGTGAAATAAAAAATTGTGGTTGGTTCAGGGCAGTTTTAAATCTTGAATATAATTATTAGAATGTGAAAATTCTGGCTATAGTAAAGTCTGTTAGAAATATAAGGAATGTAAGACTATATTTATCATGATGAGCACTGAGTAATGTACAGAATTGTTGAATCACTATATGTACACCTGAAACTAATATAACATTGTTTTATTAGTTAACACTGTTAACTATACTGGAATTGAAACAAAAGCCTAATAAAAAAAGAAATATAAGGCTTGTAAATTTTAATCATGAATGTAACATTTCAATTAGTAAAGGGTAATAACCAATGAAAGCAGGAAAATTTAGTTTTGCTGATTATAATCTTTAAGCTTAAGGGAAAAATTTTTTTTAAGATTTTATTTATTTATTTGACAGACAGAGATCACAAGTAGGCAGAGAGGCAGGCAGAGAGAGAGAGAGGAGGAAGCAGGCTCCCCATGAGCAGAGAGTCCAATGTGGGGCTCGATCCTAGGACCCGGGGATCATGACCTGAGCTGAAGGAAGATTCTTAACCCACTGAGCCACTCAGGTGCCCCAAGCTTAATTTAAAAATTTTATTTATTTATTTTTTAATTATTGAAGCATTTTTGACATGTTATATTACTTTTAAGTGTATAATATAGTGATTCAACAATTCTACACACTACAAAATGCTCCCCGCAATAAGGGAAGTCATCCTACCAAGTTATTACAATATTATTGACTATATTCCCTATGCTATACTTTTCATGTCTGGGACTTACTTATTTTATAACTGGAAATGTCTACTTCTGAAGAAATTTTTTGAGAAGAAAGCAGCATACTAATATCTATACTTTTAATGTTTAATTTATTAAACATCTAACAAAGTATAGAAAATTATGTAAGGACTGCCTACCATATATTGGAAACAAAATAGACAATGATCTCTGCCCTGGTGGAGCTTGAGTTCTAAAGGGGGAAGGCAGCCATTAAACAATGAACATGACAAATAAGTAAGAAAAAACAGTATGCCACGGAGGGATAAATGCTAAGAGAAAAAAGAAAAAATCAGAGCAGTGTAAGGAAAATGGGGGAAGAGAAGAGATGGCGGGGAGGTGGTAGCAATTTTAAATAGATTGGTTGTTAAGAAGTTGAAAAGCTTGAGAGAAGCAAGGGAATTAGCCTCATGGCGATTCATGGCCATCTATGGAAAGTATCGACCAAGAAAAGGAAACAGAGAGGACTTAGGATGGAAGCATGCCTGGTGGTTCCAGAAATAACAAGAAGCTCAGTATGTCTGGGTTGGAATAAGCTAGGAGAGAAGTAGTAGGATATAAGGAAAGAAAGGTAACAGGGAAGTCAGATCATGAGTTTGTAGGCCATTGGAAGTATATTGGCTTCTTCTCTGACCAAAATGAGGAGCCAATGAACAGTTTTGAGCAGAGACATCACATGACCTGACTTGTGTATTAAATCACTCTGTATATCCCTCTGAGTATGTCTGTTTCTGGCCTTAATGGAGTTAAGTGGTATTAGATTTGCCCTCTGCTGAGAAACTAGAAAAAATATAGAAGACAACTGTTTTCAGAAATAAGTATTGAAGCACTGTGATACCTGAGAGAAGGGTGATTCCTATGAACCCTCTACATTTCAGACTGAGTAAACTTTCTGGGCTGTGACACAGGGAGCAGGAACAGTAGTCTGAGTTGAGGACACAGAGATTATAGAGTTTGGGGAGGATGAAGAAACTTCAATTTTCAGAGCAGAGTATGGCACAGAAGAAAGCTATGCAAAGAAAGAGTTCCAGAAAATTACCTAGGGTCATCTTGAATCTGCCTGAATGCCAGGCTGACATGGGAAGTGTTTGACTACAGGAGGCTGGGCAAAATATAACTACTAGAAACTATCAATTGACCAGTTCCCAGAGCTTACTCAGGCCTGGGAGACATTGCAACTTTCAAGCAGCCAGAGTTAAGAGACGTTGTTGAACACCTGTTGTATTCAAGAGTCGCTTTTATGTAAAAGGGCTAACATAGCCCTAGAGTAAGAACTATTATACACTTACCCTGTCAAAGCTTAAAATAGCCTCAAAAGGATAAGCTGACCCACAGATAATGTATATGGCTGCTAAGATAAAAGGCATCACTCCTTTAATGGAAGACAAAAAAATCCAGAGATACAATAATAGAACATTCACAATGTCTACCATCCAATAAAAACTGCTAAACAGAAAGAGGAGGGGAGAGTGTCAATGACACATATATCTGGGGGTAGGGCATTCCACACAGAGGAAACAGAATATGTAAAGGACCTGAGATTCCTGCTTCTGGCAAAGACGGAATGGAATGAATAAGAGGGATTGGATTTACACTCTTCCTTGAAACTTAAAGGAAAGAAACCAGGAAAAAAAACCAGACAAAATATATGAAATGATAGTTTTCAAGTCTGGACATCAGGCAACAAAGGGCAGCGATCCCTAAGAGACAGAAAATAGGCAAAGTGAACCTTACCAATGGCCCATCTTACTATCTTGGAAGTTCCAGGTTGAGGCACAAGGAGAATGAGGTAGAGCTCAACTAACTTTCTGAGCTGAGAAGATGGAGCTAAGAATCTGTAGAGACCAAAGCAGCTAGTTTGCAGAAGAGAACAGTTAGTGAGGAAGAGAAAGCTGCACAGAGACAGAACTCCAGAGATTTGATGAAGGCCTCCCTTCAGTATTCAGCAGAGTACTGATCAGAGCAAGTCTGAGACCAAGAAGAGCACCTGTTTTCACCAGCCAGATTGGAAAAATTAATAATTCATGAGGCACTGGGGAGACAGTTCAGAGGCTCTTGTTTTAGTGGTGGAGAATAATGAGCCCTAGACCAGGCACAGACTAGACTAGCTTCACAAATCATAAGAGTAAAGCTCAAAAGTATTAAAATATTTCCAAGTAACTTAACTTCATTACAAAACAAAGACAAAAAAACATTTATAAGAATCCGAAACAACCCAGCATCCAACAAGGTAAAATTCATAATGTCTGGCATCCAATCAACCCAGGAATGACATAGATGTTGAACTAGAAGATAAGGAAGGACATCAGTTATCATAACTGTATTCCATATGTTTAAAAAGTTATTTCAAGACATGGAAAATATTGAAACACAGAACAAAAGATCCAAATAAAACTTTAAAAATGAAAACTATAAGGTCTGAGATGAAAATTCTGCAACATGGAATTAATGGATGGTGAGACATGGCAGAAAAAAAAATTAGCAACTTTCAAGACACGGGAATAGAAATATGCAAAACAAAACAGAGAAAAAAGAATCCAAAGATTGAAAAAGCATCAGTGATCTGTGGAACAAGTCAAGTGGCCTAATATACAGGTAATTAGAGTCCTAAAAGAAGAGTAAAGAGAGGGGGGATATCAAATGTTTAAAGAAATAATGGGTAGAAAAATCCCCAAATTTGACAAAAACAACAAATTAACAGATCAAAGAAGTTCAAAAAACCCTGTCAAGAAACATGAAGGAAATCACACCAAGAAACATCAGAATCAAATTGCTCAAAACCAGTGATAAGGAGAATATCTTACAAGTAGCCAGAGGGAGGGAAAATGTTACAGTAAGTTCAGAGGAAGAATGATAAAGATGACAGAGTCTCCTGGGACACACTAAAAGCAAGAAGACAGTGGCGCAGTATCTTTAAAGGTACAGTAGATTCTTGGACAATATGGGTTTGAACTGTCCAGGTCTGCTTACACATTTTTTTTTTAACAGTGCAGTACTATAAATATATATTCTTTTCCTCATGATTTTTTAAAAAAAATATTTTATTTATTTGAGAGAAAGAATGAGTGATGATGAGGCACAGAGGGAGGGGGAGAAGCAGACTCCCCACTGAGCAGAGAGCTCTAATCGGGGCTAGATCCTAGGATCTGGAGATCATGACCCCAGCTGAAGGCAGAGGCTTAACAGACTAAGCCACCCGGATGCCCCTCCTTATGACTGTCTTAATAACATTATCTTTTCTATAGCTTGCTCACTATTAGATTGCAGCATATAATATATGTAACATACAAAATATGTGTTATCTGTAAGGCTTCTGGTCAATAGTATGCTATTAGTAGCTAAGTTTTAGGGGAGTCTAAAGTTACACTTGGATTTCTGGCTATGTGGGGAGGTGGGTCAGTGCCCCTAAACTCTGCACTGTTTAAGGGTCAATTGTACTGAAAGATTAAAACTGTCAGCCTGGAATTCTATACCTGGTGAAAATATCTTTCAACAATAAAGGTGATTTTTCAATGTCAGAAAAGATGTTACAGGGGCACGCCTGGATGGCTCAGTGGGTTAAAGCCTCTACCTTCGGCTCAGGTCATGATCTCAGGGTCCTGGGATGGAGCCCCACATCGGGCTCTCTGCTCAGTGGGAAGCCAGCTTCCCTTCCTCTCTCTCTCTCTCTCTCTGCCTGCCTCTCTGCCTACTTGTGATCTCTGTCTGTCAAATAAATAAAATCTTTAAAAAAATAAAAAAAAAGAAAAGAAAAGATGTTACAAATAAGCAAGGCTGAAGCTACAATGAACCCTATGTGGTGGATATGAATCAGAGACAGCAGTGTCCGTGTCAGCATCAGTTTGATTCAAAGCAAATCCTGAAATGCAGATCATGTAGAGATTTCAGTCATGTTTAAAATTGCTCTTTGGTAGAAGTAAACCCCTCCCAGTGATGTTTGACAGATGGTAAATTCTACATCACAACATTAAATACCAGGTAAGCTATTCTTTGTGAACACAAGATTTCAATAAAAGACATTATGAGAATGCTGGACTCTTTCAATTTACTGTAATCCAATTAAATATCTCTATTTTGCCTAAAGAAATACAAATACTGTGTTTTGCATAATGCAGACAATGTGAGGAATGGAAGTTCTAGGCATTCCTTGAAAAAAGTTATAATTTAGTGATAAGTATTGCTAACCATTCTCTTGGATTGCACTAAATTATGAATATAATTTTTTTTTTATAGCAAATGGCTTTAGCAAGTAAGAAACAAATTATCCAAATGGCATTATTAAGTAACTGCAAAAATCTAGGGACTCACTTTTACTTCTTACATTGTACAGGGAAACTTAAATTTCTTTTCCAAGTAGCTATATACACAAATTTTTCTATATGTAATTTGGCATAAATATACTAAGTGTTAATAAGGCTTATGTTTGACTCAATAATTTCATATACATGTATATTTTGTGAGGAATTAATCAATGGTGTAAACACAGGATATATTCATAACAGCTTTATCTACTACAGTTAAGTAAACTGACAACAAACTAAATATCTAATGATTCGGAATGATTAAATAAATTATGGCACGAATTATGGTCTTATCCAAGCTAGAATATTATAAGCCATTATAACATTATAAGTCATGTCATCTAAAGATATTTAATAACATGGCTATTTTTATTGTTTTGTTCATTTTACGCATCTACATAGATCTTTTGAAATCCTTTCTGGATAAAAGCATGGCTGAAATGTGTCAACCAGGAGGTGGAACTCATACACCATTATACTTTAAGCAGGTTTCAACTTGCTTGTATAGTATAAACCCAATTTTGTCTTGAAACAATGACCATAGAGAAAAGGCTTTTTATATGCTGTATAATTTTATAATTGGGGAAACATCATTTTAAAGTTAGAGGCACAATTATGAAGAGATAGTGTGAGAAATAATTGCTGAAGGAATTAAAACACAAAATTTTAATGCTCAGTGACTGTGAGAATCATAAATATCTACATCTTTACAATAACGATTACATTTATTACAGAGTGGTATCATTTTGAACAGGTACAAACATCAGAGATTAGTTGTCTGAGAATATTTAAACAACCTGTCCCCTGTTCAGCTTATACAAATATTGTTTTTATCATTACACAAGGATTCAGAGAACTTGTAGTACAAAGGTTAAAACTCATCCAAAATCTCAAAACAGTATTTGGATCAGCGGTATACCCTCAGAAAAAAACTGATAGCATTCTCTAAATATGAATATTTATTTATAGAATACACATGTAGGATGATTGAATAGATTATATAAATTACAAAATAAAATTGGGATGAGATATAAATAAAATAAGCAATATTTTAAATAACTAATTCTATTTATTAATGGACAGAAAAAATTTTTTTAGCTCTCAAATATTGATAATCTCTGTCAGTGACAGCAATGTGATTAAATAAATTTCATTAACTTTGTCTTGGTTTAATATTTTATGATAAAGTAATTTAAAGATTTTAACATCTGTTTATTGATATTTGGCTTAGTGTCCTCAGACTTGAAAAAACACCACAAAAAAATACTCAAATTCAAATGGAAGAAGCTCTTGGTGGCTATGTTTACTAATCCATGACATTAACTTTTTAATCTCATTCACCAATTATGTAAAGATTTTTTTTTTTTTTTTAAGATTTTATTTATTTACTTGAGAGAGAGACAGCGAGAGAGAGCATGAACGAGGAGAAGGTCAGAGAGAGAAGCAGACTCCCCATAGAGCTGGGAGTCCGATGCGGGACTTGATCCCGGGACTCCGGGATCATGACCTGAGCCGAAGGCAGTCGTCCAACCAACTGAGCCACCCAGGCGTCCCTATGTAAAGATTTTTGTTGAAATGTCTGCAAACTATATGCAGCCTATTTCTTTAAATAAAGTTTTATTGGAACACAGCCACACCCATTCACTTATGTGTTGTTTATGGTTGCTTTCATGATACAATGGCAGAGTTGAGTAGTTGCAACAGAAAGTATATGGCCTGCAAAGCTGACATATTTGCTATCTGAAGCTTTACAGGAAAAAATGTGCTCGACTCTGTTCTATAGTGTTAATTTTCATCAAAAAGCAGTTAACTTTCTCACTCATGTTTACGTCACAAATTATGTTTATTTTTTCAGAAGTTCTTTTTTAGAAAATATTTTCTAAGTATTGCACTATTGAAAGCTACATGTCATCCCTGAAAAAGACAAATCTCAAACAATAAATATCAAACACTTTCTAGCTCATCTTCAAGTTTGACAACCTCTTGAGGTAAAAGAGGCATTTATGGTTATCCTGCCTTTTTTTTACAAAGTATTATACAGACTCTACTATTTAAGATAATATTATTTGTATCTGTACTTAAAGCAGGTTAAAGTACAGATACAGGTTAAACCAGGTTAAGTACAGATACAAATAATATTATCTATAATATTAATCTATATAATAATATAATACTAAGAATGTAACCCGTGGCAACATACTGCAAGCAAACCAAAAGTGGTGTGACAGTAAAACCCTTCCAGACCTACAGTCTCTACTCTTTTCTCAGAAAATGTCCTTTTTGTTTATAACTTATCTGACACACAAACAAAAAGCACCGATGTCAATTTATGGATTACCAAAATGTAACTGCTTTTTTAAAAGTCTTTTTAAAAAAGTTATTTATTTTTTAGTGATCTCTATACCCAACATGGGGCTCGAAATCATGACCCTGAGATCGAGTTGCATTCTCTGCCTGAACCAGGCAGGTGCCACCAGATTTAATAACTTTGTAAAAAACAGAAACAGATGAAACAAAAAAGGGAAAAGAAAGGAAAAATTGCGGCACCTGGGTGGCTCAGTGGGTTAAAGCCTCTGCCTTCGGATCAGGTCATGATCCCAGGATCCTGGGATCGAGCCCCACATCAGGCTCTCTGCTCAGCAGGGAGCCTGCTTCCCTTCCTCTCTGCCTACTTGTGATCTCTGTCTGCTAAATAAATAAATAAATAATCTAAAAAAAAAAAAAAAAAGGAAAAATCATTTACTTTTCCCATATATTCCAGCAGATAGATCAGTGCTTTACCCTCAAGGGCACATAGCCATTCTGTAGACCTCTAGTACATCTCCCTGAAACTAAAATTTTTATATACAGTACATGAAACATTAGAATACCTAGAGTACGTCAGATTCCATAATTACTCAGTTTACTAAAATTAGCTTAGGTCATAGCAGTACATGGTGTGGCTATCTTATGCCTCATAGAACACTAGGAATACTTTACTCAGATTAGCCATTCCCTCCTGTAGGCAACTAGTAAAGTGAGTGATTAAACTATTAATATAAACTAAATTTTTCCATCTTGTTCCCTCCACTAAATTTATATAAACTCAAACTCCTAATCAAGAAACCTTTATAAATATTTTCTTTAAAAAAATTGTAAGTTGAAATTTGACCAGCCAATATAAAAATGGAAGAACTCCAGGTTTGGGGAAAACTGATTTTGTTCATTATTCTGCCACTGAATGAAATAGGAAATATAGGGGAAGGCTATGATTTGGCTAGAAAAAAATCATTATTTCGTCTTGTACTTGTTGAATTAGAAGAATCTATAGAGATATTAGCCTTGAAAATGAGGAGGAATCCTTTCTTAGGGAAAAGTGAAAAGAAAAGAAAAATGAAAGACTCAGTGACCAATTAAATATGAAAGAGCCCCAAACTGGCAATTTCTTCACACCTAATTGGTCACCAAGTCCTATGAATTTAAAAATGTCTCATACTCTATTCCCGTTTTTCTTATCTTTAACCAGACATCTTTTCAAAATAGCCTTCTTGATGATTTCTTGTTTCCAACATCCCTTCATCTTTCACATTATAATTATCTTTTATAACAACATGATCACCTTATTACTGTACCCAAAAAACTGATATGTTCCCATTTACATCATTTGGTTGAATTTACTGGTCTTAACTATAGCTATAGACTGAACCACATCATTCTTATTTTATAAACCCTTCATAGTTCCCTCTTCAAATAAATTGGCTGAATTTACACTTTTTGCTAGCTTTGACTTGTGTTTTGGTAATCAGTTAGCAAGGATTTACTAACTATTGTACATTGTACTAGGTTTATAATACTTTCCCGATCCTCACAGATCTTAAACTCTAGCTGGACACTATAAGACCGATAAGCTTTTAGAAACTGCTACGTTGTTCAGGACTTAATTGTTCTGTGACTACTGTGTGATTGGAAATCAAAGAAAGGAGAGATAACAAAAAGTTAAGGAAAGACCTCATGGAGGAGGTGGAATTTTAGCTGAAAGTTGAGAGGCAGGGGACACACAGAATGATAGGAAAGGGATTTAATAGATATAGAGGAATCTGACCAGGTGAGGGTGTCAGGAAAGCTATGAGAAAAGCCAGGGGTAAGGAATTAACAAGGGAACTATAAAGATGTAGAACACTAGTAATGGGGAGCAGTGAGATAATCACCTTGGCTAGGGAAGATGGATTCCATTACAGAATGTCTTGGAAGCCAGCCAGAGGTATTTAAATTTGACTTTATATACAAACATCAATACATGAAAAGGGAAGAGATGGCATAAGAAAATTATTCTTTTTTTCATTTTTAAGATTTTATTTATTGGTCAGAGAGAGAGAGCATGTGTATAAGAATTGGGAGTGGCAGGCAGAGGGAGAAGCAGGTTCCCCACTGAGCAAGGACCCTGATGCAGGGCTCGATCTGGGGGCCGTGGGATCAAGGCCTGAGACGAAAGCAGCCACTTAACCAACTGAACCATGCAGAGCCCCAAGAAGATTATTCTAGAATCCATATTTAGGCATATGAAAGATAGAGCCAGGCAGAGAGAGACATTTGGAAAGAAATTAATAGTACTTAAAAAGACTGCAGTTAAAGAGAAGAAATTGTCAAAGAAGAGTACAAAGTTTCAAAGGCCTTGAAACTATGAAAATGGAGATATCACTAAAATGAACAGGATGGGAAATAAACAAGGTTTGAGAATGGGGAGGAGAAGATTTTGGATGTTAGACTTAAGCATCTCCAAGTCGAGCTATCTTGAGTCTATTCTATAGTGTAATACCTGGATGAAGCCAAAAAACCAGGGCAAAATAGATAGGTATAGTGATCTATCAATGCCTTTTACCAATTTAGGACTTTAAAACCATATATTAGGGGTGCCTGGATGGCTCAGTTGGTTGGGTGGCTGCCTTCAGCTCGGTCATGATCCTGGAGTCCTGGGATCTAGTACTGCATCGGGCTCCCAGTTCCACGGGGAGTCTGCTTCCCCCTCTGACCTTCTCCCCTCTTGTGCTCTCTCTCTCACTCTCTCTCTCTCTCAATTAGAAGAAGGCAATCTTGAAAAAAAAAAATAAAACCATATATTATTAATTTTGAGGTTCAAAATCCAGGAAGGTAGAGGAGCAGAAATTAACATCTTCACTTCACAAATAAATGTTAATAACTCATGGATTTTCCCAAAGTCAAAAAAGCTGTTAGCAGCAGAGCCAAGAAAATTCTAGTTTTGTACTCTAGCCATTATACTCCTGGCTTTCAAGAAGCAAGCAAAATTCAAGGCTCTTCTTCTAAAAAGAGCCGTCAGCATAAAAGCAACAAATGAGGCTATGAGAATGTGTAATTCTTTAAGGGCATTAGAAGAGAAAAAGAAAGGATTTCTTGCAGATAGACAGAATTAATTAAAATGTGGAAGGAAGTGTGCTCAACAAGAGACACCAGAAAATTGACAAGAGTACTCAAGATGGTGGGGAAAAAAAATCAAAACCAGGAAAGTGCAGAGTCAGGAAAGCCAAAAATGGAATAAGTACTCAGTGATCTTAAATGCCAAAGTTGGAAGAAGGTTATTTGGCATGGAAATAACGCATTTGATGGTTGAATTTTTTTTCTTCAAATATTTAACTCAATATAATGGGGGAAAAATCCTTCAATGTTTACTATCAATGTCTGTTATGCTATTAAAAGGGGCTTCATTTTATATTTCATACATTAAATTTCTACTTCACAAGTTATATTAACATAAATGAGTGTGGAATGTTTTTCAATCTTGAAAAAGTATAAAGTCTTAAAAAAAAAAAAAAGGAGCTCAAATATATTTCAACGTAACCTGATCAATTTTTTCACTTTTTTTTGGCAAAAAATATATTCAGCTTTTTCTTCGCCGTTATTTGAGAGGCTTTTGGGAAACCTAAGTAATAGTTTGCCTTTTGCTGTGATCCATTTTACTAAGTCAAAGTTCCAGTAAAGGAAAAGAATGAGGGCTATAAAAAGCAAAACTATACATATACTCCAAATAAAATTACAGATAAAGTAATTTACCAAGTTTTTATAATAATTGTTAGTAGAAATAATATGGTCAATGTCTTGATCCTACATGCAACTTCAGTCGAAAGTGGAAATTACCATGGAAAGAAAGTGAGCTACTTTATCCTTGTTCTAACATGACAAACAAAACATTTTCAATTTTATAACTAAAATTAACTCTCATTAGTGATATTTTTAGAATACAGCACCATCTTTGCACTGATCAAATTTAGAAAGGTCCTTGGCAATTATATCTATCTTAAAGTTAAAAAAATTTAATATGACATTTAATTAAAAATTTAAAAGACACATTAAAAAAATTTAAAAGGCCCAGAGCTAACTAAATCACTTGCTACTGACCTTGTTCAAGTCTGAAGAGGGTCTTTTCCAGCTTTTCCATTTCGTTCAGAAGTAGAATTCTAACCTGTTTACTGTGTCCCATTTTGGCTTCTAGAAGACTTCAAATCTTTCAGAATTAAAAGAACTCCGAAATCGAATGAGTTACCCCTATGAAACAAAAAGGAATTAAGATAAAGAAAAGAACTACCATCTTAAATTCTTTAAGGCTGACAGCCGCACTTACATGTTCTCAATGTGTTTTAACCGTAGCAGAGCAAAGAGAAAGAATGAATTTTATAAATAAGACCTCAGAAGGCAAATCAATAGTTGTTTCCACCCTTCGAGCACAATAGGACCGAAGCAAAACTACTGCATTATAGATTCTTACAATTAAAACAAAACACAAAACTAAATCATTCTCAGAGAAAAGCAACACGTTTTGGAAAGCCTGGATTTGGGCCGGGGGGGTAAATTCCCGGTCCCAAGCCAAAAGGCTCTGAAAACCACAAATGGCACTTCTGCTTGCAAGAGATTAGTCTGCTCAAAGATAACAGGTGGGAGAGTTCCCCATTCCCAAATTCGGGTTGGAAGCCACCAATGGGGAGATGAGAACAGAGGGAAGCAGGTGTTGCCCCTGGAATAGCTGCTGCAGACATAGGATGTACAGACAGAGCTATAGATAGAAAGAACGCATTTCCCAGAGAGGCCAGCGGCATTCCTAGCACTTACACTGAGCAAGTTATACGTGCAGCTTCTGGGACGCTGCAGGACCCGCCGCTCTGGTGTTGGAGTCGGGGGAGGAGACGTGAAGGAAAGCAAAAAGGGAAAGGCAGGCTGCCCAGGCGCAGAAAGCAGCCCCAGACTAGGAGGGCCGGGCGCCGTGAAGGGCAAAGGGCGGGGCGGCGGCCGCGGGGCCTGGGCCGAGGCCGCTGTGTGAATGGCAGAGAGCTTCTCCGTGACTCCGCCTCGCGCTGGTCCCTCCGGAGACCCTCGACCCCACCCGGCCTCGAGTGCAAACGCCGGGGTGGGAGCTGTCAGATCCCCTCGCCCACTTCCGGGAGGCTCCGCACCCGCTCGTCGCTACTGCTAGTCTCGCGAGACTGTGGTCAGCGGGGCCGGGGTCCGGCTGCGGCCCTGGCAGGGAGCCTTTTTTTTTTTTTTTTTTTTTCTTGCGGCTAGGGAGGTGCGAGGTCGGGCTCCTGTACTTCCTTTACCCGCCCGGGAGCTCCTGTATGAATCTCAGAATGGTGCGGTAGAAAGCTGCCGCTAGCTTGAGCTGCACAACACGGTCGTTTTGTGGAACGGCTCAATGGTGGGAGGCAAGCGACCTGACTTCTGGTGCTGCTTCTACCACGATGTGTTTTGTGTTTTTGTTTCATTTTTAAAATTTTTAAAATGTCTATTTATTTATTTATTTATTTATTTAAATGTGGCTCAAGTTTGCTTGGCCCCAGTTCTCGCAATCTTGATTTCCCCATGTCTAAAATAAGGGGCCTGGCGATGGTCTCTGACATTGCATCCTTCAAGTGTCTACCAACTCTCGTGCTAACACAGGACTCATCTTGAATGCAGACACGCAACTACTAGGTTGGTGAAGTTGGCCAGTTTACAAACACTTGAGGGTGTAAATACCACTTATACAACGTCTGGTTGTATCTGATGTACATTGCATAGACCTGAAGGTTGTATAGGATTAAGGATAAGGAGGGCACCTGTAGAGATGAACGCTGGGTGTTACACACAACTGATGAATCCTTGAACACTACATCAAAAACTACTGATGTACATATGCTGGCTAATTGAACGTGATAATTAAAAAAAAAAGACAGGAGAGCAATTGTTATACAGTATGGGCTCAATAAATATAACTACAATTGCTTAAAAAAAATCTATATTGGCTGTTGCTGCACATATTTTAGGCCAGAAATTTAAGATGTGGTACAGATGCCTATGGAGATTTAATGCAAAAACCTGTCTTCTAGAGTGTTTTGAGGACACCTAAGGATCATGAGAAAACGGACAAAGGTTTCGAGTGTGGAGAAAAATCTTGCTTCCCTTATTGTGGAAATACTGTAGGTCTAAAAAAAATAATGGGTTAAAAACTAAAGATCCTGAAGTGCTTGTTTCATTAGATTTCTGAGAATGGTAGTTGCAAGTGGTCCAAAACGGAGTTTGGGAACCTGTAGTTCACTTATTCATTTGACTAGTATTTATTGAGCACCTATGATTTGCCTGGCATGGAAGTGAAACAAAGTCACTGCCCTCATGGAACTCCTACATTTTATTTGTGGGAGATTGATAAATAAGTCAATTATATAAGATAATGAAAGGTTGTAAGAAAAAGAGAAGTGAGAAGTGTGGAAGAGTCAGGAGAGGGAGGTTTGCAGTTGTAAATACAACAGTCAGTAAAGGACTTGCTGGTAAATTGAATTTGATCCCCACAGAGTAAGAGGAAGGAGGATATGCAGGGTAGAGAGTTACACACAGAGGTACCGAAGTGGAAAGGCCATGAGGTAGGAGCATATTTGCTGGGTTCAAGGAGTCCACCATAACTGATTGGAGAGAGTTGTAAAAAATTAGGACAGGTAATGGGGGTGGGGGAGATGGGCAGCCAGATCTTATAAGACTTTGTAGGTGATGGCAAGGGTTTGGGTTTTTAATCTGGGCAAAAGAGACATTGGAGGATTTTGAACAGAGGAGTAACATAATCCGATATAACTTTTTTTTTTAAAGATTTTATTTATTTATTTGACAGAGAGAGAGATCACAAGTAGGCAGAGAGGCAGGCAGAGAGAGAGGAGGAAGCAGGCTCCCTGCTGAGCAGAGAGCCCGATGCGGGACTCGATCCCAGGACCCTGAGATCATGACCTGAGCCAAAGGCAGCGGCTTAACTCACTGAGCCACCCAGACGCCTCCTGATAGAACTTTTAAAAGGATTACTCTGCAACTTTATAGAGAATAGCTAAATAAACTGAAGGGTGTGGTGAGGAAGGAAGCAAGACCAGTTATTTCAGTTAACCAAGAGAGCAGTGTGTTTGTGTAAAAAGAAAGTACAGCAGTGAAGGTGATGAAGTCATTAAATTACAGATCTATTTTGAAAGTGCAATTTTTACTGATGGAGAGAAAAGAGTCATGGGTGATTTTATGGTTTTTAGCCTGAGTAAGCAGAAGATTATTGTCCAATAGAAATATAATGAAAAAAGAAAAGAAAGAAAAGAAAGAAAATGTACCATATAGGTTAAAAAAAAATCTTTCAAGTAGCCCCCCAAAAGTAAAAAGAAACAAGTGAAAATAATTTTAATAATATATGTTAATACAGTGATTAACATAATTTAAAAAAGAAAAGAAAAAATATTTTAATATATTTATATTCAATTTAATAATAAATTTATATATATACATATATTTAAATTTAATAATATATTTTTTCCTACCAAGTCTTCAAAATTTGGTGTGTATTTTGCAGTTCTAGCATTTCTCAATTACAATAGTTACATCTCAAACACTCCATATGTTTGTAGCTAGTGGCTACCATATGGACAGTGCAGAAGAAGCTGCACTGAGAGAGGAGTAAAAGGGAAGGAGCAGAACTGGAGGATGAAATTCAGGAGTTTGGTTGAAGACTGTGAGTAACCAAGTGAAGGTAACTATTCATTTGTTTGACCTAACCGTCAAACATCCAAGTGAAGATATTGAATGATCACTCGTAGCCTTGGTCTCTGCAGTAGTGTTTTTCAAATTGTAAATAATAACCCACTGAAGGTTGTAAAAGTAATTTATCTGTTGCAACCAATGATTTTTTAAAAATAAAATTGGAAAGATCTGAATGCAATGCACCTGGTAAGTCTATTATTTCAAAAAACTTCTGTTTCTATTATGTTTTGTTGTACTGGGTCATGTATTCCTCCTGGGAGTCATGGTCAAAAACATGTTTGAGAGCCACTGCTCTAGGATGTATGCTGTATAAAAGCATAATAATTCATGATTATGAAACGTTCCTGGGTTTTCAGCCCAGCTCTGCCACTAACTAGCTGTGAAGCTTTGGAAGATACTCAACCTTTTTGTGCTTTGGTCTTTACAACTATAATATAGGGATAAAAATAAAAGCTACTATTAATTAAATGAGGACTTAGAACTGTGCCTGAGACATACTAAGTACTATGGAAGTACAGATAGTAGATTGGGATCCTAACTGATGGGAAACACAGTTCATGTTCATGTTTGTGTCAGGCTTTCCCACCCATACCTCCTTCTCCTTTCAGTCTGTCCCATGACCCTTTCATTGCACTGTCCTCCTGTTCATCACTCTTCGCCAGGGCTCCAAAATTAGCCTTTCTTGCTGTCCCCCAGCAAAACTGTCACATTAGTGCCCATTATTTCAGCGAGAAATAAGGAGTAAAACAGACTGACAAAATGAATTCCTTTAGCAGGGAATTATTCTGACACAAATGTTTGGATTTTAAAAGTTCTGTCAATCCAAATGATCTTGATTTTGGAGTTTTCATATTGTGAAAGCAAGTGAGGAATGTTAAGTAATGAAAACCTTATGATTCAAAGTGCTGTGTCTCCAAGATTACATTTACAAGCCACATTTTTAAAAAGCCCTTTTTTTAAAAAGAAGAGTCATGCTAATGTGCTATTTGTGACCTTGGAATGCCAGTGAATTTACATTCTAGGGCTTCAGTGGTGCCATGTGCTGCTTTCATTCTGGAAATATTTGTTGTGAGCCTATCCTGTGCATAGCAGCGATCTATATATACACAATAATGTCATGCTGGAGTTGTCAGGAGAAGAATCTCCTTGAGGAATAGCTGGTGAATAATCTCAGCTATTTGGCAGTGACTCTAGTGTTTTCTAAAACACTGATATTAACATATTTGGGGAGTGGGAGAAGGGCTGTGGTCAGGAGGGTCCGAAAACATTACAGTGTTTCTTAAGGTCTGTGTATGTGTCTGTTTTTAGAAAAGAAAGGAGTTATTTGGGTATTATGTATGGTATGGTCCCAATCCTGTAATAATTTGTGTCTGAAGTGGACAAGTCTGCCTCATTTGGTTTTTATATCCATAGCATTTTCTGGTGTATTTTATTTTATAGCAATAATATAGTGACATTATTAATAATTTTATTTTGCAGAATTTGGAATTGTGTTTCCAAAATCTCTTCTAAATTGAATAATTTATTCTGCACCTTTTTGAAATATCCAGATTTAGCCAGTGAAGAGAAGAGAGGAAGATAAGAAAGGAATATAGTTGATGTCAGACAAATAGAAGGACTTAATATAATGATATAGAGATATGGAAGCCTGATAGAGATTTTTTGAAAAGGGGATAGTACAATATAAAGAAAAAGGACTCTGGGGATGCCTGGGTGGCTCAGTTGGTTAAGCGGCTGCCTTTGGCTAGGGTCGTGATCCCAGGGTCCTGGAATTGAGTCCCACATCGGGCTCCTTGCTCAGCGGGGAGCCTGCTTCTCCCTGTGCCTCTGCCTGCCTCTCTGTCTGCCTGTGCTCACTCTCTCTGACAAATAAATAAATAAATAATCTTAAAAAAAAAAAAAAAAGGACTCTGGAAACAAACCAGGGCTTAGTTTTAATCTCTCTGAATTACAGTTGATTCATCTGTAAAATGGAGAGAATAACATTTCACTTGAAGGGTCATTATGAGAATTAGATGAAATAATGAAAGCATTTATCAAAAATCAGGCTTTTAATAAAAAAAATAGGTAATCTAAAAAGAGAAGGGCTGATGGCTAGATGTCTTTGCTGGGTTAGAGATGGCAGTTAGACAAAGCAGATGAAGAAGAGGCTCCCAGAGCATGGGAATCAAAGGACGTAATAAAAAGGTGTCCTATTCAGTGAAGAGGGAGGATAAAAATGAATTCATAGACTGAAGTCAGAGCCCAAGGTTTTAGACTAAATTATAGAAAACAGAGGAAGGATATTAAGAATGAAGTAAGGTTTAGTTGCTGTATAATTAGTATTTGTTAGAAAATTTATTGAGATGTTCATATACAGAGGTAGAGTTGTATTTTACTTATTTTTATTTTTGTTTTTTTTTTAAGATTTTATTTATTTATTTGTCGGAGAGAAAGAGAGCACAAGCCAGGGAAGCGGCAGGCAGAGGGAGAAACTGGCTCTCCACTGAGCAAGGAGCCTGATGCGGGCCTCAATCCAAGGACCCTAGGATTGTGACCTGAGCCAAAGGCAGACACTTAACTGACTGGACCACAACTGATCCCTGATAGTTGTATTTTATTTAAAAACAAAAACAAAAACAAAAAATAGAGATTAAAACTTGGGATCTTAGAACTTGCATAGAAAAAGGCATTTAAAAAGTCCTAAGCATTAGGGCACCTGGGTGGCTGAGTTGGTTAAGTGCCTGCCTTTGGCTTGGGTCATGATCCCAGGGTCTTGGGATGGAGCCTTGCATGGGGTTCTCTTCTCAGCACGGGTTCTGCTTCCCCCTTTCCCTCTGCCCCTTCCCTTGTTCTCTTTCTGTCTTTTTCTCCCTCTCTCTTTTTTAAAAAGGTTTTTATTTATTTGACAGAGAGAGAGAGAAAGAGCACAAGTAGGCAGAGCGGCAGGCAGAGGGAGAGGGAGAAGTGGGCTCTCCCCTGAGCAGGGAGCCCAATGAGGGGCTCATCCCAGGACCGTGAAGGCAGCCGCTTAACCGACTGCACTACCCAGGCGCCCCTCTCTCTGTCTCCTAAATAAATAAATAAATAAGTCTTTTTTAAAAAGTCCTAAGCATTGATGTAACAAATTAACCAATAACAGTATATGGAATGCTTGGAAACCATGATAGGAGGAAACTGGAGATGGTTTTTTAATGGTGACTTTTATTTTTCTAATGATAGATCTTTTAAAATGTTCTTTGGCCCCCAATTTAAAGCTAAATCATTTTACTTTTATTCTTGCGAATAAATTTAATTTCCTGTCGAAATCCTGACTCCAGGGGCACCTGGGTGGCTCAGTGGGTTAAAGCCTCTGCCTTTGGCTCAGGTCTTGATCTCAGGGTCCTGGGATTGAGCCCCACATCAGGCTCTCTGCTCTGCAGGGAGCCTGCTTCCTCCTCTCTCTCTGCCTGCCTCTCTGCCTACCTGTGATCTCTGTCTGTCAAATAAATAAATAAAATCTTAAAAAAAAAAAAAAGAAAGAAAGAAATCCTGACTCCACAGTTTCCCTGTAGTAAGGTTTAGAGTTGGGAGTCTAGTTGGGGAGAAAGGATGAGAGGAAGGCTTGAGCTGATTTTCCATATTTGTAAGGACTACTTCAGCTGCATATGACAGAAAAAAAAAATACAAAGCAACAGTGGCTTAAAAAGGAGATAAATTTGTTTCTCCCATAAAAGTTTAGAGATGAGCAATTAAAAGCTGGTGTGGCAGCTCTGTAAAGTCATCAGGAACCCAGGCTCTCTCCAGCTCACAGCTTCTTCCCTTTTATTACATGTGTGGACCTTATCATAGTACAAGAAGGCTGCCAGAGCTCCAGATATCATATCCAAGTTCAGACAACGTGATGGAGGAAGAGGAAAAAAAGGATACACTCCCTTCCTTTAAGTATTTCTGAAGATACCAGACAACATTTCTGCTTCTATTTCATTCACCAAAACTTGGTCACGTGCATCTAGGCAGCAGTGAAATTAGTCCAAACCCAGATTTTGTTATTAGGGAAAGAGAGTGAGTAAATAGTGTCTGCTACAGTTTGCATGGTATTTTATTTTTTATTTTAATTGTTTTTAAAGCAAAAGAGTTTGGAGTAGGAGGATGGAAGTCTCAGGAGGAATGTCTCCAAGAAAAAAAAAAAAAGAAAAAAAGGAGGGAGGGGGCACCTGGCTGGCTCAGTTGGTAGAGTGTATAACCCTTGATCTCAGGGTTGTGAATTTGAGCTCCATGTGTTGCGAAGAGATTACTTAAGAAAAAGAAAAAAAAAAAAGAAAAAAAAATGGAACCGATTGTTTAGTGTGCTTGATCACACTGAAAGATGTTTCACAAAAACCTTAGTTTTCTTTCAGAAAGCTTAGGGATGATGAAGCAAACAAACTTGCCAAAAAATTGAAAAAGTCCAGTTGGAGACTGCACTTATAGATCTGTCAACCAAATGAACTTGCTACCACTAAACTCCAGAACCAGCCAACTTACCCTCCCCATCACGGACAGACTGGGGAAATCCTGCTCACTGCATATTTACTCCCGAGGAAGAAGGACAGAGGTGAGCCAAGCTCACCAGTTATTTTCCCCAAATTTACCCACCAGGTAAATCACTCCCCCTTCCCAGGAACGGAGTAAGTTAACTAGAGCAAAGAGAAGCCAGAGGTTTTTAGGGAAGCTCTGTCTTCCAAAAAAAAAAAAAAAAAAAGATAGAATTAGGGAAAAGCATTCATCTTCAGGCATTTTGCAAGTCTCTTAACCTTTTTTGTGCTTTAATTCCTAAGCTGGAATTTATTTTCCAAGGATACGCAAAAATTAAATGTCTGAAAAGTTTCAAAAATTAATATATACCCTATAAATACTTGATAGCAGTTAATATTTAAAGAACATCTAAGAGGTGCTAGGCACTGTTCTAAGCCCGTTATGCATACTAAACTCAATTCCCAAAACAACATTATTAATAGTTTAAAGATATGGAAACTGAGCGCCCAAGCTTAAGTAACTTGTTTAAGGTCACGTAGTGGTCAAGTGGAAGAATGTGATTTCCACTGCATTCTCAGTGATTCTGTTCAGTAAACTAAATCTGAGGGCACTGATGTTATCCCATGGCCTGGAAATCAATAAAAGCTTTATAAATTGAATTTGGATGTTGTTGACTTTATACATGTCTGTGTCAACAGTGAGTGTGTTTTCTTTTAGGAATATTCTGGCTAATCTAATACTCAGTGATCTCAGGACAGCTCCTTCAGGAAATCTTTCTGACCTTGCCCTTTCTACCATGGGTCTGGGTTAGGTGTGCCTCCTTCATGTCCTCTGTTGTATGATATATCATGTGAAATGATGACTGTCTTTTTCTCTTCTCCCTTTCTCACTAGAATTTTTGAGGCAGGGATTGTGTTTTCTGCTCTGGATGATAGAGTTGTAAAATTATTTACACTTCTTAGATTATACTATGAAAATGATCTTCTTTCAAAATAAATAAGCACTCTATTTTAGAATAGTTTTAGAGTTAAGAAAATAGTTGCAAAGAGAGTATAGAGCAATTCCCATTTTTTCAAGTCCAGGTTTCCCTATTGTTAACATCTTAAATAGTATGATCCATTTGTTACGATTAGTGAACTGATATTGACATATTATTACAGTCCCTAGTTTATTCAGATTTCCTCAGTTTTTACCTACTGTCCTTTTTCTGTTCTGGGTTCCCATCAAGATACCATGTTACTTTTAGTTGTCATGTTTCCTTAAACAGATTTTGGCTGTGACAGTTTCTTATACTTTCCTTTTTTAATTTTTATTTTGTATATTTATTTATATATTTTTTAGATGATTTATTTATTTGAGAGAGAGAGAGAGCATGAGTGGAGGGGAATAGGAGTGGAGAGAGAGGGAGAAACAGACTCCCCACAGAGCATGGAGCATGATGATGCAGGGCTTGTTCCCAGGACCCTGAAATCATGACCTGAGCTGAAGGCAAATGCTTAACTGACTGAGCAACCCAGGCACCCCAGACTTTCCTTTAAAAAAAAAAATTTTTATTGATATATGCCATTATGTAAGTTCAAGATGTAGGATGTGTTGATTTGATACATTTATATATTGCAAATATGATTGCCACGGTAGAGTTAGTTAACACTTTGCCATATCACATAATTATTTTTTGCGGGGGGAGGATGAAAACCTTTAAGACTTAGTCTCTTTGAAGTTTGTAACACAGTATTGTTGTCTATAAACACTGTGCTGTACATTAGATCTCCAGGACTTTACTTATCTACTGGTTATAAGTTTGCAATCTAAACAACATCTCCCTAGATCTCCAATCCTCTAGTTCCCCTGTCCCTTATATCCTTTTTATCCATTCATCCACTGATGGACACTTAGGTTGTTGCCGTATGTATTTTATTCTTAAATGCTGTTCTCATCTCCTTTACTGCTCCTCATCTGCTAGATAGGCGTGGGAAAACAGAAGTAACTTTAGTCTACTCTATTTGAAAACTAAATCAGATCCAATTATTTAAATAATCTCTTTAGCCCTATTTCTATGAAATAATTGTTTTATTGCTCTCATCCCCATTCCTCTCCCTACTTCTAAATTGTGTCTCACATGAAATCATCACGTCGGAGGAGTTGAACTCTGTGATCTTGGACTGGGCATGATGAAGATGGGAGATGAACTCTGTGATCTTGGACTGGTGCAGAGGCTGATGTTCCCTAACGTACCTCTGTGTAGTCCTGTTCCTGGCTCTCCTGTTGATGATGGCTACTGATGTCTACAGCTGATAGCTTCCCGGTCCTTCTTTCTTGGTGTGGCCAGAGTATAGAAGCCCTCCCTGCTGTCTCAGACTTCCTTGATGTTCTACTTTTACCGCAGACCCATCCAAGTATCTGGAGTGTTCTCAGCCTGGTCCAAGGCACAAGACATCCATTTCATAAGCCTTTGCTGGAGCCACCTCACCTCTGCCATGGTGGATCCAGGTACCATGTGCTGGGGATGAATACTGGGTCCTGTCTCTAACTAATGTCCTTGCTATACCCTCCTAATCATGCTGGGACTCCCCTTTTTGGACCCCTGATCTACTATTTTTTTTTTCTTCCGAGCATAGCACTCTTCATCCAGAGCTCAAAACAGCAGAACAAAAAGTCCTCTATGCATTTGACAAATACTGTACCTACTGTGTGCTAAGCACGGTTGTGGGCACTGGAGGTGTGGTAGTGAACACAGCAGACAGAATACTTGACCTTCTGGAGTTTATTTTCTAATAATGCCCTGAACCTCTCTGACCTGTTTCCATGAGGACATATCAAACTGATTGTCTCACCTCCCTCTCTCTTTAGATGGTCTCATTTTCACAATTACTCAAAACCCAGAAGGAATGGATTTCCCTTTTTTTTTTCCCCTACCAGGAGCTAGCCCATTAGTCTCCACCTCTAATATGTTAAATGAGAGATAAAAGAACTTAGAGGGACTCCTAGGTGGCTCAGTCACTTAAGCGTCTACCTTTGGCTCAGGTTGTGATCTTAAGTCCTACTGGGCTCCTTGCTCAGCAGGAAGCCCGCTTCTCCTTCTGCCTGCTGCTCTCCCTGCTTGTGTTCTTTCTCTCTGTCTCTAACAAAAAATTTTTCTCTATAAAAAATGCCTGTAGTCTTGCTGCAAAATCCTGTTTTGGATGTCAGGTGTTTAACATTAGCTTGTCTTTTTCTTTGCATTAATTCTTTAACAATCCAAGTCCCCTACTGAGGCAGGTGGGTGTCGTAGGCCTAATGGGAGAAAGTCTTGTATGTGGCAAAGGCAAATGAGAAAGGCACAATGATATCTTTGATTAATTCAAAATGGATCAAAGACTTAAAACATAAAACTAAATAACTATTAATATGTATATATATAATCTATAAATATAGTTTATAGGGTTATAAACTATAGAACCATAAAACCTTTAGAAGAAAACATAGGGCAAAAGTCCTGATACTGGATTTGGAAATGATTTCTTGGATATGACATAAAGGCATGGAAAATAAAAGAAAAAGTAAGCATATTGCACTTCATGAAAATTAAAAACACTTGCGTAAGAAAAGACACAATCAACAGAGTGAAAATGCAGCCCACAGAATTAGAGAAAATATTTGCATAACTGTATTTGATAAAGGATTAATATCCAGAATATATGGAAGAAATCAACAACAAAAACTGAAGAACTCAATTCAGTGATTGGCAAAGGACTTGAATAGACAGTTCTCCAAAGAAGATACATAAATGGTCAACAAGGAAATGAAAAGATGTTCAGTATCACTAATCATTAGGAAAATGCAAATCAAACCACTGTGAGGTACCACCTCATACCCACAGATGGCTACTATAAGAAAGAAAGAAAGGTTTTCTACTGTAAGATAATATACTCTGTGAACAGAGATAAATTTACTTCCTTTTAAATTTGGATGTTCGTTCATTCTTTTCTTTCCTTTCCTTTTCCTTCCTTCTTTCCTTCCTTCCTTTCCATAATTGCTCTAGCTAGGACTTCTAGACTCTATTGAATAAAAGTGGTGAAAATGGGCACTTATGCCTGTTCTCTCTTTTTTTTTTCTTTTTTTCTGTTCTTCATCTTAGAGGAAAAACTTCTAGGCTTTCACCATTGAGTCTAATGTTTGCTGTGGATTTCCCAAACAAATATTTTGTTAAGGTTGTTTCTTTTTTTTAACAATTTAATATAATTTTATTTAAATTCAATTACATAACTTAAAAAGTATTATTAGTTTCAGAAGTATAGTTGAGTGATTCATCTGTTGTATATAACACTTTGTGCTCATTATATCACATGCCTTCCTTAATGCCCATCACCCAGTTACCTGAGCTCCCCTTCCAGCAACCCTGCTTGTTTCCCATAGTTAGGAGTCTCTTAAGGTTTGTCTTACTCTCTGATTTTGTCTTATTTTATTTTCCCCTCCCTTCCCGTATGAGTCCCTGTTTTATTTCTTAAATTCCACATATGAATGTTGAGTGTTTTTTCATAAAAGGGGGTTAAATTTTGCCAAATGCATTTTTTCTGCATCTACTGAGATGATATTTTATTTCTTTGAAAAAACATGCCTTCCCCCCACCAAATAAATAAAAACATGCATTTCCTTTTCTTTTTGAAATGTCACAGGGTTTGAATTTGTAGTATCTCATGATAGTATGATAAGTCTGTAACTAGCATGGTGCTAACAATGTAGCATTTGATGCCTTTTCAAAAGTAGCACTCATTAATTTTGGTTAGGTTTTTAAATTTTCTCAGGCATGAATAGGAGAGCTGGTTTTGTGGGTCTTTTGCCTAACTCGAAAGGATGGAAAACAAACCTCTTAAAACAAAGGTTTCAAAATGGAAGAATGCATACGATATCCTGACAATAACAGTTATAGGTCTTTCTCCAGAGAGGAGGGCGGGAAGTATCCTTTTTCCTAACTCTCAGTGCCCAGAATTGGAGATTGTTGCTTGAGGTATATAAAAAACTCTTTATAAAATACCCTGGGAGGAAATCAAAGCACAATGGTATATCCCTTGCCCATTCTCCATGTCCTTTCTCCAATAGAGATTGCATCAAACTCAGAAACTTTCATGTAGTTAATCTACTATGAAATATAAGTCTGAAAGAGTCCACGTTCTATAAATGGGACTAAAGTGAGCAGTTATGCCATTTGAGTCAGTATTGTTGAATTGAAATGTTTAGATTTGGTATTAAGAGAGAACTGTACTCCTTTTGTCATGTTATTATTGATTGTTTTCTCATTTTTGAGCTCTATAGACTCATGTATTATTCAATTCTCAAAGGTTAAGTTGATAGACTATCTAAGGATAGATGGCCAAACAGTAATGTCAAGTCGGAACTGGAAAATAGAGGCCCTTCGACTGACCCATCAACGTAGGTCTTTATTTAATACAGAGCATCACGTAATACATTGGGTAAAAATAAAATTAGGTGAAGTATAGCTGTGAGTTATACCTGCTATATAGATTCTCAGTTTGTTGACCAACACAACCTAATTTACCAGAACACTCAACCTTAGTATTTTACTGCCAATCAAGTAAACTCAGAGGAAAGGTCAACAGTTATAAGACAGAGGCCAATCTATTTTAACTGCCTAAGGGTTTAAAAAAAGCCCTCTTCTCAATTTACAGTGACTGTGGGAGTCGTTTTCCTGCTTACACAGTGATTACAGGCGTTATATATCATGAATGCTGCACAGTGGATAATCAGCAAAACTTTAAGGTTAAATTAAATTAATTAGCACTTTGGAAAGCTAATTGCATGACCATAGGTTACATGTCCTGTTGACACGTAAGTGATTGCTTCTTTGAAAAATACTAATAAACTTTTATTTTGTTTTTTAAAAAGTGTTTTACCAGGAAGAATTTATTTAGAGATTCAAACATAGTGACGTTACGTTTTAAAAATATATGTGGCTTAAATTTGACAATAATAGTATTTTTGAAGTATAAATATATGTGATGTACATTAAATTTAAAGCAGATTCGTTATTTTAGTCTGAACTGATTTTGCAAATCATGCCGTATTCAGTTAACATATTCTCTGGGATCCATCTTGACTTCTTTTTCTCTCCTTCTCAGGGTTTACTGAATCTTTGATATTTTAAAATAAGTTTTTAAAAAGTAATGAAAATTTGAGGTGATTCCTAATTCCTTTATGTTATATCTTAATAATGATTTTAAAAAAGATTTTGTATATTGATTTGACAGAGAGAGACACAGCAAGAGAGGGAACACAAGCAGGGGGAGTGATGTAGGTTTCCCTCTGAGCAGGGAACCTGATGTAGGGCTTGATCCCAAGACCCTGGGATCATGACCCAAGTCGAAGGCAGACGCTTAACAGCTGAGCCACCCAGGCACCCAATAGTGATCTTAAAATCAAGATGCCAAAGAGTATTCTTATGTTCATAATTCTAGACTTTTTAGGAAACAAGTTGACATAAAAGGTGATTTGTAAGCATCTTCAAGTTTGAGAAGTGCCAGTCATATCTTTGTGCTTCAAGTTCATGTCTTCCTAAACTCTGTTTTCAAAGACCCTCTACCTACTACTTTTCTGAAATCTGTAGGCCATCAACGAGCCAATTCAGCTGGGTGAGCTTGGACTAAAAGAATTTCTCAGAAATACTGAGAAATATTTAGAGAAATAAGGGATGATTTTCTATGTAAATACTGTGGAATCAATGTATGCTTTTTATTTGAATTTTTTCAAGATTCATTCACTTATTTGAGAGAGAGAGAGAGAACATTTGGGGGAGGGAGGGGCGATGCAGAGGGAGAGTTAGACTGTGCCGAGTGCGTAACTTGACTCAGCGCTTGATCCCATGACCACAAGACCATGACCAAAACCGAAACCCAGAGTCAGATGCTTAATGGACTATACCACTCAGGCACCCCTTTTATTTGTATTTTAAAATTTTTCTATGTTGAAAAATGAATATAGACTATATGAATAATTTATAGCTAGTTTTACTATAGGTTGCGTCATCTCTGGGTTATAAAGTTCTTTGGCACTTTAATTATTTAGTATAATATGTATCATGTAGCTACAGTGCATTGTCTTGCAATATATTGATCTAATTGGTTTATGATATCAAAAATAGAAAAAAATCAAAATTACATTAGTATAGAATTAGTTTTCCTACAAAGAATAAGTGAAACACAGAACGTTGTGACCAACAAGCTCAGTAGTCAATGTTTTGTTAGCTGGTGCCTAGAGGAGTTCTTAAACCTAAGCAAGATAGTTGCATTTTATTTGGTAGCATAACCACAGATAAAGTTGTCTGCTTAATCCCTGAGGTTAGCTTAAGAGGGAGAATGTGATGTTACTTGTCACTTCATTACTCTAGGTTTGGAGAATTTGCTTCTAAAAGTTGTTTATTCATCTGCTAAACTAAACTTGCAACATCATTGATAATATTTGATGCTTTGTAGTACTTTACAGATTTTCAAAGTGTTACAATATTCATAATTCTATTGAATCTTCACAATAAGTTTGTGAAGAAGGCAAGATAGTTGCTAACTCCACATCCCTGAGTTACAGATGAGAAAAATGAGTCCTAGTTGATAAAGTGATTTCAGTAATAGAATCTGGCTAGTGTGTGGTGCTCCCCGGGTGGGTATATATGGCCTTATCAATGCTTCTGGAACTGTCTGAAAAATAGCACAGTTTTTTTAAAAAAAAGATTTATTTATTTTAGAGAGAGAGAGAGTGAGAGCAGGGGGAGGGGCAGAGGGAGAGAGAGAGAGAGAAATCTTAAGCAGGCTCCCTGCTGAGTGGGGCTGGACACGGGTCTGAGCTCATGACCCTGAGATCATGACCTGAGCCAAAACCAAGAGTCAGTCCCACAACTGACTGAACCATCCAGGTGCCCCAGAACAGGCATTTTTGTGATAGAGTTATGTTCATAAGTTTGATTGTATAAAGCAAAAATGAATTCAGTGACTCATAGGTAAAGTGAATAAAACCTTTTTCTCCATGCCACCAATTTCCTTTTCTTGTGATTAGGCCACCACAAAAGGACCAATCTTTGTACATTTCTATGACTGAATGTATATTTGGAGAATTTTTATTTGGGTTTCTTGGATGCTATGTTAAGTTGGGAGTTATTAGTACTCTGCTGTTCAGAGTGTGAGCCCAGGACCAGCAGCATTCACCTCACTTGGGAGCTTATTAGAAATGCACTATTCCAGGCTGAATACCAGACCAACGATATCAGAGTGTACTTGAACAAGTTCTCCAGGTAATTTGTAAGCCCATTCAAGTTTGAGAAGCACCAGTTATGCCTTTATGTCTTAAGTGCATACTTTCCCAAACCTCCACTTTTAACTTTCCTGAAATGTGTAAGTCATCAGGTAGCCAATTCATTTGGATGCTTTTTAAATTTTAATACCTGTAATTTTGTGTGCTCTAAGTTGTTCTTCCCTTATTTGTCGGAAAAGGTACACTTTTTTCTTTTGCATTCTTTACACTTTTTCCTTCTTTCCTCTTGATGATTTTTGCTTTTGGAGGCAAAGTGTTACCTCTGGCTTTTAGGAACTATTTTCTTGCTGATCAACTTGAAGATTTTTGTCCATGGCATTTCCCTCAACAACACTGAGATACTGTTTCTGTTTAATATGGAATTTTATCAGAAAGGTGAGCAGCCATGAATTCCAATATTGTGTATTTCTAAGTAGCTTTAGAATACCTTTAAAAATAAAACTGCCAAAAAATAAAAAAATAGAACTGCTGAGGAAACTACTTAGTGACTTTCTCTGCCATGTTCAGCTTTTTTTGTTTGTTTGTTTTGTTTGCCTTTTCACCACATTACAGAAATCTTTTATGATCCAGTAATTCTGCTATTAAGTATTTACCCAGGGAAAATGAAAATACTAACTTAAAAAGACATACGTACCCCTATTTTTTGCAACATTATTTACAATAGCCAAGACATGGATGGAAGCAACGAAGTGTCCATCAATAGATGAATGGATAAGGAAAGTGTGTGGGATATCTATATCTATATATCATGGAACATTACACAGCTATAAAAAAGGTTGAGAATGTGCCATTTGAGACAACATGGATGAACCTAAAAGGGATTATGCTAAGTGAAATAAGTCAGACTGAAAAAGACAAATACTGTATGATTCCACTCATAAATGGGATCTGAGAAAATGAATAAACAAAAAGCAGAATCAGAAGTATGAATGCAGAGAAAAAACCTGATGGTTGCCAGTGAGGAGTGGGACACAATTAGTGAAGGGGAGAGGGAGACACAGACCTCCAGTTATGGAATTAGTAGGTCGTGGGAATAAAAATCAGAACATAAGGAATATAATCAGTGGTATTGTAATAGGGATGCAGAGGGACAGAGGGTGGGTATACTTGTGGTGAACATAGCATAATATATAAACTTGTCAAATCACTAAGTTGTACACCTGAAACTAATGTAACATTGTGTGCCAACTATACTCAAAGAAAAAAAAAAAGAAAAAGAAAAATCTTGGACCTGATAAATTTCATCTCTCCCAGTAGTAGTTACATTTGGTGTATCTTAGCTATAAGTCTTCTATTATTTTATTCCAGAATTTAGAACCAATTAAAGGAAAATTTGTATTGGACATTTTCTCCTCTCCAATCTCTTAGCTTTGTTTTCTTTTTTCTCCCCATCTTTGTTATAAAAGGAAAAAAAATCCTCATGAGACATGTTGCCATTTTGAAGTTATGTATGTATGTATATACTATTTTTGTGTGTGTATTGGAAGTCAAATACAGAAATATTCTCTGTAAGTTACACTTAAACCTTTTTAGTTGGTAAATGCCAACAGCATTGTTTCATAAGACTGCTCTTTACTTTGAAACCATATCCTCTATTTCTTCATTTTTCTCTAAAAACCACACAGGATGATGAGGAAATAAAGTGAGAAAAGTATGCTGAATTATACATACAACAAACTATGCTAAATATAATTTATTAAATGATATATAGAAGTTCATGGTACAAAGTGTAGGATTTTCTGAATTTGACCCTGAGAATTCATTCTTGGTTACCTGAACCACTGGGGCATTTGGAACCAGGAATACCTTTGAATCAGTGTGAGAAGCCACACTTGAACCCAGTGTCCTCAAAGTCTACGGCATTATTTTACCTTCTTGCAAGAATTACAACTTTGTATGGTCTCTACTGCCACTGGGTGCTGAGCATTCACAGTCACTTCCTCTAAATAGATAGCATGCAATCCAGACTGCCTAGCATTTAAGTTCTCTGCTTATGTCTTCTGAGAAGGTTGCTATCATGCTTGCCCTATAAGAAAGAAGAACAGCAGTGGGGAGGGGTCTTTTTCCTGGAGAACTGGGCTGAGTGTCCTTCAGATGGTTTGGGGCCCACATATTTCTTCATGGGAAGAGTGGTAGGATCAAAGGACCTGTGACTTTTGTTGCTGATTCCTTGAGTTTTCTCAATAAAACCTATTTTTTAAACCTTTACAGTATGATACCTGAGCTCTGGTGAACTTCAGGTGGCTACCACAGAAGGACCCAGCACATCAAAGCTTTGCTCTGCATACCATGCTTTGGGCAGTTCCTATCTCAGTTTGCTTATTTGTAACAGGGATTGAAGTCACCGGCCCCATTCATATTTTGCCTTGGACAAAATGTCCTCTTATTTGTCTGTTAACTCATGCATTTTCTTCTCAGCCATTTACCTCCCTTATTCACGTATCTCCTTGCCCAGCTAAGATGCCATAATGTATTGTTCAGTAATACTTCTGCTAGTTCCCTACATTCCCTTCCCCCTCTGTCGTCTTTGTGGCATCTGCCAAGGCTGCAATCATCGATAAACCCTAACTGCTTTCTCTACATCTGTGCCTGAGCAGCCAAGCGCTGCTTGAGAGAGTTACACAATAGAGCATGTTGATTTTACAGAAAATTAATTAAAATCACTTCAAATTGTATACTAACCCTGAAATGATTGTCAGTCAACCTCTCTCCCACTTTCCCTAAGGATTAATTCAACCCACTCAAACCTTCTTCCTCTCATCTGCTATGATTCTCGGAAGGCGGTCTTGACTTTCATTTTATAGAGATGATAGAAACCATTAAATGGGAACTCCATCACCTGTCCCACACAGGGACACCTGTGTGTCCCATTCCCAGGACACACAACCCTGACTGCATCTCTATTCTTACTATTCCATTCCCCTTCTGTTGCAATTATTTCTCTCAGGCTAAATCCTCCTCTCCTGCTTTTATTTTACCTCCTCTCACCTTCCAAGGTATCTGAAGTTATAAATTATCTTTTCTCTAATCTGAATATTCATACTCTCTCTCAGTTGAAGCTTTTAAAAAGGCTCAAGTTCTTTCCCAACTAAGAGAAAGAAAGAGAGATGCAACCATTAAAAAAAAAAAAAAGAAGAAGAAGAAGAAGGAAGGAAGAAACCTTGCTTTTTGCAATGACATGGATGGAACTAGAAGGTATTATGCTAAGTGAAATAAGTCAGTCAGAGAAAGACAATTATCATATGATCTCAATGATACAAGGAATTTGAGAAAAAAAGGCAGAGGATCATAGGGGAAGGGAGCGAAGATAAAACAAGATGAAACCAGAGAGGGAGACAAACCATACGAGACTCAATCTCAGGAAACAAACAGGGTTGCTGGAGCGCATGTGGGTAGGAGGGATGGGGTGGCTGGGTGATGGACACTGGGGAGGCTATGTGCTACAGTGAACGCTGTGAATTGTGTAAGACATTGATTAGTCACAGATCTGTACCCCTGAAACAAACAATATATGTTAATTTAAAAAAAGAAAGAAAAAATATTTTCTAAATTTTAAGAAAAAGAAAAGGAAAAAGAGAAAGAGAGCAAAGAAAGAAAATCCTCACTTGATTCCTTCATTCTCTTTGAGCTACTGCCCTAGTTCCTCTTTCCTGATAAATTTTTGAAAAATTTTCTCTATGTACTATTTCTGTTCCTCTCCCACCAGCAATCTCTAAACCATCTTCAAGCTAATTTTGTCCTATGTTACTCTATCTCAGGATTTCTTAACCTTGGCACTATTGGCATCTCAGTCTGAGTCATTCTTTTGTGGCGCCATCCTGTACATTTAGGATGTTTAGTTACCAGCATCCCTGTCTTCACTCACTAGATGCCACGAGCAGCCCTGTCCCTCCAGCTGTAACAACCAAAAATGTCTGTCGACATTGCCAACTGACTTCTGTGGAGCAAAATCACCTCTGGTGAGGAATCAGTACTCTAGCCCCATGGCACCTGTAAGGTTACTGATGACTTTCATGATGCTACCTTTCATTTTTTATCTGACTTGAAATTGCAAAGGCATTGGACATTGTTAACTTCTCTCTTCTTGAGACAACGTTCTTCTCTCACCTCCAATGACTTAGTATTTTCTTGATTTTCTTTTTACCTCTCAAATTGTTTGTTCATTCTCTGTCTCTCTCCCCCCTCCTCCTTTCTCTCTCTCTTTCTTTAAATCTCCCTTGCAGTTCATCCTTTGCCAATTGATAATTAAATGTTGGCATTCTCTTCTTACTCAGCTCTCTTTCTGGGGAATCTCATCCCCATCCAAGGCTTGAGTTTCCATATTTATACTTCTGCTTCCACCTATAAGGAAATCGCCTCCGTGTGGCCAACAGGCCAACCTTCCCACCAAAGCCACAAAAAAACTGGGTACAATAGTTTATCCATAGCTTGTGAGTCTTATCTCTGTGTGGTAACCTTGTCCTCTAGAGAAAAAAAAAAAATCTCCTAGGTCTACCTTTTGAAAGGTAAGAAAATTACTTCTTTGTTTTAAAAAAAAAAAGGATTTTATTTATTTACTTGAGAGAATGAGAGCAAGAGAGAGAAAGAGAGAGAACAAAGGGAAAGGGAGAAGCAGGCTCTTTCCTGAGCAGAGAACCCAACATGGGGCTCAATCCCAGGACTCCAAGATCACCACCTGAGCCGAAGGCAGACACCTAACCAACTGAGCCACCCAGGTGCCCCAAAACATTATTAGTTCTTAATGAAAATAATACGGATAAAGATGGAAGTGCTATTTCTTAAACTGGCCTAGAAGGGCTTACATAATCTGCCTCTGCCCCTGCTTCTCACCCCTGTACCCTCCCTAAACTCATCCTCCATCACTGTCCCTCTTGTGTTCCTACTCCTGGCATTGGCCATTGTTCAGTCCTTTGCTGATGCTCCAGCACAGGACTCGTTTTGCCTAGAATGCTCCTCTTGCCCGCCTCTGCCTAATTATCTCATCCTTTGGGTCTTGCCTTAAGCAGACTTCCTCAGGCAGCCTACTATGACCTTCTTGACCAGTGCTAGGCCCCCATGATGGAGGCTTTTAATGGCCCATCTCTAGACATCTCCTCATGGCATGGCACAGGAGCAGTTTTCCATTTACTTGTGTGGTTAATGAGGCAGCAGAATACAATTTAGTGGTTAAAAGCAAGGATTTTGGGTCCAAGAGTTTGCTCATCTTTAAAATGGGGATAGTAAAAGAACTACCTGTAGGGTTATTGTGAGTCTTGAATGATTTAGTGTGTGTACAATGCTTAGAATGATGCCTGGAGCATAGTAAGCATATGTAAATGTCTGCTGTAGTTTTTAAAAACTTAGAATTTTCATCTGTCTCATCCACTATTTTTGTTCATCATCTTTTACTCAGTGCCAACATAGTTTATGACACATGGCAGGCATGTGATAACTGCCAGAGTAATGTGTAAATTAAAGTTTGGAAAAAGAAATGCTATATAAATGCACAGCTAGTTTGTAGAGATGAAAAAATAGAGATTCTGCATTGTTTTTTAAAAAATGATTCTACTATAGTCATTCATTGTCTTCATTTGCACAATCTAAGCTGAGAGGAAAATTCATGATTTCTTAATTTTAGGAGAATTTAAATAATATTTTGTGCTTGTTGAGTTCATTATAACAAAATCAGTGAAGTCAAAGTCTTTGAATTAAGACATAAATTTGTTGGGGTGCCTGGATGGCTCAGTCGTGGATAGGTGGATAGAGCTAAGGGTATTATGCTAAGCAAAGTAATAGCTCTTCTCCTAGTTTTTAGGCAGCCATCTTCTCAACTGTGTCATCACATGGCAGAGAGAGGGCGAGCTCAGGGCTCTCTTCTTGTAAGGGTACCAGTCCCATCAAATTAGGGCCCTACCCATATGACTTTATTTAACTTTTACCACCTTCTCACAGGCCTTCTCCCTGAGTACAGTCACGTTGGGGGTTAGGACTCAGCATATGAATTTTGAGGCGACACAGACATTTAGTTCATAACACCATTCAAAAGAAGGATAGAATATGATTTTGGTGACTATGCCAAAAACTTTTAGAGAAAGAGGCTTTTAGGACTGAATTCAAAGGATTTGGACTTGTAGAGTTGGAAATGAAATAATACCATGATCTAAATATTATTTGTGGAAAGCAGAAGGAATATAAGATTTGTGTGTGGCTAGTGAGAATTTGTTTGATTGGTCTCCTAGTGTGTGAGAGGGAAATGAATGGAAAGTAGGTGAATTTTAAGTCATTGAAAAATTCAAATGACGAGCTGTGGAGTTTGTACTTTAATTCATGAGCAGTAGGAACCCATACTTTTAAAAAGGAGTGATATGATCACAGTTGTTCTCCCAGAATATTAATCTGAGAGAGACTTGAAGGGGCTAAAATTGATAGCTTAGTACTGGTCCGGTTAGGGAATTGTATTAATAGGAAGGAGGTAATGAGAGCCGAATCTATAATAGTGGTATCAAGTACTCACTGTGAGTCAAACATTGACTCTTCCTCAATAAGGCAGCTTTGTAGTGGGGAAACATACAAAGAAACTAATAATTAAAATATAATGGGATAAGTGCTAGGATAAGATTCAATCCACTAGTAATATTTAATAATTCTAAACTTGTATATACCTAATTAAAATACTCAATACTTATGAAGCAAAAATGGATAGAACTACAGGGAGTGATTGACAAGTTCTCAATGAAATATTCACGGTGGAATATTTCAACTCATATCTCAAAATTAATGATAGGCTGAGCAGACAAAATGGTAATAAAGATACAGAAACAGTAACTATATTGACATTGGTCCAAAACAGAAAATAGTATAGGCCCAGAGAATAATGTATGCAACAACTAGAGAATATATCTTGATGCTGTTTCTCCTTTCCCCAGATTCTCTTTTCACTGTCACCGTTTTTCTGCTTTTCAAAAGAAGGAAACACCTTTTGTCCATCCTAGGTCTCCCATGATGTATCATCTCGGGACATACAAACTTCAGAGGTCCAATATTGGCGTTGGAAAATTCTCTTTTAATCATAAACCTTTCATAGGTCATTGTCTTTTCCTGTCTTACATGAATCTTTGTTAAGGGTGAGTCATGTCTTTAGGAAAGTAGTAATTTGACTGGTGTTGGGATACTCCAGATTCAGTAGGATGGCACCGTGGGAGCCATGACCATTTTTCTTTAACTGCCTCAAGTCTTCCATGTTCATATTTTGTCAAACAGTGAATTACTGCTGAGGGAGTCACATCAGAGGGACGCACTCATTCTGGTGGGTCAGAGAGGCAAGCAGCAAGACCAGGGGTGCTCTAGCCCCAGTGCTGTGCCTGTCGCCTTGTCAGTCAGAGGGCTGGGGTCTCCAAGGGCTTCGCCTGGTGAGAAGCACCTCCTGAACAACAAACTCGGAGGAAATGATAGATACCAATTATTACCAATAATGAAACAGAAAGAAATTTATCTGAACTATTAATAATAAAAAGAAAATGTACCAACTATGTTGAAGAAAAGTCTCAGTTATCTTTCTCTTTTCCCTATGGAAAATGATACAGAAAGGCATTGCCATTTGAAGGGGTGATTCAGAGTCTTAGCCCAAAACTGTAGAAAAAGTGTTACAGAGCTATGTTAAGAATGACGTTTTCTGTTCTTCTAGGTCATGTGATGTTTGTGGACTTCAACATCCTTTTACAATTTATAATTTGATGTGATTTCATTCTTGTATTACATAAATATTTACTTTTATACCTATATTTTAAAGTAATAATACTGTATTCTTTTTTTTTAAAGATTTTATTTACTTATTTATTTGACAGACAGAGATCACAAGGAGGCAGAGAGGCAGGCAGAGAGAGAGGAGGAAGCAGGCTCCCTGCTGAGCAGAGAGCCCCATGCGGGACTCGATCCCAGGACCCTGGGACCATGACCTGAGCCGAAGGCAGAGGCTTTAGCCCACTGAGCCACCCAGGCGCCCCTATATTCTTTTTTTTAAAGAGGTCTGCACCTCAAGTTATATTTGAACAAAACCTTAATCTATCCCTAGAACTGATATTTTTTCTCTTTCTCTTTCTGTCTCTGTTTCTCTCATATTGTTTTTCATGTTCTTAAAAGCAGGACTGGGGCGCCTGGGTGACTCAGTGGGTTAAAAGCCTCTGCCTTCAGTTCAGGTTATGGTCTCAGGATCCTGGGATCAAGACCCGTATCAGGCTCTCTGCTCCGCAGAAAGCCTGCTTCCCTCTCTCTCTCTCTCTGCCTGCCTCTCTGCCTACTTGTGAACTGTCTGTCAAATAAATAAATAAAAACTTAAAAAAAAAAAAAGCAGGACCTACACTGATATATACGGGATGTAGAGCAAAGTATTCCAAAAATATCACCTAGGATATAGTGCCCTAAATTTTAAAGAAATGGCTTTATTAAGTTAAGATTAATTCCTCCCTTTCCAATGTTAATATATTGTTCTAATTATTAGATACAAAATAAATACTTCATATATTTTAAGTTTTGCAAACAGAACTTCTGTTCTTATACACATCTACTTGTGTATAAGAACAATTTTTTTTTAACTACAAGAGGTTTAGATAAAAAATAGGAATAGTTAAGTCCTGACTTACACTAGCAATAAAATACTATTAACCCATGGATAAATAAACCTTCAAACACATTTTAAAATATTAGGTGGTCAGCTTAAACATCCGTGGGGGATACCCAACTTTTTGTGTTACTTTTAAGGGCATGAAAGCTCAAACGTTTGGAGACAACTGATCTGGACAGATAACTATGGAAGGCTATATAAATCAATCATGCAACTCCTTAAAGGGAGCCACCATCTATTTTTAACTCTCCTGTTGGCAGATTTCAGCAGTCAGCTGTATCCGATGGAGTGAGGCTGACAGTGTGGAGGGACGCTGTGTTGGCTCACCTATTTTCAGCTGTGAAACATTCTTTCCAAATCCCAATATTTAAAAGATGTCTTTGAGACTAACTTTTTTTGTAGTTTGGAAAGTGGAAATATCTCCCATTAATGTTATTTAATAGATAGCATGGGAATTTATGGGAGTCTGCTGACAGCAGTTCTGGTCAATTTCCTCAAGGCCCTCCCTCCTTTGACCTGTCTGGGAATCCTGTGTACTTATTATTATTTGTGTACACCATACACAAAGATAAACTCAAAATGGATAAAAGACCTCAACGTGAGACAGGAATCCATCAGAATCCTAGAGGAGAACATAGGCAGTAATCTCTTTGATATCAGCCACAGCAACTTCTTTCAAGATATGTCTCCAAAGGCAAAGGAAACAAAAACGAAAATAAACTTTTGGGACTTCATCAAAATCAAAAGCTTCTGCACAGCAAAGGAAACAGTCAAAAAAACAAAGAGGCAACCCACGGAATGGGAGAAGATATTTGCAAATGACAGTACAGACAAAAGGTTGATATCCAGGATCTATAATGAATTCCTCAAACTCAACACACACAAAACAGGCAATCATATAAAAAAATGGGCAGAAGATATGAACAGAGACTGCTCCAATGAAGATGTACAAATGGCTATCAGACACATGAAAAAATGTTCATCATCACAAGCCCTCAGGGAGATTCAAATTAAAACCACATTGAGATATCACCTTACACCAGTTAGAATGGCCAAAATTAGCAAGACAGGAAACAACATGTGTTGGAGGGAATGTGGAGAAAGGGGAACCCTCTTCCACTGTTGGTGGGAATGCAAGTTGGTGCAGCCTCTTTGGAGAACAGTGTGGAGATTCCTCAAGAAATTAAAAATAGAACTTCCCTATGACCCTGCCATTGCACTCCTGGGTATTTACCCCAAAGATACAGATGTCGTGAAAAGAAGGGCCATCTCTACCCCAATGTTTATAGCAGCAATGGCCACTGTCACCAAACTGTGGAAAGAACCAAGATGCCCTTCAACGGATGAATGGATAAGGAAGATGTGGTCCATATACACTATGAAGTATTATGCCTCCATCAGAAAGGATGAATACCCAACTTTTGTAGCAACATGGATGGGACTGGAAGAGATTATGCTGAGTGAAATAAGTCAAGCAGAGAGAGTCAATTATCATATGGTTTCACTTATTTGTGGAGCATAACAAATAGCATGGAGGACAGGGAAGTTAGAGAGGAGAAGGGAGTTGGGGTAAACTGGAAAGGGAGGTGAATCATGAGAGACTATGGACTCTGAAAAACAATCTGAGGGGTTTGAAGTGGTGGGGGGGGTGGGAGGTTGGGGTACCAGGTGGTGGGTATTAGAGAGGGGTCGGATTGCATGGAGTACTGGGTGTGGTGAAAAAATAATGAATACTGTTTTCCTGAAAATATAAATCAGTTTAATAATAATAAAAAAAAGAAGGTCTCAAGTTACCTTAAGCAAAATTTCCCTCCTTATGGGTTTGCTAAGAGGATAATGAATTCTCACATACCTGTTGTCCAAAGCTGAGGGTGTTTTGGCCTTACAGGTGTGTAAGTAAAAAGGGATATTCAGTTGACTTTGCAGAGCAAAGCCAACCATCCCCTCCCCCAAAATTCTAGTTATGTTCTGTTTTTTCCTATTCTGGGATCAGAGGGCAGCCAAAATAATAATGCTAGTGGTAATAAAACTGAGCTATCCATAGCACAGTGCTCTCTTATCCAGATAAAACTGGAAACACTCGGGGCGCCTGGGTGGCTCAGTGGGTTAAGCCGCTGCCTTTGGCTCAGGTCATGATCTCAGGGTCCTGGGATCGAGTCCCGCATCGGGCTCTCTGCTCAGCAGGGAGCCTGCTTCCCTTTCTCTCTCTCTGCCTGCCTCTCCGCCTACTTGTGGTTTCTCTCTGTCAAATAAATAAATAAAATCTTTAAAAAAAATTGTTTAAAAAAGAAAAAACTGGAAACACTCTGAGGGAGGAATGAAAGGCTTGAGTTCCACCTGCGTACTTGGCCTCTCCCTTTGCTTACCAAAGCCCCCTTCCTCCCCATCGTATCAGATGGCATATTTCTTTTTGAAAGTTTGTAGAGTCAGGCACCAGGGTGGCTCAGTCAGTTAAGCATCTGCCTTCTGCTCGGGTCATGATCCCGAGGTCCTGGGATCCAGCCACGCGTTGGGCTCCCTGCTCAGTGGGAAGCCTGCTTCTGCCTCTGCCTCTGCCTACTGCTCCCTGTGCTTGTGCTCTCTCTTTCTGTGTCAAGTAAATAAATAAAATCTTAAAAAAAAAAGAAAAGAAAGAAAGTTTGTAGGGTCAGTTTGAAACATGTGTTTCTCTGCCCCCCAAATATGCTGCATCATATTCAACAAACTTATCTTGAAATAATTCCAGCACCTCACCTGTTACCATTTTGTTCCCAAAGAGCTCCCTCCCGGAACTCTCTTTCCTCTACTCCCTTCAGGATGGATCACTGTCTAGGCTGCTGAGGGGGGTCATGGTCATGGGGGGGGGGTGTCATGGGGATATTCACCTGCCTAGTCCCCTGGAGGGTCTAAATTCAGCATGACAAGATATCAGGTGTAACAAGATATTAAGTGAGATTTTTTCCCCCTCTTGTCCCAGAATTATATAAAGTACACATGTGAGGAACAGAGACATTTAGCTTTCCACATTCCAAAGAGAAACACCAACTAAGCCTCATACCTGCTTTCCAGGGCTTGAAGGAAGACTGGAGGGGTCGAATTTTCTCAGAGACAATAATCCAGCTGAGATAATGGTACATTTGATTGAGCTCGTGACAGTAGAAGTGGTGAGAAGGGGTCAAATTCTGGTTATATTTTGAAGGGAGAGTCCATTGGATTGGATGTGAGAAAGAGAGGAATTAAGCACGCCTTCACATTTTTAGACTACTGAAAATTGAAATTGAAAGTATGAAGTTGCTGTTAAATGAAGTGAGGGAAATGATGAGTGAAGCCGGTCTGGAGAGGAAGACTGTGAGTTTAGTTTCGGACTTGTTGAATTTAAAATCTAAATTCGAAATCCAAGTGGGGATGTCGAAAGGCAGTTGGTATACGTATAGGAATCTGGTGTTCAGTGTGGAGATCTGGGGGCACTGCTCTCATCTTGGGAGTCCTTAATTTTATAAATGGTGGTAAAATCCATGAGATTGGGTGTGAGCTCCACTGAGATGCAGGTAGAAAAGAGAAAAGGTTCATGATGTCAGCTCTAGGGACACTCTGACATTGAGAGGTGGGGATTCAAAACAAAACAAAACAAAACAGGAGAAGGGAACGGAGATGAAACAACCAGGGTAGAGTTTGGAGGAAACACAAGAGAGCACAGTATGCTGGATGAGAAGCAAAGGAAGGGTTTCTGGGAGGGGAGTGAGGGAGGTGCTCCCACCAGGAGCACCTCCGCAAGAACGGAGATACACCTGGTGACCCAATGAGCCCAGTTCGTGGGGCTGAGTATCTGATAGGTGGAGGAAGAGAAGAACGGAGGATGTTCGTAAGACAGCCTTTTCAAGGAGGTTTGCCCTAAGAAGGAGCAGAAAAAAGATGGTAGCTGGAGGAGGAGTGTGACAGTAGGACCCTCTTTCTGGTTTTTAACATCAGAGGAAGAACAGCATGTCTATTTACCATCCGTGGGACTCAGTGGAAAGGTAAAAACTGATGATTGTAGGAGAGAAAAGGGGGATGTATCAGTCTAGATTGAAGCAAAAAGCAGATGGTGTGCACAAGATGGGTCATTTGAAGTCTTAAAAGGGATTATTTACGAGATGCCTGGGTGGCTCAGTGGGTTAAGCCTCTGCGTTAGGCTCAGGTCATGATTTCAGGGTCCTGAGATCCATCAAGCCCGGTAGGTATCCGGCTCTCTGCTCAGCAGGAAGCCTGCTTCCCCCCACCCCCCACCCCCCGCCTCTCTGCCTACTTGTGATCTCTGTCAAATAAATAAATAAAATCTTTTTTAAAAAAGGGATTATTTACTATAAAAAATCATGGTCAGAATATAAGGAAAGCAAAGGGATAGTGCAGTACCCTGGGGTAAGTTACAGATTGGTATTAATACCAACTGGGGGAGGGGAAAAGTTACTGAAATCCGGAAAAAGGGAGCTGTGGAGACAGACCTATTTGAACCTTTTGGTGGATGGACTTAGCCAGCTTATGGAGAGAGAGCCAGAAAAATGAATGCCCCATCTCCACCTTCCTCCCTCCTGTACATTCCATATCCTTTCCTGGGCACCCCCATCCTTCTCACTGGACAGAAAAGTCTGGAAGCTGGAGGGCAGGGGAATCTGTTGATTCAGAGTACACTGGCAGAGAGTAGGAAGAAAATGCATCTGAAGGGGCCAACAAAAAGTTCTGCACAGGAAGAATTACAGAATTGAAATCGTGACCTTGAGTGAGAGAAGAAGAACCTGGTGTACAAGTGGAGGGATTAGCCATAGCGTGGGACACCTGCCGTTCATGCCCAAGACGGGCGAGAAGGCAGAGGGCCAGGGTGCAAATGCTGGTAGGTTATGTGATGTGTTGGTAGGAAGTTAAAATGTTTTCTGCTTTGATTCCTCCAGCTTTCCCAGGGAGATAAGAGGCAAGGTCATCAGCTTCAGCATGAAGTCTTTGTAGGTGTGTGGTATTAAAGCAGCTGGGGAACGCTTCCAGTTATCAGTTGATTGCTAGCTGGGAACTGCTTATACTTCTGCTCTTCCGCCATTTATTTTTATTATTTATAAAAGACTTTATGAAAGAGAGAGAGAGAGCACGTGTGCGCACGCGCATGTGCACAAGCATAGGTGGGGGCGGGGGAGAGAGACAGACTCCCTGCTGTAAGAAGCATGATCTGCAGCTGGATCCAAGGACCCTGAGATCATGACCTGAGCCACTCCATCCCACTCAGTCATTTCTCTTCAGTGCACAATACTTTAACCTGCAATGAATGCCACATACTTCTGGCTTTGTTTTCGAGTTGTTTCCTGTTGTTCTTGGACTCTGAACTTGATCATAAAACCATCTATGGCAAGAATAATTTCTTTTTTGTCATCCTCCCACGGTGATGAGTATGGACTTGTAACAATTGCTCATTGAATAGTTATTATACTCAGTTCCTAGTCAGAGCCTGCTGCAAATGTGTGGTTTCTAGGTTGACAGTGAGTTTAATATAATATTTGTTTTTTAGCTATGTAATCCAAATGACATTGTGATGACCACTTGAAAAAAAGAAAGTCTTTTCCAATGGCATTTAAAAAAATTTAAATAAGAGATTGTAGCTAAATATGAACCAGGTGCATTTGCTCAACGAGTTATAATTATTGCAGGAAAATAGTTGAAGTTTGTTACAGTCTTGTAAACCAGAGATTCTCAATCCTGGTTGTATTGGTTGTGAACCTGAAGGCATTAGAAATTGAGCATCTGGAGCCAAACACAGGCAGCTTAAGAGACATTTGACTGAGTATGGTTCCTCTTCTGGGTATGGCCTCCCTTCTTGCTAATTCCAGTGCAATTAGTCACCAAGTTCTGGTTCTAGGTCTAGACTTAAATCTCTGGGCATCTGACATTCAACCTGTCCCAAACCAAACCGTCATATTCTCCCTAACATGCCCCACTGTCTTCTCATGTTCTTACACTTTGAAATAATTCAGGATTCTGTCTCTCATCCGCACAATCGATCCATTCAATTCTGTCAGCTCAACCTCCAAAACACATTGTCATTCAGACCTCATCATTTGTCTCGCTATCATTCTATTCCAGTCCTCTTGATAAATATGAATCATAGATTTCATGTGTATGAATTATATTATATTTAACAGAAAACGTCTTAGAGCAATCATTTAAAACCATGAATTGTATTGTTTCCCTACTCACAAGCCTCCACTGGCTTTCCATCACACCCAGAGTAAAATCCGTAGCCCTTTCCTTGGCCTGCGAGGCTGGGTTCTCCCTCTGACCTCACTGCCTCCCACTTCTTCCCTTTCTCATCTCCCTCCAATTTTCCTTGAAAACACCGAGAGTGTTCTTGCGGCTTTCTCATGCTGGAGTAAGCTTTTGTCCATATTTCTGTGGGGCTCACCTCTTCAGTTAACTGAAATCTTTGTTCACATTATTAACTCCTCAAATGATTACATGTGATTGTGGTTTGTGTGGGCATAAAACTGGCAGAGGACAATATTAGCATCATTCCTCCAAGATTAGCTAACTATTTGTCATCTCCGTGACTGTTTAGGTTTCATAAGGCACTTTCAACTTTCTACCTCTTCGGCTGTTTTTTTTTTTTTTAAATATTTTATTTATTAATTTAACAGACAGAGATCACAAGTAGGCAGAGAGGCAGGCAGAGAGAGAGAGAGAGAGAGAGAGAGAGAGAGGAGGAAGCAGGCTCCCCACTGAGCAGAGAGCCAGACAACATGGGGCTCGATCCCAGGACCCTGGGATCATGACCTGAGCCGAAAGCAGAGGCTTTAAGCCACTGAGCCACCCAGGCGCCCCTTGGCTGTTCTTTTGACACAAAGAAATGTTATATTACTTGGGGAAAAACCCCTAGGAGACTTTTTTTTTTTTTTTCCCAAACCAAACTGCCCTGTGGGATATCCCAAGATCGAATAACTCTTAACAATGCCAGCTATTAGCTTCTCTGGGTGCGGACTGTTAAGATGAAGGACAATCAGAATGAGTCTTATTTAGGTTTTTTTAATTTATACATATATTCAGGTAATTAAAATCCTCTGATAATAACACCGATTTGAACAGCTATACACTTATTTCTGTTTTGTTAGTGCCAGATCTATCTACTCTTACTGGATAATGCTATGAATTTCTGTATAGTATGTGTGTAAATATATGGGTATGTTTGTGGCCATGTCTACACAGCACTAATTCTTTCTCATTAATGTCTCTCATTTGTAGAAATAATATTCCCCATTTTATTTGATACTTTTCTTTCCTGGGATTTCTCAATAGTGTCAGTTCTGAGCTAGACTGGCTTTACATCAGACCAACTATGATACTTTTAATTAATGTCGTGCAGACTCGTGGGGCTGTTAGTACTTAAGAAGAGAAGTCTTTATGAGTGTGTATCTCAGGACACCCTATTCCTTCTCCCTGAGACCCTTACCACTGTTCTAGGAACCGTGGGAAGAATACAATGAACTGTGTGGGTCCTTACTCTTCAGGGTTAGTGCTTTATGCATAGTGCTTTGAGGGTGGGTGGATAGTAAGATACCAGTTACCTCCCTCTCCTTCCAATGATCAGACAGAAAGGAAACCACGGGTTGTCACTGAGAGAGAGAAATGTGCTTCTCTGTACTCCCAGGTGCTGAGAATATTTCCAATGTCCTAGCATCTACTGCCACCATGTGGGTATTTATAATTACTGCATTTAAACTTGAGTGTTGCCCTGTTTAAGGCTGGTCCTAAGCTGAAATATACAGAATTTAAGTTTTAGTGTCCTTTGGCCTCAGACTGACTCCTGAGTCCCCTCTAGCTTCCCTGTACTCTCAGACTCATGATGAGTTTCCATTATTACTTTTCTCTTCCCTTACGCGGCACTCTGTTAAAGCAGTGCTAGTCAGGCTGCTGATACTCTGAGGACTTCGAATTTTTGATACTCCAGTTTGAGACAGAGAGACCCCAAGATTGTCCCCAGTGATCTCTGTTTCCTGATATTCATGCCTGTGTATCCCTTTCATCTTGAGTGTGCATGGGCCCTGTGACAGAAGTGATGGGACTGGTCCTTCCACAATGACATTACATGGCATTGCAACTTCTGTATTGCTAGCAGACTCTAGAGTGCCTTCTGAGCTCCCGTGCATGAAGCAAGACGCCATGTTGGGGGGGTACTCAGTGAAAATGGACTCGAGACCACTACTGGCTGTCAGCAGGTAAGAGCTGGAGGCTCCAATCCCACAGGACATAGCCAGTTGAATCCTGCCAAGGACCACATGAACCTGGGAGCAGATGGCTCGAGGGTGGAGCTTTTGGATGAGATGCTAGCCCTGGGTGACACCTTGGTCGCAGCTTCAGGGGAGATCCTGAAGCAGAGGACAAGGTTAAGCTGTGTCCAGATTCTATGTGAAAATAAATGTTTGTTGTTTTTAGTTCCTAAATGTGTGGCTATTTGTTCTGCAGCAGTAGCTAATAAATACACAGTTCTTTGGTTTTACTTATGTGACTCCCCTCTTCACAGGACTGCAGTATAGGTCTTTAGAGACCATTCTTGGAAATAAATGGAACTGACAAACACCAAGCTGTGGTATAATTGCCCGTCCCCTCCTACCAAGGTGCTGTTACTGAGTCAGCTTGTGCCTGATTCCTTGTGCCACATTCCTTGTGCCTGAAAACTTTAAGGTAAGTTTTCATTCAGAAAATACCTCGGTGATTCATACAGAGAGAGTGCTGTTGGGAGTGCATACGCAATTCCCCAAATAATCTTGGGTGGGCTTAAATCCAGCCATGGGCACAACTTAGCCAAAATCTAAGATCACATACCTTGTCGGATAATTTATCCTCTTCCAGGTGCAGCTACAGTGATTATGACTGATATTAAACTTTATTCTTAACTTTAAGAAATGCTCAGGGCTTAGCCATCAAACACTCAACTAAGAGGACGAAACACTTGACAGAGAGTGCTGAAGGGCAAGGTTGGGGACAGGGAGTGACTCCCTTTATCACAGACCATCAACTTGATCCTGGAATACAACCAGGACTTTTTTTTTTTTTATAATGGCACAGAATTTCATGAACATTATGGGGGGAGGCAGTTATGTTTTGTCAATGACATGCTTCTGATGAACCAGTCTGAAAGATGTAAAGGACGTTCACCTGTAGTAACTGGTAATTTATTAGCCTAAGCTGCTCCTCGAGATCAGTATCACCTTTTCTCATAAAACATAGTTTTGCGGGGGCGGGGCTTGCCATCAGGATCTGCAGTTTCTAGAATTTAATTTATTCTTTGTGAAAACCAGTGCAGCATTTCCTGCTGTACTCTGTACCTGGTACAGAGGCTTAAATATGTTTAAACTCAAAAAGTGCCCATAAATTATCTTTTTGGCATAACTGAAGTGAGCTTGGTTGTCAGGCATGCTCACTTTCAGCCAAAGGGCGGGGGTTGTCAGCAATCCCTCTTGCTCAGCTGTAGACACCAAGAGTTAAAACCAAAAACAGATAAGACCCCACCCCCCTTAACTCATGCTCTAACTGAAACCCATTGTTCTTATTTCTTATGGCACTTTCTTGAGGCATTGATGAAGATGTTTTGCAATGACTGGAACATTCCAACAGCCATACCAGAAAAGCCCTGAAAGCAAGAGAATGCCTAGAACACCACCTATATCTATCCATTCCTCTGCCCACGATTACATGCTGAACACACATCATCCCTCACCTATGATTGTGTACCCTCTGCCTGTACTCTTGCCTGTACCCCACCCCAGCCTCACCCTATGAAACTCTAGGTGTCCATCTGGTGGGTGGAGAGGTCAGTTGTTGAGCTTTGAGCCTGTCACTTGCCTGGGCTGCCAGCACCTGAAATAAATTTCTCCATTTCTCTTTTCCAAGCCCTCATCTCTTGAGTTACTGGCTTCTCTTGCAACAAATTTATCTGAATTTGCTCAGCAACAGTTGACAAACCCAGCCAGGAGCTATGCTTTCCATTTGCCCAGAGAACCTTCTGGATTTCCTGGAACGGAGCCGTTGGCCAGGGTAGTGTGCCGGGAGTCACACATTGGTTTCCCGAGTCAGCAGCTGGGATGGATCCGTCAGCAATGGAAAAGAGGAGGTTGGTAGTTCTGGACAGTTCTGGGGGCAGACTTGATGGGTCTGTAAACTGATCCTCAAAGCAGAGTACACTCCAATATCCAGCCCTGCACTAGATTCTTCCTGAACATAAGCTTGCTCATGCTGTGTCCTCTGATAGATGAGTCTTTATTTGCCCCTCTCACTGCTATCCCTGGTCTAGGCATCTCGAAACAAAACAATCTCCATTGTCCAAAAAAAGTGTAGAAAACTTAGGCCAGAGGCAATATTTAAATTTAGAGGAGGTGTCATGATGATTCCAAAGGATTATTTTGGTGCAGTAGAGAGAGAGGCACAGACAAAAGCAGATGCACAAACTGGGCCAACATAACAGACACAGAGATGGGTACAGGTGCATTATTTATGGAAACATATATGCCTGGTGTAGGAGTGATGACAATGCCGATCTCATCTTGTTCATGTTTGGTCCATGCCTTCTCTTGGGACTACATATTATGGGCCCTTTGGAGATTAATACACATAACTACTTTAGAAATGCCTGCCAAGGCCGGGATTGAGGGAGGCTTATTGTGGCCTCCTGTGAATTTGTTAGAGATAACGTAGTCTTTTCCCTTCCTGATGCACAAGTGGTACCATGAGATCTAATGAAAGGTTAGCTGCTAGTTAGGTGCATATGAGCCCTTTGAGGTGTGTGTGAACCCTTTGATTTCATGAGAGTGCTCCTCCCCAAATGTCCCCTTGCTCTATATAATTTGTGGGCTGATGTCTGGACTTTGCGGAGAGTAACTATGCAGCTGCCATGAATCATCCTCCACCCAATCCCCTCCATTGTTAGTTGCCCTGAATAAAACTGTGGAGGCCACCTGGAGTTGCCTGCTTCCTGTTCCAGTCTCAAAGAGCCTTTTCAGTTTGGGGGATGCTTTATTGTCTCTCCCCCACCTTCCAATACCTGGGACACCCAAAACGGAGTCCCCCTCTTGGTGGGTGTCCAGCCAAAAGACATAACTGAGCCAAAGCATTGGGAAAGGAAGAATCTTACAAGTAAAGGAGGACACCAGGGATGGGGGATAGTTCCCAAGGCAGTGTTTCCTCAAACAGCAAAACCCGGGAAGTTTTAAGTTAAGGATGCATGTATATTCATGAAGGTGGGCGTGTTCAATGGGGGAATTCAGCATGGGATTGGGGCAAAAGGTGGACTTAAGAGTCCAAGTTTTAGTTGATTGAAATTACAAGGGCTGGCAAGGGTTGGCATTATCAGTCCTCTGGCTCCAGTTGGTCCAGTATCTGAGTTTAAATCCTGCAAAGGTAAATCAAGAATATGTGTCAGGTCAGTTTTTACTTTTGAACCAGCTTTGCGAGTTTTATAGCTGATTTTTTGTTCCTGAGCTGATAGTAGCTGTTCATTGTTGCAATCTTATGTTCCTTTAAAATCATTGTCTACTGGGTTCTATTTTGCAATTTCAACATATCCCAGGAAGTTCTGCAAAAAAAATGTGCTTGGTCAAATAGTGCTGGGCAGCCATAGATCACAAGATGGCTAGGAGCCTAAGGTGACTTTTTTTCTTTTTCAAGATTTTTTTATTTATTGGAGAGAGCACAAGAGAGGGTGCATGAGCAGGGCGAGGGTCAGAGAGGGAAGCAGGCTCTTCGCTGAGCAGTGAGCCCAATGTGGGGCTCAATCCCAGGACTCTGGGATCATGACCTGTGTTAAAGGCAGATGCTTAACTGACTGAGCCACCCAGGTGCCCCTAAAATGAAATTTCTTATGTCAAGAAAGCTAAGTCTTATCTTTCTTTCTCCAAGGACTGTCAGGGAACTTTCTTCTTCAAGTTTAACAAACAGTTAAAACCAAAAATAGACAAAACCACTTAACTCACATTCTAACTAAAGCCCATTGTTCTTTTTTTGTTGTTGTTATTGTAATTTTTTAAAAAGATTTTATTTATTTATTTAACAGACAGAGATCACAAGCAGAGAGAAAGGAAGGGAAGCAGGCTCCCTGCTGAGCAGAGAGCCCAATGCGGGGCTCGATCCCAGGACCCTGGGGTCATGACCTGAGCCGAAGGCAGAGCTTTAACCCAGTGAGCCACCCAGGCGCCACCAAAGCCCATTATTCTTATTGCTTATGGCACTTTCTTGATGCATTGATGAAGATGTTTGGCAAAGGCTAGAAAATTCCAATTGCCAAGCCAGAAAAGGCCAGATAGCAACAGAATGGTTAGAAGAGGTCTCATTCTCTGCTAAATGCATACCAACCCCCACCCATGATCACACACCCTCTGCCTACTCTCTTGCACGTACCCACCCCAACCTCTCCCTGTAAGACTCTAGGTATCCATCTTGCGGGTACAGAGATTCAGTTGCTAAGGCCTGAAACTGCCACCTTCCCTTGCTATCAGCGCCCAAAATAAATTTCTTCCTTTCTCTTTTCCAAACCCTGATCTCTTGAGTTACTGGCTGCTCTTGTGATGAGTTTATCTGAGTCCGTTCAGCAGGTATGTTGGCAAACTCAGGAACTATTCTTTTGATTTGTCCCCCCCTCCTGGGGAATCCCCATGATGGAGCAGGTGGTCATAGCAAGTGTGCCTGGACTTACCTTTCATTTCCTGAGTGAGTGGCTAGGATAGATCAGCTGTAATAGATCTGTTGGAAACGGGACCCCTAATTCTTTTGGCTTACAATAGCGAGCTGGAAGTTGGGTCAGTTTTTAGAGCACTAAGACAAGAGGTACAAAGACTAGACCTATCAGAAGACCCAGCATGTGCAAATTTATGTGCGGGAGTAATTGGGCTTAAGGGTTGGAAATTGGAGGAAGTGTATAGATTATTTATTAATTAGTCATTTTATTAATCAATTAATTAAACAACCTTTTTGTTTTAGTTGTTTGCTAAGCAGAGGAGTCATAAGGTCTAGTAAGATATAGATCAAGCCCACAGTGATTTTATAGTTTCCTATGGAAAAAAGGTGAGCATAATAAGTTAACTGAAGGTAAAAAAAAGTAAGTTAACTGAAGGGAAAGTAGGAGGGCAGGAAGGAGGTGGTTAGAGGAAAATGCGGGGGCCGGTGTTTGGAGGTTGGGTAAATGGGTGAAGGGGATGTTGGGGAGAAAAAATTTTTCTCTGTACTTCAAAGTATTTTTAACTGGTCTAGGAATTAAATTGACAGGAGACACGTTAACAGGAGAAGGTCAAATTTCTCCATTATTAGGTGGAACTCCACAAGAATATGAGGCCCAAAGGCAGTCAGGTACTTGAAGCTTATGTGCCATCCAGAACTAAGGAGAGAGGGGTGGGCGTAGGGGACCTCAAAGGGAAAAAAAGCAATTCACAGGAAGGTGAAAATGAATAAATGTGTGACAAACAAATGTCTGCTGGGCCTACAAAACCAATGGGATTCAGAGAGGAATTTTAACAAACGGACTTTGCTAGGTTCCTTGCAGTCGGCCACACAAAGTTTGCAACATACTGTATCTATCTATGATGATAGTTCCTTTCCTAGAACAGTTCTAACTAAATTTTTTCAGGCAGTGATAGGGAAGTACAAAGGTTCTTCCTGATCCTTTTGTTTCTTGTGCAAAAAAATCAGTTAAAAAATAATCCATATTCTGGGTTGCCTGGGTGGCTCAGTCAGTTAGGTATCTGCCTTCAGCTCAGGTCATGATCTCTGGGTCCTGGGATAGAGCCCCGTGTTGGGCTCCTTGCTCAACAGGAGTCTGCCTCTCCCCCTGCTCATGTGCTTTCTCTCTGTCTCAAATAAATAAAATAAAATCTTAAAAAAAAAATCCACATGCCAAAAAAGATATATTTTGGGGTGGCAAATTCTGCTCCCCTAGGGGTCAAAAGGTACAAACTTAATAAATAATAAATGTCATTGAGATATAATGTGTAGCATGGTGACTACAGCTAATTTGGAGATTGCTAAGGGAGATCTTAAAAGTTCTCCTTACAAGAAAATAAATTCTATAACTTTGTGTGGTAATAGATATTAATTAGACTGATTGTGCTGATCCTTTCACACTATATACAAATATCAGATTATGTTGTATAGCTGAAATTTACATGTTGTATATCAGTTACATCTCAGAAAAAAGTAATAATAGCATTGTTACTCAACAGAGAGTTTTTATTTTATTATAAATTTATTTTATTTAAATTCAATTAATTAGCATACAGTGTATTATTAGTTTCAGAGGTAGAGGTCAGTGATTCATCAGTTCTATATAACACCCAGTGCTCATTACATCATGTGCCCTCCTTAATGCCCATGACCCAGTGACCCCATCCCCCATCATCCTCCCCTCCAGCAACCCTCAGTTTGTTTCCTATAGTTAAGGGTCTTTTATGGATTGTCTCTCTTTTTGATTTTGTCTTATTATATTTTTCCCTCCCTTCCTCTATGATCCTCTGTTTTGTTTCTTAAATTCTACATATGAGTGAAATCATATGATAATTGTCTTTCTCTGATTGACTTATTTCACTTAGCATGATACGCTCTAGTTCTATCCATGTCATTGCAAATGGAAGATTTCATTTTTTTGATGACTGAGTACTATTCCATTGTGTCTGTACAGACACACCCCACATCCTTTTAAAAAAAAAATTTAATTTATTCATTTGAAAGAGAGGGTGCACAGGAAAGCATGATCAGTAGGGAGGGTCAGAAGGAGAAGAAGCAGCACACACCCCACTGAGCAGGGACACCACCACCCCTCTCCCTCCCCCACCCTGGATGCGGGGCTCAATCCCAGGATCTCAGGATCATGACCTGAGCCAAAGGCAGATGCTTAACTGACCAAGCCACCCAGGTGCCCCCAAACCTTCTTTATCCGTTAATCTGTTGATGGACATTTGTGCTCTTTCCACAGTTTGGCTACTGTAGACATTGCTCTTATAAATATTGGGGTGCAGGTGCCCCTTCAGATCACTAGATTTGTATCTTTGAGGTAAATAACTAGTAGTGCAATTGCTGGGTCATAAAGTAACTCCATTTTCAACTTTCTGAGGAACCTCCATGGTGTTTTCCAATGTGGCTGCTCCAGCTTGCGTTCCCACCAACAGTGTAGGAGGGTCTCCCTTTCTCTGCATCCTTGCCAACATCTGTCATTTCCTGACCATTTAATTTTAGCCATCTGTCAGGTGTGAAGTGGTATCTCATTGTGGTTTTAAATTCTATTTCCAGAGTGATGTTGAACATTTTTTCATGTTTATGTTGGCCATTTATTTCCCTGTCTTCTTTGGAGAAATGTCTGTTCATTTCTTCTGCCCATTTCTTGATTGGGTTATTTTTTCTTTGGGTATTGAGTTTGGTAAATTCTTTACCGATATTGGATACTGGCACTTTATCTGGTAAGACACTTGCAAATATCTTCTTCCATTCACCCAACAGGTTGTCTTTAGGTTTTGCCTACTGTTCCCTTTGCTGTGCAAAGGTCTTTATCTTGATGAAGTCTCAATAGTTCCTTTTGCCTTTGTTTCCCTTGCCTTTAGAGATGGTTCTAGCAAGAAGTTGCTGCAGCTGTCCAAGGTCAGAGAGGTTGCTGCCAGTGTTCTCTGCTAGGATTTTGATAGATTCCTGTCTCACATTTAAGTGTTTCATCCATTTTGACTTTATTTTTGTCTATGGTGTAAGGAAAAAGTCCAGTTTCATTCTTTTGCATGTAGTTGTCCAGTTTTCCCAGGACCATTTGTTGAAGAGATGGTCTTTTCTCCATTGGATATTGTTTTCCTGCTTTGTCAAAGGTTAGTTGGCCACAGAGTTGAGGGTCCATTTCTGGGTTCTCTGTACTATTCCATTGATCTCTTTGTCTGTTTTTAATGCCAGTACCATAGTGTCTTGATTTTCACAGGTTTGTAATAGAGCTTGTAGTCCAGAACTGTGATGTCATTGCTTTGGGTTTTTTTTCCAAACTTCATTTGGCTACTCAGGGTCCTTTTTGATCCCATACAATTTTTTTTTTAAGATTTTATTTATTTATTTGACAGATAGAGATTACAAGTAGGCAGAGAGGGAGAGAGAAGAGGAAGCAGGCTTCCTGCTGAGCAGAGAGCTCGACGTGGGGCTTGAACCCAGGACTCTGGGATCATGACCCAAGCCAAAGGCAGAGACTTTAACCCACTGAGCCACCCAAGTGCCACTCCATGCAAATTTTAGGGTTATTTGTTCCAGCTCTGTGAAAAATGTTGATGGTATTTTGATAGGGATTACACTGAATGTATAGATTCTTCCAGGTAGCAGAGACATTTTTACAATATTTGCTCTTCCAATCCACTCAATAGAAATTTTTGAGTTCAAGTATTTTTACTTAATTTTTTCCTTTGTGTTGCCTCACTTTATTTATTTTTTAAAAATTTATTTATTTGAGAGAGAGTGGGGAAACGAGCAGGAGGGGCAGAGGAGAAGGAGAGAGAATCACAATGGACTCCACACTGAGTGTGGAGCCCTGTGTGGGGCTTGATCTCAGGACCCTGAGATCACAACCTGAGCTGAAACTGAAAGTCGAATGCCCAAGTCCTTTGTGTTGTCTTATTGAGTTTGATTTCAACTTGATATTGGCAGAGGAAAATAAGTACAAAAACAAAGAATAGGTAACTTTGGCTAAGAGAAATATCGGTCTTTATAATTAAACTGTTTTACCAAAGCTAAAAATATGTATAGATGTTCTTTATAGAGCTTAAAATCTGAGGAGAGGCATTTAGGTTATAGGTTAACTATAGGTTAACTATAATAGTTATCAACCTAACTATTAGGTTGAAACTTTATTTCCAACTAACTGTGAGACTTCAGGTCAGTCATATAACTTCCCGAATCTTTATAACTTTCCTGATCTTTAAAGTAGATGTGTATGGGGAGAAAGAAAAATAAGAAAAGAAAATGAAGGGAACACAGAAGAAACATGTGGTGGGACAGTCCAGAGACATGAACCTGCCTGAAACATTTGGATCACTGCAAAGCATTTTCAGTGGTAGGAGCTGGAGAGGCAAGCAGCAATCATATTCTCAAGGGCTTTGAGTGATATATGTAGAGGTGGAAAAATAATTTTCCCTCTACCATGTAAGGGTTAAGGACGGGCTGTCCCAAGATGGGATACTTTGGCATGAAGATTATTTTGAGTTAAAAAGCAACCAAACCCAGTAGATTCAGGAAAAGCTCTCTACCTCCCCCTAAACTGCCTAAAAATAGTATAGATAATTTGCTTTAGGAAATTTATCACCATAGATAACTTCATTATAATATGAACTAGGTACAGTAGGCAGGGAGGAACCTAGCTAGTTCTTTGATCAAAGTCCTCCATGTCCCATTGTTACTGAGTGGTGCAGCAAACCATTGTTTACCAAATATTTATTCTTTTTCATCTTTTTTTGAATTACATTCCTTCTTTTTGAAGTTCCCAGACCCCTATGCCTTTCTCCATAGTTCAGGATGACATATATATCTAATTCTGCCTGTTTTTGAAATGTCCACATCTGTGTGGATTTCTTGTATGGAAGAAATTAAGTTTGCTTTTCTCCCATTATTCTGTCCTATCTATGTCAAGTTGATTTTTTTGTCCAGCTAGAAGGGTCTTGAAATGGACAGGAAATTCTTGCTCTCCAATACCTGGTGTGGTTGGTGGCAAGATACTTTTAACTTGTTGGATGTCATTCACCCCAGACACTGCTGTAGCTGAGAGATACATGGCAAATAGTTGGCAGAAGGTAAGATTTCTTACCATGTCAGTTTCCGGGAATCGCTGTCTGTGGAATCTGAAGGAGAGAGGTGGTATCTTCTTTCTCTCTTTCTAAATTTAGATTAGCAGGAGAAAATGCTTTTGGAATCAGTTCCTTGGTCTCAGTGATTCTTTGTTTGAAATTAGTAGAGTATTCTCGTTTTTGATCCATTTCCTCCTAGGGATGGTCTTTGTATCTCTTCGTGTCTTTTATGTCTTATGTCATAAAAAGGACAGAACTCGGGCACAGCCTTATAATCCTGCTGTTGGAGCTGACCCCACAGACTGGTAAATTCACAGTTCTCATCAGACCAGAGTCTGCTTAGACAAACTTTGCTATGGCTTACAGTTTGTTGCTGAGGGACAACTTGGGAGCCAAAGCTGCAAAATTGGTGGGCATAGATTGAACACTTAATAGCTGTTAGAACACTTGCCACCGCAAGAAGACTCCCCTGTTACGATAAGTTGGTCATGGGTTAGATGAGCTGGGACTCCCATGGGTTGGGAATGGGTTAGACTGACACTAGGTCACCTGCCAAACTCACGAAAACTTCCTTGCAAAGAGGAACACTGTAAAACAACACACAACCCTATGACACATCCCTCTGAAGTATGAGTTTGGCACCAAGAGACCAAAGACTTAACTAAAGTTGTTAAAGTGCATCTATTTTTCCTTTGGTCTTGTTCTGTGTCCTAAGGGCTTGGCTTTGTGACTAGTGAGAATATCCTCTTTGGTCTCTACTATCTGGAGCGTGTACTTAGTGGGATGCCCCGGGGTGGCCACTTGCATAGACTGGGGATCTGAGTTTCTTTCTCTCTCCAGTTGTGCCATCTCACAGGAGTGTTTGCCACGAGAGATTCTAGCCCAGAGGGGCCTTTGTTGTCTGAATGTTTGTTGCTTGTTAGTGCTGGAAAGTCTCATTCCAGAAACTTCTGCCCAGTGTCAGAGGTCAGGGGGTCTGTGAGTGGAGGGGTCTCAGGATTTCATGGGAGACTGGAGGAGACACTGTTTTCACCATGGCATCCTCACTTATTGTACAGCAAAGGGCTTTTGCTTACTTAGATTAATTTTGGGAGTAAACTTTTGGATCATGGGGACTACATCATCTCTGCTCTCTCTGAATGCCTTTGCATCTTTGGTTAAGCCATTAAAAGGCTGATTGGTTTGAGTTGCTATTAATCCTACTCATCGATGACTAAGTGATGGATCCTTTAAATTGGTTATGTTTTTAAAGAATTACATATTTTATGGAGAGCTTTCAATTGTCTTATTAGTATAATAGCTAGCCTCAGGGACTCCCTTGACGAATGAAAAGAACAATAAAAATCAGACTTAAGATATGAATATAAATGTTTGCATCTCATGTAAATTCCTCTTCTTAAAATCCAGCCTTATCTACCAGTTTTAACTTTTCTTCCCCTACAAGATTTACAGGGGGCACTCCAGCCTAATCTCTATGTTTGAAGAATACAGGTTGTTCATATAGATGTTGGATGCTAGGAAATGAATTTAACAAAATCATCTGAGACTGGCATTAAGGCTCACTTTACTCCTATCTTCCAGGGCTCTGTGATCAAGGCATTCCTATGCAATGTCCTTTGCTGGTGTATTGTAGCTCCCCCACTGTATCTCCTGGAGAGTAACAGGTCTTTTAAATTATAAGGCCTTTTACCTCTATTTTCAAAAGATCTTACCAAATTTAGAGAGCAATGCAAAAGATTATTTGACTGTATTCACAACTTCCCCTTCATATAGGAAAAAGATGACCAAAATTTCTTTTAGGACTTCCTACAAATGATCTGCAAAAGGCTAATATTCAGGGGCTAATAGAAACCAAGGTTAAAATAGTGCACCCGGAACAAAGGCTTTTGTTAAAATGCTTTATACAGATTTTACAAAGATAAATCTTTTGATTCTCACTTTAGTTAAAAACTCTCTCATATACAAAAGAAGAGTGAATTTAGTTTAAAAAGGAACTATTACGGCTGTAGTTTCAGTTATTTGGGGAATTAGAAACAACTGTTTTTGCCTTACAAAGTTCTACAAAACCAAAAATGCAGCTCTAGAAACAAGTCAAAGCCCATCTATTTTTACCAATCCCCAAACCTTGCCTGTTCTTCTCAAAATGTTTGTGGATATTATAAAAGATCGTGATATTGGAATAAAATTGTCCAATACTTGCAAAAAAAGAAAGATTTTACATTATTCTTCTATCCCTTGAAATTATAAATCTTATCTTGTCTTTAAAATGTAAGCATAGTCCATAATCTCCTGAAACTGAAGGGGGGAAAAAAAGGAGATGGGGGTGGTGGCGGAGGGAAGGGGTGGGGTGGAGAAACCTTTTAAAAATACAAATTGCCCAGACTCTAGCACCTCCAAAAGACAGACATGCTCTAAATATCCACCTTGGAGAAAACTTAGACACTCCATCTGTGTTTTTATCATGTAAATTTTCTACCCTAGCTTTGCTAGTACCTAAGAGCCATTCTTTGAAACCCAAATTTTAGGGAGAGCTGTTTCATTGAGGGGGAAAAAAAGTGTCTTTGGAAATTGGACCTTTACTACCCTCTTCACAAATATTAGTAAAACCAGTATAAGATTTTGGTTGCATCTTGGTTGTGTATTTGTATGTGTGTCCAGATATGTTGTAGATGTGAAATATTTTCTCTACATCTGGCATTGCTAAAATTAATTTGTAAAAGAGTTCTGCTTGATTAAAGACAAGCACTTGTAAGAATTTGGTATTCTAAAACTAACCTAAATGTTTTCCAAGTTCCCATGATCAAGGGAAAATATTCAGTATTGAAGCTAATTTAAGATTGTTGGTTTAATTGAAAGAGATATGTCTTTATAGTTATCAGCATTAAATATAAAACTTTTATTCTGCTTATATTATAAAAGTCAAATAAGTTTATGTTGTTTCTGTTGTAAAATTTGTCAGAAAGAAAGAATAATGATTGACATTGTCTAATGTCTCATGAAGCTTTATGGGTAGTCTAAATAAACATTATTGTAAATAAAATAGACATTTAATAAGAAGATTTGCAGGCAAAACTTTTTTTTTTTTTTGAGTAGGCAAACCTTTAAATGGTTCCCAAAATCTTTGGTAACCTGACACTTTAAAGTTGTGCTGACGTAAGTGATGAGTAAAGTTATATTCATTAAATATCTTGATCATTTTCAAATAAGAAAGTAATGAAACATTAGGTACTGAACATGGTTTATCTACTTTTATTACAGAGAAGTTAAAGATAAATTTATGTCTTTTAGTAAACATGTCTTAATGCTTATAAAAAGATCATATTATGGGGCGCCTGGGTGGCTCAGTGGGTTAAGCCGCTGCCTTCGGCTCAGGTCATGATCTCAGGGTCCTGGGATCGAGTCCCACATCGGGCTCTCTGCTCAGCAGGGAGCCTGCTTCCTCCTCTCTCTCTCTCTGCCTGCCTCTCTGCCTACTTGTGATCTCTCTCTCTGTCAAATAAATAAATAAAATATTTTAAAAAAAAAGATCATATTATGAAAAAGCACATTTCTAGAAAGTATGAAATATATTCATAAACTTGCCAACCCAAAGAATTCTGGTGTGAGAGTTCACAATTGGTTATGTAGGGGCACCCCAAGGGCAGGCCACCCCACGATGGGTCACTTTGGTGGCATCGATGACGTTTTAGAATGTAGGTGAGGTCCGGAGCTGACTACCAAGAACAAATTCTTAAGACCTCTCTGGTGCAAAAGGTGATTTTATTAAAGCACTGGGCAGGACCCGTGGGCAGAAAGAGTTGCTGCTCTGGGCTTGTGAGGAGCGGTCACTTATATACTTGCAAGTTGGGAGGGGTCAGGGATAGCGTAAGTCTCTAAGGAATTTTGGAAGCAAGGTTTCCAGGCCCTTGGGGGGCTAGCTGTTGTTGGGAAAGGTCACTTATTACCCTCTAATAAGCCTCAGTCATGAGTCCCTTCAGATGTATATCGGTGGGCCATATGATTGGGGATGATTGCCAAAACAGATCCTGGGCAGTGGAGAGATATAGGAAGTTTCCAAAGGAATTTTTATACGTTAAAGTAGACTTACAGGATCCTGATTGTGGTGGGAGAGGCGGTCAGGCTAGGATTGCCTTTTGCCTTTAGCAAACTATAAAGGTGGAGGCAGTGGAATCCCTAGGGGAATGTCACTCTGCCTGTTTCAAGGACTTGTCAGTGGGCTCTAGGTAGTAAGGAAACTTAATAACTTTTCTTCTGCCTCTGTTTTCCAATTCAGCATGAATATTATTTTTTTTAAGATTTTATTTATTTATTTGACAGACAGAGATCATAAGTAGGCAGAGAAGCAAGCAGAGAGAGGAGGAAGCAGGCTCCCTGCTGAGCAAAGAGCCCGATGCGGGGCTCGATCCTTGGACTCTGGGATCATGACCTGAGCCAAAGGCAGAGGCTTTAACCCACTGAACCACCCAGGTGCCCCAGCATGAATATTAGTTTGAGTCAAAAGCCAGAAGATTCAGGAAAAGCTCTTTATTATCCTCCTCAACTGCCTGCTTGTACCAAGAAGAGAGCTATTAACAGAGATTCCTCTTGAATCTCTTTACCTGAGAAATTTATCTGCATAATAGGGGAACCTTTGTTTTCTACACATCTCCTCTGACCTTCCTGGCAATGGTCCTTCTCCCTTCTGCATCCTCAAACCCCTTACCCTTCTCCTAGGCTCACATAAGCTTCCTATTGCTTCACTGCCTTTGGACTTTCCTGTCCGTGGTGGATTCCTTGTACATACTAAATGAAATGTGATTTTCTCCTACTACTCTGTCTCATGTCAATTTGATTCTTAGTCCAGCTAGAAGGGCCTTGAAGGGGACAGGAAATATTTCCACCCTTCCTTTCCTCATAAAAAACCCTCACTTTTCACCCTGCAAGTGGGATACAACTTGGATTACTCCCTGTATCTGGGCTCCCTAAATTGCGATACTCTGACTGCAAATAAAACACTCGTTTGCCTCATGGTGTCTCTTTAGGATGCAGTTTTTGAATGTAGGTGAGGGTCGGTGGGGTGAGGTCTGGAGCCGACGACCAAGGAAGAGTTCTTGAGACATCTTTGGTGCAAAATGGTGGTTTATTAAAGCACGAGGACAGGACCTGCGGGGCAGAAAGAGCTGCTGCTCTGTGGTTGTGAGGGGTGACTGATTATAAAAGATCCGTTTGGGGGAGGTAAGGAAAAATGGAGGTTTTCAAAAGAACTTTCATATGCTAAAGAGAACCTTCAAGATACCAGAGGCCTTGCCAGCATCAAGTTAAGGTTGTTTTTCCCTCTAGTAAGGCATTAACATTAAGACATTGGGGAGCTTCCCTCTGGAAGTTAGGTTATTGAAAAGAATGGGTATTTAGAGCGTTGGGTGTTATACACAAACCATGAATCATGGAAAACTACATCAAAAACTAATGATGTACTATATGGTGACCTATGTAACATAATAAAAAATAATAAGCATAGTAAGAAAAAAAAAAGATTGCTTTTTTTCCTTGTAAATCACTAAGGCATTTGTAAACTGAGGGAGGCTCTTGTCCAGCAGGACTGTAATTTCTACATTTGTTTTTTCCTTCCCTTAGTTTTAGGGTAAGCAGGAGTGCCTGAGGAATGTCACATATATCCCACCTTGGAAGGGGGGGGTTGTTTGTGGGGTGTCAGCTTGTGTTTTGTCCGCAGCTTGCCCTCTGCTCCCTCATTTATTTTCAGGTTAAATAGTCCACACAGGAGGCTGAGTATACAGTACCAGAGCCATTGGAAGAAACTAGGAGAAGGTGGAGTCACAGATGCTAAGAAAATAATATCAAGAAACTCGGGAGTGACCAACGGTATCCAGTGCCACAAGAAAATCAAGATGAGAGAAAATTATCTTTTGAGGTGGAGAAGGCTTACATTTTAATTGAAGCACCGTGTTGTTACCCGACGCTCAGTAAGCCTGTGTCTGAGACACCGGTTTTGAAACAAAAGAAGCAGCCCTAGGAGCCTTGGTGGCTCAGTCAGTTAAGTGTCTGCCTTCCTCTGAGGTCATGGTCTCAGGGTCCTGGGATAATGTTAGGTCGGCGGGCTCTGGGAGTGCAGGAGGAACAATAGAAATGACCGCCGGTCCCGCCATCTTCCAGCCTCCTCCCCTGCTTTCCTTCACCCTTGACTCTCCCGCCAAAAGGATGTATGCCCAGGTCACGCCTCCATAGGTAACCCGATACCTATGCAGGAAACAGATAAAAGACTCCCACCAACTCCCTCCCAGTGCGACTTCCCCCACTCTGCTTTCCAGAGTCTGGGGAACCTCGCCTGGCACCTCCTCCCAGAGCAACTTTCCTGGCTCCCCTTCTCCTGAGCCCTGAAACTTCATGGGAGAGTGTCTTTAATAAATCTTGCCTTGCACCCACTTCGCCTGGTGTTGTGTTTATCTCACCTGTAAAACCTTACAGATAGAGCCCTGCATCAGGCCCCCTGCTCGGTGGGGAGTCTGCTTCTCCCTCTCCCTCTGCTGCTCTCTCTCTCAAGTAAATAAATAAAAAAATCTTAAAAAAAAAGAAAAAGAAAAAAGAAAGGCAGCCCAGGAAGAAGGCAGGGGATTATTCCCAAAGCTGCCTTGCTTACGTTGAGCCTAGGGACAGATTATATATGTTTGGGGAAGGAAATGAGTTCGTGAGAGGAGGGTGCAGTGTTTCTTGAAACCTTCAGGGAGGGTGGCTTGAAGCAGTTTGGAGGTGTGCATTCTTTCAGACAATGAGGAGCCATTTGGGACCTGGTACGATTAGGTATGTCAGATAATTCAAGACAAATGTTACTGTTTGGTCCCCTTTAGGTTTCTACAATCAGTGGGTGAGCAGGAAGTTGCAGGAAGTTGGAGTGGAAAAAGCAAAGTTAATGATTAATAAGATGTGCATAAAACTGTAATTAAGTAGGGAAAAAACAGAACGTGGAGCGAAGTGAATAATGCAACTAATACAACTAGAGTTGTACTCATGCTTTGAAAACAGGTCTAGGAACCAAGCATCTGGCCTCACCTCCTGCTTATATTCTTCTGCCTGGTCTAGTGGCTCTACCGGAAATTTCTACGTGTTTACTTTGTGCCTTCAGATACTCAAAGTTCATGTGCAGCTGCATATTTAGATCTATTGATTAACTTGGCAGTATTTGGTAACGAGCAGGATGACTGGGTTGATTCTCCAACAGGTCACCCGCTTTAATGCAAAGCTAGTCTGATAATAAGCGCGGTCCTGTCACTCAGAGCTAGGAGATAACAGAAAGTATGTACAGATCTCCCACAACTTACTGTTACTGATCTATCATAGCTGCTAACCTAGAACATGAATAGGGAAGCCCTGGCCAGCTGCTGTGACAGCCCCTCAGTCCCAGCGAATGCCCTGGGGGCTGGAAAGCTTAGCTCCTGGCTGGGATTGCCAACACTCTTGCTGAAAAACTTGAATAAACTAACTGGTCACCAGAGAAGCTGATCACTCGAGAGGCTGGGGTTTAGAAAAGAGAAAGGGAGAAATTTATTTCAGGTGCTGGCAGCCTGGGCAGGTGGCAGGCTCAAGCCTTAATAATCAACTTTTTTGCCTTCCAGATGGACACCTTAAGTTCTACAGGGAGAGGTTCAGGGGGGTATACGCATACTTCAGTATGACCAGTGTCTTTATAAAATGGGGAAATCTAGGTACAGAGACATACACAGAGGGTGTCATATAAATGAGACACAGGGAGAAGATAGCCACCTACACGTCAAGGAGGGATATATGGAACAGATCCTTCCCTCACAGCCCTTAGAAGAAACCTATGCTAACACCTTGATTTCAAATCTCTAGCCTCCAAACAATGACTTTCTGTCATTTAAGCCACCCAGTTTCGGGTACTTTGTTTGGCAGTCCTACAAAACTAATATAAGTGGTTTTCAGGGTAGGAGGTGAGGCAAGGGTTAACTACAGTGGGTCACAAAGGAACTTTTTGAGGTGATGGAAATGCTCTATGTCTTGATTGTGATGGTTACATGATTGATGGAATGTGTTTGTCAGAAATCACAGAACTCCATGCTAAAAAGGGAAAATATTATTCCTTGTAGAATTATACCTCTAGGAACCTGACTTGAATATATTAACAGAAAAACTAGATTAAAAAATTTACTTTTAAAAATTAAAAATTAGAAAAGTGACCCAAGATGTATGTATGTATATTAACATTGATCATAATAACAACACAGCAGAAGAAAACACTGTGTCCCAATATTAGATTCTTTGAGCATTAGAGTTACCCTTTCCAGAAACAAGATTCTTTCCCTGATGGACCTTACATTTTAGCAGATGAGACAGCCATTATATAAATAGAGAAGCATAAATATATATATATATATATATATTTATTATAGTGAAAAATGTGTATATTTATATATCTTTTTATATATATAAAATGTCAGGTCGTGATAAGTTCTGTGAAGAACATAAAACAGAATAAGGGGGATAGGGAATTAAAGGAATTCTTATTTTAAAGATTTATTTATTTAGTTTTAGAGAGAGAGAGAGTGGGTGGGAGAGAGGGCCAAAGGGAGAGGGAGAGAGAGAATCTGGAGCGGACTCCCCACTGGATGCAAAGCCCAATGCCTGACCCTGAGAGCATGACCCGAGCCAACCAAGAGTTGGGTGCTTAACCGACTGAGCCACCCAGGTTCCCCAGAAACTCTATTTCAGATACAGTAGTGTGGTGGTCAGTTCTGTACGTCAGCTTTGCTAAGCTGTAATCCCCAGTTGTTCAACTAAATATTAGTCTGGGTGTTGCTGGGAAGATATTTCGTAGACATGATTCAAATCCAAAATCGGTTGACCTTCAGCAAGGGAGGATGGACCTGATTTGCTCAGCAGAAAATCATTAGAAAGAGATGCTTCCCTGAAGGGGAAATTCCAGCTGTGTTGGGAGATAGAAAACTCGAGAGAAAATGTGTTATCTTAAATGAGTTAACCATGTTATCTTAGAATTTTACTAACCAAGGAAGGGCCACATTTTTTAATCAGATGTGCTTATATTCTACTTTTAAGGAGCCTGTTTAAAAAAAGTTTGTTGCAAGGGTTATCGAAGTGTAATCCACAGACAACAACATCAGCATTTTTCAGGCTCACCTGTCTTCCTGAATCGGAAACTCTGGAGGTGGGACTTAGTAATCTGTGTTTAAGGAATTTACCAGGTGATGCTGATGAACACTAAAACCCAAGAACCACTGGCCTAGAGCAAAGATATAATTCCACCAATAAAGACTCCAAGACAGCAACTCTTGGGTTCTTGAGAATCATCAGGTGCTCGTTTAAGAGCAGAATTCTGGGCTTTTCTCCAGGGTCTGATCTGGTAGGTCTGAGAGGGCCCCAAGAATCCATTTATTATTTATTAATAATCCCCAAGAATATTTATTTATTTATTATTTGTTTGTTTATTTAAAAAAAAGATTTTATTTATTTGAGAGAGAGAGAGAGCGCGTGCTCATGCATGAGTGTGAGCAGGAGGAGTGGCAGAGGGAGAAGCAGAATCCTCAAGCTGACTCTGCACTGAGCACCTAGCTGGACTTGGGGCTCAGTCCCAGGACTCTGAGATGGTGACCCGAACTGAAATCAAGAGTCGGCTGCTTAACCAACTAAGCTACCCAGATGCCCCTAAACTACATTACATTTGTATATGTTAAAGACACTGACTTAACACAATAAAACTTAACCCATCTTATAAATGAATGGCATTTTAAAAAGTCCTATAGCCCAAGAGTTGCTACAACAAAATTCTGCAGTAAATCATACTATTAGTTCATTGTTAAAACTTGGGAAATTAAAAAAAAAAAAAAACCTAGGTTATTACTGCGTAGAACCAGATTGTTACTAAATAAATATTATATTCTTCCTTTTCTTGATTCTTTTTTAGTTTCTTTTCTAATTTGCTTTAACTAATTTAATAACAGATATGGTAAAAATTTGAATGTAGTATAACTTCTAACTCATAGAAAATATTAGAAGCAGGGATGCCTGGGTGGCTCAGTGGGTTAAGTTCTGCCTAAGTCCAGGTCATGATCTCAGGGTCCTGGGATTGAGCCCCACATCGGGCTCTCTGCTCAGTGGGGAGCCTGCTTCCCCTCCTCTGCCTGCTGCTCTACTTACTTGTGATCTCTCTCCCTCTGTCATATAAATAAGTAAAATTCTTAAAAAGAAAGAGAGAGAAAATATTAGAAGCCACTGATTATGGGGCACCTGGGTGGCTCAGTGGGTTAAAGCCTCTGCCTTAGGCTCAGGTCATGATCCCACATCCTGGGATGGAGCCCCGCATTGGGTTCTCTGCTCTCTGCCTGCCTCTCTGCCTATTTGTGATCTCTGTCTGTCAAGTAAATAAATAAAATCCTAATAAAAAAAAAAAGAAGCCACTGATTATAATTACCAAGACTTTTAACTTTATATCATGTCTCTACATGATCAACAGAGATTTTATTAATGATTTGGTAAAGCTGAATCAAACTTTTAACATTTTACTTTGATCAGTGTTGCCATCTCTGGCATGTAATTACAGAGTATTAGTATTGTCTTGTACTAAATTAAAATGTTACAAAAGAAGATAAAGTAATTAAAGAGGACAAAGAATGTCTGCCATGCTTTCATTATCATCAATAAATTGGTCTTAAAATGAACTGAAATTCAAGGGGTGCCTGTGGCTCAGTTGGTTAAGTGTCTTCCTTCAGTTTAGATCATGATCTCAGGGTCCTGGGATCAAGCCCTGCACCGGGCTCCCTGCTAAGTGGAGTCTGCTTCTCCCTTTCTCCTCAATCTGCCCACTGCTCGTGCTCTGTCTCTCAAATAAATACAAAGAATCTTTAAAAAAAAAAAAAAAAGGAACTAAAATTCAAGTCAAGTTTGAAAAGGGGTAAAACGGAAGCAGGGACTTTCTAGTATCTTATCTTTCTGTTACTTCAATTAAAGTGAGATCTTATATTTAACATCGATTTTTTGAGTTATTAAAAGTATTGGCCTAGTCCCTATCCCAGCGATTGCTTATAGTATAGTTTTCATCCATTGGTACTGAGTACTTAATATAGTGTATTGAGAAGGATCTGAAATTATGTCCAGCTTAGTAGTAAAAAGTATTACAATTGATGATGACTGCTTGCGTGTGGGAATAGCATTTTTTATATAATATGTTTTTCCTTACTCTAATCCAAGACATTATAGGTAGTGAGATATTATCTCATGAAAACATAACAATAACCCTACCTCGGTACCCTTATCTTCTTTATGCAAATGAAGAAAGTGAGAGTAGGGGGGTTAATAAGTTACTTGCCTGAAGTCAACAGTTATTAAACAGCAGAACTGATGTTTCAACCAAAGTGGGTCAGACCCAGAGAATATTTACTTGACCCAGAGAATCATTTTACTTGGCCTTATAGTCAGTTTATAATGGAAGAACTAATATTAGTTCTGATTATCAGAAAGGTTTCATAGATGAAGTGGGACTTTTGCTAACCCTTGAAGAATGTACGTCGTTTAATATGTGGAAAGATAGGTGGTAAGAGAACAGCATTAGCAAATGTGGAAAAATGAGAATGGGACTTTGTGTTTCACGGAATGATTGAGTCAGAAATACCTGGTGGGAAAGCAAGGAGAATGTAGTACGTGTGGCCACAGGGTGGAGCTTTAAATGTCAGGAAGAGTATGGCTTTAACTCCACAAGCCCTGGTAAGTCACAGAACATTATTGATAAAAGCGGTATTTTAGGAAGATGAATGTAATGTTGGACTGTTGTCAGCAGGCTTCATGGGGGTTATGAGAGAACAAGTGGGAGAGATTAGTTCCAGAGAATTCGAGCATAGGTAATCATAGTGTGCCCATTTTATTGAACAATTTTATGTTTAGACATTGAACTAAGCACTTGACATATGTTATCTTTAATCCTCACAACAATGTAGTGTATTGTGATCTTCATTTCATGGTGAGAAGATAGGTCTGGAGAGGTCTAGATCACAAAGTTCATTGATGGAGCTGATCTTCAGTCCTGGGTAATCCAGTTCCAGAGCCCCATGTTTCCCTGCTCAGAATTAGTAAGTAGGAAGGCCTGTATGTGAGTGCTGAGAAAGGAGGAACTGGATAATTGACTTGAGGAGATATTAAAAGCAGTTGGTTTCAACATTTGGGCTGCTGCCCACAGGAAGAAATAGGAAATGCACAAACCAGGACATATCTACTCATAGATATAATCTGAATGGATCCATGAAACGCATTTATTTAGCCTTACAATGTGCTCTAATGTTTTTCTGTTATTTTATTAACATTTTTTCTGATTGTTACTCCCTAAAGACTTTACATAGGTTTTTAAAAAGTTTGTTTATGTTGGGACGCCTGGGTGGCTCAGTGGGTTAAAGCCTCTGCCTTCTGCTCAGGTCATGATCCCAGGGTCCTAGGATCGAGCCCCACATCCGGCTCTCTGCTCAGCAGGGAGCCTGCTTCCTCCTCTCTCTGACTGCCTCTCTGCCTACTTGTAATCTCTGCCTGTCAAATAAATAAATAAAATCTTAAAAAAAAAAGTTTGTTTATGTTAAGCAATCTCTACCCCCAATGTGGGCCTCAGCCTCATGACCCTGAGATCAAGAGTCACGTGCTCTTCCGACTGAGCCAGCTGGCGCCCCTCCCACTAAAGATTTTATATTTGACTAACAGATGGGTTGTGTCTCCAAACTGGAAAACTCTGAACTATAAAATATGAAAGAGACAAAAAGCTGAAAGTCATCTCTAGGTTTTTCTTGAGCATAAAGGCGATTGATGAAGTTTCCTGCAGCTCTGTAACAAATGACCACAAACTTGGTGGCTAAAACAACTGATATTTATTCTCTTATAGTTCTGGGGACCAGAAGTTCAAAATCACTAGCACTGGGCCAAAGCCAAGGCGCTGGCAGAACCACTTCCTACAGAGGCTCTAGGGGAGAATCTCCCTTGTCTCTGCAGTGTCCAGCGGCTGGTGGCGTTATTGTGGCTGCATTACCCCCGTGCTTACCTCCATGGTCACACTGTCTTCTTTTGTGTGTAATCTCCCTCAGCCTCCCTCTTTCTTTCTTTTCTCCTTCCTTCCTTCCTTTCTGTATTTTTTTATTTATTTAAGATGTTATTTATTTATTTTAGAGACAAAATGAACATGGGAGTGGGGGGGAGGAGAAGAGGGAGAGAATCTTCAAGCAAACTCCCTGCTGAGCGCAGAGCCTGATCCCAAGACCCATGAGATCATGATCTGAGCCCAAACCGATAGATGCTCAAAAGACTGAGCCACCCAGGCACCCCTTCCGCCTCTTCTTTTAAGGACACTCATGATTGCAGTTAGAGCATACATAGATAATTCAGGATAATCTGTCTGTCTCAAGATTCTTAAGCCAAAGACATCTGGAAAACAATGAGAACGGCATATCTATAGGAACATGGGTTTATCAGGTAATTATGCCCCTGGATTCCTTCATTTCCTTTCCTTTTCCTCCCTCCCTTCCTTAGTTCCTCCCTTTCTTCCATCTTTCCTTCCTTCCTTCCTCTCCTCCCCGCTGCCCCTCTTTTTTTTTTTTTGTTCTTTCTTTTGTATCCACCTGAGAAATAACAATATATTAGACATAGAGCCACTTTGTACAAATATAGGGTAGTGCCTAGCACAGTATCTGCCATATAGTAGGTGCTTGATAAAATAGCTGTTGAATGATTGTGATGTTTCTTTCTTTCTTTCTTTCTTTTTTTTTTTTAAGCAACCTGTCACTCTAAAACAATCTAGTCTTTTTTCTGGCCCATTATGTGTCTCTCTTTGGCCAACAGAAACCTGCTTTCACAATTTGGTAGGAGACCTTAGAGAACATAAGGTTCTGGTTGTAACCCCTCATTTTTACTCTTGAGGTAACAAAAACCAAGGACAAGTGATGGCAGTGGAGCTAAAGAGGCAACAAATTTGGATAAGACGACAAAATTAAAGGCCACATGACAATGGGTTCTTTTTAGATGGTGGGTGTGAGACTTACTGAGTCAAGGTAGGGTCCAATCAGTTGGAGATGTTCTACTTGAATCCCATGTTTTATGAAATGCTGAGTAACATAGAAAAGGCAAGTTTATGTTTGGTCCATCAGACATCATTCAGTTTTGAGAACGAGGTTCAGGGTAGAAAGTTAATAGCTGTGGCTTAGGACTCTATCTTACCTCTTTTCTTTGCCTGATATTGGGCAATTTTCTTAGCTCTGCATGCCCTCACCACTCAGTGGGAGAATATCTATAATAGTATAGTACCTTTCACTTAGGGTTCTTGTGAGAGTTAGGATAGTGCATGTGCCTTGGTCAGAATGAGTGCTCAGTAAATGCTAATTCTTATTCTTGCTATACTTTATTTGCCTTATTCATTTTTATTCTCTCATGAATATACACTGGAGTTTTCCAGTGGCTCTGTGATATGTCATATGATATAGCAACAGATCAAATATAGAAAAAGATGTGAGAATCCAGCTGTCCTCTGTTAAGCCAGGCACTAAAGAGATTTGCAAAAATTTAACAACACTCCTCTCACTAAATTCTTATTTTTGGCAAACAATCATAACAGCAGTAGCGAAAAAAAATATTATGTTAACGAGTAATGGGTTTATTTTTATCACTTAAAAATGAATTTGTAAGTATTGAAATATTTCTCACTTTTAATTTTTAATACATTCAATGATAGATATCATCCACATAAACAAATATATCTTTGGGGTCCAGAGTAATTTTTAAAAGTTGCAAAGGAGTCTGGACTGATAAATTTGAGAACTGAAAATTTAGAGGCATGAGAATGGGATCTAATAGGGTAGCATCAACTTCTCAGAGTCCAAGCTCCATTGAACATCTTAACTAAATTTGGTTCCTTTAGTGACAGCTGACAAGTAGCTGATGAAGAAGAGCCCAGTAGAGGTGAACATCTTGCAGGGAGTGATAAGGGGAGTTTCAGCTGGGGATTTCAGGGGAAACGGTAGGCCTGGAGAAGGGTGCTTTTAGATAGAGCTAAGCCACCCCAATCAGTTCTTTCCACCGGGCCCCTTTCCTCTATCTATCTATTTATTTATTTTTTCTTTCAAGTTTTTATTTAAATTGCAGTTAGTTAACATACAGCGTAAAACTAATTTCAGGTGTAGGATTTAGTGATTCAGCACTTCCATACAAGACCAAGTGCTTATCACAAGTGCCCTCCGTACTACCCATCACCTATTTCTCCCATCCCCTTGCCCATCTCCCTCCCCTCTGGTAATCCTTTAGTTCTCTACAGTTAAGAGTCTTTCCTGATTTGCCGCTCTTCCACACCCCCTGCCCACATGTTCATCCATTTAAGCTGTTAAGAGTGCTTTAGGATGAAAAATTACAGTAATATATTCTAAGAATTATTTGTCTTATAGGTTTTTTTTTAATTAAATCATGCTTTTGGCATGCCAAGTGTCCACTGGGGGCCATTTCTGGAAAAGGTTTAATTATAACTGCAGAAAGCTCTATCATCACCTGAGGCTTTATACAGAAAGACCGAAGCTCTACTGATTTAGTTTCAATCCGCTCACATTTCACAGAGCTTTAGGAGAGAAAACCAGCTCTCTGGCATCTTTTTTTAAAGCCTCTCTCTAAAATCCTATAGAGGAGTTTTTGTTAATTGTGAATTCTTAAGGAGAATTATTGAACGGATGGTGTTCTTTCCTCTCTCTTCTCTCCTTTTAAAATGGTTTTAGAGAATTTAGTGGTGATTGCTAACCAAGGATCACAGGCCAGAATGTATATGACATCATTTATTTTCCAGTGTGCACCTGTGAATCATAGGCCGCAGTGGAATGTTTAATATTTTCAGATACATTGTTTTTTCCTAGCCCTAAACATTTTCTTTTGCAAAAAAATAATCTTGTGCAAAACAGAGATTAAAGGCTTAAAAAGAAATGAAAAGCGAATTCCTAAGTTTCTAAGTAAATTTTTTTGCATGGTATCATTTATTTCCCAAGGTTTCGGTTCTATGCAGTCTGATTCTTTTGCACCTTTTGTAGTTAATTGAAATAGTTTGCTAATTACTGTTCTGCCTTTGAGTTGCTAGAAAAAACAATTATTTTTTTAGTATAATTATATTTCAAATACTGCAAAAACAATATTTATATTGGTTGTCTATCTGAAATTGAGTTTAAGCAGGTGCCCAATATTTTAATTTGCCAAATTTGGCAACCCTATCCTACCTAAGCACAGCTAGTTTCCTTTGTTTGTCTTTATTTAGAATATTTAGAACAGATATATTATTTCTGAGTGGTTTTGTAGTTAAAAGCAAAAACACAGTTTTCTCAATGAAACAATTACTTGGCAAAGTGCTCTAATGTATAAAACAGAATACTTAATTCTCAGAAATGGAGTCCAAAAACTAGTACTGGTCTTGCAAATCAAGTTTTGCTGCTTAGCTTGGGAAACGTTGCCTTCTGGTTACTGGGTAAACTGGCTCCACCCAGCTGCTGGAAGGAGATACAAATTGTAACAAAACCGGAAGTTGGCTGGGCTGCCTTCGCCTCTCAAGGTAAGCGTCTCCTTCTGTTCTCTTTAAGTCAGAGCTCTTTGCAAAGCGTTTAAAAATTGAAGCCAGCTAAGGCAGCAGTAGTGAGAGCAGGCCCCTGTGATGATGGGGGCGGTAGGCGATGCAGAATGAATGCTTTAACAAAGTGCGTTCTGAAGCTTGTATTGAGCTAATGAGTTTTCACAAACGAGTTAGGTTAATAATATGTCCCATGACTTTGACTAACGAGCTTTAATCCCGAGAAAAGGGTGATTATAAGTAGAATCATGCTTGGGATCCTGAAAAGCATGGACTTTATTCATGCACGTGTGTTTCTCCTTTTTTAAAAAAATTGGAAACTGTGGGAGCTCTCTTTTATAATGAAACCTAATGGCATAATTACCTGTATGCAGATTACTTAGAGCTTTGTTGTTTTTTAAAGTACGTTTTAATCTAGAAGCTTTAGCTCCCCTCACCCCCTACCCCTGGTGTGCCTTTGGAATTTCAGAAAGGCTCTGGTAAGACCTTTGCCGCCCCCTCCTTTTTTTTTTTTTTTTTTAATCTTGTCAGTGCTTACCTTGGGACAAAGGAGATTTTTCAGTTTGTAAATGTGTTATCAGGGATATTTCTTTACAAAGCTAAACTTTTAAGTTCAGATATATTCTTTTTCTTCTGAATTAAAGTGGAAAGATTTGAGTGCTATATAGAAGTGGAGGCTAAATTTTGGTTTATTGATTTGTTGAAAATAATGAGCTAGACATTTTAGATCACAGTTTTGTTTAAGGGGATGAGTTCTGGTAGGTTCTTTAGTAAGCCAACATGCTGACTCTTTTAGCCAAGCGTAGCTTCTATTTCACAGCTCTCCATTAGGGTAATATCAGATTCTCTGGAAATCCCACTGTACAAGAGCTGTTTTCAGGGTTGTCTGCTAGTCAGTGTGAAAGGGGATCCTCAAGCCGACCATAAGACAAGTCACCAGCTGGGGAAAGTGTGATAATGTTTTTTATTAGCAAAACCAAAGCTTCGGGAGGTTGCGAAGAAAGAGCAGTTACAGAAGGTGGACAGAATTAGGCAAGACTCCGTGGAACGAAAACCTTATTTATTTTTTCTTTTAATTTATTTTTACTTAAATTCATTTAATATACAATGTTTTATTGGTTTCAGATAGAGGTCAGTGATTCATCAGTCTTCTATAACACCCCAGGGCTCATTACATCACATCCCCTCCTTAATATCCATCACCCGGTTACCCCATTACCCATCCCTCTCCCTTCCAGCAACCCTCAGTTTGTTTCCTATGAAGAAGGAGAGTTCAACGGAAAACCTGGTTTATGGTGGGCACAGTGCTAGATGTTTCATACGTATTGCCTTACTTAATCTTCACAAAGCACCTTGGTATTGGTTGTATTTTCTCTAACAAAATGAGAAAACTAAGACCTGGTGAGTTTAAATAATTTGCCCACAGTCACTAAGGTGGTGCCGCTGGATTCCAATCCTGCTGGATTTGAACTATGTGATTTTGATGTCCATAACGTTCACTGTTCCATGGGATACAGTAGTAGATGACATTTGAAATAAACTGTGAAAGAGGGGAGGAGGTTTTACTTACTAAAATTAAAACAAACAAAAGCCGTGAAAGTAACATAGAATGTTTGAAAATAGATAAAAGAAAAAAAGCTAAACAGTTTTATCATTTCTTTACAGTCTTTATATATGCATATTTTGTGGTTATAAATTCTTTTATTATATTATAAAGCACTACATGCTTTAAAATTTTTAAATCATTTTTATATTATAAACAGTACATACTTTTCAAAAATAGGTTCAATACAATGAGGATTAAAAAGAGGAAGTCCACTCCTCTTCCCCTATTGAAAACACTCTCCTGGGGGTAACCACTCTTGACAACTGTTGAAAGTGTGGAGTAGGGCGCCTGGGTGGCTCAGTGGTTAAGCCGCTGCCTTTGGCTTAGGTCATGATCTCAGGGTCCTGGGATCGAGTCCCGCATCGGGCTCTCTGCTCAGCAGGGAGCCTGCTTCCTCCTCTCTCTCTCTGCCTGCCTCTCTGCCTACTTGTGATTTCTCTCTGTCAAATAAATAAATAAAATCTTTAAAAAAAAAAAAAAAAAAAAAAGTAAATTTAAAAAAAAAAAAAGAAAGTGTGGAGTAAAGTTGTTTTTTTTTCCTTTTCCCTTTAGCTTTTAAGTAATATTTCTTTCAGTATACTAGGTATCATTTCATAATCTGCCTATTTTCATTCCTCAGTGTGGCATGAGCATGTTTCCACTTAAGTATATGTAGACTCCTGTTTTAGAGTTTTTGTGAAACAAGTTGATACTTGCAGAGCACCTAAAAGAATACCTCACTCCTGTAAAGCACTCAGTAATTATTAGCTGTTATCATTGACTATTCTTTTTTTTTAATGTTTTTCCTTTTATTTATTTTTATTTTTATTTATTTATTTGACAGAGAAAGAGAGAGCACAAATAGGGGGAGTGGCAGGCAGAGGGAGAGGGAAAAGCAGGCTTCCTGCTGAGCAAGGAGCCCCATATGGGGCTGGATCCCATGACCTTAGCCTAAGGCTGACACTTAACCGAGTGAGCTACCTAGGTGCCCCTGACATTGACTATTCTATTTCATTCTTCTAAGTGAGTGAGTATACAGTATTCTAGTTTATTTTGTAACCACCCAAATTGTCTTAGATTTTTGTTATTACAAATATAATTTTTGTGTAACTGCAAATTTTTCTGTAGGATAAATTCCTAGAAGTGAAATTCTTAAGTCAGAGGTTAAACATATTTTAGTTTAGTAGGATTCTGTCAAATTTCTTCCAAAATATTGTGCCACTTAACACTCTTCACTGTGTATGAGTGTGCTCATTTTTCTACATTCTTGCTTATTCTGGATATTAGCAGTCTTTTGCATTTTCCATGAAATGACAGGGAATAAATTTTTTTTTTTTTACATAAAAAGCATAGTGTTCAGAGATTTTTGTATCTTGTTTTTTCCCATTTACCCTAAGTCTGTTTTTACGTAGATAGGAATTTGATGCATGAAATAATGGAGGTCCCAGTTAGAAGGCAGAACATGGGTAGAAAGAAAGAGTGGTGCTTATTCTGGAAGTTAGTACAAATGGTATGTTGTCACTAGAGCATGGGAGAAAAAAAATCCTTAAAATGGGGTTGGGCTGAATAGTACAAAACATTAAATGTCTAAAGTTTTTGTCCTGAATTTAATTATTCCTGGGGGGCAGATGAAGGTTTCTGGGGAGAAGAGTGATATGATGAGAATTATATTTTAGGAAAATGATCTTGTGCTGGTGTGTAGGACAGATTAGAATGGAGATAACGAAATAGAGGCCAGTTGAGAGTGTTTTATTAATTTTGGTGACAAGTTATGAAGGCTTTGTGCTTGGAGTGATGATGGAATGGAAAGTAACAGATGTAATAGAATGGAGAGCAGAAGAGAGATGCAAAAGGGATAGGTAGAAGGCTAGTGGAAGAATCTGCAGAACTGGTTTGGAAACTGGGGTCTTAAAGAGTGTTTGGGCTCAAGTCTTGAGAATACAGGGTTTCGAGTATTGCTGACCAGTAATGTGTTGACAGGCCACCATTAGAATAGGGAAGTCAGTTGTAAGAGCTAGTCTGGAGGGAAAAATGATAATTTCATTGCAGACAAATTAAGCTTATTGTCATCCAAACTGAAATCTCTATAGAACTGGAAATTTGAATGAAAGCATTATGGAGATGTGGGGTGGGGCATTTGGAGAATTGGGAGATATTCTACGGATGAAAACTGAGGCTAGGGAAGTGATGATGAGCTGGCAGAGAAACATAGGGGAAAGGTTAAAAGTCTTGGGAATGGATATGTTCATGTATGAGGCATAAAGAGGAACCAGACTTAATTACAATATTTTTACAATAACTATTTCTAACATTTGACCTCAGATCTAGGTAGACTATCCTTTAACAGCCCCCAAAAGTCCATGCCCACTTTTTTTTTTTTTCCACCTTTGGTTCTTTTATTGCTCCTGTTCAAATTGTGTACCCTCGGAGCCCCTTTTCCTCCATAATGCCTTGTTTACAATTACTATGTCAACGTTAAAGGTCTGATCTGAAGTTATGGATGGCTTATTGGTTAAAACCTCTGAAGTCAGATCAGAGACCATACTTTTCACCATTCATTTGCTGTGCTTCTGATAAATGTCTTAATCAGTGCCCTGGTTTACAGTGGCAACAGTTACACCCCTCACACTTTCCTGGATTGTTTTGAGGAGTACATGCCAAATCGTTGACATGATGTCTGACATGTTGTAAGCCCTTGGTAATTGTTAGCTCTTCTTATTTTCTCTTTGTACCTCTAGATATCTACAATGAAATACAATTTTTTCCTATTCTGCTCCTGTGTGATCTTAGACCATAGTTTCTATAAACTACATGAGCTTCAGTGTCCACATAGCAAAAAAGCAAACAAACCAACCAGACTCCTCCCCCCAAAACCCAAAAAAACCTTTGTTTGTTTTTTTCCAAGGATTAGAGTTCATTTCTGTGAAGCACCTACTGTGATGAGTAGAATGAATTCAATAAATAGTATCATTTATTTATTATTATTATTACTTTTAAAGATTTTATTTATTTATTTGATAGAGAGAGATCACAAGTAGACAGAGAGGCAGGCAGAGAGAGAGAAAGAGGGAAGCAGTCTCCCTGCTGAACAGAGAGCCTGACTCGGGACTCAATCCCAGGACCCTGAGATCATGACCTGAGCCGAAGGCAGAGGCTTAACCTGCTGAGCCACCCAGGTGCCCTAAATAGTATTATTTAAATGATAGATTAATGGCATTTGCTTTTGTTTCATCTTTTAGTTTTGCATCTTTAGAGAAGGTGCCATTCCACCAAAATTGTACCTAATTTTGTTTTGAGGGTTATTGAGAGGGCCATGTGGAACGATCCAGATGAAAGCTCTCTATCATGTAATAAGATTTTTGCTTCCAGCCTTTTTTTCAGAGATGAATAAAGAAGATGAAAACATTGCTTGCTGAGGATGCTGTGATTAGGGGAATCAGGATTAGATTGTAGAGTTCCCCACTACTTTTTCTTTAGTGGTTTTCCTCTACCTTTCCTTTACTTTTTCTTGCTTTTACTTAAACTCGAAATTCTTTTTCAGAATTCTTTTCAACCATGTTAAGTTGTGAGACCTGACAGATCTCAGATTGGTGTTCAGTGTGCCAATTTTGGTGCCTCTCTGTTTTTTAGAACCATTTCTGAAAATGTCATAACTCCAATTGTTAATTAAAAAAAAATCTTTTTTTCTCTTTGCTCCTGCTGTGCAAATGGAGTCTGAAACATTTTTATCTGAGGAAGTGGCAATACTTGACCTATTTTTCATTTTCTCTATAATTTGAGATTCTACTTTCAAAGCCAATTTTTGATGTAGAACTTTCTGTGAAGATAAAGCAAATTGCTGGAAAGAAGGGGAGCACATTTTCTGAAATATTTCAGAAGGCTTGAACAAATTAAATGCAGATGAAAGAAATATATGAAAATCTCACTTGTCTAACCACAACAGTGTTTGGAGGAAATTAGCACATACTGGTGATAAGGAACTTTAATAGTGATAATAAATAATGGCAGTTACCATTTATTGACATCTTGATGTTTTTAGGCATCAAACTAGTTGTTTTAATGTCCATTCTCTCAGGAGCTTTAGTTGTATGACAGATCTCTACATTGCTTTTTAGACTCCTAGACTCAATGTTTTGTTCTTTGTTTTTGTGTTTGTTTTTTATTTTTTAAATTTTATTTATTTCTTTTTTTTTTAATTTTTTAAAGATTTTATTTATTTATTTGACAGACAGATTACAAGTAGGCAGAGAGGCAGGCAGAGAGAGAGGAGGAAGCAGGCTTCCTGCTGAGCAGAGAGCCCGATGTGGGGCTTGATCCCAGGACTCAGAGATCATGACCTGAGCTGAAGGCAGAGGTTTTAACCCACTGAGCCACTCAGGTGCCCCTAAATTTTATTTCTTTTAAAGATTTTATTTATTTATTTGACAGAGATCAGGATTGACACAATAAAAAGACATTAAATTACTAATTTAAAAGAAATTCTTAACAGACTCCTTATTCTAATGAATTTCTTAACCTAAATGTTTTCCAATTGGATTCTTCTTATTTTGTCTGAATTTTATCTTTGCTTTAATTAAATATACTGTCTTGATTCATATCACTTGCCTCTGTGGTCCACAATCACAATACTAATTAAATATTCATGCAAGTGCAAGAATTTGGTATTTAAATTAAAAAGGGTACATTTGTTTTGAAGTTTTATCTTTGTGTGGGATGTGTGTAGAACATGGTATAAGCCGTTAGCATTCTTTATTACTAAATGCCTGTTTTTCTGGCAGGAAGGAAAACTATGTAAATATCACGTTTGGGAATATTTCAGTTAGAGAATCAGAATAGATTCTCTTTTAATTTTTTAAACTAATCAGTCTATCTTTGTCCTGGGATGACAAAATGCAAATTATGATACTTTTATTTTCTATATTGTACTCACCACCGAATCCACTGTCAAATGTGAATATAAAAACTTTAAAGAATCATACAAAATTGGTGTGTTTTTCAGTGCTTGAAGACCTCATAAATGAATATAATACAGTTCATTATCCATATTACATAATTTTAACTTAAATGTCTCATGAATAACTCCTTATTCTCTTTCATAACTGTGCAGTCAGTTGGCATAAGTTGGCTAATGAAAGTATTTGAAAAAAGGCTGTTTCTTAAATCATTAACTGGAAAATCATCAGTAACCATTGTAATGCAAATAGAGCTTCACCCTAAAGGGTCAGCATCTAACCAAGGACAGAGAAATTGCTGGTTTACTTCCCTCCCTCACCTTGTTTGTTACATTTTCCTCATGATTGACAGGTGGTGGGCCTTGGTCACTTCCCTTTCCCAGTTTACACATCTTGCTTTGATCATTCCTGATATCCTTTCCTAATTGGCTCTCTTTCTTTTTTTTATTATTTTTTTAATTTTTAAAATTTTTATTATTTTTTAAAATGTGTTATTTATTTGAGAGAAAGTGAGAGTGAGAGAGATCACAGAGAGGGAGAGGGAGAAGCGACTTCCTACAGAGCAGAGAGGCAGGGCTCCATCCCAGCACCCCGCGATCAGGACCTGAGCCAAAAGCAGACCTTTAACCGATTGAGCCATCCAGGCACGCCCCCACCCTTGACTTTCTTAAAACCATAATGTTAGGCATGAAGATGATCCTGAATTTATTCTGGTTCATTTGTTATATTTCACAAATGAAGACGCTGAGACAGAGATTAAGTAACTGTATTGACGTCATTCAGCTGCACAGTGCATAGCAGAGACTGGAAATCATGTCTTGTTTCTGCTTTCACCGGACAGGAAGTCAGTGCCAAGTAATTATTTGCTAAACTGGGCTGACTTTTCCCCTATACCATCCTTTAGTTGAGTGGCGCATTACTGCATTTAATCTTCATGATAATTTGGCTAAGTTCACTTGGTTAAAACTGTGACCTTGATTCTCTCCAGCAGATCTTGCCTGGTCCTCAAATTAGGTCTGCCCCTGACTAAAGCACACGAATGTCATCTTTGAATAGAAAAATTCCCGTACCGCTCCATTCTTTTGTATATGTTTAAGACAGTTAATTCCAAAATGTTGTTTCCTATAGTAATTAACCATTTCCAAATTTACCTTTTTCTTATGACCCTAGAAATTTTGTGCTTCTCTTATGTTATACATTTTTTTTTCAGATGCTTTTGATTTATTTGTTCTTTTTGTTCATCCTTAAATGGGAAAAACTCTACCTAGATTTGATGTTTGAGAAAAGATAGAGGAGTATGTGGTACCATTGGATCCTATGCTATCTGCTTGATAGCAACTGGTGGAAAGTGCAGGGCTGGTTGAAATATGTAGGCCCCACCGTAATTTCTGGTGTCCAGCAGGAATTCCTTAGTTTAGTGCTGGTTCAGTATGGGGTTTGTAATTTATGTGATGACGAAAGAGTAATGTACTCGAGTGATTCTAAGGGTGCTTTTATTTTGTCCCTTTCCATCTTTGTGGAGGAGAATGAGCTGCTTCGTGGATTCTGCCCATTTGTAGCCTCTCCACAGTTGACTTTTCTTGACGGCTATGTAACATGTCCCTGCCATCTTTCTCTAGCCTTGTTATATGCAGTGATTAGAAGGTTCTGAATATATGAACGAAGTAAAGTGATTGCTGTAGGCCACAAGAGGGTGGGACTGACATAAAGTAGCTGGTTTTCTGTTTAGGTAGATGGTAAGAGGCGGAGAAGAATATTGCTTGGACTGACCATTGTGTTTCTTAATTCAGAAGTACCCGGGCTGTGGGTAATAGAAATACTGTTTCTTGCAGTTGGTTCTCTGTTATCCTCAGTTTTCAGTATAGCAAATTAAATCATCCACCCTGTCATGATTAATTTAATGGGAAATTGGGAGAAGTCATATCAGAGACCTATTTAGGTGATGGTATTTAAATCTGAAGAAACATTTCTTACTTATTCTTCAAGCTTCCTAGGATAAAGTAGGATAGAACCTTTTGCTTTTAGTAGACTGGTTTATTATTACAAATCATGCTAACCAAAGCTAACATTAATTATCTTTGTCAGACTTTGGGTTGTGTCTTTATTTCTTTGTATCTTCATTTTATTAAATCAACTTGAGAGGAGGGTATTAGTTTCCTAATTTTTCAGGTAAGCAAGTGGAGGCATAAACGTGATTTGGTTAAGGTCTCATAACTGGTCATTGGTAGAGCCAAGATGCAAATCCAGTCACACTTCACATATCATTCTTTTTATTACATACTTCTTAAAATATGGTTAGCTGTCTGTTGAAAGCAAGCAGCCATCTACAATTACTATTCTGTGGTATGAAAGCTTTATATTTTAATTATGTATGAAAATAATGTGCTTTTAATCTTCTTTTTGAGATGGCAGTTCTTGGATTTACCCTTGGTACCTTCGTGTTTGTGCTGCTCATTAGTTCTGTGGCTAATTATCCCACTGGAAAAGTAGGAAGGTCATGCCATGGAATGGTTCCTGAACACGGCCACACGGCACGCCCCGATCCTATTCACAACATTTCAGTGAGTCAAGTGACATTCAGACCAGGAGATCAGATTGAAGGTACTGTGCTGGGATGAACTATTTGCGTTTTGAGTTTCACTCTTTTCCTGTACATCAAATCTGTATTACTGAGGGATTTATACAGTTTCATTTAAATCTGTTCACCTGTTTTCTGTAAGATGCCACCGTCTCATACTTTCTATAAGATACCACTGTCTCATACTCATTTTGCATTTAACTACTACTAATGACTAAATTATCTAAGTGGTATATCTCCTCCCCAGTCAGAGAAGATTTTAAGTACGCTTTTATCATAGGTTAATAGATCTTTTTTAACAGTGCTATTGACTCAGAAGAAGAGGAAAATAAATTTTCTTTTGTCTGGTTTAAGGTGTAATAAACCCTTACTCTTCTTGGTACAGTGTAAACTCTTCTGTTTTTCTAATTATTCTGGTGAAATAAATGTAGGCTGACTTAAAGGTGTGTCTATAGCAGTGTTTTACAAACTATTTTCTGCAATTCTAGAAATGCGAAATATTAACAAACTTTGACAAAAAGAGTGTATGGAAAAATAAGTTTGGAACCCTATGTATTATATATCATGTACTTTGGAGAGTTTTGTCTTACACGTAGGATGTGAAAGGCTTTGCAAGTTTTCAGTAAAGAGACAAGTATTTACTTTCAGTCAGCATTTTTCAAACCAGTTTGGCCCCGTGGACCGCTCCCTGACCGTCACCTACCACTCCTTCCCCTGCCTGTAGAGTGGCTATTGACATCTCACAGAGTGGATGTCCAGTGGAACACAGTTTAGAACTTCTTCGTCTGTAGGATAGTTTCTACCATTTTCTCACCTGGTGCAGTTTTGTATATGTACGCCAGATTCAAACTGTGAGTGCCTCCTCTGAACAGTTTCCTTGTGGGGATGTTGCTAAGACTCTTGAACTATCTTTTCATTTGTTTCTCAGTTACCTTGTCAGGACAACCTTTTAGAGGCTTTCTTTTAGAAGCACGGGCTGCTGAGGATTTGAGTGGCCCTCCTATTGGCTCCTTCACATTGATTGACAGTCAAGTGTCACAGCTTCTGACCTGTGAAGATGTACAGGTTTGTGTTATGTTTGAAATCTGTCGGTTTTCCGAGGTCCTTTTCACTACAGCATGGTGGTTGTAAGACACACAATGACATTACCCATGTATTGCAGACATCTAAACAGATTCACACTGATCAAGCTTTCTCTCTCATTTTCCTATCTGCAATATATTTTTACACATCAGCGTCCTAGAAAAGGCATTAGCTTGAAGAGTTTTGATATTTTATGTAGTATTGACTCTTACTATATTGGTTATAAAGGGTGTTAGTATTGAAGATGGGATTCTAGAGTGGAACAGAGGTCTAATTTTTGTCATTCATTCCTTCATTTAATAAGCATTTATTATGCCAGGAACTGTTCTGGTGCAAAGAGATATGGGGATGAGCAAGACTTATTCTTGTTCTTTGAAGAGCTCAGAGCATTACACATAGGGAGAACATACGAACATAGGATGTATGATACAAAAGTAGAACGTAAGGGTATAGGACAGATACGCAAGGAGAACACGTAAGACTTAGCTTAGAAATGCACAGGATAGGTAGGAAGCGAGGCAGGGAAAGTCACACACAGGCTGCAGGAAATTGAGAGAGAGCTCCTTGGGAGGAGGTAGTCTCCACACCCGGCCTCAAAGAATGAGTAGGAATTTTCCAGGTGAATGAAAGTGGGAAATGAGATTGTTCAAGGGAAAGGAATCCCTAAAATATAATATATGTATGTGGAGGCAGGACTTTTTTCCTTTGATGACTTTTCTGCATTCTCTTTGTATTAATTAATGGAAGGAATATAAATTTATAGTATAAATGAAATAAGGAGCAGGCTCTATATAACGTTAGTGTACCCAGTGTTCATAACCCTCTGCAGTTCTTAAATTTCCATCGACTCTACTTTATTCCCAGAGCTGGCTACCAATCTGGTGTCCATTAGCCGACATGTATTTGTTGAGTTCCTGAGTCCCTCTTCTGAATGAAACTGTCTTTACCAGGGTGTTAGCATCACACAGTGATAGATTACTTTGCAAAATGATAGTAGTTCCAGCCATGCTCAAATATTGAGTGGCTGAATGGTCTTTCTTTTCTATTTTACTTCAGGGATATGCTGTGAGTCACACAAGTTCATCCAAGAAAACAAAAATTAAAGTCTATTGGAATGCTCCAAGCAATGCTCCGAATCACGTAAAGTTTCTGTGAGTAGGAGGGCTTACAAATGTGCAACTAGTAAAATTGAAACAGTAATGGTCTGGATCATTTTTGATACCTTTTGGACATTTACCTGTACAGGAGAGGTTTGCTGTAGTAATGACACCACCTTAACAAGACAAGTAGTCTTTTACTTTTTTGCTTGTTTTTTTTTTTTTTCCTAGCACAGGACCTGGAACCTAATAGGCACTTAATAGACATTTGTTGAATGAGTGAAGTATTGCAATGCCTTAACACTAAGAGGCATCAATTACTACTTGAGTCTATGTATAGTGTACAGACTATTACATTTTTTTTGATTTTCTCTTGTCTTAATATGAGAATATGAAAAAAAAATCCTGAAGTTTGGGTGACTTTTTTTTTAGTGTTACAACTTGCAGATTAGATTGTCAGAAAAGTAAGATGGTGCATGCCCTCAGAATAATGAAATTCAGTAGAATTAGAAGTCCTTCCCCCTTCTATCTGCAAGGGTAAGTGGAATGTCATAAAGCAGTGTAATGATTCCTTAGTGGTGTTAGAGACATATATTTTAAGGAGAATTACTCTCCTAGCATGTCTCTGTTTTTTGTTCTACTTGGTACACAGGTCCCAGCACACAGTAACACAGCTTTGCCCTGTCTGTTGTGTGGAATGTGGAAAGGGACTGTGACTCCAGTAAGAGCTGATGGTCACCTATGTAGCATTCTCCCTGTATTTCCCTGCTACACCTGCTCTGTGGAATAGTTTGAATAGTGCACTCTGAAATAGGTAGTGACAGTAGTATGTTCTTTATGTGTCAGGGAGTAGAAATCTGTGCAGTTTAGTTCTTAGTTCTGCATTCAGGACTGCTGTATGTCCAAAGAACAGACAAGGGAGAGAGGAGAAGAGAAGAAAAGAAAGCTCAAGAGCGAGCAAGAGACCAAGGGCAGTAAAAGTTCACTTAGTGATGAGGTGGAAGAGTCATAGAGTTTCACACTAAACTAGTAGTACTATTAGGTAGTATTAAGTTGGGTGTCCCTACTTTACTCCTTTTTTTTTTCCCTATTTTTTTTTTTTCAGTTTGATTATGATGGGCCACAATCAGGGTTCTGTTTGATCTCATTTGTACTGCATTTCAGAGTCACAGTTGTTGAGAAGTATAAAATCTACTGGGTGAAGATTCCTGGTCCTGTAATTTCACAACCTAACGCACTGCCTTTTACCACACCGGAAGCTACAGTAGCCCCTTTGTCGACATTACCTCCGGTCTCCCATCTAACCAAATCAGTAAGTGACCTTTTTATGGTTTCGACAAATGCAGTCTGTAATAATGGTATCATTAGGGACTGTGGTTCTTGGTTGGCGAAGCGTATAGAGAAGTAGCTGTACTGGGTTGTGGTAGCAAGTTTTTGGGACTTCCGCAGGCCATCTGCAGGATATCTTCATGGTAACATTATGACTTGGAGGTCAGAATAAAGACAGTGCCAGACCCTGCATGTTCGAGGTGTGGATCTGATATCACTCAGAGTCTCTTCTGCCAAATAGCAAATGTGGAGAGGAAGATTAAAGCTTGGGCTAAATTTAGACAGGATTTGGAGGAGAATCTTGAAATAGCGATGGAACTCTTGGATCCAATTTCATGAAGGCCAATGAGTACTGGGGGATTCTCTGTGCTGAGCTACAGAAACTCTTCACAAACCCCTCAGGCAGAATTCCATTCAGGCCCCCTGGTTCAGAAGAATGATGACGGAAGAAAACATATTTGGTAAAGGATAATGCATATGGGAAACATTAGGAAAGTTTCACTGAAAGAAATTCTGATGTTAGACTTACTAATTCAGAAGTCCGTTAAATGAAAAATGTCTTAGAGCTGGTGATTACTGTTGAAAGAAAAAGCTTGGGCTGATTCCCAACTTGTCTACTTTATGTGTGACTTTGGACAAGCTATTTAATTCTCAAGAGGTCAGTTTCTTTACCTAAGAAATGAGAAATCATAATATCTAGCTCTTAGTATCATTATGAGAATTAAAGTAATGAATGTAAGATTTCTAACTGATTTGCACTTAATAGAAATTCTGTAAATATTAGTTCCTTTTTTCTTTTCCTTCTCTTTTTAAAAATCTTTTTATAGCTCTTTGTTCTTGTAGAGAAGACTGAGTAAAGCACTTGTGCTCCTGTGTAATGTCTCACTTTGTTTCCCTTCTACATTTTGCAGTATATGATGATTTTATTTGACTACATTATTATGAATTTTACACCTTTTAAAAAAAGATTTTATTTATTTATTTGACAGAGAGAGCTCACAAATAGAGAGGGAGGCAGAGAGAAAGGGGGAAAAGCAGGCTCCCACCGAGCAGAGAGCCCAATGTGGGGCTCGATCCCAGGACCCTGGGACCATGACCTGAGCCGAAGGCAGAGGCCTAACCCACTGAGCCACCCAGGTGCCCTGAATTTTACACTTTTGACCATACAATTAGATCTTTTATTTGCACTAGTTCTGTTTACTTAGCCTTTTTTTTTTTTTTAAGATTTTATTTTTAAGTAATCTCCATGACCAGTGTGGGTATTGAACTTACAACCCTGAGACCAAGAGTTGCACTGCACACTCCATTGATTGAACCAGCCAGGCACCCCTCAGTTTAATTAATCTTAATGTTTAGTTTCAAAGCTGCTTTAGGGTAGTAAATGGCCATTTTGGACCTGAGCTTCCTGGTAGGAATCTACTGATAGAATTATCTTTCCATATATTCACATAAAAGGCATTTGTTCTCGGAGCCTTTATGGTATCTCTGCACCAGATTTGTAATCCTGATTTTAGAAAGGCAGAGTCACGAGATTATAGCATTTGTAGAGCTAGAAGAGACCTCAGGGTTCAGTCTCTGTTGTGTAGTTGGAGGATGCAAGAGAGACAGGCAGTAAGTTCTTTAGCAAATGTGATGAATTGAAGGGGAGAGCAGTGATCAAAACCCAAGTTTGGTAGTGGCTTGCTCTTTCCACTCAGTGACTTTTCTTTAAGTTCCTGTGAAATAATAAGAAATATATATATTGGTCTCTGCTGTGTTTCCTGCTAATATTTGGCCATTGACCCCAGTACCTGATACAGAGCTCCTAATCCCTTGTAATTTGCTGAGTGATAGGGATACCTTTTGTTCTAATGAGGTAACTCTGGGTGGGCTCCTGGATGGGGGCAGGTCTCCAGAAAGACCAGCCCATGCCTTTCTACCCCACTCCTTATTTTCCAGAGTTGAGAGGTGGGCTGAAAATTGAGTCAACAATCCATCATGCCTCCATGATGAAGCCTGTATAAAAATCCCAAAAGTATGGGGTTCAGAGAGCTCCCAGGTTGCTGAACACATGGAAGTGCTGTAAGGGTGGTACCTTGGAGAGGGTGTGGAAGCTCCATGCCCCTTTCCACATTCCTTGCCCTGTGTGCCTTTTCCATCTGACTGTTCCTGGGGTTTCATCCTTTAATAATACACTTGATGCACCTGGGTGGCTCACTTGTTAAGCATCAGACCCTTGATTCTGGTGCAGGTCATGATCTTAGGTTGATCCAGCCCCACATGGGCTTTGTACTCAGCAAGCAGCCTGCTTGAGCCCCTCCCTCAGCCCCTTTTCCTGCTTATGTGTGTTCTGTCTCTCTTTCACTCTGTTTCTAAATAAATAAATAAAATCTTAAAAAAGAAATATCACACTGGTAATCTAGTAGGAAAGCTGTGTTCCTGAGTTCTGTGAGCTATCCTAGTACATTATCAGACTCGAGGAGTGGGTCATGGGAACCTCCAGTCCTCTCCAGTGGGAACCTGGAACTTGTGATTGGCCTCTGAAGTGAGTAATCTTCTGGGACTGAGCCCCCAACTTGTAGGATTGAACACTAACTTCAGGTAGATTGTGTCAGAATGGAATTGCAATGTGGGACCACGATTAGTGTCCACAGAGAATTGCAGAATTGGTTAATGTGGGAAAACCCGCTACACATTTGGTGGCCAGAAGTATTGGTAGAGTAGAAGAAATGAGAAGTTTTTTTTTGATACAGTTCCCATTAGATCTAGTTACACAGTGTTTAACCCACAGAATGGGAGAAGATATTTGCAAATGACACTATAGACAAAGGGCTGATATCCAAGATCTATAAAGAACTCTTCAAATTTAACACCTAAAAAACCAGATAATCACGTCAAAGAATGGGCAGAAGACATGAACAAACAGTGCTCCAAAGAAGACAAAACAAATGGCTAACAGACACATGAAAAAGTGTTCATATCATTAGTCATCAGGGAAAATCAAATCAAAACCTCATTGAGATACCACCTTATACCAGTTAGAATGGCCAAAATAAACAAGAGAGTAAACAACATGTGTTGGAGAGGATGTGGAGAAAGGGGAAACCCTCTTACACTATTGGTGGGAGTGCAAGTTGGTGCAGCCACTTTGGAAAACTGTGGAGATTCCTTAAGAAATTAAAATTAGAGCTTCCCTATGGCCCTGTGATTGCACAGCTGGGTATTTATCCCAGAGACACAGTGAAAAGAAGGGCCTTCTGTACCCCAGTGTTCATAGCAGCCATGGCCATAGTCATCAAACTGTGGAAAGAGCTAAGATGCCCTTCAACAGATGAATGCATAAAGAAGATATATGGTCCTTACACAGTGAAGTATTATGCCTCCATCAGAAAGGATGAATATCCAACTTTTGTATCAACGTGGATGGGACTGAAGGAGATTATGCTGAGTGAAATAAGTCAAGCAGAGAAAGTAAATTATCATGTGATTTCACTTATTTGTATGTAATGTCCTCCATTATGAGAAGGAAAGGAAAAGTGAATTGGGGTAAATCGGAGGGGGAGATGAACCATGAGAAACTATGGACTCTGAGAAACAAACTGAGGGCTTTCGAATGGAGGGGAGATGGGTTAGCCTGGTGATGGGTATTAAGGAGGGCATGTATTGGGGCACCTGGGTGGCTCAGTGGGTTAAGCCGCTGCCTTCAGCTCAGGTCATGATCTCAGGGTCCTGGGATCGAGTCCCGTATCGGGCTCTCTGCTCAGCGGGGAGCCTGCTTCCCTCTCTCTCTGCCTGCCTCTCTGTCTACTTGTGAGCTCTCTCTGTCAAATAAATAAATAAAATCTTTAAAAAAAAAAAGGAGGGCATGTATTGTATAGTGCACTGGGTGTGGTCGATAAACTGAATCTTGGAACACTGAAAAAATTAAAGAAAAAAAAAACTCTTCTGAAATATACCCTCACAGCACCTTTTCACAAGATGACTGTACATTTGCTCTGTCAGATTGTACAGCTGACATTTTTTCATAATATTTCTCTTTTTTGCTATAACAAGGAGCTCTAAATTAAGTCATTGTAGGTTGTTCATGCTTCTTCTCCACTTAATTGTTATTACTATTATTTAGAGTGGTGGTATATATAGGAGTAACCATTTTTTCTAATACTGTTTTAATATCCAATTTGAACCTGAATTCTAGAAGCAGAGTCCAGGATCTAAATATAAAAACTTGCTAAGAGTTTGTCTGTTTGCTTTTTAGAAGTGCATTCTAAAAACTCAAGGATACACTTTAGGCAAGAGTCAGTGTGAACCTAAATATTCTTTAAAATGTTTTTCAAAATTTGCTAAAAACTTCACTCCAGAACTTAATTAATGTGAAATATTTTGTGTATTAAAGTCCTTTTAGTACTCTTCACATTATAGTCCAACTAATGTTGTGTCTTCCAGGTTTCAATTAAAATTAATTAAGTTTAAAAGTTCACAACCTAACTACTGCTCTGATCATTTCTAATTTGGATTGTGTCTTTTGTCTCCTACTTTGAATCTCTATTATGAAAAGATACTTTTGTGAAAATTTGTGCTTCAAGTAGTGGCTCTTTTATCATGGTGAAATGAACTGCCTTGTCAGTAATTAAGACTTTTTCTCCCTGTCATTTTTCTAGTTCAGTGCCTCAGATTGTGGGAACAAGAAGTTCTGTGTTAGGAGTCCTGTGAACTGTGACCCAGAGAAGGAGCACGCCTGTTTCTTCCTGTCCTTCACACGAGATGACCAGTCAGTGGTGGTTGAAATGAGTGGGCCCAGTAAAGGCTATTTATCCTTTGCGCTTTCTCATGACAGATGGATGGTTTGTATCCCTCACTTACGTAAGTGATCACGAAAGAGGGAGGCTAATCAACGGCGGTGGACTTGTTTGTTCCATGGTCAAATGATCATACTTAAAATGGGGAGGGGGAGGGGGAGGGCAAGACACAGTAACTTAGAGGAGATGCTGACTTAAACACTTTTTAAGGTATATCGTGTTTATAACAGTTGTGCAATTATATAGCTCGAAGAACAGTCCATCCTACGGAGAGTTCAGAAAATTGCTCTATAGCCGGTGGACTTGCCCCTGTATCTTTCTGTCTGTCTCTGTGATAAAAGCAGGAAGTGCGGTTAAGAAAAGTTGCTGTGCATAAAAGTCTTACGTTGTTTGTGATGCTTTTCCAACACTCATTGTTTTCTCCAATGGCCAGCAACCACAGCGTGAGTTGCTGCCTCAGTGTCTCCATTTTGGTAGTCATCGATCGGTACATATCCCGGAGAATGACACCTGCTGTGTCCAGGCATAAATACACCTTCACTGGAGGCTCCTTTGTCAGATCTAGGGAAGGCAGCATTTGTGTTTTTTTTTTTTTTTTTTTAAGATTTTATTCATTTATTTCACAGGCAGAGCACAAGGCAGAGAGGCAGGCAGAGAGAGAGAGGAGGAAACAGACTCCCTGCCGAGCAGAGAGTCCGATGCAGGGCTCCATCTCAGGACCCTGGGATCTTGACCTGAGCCAAAGGCAGAAGCTTTAACCCACTGAACCACCCAGGCGTCCGGGCAGCATTTGTTTTGAGCTGATTCTCCCTCTCCCCTGGTAGTGCTGGCTGGATGGAATAGTTCTGTAGATGGCAGCCTTGTGCCACGGTGTGGAAGAGCAGAGTGCTGCCAAGGCATCCTGATCTCCCCGAGGGAAGGCCAGAAAGTGTGGGCCAGGACACGTTCGAGTCCTGTTCAAAGCAGAGTTGGCAGGAGGTCAGGGATGACTACAAATGGAGAAAGCCTTTTACTTCCATGTTAGCAAAGTCAACAGGGTCTTTCCTGTCCGGTTTTAAACTTAACATCACTTCTTTAGGAAATCCTATTTCAAAAAAAGAAAGGAATGCTGAGATTCTGTACTAGAAGAACTAATATTTCCCTAAAAGTGTACTCTGATCATATTGGTCCTTGTAGGTTGCTTGGAAGTTTTGCAGGAAGCCAGGGGTAAAAAATTACGCCAAGGTATTTTACTATATGTGTCTGCATATGACCTAGATGTTTTACGATATAGTCCTTGAATGCTCCCATTATTCTCTTTCATTAGGCAAAATGTATACCTTAAACTTAGGAGAGATAAGATATGTCATATGCTTTTATTTTTTATTATTTTTTTAGAGAGGGGAGGGACAGTGGGATAGGGAAAGAAAGAATCTTAAGTATCTCCATGCCTAGTGCAGAGCCCGAAGCGAGGCTCTTATCTTATGACCCCAAGATCATGACTGAGCTGAAATCAAGAGTCGGGCGCTTAAACGTCTGAGCCACCCAGGTGCCCCAGATACATCATATGCTTTTAAAAATAACATATAAGAAATTAAAACTCTTTCTTTTTTAAAGTTGTTTGTTGGGGGGCGCCTGGGTGGCTCAGTGGGTTAAAGCCTCTGCCTTCAGCTCAGGTCATGATCTCAGGGTCCTGGGATCGAGCCCCGCGTTGGGCTTTCTGCTTGGTAGGGAGCCTGCTTCCCCCTCTCTCTGCCTGCCTCTCTGCCTACTTGTGACCTCTCTCTCTGTCAAATAAAAAAAAAACCAAAAAACCAAAAAACCTTGTTTTTTGGGAAGTTTTATACTTGATTGAATGATGTTACAATAGTTCCAAAACATTTTCCCCATTTCCCTGTGTAACTGTCATCAGACCTATAGCATTTTTTTTTTTTTAAAGATTTTATTTATTTATTTGACAGACAGAGATTACAAGTAGAGAGAGGGACGGAGGTGGGGGGAAGCAGGCTCACTGCTGAGCAGAGAGCCTGATGTGGTGCTCAGTCCCAGGACCCTGAGATCATGACCTGAGCCGAAGGCAGAGGCTTTAACCCACTGAGCCACCCAGGTGCCCCAGAGCTATAGCATATTCTTTTGGGTATTTGCAGTTCTGGCCAAAATGAACCAGGTTTGGCACCTAAGGTAGATGACGAGACTGGATTAAAAATAAAATGGAACTACACAGCAATAAGAAAAGAAGGTGGTAGTGCTTGTTGTGTGAATGGGATGGAACTGGTTATGATGGAAATTCTGAAGATGGGCCCCCCAAGGATTGATTAACAATGGTGGTCTTGTTGGAAATTAGTGTCTAGCTTCATCTCTAACAGACAGTGCTCATTTAGAAATGTGCTCCAGTCCCTTAACTAAAAAACAGTCACTTTAGACCCAAACTTTATGCAGCAGTATATTCATATTTTTCTTTCTCTGGTCACAGAAAGTCTGTCAGCGAGAGGAAAAGACACTACTGCTCCTCTGGGCGTGGTGATGAGGAGCCCATAAGTAGACCAGTTGTTTCTTTTCTAAGTTGTAGGCATAGATGGCACAAAAGCATTTGTCTTTAATTCAAGATATATTTATCTTACTTAGAAATCTTATGTTTCTAGTATAGTACTCATCAAAAAATGTTTATAAAAAAGACTTAATTATGCAGGTGCCGTTGATTTACAGAGCAATCTTACTTAATGATTAAAATCATCTGTACACCTGTTTGCCTAAATTGAGTGAAATAAATCATCCTCAGAAAATATTTTTAAAGTAGTTATTTCTATTTTTGGCTATTTAGAAAATTTTAGGATATTTTTATGATCTGCTCTTTCTTTTCAGTACCTAATATAAATTTAAATACAAAGGTATCTGATGCTATGAATATTAGCTCAATGTTACCTTTTTCAGTTTTACTTGTAAATTAATGATAACAATTGTTTTGTTATTAGGCTTTGCCATTAAAATTGATGAAGAGTATAATTTTCCATATTTTTGCTAACAATGACTTGATAATGTCTGAATTTTAACTACATTTCAAAGCACACACATATTCCCTATCTCAGATACTTTATTAAATGATATAAAGTACATAAATAATACTGTATATTCTTGATATATTTTTTCCCAAACTATTTGAAAGTTGAGTTATAGATATATCATGACATTTTATCTTTGGAATTTTTAGCAAGTATCTCCTAAGAACAAGGATGTGCTCCTATAATTACCATATCTTGATCACATTGAGAAAACTTAACAATGATATAATAATTATATGCAATATAGTCTATATTCCAAATGCTTCAGTTGTCCCCATACAGTCTTTTATAGCTATTTTTTTTAAATATTTTTATTTATTTGACAGACAAGCAGGCAGAGAGGCAGGCAGAGACAGAGAGAGGAGGAAGCAGGCTCCCTGCTGAGCAGAGAGCCCGATGCGGGGCTCGATCCCAGGACCCTAGGATCATGACCTGAGCTGAAGGCAGAGGCTTTAACCCACTGAGCTATCCAGGTGCCCCTTTATAGCTATTAAAAAAAAAATTTCTGACCCAAGATCCAATATATAATACTATATATTAGCTTCTTTTGCCTTCCTTCTCCTGCCCAGTGTCACCTTGCTCTGTACATAATTTCTTTCTTTTATTTTTTTTTAGATTTTATTTATTTATTTGACAGACAGAGATCCCAAGTAGGCAGAGAGAGAGGAGGAAGCAGGCTCCCCGCTGAGCAGAGAGCCTAATGTGGGGCTCCATCCCAGGACTCCGGGATCATGATCTGAGCCGAAGGCAGAGGCTTTACCCCACTGAGCCACCCAGGCACCCCTGTACATAATTTCTTAATGTTCAGTTCTAGAATGTTCCCAATTCTGGCCTCTATTGTACTTCAGATTGGAATTTCCAGTGGCCAGCTGATCTTGTCCTGATGAATGTTCCTGGATGACACTAACCGTCATCTGTAAAACTGAACTTAATATATTCCCTCCTCATATTTCTTGTGTCCCCCATTCTTGGTGATCAAAACTAGTAGTAAAAAAACAGTTACCATTATTGATTCCTTGCTTCTTTTCAGATACTGTCCTGGGCAATTTATAGACTCTCATTCATTGCTGCCGCCGTCGTCTTTGTGTTCAGGGAATTTGGTTGTGACTTAGAGTCTTTCCTTTTATTCACAGCTATAAAGCTGTTTTTTAAAAACAAATTCTGACCCAAGAGCCAGTCATTTATCACTCAATACCTTTAATTGTTACATCTCTTTCATCTGTTATCCTGATTGTTTTCTAGATTTTTTTTAGTCTAATTCTGTAGAATGTCCCACAGTTTGTACAGTAGATTCAGGTTCAGGTTTTTGGCACAGTACTACCTAAGGGGGTTGTTTCTATCTCAGTGCATCATATCAAGAGATGTGTAATGTCTGATTATTCCATTATTGGTGATTCTGTGTTTCATCACTCGTATCTGTCAGATATTTCCATTGTGAAGGCGTATTTTCTCTTTTTAATTAGTAAGTCATCTGTGAGGTGATACTTTGATGGTGAATATTCTGTTCCTCAATAACATTTTACCAAATGATTTTAGCATCTATTGATGTTCCTTTCCTGAAACAGGTTTTACATTTGTGGTTGCAAAATGGTGATTTTCTAATTTATTTATTAGCTGGCATTCTTCTAAAAAGAAGAGCATTCTTGGCATCCACCCTTCACTTTTTGTGAAACAGTATGGACTGATGAATTCCTTCGGTCTGTTGTGTTATGGTTTATCATCATCATTCTTCTTTTAGATGCTCATATTGACCCAAATGTGGCTCCTTCAAGCTGTGTGTGTGTTGCTGTTTTTTTTTTTTTTTAAATGCCCTTTGATGTGTCTCCATTAGTTTTTTGGTGTGGGTTTGTTTTTTGGTGTAACAAAATGTCCATTCATCTTATGCTGTTATGCATTTTCATTTCTCAAAGGAGGTCTGTTCTCTGTTATAGGAATAATGTTTAGAAGTCAAGATTTGGGTGCTAGTGTGTTCATTGCTTTTAACCTTCGAGATACTTTTGATTCTGTCTTTGACATACTTCTTCATTCTCTTTTTTGCATTGTCACTATCTCTGACTTGGCTTACACTTTTATTGTCATTTCCAGACCATCACAGTGGCCTCTCACTAGTTTTTAGCAGTTTTATTCCATGTCATCTTTTTTTTTTTCCTCCACATGTCATCTTTTAACAGTCACTGTTGTTTTCTTCCTGAGCTTCCATGGAGATCATCTCAATCCTATCCCCAGAAACTTTGGTGAGCCTTTAGTAGTTATAGGAAAAATTTTTTTGTTTTGTTCTTTTTTTCATTAGCTTGGCTTTCAAAACTCTTCAAGGTCCATGTTGGAATTTCCAGGCTTACCATGTATATCTTTTTGGCTAACGTAATTACCTGTTTCCTAAAAGTTTCACATATTTTTTTGTTTCTATGTATTTGGTTCTGGAAGTTCCTCCATTTAGAAAACTTTTCCTTTAATCTCAGCTCTACCTTATCCACGTGTATTTTTTATTCTCTAAGGCCTACATAATTATAATCTTTTCTGATAACTTTTTTTCCAGTCTTTTGGCTCTACATGATTTGTGCTTCCGTGGTACTTTGTCTAAACCTGTTTTATCATAATTCACATACTATTGTAACTATCTCTTCCATTAAAATGTAGTCTTTGGTTATAAGAACAATGTAGTCATCTTTACTTTTCCCACAATATCCACACCATTATTTTCTGAACAGAATACGTTCTAAATGCTTGGTTCAAGAGGAATAAATGGGAGAAAGAGGATCTGTCTGATTCAGAAACTTGGTGGAACTTCTTCCATGTGTGCTTCCCTGCTCCAAACTTGGGGTTTTTAGAATTGCCTGGAGCCCAGGGTTACAAAAGCACTTTTCATACTCTTCGCTGTAGAGTAGAGAGAACTGAGAGTACTTCTCCTTCCCCAACATTCTCTCCAGTATTGGAGAGTACTTTCTGCAGTGAGTTAGTATGGCAGTTGGCCCATCATCATTTTGCCTCAAAATCAACCATTTTGTTAAAAGCAAAATTTGTTTTAAATAAAAGAAGAGTTTGTATACCTCAGAGATGATAGTCTAGAAAATACGCCATTGTTTGTTTAAATTAGAGATCTGTGAACTTTTCCTGTAGAGGTCCAGGTAGTAACTACTTTAGAATTTGTGGGCATCTGGTCTGTGTTTTAAATACTCATCTCTGTGTGGTAGCACTGAAACAGCAAAAGACAATCCATAAATTAATAGGTGTGGCTGTGTTCCAATAAAACTTCATTTGTGGGGGCGCCTGGGTGGCTCAGTGGGTTGAGTCTCTGCCTTTGGCTCAGGTCATGATCTCAGGGTCCTGGGATCGGGCCCCGCATCAGGCTCTCTGCTCAGCAGGGAGCCTGCTTTCCCCTTGCTCTCTGCCTGCCTCTCTGCCCACTTGTGATCTCTCTCTCTCTGTCAAAACAAAATAAAACAAAACAAAAAACTTCATTTTTGGACACTGAAATTTGGATTTCATGTATTTTGACTCATCATGATATATTCTTCTATTTAACAAATGGTTTAGATATGTAAACGTCCTTCTTAGCCTGTGGGGTCTACCAGAACAGGCTTCAGACCGAATCTGGTCTGTATGCCATAGTTTGTTGATTGCTGGTTTAGATCACCATGACTCTTTGAGGTGGGCTAATTCTGATTTGAATAGAAGGTGTGTAACAGTGAATAATTGGTTTGTTAAGGTTATGAACTTGGGAGTTCTCAAAAGTGGAACTTTAAAAAAAAATTAAAATATGTTAGAATATCATTGGGATTCACAGCAAAGTTTATTTTAAGTTGTCAGTCGTGGCTTTGTTTAAGGAGTTTAGTGACTACTGCAACATATGAAAGATCTTGTTATATAGTTTACAGAGAATGGTTTAGAATAGGTGAAAGAACCAGAACCATACACAGTAAAGTGCAGATTATTTCTTTGTACCATCATTTAAATGTATTTTGAAGATTCAGTCTGTCCTCTGATAGTCACTTTAAGCTCTAAATTTAGAGCTAAGGAATATTGGAGACTAAAGGGTAGATAAGAATTAGACTGACAAAAAAGTGCTCCTTGAATTCAGACAAGTTGGTTTTAATATGTAGTAGTAAATCTCTTGAGTGTGGACAGTATTAGTAGTATCTGATTACAGTGTCTTCATCTTAAAAGTTACTGCCCCCTTGGGGGCGCCTGGGTGGCTCAGTGGGTTAAGCTGCTGCCTTCGGCTTGGGTCATGATCTCAGGGTCCTGGGATAGAGCCCCGCATCGGGCTCTCTGCTCCGCAGGGAGCCTGCTTCCTCTTCTCTGCCTGCCTCTCTGCCTGCCTCTCTGCCTGCTTGTCATCTCTCTCTGTCGAATAAATAAATAAAATCTTAAAAAAAAAAAAAGTTACTGCCCCAAACCCAATGTCGTGCAGTGTATTTATAGTTATGAAAATTTGTAAACACAGATACTTATTTACAAACAATGTTCATAATAAATTCAGTGAAAAAAGGTAACAGAACTGAGTATTTTTCTATTTGGGGTGAAAAGATGGGTATAATTACAAATAGGTTTGGATGAATGTACATGAAAGCTTTGACAGTCCTGTTTGAGTTTATGGGCATATAATAAACATGTTATTTTAATCTATTTTTACATTGAAATTATGTTGCTTTTGAATTATAACAAGTTTTTTTATTTGAATAATATGTAATTGACACACGATGTTACATTAGTTTCAGGTGTACAATGTAGCGACTGGACAGTTGTTTTTTTTTTTTTTAAGATTTTACTCATGTATTTATTTGACAGAGAGAGAGATCACAAGTATGCAGAGAGGCAGGCAGAGAGAGAGAGGGAAGCAGGCTCCCCGCTGAGCACAGAGTCTGATGTGGGGCTCGATCGCAGGGCCCTGAGAACATAACCTGAGCTGAAGGCAGAGGCTTAACCCACTGAGCGATTGGACATTTTTAAACATCATGTTATGCGCATCACAAGTATAGCTACTATCTGTTACCATACAACGCTGTTATAATACAATTGACTGTATCCCTGTGCTCTACCTTTTATTCCCACGACTTTACTCATTCCATAGCTGAAAGCCTCCATCTCCCACAGCCTCTCGCCCATTTGCCCATCCGTCACCCTCCTCCCCTCTGGCAACCATCAGGGTTGTTCCCTGTATTTATCAGTCTGTTTCTGTTCTTTGTTTGTTTATTCATCATAGCAAAATTATTTTAAAGTTATAAACTGGACAGCCAGTTCTTGGAATTCATAGTATCATTTAAGACTGAATCTGTAAATGATGTTTTAAAAGCATCCAACACCATTTGATTTGATTTCATTAGGGGGTGCTTTTTAAAAACAAAATGTTGACATTCCTTTGAATTTTTCTCCTGTGCAAACGTTTTCAGGGTGATGATGATGCTTATTTGTGTATTCGTGAAGATCAGACTGTACACATACAACCTTCCCATGTGATGGGGCGAAGTCACCCTGTGATGGACTCCAGGGTAGGTGTGAAAATTCTGGGACCCTCCACCTGGTTTGTCTGCCTTTTGGCTAGGTGGCCAACAGTGGCAGAACTGTGCTGCAAGATAGCTCAGTTAGCAGAGAGCCAGAGAAGGAGTCTGGCAGCAGGCTTCCTTTCTTATAATACTCTGGGAGAAACTTTTCTATGCTTTATTTTATTTTAAAAATAGTATGTAAAAATATAAATTGTATTATTATAGTTATAGGTTTAATGTATTATTAATATCATATCATTTATATTTAACATCATATATTAAAGTATATATCTTATTTTTCTCTAAATTAATAAAATTATATTTTAGGTATACAACATGATGTTTTGATACACATATACAGAGCAAAATGATTACCACAGTTGTGTCCTCACAGACTTAACTCTTTTTTGTGGTGAGAGCACCTGAAATTTATTTACTTAGCAACTTTCCAGTATACAATACAGTATTACTAAATACAGTCATCATGCTGTACGTTAGATCTCTAGACTTATTCATCCTACGTAACTGCAACTTTGTTCCCTTTGACCACTATCTCCCCTTTTCTACACTTTGGAAAAGCACCAGATAAGTTTCTCTTGTAGCAAAAGATGAATTCTTGCCTATGTCACCTAAATCCTTTTTTCACATCTTAGAAAAGAGTATATTTCTCGTCCAGTGAGAAAGAAAAGCGTGTAGGGCAGGGACCGGTTCAGTGCCTTGGTCAGTTGTCTTCTGTGCCTCTTCTTGGCATCTGTGCCACCGGTATTTCTGGTAGAGAAGTGTCCCTTTCCACGTGGTGGTTGGCAAGCACATGAGCTCTGACAGAGCAGTAGCTGTCGCCTAATGACTTCACACTCTCTGTAGAGCTTTCCCCAGGGCTTGGGACTTCTCCCTTGTTGCATATTACTTCCTAATTGTTTCTTCAGTGTTTTGATTTTGTGTCTGTGGCCAGACGGGGTTAGTGCATCTGCCAAAGTTTCTAACCTGGGTAGAGGACTTGTGGGGTTCCAATTCAATGTAAAAAATATTTTTGCCAAGTTGGGGATAAAGTCAAACTAGGAGAAAATGTTTCTTATACTCCTCAGAGAGGAAGTAGGAAAACAACAATACAGCAGACAAAACATGCACAAAGGATCTTAGGGAAAGGATATCCAGCAGGTCAGGTCGATCATATTTTAGTTTTAGCAAATCTGTGGGAAGTGCTGAGAAGACCCATTGTGTATGTTTGTAGGACACTCTTGAGGATCTGGCTTGGAGGCTGGCGGATGGTGTTATGCAGTGTTCTTTCAGAAGAAACATTACCCTTCCTGGGGCTAAGAATAGATTTGATCTAAACACAAGCTACTACATATTTCTAGCAGATGGTGCAGCTGACAATGGTACGTATACTGATGAAAACTATCTTTTCAAGTTTTTCCTCTCTCTTCTTTCCTTTTCTACCTTTCCTGGAGAGACTGCTATAATTGCTCATTTTCTTAAGATATATATATATATATATATATATATATTTGTGGGTAAAGAATTATCAAAACCCCTTTTCATTTTTGCCTGACAGTTTGACTTTGGATGACATTCTCATTTTGTTTCCCAGGGAACTAGATAAAAGTAGTGTCAACTATGTTGTAAGGTGACATGCTTATGATAAAAATGACTTCTGACTGGCAAAGTGCACTGGGACCAGGAAGAACTATAAATACCTAGCAAGAAGCCATATCTTTGGGTTTCCCTAAGTGTTGTGACATTGGCAGATCCCTGGCAGGGATCCTGTTAGCAGTGGCTGTAGGAGTGTTGCAAGAGATACTGCTTTTGCAGGATAACCTGTCTAATGTGAAATTCATCTCCTTGAACCTGAGCTTTCTCTACGGAGGTGGAGGAGGGGTAGGGAAAATAGCTTCTGACCAACTGAATAAGGTGCTACAAGATCTCTCATCAAAGCAAAATGCCTTTCAATGCCCTGCAGCTGTGCTAGTCTCTGTACCACATCTAAGTGAATCTGATGTCAAGTGCAGCCCACGGTAGTTCTATGAGTTTGAATGTTTACTTTATCCTTTTTTTTTTTTTTAAAGAATTTTTCCTTTATTCTTAAGAAGACTGCCTGGTGGGTATTGCAATACCTATTAATAAGGATTATTAGATTTTGTTTAAGGTCTTGGCTGATGATGTTTTGAAGAAGTACAGGAAATGCCAAGGTAGTATGTAGTGACTCGTCTCTGGGGAGATAATACCGTCCCCAAACTTTGAGGATATACCTTTCTTTGAAAATGGCGAGAAGCTGGGCGGATGGAACGGAAGGTTAGGGGCTGAGGTAAAGGAAGAGGAAGAGCAAAAATATGGTGTAGGTAAAATTGTGAAAAGCCTTTGCATTTTCTATCATGTGGTTTTTGATTCTTTTTTTTTTTTTTTAAGATTTTTATTTATTTATTTGACAGATAGAGATCACAAGTAGGCAGAGAGGCAGGCAGATAGAGAGAGAGGAACAAGCAGGCTACCTGCTGAGCAGAGAGCCTGGTGCAGGGCTCGATCCCAGGACCCTGCCTGAGCTGAAGGCAGAGGCTTAACCCATTGAGCCACCCCGAGGTGCCCCTGGGTTTTGATTTGATACTCTAAGTAAAGGGGAGATGATGGTTTTGAAGCAGGATAAACTGTCCACTCAGTGTTAGGAGAGAATTTAGGAATATTTGTAGATTTAGTTGTAGGTGATATGTGTAGTTATCTTAGTCAAATCATGTAGTCTTGTTTGCACCAGCAATAGCAAATATAGCTTGAAAGTCATTTCTTGGTAAGTGATATTAATGAAGAAAAACTACTCAGTGCTTCATGAGTGCCAGTGACTGGCTAAGCACTGTAGTTAGATCCTTCATTTTAATCTTAATAAAGATTATATTAGATATGTTCAGAGAGCACAAGCAGACAGAGAGGCAGGCAGAGAGAGGAAGGGAAGCAGGCTCCCCGCTGAGCAGAGAGCCCGATGAGGGGCTCGATCCCAGGACCCCGGGATCATGACCTGAGCCGAAGTAGAGGCTTTAACCCACTGAGCCACTCAGGTGCCCAGTCAACACTTTTGAATGTGGAAAATATAGGAATTGAATTTTTAATGAGGAAAAGGGTCAACCTTTTGTGTTTTTAAAAGGATACCACTTAAGTAGAGGTAATTGTGTTTGTTGTTATCATAGCGGTCACTTACTGTGTGTTACATATATCTCGGGCTTCACAGAGGCTTTGTCAGTAGACATTATAGTACCCATTTAAGAGAAGGAAACTGGAATGGAACCTAGAAAGGCTAAGTAACTTGTTCCAAATTAAACAAGTAGCAGATTCAGAAATTACGCCCCAGACTGTTCCACTTACAGAAGCTGTGCTCTTTCCATGATACCAAACTGCTTCCTTTGGTGCCCAGTATGGTACAGGTGCTTCATGTATGACTACGGATGCAAATGGATACCTTCCATTGCTAGGGGATTTAGCAGTTTGTATTTATACTTAAAAAAACTCGACACTTAGGGGTGCCTGAGTGGCTCAGTTGGTTAAGTGGCTGCCTTTGGGTCAGGTCATAATCTCTTGGGGTCCTGAGATTGAGCCCCACATTGGGCTCCTTGCTCAGTGAGGAGTCTGCTTTTCCCTCTCCCTCTCCCCTTCCTCCCTGCTCTTGCTCGCTCTTTCTCCCAAATAAATAAACAATATCTTAAAAAAAAAATCTTGATACTTAAAAAATTTACATCTTAAAGGAAAAGCAGTTTCATTTAAGTGGATGAATTCTATTACATAATAAATTATGTGTGTGTGGGAGGGGGATGTGTGACAAAGCCAAAAATTTCTTCTTAGGGTAGCACTGTAGAAATTGGAATACATTTTGATAGAAACAATATTTTAAGTGATAGTTCCAATATTTGCCTAGAAAACTCTAGTTCATGGATAATGTAGGTGTAGAATGGAGTATTGTATCTCCCTTTCCAGCTGGTGTTGCTATGCTGATGTTATGGTGGGGAGAATCTCTCTCTTTTGTGGTGTTTCCCAAAGTGTGGCCTCAAACAACCTATATCCTAACCAGTTGGAGGAACTGCTGGAAATGTAGATTCCCAAACTCCAGCTTTTAGACTCACTGAATCTCTTGTCATTGGTGATTGGAATCTGCATTTTTAACAAACATTCCAGGTGATTGTTTTATGTACTGTAGTTTGATAACTTACTACGCCAGGACAGGGTTCTCCCAAATAAGGTATATACATTGTAGGAGAGTCTAGAGGATACAAGGAGTAACGCTAGAACCTTCTATTTAGATTGATTTGATCTCATCTCAAAAATTTCTATTTTAATATATTTTACAGTGCTCATAATGCATTAAGACAATAGTACATCAATATGTTTATTAACTAAAGTATATGTATATCAGGAGCATAGACTCATTTTTTTTTAATTAAAAAAATTTTTTTTAAGACTTTAGGGCACCTGGGGTGCTCAGTCATTAAGCATCTGCCTAGGCTCCGGTCATGATCCCAATGTCCTGGGATCAAACCTCATATTGGGCTCCCTGCCCAGTGGGAAGCCTGCTTCTCCCTCTCCAGCTCCCCCTGCTTGTGTTCCCTTTCTCACTCTCTCTTTCTCCTAAATAAATAAGATCGAAAAAAAAGTAAAAAATAAAAATATTTTTAAAAAGATTAAAAAAGATTTTTAAAAAGAGAGCAGGGGCAGAGGGGAGGAGAAGAGGGAGAGGGAGAGGCAGACTCCTTGCCAAGCAGGGAGCCTCATGGCAGCCCAATTCCAGGACCCAGGATTGTGTCCTGAGCCAAGGGTAGATGCTGAACTGACTGAGCCGCCCAGGCGCCCCTGGACTTTTTTTTTTTTTTTTTTTTTTAAATAACTGGTGTGCAGAGCAAAAAAAGCAAAACAAAACCTTAAAAAAAAAAAAAACAAAAACCCAAAACCCAAACCTAGATATTACTGCTTTAGGGAATAAACTTTCCATTACCCTTGTGTTGGGGAATAAAGTATTGCCACATAAATCATTGTCTCTTCTGTTATCTAGTTATGTGTATGTGAACCAGGTATAAATTGCACTCTGCTTAAAAGCAGTGAGACTTTGTGAGGTTGAAACCATTTTTCAAAGCAATCATAAAACTCTGTAACCCATATAAATGTAAAAGGTACACAATTGCAGTAAAATCCATTTAAAACCTTTTTCTAATGCTATCTTCACCCTCCCTCCCCCAGAATGCTGACATCGTCCTATCATGAAATAAGGAGTCATGGGAAATGATAGAACTCACTTGGGTGCATAAGTAATTCACAATTAGGAAATCTACCAATTTAAATAATTCAGGAATTGGAGACCCTGTCATCACATGACTGGTTATTTTAACAATTTAACAAATTTAAAAATTTAATAGTTTAACAAAATGACTGGTTTAACAATTACATCACTTAATATCATAGAGTCTTGTACTAAACACGAACTCCATCTGCCTTAGAGTAGAAATCCAAGATTATGATGGAGCCATACAAAGGAATCCCAGAGTTATAATGGACTTCTGCCTTAATGAAGGTTAAGTTCTTGGTTAGCCCGTGGGTCTGCAGTGAATCAGAGTTTAAAAATACTTTCTTCCAACTTGCCTCTTAGGCTATTTGGACTGTGGTCTGGTTTTCATCACCACAACTCTGCTAATTCAATATAATTCTCAATAGTTATTGTCTTTTTCTTCTTGACTCTCTTCTCTAGGTATTCATTACATAAAGCTTTTTTCATTTTCTGCTTTCTCTCTGATCTTCTCTGTTATAAACAAGCCATGATATAATAGTATTTGTGAAACAAATAACTAGTTGTCCTGAAACCATTTTTTGAATAGTTCACTTTATCTCTGCTACTTCAAAAATCCTCTCTATTTTTTTTTTTAAAGATTATTTATTTATTTATTTATTTATTTGCCAGAGAGAGAGAGAGAGAGATTACAAGCAGGCAGAGGCAGGCAGAGAGAGAGGGGAGAAGCAGGCTCCCTGCTGAGCAGAGAGCCCTATGCGGGACTCGATTCCAGGACCCTGAGATCATGACCTGAACCGCAGGCAGAGGCTTAACCCACTGAGCCACCCAGGCGCCCCCAAAACCCTCTCTATTATATGCCAAACATCTATCAGTAAATCAAACTATTTCTAGCTTATTCTTCCCTTAATTTATTACTGTAGCAGTTGAAATTACAGTAGCTTTATAAAAGGTTATGAATTGTGGTAGAGCATGATTCCTCTCCTGGCCTCCTTTTCAGCAATTCTTGCCTCTTTGTTGTGTATCTGTTCTACTAGATAAACTTTAGAAACACGTGTCAGATTCCATTGAAAATCGTATTTGGTTAGGGTTAGAACTGCAATGAAATTTTAGGTTAATTTTGGGAATAATCGACATCTTTGCAATAGTGAGTCTTTTCTATCCAGGAATATATTGGATAAAATCTGATGGTTTTCTTCAGGTCTTCATATAGGTTATATATTTTTTGTTACTTTGTTTCTATGTATTTTATAGATTTCTAATACAAGCTCTTGTGTGGTTATTTTTCTTACACTTTCTAAATTTGTTGGTGTATAGGAAAGTTACTGATTTTTGAATATTTGTCTTGAATTTAGTCATCTATTTTGCCAGTTGATTTTTTTTTTGGTTTTTCTAGATAAAGTCTTATCCTATGCAAATAATGACAAGGTTCAGCCGTCCTTATTTTTTTTTTTTTCTTGTTTCATTGCATTGTTTACTTTGTTGTGGAAAAGGAAAAATCAGACCAGGGAGAGATCAGTTGACCCTTGGAGAAGTAGGAGAACTCATTTATTTTACACCCACAGACCCCGATGAGCTTGTGCTCAAAATTCTGGGCCACGGACAATGGAGTTATAGAGTTTTAAAGGGGACTGCAGGCAGTCAGGTTCCAAGGGCTAAGCTGCCTGCTGGTAGGTGGGTTTAAACCATGGGAGCAGGGGTGGGGGCACTGCCTTAGTTGGGAGCAGTAGTGCGAGGAGCCTGTGGTGGGAAACCTGTTTACAGAAGCAGAAGCAGCTGGTTATCTCTTGCACCCCAAAGGGCTTCTGGTTATCTCTAGCTTATTGTTAGTAACTTTACATCTTCTGGGGCCATCTGGCCTGGGCCTACTTGGTAATTCTCCTCTTCAACTTCTCCCAGAAAAACGTGGATCAGTAGTGGTGATGTGGCAAATATTCTTGTCTTGTTCCTGGTTTTGATGGGAATGCTTCTGATATTCAGTGTTGTGTCATGTTTGTTGTATTTTTTTGGTGGATGTCTTTATGGTGCTTAGAATATTATCTTTTCCTAACTTTACAGAGTTCTTGACATGAACATGTGCTGAATTTCATCTGATATCATTCAGGCAGCAATTGAGATAATATTTTACCATTATTTTTATAGACTTCAGAATTGCAGACAGTCCTCTCTCAGGGTAAACTTTGCTTGGCTATGTTTTATAGCTCTCTTAATGCACAGTTGATTTAAATCCCTAATATTTTATTTAAGCTTTCTGTATCTATATTTGTAATTGATTTTGGTCTATGGTTGTGGGAATGTGTATGTGTGTGCACATGCATGTCTAGTTTTGGTTTCAGTATTATGCTAATCTCATAGAATGAACTCTAGAAGAGCTTATTAAATAAGAATTTTTAAAGTTAAAAAAATTTTTTAAATTGTGTGTTAGAACTCATCCACATAATAACTGTCTGAACCTTTAGGGATTAATTTAAAAAATTCTTCTATCATTAGTACTCTCCAGTTACTACTACTTCTTTGGTGAAGTTTTCTAATAAGATTTTTCCAGAAATTCATCCATTTCATTTAGATTTTAGAATATTTTTGGCTTAATTAAAGTAGTGTGTAGCATTTTTGTATAATTTTAGAGTATCTTCTGTATCAGCAGGTGTGTTACCCTTTTTATTTCTAATACTGTTTGTGCTCTTTCTTTTTATCTTGTGGTTGGAATTGCCAAAAACTCAGTCGATTTCACTGGCTTTCCATAGACTTCATTTTTTAACTTACTAGTTTGTTAATTTCTACCTTTATTTTTAATCCATCTTCCTTTCTGGTTTTCTGGGGTATATTTTGTTGGTGTAAACACCTCTTGAATTAAATGATGACTTCAATACTTTGTGTTTTTTTTTTTAATAAATGCTTTTTAAATGATAAAAACTTCTTTTGAATGTACCTTGATTGTATCACATTTTTTAAAAAAGGATTTTATTTATTTATTTGACAGAGATCACAAGTAGGCAGAGAGGCAGGCAGAGAGAGAGGAAGGGAAGCAGGCTCCCTGCTGAGCAGAGATCCCAGGACCCTGGGATCATGACCTGAGCTGAAGGCAGAGGCTTTAACCCACTGAGCCACCCAGGTGCCCCTCACATTTGTTTTGATAGGAAGTATCTTCATTGTTAACTCATTTTAAAGAAGACTTGTGATTTAAATTTTGATTTCCTATTTAGCTCCAGGATTATTTTAAAGAGTAGTTGTATAAATATCTAGGTAGATTTTTTTTTCTAGCTTTTTGTTCATTTTTTGTTTTGTTGCATTTTGGATATAATATAACTTGTATCTTGTATAATTATTTCTTTTTGGAAATTACTGAGATGTAACCAGTAGTCTAGTACTTATTTCATTGAGAAAAGATTCCTGTATATCAGTTTTATCAGATTTCTTAATTCTTTTTATTCTTTTTGACACTTGGTGTTGTATTCTAAAAACAATGTGTGTTCCATCATTTATATTTAATTTAATATTTTATTGCTTAATTTTTTTTTTTTTTTTGGTCCAGCACAAAAAACCCACAGCTTTTTATCGACATTCTTGTGTATAATCTGTGGGTAAAAGGGGAGTATTTCTGTAGGATAGATTCCCAGAATGAACAACCGCACATGCATACTCACATACCAAAGTAATTCTACATATTCACAGACTTAATCTCATGTATAATAAATAATAACACATCCTCAGTTTGTTTATTTACATCACCATTATTTGGGATTTTGATTTGTTAGTCAAAGCCAGTCCAAATTGACCATATGCCATGTAATACAATATTGCATCAAAATGCTTTTGTTGGGGGCGCCTGGGTGGCTCAGTGGGTTAAAGCCTCTGCCTTCGGCTCAGGTCATGATCCCAGGGTCATGGGGACGAGCCCCACATCGGGCTCTCTGCTCCACGGAGAGCCTGCTTCCTCCTTTCTCTCTCTGCCTGCCTCTCTGCCTACTTGTGATCTCTGTCAAATAAATAAATAAATAAAATCTTTAAAAAAAAACCCAAAAGACCAAAATGCTTTTGTTTGTCTTCTACCCACCCACTTTGTCCAGGTCCAGTTTCTGTTAGTTTGGTCTAAGATTCCAGATTTTTAAAAGTATTAGTATTTTTGAAGAATTATATTTGACATTTTCAGTGTTTTTTATATTGTCAGTGATCATTTTGACTTCATAGTGTTTGACTGGTTTCTTGCCTACCACCAGCTATTCCAGCATAACTTCTCCATTCTTCGTCCTCATGGTGATTCAGCTGTTGATTGGCTCAGTTATTTCTTTAACATGTTTCAAGATGATTGTGTGTACTGTGATATACATTTACATGGCTTTTGCATATGAGTGTCATCCCTGATGATATTTATTTATTTCTTCTCACCTTAAGAAAGACTGTTTTTGTGCCATGCCACTGTTTTTCCATTCCTTCTCTCTTGAGGAAGTAATTCTTCATTTCCTATCTTTGAAATTTCAGGTCGAATTTACAAGCACTCTCAGCAACCTTTGATTACATATGAAAAACATAATGTGACAGACGATCCGAAGAGCGTGGGAGGATCCCATTCTTTATTCCTTCTGAAGGCTCATGGTAAGTTACATGGGAAGTATTTTTACTACTTTGTGCAGGAAATTTTCCTGATGACCCAGTGCTGGCTGGATTAGGAATGGCGGTGGGTATAATTTACCAAATGTTTATCAGTCTTCCATGTTTAAATATTAATATTTGCAAGTAGCCATATCTGTCTTAATGTTTGCAACTTTTTATTAAAAATGGAAAGTAGAGATAATTAGTGGTTTTAACCCTGGCTGTACATTAAAATCACTAATGGAGCTTTTAAGACATCCATAATTTTTCAAGAGTGCCCTAGTTATTTCTAACCTTAGCCAGAGTTGAGTATCTGGATTAATCAATTTAATTTTTGTAGCACCTTAATTAGGCCATTTATTAAAATGAAGGCTTGTAATAGAAGAGTGCTTTGTGATTTTGATTGTCTAACAGTAGTTTGGCTTCAAAGATACAGTTTGGTTGAAGAACTGACCAGCATATAAGTAATTAAGGGTATACAAATTACTCAATGCTACACATATGATGATTTTAAACATGAAATGATTAAATGATTAAAATAATGAAATTAACCATGTTGGAAGAGCAGTAGCCTAAAACAAAACTCTAACATGCTCTGGTTCTGCAGATGAAAGTTGATTCCATTTGAAAAGTAGCCTGGTTTATTGTTGAAAAGATGGGATTCAAAAGTAGGGGAATAGTGAAGTGTATACTTGTATGGGGAGGGGATGTCCTTATTTGATATATTTATTTCCTTCATTTTCTCCAGAGTTATTCTGTCCAGTAGAGTTTTCATAAATGCCATCATAGTTAAGCTTGAAAATAATTTTATTATTGGCAATTTGCTTCTACAAGTAGCTCCAGGGGGACAGTAATCGGATTCTGCACATAATCTGCCTATTTGTTTTTCACTATTTTGGAATGAGAAGTGAGAAGATGCTCGTAGACCTGCAGAAGGGCTGTATTATTGTCCTGGTTGAGGGTACAGTTGCTGAAGCCAGACTGGGTTTGATTCCCAACTTTGTAACCTTAGGCGAGTTACTTAACTTCTTTCTTCCTCAGTTTCCCCATCCAGCAAAAGTAGAATAATCATTATAACTACTGAATGGGATTGTTTTAAAGATCAATTAGAGTAATACATGTGAAGCACTCAGTGCCTGGCACAGGGTAGGAGTGATGGAAGTGTTAGCTATGAGAAGTAGTAGTGGTGGTGGTAGAAGCTAGGATATGCAGGGTATTTTTAGGTTATACTTCATGTTCATTGAATCTATTTCCTTAGTTGTTTTCTATGTTCTGAACATTTGGTGTGGTCTTTAAGAAACAGCTTGGGTTGTGATGTCAACCATTCTGTCTTTCCACCTGCAGGTGCCTTAATGTTTGTGGCATGGATGACTACCGTGAGCATAGGTGTGCTCACTGCTCGGTTCTTCAAATCTGTTTGGTCAAAGGCTTTCTTTGGTCAAGCAGCTTGGTTTCAGGTAGGCGGGAGAAAAAGTTGAATGAAATTTCCATATTATTTGAACATTGTGATATGAAGACATACGCAGTATGTGGGTTTTTTTCCCCTGGGTGTGTGTGTGTGTGTGTGTATGATTCTAGTTGTAGTTATGGAATCTTAATAATTCCTTCAGTTTGCCCTTTGGTTTCCTAACCAGTTGAGAAGAGACGTAAGATGCTTGGTGGTGGTCAAAATAGAGACAGCTTTATGAGGGTCAGGCCGGATTGGAGAAGGTCTCAGGGCCATGTGCATCCCTTTGTAACATAAACTTTGGGACCCAAAGATCTGACTTGAATGTCTATTGGCCGAGGTAGAGCCTGCAGGAGCATTCGTGCACTGCCCTCCCTGAGTGCAGTTAGGTCAGGGAGGATGGGAAAGCCGAAGACCGAAGTAGCAGGGGTTAATGCATTTCCAAACAGGGGCCTGTCCTGTGGTTGGTGCCTGCAAATGTTAGACTGTCCCTCACTCACTAATCAAGATCATCTATCTCCTCTGTGGGTGGGAAGAGGAGCTAGAAGTGTTTCTTTTCATGCTGCCCCTTTGTATGGGATGAAGAGGCAGTTTCATAATAGAAAGACAAGAGTCAATAAGCCTGCTTCAAAACAGAGCAAAGCAAACCTTCCCTTTCGCATGTCGTGGACTATAGATGTGGCACGTCTAGTGGAAGATCAGTGCGTCTGTGCTGAGATGAAGGTACAAGTCTGCTTTTGAGAAAATGCTGCTTATTGAAACAGTTTGAACTTTGTAAGGGTATTCTTGAAACTTAATGTTGATATATGTTGGTAGCCTTTAAGACTTACCGTATCCTAGCCTGTTTTCTCACTATTGGCTGGTGGGGTCCATCTGTTTTATATGTTCTTCTACTGCTATGTGCCTTGCTCATCTCTGTCTCTGGCTTTGATTTCTCCCTCTGCCTCTTTCTGTCTCATCTGCTCGTATGGATATTCCCAGTTGGAAAAATCTTTGTGTCTCCACTTTATCAGTTCAGTTCTCTACTGCCTTTCAAACCCGGATGTGTCTATGTGTAGTGTGATACACAGAGCGATTACGTGTCCTCCTTTCCCGGAGACGCTTTCTGTTTGCACCATTTATCCTGACATTCTCAGTTGACAGTGTCCTTCCACTCGTATAATTTAGACAAGGAATTGACATTGCATGTACGTTTCTCTCATCTGCTCACTGTGTGCTAAGCTCCTCAGGAGACCGTATTTTCTGTTTCCTTGCTGTCCCAGAGTATCTGGTACAGCACTGTCCTTGGCGGTGGAACTTAACAAAGGAAGGAAGTGAAGGACTTTTGGCAAGTAGGCGTGCTCCACATGTGAAGCAGTCGTTCCTGCTGCTCTGTGCAGATGAAATCATGGCAAATGCTTTTGAATGACGAAGATGGCAGCTCAGAGTTTAAGTTCAGTCATTTACCAAACTTTTTTTTTTTAAGCTTAATGTAAATGGTGACTAGATGTTCATCGAATGCGTGCCTTCTGTGAATGCCACCCCACGGTAATGCCAACACCCGTCCGCGTCCTCTTTCCTAGTTAATTGAATTCTCCTGGTGCCATTTCACCCTTGCAGGTGCATCGGGCGCTCATGTTCACGACCACCACACTTACCTGCATTGCTTTTGTTCTGCCTTTTGTTTACAGAGGAGGCTGGAGCTCGGTAGGTATCTCTTAAACAGGATGTTTCTTTCTTTCTGTTTTTTTTTAAAGATTATTTATTTATTTGCCGGGGGGGGGGGCAAGTAGGCAGAGAGGCAGGCAGAGAGAGAGAGGGGGAAGAAGGCTCCCTGCTGAGAAAAGAGCCCAATGTGGGGCTCGATCCCAGGACCCTGAGATCATGACCTGAGCTGAAGGCAGAGGCTTAAACCACTGAGCCACCCAGGTGCCTCTTAAACAGGATGTTTCTATAGAAATTCATTTTGATGTTGCTGTTTCATTCTCCGAAGAGAGCTTAAAAGATATTTCTGCATGCATCTCTCTTTCTTTTTTTAATCATCTGGCGACTGTTCCATATGGCTGGGTGGTCTGGGGGAGATCGACGTTGTCATTGCAGATTACTTGGTAATGAAATATATATATATATGTATATATATATTTAAGATTTTATTTATTTATTTGACACAGAGAGAGAGATCACAAGTAGGCAGAGGGGCAGGCAGAGGGGGAGGGGGAAGCAGGCTCCCCGCTGAGCAGAGAGCCCCATGCGGGGCTCAATTCCAGGGCCCAGAGATCATGACCTGAGCCGAAGGCAGAGACCAGACATCATGACCCACTGAGCCACACAGGTGCCCATAGGCTGCATCCAATGTTATGAAGACTCCACATAGCTTGGGTGAATTTTCTCACTATGGAGCAGTGAAAATTCACAGTGTGATATCTAAGGAACATGAACACTGTAAGTGTTTTTCTCTAATACTATGATTGCCAGTAAGCTAATGACAGAGCAATGATATTTACTGGTATGCTCACTGGTGTATCTTAAGCACCCAGAGCAGCTTCTGGTATATAGTTAAGTCCTCAGTAAAGAATGAATGAATGAGGAAGGCTTACTGAGAATAAGTGATATACCTAAGGTCAGATCTGTGCTTCCATGACAGTTTTCCAATTTTATAGCTGGCCTGAATGCGATCTCAAACTTTAGTATTTCAGTTTGGACTGTTGTTATAAGGGCAAGATTGATAAATCATGGGTTACTAGGAAGCCTCCCTCCTGCTTTTTAGGTAGTTTCTGAATTGGTCAACCTGTTTTTTTTTTTTTTAAAAGGAAATGGTGATGATTTTCTGATATGAGCCTAGACAGCAGAAACTTACTTTATGCAGGTATTTGGGACAAGGGTATTGCTTATTTTGTAAGTTTTGTAGTTTGCAGTCTTTGCAGTTAGTGAATCGGATCGTATAAAGGGGAAATTATAATAACTACCTCACAGGCTTTTTGAGAATTGAGAATTAATTAGCTGAAAGAACTTAGGATTGTTCCCTGCACATTCTAAGCACATACCGGAATTTTATTGCTCTTGTTACTGTGGTTTTATGAAATAGAGACACTTTCCCTCTCCATGGTCCTGGTTATAATTTTATCCACATATAACCGAGGCCATAACTTGAGCGTGTTTTTATAATGTTCTTTTGTCAGCTTATCCTGTTGACCAAAGCTTCCCATCATGAGTAGAAACATCATTGAGTAGAAACACCCTTGTTCTAGATCACAGATTTTTAGAGCCTACCCATGCATGGCAGTCAGTGACAACAGACTGTAATGTTCCCCCATCTAAACATGTCACAGGTTAGAGCATGTCCTTAGTCCCTCTCTAAGTTTTTAAGTGGAATAATTGTGCCAAGTGGTCTGACCCAACCATCTGCTGTTTTAAGCAGGCATGTGGCATCTCTAAGGGAGGAGTGGAGCTGACAGTGTTGAGATACTTTGCTGATGTTTTTTCTCAGGTTATCCCTCCATTCTGAACCAAGGACCTGAGATTTTCATGCAGTGGCTACCTGGGTTATTCATTCATTCAATGTTTATTGAGTGACTAAGGCTCTGTTAAGCAGTTGAGTTACAAAGGATCATCTAGAACCTTCAGCTCAGGGAAACACAGAGTTCTAAACAAAATTACTGTACATCGGGGTGATTGCTCTTGGCATGGGGATACTAACTAGTCGTAGGTGGGCTGTACGGGTGTTGGTAATCATCTAACATCCTGATGGGGGTGAGGCAGCACTCTGCGTGGACTGCACCACAACCATTTACACATTGGACACACTATTTGATATCTCTAAGCCTCAGTTCCCCATGAGTGGGGTAATAATAAGTGTCAAGCATTGTAGTGAGCATCAGTAATAATGTATATGAAGTACATGCCTGGTATATAGTAGGTGCTCAGTGAATGGTCCTGTTCTATTAGCAAATGTTTTAAGCGACAGAAAAACGCTAAGAATACATCATTTGTGCATCTTATTTTTAACTTGAGGATTTAATTTGCTGGGCGAGATCGAGACCATTAAAATGATGTAACTTTGTTCAGTATGCAGGTTATCATCCGTACCTTGGTTGCATAGTGACGATTTTAGCAGTTCTTCAGCCTCTTTTGGCAGCCTTCAGGCCTCCTTTACATGACCCAAGGTACTTACAGCTTTTCTGTATAAGTGGTCTTAATGTGGATATCATTACTTGGTGAACTAATTCCTTTTTAAGTAAAAACACTTTGCATTTTGTAAAATTCAGTGATAAACTATGTTTACTTTAAAGGGTTTTAAAACATATTTCAGATACCTAATTCCTAGGCAATAGGGGAAATTGCTTGCTTTTTATTCTCTTGGGAATTAATTGTAGTTCTGTCACTTCTGAGAATGCTGACTGGTTCTTTATTTGGTAGAAGGCAAATGTTTAACTGGACTCACTGGAGTGTGGGCACAGCTGCTAGAATAATAGCAGGTAAGTGATTGTGATGCCACTTACTCATATATAATTGCTGGTGGTTTATATTGCAGGTGGTAATTTGGCTTAAATGATTTTTGGATGTATTAGTAATTGGAGTAATTGGTTGTTGAGGAGAGATCAGCCTTAAACGTTGAAATCTAGAAAGTAATTTCTAGAGGTGACTAAGTCATTATTTCAGTGTTAAGTTTAAGGTTTTTGAAATGGCTTTAAAACTTTTTCTTCAAAGGCTCGTGGTTTTTTTTTTTTTTTTTTTTTTTTTTTTTTTTTAGCATTTGCCTTTGCCCACAGAACAAGCTATGTTAATGGCCAAATGCTCAAGTTGAAGGTCATTTGTGAGTTGGGCTGAGGTGGGCTGGGGGTGTCCCAGCCTTCTGTCTGCAGGTCCTCTCCATGGGGATGGTGCCTTCCAGGGAAGGGTGATTTTCAGAAGTCAAGTATGGTTATCCAGTATTTTTTGATGCTTTGTATAATAAATACCTAAACTGATACCTCCTACGCTTACATTTTGATAGTCTTTGGGGGTTCTTCGTGGAAGGAGGAGGATAGTCAGCAATGATTTCCATACGTTTCTCCCTTTCCTACACTGCAGACTTAAAAAACTTTTTGGAAAGTTTGAGCGTCTCTCTCTCTCTCTCTCTTTTTTTTTTTTTTTTTTAAATATTTTATTTATTTATTTGACAGAGATCACATGTAGGCAGAGAGGCAGGCAGAGATAGAAGAGGAAGCAGGCTCCCTGCTGAGCAGAGAGCCCAATGCGGGGCTCAATCCCAGGACCCTGGGATCATGACCTGAGCCGAAGGCAGAGGCTTAACCCACTGAGCCACCCAGGGGCCCCTTGAGTGTATCTTTTTAAACAATTTATAGATCATAAGTATAATTTCCCATCTTACCGTTTCTCGTCTTACAATAAAAAAAAAGACTGAGTTTATTATTTGGTCTTAAACATTAGTCTAATTCATCTCATAAACTCTTTTGTTGTGTTTTACTTGATATAATACACACCCATGTACTCACATAATTACCTCTCTTGAGGGGGACTACATTTGAATAGATACATTTTTCTTATACATGTAGTGGCAGCAATGTTCCTGGGAATGGATTTACCAGGACTAGATCTTCCTGGCCCGTGGAAAACCTATGCAATGATTGGATTTGTAGCCTGGCATGTTGGGACAGAGATTGTTCTGGAGATGCATGCCTACCGACTCTCTCGAAAAGGTAACCTGCTCAAACAGCTATGTTATGTAGAATCACCTTTATACAAACTCCAGGAATGTAATTAGTTTGTAGATACTGATGGTTGACTCTTACAGGGTAGCTCACTGAAAATGTCTGTGGTGATTAGTCAGTGTTAGAACTCATGGAAATATTCTGCTCTTGTGGTTTTGATACTCATTTGAATTTGTGAGGGGAAAAAAGGTAATGATCTTAGGTTTTAGGGAAGAAGTCTTTTGTTATAAATACTTATTATGTTGCATCCTGGTCTGACTTGGAGCCCGTCCACACCGAGAATCCTGAATGCATGGAGCTAAGAGAACCCAGAAGTAGAGGAAGAAGAGATGTCCAAAGTCAGCACAGGGCAGAGCTGCAGGCTGACTTTGCCTATTTGATAAACTTGCCATGTGCTAACAATTCGGTTGCCATCTACATCATATATAGCTAGCTAACTAGGCAAGTGGGATAGGGAAAACTTCTTTTGCCCAGCGTTTTCTTTTCTTTTTTCTTTTTAACTATTTTTAAATTTTTATTTATTTATTTTTAAAAAAGATTTTACTTATTTATTTGACAGAGAGAGAGAGAGATCACAAGTAGGCAGAGAGGCAGGCAGAGAGGCAGGCAGAGAGAGAAGAGGAAGCAGGCTCCCTGCAGAGCAGAGAGCCTGATGTGGGCCTCGATCCCAGGACCCTGGGACCATGACCTGAGCTGAAGGCAGAGGCTTTAACCCACTGAACCACCCAGGCACCCTTAACTATTTTTTTAGAAGATTTTATTTATTTATTTGACAGAGAGAGATCACAAGTAGGCAGAGAGGCAGGCAGAGAGAGAGGGGGAAGCAGGCTCCCTGCTGAGCAGAGAGCCCAACGCGGGGTTCGATCCCAGGACCCTAGGACCATAACCTGAGCCAAAGGAAGAGGCTTAACCCACTGAGCCACCCAGGTGCCCCTTACCCAGACTTTCTAATGGCAAGTCTGTATCGATCTTAGTGCCAAATGGACCTTAGACAGGGTCAAGATACCTACAGCTATTAGGAATGGAGACATTAGTAGAGGCTGCGTGTCACTTTAAACTAGCTGGGCTTCTGAGCTGTGTCCTTTGTGTCTTTGGTTCCAGCCTCCTAAATGATAAGTTAAGGGGGACTTCTGAAAATAGGACCTTTTAGGTTTTTTTTTTTTTTTAATTTATTTGACAGACAGATCACAGGTAGGCAGAGAGGCAGGCAGAGAGAGAGGAGGAAGCAGGCTCCCTGCTGAGCAGAGAGCCCGATGTGGGGCTCCATCCCAGGACCCTGGGATCATGACCTGAGCCGAAGGCAGAGGCTTTAACCCACTGAGCCACCCAGGTGCCCCAGGACCTTTTAGTTTTCAATCTAGGAGCCTGGACAACTTTTAGGAGGCTAGTACTAAATATCTATCCTGCCATTTTTGATTCACAGTAGAGTCACATCCATAGGGTTTCTGATGCCCACTGAATTATGGCTTGCTATTTAAAATATATATGTACTTAAAATGTTGTTTGTTAAAACTTTGATATGATGTTTACTGACCAGGAGAAGGGGCATATTTTAAGTCCCTTGACAAGTATGTTCTGTAGCCAGCTTGTCCCAATTTGTGAGAACCTTACATGTTCAGGAAGTTTGCAATGTTTGGTAGCTTGACGTGGGAGAATATATATACCTGGAAATCAACAAATGCTACACATGGACTTTTTTTTTTTTTTGAGTTAGTTTACTGGCATACTCACGGGCCTTACAAACTTATATTGTTGTTTTTGACAGTTGAAATATTGGATGATGCCAGAATTCAGATCCTTCAGTCATTTACTGTAGCTGAAGCAGAAGTAAGTCCCCCTTTTCTTATTTATTGACACAAACCTTGATGAGAGTTGTTTCTTTCTTTCACGTCTCAATTTTTCTTCCAGGGTCATGCTTTTAAAAAGGTGGTGTTTGCAGTTTATGTCTGTGGGAATGTGACTTTTCTCATCATCTTCTTATCTGCAATCAACCGACTCTGAGCAAGCAAAGACCTTGGCTTTTGCAGACCAGATGATAATGATCATTAAGCCAAAGAAACTTGAAGCCTGTACTGACTGCCTGCGCAGCGTAGCATGAGTTCTGAATTGGAAGAGCAGCTCACATCTGCAGAGGAATTCTGAGGTGTGGTCTTTAGAAATCCTCTGTCAGCAGGGTTCTACGGACTCTAAAAAGGACGTAAAGTCTTTATGTGTGATTCTGAGCGTTACCAAGGAGGTTGTCCTTGAGGAGAAATGACTCTCAGGTATTTTCCATGATGAGATTTCTAGAATGCTGGCATTTAAGAGAAGAACTATTTGGAAAGACAGAAATGATGTCATTTGGAGGAAATGGAGATTGTATTAAGTTGAATATATTTTGGACTATAAAGGTGCTGTTTTAAAGAAAAATTTATGCTAGTTTATCTGAATGGTCTTTCTTAAGACTTTTTTGGGGGCACACTGTGTTTTTCAGTCCAGTTTTTTGAACATGTCCTTTTTTCTGTGTATTCTGTCACTTCTTTGGTAAAGGTGGAAATGGGGCTAACTCCATTTTATTAACATTTAAATATATTTAAATATATTATATACCTTATATATTAAATTATATTTAAATATATAACATTTAAATATATTATGAATATTATAATTTCTTTCTTAGCAGTGAAATACAAGTGTGCATCTTCTGCTTAAGACTGTATTTTTATATACAGTTACAGGGCTGAAAGGACATTTTATATATTAATTTTTTTGACTCTTAGGATTTACGTCCTAGCTTTTGGAGACTGTAGAATTGCATTTCAAAAGTAATAAAATTTACCCTTGTGAATATATTTAGCAGTTACTCTTCTTTCTTTGTAATAATAAATAATATGGATGGTTCTTTTTTTTTCAGAAGTTCCTGGTGCTGTAATGAATTAGAATATCAGTGTTATTCTGCTTCCTATTTCAATAATCTTTTTTTAACCGCTGGGTTTCATATTTGCTCTGGGGACTTCTTAGCCAGTGGGTGGCGCCATAGTATCAAAGTAATGCTTTGGTCCTGTTTCATTGTGTTGTTACTCATTTTTAGTACTTAGATAAGTAATACCATGGTGTGGCATTTCCCTTAAATTCACCAATCTTTACTTGAAAAGTTTCTGCCTTTTTGGGAAGTGTGAGGGGGTTGGAGGTGTGAGTTAGAAACTGAAATTAGGGACTGTTACTATTTTTCTGTTTACATTTCCATTTGTTTTCTACCCATGATTATTTGTAACAGTTGCTTGGTTGTTCCATTTACGTTCATCTGATGCTGTGACAAATGACTATATCTTAAGCAGAGGAAGCAAGCAAAACTGGACATAACTAAAAAAATATTTAGGAGGGCATATTTTATGTTTTAGGTGTTCTGTCTGATTGTCTTACAGTTTCTGCTTGGTCCAAGTACCTATTTTACATTTGGCGTGAATAATATCCTTGTCTGTGTATTCTACATCTTTAATGGGGTAAAACAATGTGAAGTTTCAGTTTTGTTCCTTATATAAGTGTTTATCGTACATAGCTTAGGGTTGAGATGTGAATCTTCTGTATTCATGTTCTGTGAGTGGCAGGCTATTATTTACAGCTTAAACTTTCCTTTTAAGTAGTTTCATTAAAACCATTTTTTTAATATAGAAAATTAAATGTGTATTAAAATATTTTCCTCTAGGTTTTAATTATAAGGGGCTTAAAGGTTAATAAATTACCTTTTAAATTATTAGCCAGCAAATAAACTTCTTTTAAATAAATTATAGTCTGTATATGCAAAGAAGACTTCCTTTGTTTCTTCTTTCCTTTTCATTTTTATTTATTTATTTATTTAGTTATTTATTTATTGCCTTTAAAAAAAAACCAACGTATAATGCAGTATTTGCTTCAGGGGTACAGGTCTGTGAATCATCAGTCTTGTACAGTTCACAGCACTCACCATAGTACATATCCTCCCCAGTGTCCATAACATAGCCACCCCATCCCTCCCTGCCCCACCCCCCCAACCCTCAGTTTGTTTCCTGAGATTAAGAGTCTCTTATGGTTTGTCTCCCTCCCTGGTCTCGTCTTTTTTCATTTTTTCCCTCCCTTCTGCCCATGACCCCTCCCCCCTCTCCCTGCCCCTCAAATTCCTCATATCAGAGAGATCATATGATAATTGTCTTTCTCTGATTGACTTATTTCACTTAGCATAATACCTTCTAGTTCATCCATATGGTTGCAAGTGGCAAGATTTCGTTTTTTGATGGCTGCATAGTATGCCGCATCTTCTTTATCCATTCATCTGTTGATGGCCATCTAGGTTCTTTCCATAGTTTGGCTAGTGTGGTTATTGCTGATATAAACATTCAGGTACACATGCCTTTTCAGATCACTACATTTGTATCTTTAGGGTAAATACCCAGTAGTGTGATTTCTGGGTTGTAGGGTCGCTCTAATTTCAACTTTTTGAGGAGTCTCTGTACTGTTTTTCAGAGTGGCTTTACCAACTTGCATTCCCATCAACAGTATAGGATCCTCGCCAACATCTGTCCTTTCTTGACTGGTTTATTTGAGCCATTCTGACTGGTGTGAGGTAGTATCTCACTGTGGTTTTGATTTGTATTTCCCTGATGCCAAGTGGTATTGAGCACTTTTTCATGTGTCTGTTGGCCATCTAGATGTCTTCTTTGCAGAAATGTCTGTTCATGTCTTCTCCCATTTCTTCATTGGATTATTTGTTCTTCGGGTGTTGAGTTTGATAAATTCTTTAGAGATTTTGGATCCTAGCCATTTATCTGATATGACATTTGCAAGTATCTTCTCCCATTCTGTCAGTTGTCTTTTGGTTTTGTTGACTGTTTCCTTTGCTGTGCAAAAGCTTTGATCTTGATGAAGTCACAACAATAGTTCATTTTTGCCCTTGCTTCCTTTATCTTTGGCAATGTTACTAGGAAGAAGTTGCTGTGGGTGAGTCAAAGAGGTTGCGGCCTATGTTCTCAAAGATTTTAATGGATTCCTGTCCCACACTGAGGTCTTTCATGCATTTTGAGTTTATTTTTGTGTGTGGTGTAAGGAAATGGTCCAGTTTCATTCTTCTGCATGTGGCTGTATAATTTTTCCATCACCATTTGCTAAAGAGACTGTCTTTTTTTCATTGGACATTCTTTCTTGCTTTGTCGAAGATTAGTTGACCATAGAATTAAGGGTCCATTTCTAGGCTCTCTATTCTGTTCCATTGATCTATGTGTCTGTTTTTGTGCCAGTACCACACTGTCTTGATGATTACAGCTTTGTAATAGAGGAATTATGATGCTGCCTACTTTGCTTTTGAAATCTGGAATTGTGATGCTGTGATGCTGGAATTGTGATACTTTGCTTTTCCTTTTCAACATTCCTCTGGCTATTCAGGATCTTTTCTGGTTCCATATAGATTTTAGGATTATTTGTTCCATTTCTTTGAAAAATATTGATGATATTTTGATAAGGATTTCATTAAATGTATAGATTGCTTTTGGTAGCATAGATATTTTTACAACATTTGTTCTTCCAGTCCATGAGCATGTAAAGTTTTTCCATTTCTTTGTGTCTTACTCAATTTTTTTCATGAGTACTTTATAGTTTTCTGAGTACAGATTCTTTGCCTCTTTGGTTAGGTTTAATCCTAGGTATCGTATGGTTTTGGTGCAATTGTAAATGGGATCGTCTCTTTAATTTCCCTTTCTTCTGTCTTGCTCTTGATGTATAGACCTGCAACTGATTTCTGTGCATTGATTTTACATCCTGACACTTTACTGAATTCCTGTATGAGTTCTAGCAGTTTTAGAGTGAAGTCTTTTGGGTTTTCCTCATAAAGTATCATATCATCTGCAAAGACTGAGAGTTTGACTTCTTTGCCGATTTAGATGACTTTTTTCTTTTTGTTGCCTGATTGCTAAAGCTAGGAGTTCTGGTACTATGTTGAATAGCAGTGCTGATAGTGGACATCCCTGCTGTGTTCCTGACCTTAGAGGAAAAGCTCTCAGTTTTTCCCCCATTGAGAATGATATTCACTGTGGGTTTTTCATAGATGGGTTTGATGATATTGAGGTATGTATCTTCTAATCCTACACTTTGAAGAGTTTTGATCAAGTTTGAGTTGGATCTTTGATCAATAAAGGATGCTGTACTGTGTCAAATGCTTTTTCAGCATCTATTGAGAATATCATATGGTTCTTGTTCTTTCTTTTATTAATGTATTGTATCACATTGATTTGTGGATGTTGAACCAACTTTGCAGCCCTGGAATAAATCACACTTGGTCATGGGATGTACTGTTGGATCCTATTGGCTAGTATTTTGATGAGAATATCTGTATTCTTGTTCATCAAGGATATTGATCTGTAATTCTCCTTTTTGGTGGGATCTTTGTCTGGTTTTGGGATCAAGGTAATTCTGGTTTTGGGATCAAGCTCATAAAATGAGTTTGGAAGTTTTCCTTCCATTTCTATGTTTTGGAACAGTTTCAGGAGAATAGGAGTTAATTCTTCTTTATACATTTGGTAAAATTCCCCTGGGAAGCCGTCTGGCCCTGGGCTCTTGTTTGTTGGGAGATTTTTGATGACTGCTTCAATCTTCTTACTGATTATGGGTCTGTTTATGTTTTCTATTTCTTCCTGGTTCAGTTTTGGTAGTTTATATGTCTCTAGGAATGGATCCATTTCTTCCAGTCATATTTGCTGGCATATAGTTGCTCATAATATGTTCTTATAATTGTATTTCTTTGGTGTTGGTTGTGATCTCTCCTCTTTCTTTCATGATTTTTATTTGTTTGGGTCCTTTCTCTTTTCTTTTTGATAAATCTGGGCAGGGGTTTATCAATCTTACTAATTCTTTCAAAGAACTAGCTCCTAGTTTCGTTGATTTGTTCCATTGTTCTTTTGGTTTCTATTTCATTGATTTCTGGTCCAATCTTTATTATTTATCTTCTCTTCCTGGGTTTAGGCTTTCTTTGCTCTTTCTCTAGGTCTTTTAGGTACAGGGTTAGGTTGTATACTTGAGACCTTTCTTGTTTCTTGAGAAAGGCTGTATTGCTATACAGGTTCCTCTCAGGACTGCCTTTGCTGCATCCCAAAGATTTTGAACAGTTGTGTTTTCATTTTCATTTGTTTCCATGAATTTTTTCAATTCTTCTTTAATTTCCTGGTTGACCCATTCATTCTTTAGTCGGATGCTTTTTAACCCTAGGTTTTTGAGTTCTTTCCATTTTTCCTCTTGTGATTGAGTTCTAGTTTCAGAGCACTGTGGTCTGAAAATATGTAGGGAATGATCCCAAGTACTGGTTGAGACTTGATTCGTTATCCTGGGTGTGATCTATTCTGAACAATGTTCCATGTGCACTAGAGAAGAAGGTGTATTCTGTTGCTTTGGGATGGAATGTTCTGAATACATCTATGATGTCCATCTGGTCCAATGTGTCATTTAAGGCCTTTATTTCCTTGTTGATCTTTTGTTTAGATGATCTGTCCATTTCAGTGAGGGAGGTGTTAAAGTCTCCTACTATTATTGTATTATTGTTGATGTATTTCTTTGATTTTTGTTATTTTTTTGTTTGTTTGTTTGTTTTTTTAAGATTTTTTATTTATTTGAGAGAGAGATAGTGAGAGAGATCATGAGTGAGGAGAAGGTCAGAGAGAAGCAGACTCCCCGTGGAGCTGGGAGCCCGATGTGGGACTCGATCCCGGGACTCCAGGATCATGACCTGAGCCGAAGGCAGTCGTCCAACCAACTGAGCCACCCAGGCGTCCCTTTTTGTTTGTTTTTTAAAGATTTTATTTATTTATTTGACAGAGATCACAAGTAGGCGGAGAGGAAGGCAGAGAGTGAGAGAGGAGGAAGCAGGCTCCCTGCTGAGCAGAGAGCCTGATGTGGGGCTCAATCCCTGATGTGGAGCCCTGGGATCATGACCTGAGCTGAAGGCAGAGGTCTTAACCCACAGAACCACCCAGGCGCCCCTGATTTTTGTTATTAATTGCTTTATATAAGTGGCTTCTCCCATGTTAGGGGCATATGTGATTTAGTGTCCTTCTTCATCAACTAGTAGAGTCTTTGGGTTAAATAATCTAATTTATCTGATATAGGGATTGCTACCCTGGCTTTCTTTTGATGCCCATTAGCATGGTAAATTGTTTTATACTCCCTCACTTTAAATCTGGAGGTTCCTTTGGGTCTAAAATGAGTTTCTTGCAGACAGCATATTGATGGGTCTTGTTTTTTAATCCATTCTGAAACCCTGTTTCTTTTGATTGGGGCATCTAGCCCATTTACATTCAGAGTAACTTGAAAGATACGAATTTAGTGCCGTTGTATTGCCTATGAGGTGACCGTTACTGTATATTGTCTCAGTTCCTTTCTGGTCTGCTACTTTTAGGCTCTCTCTTTGCTTAGAGGACCCCTTTCAATATTTCCTGTAGGGCTGGTTTGGTGTTTGCAAATTCTTTTAGTTTTTGTTTGTCCTGGAAGCATTTTATCTCTCCTTGTATTTTCAGTGACTGCGTAGCTGGATATAGTATTCTTGGCTGCATATTTTTTTGTTTAGTGCTTGGAATATATCATGCCAGTCCTTTCTGCCCTGCCAGGTCTCTGTGGATAGGTCTGCTGCCAATCTTTCTACCACCATAGGTTACAGACCTCTTGTCCAGAGCTGCTTTCAGGATTTTCTCTTTGTTACTGAGACTTGTAAGTTTTACTATTAGATGACAAGGTGTGTACATATTTTTATTGATTTTGAGGGGGGAATTCTCTTAGACTGGTGAATGAAATAGCACCACACACTTGATTTTGGTTGTATTTTGGTCTGTTAGAAAAAACTTCTTCTTAAAATTTTAAAGAAAGAATATCTTATATATATCCAGAAATAAGGGTAAACATGATAAAGGGATGGAATATGATTGTAAAGATGAAAATTAAAAAAGATTCTAAAAATGGAATTGATAAGAAGTTGGTTGAAAAAAAGAAAAAGAGGAAAGAATGTGATCAGGCTAGAGACTAGAACAAAGCCATGCACTAGATTTAGGGTATATTTTGATCTGTTAGAAGAAACTGTATCCCAAAATTTTAAAGAAAGAAAAACCTATACGTATACACAAAATAGGGTTAAATACAATGAAGGGATAGAATATGACTATAACAATGAAAATTTAAAAAGACTTTTAGGGGCACCTGGGTGGCTGAGTGGGTTAATGCCTCTGCCTTTGACTCAGGTCACAATCCCAGGGTCCTTGGATCAAGTTCCACATTGGACTCTCTGCTCAGCAGGGAGCCTGCTTCCCCCTCTCTCTATGCCTGCCTCTCTGCCTACTTGTGATCACTATCTGTCAAATAAATTAATAAAATCTTAAAAAAAGACTTTTTAAAACAGGTATTGATAAGATAAAATAGGTGAAAAACATTAAAATAAGAAAGAGGACAACGTTTAAAAATAGAATAAGAAAAAATAAAATTAAAAAAATTTAACTTTGAAAGACTAAGGAATCATGGGAAAATAGCCATGAATTCTATGTGTTGCTTTCCCCTAGTTCTGAAGTTCCATATTTCTGAGTGATCTATTTCTCAGAAATTGATTATTTCTCATACAATCAGTGATTGTATTTCTCAGTGATTGGTCTTAGATAGATGTTCTTGCTAATCTTTTGGGGGGAGGGGCCTACTGCCATGATTCTCAAATGTCTTCCCTGGAGTTGCACCACACTTGTTGGCCTGAGGCGGAATTGCACTCTCTTCCCAGGGTCTAGGCTAAGTAATCTGCTCATGATAGCTCTCTGTGGCTTTTTGTTCCCTGAATGCTTTCCTTACGCTTTGGAGGTTGGAAATGACAATGGCAGCCTCCTAATCTCCACATGGAGGAGCCAAGAGGTTGGCACTGCACTCCTCAGTGCGCCCTTGGAGAAAAGAAGTCAGTCCCTCCCAACTCCCTGGTCTCCGGCTGTGCTCCAAGCTTACCCAGCCTGTGACTGAGCGTTTCTGTCTCTGGTGCACAGTCCCATTTGGAGTGTCCAAACCCAGCAGATTCCTGCCTCCAGAGAGGAAAGATAAGTCTCCCCACTTGTGGGGTCCCTGCTTGAAGAGCAGTGGCCCAACTGTACTGTGGATCACAGTCTAAAATAACCCTGAGCTGAGAGCCCATTCCTCAGCTCCATCTTTGCAGCTGGCTTCCTGGTTCCGATACTTGGGAGCTCTGCCACCCTCAGACACCCCCCGGTCTTTCTGTGACCCCAAGGGACCTGAGACCACACTGTCCCCATGAGGGCTCCACCCACCTGCTTAGCCTCTGGAGTGATGTCCCTCAGTGAAGCAGATTTCTAAAAGTTCTGATTTTGTGCTCTGTTGCTCTACTGCTTGCGTGGAGCCAGCCCCTCCACCCGCAGTCTATTTTCCCATAGGTCTCCTCAGATTCACTTCTCCACACATCCTACCTCCCAGAAAGTGGTTGCTTTTTTGTTCCTAGAATTGCTGCTCTAATTCTCTTTGATCTCCTGTTATGTTTGTAGCTGTTCAGAATGGTTCGATTCTATCTACCTGAACTCCCAACTATATTTAGATTTCCTACTCTGCCATCTTGCCATCTTGCTCCTCCCTCAAAGAAAACTTCCTTTTAAGGGGAAAATGAACCTTGGTATGTTTGGTTTTCAAATACATGAAGTTATGGGATTTCTAGTGCTGAGGCCAAGATATTTTAACTTTTTCTTTTCCCTGATTCACTGTTGGCACTATTTTGCTGTATCATCAGTTGATATACAGAGTTGTTAAAAAGTCTTTCTTATTTAGTCTTGATAGAGACACCATTTTATTAATACCAAATTATGATTTTTCTGCTTATGAATGGTTGATATCCACAGATTGAAAAGTGTTTATTTTTCACTCTTATCATGATTTTTGTTTTTGTAATAAACAGTTTTTTAAAAACTTCCCTTAGTAGGAGTGATTATAAAATGAAATGTCTTTAGATTTTCAGCAGTGTTGCCCTCAGTGATCAAAATCATAAGTTTTCTTCCTAAAGATGATTTCCTCTATAAAATAAAAATAAGTGGTTGGGTTAGCATTCACAGCTGAGGTTATTTTTTGCTTTTATTATTTTCTCCTCTGTGGAAATGAATCTTAAGGGTGTAGGTAGCCTATGGCATAAGTTATCAAATAAATGAATCAAATTCACTTTAGTGCTTACTTGGTTTCAATCAGGATTTTGGCTATAATGTGTGGGAAGTGATATTCATCCCTTCCACATCCTGCGTCAGTCCAGGATGCAGTGGAAAAAGACAGTGCTGACTGGCAGTCAATGCCAACTAGGAAGCTCTAGGGGCACATGTAGCTTTTGGCTGAAATTTTATTTACCTCTATGTTCTGGTAAAGCAGGAGAAAATAAGAGGAACAAATGTCCTTGTTTAAGATAATCCATTATAGATGGGAATGAAAGCTAGGATTTTTCACTCTTCTCAGATTTGATTAGGATACACACTATTCCTATCCATATCCTGCTTCTTTCTTCCTTGCGTAGTACTCAGGCTAGTCTGCACCCAGGTCCTGGATGGTCATGATGATGCCTGGAATGCCCATTGTGTTTCTCTCTTTCTAGCAAAAACTGGTTTATCAAGTTCTGTCTCAAGATCTTCCTTGTCCCTGGGGCCTCTCTGTTTCTCCCTTCCATGTAGGTCTCTCCTGACCATCCTTATAAGTGGTGTGGTATTGGGCTAGGAGGCAGCTGATCCTTTCAATTAAAAAGGATTGGGAGTGCGGTGCCTGGGTGGCTTAGTTGCTTAAGAGCCTGCCTTCAGCTCAGGTCATGATCTCGAGGTCTTGGGACTGATCCTGTGGTGGACTCCCTGCTCAGTGGGTATTCTGCTTCTCCCTCTCCCTTGGCCCTCCTCCCCCACTCCAACTCATGTGCTGTCTCTCTCAAATAAATAAAATCTTTGAAAAAATAAAAGTAAAAAGGACCAGGAATTTGGGAATGGAATTGGAAGATCTGTGTATGCATGTTTATATTATAAGCTGCCTGTCCTTGGGCAAATTAGTTATATATTCTCTGAACATGGTTCCTTCATCTATAAAGCCCACCTCACAGGGCAGTTATGAGGAATGAATGAAGTAATTCTAGCAAAAGGTGCTTTGTTCATGTTTTTGATGATGTTGGTGCTGTTTGATTACAGTGTTAAACTTTAGTCATTTTTACATATAAAACATGTATTTTTGTTTTATAAAAACTTTTGATTTTCACCTTCAAAACATTATGATCAGTGAAATGCCAGGCATAAATGGACAACCAGGGTGTGATTTTATTATTTGAAGTACCAAGACTTGTCAGATTCATGGAGAAGAAAGTAGAATGGTGATTACCAGGGGCTGAAGAGCAGAAGAGAATGTTTAAGAGAGTATCTGTTTGAGATATTGAAATAGTTCTGGAGATTGGTCATGGCTATGCTTGCATAATACTGAATGTATTTGATGCAATGAATTGTACACTTAAAAATGGTTAAAATGGTAAACATTGTGTTATGTATATTTTTAACACAATAAAAAAAACAAAACAAAATAAGAAATTTGGTGTTCATAGCAGCACTAGTCACAATAGCCAAATGGTGGAGAGAATGCTATAAAAAAAGAGAATGTTAAAAAAAAAAGAAAGAGAATATCATCAGCCATAGAAAGGAATAAGGTACTACTACATGCTATAATGTGGATAAACCTTCAAAATATCATACTAAGTGAAAGAAGTCAGATGTAAAAGGTCACATATCGTGATCCCACTTGTATGAAATATCCAAAATAAGTAAATTCATAGAGACAGCAGAATGGTGGTTGCCATAGTCTTGAGGGTGGGGGAGGAGGGAATGAGTAATTGCATATCGGGGATAATATTTTATTTTGGAGTGACAAAAATGTTTTGGAGATAGAGGTGATAGTTGTACAACATTGTGAATGTGAGAAATGCCACTAAATTGTCCACTATAAAATGGTTATTTTATGTTGTTTGACTATCACCTCAGTGAAACAAATACTTATGATGTTACTGCTTTTGGATTATACCTTTGGGTGGAAAGATCTAGGGGTTTTGCTGGCCCTAAACTTGGTTTCAGCTTCATTATTTCATTATCAGAGAAGTTAATGTAATTTTAATTTATGCCTGGTTATATTCCCCTAGTTTAGGGGAGAAAAGTTCCTAGGACATACCTTTAGAAGTATATATGTTTCATATGATGTCTTACTCGTGTGTAAAAGAAATTGTTACTGTACTCTGGGTTTTCTGTAAGGACCTAAACACATTTTCTGATTTGTAATCAGATTCTTAGTACAAGAATTTCCTGAACCCATACACTTTAAACATGTACTGCCAATAATGGCTGATAATGCCGATAATGGCTGAGTGAGATCCTGCCAAACGAACTCTCCTCCAGAAAACTAGTATAAACTTCAATAGAGTATCTACTTGAAGGTCCCAGGAATGAACAGAAGTAGGAGGATGCTGGTGACGAGTCAACAGCCAGAGAAGGCAAATGGTTTAGGGTGCCCTGTTTTCAAAATTTTTAAGTTCTGGGGAGTTGTAATCAATGGTGTGTGGTGCTGGGTGGTGGGGGACCTACAGTGCTTCTGGCATAGGAAACCAGAAGACTGATGGCTGGGACAACTCCCATTGTCAGGGGGTGGGGTAAGGTAAGGGATCCCATGAGAGAGGGGATCCCAATTCCTATTTACCCAAAGCTCTGGTTGACCATTGGATATGTTCACATGTGTGAAGCAAACAAAGAAGTTTAGAGCAAAGAAAAAAAGTTGACCTGAAATTGGAGCTGTAACACAAGAAACAGAGTTAGCCTTCTAATCCAGTTAATTGGAAAAGTTAACTGCTTCATTTCCAAAGAAACATCATTCATTGGAGAAAGATAAGAGAATCCAGTGTTTTTTTAAGAAGATATATTTGAGAGAGAGAGAAAACGTGTGTGAGGGGGCAGAGTCAGAGGGAGAGGGAGAAGGAGAGAAGCAGACTCACCTCTCAGCATAGAGCCCACATGGGGCTCGATCCCATGATCCATGAGATCACAACCTGAGCTGAAACCATGAGTCATATGCTTAGCTGACTGAGCCACCCAGGTGCCCTGAGAATCTGGTATTTTCATAATGTAATATTTTATGCTGTACAGGTGATAATCCAAAATTACCTAATATAAGAAGAACCAGGAAATTCTGACCCATTCTTCAAAGTAAAGATTGGCTAACTTTTTTGCTAAAGGGCTTGATAGCTAATATTTTAGGCTTTGTAGACTACATATGGTCTCTGTAGAATACACATATGTGGGTTTTTTTTTTTTTTCACCAATCCTTCAAAAATTTGAGAAAGCATTTTTAGCTCGTGGGCCATACAAAAACATACACAAAAGAGGGTGTGGGATGGATTTGCCCTATGGGCTATAGTTTTTCAACCCATGCTTTAAAGAAAGAATAATCAATCAAAACTAACCTTTGAGATTTCTTAGATGATTAGATTAAAGAGATAAAGATTTCTCAGCATCTATTATAACTATTCTCAATGATGTAAAAGAATATATGCTTCCTATAAATAAAAAAGAGGCATATAAATAGAAACAATACAAAAGAATCATATAGAAATTGGAGAGCTGAAAAAATAAAATCATTTGAAAACTTCCCTGGAGGGAATTAATATCAGAATGGAGACAGAAAAAAAGAACCCATGAACTTGAAGACAGATCAATGGATATTGTCTAATCTTTTAAGAGAAGAAGGAAAAAAATTTGGAAAACAATTGAACAGGAGTCTCAGTGACTTGTTAAATAACATATTTAGGTGTTATTTAAGAAGGAGAGGAAAATCTGAGGAGAAAATGAACAGAAAATTCCCAAATTTGCTAAAAAGCTTAACTTTACTGACTCATGAAATAGGAAAACAACTTAAACAAGCAAACAAACAACAAAATTATATATATATATATATATATATATATACATATATATATATGTATACACACACACACACACATAAAGACAGTCATGTTTTAAGAATCATAGTCAAGCTTTTGAAAGTAAAAAAAAATGATAAAAAGGAGGAATTATATACAGAGAAATAATGATTTAATATCTGACTTCTTGTAGGAATATGTAGAGGCCAGAGAAAGTGGAATAACATCTTTAAAGTGCTGAAAAGAATCATCAAGAATTCTATCTAGAAAAGAAAAAAAATCCTTCAAGAATGAGGGCAGTATGGGAGGGTCTGGGTGGCTCATTCAGTGGTTAAGTGTGTGCCTTTAGCTCAGGTCATGATCCCAGAGCCCTGGTATGGAGCCCAACACTGATTTCCCTGCTCAGTGGAGAGCCTGCTTTTCCCTCTCCTTCTGCCCAACCCTCCTCCCCCCACCCTGCTTGTGCTTGTGCTCTCTCTCTCTTTACCTGTCTATCTCAAATAAATAAATAAATAAATAAATAATCTTTTTAAAAAAAGAATGAGGGCAAAATGGTGACATTTTTGGGTGAAAGACATCTAAGAGAATTTGTTGCTAACACATATGAACTATAAGAGAAATGCAAAAGGAAGTTTTGCAGTCTAAAGAGAAGTGATACTCAATGGGAGCATGGATGGAATGAGGAGCCCTCAAAATGATAAACAATTGTAAATATAAAATCTTTTTTGGATTTTTCCCATTTCAATTCTTCATAATAAATATGTCTGTTTAAAACAAGTAAATAAAAAAGCCTACATTTTTTCATGGGACTTATAATATAGGTGAATGTACTACATACAACAATTTAGTATTAAGGATGGGAAGGGATAATGGACCTAAATAGTTGCAAAATGTTTGCATTTTATTTAAAGTTACAGTCTTAGTTCTCAGTAACTTCTAATGTAAAAATTAAGAATGTATATTGTAATTCCTAGAGAAAAAAATAAGACTTATATAAAAAAGCCAAAAGAAGAATTAACATGGAATTCTAAAATTATTTAAATAACTTTGAAAGGCAAGAAAGGAAAAATAAAGGAGGAAAAGCAGAAGGGATAGAGAACAAATAATTAAATGGTAGGCCAAAACTCAACCATATTATTATTACATTAAGCATTAGTGGATTAAATACTCTAATTAAAGGTCAGAGAATGTCAGACTGATTTAAAATAAAAGGGAAAACTCATTATGTGACTTAAATATAGTCAGATACTTTGAAAGCGAATGAAAAAAGGTATACCATGAAATATTAAGCACAAGCAGGGTGCAATGTCTGTATTTATGGTAGATAACTTCATTCCCGCCTGAGAGTATTATCAGAGATAAAAGGAGACCTTTCTTAATGACTAAAGCATTCATTTATCAAGAATACATTGCAGTCATAAATATGTATGTTCCTACCAGCAGACTTCAAAATGCATGAAAAAAAAGTAGACAGAATTAAAGAGAAGCACTCATTCATAATATAAAACACACAAAAATATGAAATAAAAGGGAATTTCTCAATGTTAAAGTTATCTGAGAAACACTATAGCTAACATCATACTCAATGGTGAATGACTAAACACTTTCCTTCTAAGATCAGGAATAAAAAAAGACAAACACATTAGCCATTTTGCATCTCCATGGTATTGGAGGCTTAAGCAAGGGCAATCAGGCAAGAAAAAGATATAAAAGGTATCCAGATTGTAAAGGAAGAAGTAAAACTATCACTTTTTATGGACGAATAATCTCATATATAGAAAATTCTAAGGAGGGGCACCTGGGTGGCTTAGTGGGTTAAGCCTCTGCCTTCAGCTCAGGTCATGATTCCAGGGTCCTGGGATCCAGCCTCACATCAGGCTCAGCAGGGAGCCTGCTTCCCCCTCTCTCTCTGCCTGCCTCTCTGCCTACTTGTGATCTCTGTCTGTCAAATAAATAAAATATTTAAGAAAAAAAAAAAGAAAATTCTAAGGAATCCAGTAACTACTAGAACAAATGAATTCAAGAAGGTTGCAGTTGCAGGATGCCAAGTTAATGTATAAAAATCAATTGCATTTCCAAACACAAGTGATGAACAATCTGAAAGTGACATTAAGGAGACAATTCCATTTACAATAGTATCAAAAAGAATACAATAGGAATAAATCCCAGTAAATGCAAGACTGTTAAATTGAAATCTGCAAAACATTGTTGAAAGAAACTAAAGATATGATGAAATGGAAAGACACTTCATATTGAAAACATTTATGGGCATACATAAAAGGCATACAGGAGTCACCTTAAATGGCCCAAACTGAAAAAAAAATTTGAGCAGCAAATTGTGTTGATTTAGATGATAACTCAAGTGTAAAGTAAACATTCATGAGTCCATATTGATTTAATGATTGAAAAAATAAATAAGGAAAATAAGCAAATCTCTCGTGCAGAGGAATTTGAAATAATTTATATAGGTACTCTGCTTTCAGGGAAAAGGAGCCTAACTCCCTACTCCCTTAAGCGTAGGCTGTATATGGTGATTTCCTTCCAAAGCCTACAGTTGGAAGGGGATAAAATAATAATTTTACAATGGAGCAACCTGACAAACACATTAGCCAGGAGACCAAGGTCAACATCACCAGTAATAAGTTGTTGATATTATGTACCCTTGATATGATGCAATGAAAATGTCACTTTACCTCTGACAATTTGTAACAGAGGGACATCCTATAAAATATCTGACCTTTTCAATTTTCAAATCTTCAAGCTTATCAAAAACAGGAAAAATCTAAGAGGAGCATAAGTAGACATGAGAAATAAAAGTAATGTTTTCTGTGTGGGATCCTGGGACAACAACAAAAAAGGATATTAGGTAAAAACTAAAGAAATTTGCATAAACTATGGGACTTAGTAATGTATCATTACTAGTTCACTTGATTATAACAAGTGTACCACACTAATAAAGAAATTAGTCATAGGGGAAACTGGGTGTGCAGTATATGGAAACTCTGTATTATCTTCTCAATCTCTCTGTTAATCTAAAAAAAAACCTCCAAAATTGTTCTTAAAAGTAATGTCTAATGTAGTTAGCTGTGGATACAATGATTCTTGAGAGTGTGTGTCTCCTCTTTTTGGGGAGAGGGTGAAGTCATTGTATAAAAGATAGCAGCATCTTATTAGATGGAAGCAGAGTTTTTCAGTTTCTCGAATAGTAAAATGTGTGTGGAAGGATAAATGTGGAAGATGGGTTAGAAAAATGGGTGGACTATGGTAGTTTAATGCTTCATCTTTATCTTCATCGTTTAATGCTTCATCGCCAAATGCACCCTTTGCCCTGTTTCATGATCTTGACCCTGTAAACAGCTCTCCTTTGCCTATTGATGCAACGTTAGGTTTTGCCGATAGAGGGTGCTGGAGGGACGCTGTGAGGCAAGAGCGGCAAGAAGGCACCTCACTTCCGTTTTCTGGTTTTCCTTTCTTCACTGAGCACAGGAATCAGTGAATTGGTGTGTGGGATAATACAGTTTCACTTCGGGAAGACTGGGTGGCTTGGTCGGTTAAGCCGCTGCCTTTGGCTCAGGTCTGGGATGGAGTCCTGCATGGGCTCCTTGCTGGGTGGGGAGCCTGCTTCTCCGTCTGCCTGCTCTGTCTGCGGCTCCCCCTGCTTGTGCTCTCTCTCTGACAAATAAATAAATAAAATCTTAAAAAACAAAACAAAAACCAAAAACTTAACAAAACAAAACAAAGCAACTTTCACTTCGGCCGCCCTGACTGGCCTTCCCCCGCTTCCATCCCAGGGCAGACCACATCTTTTCCTTCCCGAACCATTCATTTATTTATTCATTTATCGATCACTTACTAGGTGCCAGGCAGTGTTCTAGTAAACATTTGTGTACACACAATCAAAACTAAAAGCCAATGCTTTAATCACCAGGATGGCAGAGCTACAAAAGAATTTGCAATTTTGATGAGTCACTTATGCTAAAGTCAGAGCCATGAAAGGGAAGGAGTGGGACCACTGGACCTGGGGTAGGGGAATTTGTGTCAAAGTGTCTCTGAAATTTGAACCTCCAGATTTCCCGGATTTCAGGCCAGCAGAGAGAGGAGCTCTCTCCTGCTAGAGAACAGCTGCCCCATGCAAACAATTCACCTGAGGTCGATGCTTGGCAGGGTTAAGCTTGTTCTCATCAGGATCTGCTTCTTTGACCTCTCATTGCCTTCGCACCAGTAACTGAGGTAAGGTCTCATTATAGTTTCACCAGAGAAATTCAGTTTCTGCCCTGAGAGGAAACAGACTATTCACTGAAGGACTTGCGGTTTCTGTGTAATATGCACTGGCATGATCCAGGGGAAGGTGTGTGAGGATGGATTTTGAGAGTGTTGGGTGGAGGACAGTACAATAAGGTAGAGTAGGAGAGAACTGGCATGGGAATATTCTTCAAGTTGGGATTTAACATCTTGGCAAGAACACTTAGGAATGAGACGCTGTATGCATTCCTACTAAGTTTTAATATTAGGCTTCTAACATGTTTATAAGGATTGGTCAAACATAGACTAGATTTGTATTCTTTGAGAATATGGGAAGTTCTCCATCTAATAGCCTTAGGTCATAATCAGTCATTGCACCATGGAGTTCACACTGAACCAAATGAAAGAAAAGATAATATTTCAAGAAGAATCAATGTGTCAGTTATTATGGACAAAAGTCATGAACACTATCAAGATACTACAAACCTAGGCCCAAAATATGAGGTTAATTATTGCATGCACCTTTGAAATGGATGCAGAGTTTGAAGTCTCTAGCAAATAAACTGGTCCTTAGCAGGAGGGTGCAGTTGTCTTAATGCCTTGTAGATTTGGGAAACCATGTTTACTTGTTAGGGTGGAAGATGAATATTTCTGTGATGAGGTTGCAATGGCTTCCTATGATCTTTCAATCTTTGTATTAGCAAAACTACCATGTCAGTTAAGAGACTATAGTCAGGCTGTTTTAAATAACTTTATTCTTAAATTTAACACACTCTTATTAGAAATGCTTTGGTATCAATACAATAAAAATATGCTGGTTTCTCCCCCCGCACTGAATTGTGTCAAGTAACTGGAAAAGTTAAGCATTTGTTCTCCCTAGTTTTTTGGGGATTTTTTTCACAAATGATGACTACTGCTTATTCACATGGCTTAATATGGCTATAATTATAATTTTTGGAGTCTCAGGAAAAAAGAAACAAAATACCGAGAAGAGAAGTTGGCAAACGTTTCTTAGTTTCTTCTTCAAAGGATGTTTAGGTAGATGATGATACACATCTCAGATAACTTTTTTCCCCAGTTTCGCCATTCTCATCCTTAAAGCTGAAAATTTAAAAAACAATAGAGAGTTATAAAAGGAGAGCTTTAGTTTTCACTCTAAATGACCATTTCATAGAATGCAGGAAAGTTTGAAACATACCTCAGATGATTTTATCCAACAATGTGAGCATTGTTTTAGTAGCACAAAAAGATAGTAGAAATAATAAGCTATGGTTAACTAGGGCTGAAGCAGGTTCAGAACTAGAAGGAACCTATTTCTATAAAGATTAGAAAAATTAGTAGGGTAAACACAGCGTAAGTTGAGTAAGTATAGGATTAGTGTGCAATTGTACTATTAGCCTTAGACACATTCCTATACATCAATGACCATGTTCTGTTCCTATTTCTGAGCTATGCACTACTAAAAATAAAAAAGTCATTGACATAAACTTTAATTCATGGTTATAATTTAAGTCATCAAACTTGGTTATCCTGGGGGCTCCAACCTTGGATACAGAATGATAAAAACATTTTTCTTTGTGAGTGAAAAAATGTGAACCCAGTTAATAAGAGCTGGAGTGATTATAAAATTATGTCTTCATCAGGTATACTTTCAAGTGACAATATATCTTTTGAGCATATGCCACTGCTAATGATAAATATGATGTAAAAACCATTTTTTAAAACATAGATTTAGAATTTGTAATACTCCTCCAATGTTCTGGTATCATGCCCTTAATACTTAGGGTATCAGTATAGCTGCCTGGGTCATGTTCCAAAAGTTGAAAGATGCTTTCAAGGCACTGATCATTGTATTCATGTGTAAATATGGCTCAAGAGCCAGCTGTTTAACTGATTGCAAGATTTCATTTAATGAAAAAAAATTTAAAAAAAGGGAAGGCTCTTTCCCTCATTTTCCAGCCATTTAATTAGTTGTCTATTAACAAATGAAATGATCTCATCTCTGAGGTGCTCTTTTTCATAAATATGAGAAGGGATGGGGGATCCAATACTGTAACAAGACTATGATTATTTGTTGCTGTTGTTGTTATTCTACTTATATGAAATATTTTCATTTAAATGAAGTCAAGGAGCATTCTTTCCTCTGGAATCTTATGGGGAATGGTCATTTCTAAGGTCAGGGTCAAGAATATTTCCTTGAACTTAGGACCAGCTGGGAGAACGTCCTTTACTCTGTAGCCAGGAGGATGGTCTCTGTTGCTGGGAGATGATGGATGGTGGAGCCTGAGGAGAGGACTATACTTCCACAGCAGGAGGTGAACTGAAGGCAAAAGGCAAGGCTTTACGTTTTCTACTCTTGGATTTTATGGACCTCCACCTTGGTCATGCCAAAAATGAGAGTGGGGGAAAGTCCATTTTAAGAGACTTTTTAAAGGTCTCTCTCTCTCTTTTTTTTTTTTTTTAAAGATTTTATTTATTTATTTGACAGACAGAGATCACAAGCAGGCAGAGAGAGAGAGGAGGAAGCAGGCTCCCTGCTGAGCAGAGAGCCCGATGCGGGGCTTGATCCCAGGATCCTGGGATCATGACCCAAGCTGAAGGGAGAAACTTTAACCCACTGAGCCACCCTAGCGCCCCTTAAAGGTCTCCTTTAAGACAGTTATTCCTTACAGTTATTCCTCAATTTGAGATTCAGTAAATCAGGCACAGCCTTTGTGCTAGAGACAATTCGTTGAAGTTCTTGAAGGACATCCTAGATGTGCACATCCTTGGGAGGAGGGTGTGCAGTAGCTCACTGTCCAACTTCTTAAGGGAAGAAAATGAATTCTAGGGTGTTAGAGTCTGCTATTTTTTTCTTTAGGCCTATGGCTGGTAGATGGTGTGAGTTTCATGTAGAAGTTTGGGGCCTGAGCATGTTGGCAATAGGAAGGGGTGGCAGGTAAATAACCTGGGCCATCAGCTCTTCTTTATATTTCTGCTTTCTGCTCTTTTCTGATCTTCATCTCCTTCCCCGACAGCAATTCAGACACATAGTTTTGGCTGGTTGAACTTGGTGGAGGAGAGCTTGCCTCCTTACTCTCAGCATTCCTTGGCTCCCAATGATTGCCACAGGTTCGCAGTTTTAACACCAGTAGCATAGGAATCCCTCGGAGCTGAGGTTCCCTGCCTCTATCATCCTGAAATGCTGCAGATGTATCTAAGCGGGGGGAATAGAGCTAGAAGGAATACAAGAGTAGGTTGGTGAGGACTAACTACCAAAAAGCCAGCTGCCTATATGGTGGGCATAGTAGTAAAATCCCAGTAAAGCTTACTGGGACCACTCATTGGTGGCTGTGCCCAGCATTGACCTATACTTTAGAAAATGACCCTGTTACGTTTACATTAGCAGATGGACATAACTTTGCTGAATTTTCTTGTCATGTCTAAACCTGTTCAAAGGTTTTGATTAAGACATATGGACTTCCAGGCTCCACTTTTCAACCTCTTTCTTCCTTTTTTGTGCTCTTTTCCAAGTTCAAAATTGCTGTTATATAAGACTTTCATAACATTTACTCTAAGAGACTTATTATGCCTACCAAGAATATTTTAGCAGGGGGCCTAAAGCTTGGATGAAGGAATTTATTGAGATGATGGATTTTCAAGTATCAAAAAGCATTTTTGGGGTGTTGGGGGAGACGCTTAACCTACATGGTGCTTGTGGAATTGAACTGCACAGGTGGCTATCTGTTCTATGTATATGGATGCCTCCTGAGGCTGAGGGCATATGTCAATATGATACGCTTATTTAAAAACCCCTTAGAAAAATATCAGCTCTGTAATCCATGCACTGAATTTGAAAACAGGATTGTAAAACAATATCATGATGGAAGGCAAGGAATTTGGAGCATTCTGTTTGTAATATGCTTTGATTGATAGTACGGAACTTTGTATTGTTACTTGGTCTGGAAAAGGTCTTCCTGTTTTCATTATTTTAGTTCAGTGGCATGATTAGTGTTGTCTGGAAATGTTAGTCACTTCCTGTCTTTTTCTATGGGGTAAATGTGTTGACATGGGTAGGGGAGAAGGAATAAGGGCATTCGGTGGGAGGTGACTAACATCCAAGTTCAAAAATGGAAGGTTTTATAGTAGGTAATATTACTGCTCTTGACCATAATCAGTGTGATTTTCTTTTCTAAGTCTACTGTGTTGTTGTTTTAAAAATGAATTTAAGATGAAAAATTTGATCAGCAAACAAAATTCATTCTCAAAACGGAGAGGAACATTTAGTTTTAGCAGGTTTTCATTGTGGGGATGCATCACTCAACTATGAGGAAGATAACCGTGTACTTGCCAAGAGGTTAGAAATTCCTCAGGTAATTATTTCAGTGTATGCCTAATTTAACTAACCAAAAGAATGGAAGAAGTCAATTTAATTATATTATTGGCAGCCCCAAATTGAGCTTATGGGTTGCAGAAGAAACCTTCCTGAACTGTGCAAGTACTTCCACACTTCTACAGAATTATCCAGTTCTGCTTGCTGAATTAGCTGAGTCTTGATATTTATTGCTATTTAACAAGAATCCTTCCATTAGATACACTTAAAATTTACCATCCCATCCATTCATCCAGAATCTGTATGTCTGGATAATTTATGTTGGTCTTTAGCTAAGGTTAAGTACAGCTATTATAATTGATTTTGTCAGAATGTTCTTTCTTTCTTTTTTTTTTTTTTTTGTAAGTGAGGAGTAGAATACAATATCCAAGTGGTAATAAGGAATTTAAACCAATGAGCTATCACTTTTGTAGGAAAAAGTGTTATTTTCCATTTAATGCTAAACAAGCTAGATAGCTATAGAACTATAGAGAATGAAAAATATGAGTATGTAGAAAATGGAAAAAATTGCTAAGTTCAGGAAGACTATGGAAAGATAAATGTTACAGATAATTAAAATAAATTGACATTCTGCTTTAAAATGTAGAAAAATTAAGGAAATGAAGTTAGTTTAACTTTAATAAAGTCAGTTTACTTTTAAAGTAACTTTAAACTACTTTCATAGTTCAAACTATGAAAGTAGGGAGAAACAAGATATAGCAAAGTAATAAAATATCACATTGAAAATAGAATTTGTTTCTTTTTTTTTTCTTGCAAAATTAAGGCAACTTGTTAACTTAGGTAAGATGTTTAAATAACAAAAAGGTACAAACAATTAGCTGGCATCAGTTTCTGGTGGGAAAAGGCGTGATGTAGATGATCCAACATATTAGTGATCCAAATACATTCACAAACAGTACCACACTGTGACAGAAGACAAATTTCAAGTTTCTAAGGTCAATCCATTGATTACTATTACTATTGCACTATCCAAATAAGACAACAGTTGTTTTTTTCATTTCTATCTTTCCAAGTGACTTAATCACTTTAGTTACAGTGACAATAATTCAGGTCATCATGAATTTAAAAAAACCCCAAATCCTTAGCTTGTATTAGTCTATGAGATGGTCAAAAAAGCTGAAAGCAAAAGGGTTTGTTAAGGCAAAAGGAAGGTTGTCACATGATTAAACAGCAGTGGCAAGCCTTATCATTCTCATTACCTGTTAAGGATGGGTCCTCAGTCCCATCTCCAGCCATCTGAACGTCAAGTGGAGAATGAACTGGATTGCCCAAGCTTTCTTCTTGCTCTTTCCGGGATATGGAATTTTTGTGGGGAGATTTGTGGTTTGTGTTTTCGTAGGGATTAACTTCTGCTCTCTTTCTAGGAAGTGGTGTTGGTGTGGCAGGCTGGTAAACCTGGCTGTAGGGAGCTACGGGATGGTAAGATGGTTTCTCAGCGGCCCCTTCACCCTCCTCCTCATCATCAATCACAACCAGCTCGGCATGGATGATCCCGTCATACCCTGTCAGAAGCTTCTTTTCTTCTTCATTGTCTTCTGCCTGCTGATACCCCATGAAAATCATTGTCACAGGTTCTGAATCAGCCATATCAGAAGGCAGGGAATGAACGATATTATATCTAATATCTTCCTCATCCTCCTGGCAAGCAGGAGAAGAATCCTGGTGTTTTGACTTTCCAGCTAGGGCTTCACTGGGACTCAGTCTTGCCTCTGGAGAAGCCATATATTTGTCCTGGATCGTGTTGGATTCTTCCCAAGGAGTCATCAGCCTCCTTTGTAGAGTGTGGGGCATCTCCTCAACTCGTTGAGTCATTGATCGGGGTTGAGGTATGGGCCGAACGGGGCTGACATGATTGAAGCTGTTGCCCCTCCCCTCTGAAAGCCCATTGTCCAGATTGTTTACGGATTCATTCATATCATTACCCAGTGCATTAGCTTTCATCTTTATCCTTTCTTGAAAGTTTGGTCCAGGAGTTACCTTCTCCCTCTGTGGAGTCGTAGGCCTGCAGAATGGATTGGCGTAGACAGGCTCATGATACTCTGTTGGGGATTTAGAGTTTCTCTCTGTGGCTTGTCTCAAAAGTTCCTCCACCTCAACTGGGGCCAGGCCATTGGTGCCATTGTACGCTGCACTATGATTAGAGCTTACTGCATATACTGACTTTTGCCCATCGTCGTAAACTTTTATTCCTGTACCTTTAAAGTCATCTGAGGGGAGAGGTATTGAAGACAGGACTGTGCTTTCTCCAGTTTTCAAGTCTTTTTCAACTTTAATTTCCATGGCATACAAAGCTGTTGAGAGAGAAATTTGATCTCTGATGTAGTTAAAATTTTCTCTTCAAAAGTATAGCCTGCTTTCACAGTGTGTTTTTATGCTAAGTATACTCTTTGATATTCTTTTATGTGAGATGTTGTTGTCTGTTTTTACAACTTTTAATTGCATTCGTTGAATAATGGCCGACATGGTAATGACATAGGTCTTTACGTAACGATGCGTGGGATGACTGAGAAATGGGATTGAAAAGCTGATTGGAGAAGAGAAGCTGATGATTCCAAACAGTAAGGCTCAAAATATTATATACCAAAAAGTATTTTATTTATAAATAATAAATCTGACAAGACAGATAGATTATACTCTTACATTATTCAATGGGAGGAATCAGACCTCTTTTTTAGTTAGGAGGAATATGTAGCACTAGGCATTGCAACAGGTAAAAGGCCTAGCACAGTATATTTTGTTAAGTTACATCCTTGCTGTGTGGGCCAGTAGCCCACTGAAATTATAGAGGAGTGTTCTAAAGTTTCCACAGCAGGAAGCTTGTTTAAATGCAGAACAGCTATTGAAGAGGGAGGAGGGAGGTAAGAATCACGTGCTTCTCCTTCTGCCTTTTTTTTTTTCTGTTTCTTTTGCTCCAAATTTCAAGTAGTGGGGACAATAGAGCGGTATCAGCTGAACTGAAAACAACTGAACTGGAGAGCACTGGGTAGTAGAGCTCTGCTGCATGGCCCAGGCAGATTCCTTATGACTGGAGTTTTAAGAACCAATAGGAATCTGGGCCAAATGACAATGTGGCAGTGCTTACTTCCGTTGTGACCTCCTACCTCCCTTTCTGGACCCATCTCAGATTCCATACCTCCTCCTCAGTAGCCTGGTGGTTCTTGGCCTTCCCTAACTACCCAACTAAAACTGCAACCCACCTCCACGAGGGCACAGATTGTTGCTGTTTTATCCACTCCTGGACTCCTAGTGCAAGAACTGAGCTTGCCATGTAGTACATGGTCACTAAATATTCTGTTGAATATTTAAAGGAATGACTGTTCCCTGCCTGTGGAGTGTGGCTTCTTTTTCTAATCTAAACTTCAAAGGTTTCCACCCTGCCCCCAGACAAGCCTTCATTTTGTCTGGAGGCTTTGAAGTATGTTTTATGAAAATCACTCCCACATGGGGGTAAATCATATCTAAAGTTTCCAAGGTGATATTTTTATTTTCATAAAGGACCTTAGTAATCCAAGAGAGTGTCTACGAGATGGAGTACTTGGGGAGAGAGATTTTTGAACAGGGGAGCTTTGCTTTTAAGTTTGTCTCTTTCAAGTCTTGACCTTCTTTGCCTCTACCTAGTTTGCATAAATACTGTAACCCCTTTATCCCTACCAATGCAAGTGACTCAGATAACTCTTGGAACTTTGTAAAATGGACCATTGCTTCACCTGAAGCATCAGATGTCTTAGCAAGTTGCTAATATCTGACATTGTAAAATCTGAATTTGAGAACCCGCATTTGGATATAGATTTTTCATATACCTTTTCTGTTTTGTTCATCATCTTCTATTCCTTCATTTCTTTCCTTCCTTAATCTGGAAGGCACGTAGGATTTTGGAAGGTCAGGGATATTAGCATAGATGTCTTCAATTGACTCTGTAAAATTAATATTAATTCAAAATACATTTAGGATATATAATAATGAGAAAGATTTCTGTGAGTTTATTTAAAAATGTCATAGTTAGCCATAAAATAGGATGTTTGGAAACATACCTTCTGATGTTTCTTCCTTTTCCACCTTCACAGACTATAAGAAAAAAGAATCCTCCGTGATTAATACAGTTAAAACATTAAATTCTAAATGTGGATATAGTTTAAAGAATTATATACTATTTGTGGACTCATTCTGGGAGGAGCTCATAGTTTAAATGTTAATGCTCACCTTTATTATATCTTCTGTTGTCCTTTCAACTGATTTTAGTTTCCTTAAAATTGCCTCTTCGTTGGTTGAGATTTGGAGCTCAGCCTTTTCAAGATCTTGGATTTCTTTCTCAAGTCTGACAACAGAAAGATATGCTTTTCATTGCTTAAGGCACTACAGAGTTCCCAAATATATTTTCTCCATATATACACTTTCCTTGGAATACTGCATGTAAATATCTGGGTACCTTTTAAGAACATAGCATCACACCAACCACCACATTTATTACATATAAGGGATATGACACATGACTTTGATTTAACAGTTTTTAAATAAAGTTGAAACAAAAAATTTTTCTGACAAAGGGAATTCTTAGGTAAAGTGTTTGAACCTTGCCTCATTTTCTTTATTGCAATTACTAATGTTATGTCCAAATAATTAGAGAAATTTCTTTTATAAAGAGACTTAAGTTTAAAGTTGAACCAAAAGGAATGGTTCATTGGTAGTTATTATGTAGCTCACCAATTTTCTTACCTAAGTCTTCATATAAATTATTTGGAGAAAGCATTATAATTACTTTTTTTTCTAACCAATCAACACTTCATAAGACTATAATGTTTAGAATTAATTTAATAATCAAAATTATCACTTCGAAACCCTGTGTATCCTATCACTGGAAATGACATCTCCTTTTAATTTTATAATTTCCCAAGAATTGTGCCATATTATAATGAGTGGAACAGAGACATGAGAAATGGACAAAGCCTAGGGTAGTGGACTCAGTTGCTGCTGTTTATAGAGACTACATTTTCCGGAGGGGGGAAAAAAAAAGCACACATAGCCTGATGAAATGTAAGGGAACTTATAAGGACAAAGAAACAGATATTTGATATTGGACTGTCACAAACATTTTGAGCTGGAATCTTGACCAGAGTGCAGCTGCATATCCGATTCAAGTTAACATCGGGGTGTGTTGTCATGAATTCTGTCCTGTATAAAAACATCAGGCATGGCACTCATAAAGTTAGTAAGGCTGACCCTTGGCTACCACGACATATGCATAGTTTCTCAGCCAAATGCTCTAAACTCCAACGTCAGCTGCCTCTGGGAATGGCTGATTAGGCAGAGCAACTAGTCCAGGAGGTGAGAGCCAGGGGTATTCACATCTGCTATGGTAATTGTCAGTTTTCTTGACTTCCTTCTTTAAGATGATTATGGATCTGGGAGTTCAAAAATCTTGTGCTATTGTCACATCAGTAAGAGATGAAGATATGGTCTGCTTAACTATTCTCCTACTCATTGCTTGAGCTTCAAAATTCTGACTTTCCTGCTGCCTCTGGCCATTGGTGATTGGCTATTTGTAACTAAGGAAGATTTATCATATATCATAGAACTCCAGGTAAAATGTAGTACTTTTGTTTTCTTAGAAGTTACTGAGGTGTGATTGTTATCCTAGAGATCAATGGAACAGAACAGAGAACTCAGAAATGGACTCTCAACTTTATGGTCAACTGATCTTCAACAAAGCAGGAAAGAATATCTAATGGAAAAAAGTCTCTTCAAAGATATTGGAAAAATTGGACAGCCACATGTAGAAGAATGAAACTGGGCCATTTTCTTATACCATACACAAAGATAAACTCAAAATGGATGAAAGACCTAAATATGAGACAGGAATCCATAAAAAATCCTAGAGGAGAACACAGGCAACATCTATGACCTCTGGCTGTAGCAACTTCTTGCTAGACATATCTCCAAAGGAAGTGGGGCACCTGGGTGGCTCAGTGGGTTAAGCTGCTGCCTTCGGCTCAGGTCATGATCTGAGAGTCCTGGGATTGAGCCCCGCATCGGGCTCTCTGCTCAGCAGGGAGCTTGCTTCTCTGCCTGCCTCTCTGCCTGCTTGTAATCTCTGTCTGTCAAATAAATAAATAAAATCTAAAAAAAAAAAAAAAAAAAAAAAGGAAGAGAAAAAGAAGCAAAATGAACTACTGGAACTTCATCAAGATAAAAAGCTTTTGCACAGCAAAGGAAATAGTTGACAAAACCAAAAGACAACTTACTGAATGGGAGAAGGTATTTGCAGATGTCTTATAAGATAAAGGGCGAGTATCCAAGAACTATAAAGAACTTATCAAATTCAGCACCCAAAGCCCAAATGATCTCGTCAAGAAATGGGCAGAAGACACGAACAGACATTTCTTCAAAGAAGATATATATATATATATATACATATATATATATATACAGCAGACACAAGAAAAAAATCTCAACATCACTCAGCACCAGGGAAACCACAGTGAGATACCACTTCAATCTTGTCAGAATGGCTAAAATTAACAAGTCAGGAAAAAACAAATGTTGGTGAGGATGCAGAGAAAGGGGAACCCTCCTGTACTATTTGTGGGAATGCAAGCTGGTGCAGCCACTCTAGAAAACAGGATGAAGTTTCCTTGAGAAATTAAAAATAGAGCTACCCTATGACCCAGCAATTGCACTACTAGGTATTTACCCCAGAGATACAAACGTAGCGATCTGAAGGGGCACCTGCACCTCAGTGTTTATAGGAGCAATGTCTACAATAGCCAAACTGTGGAAAGAGCCCAGATTTCTACTGATGGATGGATAAAGATGTGGTGTATTATATAAGGGAATATTATTCATTCATCAAAAAAGTTGATATCTCACCATTTACATCAATGTGGATGGAACTGGAGGGATATTATGCTAAGTGAAATAAGTCAATCAGAGAAAGACAATTATCATATGGTTTCACTTCTATGTGGAATTTAAGAAACAAAGCAGAAGATCATCGGGGAAGGGGAGGAAAATAAAATAACATGAAGTCATAGAGGGAGACAAACCATAAGAGACTCTTAACTATAGGAAACAAAGTGAGGGTTGCAGGGATGGGATAACTGCATGATAGGCATTAAGGAGGGCACATGATGTAATGAACATTTGGTGTTATATGCAATAGATGATGATATCTGAACTCTATATTAGAAACTAATGATGCACTGTATGTTAACTGATTGAATTTAAGTTAATTTTTATAAAAGAGTCTATCTCCATCCATTGTAGCATGTCTGTCCATCAGTGGAATTATGGGCATGCATGTTGGTTGGGAGAATGGAAAAGTCTATACTAAAAGTGATAGATCGGGATGACTTTGTTTCTGCTCTTCACCACTTTTGAGAACCATTTCCTTTAACCTCCCTGAAACTTGGTTTTGTAGCATAAACAATGAGCAAATGGTATCTGCCTTACTTTATACAGAAATTTGGTGAAGCTAAGAAGAGGTGATGTATATGATTGATATCAGATGTTAAGTGTTATTTTAATGTAATTATTAAAAGTTTTCTGCCATATGCTGTGTTTCTTTCTCCTTCTACATCTTGTTTCACAGGGTCCTTTACTTTACACAATAGCATGTTTGAGACAGTCTAATGAGGAGCCTTTGAGTAGAATATGAGGCTGTTCAAATCATTGCTACAAGTAGCTCTTGGACTGCAGGATTCACCTGTGGAACCAATGGACAAGGGTTTAAACACTGGTTCATCTTCTATCTTATTGTGTGACCCTAGAAAGCAGACCTTGCTAAGCCTCATTATATTAATTCATTCATTCATTCAAAAGTATTTGTTTAGCATCTATTTTGTCAATGAAAATTAATTAACAATTAATTAGGCCATGACTAAATTTTGTCCTGGGCCCAGTTTTAATAATTAATTTTAATTAATTAACTAATTAATTATGTCAATGGTGACATGAGAAAACAGCTAGATATAAAAATCAGGGGGCTCCTGGGTGGCTCAGTGGGTTAAAGCCTCTGCCTTCAGCTCGGGTCATGATCCCAGGGTCCTGGGATCGAGCCCCACATGGGACTCTCTGCTCAGCGGGGAGCCTGCTTCTCCCTCTCTCTCTGCCTACCTCTCTGCCTACTTGTGATCTCTGTCTGTCAAATAAATAAATAAATAAAATCTTTAAAAAAAAAAAATCAGGAGCTCAGAGAAGTCTGGGTTTGATTTTAAATTTGGGAGTTAGTGGGGCACCTGGGTGGCTCAATCTGTTAAGTGTCTGCCTTCTGCTCAGATCATGATCCTATATCCTGGGATTGAGCCCCGCATGGCGCTTCCTGCCCAGTGGGGAGTCTGCTTCTCCCTCTTCCTCCCCCTCTGACCCCCTACTCGTGCTTGCTCTCTCAAATAAGTAAAATCTTAAAGGAAATAAATCTGGGAATTGGTATTTATGGGATTTCCTAGAAAGTCAGGGTTACCAAGGGCTGAATCCTGGAGCAATTAAGCATTTAGAGATCTGGGCAATAATACTAGTACACAAGGTATAATAAAGAATGAAAGAAATAGCAAGTGTTCAGCAAATGCTAGTTTCTTCCTGTTTCTTCCCTTTCCATATGTGGAGCACAGAGACAGATTCTGGATCTGTTTGGCCAATTACATCTCAGGGACTTAGAAAGACACTGTTATTTGTAGTTGTTTTCCACTGTAGAGAGGCCTATGGGTAATGTAAAGAGATGTGATTTTCATGGATGTCTTTAGACTAAAAAGGTAGGAGTATGAGGTTGAAAGCCTGCTAACCTCATCAGAGTATCTGCTAATGAATGTTTTTGAAGGTTTTTCAAGTCACTGGGTGAAAGACGCATTAATATGAGGTTGTAGTCAGATGACACATCTGTTCATGAAAACCAAACAGAAACAAACAAACACCCTCTTTCTGTTCTTTATCATTTACTCACAGCCAACTGTCAGTTAAATCGCATAATAAGGAAGCTTCTTGGTGCTAATTACTTAGAATCACAAACCTCTACAGGAAATGCTTACTGATACAGAGCATTTCCTAAAATTGTCACGTCAATGCAAAACTCTATATCCCATTTTTATATGTTGATTTGTTACTTCTGTATATTATTTGTGGACAAAATAAATAACATCCAAATATAAATATTAGAGATTTGTTCCTCCAGAAAAGCTTTCTAACAGCTCACCATGCCAGCGGAAGTGATGAGAAACCCAGAAAAGAGTAACAGAGCAGGTACCTGGCTGCTGCTGGCCTCCCTCTCCCAGGGAAGGCACTATAGTAGTCTGACAATGGAAGAAAAGGAGAACTAAGGAGCTCCACACTAGATAATGCACCAAGTTTCTGAGGATTGCCTGTTCTTAAAGAACCTAAAACAAAAATTGCAGGGGGCCTGGGTGGATCAGTTGGTTAAGCGTCTGCCTTTGGCTCAGGTCATGGTCCCAGAGTCCTGGGATCAGGAGCCTACTTCTCCCTCTGCCTGATGCTCCCCCGATTGTGCTCTCTCTCGCTCTCTGACAAATAAGTAAAATCCTAGAAAAACCTCCCAAAACAAAACAACCCCCCCCACACACAAAAATTGCAGCTGGTATGTAGGCACTATTTTTGTGTATATAGCACGGTGGGTTTCAACTAACAGTGATCTTCCTACCAAGGACATCTGGCAATGCTGGAGACATGTTGGTTTTCATATCTTGAAGACTTGCTACTGGCATCTGGTCGGCGGACACCAGCGACCCTGCTAAACATCCTAAGAGGCGCAGAACTATCCTTCATGACAAAGACTTCTCTGGTCCGAAGTGTCAATGGTGCTGAGGTTGAGAGACCCTTGACAGGTGCTGGTAGGTGCTTGATACATGCTTCATAAGGGATTTTTAAAATATCCATTTCTCTGATATTTTTACTTTCTTGCCATTATTTCTCTTTTCCATATAGCTAATATGGAATCCAAACTAGTATTTGTTGAATAGAATTTAATCAGTCTTATTTTCATTTAAAATTACTATTTGGGTTCATTTTCATTTCAAATTTCGGGGCACCAGGGTGGCTAGTGGATTAAGCCACTGCCTTCGGCTCAGGTCATGACCTCAGGGTCCTGGGATTGAGCCCCGCATCAGGCTCTTTGCTCAGCAGGGAGCCTGCTTCTCTCTCTCTCTGCCTGACTCTCTGCCTACTTGTGATCTTTCTCTCTCTGTCAAATAAATAAATAAAATCTTTAAAAAAATATTTCTCTGTATCTATATCTATCTATGCATTTATTGATTTTCTTCTGGCTCCGTGACCATTCGTAGTGAAGAGGATATTTAACCTTGATTTAAAGCTCAAAAAGAATTTGGAACTTAAATAAGGGACTTATATTTAATCCTTTTCCAAAAGTTTTGGGTAGAGACAAAAATTTAGCAAGTATAAATGAAGTACTGGGGAAATTTGTGTGTGTATATAGATCTGTGCATGAGTGTATATATGTGTGTTTGTAAGTTCATCATATTACACACATACAAAAACATACATATGTGTGTAAATATGAGGTTTTAGTTTTAGATATAAAAATAGAAATGTATATATATGTAAAGCTCTTTTGTACATGGAAAGCTTTTGGGGAGGTCACTAGGGGATAATTGTCTAACCTTCACCTGCTTATCTCTCAGCAGGTGGGTTAGAATTTCCATAAGTGCCACCATGCCCGTCTTTAAAAGGTATTACCTTTCTGAATGGGAATTGAGCTCCCAGAAATGCTGATTCAGTTTGAGGAGCAACAGGCAGGCGGACAAAGAGAAATATCCTTCTTTGTACCTCCTGGGCTGTTAGGCGGGGCCTGATGGATGAGTTAGCACCTCTCACGATTTCTGAGAGAGGGTGGGCAGGCATCGTGTGCCAATTTAGATAAGCAGAGTACATGGAAAAGGATTTGTAATGCTATCCATTATTGGAATCTTTCTTCTCCTTGCCTATTTGCTGGGAAAAAATAGGGTTATTTTCAAGAGCTCCCTAGGTGAAAGCAGGTAGCTTTCATTTCGTGCACTGTTCTAGTAATAACCTCCCTTAATCATCACAAAGTAATGTCCCCAATCCAATTTCAACATGTAATTTTTTGTCTTAGAAAAAGGACAACACCTAAATGCTGGACGCATCAAGAAGGGCTATTTCAGGAGGCAATTTTTCTGCTGCTAAGTTTCCATTTATCTCTTTCAGTTTTGGGGGGTGGTTAACAAGGACTAATAACCTAATGAAGTTTGCCACTGGGACCCAAAAGGCCAGAACTCGGGAGATTTACATCCTACCTTCCATCCTTTTATTTGCTAGTAATTATAACAACCTCTAAAATGTACTGAGTACCTACACTGTATCAGACGTTGTCCTAATTAGTCCTCCCAACAACCCCCTGGAGCACCATTATTAGTTCCGTTTGACAGATGAGCAAGCAGAGCACCTAGACAGGCAATTGGCCTGGAGGCTTACAGGTGGCTTGTTGCAGCGCAGAATTTGAAATCAAATCTCCACCGACAGTCTGAGCTTTTAACAACTTTCTAATTAACCACTATGGGAACACAACTTTAAAAAGTGGATTCCTGTGAACTTAGACGCAATATTCATTTTGCAAAGCAGTGTCAAAGGATTTCTTGTTTCCTTTCATAATAAAGAGAGAGAAGATTGACATTCAAGTGTTGACTCATCACATATAAAGATAATATTTCTGTCCTGGCCTTCATTAGGGTCACTGTGTTATACTAGGAATTTTTCTGCTTAGTGGACAGCCAGAACAGGATTAAAGTCAAGACTTTGTCTCCTTCCTTCTTCCTTCCTTCCCTCATTCCTTCCTTCCTTCTCTATCCTTTCTTTTCTTTTCTTTTTTGGCTGCTTGAGTTTGGATTTTGGTAGACGTTCTTAGAACAGTCTCTTCCAGAGTCTGAGGTTTCACTCAGCTCTGGTACTTTATAGAGAGCCTTTCTTTTTTCGAGAACAAAACTATTGTTCAGAGTCATAGGTCTTAAATAAAAGCTGGTTGGTGTAATTTGATCATAAAGCTGCAGTTTGAAGGTAATCACTGATGCTATGCTTGAAATTAAGTTTATGACTGGCTTTAGCCAGATACTTTGAAAGGACTGATGACCTGTTTGCCTCTTGGGGGCCCATGCTGTCTTATGAAAAGCAAGCACTGCACCCAAAGAGCACCCCATGATCACTTCTCTGGGATGGTGTGAATCAGCAGGACTTCATCCAGGTTGTGCTACCTCTGTCATACCTCTGAAACCAGTTGATGGACGTGCTAGCAACACCTCACCAGCCCCACCCCAAGCTAGACAAAGAAGGACCCAGTTTCTTTTGGGACTCACAGGCTCTCAGAACGTGTTTGCTTCCAGCAGATGTTGAATGCCTCCTGGAGTGGTGAGCAGTTGTAATCTTTGACTCCTCCCTTGGGTGCAGATTCTCTTTCCTTTCTTTCCCACAGAATCTTGGGAGAACAGGAGGTGGCTGGTGGCTTACCTACATTTGTGATTATTTTGTGGGAAGGTCTACTTTTTTGTTTTCACTTCTACCCATGGAAACAAGAAAGTGAACCCAAAGTTAACCAAAGCTAACACACTTGGCTTACTTCCTCAGCCCAACCAAGTTCCGGTTTTCTTATTTAGTGAATCTTATTTAGTGAAACATAATTTCTTATTTATTGAGTTCACAAAAGGTTGTCTTTGAGAGGGGAAGGGAATCATGTTTATAAGCCCCTAGCACAGGGTGCGACGTGGAAGAATTAGCTGGTAATGTAGTAGTTAGCCTTTTCTCTTCCTAATCTGCTAGGGAGAGGAGGACCATCTAGGACAACTCCAATAAAGAAAATCTACCAGGTCCATTTGGATATTTGATCTTCAACTTTAATATCAATGATTTTGGAGCAAGTGTGGGTTTACTATAGCTTCAGGGACACACCCGTCTTTAAAAATACAGTTCTAGACAGAAAACCAACATAACACTCCAGCATTATTAGAATTTTCATAATATTTATGGAGATGGTGTCTATTTAACAAATGTTATCTATTTTATAAATGAGATAATAGGTCAGTCTGTTTTGACAACCTGCTAATTCCCCCTCACCCCAATCCATTTCTCCTGTTCTTTGTAGTAATAGAAGACCTTGAGTTTTATGTATTTCCCTAGGTATCCTGCCATTTCCCGGTCTCTTTTTCATTTAAATGGTGCCATGTGACTAAATTCTGGCTAATAGGATATTAGCAGAAGTGACCTCTGCAATTTTCAGGTCATACCTTTAAAATAGAACTGTTTGCCCTGCATTTATACTCTCCTTCCTACAATGGAATGTGAACATGGCGATGGTGAGCTGTCTTTGGCCATCCAATCGTGGGCATTGTTTGGAAGCAAAACAAGGGGACAGAAAGAAACAGGGTCTCTCTATCATTTATCATCTCATAGGACATTACTTCTCCTCTTCCCTTGCTAAAATTATTATGGATTGTGAGAGAAATGAACTTTTTAGTCTTGTTTAAGCCATTGCTTTTAATGAATCTTTTACAGCATCAAAACCAGTATACTAAATATTGCATTGCCTTATGGGGATGAATCTTTGAGTCACCACTTGGATGAGATTTTTCCATATTTTTTCTTTGATTTGCAAAATTACTCATTAGTACCTTGCATTTCTGGTAGTTAGCCAGTAAAAATAGAAAAATAAATCAGCTTTGTGCAAAGCGGTTAAGGAATTTATAAGTTTCTAGATGATCTATCAAATCTGACATGGTTTATATGGACTATAGCTAGTTATTATTGAATGGCTAAGGTTTATAACAAAAAAAGAAAGATCTTTTTATTTACTTTTTAACCAAAACTCAGTTAAATTTATAGCATTGGAATCGTGACAAGATACTACTGAGTATATGTAGACGATGACTTTAACCCGGTAATCTTAAAGGAACATTTTTTTTTTGATTTTTATTTATTTATTGACACAGAGAGATCACAAATAGGCAGAGATACAGGCAGAGAGAGAGAAGGGGAAGCAGGCTCCCTGCTGAGCAGAGAGCCTGATGCGGGACTTGATCCTAGGACCCTGAGATCATGACCTGAGCCAAAGGCAGAGGCTTAACCCACTGAGCCACGCAGATGCCCTAACCCAGTAATCTTGATTGCACTGTGTTGGTCATATGTAATGGACAAATAAGTGATTACTAATGGATCAGAGGTTAAAGATATTTTATCTTGATAGATAGTTTGCTTCATAGAATTATCAAACTATATTTTCTCATAAAATTGAGAACATGTAGTCTAGTAGAAGGTGTGCTTCTTTGTTTTATTTTTAAAAACTAGAGGTCTGTTAAATTTCATTGAACATTTAACACACTGTTTAAAAGCACTTACTACATGTCAGGCACGTTTTATTCACCAAACTGAAATAAAAGTATATCAAAAAAGATGAAGAATACTTCTCTGCACAGGCATAGGACAAGAATTTGCCTTTGCCAAAGGGCATGGGTCTAATAAGGAAGAGCTAACCCACCAGTGCAAACAATCACATGCTATGGGTAAGCATGCCAGAGAATTAAAGGGCATTTGGCGTACGACACCCAGCATGCCCTGAGCCAGATCTGTTGCCTCTAATCCCAAGCATTTAAGAACAGGAGGAGCACTACAACACAGCAACTTCAAGATAACAAGAGGCAGAGAGCTAGCCCAGCAGTGACACTGAAAAAGTATCAGTCTGCTCTGGTAATTGGGAAGAGAGCAGATGTTTAGAAAAGCTGAATAATTTATAGTTACATGCGAGCAGCTTTTGCATGGGTGAATCTCATCTCCTAATATAACTTGGCAAATATTAATAATTATCTCATGGGCAGATGATACTGATTTGAAACTGCCATGTAGGCAGGTAATGTTAGAAGATAATAATTCAGTAGAAAAGCAAACCCTCTTAATCAGAATCATATTTTGTAAATTAAGGGTTTCATTTGCCACGAAAAATAAGAAACCAAACTGGTTTTCAGAGAATCAGCCACTTTCATGTGCAGATTACAAACATAATTTTCAAATTAATGCAAATAAATGCATGCTCTGGAGGTTGGTGTGGTATGGCAGATTGGTTAGTTATGGGCTTCTTGAATGTTCTGGTAGGACAGAAACCGGATGTGTGGCTTTTAATTAGAGCCTGGAAAGAGCCTTGTTGTACATGAGAAACACTTAATAAGAGTTAAATAATTTGAATGATAATGATTCAAATTGACCTCTCCATAGGTGTCATGAGTTTCCCAAGTGACCTTTAAATACTGTTATCACCAGGTCATGGCAAGTTAGCTGCAAATAGGCTTATTCATGATTTGGGGAATCTTTCTTCTTTAAAAAAAAAAAAGTTGTAGGAGAAAATATTTTTAGTGAATAAACCACTTGTAACCATATTATGAAATGACAAAACATATCCAATGATGTATACAGCCGCTGACTCTCTCTACTCAGAAATAATGACTGGCTTTGTGCCTGCCAACCCTTAGCCTTTGCCTCCCACAGTATTGTAGAGCAGCCACGAATAATCGTTTCTGCTTTGCTTTTAGTATGAATTGTTCATATTTGATACCAAGAACAGAACTCTATTATTTGAAGACCAATAAATATAATTTCCAACCTTAATATAACATAGAATAACCAACAATGATCAGTTTGCCTGGGGTGGTCTGAATGGACTAAATGACACTTGCTTCGTGGTAGACAAAAGATGCTTTCCAAGGGGCGTGGTGTGGAAGCTTTCTGAGCTGATAAATTTAGCCAAGGGGCTGCAGCTGGGGTGGGGGACACTCTTGGGCCATGGGAGGGCTACACCCTTTGGTAGCACGTTATACAAAAGGCTCTCTGCTTTTGAACATTCCTTATGACCATGACCTGAAGTATGGATCACTGAAACCAACTGCCCTCCCACTTTCTTCTTTGTTCATTTACTCCTTTCTTCCTTCTTGACTCATGTCAACACGGCCAAAGTTTTATGACATCCATACTAATGGTTTTAAATTTGTGTTTCGAGGACTGAATGTTGTTTTGAATGCAATAATCAATGTAAAATACTTTGAAAAGTTCAAAGATCTAAAGAGAGGTAAATGTAAATAATAGTTGCTTTGATGCACTTAGGATTCTCAATCTCCTCTGGAAGATAAAGATGGGTTCAAAGTGAGGGCTTCTCTATAGATGTTTATTGAACTGAATAGAGAACAAGCAGAGTGAGTCATGATGGAATGATCTACAGTCAGAAAGATCTATGTGTGACTCATGGCTTGACTGTTACCAGGTTTACAGCTTTCTGTGGTTTAGTGTCCTTATATGTGACATAACGCCAATCAGACTTCCCCCAGAGAATTGTCACTCTCAGAAAATTCTTAGGACATAATATGTGCTTCGTAAAGGGCAGCTGTTATTATTGAACTTCAGTGGAGTGGTATTATTCTAATCTACATTTTGGCCTACCACAGTGGGAGAGTATTTATTCTATGTGAATTTAACCCTTATTGCTACTAACCTATGAATGAGACTGGCAGATGTGAACAACGGAGAAGTCTAGAAGGCGGGGAATAAGGAAATAAAAGAGCATATGAAAGAGGGGAAGGGTGACAAAGTGAAGTGATGGTGAGCTATCAACAGTGACCTCAAAAACCAGAAGTATGACTGTCATGTAATTTTGCCCTTGACTCAAGATAGTTGGGTCTTATTCTTTATTTTTTAAAGATTTTCAAGGCTTTCCTTTTTAGTTGCTTAGTGTTTAAGTCATTGTGTAGTCTTTTTTTTTTTTTTAAAGATTTTATTTATTTATTTGACAGATAGATCACAAGTAGGCAGAGAGGCAGGCAGAGAGAGAGAGGAGGAAGCAGGCTCCCCGCTGAGCAGAGAGCCCGACATGGGGCTTGATCCCAGGACCCTGGGACCATGACCTGAGCTGAAAGCAGAGGCTTTAACCCACTGAGCCACCCAGGTGCCCCCACTGTGTAGTCTTTAGCTGGTCCCTTTCATAGTTGGTATTTTAAAGTCTGGCCATCCATTTAGCCAACCGTCCATCCATCCATCCATCCATCCATCCATCATGCATATTTTTCCATTAATTATTAAATATGTAGTGACAGGTATTCCCTACTATGTACTAGGCTTTCTCTGGTGGGGGTTGGGGATAGATGTCTTCCTTTTTATTTATTTATTTATTTATGCTGGAAATTTGATTTATTTTGCTCTTTTTGTAAAATTTAAAAATCTCCTGAATTAAAAATTATCAGAATATCTGGGAAATTAAAAACAACAACAGATGAACTCTCGCAAGCCTGATAAACCAATTAGTCAAATATGGAGAGTGAAAAACATGCTTGGAATGATTTTGACTCATGTAATTGCTTCAGAATCATTTCTTAAGTGTTTCTAAGCAACAGCAAATTTAAGAAGAAGAAACAAATGCTAGGTCCTCTTTCTCTCTCTCTCTCTTTTCCTCCTTTCCCTTTCTCTTCTCTCTCGCATTGTCACAGAAGAGCAGACTGTGTCCCTCTCTCTCACAATGTGACGTTAGCTTCGGCTGGCTGGGTCAGAGCAAGAAGGCAGAAACATTTAGAATGTGATTATTTTTCATGCAGCCTTCCTCGCTTTGTTGGATGAACCATCAGTTTCATTAAGGTACAGCTGGCCTTCACAGGTAGATCTGAGCATCAGGTAGGGGTGCAATACGGATAGAAATCACGAGATGAACTTTGATAAATTATAACCAGCAACAAAGTCATTTAACCTTTATTTTTCTACATCAGGCCTTTGGGATCCATTTTGAAATCGAATCTTGCCTGCACTTTTTTGAGTTAACTGGGTAGATTATTGTTTTATATGATAGTGAGCAGAATGCATTTCCTAATACTGCATCTCCATTTGTGGAGGAATTTCCCTTAACTTATGTGGGGGTGGTGGTAGCTGCAGTTATGGCCTGTGCCTCAGATTTTCTCATGGCAAAGAGTCACAGAGAAATCCACTCCTTCATGCAACTTACTGTTAGCACCATATGGGCAGGCATTTCCTAACCATTTGGAGACAAATGAAAGCTCATTAAAGGAAAGTGGAGGGTCAGAAGGGTACTTTGGACTATGAAAAAAAAAATCCTTACTAGAGAACATTAATCATAAGTAGATAATCCTTCTCAAAGGGGAGGCAGTGCGTTTGCCTCATTCTCCTTGGCAGTTAACCTTTTGCATTTTATGCTTATGGCACTTCTGTCAGGCGCTCTTTGTGCTCCAATTAAAGTCAGAGGTCTTTGGACACAGTTCAAAAAGTAGCAAGTGTCTGGAGGGCAGCGTGATGTAAGGCATTTTGGCAGAGGGAGTCACGGAGAGCAGTTGGGCAGCTGTATAGGAAAGAGGAATCTAGAATGTGAATGACATGGCTCCTTTGGATACTTCTGAGGGTGCTCGGAGTGGTGGGCGGGGGGGGGGGACGGTAATTTTGGGTGTAGGCTATTGGATGGAGGAAAGCAACAGATGTGACAGAAGAGGATTTTTAAGCCGGCCAATGAATGTGTGCACATGCTGTCTGGACGGAGAAGTCAGTGTTGAATTTGCACCTGTGCCTATAATCAAGAAGTAAATGGTTCACTGGTCACAGCAAGAACAGGGCTCATTTGGGAGGCAGATTGAAACTCTATTTAAGCAAAGTGATTCAGAAGGAGATGTTCAATACCATTTTCCTCCTGGGAACATTTCTTCCTAAGGCGTTAATCAGGGCAACAGGCAAAATACTCACTAATATTGTTCCAAAGCTAAGAATGTGTCTCTGAGACAAAAACCATGGAAACCTACTTATTTTCTGAAATGTTGCCTCTCTGAAAGAAAAGATGAGAGGATGAATAATCAGACATGCTTTACTTAAAGGTTGGGTGTGAGTCAGGGGAACTTTGGGTGTGCTCAATATAGCAGGGTCATCTGAATGTCTGTATGAAATGATGCATGCAGGAGAGTGAAATCATAGCATGGATTGGAAATGAAAAGTGCTGTAAAAGGGTGGTAGCATTTACAGGATTGAACTAATGTGAAATTTGTCTGCAGGATCTGGGACATAACTTATTTTTATAATGAAGACTTAATTAAATTTTAAATCCTGGGTCTTAATTTTTTAGTTACATGAGTCAAGACAAGTTAGGATCTACAAAAGTCATCTTTCTCACTTATTGAATGTTACCTACCTCATAAGGTGGTTGTGAGGAGTCAAAGAACTAATCCCTATGAAGTGCTTAACGCAGTGCCTGGTCTATAACTACACACTCTGTAAAAATTAACTGCTGCTGTTAGCATTTCAGTCTTCAAGCCGTAAAGAAAACCCATCAATTATGCCTGAATGGGAGGAATCCTTGTGGGGCGGGGATCTCAGTTTACTCAAAGAAAAAGATTCTTTGTACTGACATAAAGAAATAGAGATCTTGGTCAAAAGATAAACACCCCCGTCCTACTTTTAATTATTTTGACTCCTAAAAAGGAATAGGATCTAATATTTTTTGAACATCTACCATATGTCAGGCACTCCGGAAGCTGCTTGACTCACAGTGTCCTGTGAAGTCGCTCTCATGGTCCCACTATTATTAACAAGGAAACTAAGGCCCAAAGAGATGAAGAACGTTTCCAGGCTTCTATACCTTATGGATGGCAGAACAGGGATTTGAAAGCCAAAGGCCACGCTCTTCCAGTTCATCTCACAAGACCGTGTAAGTAGTAGGGGAATGAAATCTCCAGAGGCTGACTGGCCCTGCTACAGACTCTGAGGTAATAGCAACGTTTCTATTTTGATGTTCCCATTAAAATCTTATCCTCTGGCTGAGAGGCCTGGCAGATGGCAAATGTCACCCTTGAGCAGTCACCCAAGTCAAGTGATAAACCACATTCAGGCTTTGGGCTGCTTTCCCTGCTCGGGGAAGGAGGATGGTTCAGCGCCCCGGTCTGTCCGTCGACTGGGTTGTTTCTTGGAGCTCACAGGAAAATGTACTTTATTTACCTGCTAAGAAAAGCTCCTGAGGCTCTGTGGGCAGTTGTTTTGGGGAAAGAATAACTTTAACAACATGCACCTGATAGTTTAGCAGCTTTAGAAAGATCTGAGAAGAAAATGTTCAGTTACAGATAAAGCGGCTTTGGCACCGTGATTTCTCTAATGCTGGGCGGCTGCGGAGGCTGCGTGATACAGACAAGGCACAGATACTTTGTGTCTCCCCCTGTTGCTTCAGAACATTCTGTTCCCTGCCCATTGTCAACCAGACAAACATGCCATCATGGGTCACAGCGATGCATATTCTTTACTAACTCTTTGCAAATACGGCTTTTTAGGACCATTCCTTAAACAAAGCAATTTGCTATGGGGTGTTAGGGGTTTTAGCATTTTGAGAATACTTCTTTAGTTCTATAGTGGGAGAACACAGAGCCTGACTTGCTTTGAGGCCCAAGTTTACCCTTTAATGACTCTGTGACCTTCCTTAATCCCCTTATCCTCTCTGAGTCTGTTTCGACCTCTCTGCCATGGAGCCATCACTGCTTTCTTTCTGGGATTGCTGTGAGAATTCAATGATGTAATGTAAGTCAAGTGCTTTGCAAATTGCACGAGGCCATTTAAAAATGAACCATTTGTGTTATTATTATTTATGTTTGGGGCTTAACATCGTCTGGTATTAATAAAGGATCCCCTGATGGTTAATGACCCCCTGGAGATCTAAAACAAGGTTGCAGTGAAGCCACAGGAATGAAAAGCCAGGCATAGGGAATCCAGTCAATAATAGCGTAATAGCATTGTATGGTTGACCAATGTTGACTATACTTATCATAGTGAGCAGCGTGTATCATACAGGATTGTTGAATCACGATGCTGTACACTTGGAACTAATATAATAACATATTCAACTATATTTAAATTAAAACAAAAAATAAAAAAAAGTAAAGTCTAATAAGTCATAATGAGATGCCAGAAATTGGGTAGAGTATAGATATAGAACCGGTAATTTAATACAGACATCAGCGCAACATGGAAGAAGGTCCAGAGGGTGGTAGGAGCTGTTTGGAGAAAGGAGAACCGAGGGACTGAACATGCTTTAAAGACACAGAAGAGGGGTGCCTGGGTGGCTCAGTGGCTTAAGCCTCTGCCTTCGGCTCAGGTCATGATCTCAGAGTCCTAGGATCGAGTCCCGAGTGGGGCTCTCTGCTCAGTGGAGAGCCTGCTACCCCGTCTCTCTCTGCCTGCCTCTCTGCCTACTTGTGATCTCTCTCTCTCTGTGTCAAATAAGTAAATAAAATCTTTAAAAAAAAATAAAGACACAGAAGAGATAATAGCTTCTCAGATCACAGTGTGTGGTCTGGAATGCTGTGAGCGGTCACTTTATTGACAGCATCGGGAAGTCACATGAACTAGTTTCCGATCCAGCATGTCCTAATTGTGTGGATACTTCAACCTCTGGGCAAAAAGGGACGATGATGACACTTTGTCCCAGGGCTATGAAGATTGAATGATGATATATGTAAAGTACCTGACAGGTAATATGGCGGGTAAATATGGTTTCTCTACTTCCTGCTCCTCCCCCTCCTTTTTTTTTTTTTTGGTCGGATAAAAACTCTAACTAGGCATTCAGAGCATTCAGGCAAGGTCTGAAAGCAATCAGGAGAACCCTAGTAAATTGTCTGGGATTACTTGCAATGCCACCCAAACTTCTTTATGAAGTCTGAGTCTATGTCGCCACTTCAATTACCAAGTGCAGAGAAAAGTCGTAGGTGTTCAGTAGGAGCAAAGACTCTTAACCAGGGGGCTCTGAAGGGAAGCATGAAGGTGTTTGCAAAGTGCAGGGTGTGCAGGGATTAAGTTCAGAAGTCCTTCAGAGATAAGGGTTCCGTGTTGGTGGTGAGAAAGGAATCATCAGTTGAGCCAGAGTTTGGTTAGAAGCTCTTGCTAAGGGATGCCTTACGAGGATCAAGTTTTCCAAACTGGAGAGTTGATATATTGAGTTATTTTTTGAGTATTTGTTATCTGCTTTTCAGAAACATTTCTCTTTAAGCAAGCAACTGAGGGTTCATGAATGTGAACATTTCAATGATTACAACATAACTTTTTAAGAATTGTTAATTTAAAAAACATCTCAAAAAGAACACATAATCAGTGATGTTAGCTCTTAGATATACGAGTGTATGAAATGAGGCAAGTAAAATGAGAATCAGTTTAAAAAGGAAACTTTTCTCCGTGTTGTCAATTTGAGACCTAATGTGATCTGTCTATGGAGTGTGGTGAGGATGGACAGAATGTGGTCGTCAATCCACGGGATATTTTCAACTTCCAGGTCTTTCTTTCTTATAGTTCTCACTAAAGAGAACAAATTTGCAGTGACTGAGATTTTGAAAGCTACCTATGTTTCAAAGATCCATAGGCTTTAAATTATTGTCATTATTATACCACAAGAAATCCCATCTTTTTTCCACGCACAGGTTAGAAAATGATTGTGACATTTCCCACATCTCTTTCTTCCATGCTATCTGTATTTTGCGGTAATACTAATAACCCCATCTTCTATTCCAGTGTTTCAATGGTTTTTTTCACGCCCATCACCTCATTTTAAGCCAAGGCAATTTTAAAACTTTCCTTGTTATGTTGCAAGTTGCTGACTCTGGACTGATTTTGTGTGATGGGCAAGGAAGGACATCGAGAAGTGAGGTCCACACCTGTGACCAAATGATTAGGGAAGTAGAAGAGAGAAAATGCTAGTGATGTGTTCCTACAGTGTCTTCTCTTCCAAAGTATGGTTGTGACTGGGGGCAGCTGGGGAGAGGGGTGACGGAGGAACAGTATAAACACACCCATTGAGTTGTCACCTGTCGAGAGTGGGGGTTGGGGCTGTGAACAAGGACTGGTTTTTGATCACCTGTTATATGCCAGGTAAGTGCCAGTAGCTTAGCCACAATATGTAAAATACATATATTTTTCATTTGCTCAACAACTGTAAAAGATAGATATTGCTACTACCATTTCATAGATGAGGAGATAGGCTTGGAGAACTTTGGGTAAGTCACTAATATGTATTTAAAAAATAAATATTGTGTTGCTATGCATAGGGGATATTTATAGTAAAATTTCTATTGCCTTTGGTGTTGTATTGCCTTGGTCTTTATTAAAAATCCAGATGGAAGATCTGATTATGTCTCTAAAAATAAGAATGGCTCTTATACATGCAACATGGGCAAAGCCAAAATAAAAAAAGTTGTGGAGTAGCCCAGTGAGGGCCGTACCTGAGGATACTTTGTTCTAGAACCTGGATCTGGTGCTGGTCTCGTTGATTTTGTTTCTTCATCTCTTCCTGTTCTTTTCCGGTGCTGACTCCATCTAGAAGCCATTTCTCCCTTAAGGCTTTTTTCTGATATCAGGAAACATAAAGATGTTCTTATATCAGTCAGTAGTTTCCACAATCTCTGGCTGCTTTGAAATCTCATGAATTTTAATAGTGGACAGAGTAAAGAGAAATTATTTTTTCTCACTGTCTTGCCTGAATAAATCTGGTGTCTTCCTTCACTGCACCCTTTGTGACCCCCTTCCAAAGACAGTTTTATGTGTCTAAATCCCATTTTTCTTTTAAGTTCCAGTTCAGGTCCCTCCATCTCTGTGAAAATCTCTGGTCTCCCCCGCCCCATACCTTCCACAGCCCCATCCTCGCCCTCAGAGAACTCTCTTTCCTCAGAATCAGGCTGCACTGTGTATAGACACTCTGTCTTGCAGTTGTACAGGGACCTTATCATGTGATATCTATTATTTGTTTGGTTAATGTTGGTACATCTTGTGTCTTTGAAGTAAAATGTTCCTTGAAGCCATTTTTTTATTCATCTCAATGACAGTGTATGGCGAATGCTCCAAAAAATTTGGGGGGGGGGGATTATTTCAAATGGTGGGTGAAACAAGAAATTGCTATTGTATCTTAAACTAATTCAATGTTGGTCTTAAGTGGTGTGGTCAGCATTTATGACCTTGCCTATCCAATACCCGTCTTTCTTCTGAGAAGCTACCTGGTTCCAGCTACCTAAGCTTCACCTAAATGACTTGTTCCAATAACATGATGCAGAAATTCACTGATCTGTCTAAATACAGGTGAGTTAAATTTTTGTCAACTTTAACAAAACAAAATTTATGTTTTATTACATGGAAAAAAAGTCCCCTTGAATTTGCATGAAAGAATTACAATGCTGGACCTTGAACCTAAGAAGACTTAAAGCAAATGAGAAACATATAAATTTTGGAGGGAACTTAGCTAGCATCCCATCCATGTCTTACATAGGAACTGTTAGACACTATTTCCAAAGAGTTTGAGTTTTTTCTTTTCTTCCTGGAGAAAACTGTTCTCCCTATATAATCTACCTGTGTAAATTATTTGTTCAAAAATTACTTTTTTGGGATTCACTGTATCTAAAGTGGTGAGGAGAGAATAATGGGAACTTTGTATTTCCTGAGAATTCTTTCTCTGATGCATGATTAAAGTGAGAGTGAGTAAAGAGAACTTTTTTTAGAATGGTGCTGGGGTTAATACTACTAGCATATAAATCCTTTGAATTTTAAACAAAATTCAAATAATGTTGACTGTGCTAGGTAATTACCAGATGATGGCTATTTTAAGTAAGGCAATGGTTTTCAAACCAATTAGAAACATTACATTGATTACAAATATATATTATATGGAATTACACTTTGTAGGACTGATACAACCTGGATTGCTCTAGTTGAAGCAATGAGGGGGCTTGGCAGCCTATAGAAGCACAGAACACAGTTTGAAAACCACTAGATCAAGTAGGAACCTTGTCCTAGATCATTGTATTTGTGTTGGCCTTTTCAGAGTTTCAAGCAATTATGGGGTATGTGGACAACATACCCCATAAGAAAAGTTTGTAGCAAGGGAGTCTCTCTTTCAGTGTTATCTTAACCCTAAATTATAGCTCTTTGGCTGTTTGTAGAAATGCTCTCCCACAGACACAGTTAAATGTTATTAATCAAGGTCAAGATTTATCTTTGAGATCAAAGATGCCAAGAAAATCTTAGTATACTATCATTTTAAGAATTTACCTTAATTTTAATATATTTTTATTTGATGGAATGTGATGATAGCTAATGAGTAATAAAGAAGACAGATGACACCTATCCAAGTAAATTATAGTCCTTACAAACCACCTACGAGGACAGTTTCAGTAATTTATATCCATATCACTATAAGAAACATTTAGATGGGATGGTCTTATATTGCTGAGTTAGAGGGAGCAGAGAATAATTCTGGTGATGTGTTATGTGAACTTGGGCCTATGTAGTCTTATATAAGTGTTATATATATAGTCTGATATATAGTCTTATATAAGTGTTCTAAGTCTGGTTAGGAACAAGAATAATTTTAAGTTTAGCCTCATAAAACTTTGTCCATAACTCACAAATTGTCATTTACCTCTGGCGGAGAACTTTGCCAGAGGTAAAATGAAAAAATGAATTTGTGAATTAGCTCTTTGCCTCTGAATATAAAATACATAATTTTGATGTGCATTTAAATGATATGGTACAATCACGTAACAACTTAAACATAGTTATTTTGTTTTTATGTCATTGTTTAGACTTGTACTTTTGTCTATGAGGTTGATGAAAAATCTGTTCCACAACGACATTCATATTCAAAAGCCATATTAACTAAGTAAAAATATAAGGACATGCCAGTAATAGATCTTTGAGCAGTTTTTTTATGGAAAGTTTTTCTGTAAAAAACTTTGCATTTTATATAGCATTTAGAGTGGACTTGAAGAATAAATTAGTTTTGGGACACCTGGGAGGCTCAGTTCTGGTCATGATCCTGGAGTCCCGGGATCAAGTCCTGCATCAGGCTCCCTGCTTGGCAGAGAGTTTGCCTCTCCCTCTGACCCACTCCTCCATCCCCTTCTCATTCTCTCTCTCTCTCAAATAAATAAAATCTTGAAAAAAAAGTAAAAAAAAAAAAAAGAATAAATTAGTTTTTCATACCATGAATCAAATGGACTTCCAGAAAAGTTTTCTAAGTTGAGTGTAGTTTGTGTTTCTGGGTGGCAGACTGTGATCACGTTACTAGGTGAGGAGACCCATAGTGTACAAATCTCAGAAATGTTTGAAAGTTAGAACACTCCTCATGTCCCTGGAAATTCCCTTTCCGGCATGTCATTGGTATGATTGCCCAGTTCCAGAGCCAAAGAATATGAGTGAATTACTACTCTTATTTTGCAACGTATGTACTAATGACACAGAGCAGAGCTTTGTAAATGTTTGCGTTTGTGTTGTTTAAAGTGTGTCATCGAAGTGTAACAAAATAGTTGGCAATCAGGAAAGGGCTGAGGATAGTCAGTGGACCGGAGACAGATGGATGAAGAGGAACATCAAAGAATACCTGGTGACTACAGGGGCCGATAGAGCTTTCCTGACTTGGTGAGGGTATTGTAGAATCAATTTAAAAAAAATATTTCTGGGTTCTGGAAGGCACAGTTGGTTAAGCATCAGACTCTTGGTTTCGGCTCAGGTCGTGATCTCAGGGTCGTGAGATTGAGCCCCGTGGGGGGCCTCCATGCTCAGCAGGGAGTCTGCTTCAGACTCTCTCTCCCACTCTTCTCTCTCTTTCTCTCTCTCTCTCTCTCTCGAATAAATAAATAAATAAATAAATGGATCTTAAAAAAAAAAAACCTCTGCACATTTCCGAGCCCCATTTATAATGGTGCCTCGTTCCTGTTTGGTCCAGCTTACCATTTTCTGTAAAACATGATGCAAACAGCCACTCTTTCCTCTGTGTTCCCTTTGTAGTTTGTGCCTCCAATCAGCAGGACTCATCACGGTGTTTCTGTGTTATCTCAAGGTTCTGGGTCAGTTATTCATTGTAAAGACCTAGGTCAAACTTTATTATGTGTTCTTATTGTCCTCTTTAGTACCTGACATGTAATAAGTAATTAGTAATTTTTTTTTTACTCAAAGGCTCTCTATACACTCATACAAATCCTACCAGTCGGTTAAGACTCAGCTGAAATCCCACACCTTTAATAGTCTTGCTTTGACCACTTCAGATTAAAGAGTTACTCCCTTATATTCTTACTTAAATTAAAAAAAAAAAAATCTCTTAAAAAAATTTTTTTTTATTTATTTGAGAGAGAGAGAGTGAGAGAGCATGAGGGGAGGGTTAGAGGTAGAAGCAAACTCCCTGCCGAGCAGGGAGCCCGATGTGGGACTCGATCCCGGGACTCAGATCATGACCTGAGCCGAAGGCGGTTGCTTAACCAGCAGAGCCACCCAGGCACCCCCCGCCCCCGCCAAAAAACATCTCTTATCTTGTCCTAATTCTTTATTTAATCCTGGGTTCCCCACTAGGTTGCAGGCAGAAGGGCTACAGCTCTCCAGGACCACTGCTAGTCTCTGTGGTATTAATATGAAAATCAGAAAAAATTGCTGTTTCTCACCCCACCCCTTTGGCTCAGGGCACAGCTTGGGAAGATGTATGGCACCTTTGTGCAGAGAAAAAGAAATGCTATCCTTCAGCCAGAACCAGCTCTATGCCAGCGTGCCCAGTTCCAAGGGAGTGTAAGCAGGGATTTTAGCACCCCTTTCTCAGTATTTTTATGCCGTACACAATCTGCACAACAGTGTTCGGCAATCCAAAACATTATAAATATTCTGTTTGGATTGGATTAAACAATCTCCTGAAAGCAAACCTATATGGAAGATCATGTAGGACTTTTTTCTTTAAAATAAAGATTTTATTTATTTATTTATTTATTTGACAGAGAGAGAGAGAAGAGAGTGAGAGGGAACACAAGCAGGGGGAGTGTGAGAGGGAGAAGCAGGCTTCCCGCCGATGCACGGCTCAATCCCAGGACCCTGCCGAAGGCAGATGCTTAATGACTGAGCCACCCAGGTGCCCCTCATGTATGACTTTTTAGACTGACTTTGGCAAATATTGAAAAGAGGTGCCACCTCGGAAATGGAGTTTTCAGTGAGTCAGAGTCAGAGTACTTATGCCTAACTTGCCTCCTAGAATGAACTCGGGATATTTAACCCTTTCTCCTAGTGTGAGCTCTACCGTTGTTTGGCGACCCGCTCGACAAGGATAGCAATTGCTGAATGCCAGAGAGCTATCCATTGACTCAGAACCAGTCATTAGTTTATGGAGAGCCTCAAACTGTGGGTGTGTTTGTACTAGAGAGAGAGAGAGAGGGAGAGAGAGAGATGAGGGAGAGAGAGAACGAGCACTGGTTATGGTGTTAGAAACGGCTCAGCTCAACAATCACTGTGGACTTGCCTTTTGATTTGACTTTCACCAAAATAACTTGGTAAAGTTTGCTTTAATCTCACTGATCATTCTGGTTATGCACACAGCATTTCTTGGCTCTATCTATGCGTCATGTAAATTCAATGTGACCCACTGCAAGGATAGCAGGTTAACTATACTTTGAAATTAACCGTCAAACATTGGAAATGTCAATTTATATAGGGGCAAACAGGCAAACGGAATTTAGAGAACGGAGGCTAATTGGAATCTTGAACGATGTTTCTTTTCAGAGGAGGTCACTTGAACTATCAGAAAGCTAGGAGCAGCTGAAATAGGCATGTTTACCTAAGTGTGTAGACCCCATGAGTGTGCGACATTGTTTCACTGAGGGATTCATTAAATCTGTTGGTAGCAGCCTTGCCAGAGAGGTAGCTCCTTGCTTGGGTCTGTTCACAAGGACCTCCTGTTTGTCATTTGGTTGCATCCTGTGGCGAAGCTACATAATAAAATGTTGAAACCCAGTGTGCTTTAATTACAAAATGACCACACCCAAAGAATATGTAAAGTCTGATTTTAAAAATGGAGGTTTATTTCTGGTGATGATCTCATGGTTTGTCAAGACAAGACAAAGCAAAAGGAAACAAAACCCCCCAAACATACTCAAACAATATTGGATTCATGGCACTGAGCTTTTCAATACTAACATCCTTGACCAGGCCAGACAGTGTCTGTTGTGCACCCCCTGGGGGAAAGCTTGCCTTTCGTTTATTTCAAAAGGGACTTCCTAGCTGGATTGGTCCCTAGGGATCTTAAGCAAGATTGTGTTCAGGGGGCCAAATTATCAAGGCTAAATTCTCAAGGTTACCCAAGAAAATGAGGAAATTCAATAATAAAGGATAAAAGTAATAAAAACTTGTTTTCTACATGTTTACCAGAAGATATTAACCTCCTATGCAAATATTACTAGTTTCTCGGCCCTCCCCTACAGTTATTAGGGTGTTAGTAAAACTATGCTGAATTTTCTCCTTCCCAAAGCATCTTTACTATAGAGATTTTGAATGCCATTAGGATATTTGAATACAAAATCATTGAAATGAAATTAAAATCAGAAATTACCTTCAAATGCTGGTGCTTTAGTTTTTCTTCCTCTATTTTCAGACGCTTCTGTGAGATTTCTTCCTGTATTTTTCTTTTATCCTGAAATAAAAGGAGTTCCAGCGTAATCTATTTTTTCAATTTGCTTAAATATGTTTCCTTGGGGTTGTCGTCATTACCAAATGGCTGGCCAGTCGTACGCTCCTGGCATTGGTAGAAAGCTTCTTTGGAAACTCATATTTCAAAGGGAAGGGGGGCAAAATGAGACATTCAAAACATTTTGCTGATGGAAAACGATAGAAGGTGCTTTTTCAAAGAGAACTTGAAAATATTTCAATGTCTTTCCTTCCCCACTCTCCTCCCGTCCGCTTTAAAAAAATCTTCCCTATTAATCTAGCAAGATTGCGCTACTGAGTGATGCAATGGAAAAAGTGAATTTTAAGGAGGGAATTTTGAAATAAGCCTGAGGAAACCCTGTGAGGAGAAAGACTATTCCTGGCACAGGACTGAAGAAACTGCTGGGTAAAAGGTCTGCTTATGTAGGAAAACAGGATAGCTAGCCTACAGAACGTTTGAAAACTAGGAAGCTAGAAGGTGGGAGTGTTTCCTCCTTGTATAACTCGCTATGTGAAGATAGAGAAAAAAGGGTTCCGATAATGCTTGTTAACAGTAAGAGAGCTTTTAGCTCCAGTTTAAAAAAAAAATTCATGGGATGATGGAGTTTCTTTCACCAAGTTTAAATTGCATTACCTCAAAAAACCCAGGAAGCATAACTGTTAATGCCCAGTGGTTGTACTTTTTAGAAAATACAGCATGTACTGTACTACTATGTAGTACAGGAAGCCTAACTGTTAATGCCCAGTGGTTGTACTTTTTAGAAAATACAGCATGTACTTTACTACTGTGTAGCCTGGGTTTGATTTCTGGCTCTGCCATTTACTAAACCTGTGTTCTTGGACAAAATTCTTAAGTTTTCTGTGCCTCAATTACCTCATCTGAAATAATGGGGATAATAAGGGAATCAAGCTCATAAGATACGAGCGTTAAATATACGTCAAATTTCCTAGGATGGTGTTTGACGCATAACACTCTGTAAGTATTTGTTTAATAAAGTTAAGGAAATAAGGCATAATCTGTTAATCACAGAAAGTAGCACACTAATTCTGATAATGCTTCCATAAGCCTGAAATATCTTAGAGAGTGTCCCTCTCTGGAATTTTCTGAGGCATTTTACAAGCTATGCAAAAAGGCTCTTATTTCCTTATTTTTTGACCAGAGGTGACATTATCCTCCGTCTTTTTTATAAGAGGGGATTTTGAATCAGCTTTCAAAATTGAAAACTCTCAAAGGATAAAAATTTGTTGCCAGTGAAGACAACTGAAAGAATGTGAAGCAGGCTCAGAAGGTAATTTGGAAGGAAGAGTTCCAAAAATGCTTGGCAACATTGTTGAAATAAGTGCAAGCCTTCCTGATGTGACTCCTTTGAAGATAAAAACTCTTTTTTGATGTTTAAGTTCAGGTACATTTGTCGAAGAAAAACAACATGTTACTCTCCAACTTGATGTCATGTTTTTCTTTGTGTGTTAGAAGAATATATGACTTCATCAGTAACCTACTTTGTAAATTTTATAAGCAGTTATTTTGAAAAAAAAAAAATCAGCTAGGCAACAAGGAACAAACTGAGGGTTTTGGAGGGGAGGGGAGGGAGGTGTGGGGTGTGCCAACATGGTGGGTATTAAGGAGGGCACATATTGCGTGGAGCACTGGGTGTGGTGCATAAACAATGATTTTTGGAACACTGAAAAGAAATTAAAAAGAATAAATAAAAATTAAAAAAAATTAGCTAGGCAACAAATGTGGTCTTTAGTATTACTTGTTTAGGTCAGATCTGGTCATTAGGAACAAAAACTCTCTTTGAGAATTGACCTGTGAGTCAATTCTCCATTCTATCTAGAGGTTGTAAATTGAGCAGCTATTAGTAATATTTTAAATATATTAGGCCAAACATTTTGGTAAGTATTTTACAGGCACTATTTCACTGAACATCATAATAACAAAGGTATTGCGTTAATTTTCATCTTAGGAGAAGAAGTGTAAGTTTAACTAACTGAGTAACTAATTAGTCTGAGATCTCACAACTAGTAAGTGGCTAACCTAGGGTTTGATTCCAGGCAATTTGAGTTTAGCCTCCACACTCTTAGCCAACTCACCACACCATTTTCCCTAGTGAGAAATCAGTCCCACTTCTTAAAATTTCCCTCACTGTCCTGTCTATCATGAAGAACTGTGGCCAGTTCTGGCTGGCAACAGGAGTGGGGTCTCTCATTAGAAGGGAGTCCATTTTTCATTCCATATTTAGTGTTGGTGTCTAATCATCTCCCTTACGCCACAGGTAGCCCATAGAGAAGAGTGCCTTAAGTATAAGAGATGATGTTGAACCTAGCAAGGCTTCCCCACCCCTTTCAATAACCAGTTTGGGCTGGTTTCATCTTGGGTTGGTAATAAGGGAAGGAAAGCTGTGTGGGTAGAGGCAGGGCATCTGAAGTGTTTTGGCAACACAAGGCTTATAGAGGGTTGCTAAGGAATACCAGTGTTTTTTCTCTCAGAGGTAACATGATGCCTCCCTTATGTCAGTCTAGGTAATTAAGAAGATAATTTATAATGTTATAGGTATGATTCTCTTTTAAGATAGAAGTGCATTTTCCTCATAAAATATTCAATAGCAGATTATTATCCTTTTGCCAAATTTCATAGGGGCTTATAAGAATTACTGAAAAATAAGGTGGCAGTAATTTAATTTTATTAAGACAAAATAAATAAGTCAACCTTAAGTTACATATCTAGCTCTATTGCTAGTATACCAAAAGTTACCATAGCCTGCTAATTCCTTCCAAAATTATCATGAAACAAATAGATGTGGGATGCCATCTGCTTCCCAAAATTACCCCAGGAGCTTGAGCATGTCTATAGACATCCGTTATAACCTGGCACATCATATATTTATTAATGTTAACTTTTATGAATAACTTGCATTGATGCTTACTTTTTAAATGTTCAACTAAGGAAGACTTCTATTTAATGAACAGTTGCGTAGATAGATTTTTAGCTGTCTGACTTAGAATATTTTAGCAGTTGACACCCACAAATTCCAATTCCGTATAAGCCTACCTCTTGATTATGTTGAAAATTAGTTTATCTTGCGCAACTAGAAAGCTATTGTGAACACCCATAATCCAGTATTATTGCAATCATGTACTTGATAAAAATAAGCACCGTACTTAGGAGTGTGACTATTTTAGAGATATTATAGGTTAACAAGGAGCTAATATTCCAGAATCCCTGAATCTGTAAAGAGGACAAGACTGATCCTAAGTTATTTAATGATTAATTTATCCAATACTGGGGTACTTATGTACAAACACTCTGTTCAGGGTCACCTTTGAAGTTGTGCAGTATTTAAAATTTTTTCAGAAGTAGATACTTTTGGGGCTCCTGGATGGCTCAGTCATTAAGCATTTGCCTTCTGCTCAGGTCATGATCCCAGGATAGAGCCCCACATCAGGCTCCCTGGTTGCCAGGAAGCCCGCTTCCCCCTCTCCCACTCCCCTTGCTTGTGTTCCCTCTCTTGCTGTCTCTCTCTGTCAAGTAAATAACTAAAATCTTAAAAAAAAAGTAGATTCTTTCATCAAGAAACTTACACTCTTTTTTTTTTTAAAAAGATTATTTGTTTATTTATTTGACAGAGAAATCACAAGTAGGCAGAAGTAGGCAGAGAGGCAGCAGAAAGAGAGGGAGAAGCAGTCTTCCTGCTGAGCAGAGTCTGATGTGGGGCTCGATCCCAGGACCCTGGGACCATGACCCGAGCCTAAGGCAAAGGCTTAACCCACTGAACCACCCAGGTGCCCCCAAACTTACATTCTTATACAAAAAGAAAATCACTCATCCAAGTAACTATATAATTTAAGAAAAAAGGTAAGAAATTTCTTTCCTGGGGCACCTGGGTGGCTCAGTGGGTTAAAGCCTCTGCCTTTGGCTCGGGTCATGGTCTCAGGGTCCTGGGATCGAGCCCCGCATTGGGCTCTCTGCTCAGTGGGGAGCCTGCTTCCTCCTCTCTCCCTGCCTGCCTCTCTGACGACTTGTAATCTCTGTCTATCAAATAAATAAATTTAAAAAAATCTTTAAAGAAATGTCTTTCCTGAGACACAAGAGAAGGCTCTATGAGAGTTGAGGGGAGATAGAGAGCAGTTGTTTCTAGATGATGTGGTTGGAAGAGGCTCTAATGTAGCATTTGTGAAGAGTATGTTGGATGGCTGCTGGGGAGCAGGTGAGTGGGGGAGAAAGGGCACTCAAGTCAAGGGCTCAATGTGAGCAAAGGCTTGGAGGTAGAAAATTGGTACATTCTCTAGAACAGCAATTCTGGAATCTAAGTTGCCATATGGGTAGTGGGAAATAAAATAGGGATAAGAGGGAGTGCCTGGGTGGCTCAGCTGGTTGAACCACTGCCTTTGGCTCGGGTCGAGGTCCCGGAGTCCTGGGATTGAGTCCCACGTGGGGCTTCCTCTGCTTTGTGGGGAGCCTGCTTCTCCTTCTCCCTCAGCCTTTCCCCCTGCTTGTGCTCTCTCTCTCTCTGTCAAATAAATAAATAAAATCTTTAAAAAAAAATAGGGATACGAGGATGAAGAGAAGTCCTTAATAGAAAATATTCAATGGTAGGACAAGAGGTTTGGAATTTACTTATGTACTGATAGAGAGCAATGAAAAGTGTTCAGAGGGAGAGGATTCATAGAGTTAAAACCATGTTTTAAGAAGTTTAATCTTGTGTAATTGGGTAGTAGATGTTGAAGGAGGACCGTGCAAATGGGGATCATCAGTTAGGCCAGGACAACTTGAGCAAGGGATAGGAGAACATATGTCTGTCAGAGACCAAGGAGTTAAAGTTGGTTGGACTTGGCAACTGGTGACATATGGATGCAGGAAAGGAAGGGGTCAAATGTGAGTAAAAGTCTTTTATGCTTAGGTAGGGCAGAACTGTCAACAGATGCAAGATATTCAGGAGAAGGAAGAGGGGTTGGTAGGGGAGATGATGGATTCACACCAAGTTCAAGGTGTCTTTGGGACAGCCAGATAGAGTTATCTGGGGGGCCGTTGAAACATTGGTTGGAGAGAGATGTGGGGGTCAAAGATAGAGATGTTAGTGTTTCAGAAGGGATAGCTGAAGTCAGAAGATGGTCAGAGCACGACTGGAGACATATTTATGAAAAGAGAGGAGGGCTAAATACAGATCCTTCAGGAAGCGCCTACATTGAAGGGGTAGAAGAGGAAGGGAATCCATATGGAATTTTATTTCGAAGTCAATCAGAAATTATAATAGAACTTGACAAATTAGGCTAATTCAATTAGTCATTTCAGATTTGAATGAATGAATGAATGAATGAATGAATCTAGCAGATTCATTCTGCTAGAAGCTGAGTATCTTATAATTTCAATGTGCAGATAATGGTAACATGAAAATAAAGGGATGTGCTAACACAACATTCCCAGAAAAGAATCCTGAGCATAGTTAGAGGTTCACTAGAGTGCACTGAAACTTTGATTTCTAAAAGTCTTGAAAATTTCCTAAAAAATTCTTGAAAAAGGGACAAACATTTCAAAAGGGAAGGTAGACCATGAAGCCTGGGCAGTTTACAAGTGGAAACATGGCTACACAATTACAAATGATCTTGGGTAAGAAGAAAATAGAGTTGCTATAAAACAAAACCAAATAGTTTGGAATCAAGGAGAGCTCTCCAATGAGTTCATGAAACCAAGAATGAAGATTAGCCAGTGGTACCTACTTGTAATAGTATAAATAAATGTAAAAAAAAAAAAAAAAACCTCACGTGATGTGCAGATGAGAATCATGTGAAAAACATTGAGAGCACACAAAGCACAAGTGTATAAATGATTATGTATACTTAAGTCATATTGAGAGCAAAAAGGTAAAGGCAATCATTGGACAATCGCTGAGATACATAGTATAATAGCAACATGACGAAAATAGAACTATTCCGTTTCTATTTTGCTTCCACGTTTTTAATTAAGGAGAATAATTCTAACCCTGAAGAGGGTAGAGCAAATAAGCTTAAAGGAAAACTGAAGCATAAGAAGAAATAGAACACTGAAGACAGAGCTGTCCAGACTCTGATGGGGTTCATTTCAGAGAGTAGAAAATTTATAGACATGACAGAAAATTATTAGTATTATTTTTGTTATTTTTAAAGAGAGATTAAGCAGGGGTTGGGGGGCAGAGGAAGGGCCAGTGAGAATTTTAAACACGTTCCACGCCCAGCACAGAGCCCAGTGTGGGGCTTGATCTCATGACCCTGTAAACATGACCTGACCTGAAATCAAAAGTCTGATACTCAGCAGACTGAGCCACCCAGGTGCCCCAACATAACAGAAAATTACTGTCAAATAACCTTGGAATCTTGGGAGAAGAGGTCTCAAAGACTGAAAGTAGCAAATGTCCTAATTTTTGGAAGAGGGACAATGGGGGAATTATGAATATTTAAAGATTCGTGAACTTACTGGTTAATCCCTGGCAAAGTCATGGAATGAATTATTAAACAATGCTGTATTTAGACAAGCAATGTCTAAGAGATAACATTTGATTATTAAAAATGAAGCATTTAAAACTTTCTTTTGCTTAATTTTTCTAGATGGGCCGATGATGATTATGGTGGTTACAACAATAACTAACATTTACAGATATCTTTTTATGAGTCAGGAGCTACTTAAAGCTCTTCAATGAATCAATTTATTTTATCTTCCCCAAATGTTTTGAAGTAGGAACCATGTTTATCCCCAGTAGGTAGGTGAAGAAATTGATAAATGATATCTAGAGTACGGAAATTCAATACCTTGGTTTTAGCAGGGCTTTGGACAAAGTTTCTTATTTTATTCTTCCAGAAATTTGTGTAAATTCAAACAAAAAAATATAGTTGAAAGTGATTATATTAACATTAAAAAAACCCCAATGCCTCTAAGAAGAGAGAACACTAAAATTAAATCCAATAAACCAACAAACATAAATGTATTGAGGTAACTTTCTGACTCAGAATTTTGAGGGTGAAGTAGGGGGTGCTGGAAGATTTATTGTTAGAAACTGCTCCCGGTCGGCTAGTTTTAGGAATCAGTGAAATAAAAGAGGACCAAATCAAGATTTTGAAATATCTTGTCTATTAGGGATGTTGGACCTAAATTAATGATTAATTTTATTCTTAACAAATGTAAGCTATGGAACTTTGTACAATATGTTAATTGTAGAAGATTAAAAAAATCCAGACAACTTTAAAGAAAAATATAAGAATCCCTTGTACTCCCACGGCTTTAGAACTAACTGCTGTCCACATTTTGATGCATTTTATTCCATTCTTTCTTCAGGATACCCAAACCACAGATGTGCACCCTTACATACACATACGTGCAAACCACGTGAGGGGGCCCATACACAGTTTGTGTTCCATTTTTTGTACTTAATATTGTGTCATGAGTGTCTCTCATGTTACTACATTTTACTAATAAAAATATTAAATTTTATTTAGAATACCATTATTTGCTCAGTCTCTCTCTTTTTTTTTTTAGTGGATTATGTATTTTATTTTTCTTTCTTCTTTACATCATCTTTTTTTTTTAAATTTCTTTTCAGCATAACAGTATTCATTGTTTTTGCACCACACCCAGTGCTCCATGCAATCCGTGCCCTCTCTAATACCCACCACCTAGTTCCCCCAACCTCCCACCCCCGCCCCTTCAAAACCCTCAGATTGTTTTTCAGAGTCCATAGTCTCTCATGGTTCACCTCAGTCTCTCTCTTTTTTCTGCCCCTTAGGCTGCTTTGTATCTTTTGTTATAATGAGTAGTTATGTGATGAAGTTCCTTGTATGTAAATTTTGAACCACTTTTCTCTGAATATTTCCTCAAGATAGATCCCTAGAAGTTAGTTACCTAGGTATAGGGATGTTTTAAAAATTCTTAATACAGATTGTTAAAAAGACTTCAATGAAAAATAGTTTTAACTTATATTTCACCTCACCCTTACTAATTACGAATATTGCAAGTAAAAGTTCTTTTAGCAGTTTGCATAGGTCAAATAGTATCTCATTTTGATGTCTTAATGAGATTTCTGAGATTGGTGTGGGGAAATATTCATAATTTTATTGGCTATCTGTATCAATTATTTTTTAAATGCCTGTTTGTGATGTCTACCCTTTTTTCTGTAAAACCTATTAATTATTTACTTATCAATGGGTAAGAACTCTTTGAATTAAGGATAATAACCTTTTGTTTGTCATTTTAGTTGCAAGTAATTTTTTAAATTGCATTTAAATTTTACTTCTGGGTTATTAGAAGTATTAAAAGTTCAGTTGCCTGGGTAGCTCAGTCGGTTAAGTGTCTGCTTTGGGCTAAGGTCCTGATCCCAGAGCCCTGGGATCTAGTGCCATATCAGGCTCCCTGCTGGGCAAGGAGTATGCTTCTCCCTCTGCCTGCACTCCCCCTGCTTGTGTGTGTGCTTTCTCTCTGGCAAAAAAGTAAATAAAATCTTAAAAAAAAAGTGCTGAAAATGTTACTCTATTATCTTGATGTCTTTAATATCTTTATTGTCTGAGATACAGTAATTATCCATCTATATTTTCCTCCAGTTTCCTAAAGAATTTTTTTTAAAAGCCTCTTGCATCTAGCTGAATTATTTTGAATTATTTTGATTTATGGTAACTGCCAAGGACCTAATATTCTTTTTTCCAAATTTTTGGCTGATCTATAGCTCTATCAAAGGATTCTTTCCTATTGATTTACTTTTAAAAAAAAGTGTTAATTTTTATCATTTACTAATTTGGTATGTATATTAGGGTCTGGTTCCAGGTTACCTGCATAGTTGGGTTTGGTATTAATAGTACATAATTTAGATAATGTGTTGATGAGACAAATTAACATTTTATTGGTCAAGTTTTTGAGCTTTATTGCTTTTGTCTAAAATGTCTTAATTAGTAGCAATAGTTTTTTGGTTTTTTCCACTTGGGCTTGGAGTGATTTTTAAAAATTCCTATAGAAATAAAATTGAAAACCCAAACAATACTCTATCCACCTTACTCTCCATCAAAAAAAAAAAAGCCAGAAAACCATGTATTCTGGTAGAATTTTAAAAGTTACTCCTAACAGTAACTATCATTATCCAGAGATAATCAGAGATCAATACTCTTATATATGATTTATATCTGTGTGATATATTATAGCTCACATAAAATTGGAAGTGTATTTTACATATTTAGTAATCTGAACTTTTTAAATAAATCATGAACACAATGATATGTCATGTCATTAAATAGTATTCTAAATTATTTTTAATGGCTTCATATTATTCCATTATATGTAATATACACATATATATTATAGTATATATGTATACACACATACATATATGCATTCTATTTACTCAGCTAAATTCCCATTTTAGACATTGAGTTTGCTTCTACTTTTGTAATATAAGAAATGACTTTGCTATGTCGTGAGCACCTTAGGACTCCATCTGTGAGTGCATCTCTTATTTTTCTTTAGTATAAGATCCTTGTTAATAAAATTCTAGGTCAGAGGATAAATTAATTTTGACTTTTCTTCTACCAGTTGCCAAACTGTCTTGTTTAGTAATTTCATGCTGCCACCAGCAGTGAACAAGAATGCCTCCTTTGGGGTGCCTGCGTGGCTCAGTGGGTTAAGCTTCTGCCTTCGGCTCAGGTCGTGGTCTTAGGGTCCTGGGATCGAGCCCTGCATTGGGCTCTCTGCTTAGTGGGGAGTCTGCTTCTCCCTCACTCTCTGCCTGCCTCTCTGTCTACTTGTGATCTCTCTCTCTGTCAAATAAATATAGTCTTATATAAAAAAGAATGCTTCCTTTGAGGATTTTGATTGGAATTGCATTAAACATAAAATAAATTTGGAAAAATATGACGGATTTTTGGTATTTGAGCTTCACCTTAGGGAATGGTGTGCCTCCCCAAACACATATTGTTTAATAGTTTTATTATATAAATTCTGCACATTTCCTTGTCATAGTGGGTATAAGAGTATAAAAGTTTTTTTGTATAAATCTTACACATTCCTTAAGTAAGATTCTTTTCAGCTTTTAATGGTTGTTTTTTAATTTTATAGCTATTAGGAATGAGATATTTTTGTATTTCATTTTCTGACGAATAATTGTTTTTCAGGAAGTTACTGATTTTTGTGTATTCATTGTGTATCTGGCTACTGGCTTTTAAGTTAATGGTTATTCTTAACTTTACAGACACTGAAGCTAAGGACTAGAGTGTATTAATTTCCCCAAATGGTATGGTTGGTCCAGTGTTGAAACTGGTATTGAATCTAAATTTCTATAACTCCAAAGATGATGATTTTTTTGAAAGATTTTACTTATTTATTTGACAGAAAAGTAGAGAGATCCCAAGTAGGCAGAGAGGGAGGCAGACAGAGAGAGAGAGAGGGAAGCAGGCTCCCTGCTGAGCAGAGAGCCCAATATGGGACTTGATCCCAGGACCCTGAGATCATGACCTGAGCCGAAGGCAGAGTCTTAATCCATGAGCCACCCAGGAGCCCCAGATGATGCTCTTTATACCACACCTTTTCTCAAACCTGTCATTAGAAATATAGCTCCCCAAACAAGATGGTATAGCACTAAGCACTCTGTACAGGTCAGTGTTTTGAGTACCCAATTTTAAGGCTGACACTGACATTTCAGAGTGTCTAGAATGAGCCTGTGATATGAGCAATGATCGAAATCAAGAAAATGAAGCCCTATGGCTTCAGTGACTGGAGCCATGGTGAGTGGGTGAGTGGGATTTTAAGGAAACGAGATTCTGAACTTAACACAGAGGGCTGTTCTCAAATGGGAGAGGGTATTGGGTGAGGTATGGACACACTTTTGGAAGCATTTAAGGAGAAGCTGGGTGAGCATCTTTGGAGCATAGCATCGTGAAGATGGGGATATGGACCTTCTCTAAGTTTTCTTCAGCTAGAGCAGGAAATCTCTATGTTTTCTCCTGGCTCTATGATTATTTCTGCATCCTAGTTCTGAAACACCCTCATTCTGAAGTTATCCACGGGCATTGGATGTGGTTATCACTACATCTTATGAGGTGAATGAAAAAGCACGCATTTTCTAAACCTTATTTTATTCAGTAACTTTAGACTTCTTTCCTAGCCAGAGAACAAACTCTGACACATCTCGAAATGAAACTCAGTTGGGCTACTCATTTATTCCTTTGTCCTTTCCTGTTTGTTCTAACGAATAGTGACAAAACAAACAAGGATAAAGAACAAACACAAGGTAAACCCCCCAAAACTCAAGGGTGATGGTGAACTTTGTTGTTGGCTTTAGTGAAAAAAATATTTTCAGCTTGATGGCCTTCATTCATTTACTCATTCACAAGGTGTGTGTGTGTGTGTGTGTGTGTGTGTGTGTGTTCCAGCTAGTGCTGAGCTCAGTGCTGGGGAGCTGTGTGAGATGCAGTGATGTCCCTGCCTTAGCAAATCTCGGCTGGAGGGAAGAGACCTTGTGTAATGGAAGTGAGATGGGAAGGTCACAGTCTCGGAGTATGGGATGCTCTGGGACATGGTGCCAGCCCAGCCCTGTCGAAGCAATTACAAATGCTTCTGAAATGGCATCACTTTCTCTTTTCGCACCTCTACTCCCCTGTGGACTGTGGAAAGCAGAGGAGACTCTAAGGGCTGAAGGACTGGTTTGGGTTAGAAAATGCGGTTAAGTGAAGCAGAACCTCTACAGATTCTTCTCTCTCTTCCACTTCAAACTCTATTAAGAGTGAACCACAGAGGAAGTTCTAAATGGGGTGAGGTTTGTGGTTTTGAGGTTTCTTAGAATTTTATTGTGATGTTGCGGCCAGAGAGTGTGACAAGCAGAAGAATTGACCCAACTTGTGCTATTTAACGAATCCCTTAGCTTTTCATGGTGTTAGGTTTTCCACCTACAAAATGGGAACGATGACATCTGCTATCACAAATACTCATAGGATATTTGGACAAATGAGATACAGATGTGAAAGTTTTATATATATATAGAATATATATATTTTAAGGTCTAGGTGCTATGTGACAATAGGTGCTGTTATTATCATTATTAATCTTGTAATTCTTTCACTTAAGAAATGTCCTTTATGTTTTAGATCTGTGAGCCTAGGTGGATTTTGAGTAACAGTGGTAGCTCATTTGAATACGTTATACCTCTATGTCAATCACAGACACAGTTACACATGGAAAACATGGTGCTTCGGACAGGAACCAGTTTTGAGTTCTTTTCAGAGCTTCAGAGAATTATCTGGTTCCATGTCTCTAAGGGCTTGACTGAGTCCTCTCAGTCGCTGGGGGTTTTATGGAAAAAAAAAAATTAAAAAACGTAAAAAAAAAACCCCGTAAAAAACATTAAAAAAAAAAGTTTGGATCTCACTCAAACTGCTCCTATGGTCCCTTAGGAAAGCAGACATCCCACAGGCTTCTTGTTGAGGGGACTTGTGGAGGCAATGAATTTTAAGGGAGTCTCTTCCCCAAATGACATCATTGTCACCGACATAAGTTAAAAGATTTATATTTTATTTTTAGAGAAGCTAGGCCATTTGAGACGGGGGATGAGGGAGTGGAAGCCCCGTTTGAGTTTTAGCCAGAGCCCTGCGACCCTTGTTTATACTCTAGTTAGACTTCAGAGCTCAGACTCTGATTTACTTCAGTCCGAGTTTTGTAAAGAAGCAGCTTTTGTTTTTTAACCATCCAGTACTATGCAGAAGGTTCCTGGGGATCCTTGTTCGGAGAAGTCTTGGCAAAGCAGCATTATCATTCTGTAGCACGCTGGAAAAACCTCACCCTGTTATCAAAAAGCAGTTTCCTTAATAACTATCGAAATTATTATACCTCGTCACATGCCCTCCTTTGTGGGTGGGCTATTATGTTTGGCAAAGAAATGTGGTACAGCACATTTTGTTTGAAGCAACCTTTCCCTCTCTGGAAGAAACATGCAATCTCAGTATGGCTCTGTGGAAAATTGGGCTGAGGCTTGATTGTTCTAATTCTCACACTGGACTTCTTTACTGAAGAGATTCCTGCGTCTCCATGTACCATTGATATGGGCTGTCTTTAGATGCCCAAGACAAATGAGAAGACCTTCCTGTAACTTTGTCTTAACCACGAGGTACTTCGGAACAACGGTGCCTCTTGCGTTCTTTTAGCCATTATGATTTTAAGAAGTCCTTAGAACTCTAAATGAGGCAATGATCCAAACACACGTAAGGGTTTATCTTCAGGAAAGAGCCAGGAGGCTTGCTCTCCTTTTTACTTTCCTATCTGACAGGCAGAATGAATGGGGGAGAAATATATATGGCGGGCCCAGGAAGTAGAATTAGGGCTGGTTTCTGGGGTAACTTGGCACCATGCTGAGAAGGGCCCAGCACTTCATTTAACGCTGTGCTGTTGCCATGTTGATATTTTGAGTGCTTTTTGAACAAGGGTCCCCACATTTTCCTTGTGTGCTGGCCCCATAAATCATGTAGCAGGTCCTGCTTTGAGGCCATCAGCTGTCTTATTAAACACTAGAAGATCCCAGATATCGACAAAAAAGGAATGGGATGAAGTGTGGTGTCTGGTGACAGGCTATGCATGCTAATGAATTAACTAGAACCTGTGTGTGTGTGTTCTTGTTTTAATGTTGGTCTTTGTATTGGGTGGATTTCTGTTTTATGCAAGGAAATTTCTACCACCCAAGTTCCCACGTTTACAAGTCTAGAAAAAATTCCTTAGAAGTGGAAAGAAATAGGGAGTGGATCTGGGGAAATGTGAGAGCTCCTTATTATTTTGCGTCACGAGCGGCTTTGGCCGGCAAATCTGGCTCCGTTGCTCAAATTCCAGCGTCAGGACTTTATATGGCTCCCTTCCAAATGGAGTCAGTTCTAGGCAGGTGCTTGTTGTTGTGATTAGTTCTGTTGTCTAAATTGTGACAGAGCTCACCTCCTCCACATCTATGCTTACATGTCACCCCTCTGTGAGGCCCGTCCTGTCAACGTCGCTGTGATCCACAGCCCACTCCCTACTCCTGGTAGTAGTATTTCCCTTCCTTTCCTTTAAATACATAAGGCCTGGCTCATAGTAGGTGCTCGATCACCATTAATTGAATAAAGGAATGAGGAGACGGGTTGATAGCACACATTCCTAACAATTACAGATAAACCTTGATGAGAATTAAAACGTTCGCTTTATTCTTATCTCTTCACTCCCCAGCTGGGTCTGTTCTCGGAAAAATCGATTCTCGTTCTCAGAATTCTTCCGGGGTCAGCCTCCAAACTGCTATTTTTATGATCTCTAGCCAGTTTAAGGTCTAGGAGTCTTCCAATGTGAGTGTCCCCATGTTATTTAGGAACTGTATTTTCTAAGGTCATGGTAGGAATGGAGATAAGCTAAAGCGTTCCTTGCAGAGTAGGATGTCGAGAACATATGGAATGTTACTACTCCTAAGGGAGGGGATCTCTCTTTTTCTGGAAGGAATTGGTCTAGGTCTTTCACTGGCTTTACTGTGGGCCAAGTTTCCTGCCAGAGAGGAGTTCTGTTGGGATAACTGTCCTTCATCTCACTCTTCCTGAGGATGCTGGAAATATCAGCGTCATCTATCCCAGTGATATTAAAAGTGAAATTCAAATTACTAGTCTACTTCAATAGCTCTTCTTTTGTATAAAAACTGGCTATTTGTTAAAATATGTACTAACTTGAAAAAAGCCTTAAGAAACTTTTCATCTAATCACTTTGAAGCAGTCCTGTTTTTGAGTTACAGCTGAAAACTGAACTCTTTGGCTAAGAGATACTTTGATGATTAATTCAGTGAAGGAAGGGTTGGTACATGGACAAAGTAATGAAGGAAGAACGTGAGAGTACATGTATAAAATAGAATCCATATTTGACATACCCAGTCTGATATACTGGTTTTTAAACAATTGTTTCTGTGTACTTTCCATAATTTTTTCTTTATTCTCTTTGAGTTTTTGAGAAGACTTCTGACAATCTAAAATTCAGTTTACTGATAGAAGTGAAGGACACAATTACAGTATTAGTTTTCAATCTGAGAACCTAACTGCCACATTCCACCTACTTACTGTGCTTTATCTATTTATTTATTTATTTTTTAGAGGAATAAGAGGACGGGCGGGCACTTGGTTCTGTCAAGTTCTAGGCATAGACATTTGTGTTTTTCAACTCCTTGCAGTGGAAATAATGACTGTTTGGACACTCAAAACCAGGTGGAATAATTGTACAGTAAAGAGCATCTCGTTTCACAGTGAGGAAATGGAGGAACAAGTTTTAATATAAAAATCAAATAGAGGGGCACCTGGGTGGCTCAGTGGGTTAAGCCTCTGCCTTTGGCTCAGGTCATGATCCCAGGGTCCTGGGATCGAGCTCCCCATTGGGCTCTCTGCTCAGCGGGAAGCCTGCTTCCTCCTCTCTCTCTCTCTGCCTGCCTCTCTGCCTACTGCCTACTTGTGATCTCTCTCTGTCAAATAAATAAATAAAATCTTTAAAAAAAAAATCAAATAGATCTGAGAATGTAAAAAGGTTTTTTTTTCCCCCCGTTCCCTAAGAAAGTCTATGAATTGCTGTGTTTGCGTACATTGGAAAAGTCTTATGATTTTGTTTCTTAAGCATACACATATTGCTTCAGTGAAAGGAAATAGGAAGAAAACAGTTAAAATGAGAAGACTGTGTCTGAGTTTTAGTTTAGGTCAGAGATTTCGAAAATTTTAAGTACTTTCTAAAGTGAAACAGTCCCAGCGAATTTTCTGGATACTGTATGTTTTCATTTTCCCAGGGGAGATGGGGCAGTGCTGAGGTGGCTTCCTGGTAAAACAAGGGTGGGGAAAGCTGGCATGTCCCGGGGTGTCTAGCAGGAGGTGGATGTGTTGTTTCCATGGACACACCACTGCTCTATTTTCCCCTCTAGGTTGTGACAAATGGGACTGAGTTTTGCCTGGTGAGGTGAAGGCTAGTATGAATTTATTCCCCAAAACTTTTTTTTCCAATCGCCCCCCGCAACCTCCGTAACCTTCATATAAACAATTTACGTCCAAGGTAGAATTACTTTGTGATCTTACTTTGGAGATTTGCTTAATTCCTTCTAATGGAATAGTTCAGGCTAATGGAACAATTCAAAGTGTAGGTGTGTGTGTATGTGTGTGTGTGTGTGTGTGTATGCGTGTGTGTTAATCATCAGAAAAAGTACACACCAGTATACTCAGGAACCTACTTACTCTCTTGCCTGCTTGGAAGGCGTGATGCCTCTTGTTCTACCTCTATTTTCATTTGGAACCCTCAGTGTAAATTCCTGGTTTTCCTGAATAACTGGAGGCAGTCATAACTTCAGACCACGTGCTGTTTCAGTGGGAGTTAAAAGGTGCTCTGGAGGGAATGTGGGCTTCAATAAGGCTGTGCTATAGTTCCAGAAGGAAAGTGGGGAACAACGGGCTTGTGTATTTCGCCAGCTACATGATATAGTTTAGTAATTTGGGAGGTAGAAGCAAAGGCTGAGCTGGTGCCCACACAACTCACACAGTGTAATAAAGTAACCTTTAGACAACAGCTGTAATGCAAAAAGCCCATGCCAAAAACAACAGAGCAGGGCCCAGTTCCTGTCCCTTAAAGCCTGACAGCTGAAACGGTGGCTGACTTTAAAGACACACACAAAAAAGAACAAAACAAAACAAACAATAGTTCCAAAGCAAAGTTTTCTGAAGAAAGGGAAATGTACTAATTAGAAGCTAGACATTTCAAAAGCATTGTCTTATGGAAAAGCGCCAACCTTATTGGTGGACGTCTGGACTTCTGGTTCCTTACTATTGGCTGAGAAAATGCTTCAACTTCTTGAATCATTTTTGGGTGACACTAAGACATTGTATCCATTTAATAAAAATGCTAAATTTGGATTAGCCTTATTATTTATGCTCTGGGAACTGGAAGAGCAGAGAATAATATCCTCCTACCCATCCTGATTTAACATCAGTTTTTAAAAAGTACTCATTTCTTTCTGACAGCTAATTTCAGTGGCAGAAAATGCTGAGAAATTGGGATCTGGATTTCCAAGTTTTAAGAAAATTATATCACAAATTGTAGCTAATCGTAACTGACTGTGCCACAGATTTCCAGGTTACTGCCAAATACAGGATTTCAGAAAATTAAAAAAAAAAAAAAAAAAAAAAGCCAGGTCACTTAAGGAAAGTAGTTTATTTCTTGCTTCGATTCTTTCCCAGAACAGACATAAAAAATACACTATTTTCCTTCCCGGTATTAAGGAGATATTTTCCAAATCCGCAGCATTGCATGCATTGCATTCCTTTATCAGGATCTTACTCAGTTTGTGACTCTGCTGAAAACTGATCTCTAAGAATGAATCTGATACGTGCTTTTACCTACTTTTCTCTTGTTTAATGCTTAGTTTAATTAAGTACAATGACATTCATTCTGAATCTGTTAGGCTCTCTGGAACATACTACCTCATAACAGATAAAAAGTTTCAAGTTGTTTGTTTTATTCTTCCTCTTTCCCCCATTTCAAAGAATTTAACTTTTGGGTGTATTCCTTGCTTTAAAAAAGTCTCCAAGTTGAGGATCTGCTTTTTAATCCCCTGTCTGGCAAATACCCACTGGAGGAGAAACTGCCTTTTTTTTTTTGGACAAACTGCCTTTTTAAGGTACTGAGAAGGTACATGACAGTGAACCGAACTGCCTCCCAAGCTTCAGATTGCTCTTTAAGACGGCTGGCCGGCACAGTTGGGCGAAAATACAGAGACCACTGCCCTGCCCGCAGGTTCTGAAGCCCAAGAATGACAGAGGGTCACAGGGGTTAAGAGAGCGCCCGAGCCGCGTCCACGAAGGATGACAGTTCTGTTTTTCCACTCAGCGGCCGGAGCTCGGCGGCCCGGGGCACCAGCAGCGCGTCTGCCCTTCCCCTCAGCAACCACCTCCCCGAGTGATAGCTGGACGCAGACTTACTGTGATGGCCTGAAGTCTTTCCTTCACCAGCTCGGCTTCTTCCATGCTGGAAGTCAGGGGCAGGCAGACGGGGGCAGGAAGTCCCAAGCTACCATAAAGCAGGAGCCTCCTGGGGAAGAGGCGAGGGGTGACAGGGAGAAAGCCCTTGGCCCCCTTGGAGGAAGGCAGGAACCCCCGAGGCAGCAGGAGCGTCTCTGAGCAGATGTCCAGAGCCGGCCAGACAGACACATGTAATGAGAGTGTGCTGGGGAGGCAGACCCTGAGGCTGCTGGCGAGAGCTGACTGACAAGTCTGAGCGGCAGCCGCACCAGCCCTTTTCCTTCAGGAGCTGCCAGCTCTTTGTTGTAATGTGCACAGTTAGCAAGGCACATTTTCTCATTAACTGTTCCTTACCCAACTCATTATTTTCCAGGAGTGGCCCAGGGAGCCCGGAGGCAGAGGGTGTCATCGGCCTGTGCTCTAGCGACACAGGGCCACCTCTGGGTGTGTGTGGGTCTGTGTGTGTGTGTGTGTGTCCAAAGTTTACCTGCACCCTCCTCCCGAGTTTGCAGAGACAGAGCCTCGCCTGGACTGACTGGGGCAAGCCACTCACTTGCCTTTCTTCCTCTGACCGGCTTCAGGCAATAATAATAAATTCTGTGTTTATCTCAGAACTGAGTATGGGGGCAAATTTTCCTCAGGTCACCCTTCTGTCTCCCTCCTGCTCCCACTCAAGCAGTTGCTTTCAAATTTTGGAGTCTTGAGGTCAGGGAGAAATCAAAGGGGTTAAGGTGACGCTCGGCCCACTGAACAGTATTGGGTGTGATTTAAACATCCAGTACCACCCTCGGTTATTTCTTGTCTTGGATTGCCACGGGGTGCCATTCTTCCTCGGACCTTATTCAGAAATGACACTCTGGGCTTTCAGGAAGGTGCCCATTCGGACCTCACCAGTGCTGCAAGAGAAAGGAGCAAGCCTTTGAAAGTGTGGCCAGACATTTTGTAACTCGTGTGGTCTGACATTATATGGGTGTTCCCCTGACCTTTAGAAAAAGAAAGCCAAGCCCAGTGAAACACTTAGCAGAGGCTGGAAGCTTTACCATTGATCTTGTTTTCTTTCCTCTTTGATTTCTTTGATTAAATTTTGTGCAGTAAACCATAATTACCATCTACCTTGTTGTTCTGTGTTTGGATGTTATCAAGCACCTTCAGATCAACATTCAGCTGAACACGTTAAAGAGACAAGCCAGACAGTGACCATGTGGTTTAATTTCCTACACATTGTTGATCGTAATAATAATAGCTAATCTTTGTTGAATACTCTCTATAGAGAAATACTCCACATACTAAATATCATACAGAGTGCTGGGAGATAGATGCTATTATCCTTACTTTACAAACAAGGAAACCGAGGCTCAGAGCCGTAATTTGCTGCCTAGCTAATAATGGCAAACCCAAGACTGGCTGACAGACTTCATGAGAGCCGTTCATCAAGGCCTACCCAAGAAATGGGGCAAGGGAAGACACAGGTTGAAGGCTGAATCAGTCTTCATGAGAAAGAGTTGGACCCCCAGCCTGCTCTTCCATCTAGCTTCCAGAACACTTACATCTGGAAGCAAACCCCTTAGGGAGAACTCCTTGGGAATCTCTACAGTAGTTTAGTGGCCCTAGAGAGAAAAGATTTTTCCATATTGTCATGTGGAGCTACCCAATGGCAGAGTGAATCCCATCAGTGTCAAGAGTCTGAAATCATCCTTGAGAGTAGCCTGACCTTGTTCATACATACTCGAAAGAGATGGTTTGGGAAACTAGAGAAGTGGAGAATTGATTAGGCCTGGGCCAAGTCTGGTGACTATTGGATGGATACTTGTGCTTAAAAAAAATCAAGCCTTCAGAATTTTTTACTTTGTTTGTGTAGGTCCTGGATGAAATTAAATACAAGGGAGAAGTAGTGATGAATATCTCAACCGGAATTGCTATTTGCAGCCCGGAACAGATGGGCAGTTATCCAATTATTAGTCTGGATATTTCCTAAAAACAATTTACCGCTCAAATATCATTTCTGCTGTGGGAAAACCCAAAGGTCTTCTAGTGTAGGGGAGGACTGGATAAAATAAGACCAGGGAATTTATGAGGGAGCAGAGTTGTGACAACTGTTGGTACCATTCTGTGTTTATTCATTTATTTAGTTGATAATACTCCTAATTGCTAATATTTTAAAGGCATTTGTTATGCATTTATTCTGCACATACTTATTGAGTACCTGTGATGTGTCACACACTGTGCTAGGTGTCTGGGATACAAGGATGAGTAAAATTCCTGCTCTCTGGAACTTCTCTTCTGGTAGGTAATGAAAGATAAACATTATAAGCAAGCAAAACAGAGTAGGTAAGAAGATGGTTCTGTTGGACTCTTCTGAGTAAACAACCGGCAAGATGGGTGGAAAGTACTAGATTTTATTAAGAGAATGACTCTGTGAGAGAAGATTGGGGAGGTAGGCAAAGAGGGCGGAAGCCTGGAGTCTGAAAGAGTGGTCAGACCGTGTCACAAGTCTGGCTCAAAAGAGGGAGAGAGGAAGAGAAAGGAGAGTGCTGTGGGAACTGCCTGAGCTGCAGTGCAGGCTTCGTCAAACTGGCAAGGCCATCAGAAAGTCCTGCGGCCAAGGCATCTGGGTGGCTCAGTTCGTTAAATGGCCAGTTCTTGATTTCAGCTCAGGTCATGGTCTCAGGGTTGTGAGATGGAGACCCGTGTCAGGCTCTGTGCTCAGCGCCCAGTCTGCTTGAGTTTCTCCATCACTTCCCCTGATGGCATGTGTGCTCTCCTCTCTCTCTCTCTCATAAGTAAATAAATAAAATTTTAAGAAGATTTTAATTATTTATTTGTCGGAGAGAGAGAGAGTGCATAAGCAGGCAGAGTGTCAGGCAGGGGGAAAAGCGGATTTCCAGCTGAGCAAGGAGCAGGACTTGATCCCAGGATTCTAGAATCATGGTCTGAGCTGAAGGCAGATGCTTAGCTAACTGAGCCACCCAGGTGCCCCTAAAAAAAAAAAAAAAGAAAGAAAGAAAGAAAGAAAGAAAGAAAGAAAAAGAAAAAAAAACTTAAAAAAAATCCTGGAGCCAAAGTCAGCTACCAGAGAGGGCCCATGTCTGTCAGGAATGAGCTTATAGCATTTCTGCCCTACTCACCCACTGGCTGGGAGTAGACCCTGAGAGATAGGGTCCTGATGCAAAGGCAGGGATAGATTTCAGGGTGCAACAGCTGGCACTCTTTATCAGTTATGTTCCTGTAGCTGGATATGTGGGCAGCACATTTCTGTGACAGCCACAGTGATAAATGCATTGGAAAGAAAAGAGAGCAAGGGAAGAGAATAAAGATTGCTAACTGGTGGAAGGTTGCAATTTGCAATTTAGAATGAAAAGGGAGCATTTGGATAAATGCTTGAAGAAGGGGTAACAGTTAGCCACAAGTATTCAAGTGGGAAGAACATATCAGGGGAAGTCTGTGCAAAGGCCCCAAGGTAGACTTTCTCTGGCTTATTTTAGGAACAAGGCCACTGTGGTGTGACAGGAAGCGCTGCAGGGAATGGTAACAGAGGTGGCTGGAAATGTAAAAGGTCTCAATCTGCGTAGGTCTTATGCGACACTGTAAGGACTTTGTTTTTATTCAGTGTGGAGTGAGGAGCCCTTGAGATATTTTTTTTACAGAGAAACGGAGTGACCTAGCTGTTTTGCAAGGATGGAAGCAGGGAGAGTAGGTAGGACACTATCGCTGTAATCCAGTTGGGAAATGATGCCAGCTTGAGCCAAGGTGAGAGCAATAAGGGTATTTATTGGGAATTGGTTGAACTGCGGATATATTTTAAAGTAGAACAACAGGATTTCTTGACATTGGATACAGAGTTTGAGAGAAAGAGAAGATTCATGATAACTCTATGACTCTTGGACTGAGCAAATGGAGTTGACCATCAACTGAGATAGGGAAGTGGTGACATAGTTTTCTTCTGACAGAGAGGGCAGATACCAACTGCTCAGTTTTGGACAAGTTAATTAGTTACCTCATGGAGATGTTGAGGAGAAACTGGATATATGAGTTTGGAGTTCAGGAAAGAAGCCTCATCTAGATTTACAAAATGCGTCACATCTCTGAAAGTGAGCTGGATCACAAAATATCTAGAACTGTAATTCACAATGGAGCAGAATCTAGTGAACTAGCATTCATTAAACATTAACTAAATACTCACGACCAAATTCAGTCTCTGTAAAACACATAATCCGTAGAACTTATCTGCTCCTAGATATCTTGTTAAACGAATTTTACCAAAGACTTTGGTGTTTGCCAAGCAATGTAAATGAAGATGTCAAGAGTTAGAAATTAAAATCAATGACCCAATCTTGTGTTAGGAAGTAAGAGTTATAACAGATTCTGAGACAGTGCCCTTTTCTTTTCTTTCTTTCTTTCTTTTCTTTTTTTTTTTTTTAAAGATTTTATTTATTTATTTGACAGACAGAGATTACAAGTAGGCAGAGAGGCAGGCAGAGAGAGAGGAGGAAGCAGGCTCACTGCTGAGCAGAGAGCCCGATGTGGGGCTCGATCCCAGGACCCTGGATCATGACCTGAACTGAAGGCAGAGGCTTAACCCACTGAGCCACCCAGGCGCCCCGACAGTGCCCTTTCTTAAAATGAATTCACTATCTCATTGGAGAGGTAAGACACATGTTAGAAAAAATTAGGGGACAAAGAATAGTAAACCAGCTGTCATTGTATTGTGATAAAACAAAGTTCTAACTATTGGACTATTTGGAACCACGAGAGTATAGCATAGAATAATGGTAGTGTGGAGCATAAGCAGTAAGTGTGAAACGAGTTGAAGAAGATAAAGATTAATGTATGTTGCAGAAAAGCCACTGTAGGGGAAAAGCAGAACCTAAAAGCCATTTTAAAAAAAAGATTTTATTTATTTATTTGACAGAGAGGGAGAGATCACAAGTAGGGAGAAAGGCAGGCAGAGGGAGGGGGGAAATAGGCTTCCCGCTAAGCAGAGAGTCTGATGTGGGGCTCGATCCCAGGATCCTGGGATCATGACCTGAGCTGAAGGCAGAGGCTAAACTCACTGAGCCACCCAACTGCCCCCTAAAAGCCATTTCTAAGGGTGAGATTATCACATAATGTGATAGAGGATCAGAAAGGAGATGTCCTTACCTGGGAGAGAGGAGAAATGAGACAGAAAGATTGATGGAAATATACGTCCATACCTAGAATTTGATGTTCAGGAAAAATGGACTAGGGCAGTGGCTGATGAAAGATCCAATTCATATTTTAGGAAATTAAAGCTGTTGACCCTTTAGAACATACAGGAAGAGGGAAAGATTAGGTAGGAAGGTAGGAGATATGAAATGTGAGTGCTTGTGGAAAGAGACTAAAAATTTGCCAATGTTCTGAAGAAGGAAAGTCTCTAGGCTTTTGCTTGTCTTTTAGAAGGTCTGAATCCAGAAGCCAAGGCATAGGACAGAGTAAGCGGAATGGTACTTAACATGCTAATTTAAATATTTAAAAACCCCAAAGTGACAGCAATAAGAATGATTTATAAGGGAGGAAGCCAAAAAACATTTCAGTGAGCGTAAAATTGGAGAGAAGAATGAGAATTTGTAGGTTCCAAATTAAGTACAAAAGGGAAGCTTAGATTAGAGATTTTGGATTGAAAACCACAGAGAACCAAAGTCTAAATAAGGAAGTAAATATTTCTTGGATGTCTATGTGAAAAGGCTTTTCTAGAATGTAAACAAATTTTTTTATCGACATATAATGTAGAACTTTTTTGAGCAAAGTAAGTGTTCACTCCTGACTCTTTTCTCTCTCTCTCTGATTCTTTCTCTTTTCTTTCTTTATGACTTTTCAGACTTCTGAAGTCCAGAAGCAGTACTGACCTAAAGACAGGAAATTTCCTTTTTCCTACTATGTCTCTGAAAGAATCGTAAAGGAAAAAAAATTCCTTACCGTCACATTTATTTGTACTAACGAGGCCATCTCCTTTTTTATTTTTTTTCTTTTCTCTTTTCCTTTCTCTTCTCTTTTCTTTTTAAATGTTATTTATTTATTTGAGAGAGAGATGAGGAGGCACAGAGGGAGAGAATCCCAAGCAGACTCCCAGCCGAGCAGGGAGCTCACGACCCTGAGATCATGACCTGATCCAAAACTAGGTGTCCCCAGGCCATCTCAATTCTTCTTACCTTTGACACTTACTCTTCCACATGACTGGACAACATGGGCTTTTTTGCATCCTTTCCTTCTCTGGTAGACCTCTGGATGGGATTTAGCTGCTATCCTCAAGTAACAAACGGGTATGTGAATAGGGTGACTGCATACATTACAAGAGATTCCTGATCATGAGTTATTATCATCGTAGAGTACTCTGTATAGTTGGATTGGCAATATACTGGTGTCTGTTAGGTAATGTGAGCTCTACAGTTCAGAGGACAAGTGGAGAAAATGCATTAGGCTTCAAGACAGTCTGTAGCACAGATGCTCATTGTACTCGAACCATCGACAACATGGAACAGAGTTGCTCCTCCCCTCCTATCTTCCCTGGGCCTCTGGGACACCCCAGTCTCTTGAGTTTACTCTCACCTCACCAGCGTCTCTCTCTCAGCCTACTTTGCTCCTTCCTTCTCTTTTCCACTTGACATTGGAATGTATCAGGGCTCAGTTGTTGGTGCCCTTTTGTCTTACATTAATCTCTACTCACTCCCCAGGGATCTCATTTAGTCTCATCCTAATGCTGAACTCTAAATTTATTTAATCTCCAGTGTAGACTTCTTTTCTGCCCTAGGGTCTTAGGCTGTTACCTCCGCCTGGAACTCAAGGTATCTGTATGGATCATTGCCTCCCCTTTTTTCAGGTCTTTGCCAAGATATTACCTTCTCAGTGAGGCTTCCCTCACATTATACCTCTCTCTGATCTTACCAATGCCCCTCACTTTGTTCTATTTGTTGCCATAGCCCTTATCATCTTCTGCAATTCTTTTTTTTTTTTTTTTTAAGATTTTATTTATTTATTTGACAGAGAGAGAGCTCACAAGTAGGCAGAGAGGCAGGCAGAGAGAGAGAGGAGGAAGCAGGCTCACCGCGGAGCAGAGAACCCGATGCAGGGTCCATCCCAGGATTCTGGGATCATGACCTGAGCCGAAGGCAGAGGCTTTAACCCACTGAGCCACCCAGGCGTCCCATCTTCTGCAATTCTATATTTTGCACTTTTTTTGTTTGTTTATTACCTGTTTTCTTTCACTGGAGTGTAACTTACAGATAGTGAAAGTTCTATCTGTATTTGAAGTGCTTACAACAGTCCTGGTGCCTAGTGAACACCCAACAAATAATTGTTGAATGATGATTATGATGACCTATTTGATTGTTCGTTTGTGTCAGGTGCTTTATTGGTCCACTGAATGGGTTTGGAAATCAGCCCTCAAGAAGATTAAATAACCTACCAAGGGGTTCTGTATCCAGGGAGAAGTGAAACCAGGATTTAATTCTAAGAGTGTCCAGGTCCAAAGCTTCATCTCAGTCCACAATATTATCCTACTTCTATTTTTCCTTAGTTGTCATAGACCCAGGGCATGAGGTTTAACCATGTATATCATTACATGTCTAGAATAATGCATTCTGTGTGACAAGCAAATTTGATAATTTTGATGATTTGTGGAATTGATTTTTTAAGACTGGACAGTCTATAGCCATTTTTCCTTGGGAATTTGTCTAAAGATGCACTATGACTTTTATGTAAGTGAAGTCTTGCAGACATACATCAGTGCAAACAAAATTCTACTAACAGGCAGTAGAAGAGTGTGTGGTTCAGCATGTTGGCTTCTCTTTGAATAGCACACAGCTCTTTCAGGTTGAGACTCCTAGAATTCGAAAAACTGATTTAGTGGAAAGAATATTTAACCTGTCCAATTGTTAGACTTTTGTGGATGAAGGAGGCAGCTGTTTTCTGAACATGGCCTCAAGTTACCCAATAGCCTATCAAAGATAGCCATAGATAAAAAATAACCTATCAACACACCAAACATATGTAGCAAAATAATCCCTCCAAGCTCCCATCCAACACAAGGAAATGTTTTGGCATTTATTTCCCCTCTCATGAGCACATAACCTGAGTAGTTTATTTGGCTAAGTATTGGGGATCTTTTCTTTTTCTCTGCCTCAGTGTACAAACGAACATGAAAATTATGGGTATCATGCAAAGTATTAGCATCGCTGTAAATGGGAGAAAAACAAGGGACTAGAGAGTCTGTAATTATCATCCCACCAAGATCAAGGCCTGTAGATGCCCCAGCACAACGAGTTCTCTGCCAATTTACCACTCCCCTGTATAAACCTTGTGGTACGAATGCCTTTGTGCAGTGTGTACCATAGAGGGGATGAAAAGGATCATTTGGGTTGAACTTTAAATGTTGTTTTGAGTCAGAGCCTTTGGTGAGGACCGCTGGCCTTATTCACTTTCCGTCCTTTGTTTGCAGCGTAAGGAAGCAGCCCTTCCTTCAGCATTGTTTTCAGGTTGGGGTGTTTTAAAAAATGCTGTTCCACTGTGATACCTTCCCTTGATGCTTTCACTTTTAGCCGGTGGATTCAATGGAATGTTTAAAATATTTGGACCTAGAAATGTTCCTTAAGTCAAAATTACCTTGGAAAGTGTCCATAATATATGCTAGCACATACGAAACTGGATGTCTAAGTGGTTCAGGGTGCTCCTGTGTGTACTCAGCTGCTTTTTGAACTTGAAGAGTTTGAACTTTCTTTGCTTTTTGTTTTGAAAAATTGTTTTTTCTTTTTCTCTTCTAGTTTGGGATTTTAGTTTAAAGAGTAACTGATTGTAAGTTCTAGTATTTGAGTACTTGGAAATTTTTGCCCTAGATTTGCACAAAGAAATATTAAGTAGAGTTCCTTCAGTTCACTGAAAATTTGCATTTACTTTTTACTTCCTCCATAAGTTTCAGTGTCAGTTTTTGTTGGCATAACAAAATAAATACCCTTATATCTGTATTGGCGTCATAAATACAAAGAGAGAAGTTGAAACTGATCATTGAGGGGCTCTCTGCCCTAGAAAGAAGTCATTGACTCATCATTCAACTAGGCTCTCACGTTTAGACATGACTATTTCTGGTTGTAATATTTAGATTTCAAATACCTGTATCCCCTAAAAGGTTCCAAAGAACCATTTGGTCATCACAGGAATGCAATTTGGAAATTGGATATGGAGTTGTAGAGCAGTGTCCCTACTAATTGGAGGCTTGGGTATTCTGGGTTCTGAATGTTTGTTCATCTATCCATATATCACACTCTGGTTAAACATCAACCAACTATGTAATCAACATCGTGCTATGTGCTAGAGACAGATGAATAAGACAATGAACTCTTTTTGGTGGAAAAGACGTAAACAGAAGACAAGTAAACACTCTGTGAAAAGTGCTAGGTCGCCAAAGTCATTCAGGGCAGAGGGCAGGCCAGAGTTCAGCCAAGTCGTTCTAGCAGAGGGGCCAGCTGAGCTGTATGTTTTATATTTGGACAGTTAGGAGGTAGTGAACCCAAAGATCAAGCCAGGGTAGGGGGTGGGGAAGCAAAAGACAAATTGTGCAATCACATCTCCTGATTTTCTAGACAGTCAAAGACAAACTGAATAAACCCCTCAGATGCAGATTCCTTAATGGATGATGGAGAGACATACTTGACAAATCATCTATATACAGACTTGTACCTTTATTATAAAAGGTATGTGGTGTCCAAAGACTATACGTACTTATTCATATATATACATGTATTATAAATAAATTTGTCAGTGTATATTTATTAATGATCCTTAACTAATTCACATACATCAGAATCTTAATTCTCTGCCATTAGAAAGTGAATAAATGCTTTAGGAATCAGAGAGACATGGTCTTATTGTCTAGCCTTTCCACTTACTAGGTGAAGGAACTTGGAAAAATCACTTAATATCTCAGAGAGTCTGTTTCTTTGGGTGTAAACTGGTAATAATAGTTTCCATAAGATTTTTTTTTTTAAAGATTTTTATTTATTTATTTATTTGACAGAGAGAGAGAGAGATCACAAGTAGGCAGAGAAGCAGGCAGAGAGAGAGAGAGGAGGAAGCAAGCTCCCTGCTGAGCAGAGAGCCCGATGTTGGACTCGATCCCAGGACCCTGAGATCATGACCTGAGCCAAAGGCAGCGGCTTAACCCACTGAGCCACCCAGGCGCCCTTCCATAAGATTTTTTTGATTAAGATTAAGTGAATCTTTAGGTGAAGTTGGTTATGGAGCATAATAACTATGTAATAACAGCAACTAATTATTATTATTATTATTATTATTACTTAATTATCTTATTGTGCAAGCCAAGTTCTTAGAAAGTCTATTAAATCTTGTAGGCACATTAATAATTCTTTCAGTGCTTTCATGTTTGTAAATGTGTCTTTCTACACATATAACCCAATATCGTAATTGACTTATTTAGGAGAAAGACCAAGATCTCATTCTTCTCTGTGAACCAAGAAGCTATTGGATGTGTTCATTTCCGACATGGGAAAGTGAGGCAAGGATGGCCCGATTGATTTGGGCAGGAATCCAGTTCTTCAAATGGTAACATTCTCTGTTCAGCAGTCTTTCCGTTACTGACTCTAGAAATCTTAGAAGACTTGATCTGATTCTTTGTCATTATGGAAATATGCTATAAGCTTATCCAATCAGGTTGGCTTCTAGGCAGAGCCATCGCTCTGAAAATTAGGGAACCAGCCAGTTATGTGGAAATGGATTTACATGGAAAAGCAAGAAATGAGCCAGCTGTCAGTGTGTCTGCCCACAGACCACTTCAGTATGAAGGAAGGCTCTGAGGTTTTGTTCGGTGACAGATTGGATTCCAGACAATTGTAATTCCAGCCCGAAGATTTTTGGAAATAAGTGTTTTGAAAGATGCCGGTTCAAAGTTTACTTCTAAAATATTTAATGGGTCTCTCTTTGGAGAAATGCCTGCTTTCGCAAGGGCTGGTGATTACTGCATGGCTGAGAGAGATCTCTAAGAAGGAACCTAAACAAAACCAAACCAAAAAACCCAAACATTTTCCATTGGGAAGTTTGACTCCATTTTAGCATCGTATGAAAAAAATCTATCTTATTTCATCATTGGATCCTCCTGTCTCCCCTTGCCTCTCCTTTTGGTGAGATTCTAACTGTAGGAGTTAGATTGCTTCATGCGTGCCCAGGGCGAAGACTGAAAGAATTGCATTATGCAGTCATGCAGTGGTGTGGGTGGAGGGGGAATTCGAGAGAACACGAAGTTCCAAGAATTGCAGTTGCCACAAACAGATCTGTAGGAATTCCCTTAGAGCTGGAGGTTCTTGAGTCCTTATTTCCTGCAAAATCTGAAGGTTGAGTCTTGTGCAAATAGTGACAGAGATAGATAGCTGCCACCTTATACCCACATCAGTTCCCCATTGTGCCTCTTTAGAAAAAAAATCTCAGTAACAAAAATATTTTTTTTATGTTATCTAATTTCAAATCTAATATAAAAATATTTCCAGGAGAGAAATTTAAAAACAATTTAAATGAATGTTTCCTTCTTTTTAATTTATTTTTAATTTAAAAAATTTTATCTTTGAAGTATGGCTGACCTATAATGCTACATTATTTCAGATGTACAACAGAGTGATTCTTCAGTTTTATACATTACTCAGCGCTCACTGCGATCAGCGATCAGCGTAGTCACCATCTGCTACCATACGTTATTAAAATGTTACTGACTATATTCCCAATGCTGTACTTTCCATCTTTGTGACTTATTTTATAAGTGGAACTTCATACCTCTTAATCCCCTTCACGTATTTCACCCACACCTCTGGCAACTACAAGTTTGTTCTCTGTATTTATGAGTTTGTTTCTGGTTTTTGTTTGTTTGTTTTGTTTTGTTTGTTAAATGAAATTCCAAAGGGCAGTCTCTGGTGTTCCTCATGGACCTTGGAATTCTTAAAAATGAAATCTTAAGCCATTGTGGTACCACAATAGTAATCAGCCCTGTAAAATCAGTCCTGAATAGGGGAAGAACCATAATTCAGTTGGAAAAGAAAGGTCAAGCTAGATGACTATCTCTGGTTAATTTTGTCCAAGGCTTTATTAACTTACTATAGTTGGTCCATTTGACATTTGATTTTTATCAAGCTCTATTCTTATCCCCCTCCTTTATTGATATTTCTTTTAGAAATTGAGATAAGTGAAAAAAAAAACAACCCAAATCTTTTTAGGGTGTGGGGCAGATTTCTTTTCCTTTTTTTTTTTTTTTTTTGAATTTGCCAGATCTGTGTGAGGAAGCAAGAAAATGGATTTTATGAACGCTTAATGGAGTAAGTATTAGGTTTCTTGGAGTTCCTGAAGGCAGTCCACTCACTTCTAACACAGCAGTGTAAACACTTTAATTTCTTTTGTTGCGTTTTCTATGACTGGTGAATCTTCCCTCCCTTCCCCCAAATCTACCAAGTACAGATACACATGCTGACAAATGGAATGCAAACAAATGGTATGTAATGGGTACACTGCTGGGGAAATGTACAGAGAGGCTCTTCTAGGCCATTACAGATGATAGCCCCCAAAGGCCAAGTTATTTATAAAGAGGAGAAGCAGTAACTTCTTAACATAGGGCTCCAAATAAAGAAGGGTTTGTCTACAAAAAAGAATGTAAGAATTCAGTTCTGTGCATTTGTTGATTGATGATCACTTTTCCCCCTTACGTCTTGACATTCCACCAAAGCAAACTGTATGATTTTCCCCTTGGGAAGCAACCCAGAGCTTAGCTTTATTTACAAGCTTCATTATACTAAAGAGCAAAATGTTCTAGCCTACTGAATAGATATTACATGGCAGCCTGCTGACCTCTCTGTTTAGGAGAAATATTCAACTCCTACAGAGAAGTCTTAAAGGTTAGCTGATTCACAGTTTTTTCCCTCTTTATTTACTGTAGTCTAAACCACTGATTTCAGTTTCTTTCTCTCTCTCGTCTTTCTTCTCTCCTCTCCTCTCGTTTCGCTTCTCCTCCCCTCCCCCCCTTTTCCTTCCTTCCTTCTTTCTTTCCTCTTTCCTTTCTTCCTCCTTCCCTCCTTCCCTCCCTCCCTCCCTCTCTTTCCCCCTTTATCTCTCTCTCTTTCTTCAGTACGGTGTTCCTCTACTTCTGGTAAGATTCTGCAATGAACAAAGAAGAGCTGTGGCTGCTATGTTGAGCTTTTAAATTTCTCACTTGCGTTCACTTCAAAGGCACCCAATACACACCACAGTAGACTTTTACCTTGATAAGAGAATAATGGTAGCGTGCAAGTAGAGGGAAGTCTGGGATCTACTAATCTTGGAGAATGCTGTGGTATCAGAGCATTTGCATCTGGGCTCCTAGAGGAAATAGGGAGGTAAATAAGGAATCAATTTGGTCTGGGGCTCCAGAAAGTACTAGAAACACCCTGAGGAATCAGGAAACTCACCTTGCCGTAGGATACTGTTAAAAAATTGTGCCTCAATCTCCCAACCCCCCTCCCCCCAGCAACCCTCTGTTTTGTGAGATTAAGAGTCACTTATTGTTTGTCTCCCTCCCAATCCCATCTTTTTTTTTTTAAATTTTTATTTTTTATAAACATATATTTTTATCCCCAGGGGTACAGGTCTGTGAATCACCAGGTTTACACACTTCCCAGCACTCACCAAAGCACATACCCTCCCCACTGTCCATAATCCCACCCCCGTCTCCCAAACCCCCTCCCCCCAGCAACCCTCAGTTTGTTTTGTGAGATTAAGAGTCACTTATGGTTTGTCTCCCTCCCAATCCCATCTTGTTTCATTGATTCTTCTCCTACCCACTTAAGCCCCCATGTTGCATCACCACTTCCTCATATCAGGGAGATCATATGATAGTTGTCTTTCTCTGCTTGACTTATTTCACTAAGCATGATACGCTCTAGTTCCATCCATGTTGTCGCAAATGGCAAGATTTCATTTCTTTTGATGGCTGCATAGTATTCCATTGTGTATATATACCACATCTTCTTGATTTTGGTGAGTGCTGTGAAGTGTGTAAATCTGGCGATTCACAGACCTGTACCCCTGGGGATAAAAATATATGTCTATAAAAAATAAAAAAATTATTAAAAAAATTGTGCCGCAGTTTAGGAGACTGATTAAGTATTATTGGGGAGGAGAAATTTTGGATGTATGATCCTACTGTCTTGGACTTGAAGGAGAAGGTATTTGAAAAACAAAAACAAAAAAAACCTGGATTTTTCTAAAGTCTCTTTGATAAGGTATTAAAATAATAGCTGAGAGTCTTTGTTTCCCACAACAATATTATGCTGTTTTTGGACCTTTCTCTGTCCATTGCTCTTGGTTCTTTCTGCCAAACCAGGGAGCGATAACACATTTGGAGCTTGTAGCCAACATTCTAGCAGCATGCATAATTAATTCCATATCTTGGCCATCTTTTTTATTACCTGTTTCCTTACTCCCTGAATGAAGACCACCTTATCCTTCTCTTCCTTTTAACCTTGGAATTGTAATTCTCGATAAAATATAGCTAAATGAGCTTAAGTATGTTTAATAATCTACCACCCCTCAAAGTGTTTAGGTCAATCTGAGTGGTATATTTAATGGTGAAAACACTTCTTGTAGTCTAAACCGAATGTTAGCTTAAGCCTTCATGCTTTCCTGAAGAGTCAACTCATGTGACAAATGATCCTTTCCCTAAAGAGATGGATTGAAATCAGTAGGCCCATTGTGGGAATCGCACTGCACATTATCACCTGTGTGCCAGTTGGTGTTGTGGTGGTGCCTGTGTGGTTAGTTGGAAAGGATGAAGCACTCGGAGTGACAAAGAAAATCTTGGTTTCACACATGTTTCTGGAATCAAATGATAGCTGAAAGTCTCTTGAGATCTGAAACTCTACCCACAGGGTGAACCTTTTTCAATGCCATCCACTTTAAAGAAACGATTGCTGGGGCATAGTTGAATTCATGCATTCCACCAGTATTTGGTGTCTGTCTACCGTGAACCAGGTATTGTGCATGGGGTTAGTGTTAGGGTTTGGAGCAGCATGCATGCAGTTTTGCTCTTTTGGGCCTTAGATTTCAATGGTGGAAAACAGACATGAGAAAAGCAGACACATAAGCACAGTTTCAGCTAGTGTTAGGTGCTATAGAGAAGACAAAGCAGGGTTTCCAGTAGAGTTACTGGTTGGGTTGGTGGTGGTGGTGGTAGGTGGTCAGCTAATTTAGATTGAGCAGTAGAGGAAGGCCTCTCTGAGAGTTTGTTTCTTTTTAAGAATTACAGTAACTATTTCATGACTAGAGAAAACTGACTCTGGGTAATGGGTAATACTTATTAAAACAAACAAACAAACAAAGCCTCATGATTTTAATAGCCAGACTTCAGCTATCAGCAAGCATAGAGACACAATAGATTTTTTTTTTTCTTCTCACCAATGAAAGGTGACTTTGCTTTTAGGAATTCTGTACATTTAAACCTATTCCAACATCGTTGGCATGGGAATTATATCTTTTTGATGCCTTTCCAAAGAAGTTAGCAAACAAGTTATCTTGGTCTTTTCAGAACTTAGATTATGTGAGAAGAGAAGTAATTTGGCTAATTCCTAACTATGGTAGAGTCACCAGCCCCCTCAGGAAATGTATCCCAACCAATATCCTCATTATTAAGCCAACTTGCTTGACTTTCCTTCTTTATGCATTTGGACCAGCTGCATGGGTAATTGGATTCTGGGGCAAATGTTTCAAGAGTGATAGCATCTACTTGATAGATAGTGAAGTATTGATGTACCAGAGATTCCTTGTCTTGTTGGAGAGTACCAGTCAAGTGTTGTCCTCATGGTCCCTCCTGTGATACTTTAGGAGACATTAGGGAGAGGAGCCATGGACATCTCCTCTCTGAAGAGAGCCTTCCTGTATTGATGGAGCTGATTTTCCTCTCATGTTGCACCATAGCCCCTACTACTTTTATTATACCACTTAATAAATTGTAATTTCAAATGTATTTGGAGATCTGTATGCCCACTAGAACATGAGATCTACAAGTTCAGAAAGTGTTTTAATCATCTGGAAGTAAATTCTTATTTAATTATTCTTATTCAATATTATTATTATTATTATTATTATTTTTAAGAGAGAGTGAGAGAGTGGGGATGGGGGAGGGGGCAGAGGGAGAGAGAGAATCTTAAGTAGGCTCCAGGCCAGAGCAGAGGCCTGGAGGGGCCTGGATGGCCCGTGGGGTTTGATCCCATGACCCTGAGACCATGACCATGACCTGAGCCAAAATCAAGAGTCAGATGCTTAATCAGCTGAGCCACCCAGCTTCCCCAACTCTCATTTAATTCTTAATGTCAAATGTATAAAATATACTTTTGGAGAATTTTACTTAGAGGCTTATGAAAGCCATTTGATGACACTGGGCCTGATTCTTTCACAAAAGGTGACAATACAGCAGTTCTGTTGCATTGGGCCTGAGTATTTGGGTGGAAATGTAGCTCCCCCTGCAATATTACTATTTCTTCTTTATGGAAGAGCAGATTTTACCCAAAGACAGGAATACTTGTCAATGAGGAAGTGTGAGGTAGGAGAGAAGGAAGGAGGGAACACATACTTCTCTTGAACACATGTCTCTTCTTCCAAATTCGCCGGGCCTGCAAGGGCATAACTGTGGGGTGCTGGAGCCTGCCCCTTAATACTTGTTGGAGTCTCTCACCACCTCTCCTTACATTCCTGAAGTTTTATGATTATTAAGCAGTTATTATGTGCCAGCTACTTTAATAAGTGCTCCGGCTTTCTCATCTGCCTTATGTCTTACAGCAGCACGATAAGGTAGATACTGTTGTTATTTCCACTGGGAATGGAGACCAGGACCTATAAGGAGACTTTGCGCCAAGTCACACACACAGCCTGCTGCAGAGTGAGGACTGAATCGTTTTCCGCTTGAAATTTTTTTTTGTTTGTTTCTTTGTTTTTTTGTTTTTTTTTTTCCTGCTTGAATTTAGAAACTGAACTTTAAACACCACGCTCTGAAAACCTTCCTAGGTTAGCTTGTTCAACTTGGGCTTGGGCAACTTTGGGCAATGAGCCCCAACACAGGGATGGAACAGATTAAAGAGGCACTATGGTGGATGGCTTAATAGCAGGGCTCAGGTCAAATTTCAGGAAAGATAAAGCTTCTTTCAATGTTTTCCAAATTCTTTTTTCCTGTAGTCTATTTTAATGCCGTCCTGCAGCTGTCCAAAGCTCACCCAAACTCATGAGAAGCTTTTTTTTTTTTTTAATTGGTTATATTGAGACATGATTTGCATACCATACAATGCACCCACGAAAGTGGCTTTTTAGTAGATTTAGAGTTGTGCATTCATAATGACAATCAATTTTAGAACATATTTATTATTCCAAAAAAGAAATCCACACCCCTTAGTCCTCACTCCCAATACCCACTCCTTGTACCCACAGCACCTGGCAACTGCTAATCTATTTTCGGTCTCTAGATTTGTCTATTCTGAACATTTCATAGAAATAGAATCATACAATATACAGCTTTTTGTTTCTGACTTCTTTTAGTCGATGTAGTGTTGTTCATTTTTAAAGATTTCATTTATGAGAGAGAGAGAGAGAAAGAGAGAGAGAGAGAGAGAGACATAAGTGGGGAGAGGGGCCAAGAGAGAGAGGGAGAAGTAGATTCCCTGCTTAGTGGAGAGACTGATGGAGCTCGGGGGGGCTCGATCCCAGGACCCTGAGATCATAACCTGAGCTGAAGTCAGACACTTAAGCAACTGAGCCACCCAGGTGCCCCTTCAGCGTAATGTTTTTAAGGTTCATCCAAGTTATAGCATATAACAGAACTTCAGATCTTTTTATGGCCAAGTCATAGTCCACTGTTTGGATATACCATTTCATATTTATCTATTAATCTGTTGATGGACAATTGGTCATTTCTACTTCTTGGCTCTTATGAATAATGCTTATATGAACGTCACTCCAAGTTTCTTATTCCATTGTTTCGTTTCTCTACTCATAACTTGCATTTGTTCAAATCTAAGTTCAGAGACAGGAGAATATCAGAACGGTCTAATTATCAGAATCCATACTGACGTGTAGATGGCTGATGGACTACGTGCATGTTAGAAGAGGAATGTTAGAACTCAAATGAACTTCCAACTGGTGAAAAAACTGCAGATAGTTCTTTGCGAGAAAGGAAGTCTTCCCAGTACCCTTTTTCTGACACTGGCTGCCACCTTGTCACTGTTTTCTCTATACACCCCCCCCCCCCCACAAATTCCCAAAGAAGTGATGTAACAGTCACTTCTGAAAAGCTGTTCATCCTTTCAAGTTGAGTGTTTAGCTCCCTTTTCATTTTCTTCTGGTCACTTTATATTTTCTTTCTCTATAGTAATTTTACATGGGTAAATAAAAAGATTGTCACTCTCAATTTTGTCATTACTCATAACTGCAATGTTTTCATAATCTCTTCCTACTCTCTGACAACCACTTTCTGTCTTGTAGCTCTCTTCTTCTAGAATCATGATTCCAACAATTTGATCCCATCCAGATTTCCAACCCAATGATCCTATTACCTTGTCACTGTCACTTTTCCGATGTCCTCTTTTCCATCTTGACCAAGCTTAAATTCCATTTGTAGTCAGTATAGTTATTCCCTTGCATTTACTCCCAATTTCCTAGCCTATTCTTGCTATCGGTATTATTCCTTGCTGAAGCCACTAATTCTCTCTCTTATCTCCTACACTCCTACAGAATGAATCTGCACAGGACTAGAGGAAAACAGACAACCGTCCCTGATTGTATAATTTGTACAAATTTATCCCACTATAAATTAGTGTCTATCTTCAAGTGATCTGCCAAAGCTTTATGCTTAATGCTGTCTGAAAATTATATGTATTCTCTTGGATTTCCCACATTTCTAGTTTATTTTTTTCACATCTCTCCTCAAACTTCAAATACCTTCTCCATCACCCTTCATCACAACTGAAAGATAATTCTCCATCTGCATCCATGCTTTCCTATCTATTAAAATTGTTGGCCCAGCAATTCTCCACTTTCTTTCCTGCTTCATCAATTTTTCACTTTCTAGGAACTTTATTATCAATATACAAATATTCCGGGCACCTGGGTGGCTCAGTGGGTTAAAGTCTCTGCCTTCGGCTCAGGTCATGATCCCAGGGTCCTGGGATTGAGCCCCGCATCGGGCTCTTTGCTCAGCGGGGAGCCTAATTCCTCCTCTCTCTCTCTGCCTGCCTCTCTGCCTACTTGTGATTTCTGTCTATCAAATAAATAAATAAAAAATCTTTAAAAAATACAAATATTCTATTTCCTATCTTAAAAACCCATAATGAAAACCAGAACTTTCTACTGATGCTATCATCCCCGCCAGTCACCACCCCATTTTTGGGTTTTCTTTTACAGCAAAATTCTTTGAAGCAGTTGCCTTTATCCACTGCCTTGTTGAAATCTCCACTAGAAGAGCTAACCCATGTCTTCCACAATATATCCAAAATGGAGCGTCTGATCTTCACCCCTGCAGTATTTCTCCATTTGTCTCTATCTTGGCTGATGGCAAAACCACCCTTTTAGCTGCTCAGAGCCAATTCTTAAAGCAATGCTTTATCTTCTCCTTCTCTCTTGCCCACATCCAATTAGTCAGAAAATCTCATTTGCTCTGCCTCTATACTGCATGCTTTATCTGATCAATTGTCATCTCCACTATTAGCACCTTGGTGAAAGCCCACGATTATCTCTCGCACCCTTAATTAGTCTCCCTGCTTCCATCCTTACTCCTTACCATTTGTTTCAATAAGGATTGATTCTTGTAAGGCATAAGTCAGATCATGTCAGCCCTCCGCATAAAACTCTCAGTATAAAAGCCAAAATATTAACAATGGCTTGCAAATTCCTATATGAATTGGGCCCCTATTCATTTCTGACCTCATCTTCTATTATACCTTCCCTCCTACTCACATAAGCTCACATAAGTGTACCACTTCAGGGTCTTTGCATAGGCCACTTCCTGGAATTCTCTTCCCTGGATACACACAAGACTAGCTCCCTCACTTGCCATAAAGCTTTTTGAACATCCCTTTCCCAATGAGGTACACCAGTCCACCCTATTTAAAATTGTATAGCATTTCTGTCCTGATCATCTTACCTTTTCTGTTTTTGCATGGTGTTTGCCACCTTCTAATACACTATATAATTTATCTCTTTTTTAAAACAATTATTTTTTGTTGTCTGTTTTTTTCCACTAGAATGTAAGCTCCATGGAGTCTGGGATTTTTGTTTTATCCACAACCATTCAGTGATGGCTATAGTTGATGTTCAATAAATATTTGATCAGCAACTTGACCTGAGAAACTGAGAAATGCATTCAATATCATCTGTTAAATTTATTGATCAAATTGCTTTACTGTGTGAAATATCAATTTACATTGGAAGTTTGGTACTAGAACCATATGTTAAATCCGATGCCTATTTTTAAAATATCCTTTATTAAAACGATATATATACACACATATATACCGCTGTGTGTGTGTGTATACATATATGTATATGCTTTTATCACCCCTATTGTTACCCTACCATTAGCTTTTGTTGAAATGGTTGTTATTTTAAGAGTTTGCTATAGAAAAATCTTTGTTTTAATCTACATTATATTTAAAAGCAGCATTCTTTTGGTAACTAAAACCTAAAATCATGCATTTACTCTAAAAAGAGAAGTTTGAAGGGGTGATATGAGCTTCATGCCTTGGAATTTGGCATTGAGGAGTCCCCGGAATTCTCCAACTGCTGGAGACCTAGCTGAGACCTAAGAATAGTGCAGAACGTAAACTTCTATAGTAGCAACTGTGAGAGGAATTTTTAGAAGCAGTGTGAGACTATCGCACTGTCAGAGAGTTTGAGAAATGGCACTCTTTAATTGTCAAAAAAATATTTTTAATTATTTTAATTATATATTTAATTATTTCACTGTCCTATATTGAAATGGAAAAGGTAGTAGGACCCTGCATTCTGGTGTCATTAATTACCTCTCTTCATTCATGTCTTTCTTAACATTACTATGAGGGAACATAGAGCGAAGGTTTCTATTTGGCAAAAGACATGCTTATTGCCACATTCCATAGGAGTACCATCAATCTTCCCAGAAATGCATGTGACAATTTTATCTGACATTGTATTATAATTTGTTAAATTCGTTTTAGAGTCAGGATCCTCATCGTTTGCTTGCAGGCTTTCAAGGTTGGGTTCAAGGAAAGTCTAGGAGATTCTGGGAAGTACAGCAGTGTTGGTTTTGTTTTCCTTCTATTTGTTCTTCCAGCGTTTATTTCCCTTTCGGCATCTTGCAACTTGTGTCCAGTTTGGAGGGGAATCCCACAGAGCCCTCCCTTCTTCAGGACGTGCCTTATGCTTGGGCTCAATCTGGCTCCTTCCCCTTCAGTGGAAACCTATTCTTAATTGGCCAATTGCTGGCAGAAAAAAAAAAAAAAAAAGGAGTCTGCATGTTTTCTTGTGAAATAAGGAAATCGGTCCAGATGATATCCAAGATCCCCTCCTGTTCTAAAGTCTGGTGATTCTATGATTTTGTCTCTTTTCTGGGAAAAATGAAAACTACCGATTATAAACTTTCTCGAGAACATGGTCATCTTCCTCATGTTGTGGAGTTATTTTTTTTTTTTTTTTTTTGTTGATCTCTCTCTCGCTCTCTCTCTCTCTCTCTCTCTCTTTCTTTTGTATTCTTGGAAATATTAACTGGACTTGAAATAGTATTCTGCTTATGGTACATTTCACAGAAGACAGGTCTGTTTCAGACTCAGTTTCTGTTTCGATTCAAGCCCAACAGGGACTGATGGACAGTTTGGTGGCTAGGGACATGTCCCACTCTTGGTGAATGCATTGCTTTACAGCCACTCTTGGACTCAGCAGGGATCCCGGAGTCCTCCATAGGACCATTTTTTGAAAGGTGTAGTATTACTGGTCATCTTATGGTTTGACAGCCATGGTCCTTGTAGGCGGCCCTTTGTGAGACCATTCCATGGACTTGAAGGAAGTAAACGAGGGTTATTGTCCATCCTGAAACCCACAGGCCTCTGCTGAGATGAATTGTTGGCAAACTCTCCTTGAGATCCCTGATTTTGTTTATTTATTTATTTTTTTAAAATGAGGCTTTCTTTCTTTCTTTCTTTCTTTCTTTTTTTTTTTTTTAAAGATTTTTATTTATTTACTTGACAGACCGAGATCACAAGTAGGCAGAGAGGCAGGCAGAGATAGAGGAGGAAGCAGACTCCCCGCTGAGCAGAGAGCCGGATGTGGGGCTCGATCCCAGGACCCTGAGATCATGACCTGAGCCGAAGGCAGCGGCTTAACCCACTGAGCCACCCAGGCGCCCCGAGATCCCTGACTTTAAAGGACTCTAGGGAAGGCAAAAGATTATAGTCATTAGCCTGAGGCAAAGCTGAGCTAATTTTGCCTGGATCTGACCCTCCGGTTCCAGGGAGTCTAGTTATTCGAACCCTGTCACTACGATGACACCCTCTCATGACAACATTGAGAGTGTGATTAGCTGCTGACCGTCCCCCCCCCGCCCCCCCGGCACGTCCCCAGGATTTCCTTTAGAGCTCACAGATATTTCCCTGGAATTTAAAACGCGCCTTCTGAAACTCGGGGCCTTCCATTCTTTGTCAACCATCCCCTCTTTGTCGCTGGGCAGTTGCAGGCACCAGAGGGGGAGGCCAGAGCTCACCAGACACAGGAGTCTGCAGGGAGGTGCAGGGCAGGAGCCCCAAGAGGGAGAGGACAGGACAACAGGTGCCAACAGCCAGGGCACAGGCAGGACTATGTTCTCCCAGCAGGGGGCTCGGGGAACAGAGGCAGACTACCTGCAGAGCCAGCTCATTAAGTGTCATGTTATTTTCCAGAGCTTTCTTCTTTGTTTCCGTATGACTGGCAGACACCCACAGTCACACTTGATTAGAGTATTACTTTCTTCCTTACCAAAGCATTTTTATTCTCGAAACCTGGTGAAATATTATAAAGAAAACTGTCATGATGTGCCACTTAAAGAGGCCCCATGAAGGAAAATAGATTCTTCAAAAGAGAAGAGATGATTTGGATCAAGTTTTCTCAGTACTAAGATGACTGCCTTTGTGATGTAGAATGGATTTTCGGTGTGAGGGGGGATTGGAATAATTTGGAATTACTATTTTTAAGGCAAACTGGGTGCTTCAGCTGGTTAAGGGTTAAGTGTCTGGGGCGCCTAGGTGGCTCAGTGGGTTAAAGCCTCTGCCTTCAGCTCAGGTCATGATCTTAGGGTCCTGGGATTGAGCCCGGCATCGGGCTCTCTGCTCAGCGGGAAGCCTGCTTCCCTCTCTCTCTCTCTCTGCCTGCCTCTCTGCGTGCTTGTGATCTCTGTATGTCAAATAAATAAATAATATCTTAAAAAAAAAAAAAAGGGTTAAGTGTCTGCCTTCCGGTCAGGTCACGTCAAGATCTCAGGGTCCTGGGATCGACTGGGGGTTGGGGGGCCCATCGCATTACCTCCCTGTTCAGCAAGGAGCCTGCTTCTCCCTCTCCATCTACCCCTCCCCCTGGCTCTCCCTGTGTCTCAAATAAATAAATAAAATCTTAAAAAAAAAAAAAAAAGAATGCCAGTTTGAATTAAACAATGATTTTAGCACATGGATAAAAATGGGGAGTTGGCGTTCATTAGGAATGAAATGATTTGGCAGGATCCACTTAAGTCGTAGCTGTCAAAGGGCCTGGCATTTCCTGAGGAGGAGAAGGAGCAGAGAGTTTGAAAAATTCTCCCTGCTTCCTAAGAGTTAATCCTCAGGAAGTGCCCTTTGTTGAAGTCATGCCTCCTACCTGAGATGGTGAGTCTTAAAAAAATGGGCTTGCTTCAAAGGCAGCATGGGGAGTATAGCGCTGTAACCGTGACTGCTCCTCCGCCCAGATTTCTTTGAGGAGACTTGCCCTCTCCTAGACCCTTTCACGCTTCTACACGGCTGGGGCCCTGGGCACACTGTGTGACACTGTCTTCAGGAGTTTCCTTGATGTACACCGATGTGCGGAACTGAACTTGAGTGAAGTCTGGAAGGCAGGACCAGGAAGGATTTGGATGTGAAAGTATCAGCACAGAAACCACATACCAGTACATACCAGTCGTACCAGCATACCAGTCGTACATTATTCTTCGTGAAGGGATCTTGTCTCTTGTGCTCCACGGCTAGGACTTTTTTTTTCTTTACAACCACTTCTCTTTTTAGTTTTTCTTCACTAAAGTTGCTTTGTCCTGACTTGCTCCTTCTATTAGAAAAGACCTATTTATAACACATATAGCTTTGTTAGGCTTGGAAACCCTGACTCATCGTTCTCCTTTTTAATAACGACCTAGGCTGAATCCGTGCCTCTGGACAAAGTACTCTTTTTTTTTTTTTTTTAAAGATTTTATTTATTTAACAGAGAGATCATAAGTAGGCAGAGAGGCAGGCAGAGAGAGAGAGAGAAGGGAAAGCAGGATCCCTGTTGCCCTGTTGAGCAGAGAGCCCGATGCCGGGCTCGATCCCAGGACCCTGAGATCATGACCGGAGCCGAAGGCAGAGGCTTAACCCACTGAGCCACCCAGGCGTCCTGGACAAAGTACTTTTGATGGTACTCAGCTTTTGCTCTGGGGAAGAGAGAGTGACTAAATTTTATTTCTAAGGAACTAGAAGAGCTAGAAATTATTTTGGTAACAATAATAGGCTTAGCCTATATCTCTGCTCAAATGTAAAATGATAGTGAGAGTAACACTCGGTGAGAACTTGCTAACACCACACAGCGTACTTTCCTTGCATATATTGACACTTTCAGTTTTTACTTTAGGCTAAGTCCTATTAGCATCACCTCAAGGGAAGAGCTAAATGGTTAGTGATCTAGGTTCAGTATCTGAAGCAAGAATAAAAGGAGGGAAGGGAGACCTGGGTGGCTCAGCTGGTTAAGTGTCTGACTCTTGGTTTCTGCTCAGGTCATGACGTCAGGGTTGTGAGATCGAGCTCCACGTTGGACTCTGAGCTCAGCACTGAGTCTGCTCGAGATGACCTCTCCCTCACCTTTGGACCTCCCCCACTCCCTCTTTCAAATAAATAAATTAAAACCTTAAAAAAAAAATGCAGGAGGAGGAGGGGTGGTCAGTTCCGAACAGCATGTGACAGGGGCTCTGTTGGATCCAGCTGCCCTGACACGAGGTTGTGTTCTGGGGACAATGGCGAAGCACATGAGAATCAAAGGAGAAAATCCGTGAATTACAAGTGTAAGGACACACTGTGGCTATGACTGTCATCCGGTCCAGTCTGGATGTCACTGCAGCAGCGGACAGCTGGTTAGCTGGTTACAAGAACTTTGACAGGGAGCCCAGCTATGGTGCTAGTGGACTGATGTGCCTTTTCATTCTCTCCTTTCCCTAACACTTGTTTGGGGGGGGGGGCGGAAATGACCCTTGAATTGAACTGTGAAAGCCCTTGTTATTCTCGGACAATTCAGGATTAGGACAGGATGCTATTTTTAGGAGATGGATACTGGAGTTCCTGCTGGGGCCAGTGCAGCTTCTAGCAATACGCTGGAAAGGTAAAGGAGGTCTGACTGTATTTATGCCAGAAGCTGGAAGAAGGTCTTACATCTATGAATAGACCTTTCTATGGGTCATGACCTCATCTAGAAATCTCCAGTGAATTCCCACTGCATATGGTTTTAACCTTCAATTCTTCACACCAGCTTCCAATTTTTTTCTAGTTGTTCTTTTGGGATCCAGTAGAGATCTTTTGTTGGATCTAAGAAGTCTCATTTCTATTTCCTGAATATGCTGTGCTTCCTGATTTGAAGCTTTGTTCCTGATTTATTCTGTGGTCTTTGAAAAGAATATCTCTTCCCTTCCCACTATCCAAATTTTACCTTTCCTCCACTAAAAAACCCCAGTGCCCTTCATGAAGCTTCTCTTTAGTGCATACGTATCTCTTCTTTCTTTGAATTCCTCTTACATTTGCTATCTACATTGTTCCTTTGTTTCCCTGAGAATAAAGTGCTAATTATCATTAATTACTTACTCTGTATATTTTTATCTCTTCACCTTTACAAAGCTTTATATTCTGACAGGATAGGGCTTACAAGACTTACCATTTCTTTTGTACTCTCCACAGGGCAGCTTTGATCAAAGGAACAAAAACTATGCACTGAACCAGAAGACCTGAATTTTAATCCTGGCTCTGCCATTTCCTAATTATGACCTTGAGTGACTTTTTCAAGCCTTAGCTTCTCCATCCATAAAATGGAATTAAATTGATGATAGCTATCTCACACAGTTATTATAAATATTAAACATCGAAGATAACTGAAATTAAGTGTGCAAAGACCAGATACATGTAAATTACTAAGAATATTTGCTCATAAAGTCTTTTTCAAATGAATGATTATTACCATAACCACACTTTTTTTTTTTTTAAAGATTTTATCCCTTTATTTGACAGAGAGCTAGAGAGAGAGCACAAGCAGAAGGAGAGTGAGAGGGGGAAGCAGGCTCCCTGCTGAGCAGAGCACCTGATATGGAGCTCGATCCCAGGACCCTGGGATCATGACCTGAGCTGAAGGCAGACACTAACTGACTGAGCCACCCAGCTGTCCCTGTAAGGGCTTATTTAGCCAGAGCAGCCCCACCTCGGTTGAACAGCCATTTTGTTGTTCATGTAGTAAAACTTAAATTGACCCTGACCGCCCAGAGGAACTTATTTAAAAGCAAGTCTGGGAAACCAGTCCCAGGTAAAAAAGCCCAAATACAAAGGTGGGTCAGGTCAGATGGAAATAACAGCCCGAATGCAGGGATGAGTCGGGCCAGGTGGAGACTTCCAATCAATAGAACGTACATACTGTCTCCCTAGCTACCAAGGAGTGTGGGTCCCGCCCTTGGGGTGCCTTTTGGGTACCCATTCTGACTAAGGTGATAGGCTAATTCAAATAGCTACTATGGGGTGAATTGTAGTACAATTGGCCACCCATGGGTGACCTAGCATGACTGTGCAACTTTCTCTGTATGTTGCAATCTCATTGGCCACCTGTGTGTGTCCAGGCTCAACCACATGGCCTTTGCTCTATAAAAGTTAGTCTGTGAGGCTGGGAGTGGTCTGTGGCAATTCTACAATCCAGCTATGCTCACACTGTCAGTTCCTTCATTAGGGCTCAACTCTACTGCTTGGGAAGGATTCTCCAAGGCTCTTGCCTCTTCTCTCTGGGCTCCTGCGTCTACCTTCTGAGTCTACCTTTTTCATACAGAATGACTAGTATTCACAGCTGAGTGATTTTTTTCCAACCTGCTTCTCACCCAAGCTGCTTGGGAATACAAAGGTCTCACATTTTGTGTTGTCTCTGTCCCTTAAAATCCAAGAAGATATAATTCTTTTTAAAGTTTTGTGAGTTTTTAATGAATTGATTTATAATCCAGTCTATTAAACTGAAGTTACACAAACACATTTTTCAAGATAGGGTCCCCTTCACCTTGCTCTTCCTTCAAGGTTACTGAGAGATGTCATCCAGAAAATAATGAGCCACAAGGACAGACAAATGAGTGTTTATTTAGGATTAAAGAATTTCAATTCAGGGAGATACCTAAATAGTGCTCTTGCTTACAGGGAGAAAGCAAGAGATTTTTATGAGGAAAAGGAAGCAAGGTTGGGGAGACTGCATAAGTTAAGAAGAGAAAAAAATGTTTTCTTTGTGTGTTCAGAAACTAAGCTACTCTGGGTTATACATCGACTGACCACTGATTCTATCTTCAGAAAGTCCACAGCCATCAGTCTTGTGATCAGGATGTCCATTCTGCTGACTTCTCAAACAATGGTTTAAAACAAGTGTCATTTTGCCTGGTCCAAAGGTTTCAGCCCTTCAATCCAAAGGTGGATTAAGCAGTTTCTCTATAGCAGCTTCTCCATCTTTATTTTAAAACGGCACCAGTCATGTCAAGTTTTCACCAAGATATCCCCTTTTAGAGTCTTCAGGGATTTTTGTTTAAAGCAGCAAATCTGTGCCTCTTAGTCTTAGACCTTAGAGGACCTTTTGTCTGACTGAGTAGTTTTTCCAGGTACTGCCCGAGCTCTTTCTAAAGCCGCAAGAAAGGATATTATGGTTCTCCACTGGATTTGGCCTTTGTGCTGGAGTGGTTTTTTGAGAATCTTGGGAGGGGTGAGAATGGGAGGGTTTCATTTTTGAACTCAGCAAGCCTTGGTTTCTTTATATTTAAACGTTTTTCTTCAGCTCATCTTTCCTCTCACATTTTCCTGTAAGGAGCAAAAAGAAGCCAGGTGGCACTCGCAACAACCTGCTGGAAATCTCCTTAGCTAGATCCTCTAGCTCGTTAGATACATTTTCTACTTTGCCCATTACTGCAGACAACTGCTCACATTTCTGTCACTGTGTAACAAGGACACTCTTCCCTCCAGCTTTCAATTACATTTCTCACACTTAGCTTTTTATTTTGTCTTTTAAAGATAGACTTTATTTTTAGAAGTTTTAGGTTCATAACAAAGGTATGCAGAAAGTCGAGTTCCCAGGTGCCTTCATCCCCAGGATGCAGTTTTGGAATATAGGTGAGGTTTGTTGGGGTGGGGTCCGGAACGGATGGTCAAGAAAGAATTCTTGAGACCTCTTTGGTGCAAAAAGGTGGTTTTATTAAACCACAGGGACAGGACTCGTGGGCAGAAAGACCTGCACTGGGGTTTTGAGGAGCAACTGATATTCTGGGGTTGGGGAAGGTAAGGAAAAGGAAGATTTTTAAAAAAACTTCCTAATGCTAGAGAGAACCTACAAGATCCTGGAGGCCTTGCTATTGTCATGTTAAGGTTGTTTTCCCTCTAGCAAGGCATTAAGATTAAGATGGTTGGGAGCTTCCTGGAGGAAATGTCACACACATTCCACCCAGGAGTTTGGGGTAGGGGGAAGTTGCAAGGTGTCAGCTCGAGGTTTGTCCTCAAACAGCCTTCTGCTCCCTCATCACCCAAAGAGACACAGTCCTCCTTCCCCAACCACAGTGGTATATTTTTTACAATTGAACGAACCTACACTGACACATTATCATCCGAAGTTCATAGTTTACATTAGGGCTCACTCTTGGTGTTGTATGTTCTGTGTAGGCTTTGTCAAGTGTATGATGACATGTATCCACCATTGTAGTATCACGCAGTGGAATTTCACTGCCCTGAAAATCCTGTGTTCTGTCTATTCATCCCTCCCTTCCCTCTAACCTCTGGCAACCATTGATCTTTTACTGTCACCATAGTTTTGTTTTTTCTAGAAATGTCATACAGTTGCAATCATCCAGGATGCAGCCTTTTCAAACTGGCTTCTTTCACTTAGTGATATGCATTTAAAGTTCTTCCAGGTCTTTCCATGGCTTGACAGCTTATTTCTTTTTGGTATGGAATAATATTCAGTTGTCTGGCTGTACCACCGTCTATTTACCCATTTACTCGATATTTTTTATTTTTTATTTGTTTTTCCTTTCCTTTCCTTTCCTTCTCTGCCCTGCCCTTCTCTTTCCATCCTATTCTATCCTCTCCTATCCTTTTCTTTCCACTCACTATTTTTTAAACTCTTACCGAAGCACATCAGGCTTTCACAGCAGTCTCTTCCAAGTCCTTATAGGTTCTTCTTCCTTTTTTTTTTTTTTAATTTATTTGACACACAGAGGGATCACAAGTAGGCAGAGAGAGAGGGGGAAGCAGGCTCCCCGCTGAGCAGAGATTCCCAGGACCCTGAGATCATGACCTGAGCCAAAGGCAGAGGCTTAACCCACTGAGCCACCCAGGCGCCCCCAAGTCCTTTAGGATCTTACAGACATTTTTCTCAAGGTCCTTCCAGTTTCTGTCTATCAGCACATCTCAAGCCACTCACTGACATTTTAAATTTTTGTTACAGTACTATCCGTTCCCAGGTACCTAAATGTATGTCAGTTAGAGTCTGATCAAAGAACCATTACCTAGCTCTATGACTGTGTCACGTCTTTGTCCTGTGTTCATATTCATATCCGTACCACATCCTCATCCATATCCAAGTCCATACTATTTCTATAGGTGCATCGATATCCATATCTACCTATCATCTACATCATCTGTATCTATCTCATTATCTATCCCTTAATATATAAAAATCAACACACACACACACACACATACTGTAAAGAAATTTATTTTAGGGATTTGACATCATGCAATTGTGAGAGCTAATTGCACAATTTATATGCAGCTTTGTTTCTTTGTCTGGTAATGGCCCTGATGTTCACAGAATAGGCAGTTGGAGGGGGAAAAATACACAAAATAGTCCTGAAGACAAACTGACCCTGAGTCACTCCCTTCCTGACTCCCTTCAACTCCGGTGATGGGTGTATCCTACAAGAGAAGCTGGCATTCTTTGTCACAGAGCTAAACGTGCGCCTGGCCCAGGGTTCGCAGAAGCTGAAGTGGAAAATCTACTGGAAGATGGAGAAGTTGTGCACTTGGCTGCTGCTCTGTGCCACCCAAGGGAACAGCGCAGAAGCACCATGTCCAGGAGGTGCAGCCATGCCTTAAGCCTGACACTGACTTTCCTGGCACAAAAGGAAGACGGCTGCTCCTTCTCTTTTGCCTTTTGTCATCTCTTGGGCTCCAGAGTCACCTAGTCCTATGTAGAGAAGGGAACTCTGAGAGACTTAGCCAAGTTGACTAATACAATAAAACAAATTCACCAGACTGGACCATGCTCTCCCCCACCCACCCCATAGACTCTTTATTTCTTGTTAACTGCAAGATAAGATGCAAATTCTTTTCATGTTGCATTAACTAAATTCAATGGAATCCTTGTTATTTGATGACAGTTTTAAAAAACTTTCTGAAGCTTTGAAAATTTTTTGAAATGTTTGTTCAATTTCTATTCAGCCCTTGTTGAATTCCTTACAGTTTTTTTCCAGTCTCATTAAACCCTAACTTTTGCCTTATGCTTCTTTCTCCTGCTACTGAAATGTCTTTATTTTATTTTATTTATTTATTTTTTTAAAGATCTTACTTATTCATTTGAGAGAGAGGAAGAGAGTATAAGCAGGGAGCCAGTTGCAGTGTTCAATCCCAGGATAGTGACATCATGATCTGAGCTGAAGGCAGATGCTTAACTGACTGAGCCACCTAGGCACCCCTATCCTGTTACCAATGTTAATTAAAGTAAAGGGATGTAGGCTAGATCAGTGTTTCTCAAACCTTAGAGTGTCTGAGACTCAGCTAGAGGCCTTATTAAGACAGAGATTGCTGGGTCCCACCCCCAAGGTTTCTAATTCCACAGGTATACAGAGATGAGAAGGATGTCCTTCTGGTAAATTCAAGGGTGATGCTAGACTGCAGAGGTCTTAGTGGCAAACTAGGGATGGGGATGGAGATTGAACCAGGGGAGGCTGAGCATGTACTATGTAATAACGGGGTTTTAGGGAGAGATCCCATGTTTTAAACATTTGGATGGCTCCCTTAGTCCTGGTGTCACATAACTTGCCTGCTACATCTAGGGTTACCTAATGGATTTCTAGGAAGTTCTCAAACCTATTCCATGTGTATTTTGGCTTTAGCAAACAAAAACAAAAACCAAAAAAACCCCAAAGCCAAAACCAAAACCAAAACCCAGAACCAAAAACCAAAACATGAAACAAAACAAAAGAAAACAGCAAGACATACTGGAATGAATGCATATCCAGACCTTTGATGAGATGGTGAAGATATGAGGAAAGAAGTTCAAATCTCATCAGCTTGCTGTAGCCATCTGGAGATTACATGTTGTGGCAGCTGATGTCAGGCTTATAAATGCTGCAAATCCATGAGAAAAAACCTCATACTTTAAAAGAAACGATTCCTAGTTTTTACTCATATGTGGGCAAGAATATTTGTTCTGACTATACCTGAGATCTACATCCATACTTGAGCTTCTGGCTTCTCTGACATTGGGTAGATTCTGATATAAGTGAGCAGCAGGCAGTTTTTAGCAAAAGACATAGACAGGTATGATATACTTTAGAATGGCTTCACTTGCTAATAAAAAGGACAGTAGACCTAGGAGTCAAAAGACAAGTTCTAGCTTTGGGTCTGTTATTTGCATGCTGCAAGATTTAAACAAGTTGCGTAAATTATCTGGTCTCAGTTTTCTGGACTGTAAAATAAAGGGGATGCATAAGATAATTCCAAAGGTACAAAAGTTAAACTTCAATGACAATTTTAATGGGAAAACGTGTTCATTAAGTAACAGTATTGATGTTTTTATTCTAAGAAACCCGATCAAAATTCCACTGGTATTTTTCAAAGAGCTGGAGCAAATAATCCTAAAATTTGTATGGAATCAGAAGAGACCCTGAATTGCTAAGGAAATTTTGAAAAACAAACAAACAAAAAAACTGGCAGCATCACGTTACCTGATTTCAAGCTTTACTACAAAGCTGTGATCACCAAGACAGCATAGTACTGGCATAAAAACAGACTCATAGACTAGTGGAACAGAGTAGAGTGCCCAGATATGGACCCTTAAGTCTATGGTCAAATAATGGTCTATGGTCAAATAACCTTCTGCAAAATAGGAAAAAATATACAGTGGAAAAAAGACAGTCTCTTCAATAAATGGTGCTGGGAAAACTGGACAGCTATATGTAGAAGAAGGAAACTCGACCATTCTCTTACACCGTACACAAAGATAAACTCAAAATGGATAAAAGACCTCAATGTGAGACAGGAATCCATCAGAATCCTAGAGAAGAACATAGGCAGTAACCTCTTTGATATCAGCCACAGCAACTTCTTTCAAGATATGTCTCCAAAGACAAAGGAAACAAAAGCGAAAATGAACTTTTGGGACTTACATTAAGATCAAAAGCTTCTGCATAGCAAAGGAAACAGTCAACAAAACAAAGAGGCAACCCACAGAATGGGAGAAGATATTGGCAAATGACAGTACAGACAAAAGGTTGATATCCAGGATCTATAAAGAACTCCTCAAACTCAACACACACAAAACAGACAATCATATAAAAAAAAAAATGGGCAGAAGATATGAACAGACACTTCTCCAATGAAGACATACAAATGGCTATCAGACACATAAAAAATGTTCATCATCACTAGCCATCAGGGAGATTCAAGTTAAAACCACATTGAGATACCCCCTTACACCAGTTAGAATGGCCAAAATTAGCAAGACAGGAAACAACATGTGTTGGAGAAGATGTGGAGAAAGGGGAACCCTCTTACACTGTTGGTGGGAATGCAAGTTGGTGCAGCCACTTTGGAAAACAGTGTGGAGATTCCTCAAGAAATTAAAAATAGAGATTCCCTATGACCCTGCAATTGCACTACCGGGTATTTACCCCAAAGATACAGATGTAGTGAAAAGAAGGGCCATCTGCATCCCAATGTTTATAGCAGCAATGGCCACGGTCGCCAAACTGTGGTAAGAACCAAGATGCTCTTCAACGGACGAATGGATGAGGAAGATGCCTCCATCAGAAGGGATGAATACCCAACTTTTGTAGCAACATGGACGGGACTGGAAGAGATTATGCTGAGTGAAATAAGTCAAGCAGACAGAGTCAATTATCATATGGTTTCACTTATTTGTGGAGCATAACAAATAACATGGAGGACATGGGGAGATGGAGAGGAGAAGGGAGTTGAGGGAAATTAGAAGGGGAGGTGAACCATGAGAGACTATGAACTCTGAAGAACAACCTAAGGGTTTTGAAGGGGCGGGGGGGTGGGAGGTTGGGGGAACCAGGTGGTGGGTATTAGAGAGGGCACATATTGCATGGAGCACTGGGTGTCGTGCAAAAACAATGAATACTGTTACGATGAAAAGAAATAAAAAAATAAATAAATTAAAAATTTTGAAAAACAGATCGAAATGACCTATTGTAGCTTTAGAACTTTAATCAGAGTCTTATAGGACAGACTAATCGGCTAATTGGTTTAGGGTGAGTTGAATTTTTTGAGGAAGGTTGAGAGGGCTGGTTGTACTCCTAGGCATGGCCATCTCTTGCTTTATGTAATTTTCTCTCATGGGTCAATACACCCAGGCACATACAAAGAAAGCCATTGAGTTAAGGTTTCAATGCATAAGTGGCAGGGTAGGTTTTGTTGGTGGAATTTGATAAAGCATTTAGATTGTTTACTTATGACCTTCATCATATTGAAATTTAATTATAAATAGCTCTGAACAAATTTGACATTGAACGTCCTCTGTGAAGGCATCCTGTTGGAATTAAGTTACATCACTCGGTGATGATAACAGCTGAAACAATTTTTAAGCTAATTTTTCAATTTAAAGACATTGAAAATGTAGATTTTTTAAAGCAAAGTAAACGATATTATTTAGTTTTTCTGGGAATGGATGAGGAATTCAAAAATAGATAATTTTTTCCTCAAGGAGAAATAAAGATTTATAAGTAAAATGTAGATGAAAAAACTCTCTTCTTACTTCTACTATCTTAACTAGTGAGAAGGAGAAGCCCAGAACAATCTGATTTGAGAGAGAGGGATGTGGATTTACAGGGCTTAAATGAGACAGGTAATTCTTAAAAAACTACGAATAAACGTTGTTTTTGATGCACTCCTCCTATCTCCTTTATTCTTTTCCAAATAGTTTAATAAGGGTCTGCCAGGTATAAGGAACCTATGTTCTGGAGCCTATTTCAATCCCTTTGTGTTTTTCAGCTAGGATATAAGTATGTTTGATGAATTTTTAATTTTTAATTTTTAAAGAGCCCTGAAGTGAGTGTGGTCCAAGAGGAGATTTAAGGAGGCTTTAAAATCACCAGCATCCAGAGATGCCTGGGTTAGTTCAATTGATTAAGCCTCTACCTTCACCTCAGGTCATGATCCCAGGGTCCTGGGCTCGAGTCCTGTATCGGGCTTCTTGCTCAGTGGGGAAGCCTGCTGCTCCACTTGCTTGTACTCTCTCTCTGGGAGATAATTAAATAAAATATTAAAAAAAAAATCATAATCTTCCAGGGGTGCCTGGGTGGCTCAGTAGGTTGAGTGTCTCTTGGTTTTGGCTCAGGTCATGATCTCAGGCTCGTGAGATAGAGCCCTTACATGGAGCCCCTCATGGAGATACCTACTCAGTGTGGAGTCTGTTTATCCCTCTCTATCCCCCCATCTTTCTACCCCTCCACCAATAAATAAATAAATAGTCTTCCTAAAAATTGTAATCATCCAAAGGTGTGTGACTTTTTGTTTGTATTTTCAAATTTAGAAATGGAATGGTTTCACAGTAATACTGAGCATATAGCATGTTTTCGTTTTTTTCTCTAACTTTATAAAAGTTTATAGAGAAATACCATTATCTCTAATATTTAAATTAAAAAAATATATGCCCAAGCCTCAATGTTTAAGTAATTTGTCCAAGATCAAAAACCTGGTGAGTGGTGAAAAAGGAATTCACACTCAGATCAACTAATAGAAAATCTCACCTAGCACACATTTTCTCCTCTGATTCCAGGCCTGAGAACAGAGTAGATTACTAGATGTAGCCCCTTAAATCAGGAGCCTCTTCATTAATCTGGACCATTAGAAAGGTGCCCCCCCCTTTTTAAAAAATTTTATTTGTTTATTTGACAGAGAGAGAAACAGCGAGAGAGGGAATACAAGTAGGGGAGTGGAAGAGGGAGAAGCAGGCTTTCCGCTGAGCAGAGAGCCTGATGCAGGGTTCAATCCCAGGACCTTGGGATCATGACCTGAGCAGAAGGCAGACACTTAAGGACTGAGCCACCCAGATGCCCCCGCCCCTTTTCAAAAAAGATTTTATTTATTTATTTGATAGAGAAAGATCACAAGCAGGCAGAGCAGCAGGCAGAGAGAGAGGGAGAAGCAGTCTCCCTGCTGAGCAGAGATTCCCAATGCAGGGCTTGATCCCAGGACCCTGAGACCATGACCTGAGCCAAAGGCAGAGGCTTAACCCACTGAGCCACCCAGATGCCCCAGGAAGATCCCTTTTATTTATTTATTTATTTATTTAAGATCTTTATTTATTTATTTATTTGACAGAGATCACAAGTAGGCAGAGAGGCAGGCAGAGAGAGGAGGAAGCAGGCTCCCTGAGGTGCAGAGAGCCGATGTGGGGCTTGATCCCAGGACTCTGAGATTATGACCTGAGCCGAAGGCAGAGGCTTTAACCCACTGAGCCACCCAGGCGCCCTGGAAGATCCCTTTTAATATAAAAACTGCAAAGATGTTTTTGCCTATCAAGCCCCTCCTTGTTTTTCCCTACTGTATCCTCAACCCTGAAAGCAAGGGGAGAGGAATTTATAGAATTGTAGTCTTTGCAAAACCAAGTTGGTTGATTCAGGAGGCTATGACCCTCAAAACAGATCCTGTTGGAAGGAAAACTGTGCACATTTCTACAGAGCGTCCTGCCATGCCTTGATTAGTGGCTAAGATATGATCTTGACAGGACTGGCTACATAATTTTCAGGGTTCAGTACAAAATGGAAATGAGGAGACCCTTGTTCAAAGATTATTAAAAGCTTCAAATGTGAGGTCTTTGTCAGTGTGGAGCCCTGGGTGTCTGCATACTTGTGAAGTTGGTCCTAGATCCTGAATTCAGAGAGGGATTACCTCTCCTGGTTCTTTTTATTGGTTTACATTGAAGAGAGCTTGATATAAAGGTTATAGGTCATTACTATTAATAAGGTTGTGGGATGAAGAGTAAAGATGACATTAAATTTTTAAGAATTTTAGTTTGCATGATATTTATAGACACAGACAAGCTCTAGAATGGTTAAGTCTATCAGTTTGTCCTTTTCTGGTGGGGAGCAAAGACAAGAGTGGGAGAAATGAATTTTACTAAATGGAGAATAAGTCCCATAATGAGCTCAGCTCTTCAGAAACTATATATGATTTCATGGACAGAGGAAGTAATAGCAACATGAAAATGCATTTTATTTATATTGACATCAGGATATTAGAGATTCCCAAGATCGAATGCAGACTTTGCCAATGATTCTAATGAGAGTACAAATGTATGACATACCATCACCAGTGTATCGGGAAAAGAAGCTGATATAAGTTGGAAAATGGAGTTCGCCTCAAAACTGTTAAGCGTGAAGACAAAAGAACTATATGCATACTGTATTCTAGCTGGTGAGTTTGCTTTTCATGGAGGTACAGGTTAACAATTATGAAGCTATTTCACATTTACAGAGATTGAACCAATAAGTAAGTGGATAATGGGTGGTGGGTGCCCTATTTCGTCTGTTAGAGTGGGAGATTACAAGAGGGGAAGGCTAGAATGAATCCTGGGGTACTGGATTAGAGTTGAAGACATCAATCTGAATTCAAAAAGCCAATTTTGAAGATACTGTATAAAATACATAACCATACTCCTTAAAACTCTAAAGTTCATGAAAAACAAAGAAAGACTGGGAAACTGTCACAGACCAGAAGGCACTAAGGTGACATGACAATTACATACAGTGTGGTACCCTGGATTGGGTTCTGGAACAGAGAAAGAACCGTCACGGGAGAATGAAATTGAAATCTGAAAAAAAGCCTGGTATTTACTTCATAATAACTTACTAATGTTGGTTTCTTAGACTTGAAATGTCCCACGGTAAGATGATAACATTTAAAGGAAGCTGGAACTGGGTAAGGGAGATATACCAGAAGTCTCTGTACTATCTTGGCTAATTGTCTGTAATCTTAAAGATATTATAACACATAACCAATTTATTTAAAAAACAGCCCTGTTGTTAAAATCTGAATTGATTCGTTAGTTGTTGAATTTATTCAAGAGATAATTGCTGAAGCCTACAATCTCTAGTCACTGATAAAATGAGGCACTTGTCAGATACTGTCCTGTCCTGAACATACGGTTTAGTAGTGGATAAAGACAATGTTGGGGGTGAGGTGCTAGGTGGCTCAATCACTGAGCATCTCCCAGGGTCCTGGGATCGAGCCCTGCATCAGGCTCTCTGCTTTGCAGGAAGCCTGCTTCTCCCTTTCCCACACCTCTTGCCTGTGTTCCCTCTCTCGCTGTGTCTCTCTCTGTCAAATAAATAAACAAAATCTTAAAAAAAAAAAAAAGACAATAGGGGAAGTTCAAAACAATCTGATAAGCACTTTGAGAAAGTGCCAGAGGCTTAAAAAATATTTTTCCTCTATATTGAAATTGATAGATATGTTGTGTTAACTAGATCCTGGAACATAGAAACCACATTAGTCTAAAAACAATACAGATTATGTTTTATATTGGGTAAACCTTTTTTTAAAAAAAGATTTTATTTATTTATTTGACACAGAGAGAGATCACAAGTAGACAGAGAGGCAGGCAGAGACGGGGAAGCAGGCTCCCTGCTGAGCAGAGAGCTCAAATGGGGGCTCGATCCCAGGACCCTGGGATCATGATCTGAGCTGAAGGCAGAGGCTTAACACACTGAGCCACCCAGGCGCCCCATATTTTGGGTAATCCTTAAACTCTGAATGATTTGCCAATTTGCCAAAGGTTTTTATAGGGAAATTTGGGGATATTTTTAAATTTATTATGCTTTGTTCATCAAGGAATTATTCCCTTACTAGGTGAGGTGGAGAGTTGTTTCCTCTTTTCAAATACAAAATGGAAAATCAGAGCATGCATTCTTTAAACTATCTTTCAATTTTATAAGTTAGCGAGCTTTGTCAAATATGTGACATTTTCTTGCCTATTTATTAGATCAGTGAAAAGGTTTATTTGTTGATCATATAAAAATAAACATGATTATATTTTCCCTTCCTCATCAAGATTCCTATTTCTTCAGTTTATGGGAAATAGAAAAATTTATCCCATAGAGGGAAGATATTCTCACAGTGGAAAAGGAGGGAAAAACCCTCATATATTCCCTAAGGCAAACAGCATACCCTCAAAAGAATGAGAAAACGTGTTACCTTCCTCAGAAGACCGGGCCCTGAAATGCAGGCCCCAAATCACATGTACTACACTTGCACCTCTAGTCAGCCTACCCTGGCTGCCCCCCATCCTCAGGAATGGGTATTTTCAAAGGAAATACTTTCTTTGTGGATTTGCAATTTCTCTTTGCAAAGAGATTTATCTCAGTTTGAAAGAGCTTGTGGGGTTTAAAAGTCAAGACTTACTTGGGAGGGCTGGATGATAGACATCTTGTGTCTCTCTTTTGTTGAGAGGTAATCTCACAAAGGATTTATAGTCTACAGCTGCACAAGGAGACGGCGTCTCTGAGGGGCAAAAACTTGTATGTATTCCAAGTGGAGAGACTGGAGGAGGGAATAGGACACATTATGGACAGTCCTGACATCTGCACGTATATTATAGACAGAGAAGTTTCAGAACCACAGGCTGGAATCTGAAGCCAGAATGAGACGCCACAAGGCGGGAATTCTCAAGAATGGGAAGGAAGGGGGAGGGACAGTGGCCAGATTTCCTCTAAAGTAGAAGAGACAATAGAGAAGATATTTTTAATGGGATAGGAGAACAAAAACAAAACAAACCAAGAAAGCAAAGCAAAGCAAACCAAAATACTTTTAGTGGAAGCAAACCTGGTACAGATCACTCTTTTAAAAGAATTCCCTCTTTGCTGGATTATTTCGTTTTAGCCTTGTCTTTTCCCTCCCTGCCACCGATTTCTCTCTCTTTCAGTTTATTCTGCAAAGTACTTTCTAACTGACCTTCCTAAGACATCTTAGTGACAATATAACCATGATCAAAAACTTTCCATGACTTGTCATTGTCCCAGAGAGGAAATCCAAACACTTCAACTTTGGTTTTCAAGTCTTTAGATCATTAAAAAAATCTCAAAATTTTCTTGGGTCTTGTTTTTTCATCAGTAAAATGACATTGGCATAAAGAAGCTCATAGATAATCTGAGTAGCGTAGGACAGCTATATATATATATATATATATACATATATGTATATATATATATATATATATGTATATATATATATATACATATATGTATATATATATGTATATATATATATATAATCACTAGTGTTCTGCTGTATCTATTTTCTATCATCTCTCTCTTTCTCTCTCTTTCTCAGTAGAAGTAGTAGTAGTTTGTATTTAGGGTAGATACAAATACAGGGTATGAATTGTTCCAGTTTCCAATGTTATGTTGATTTATCTATACAAGTGGTTTTTATTTCAGTTACCTTTATTGAAACATGCAAAAATAAACACATCTAGTACCCAAAAGAAAAATAATCACACTTTTTCTATTTATTTGGACTTAGATCAATCTTGGCAATATTAAAAAATGAGAACGCTTTTTGGTTTCTGCTATATATATAAAATTTTCCTAAATCTGGAGATTTAGTAAATAATTGGTTTAACTTAATCTTGTGATCTTCAAAAATCTTTCCAGCAACCCCCCTGATAGCATCTGCTTCCAGTATGGTTAATTACAAAACAATTAGGTTCTAATGAGGCTTTTGCTTCCTTAGCCTGTTTACCAGCACAGTTTCAACATCCTTCTATTGATGTGAAATGTGTGGAAACGTCATTTTTTCCCCTTTTCTTTTAAATCTTGATTCTGGAATCCCTGGTAGAATAGTTAAGGAGATTTCTTAACAGTGAATAGGGAAGTCTTTTTTTCTCTTTTGGTTTTGATTGTACACAAATTAACTCGTTTCCTCTACTGAGCTGGGAATTCTGAAAAAGGAACCTGTTAGAAATATGGACATTTCTGTTCTTCCTGACTCTTAGTTTCATTAGAAAATGTTTACATTATGTAACTTTATGGAGGCAGGATTTACCACGCATTCTTGTTAATGAAGAACTGAAGAACAAAGTAAAATCACTAATCTTGCGCTGAAAAATGTAACACCATTGCTTACAGAAGTGGCATAGGTCCAAGGAAGAGTTTAAAGTTTAATTCAGGTTGTCACAGAAAGGATATCAATAGTTGCCAAGTACTTACTATGTGTCAGACATGTCAGACATGATGTGAGACATTCCCCCCACCCCCCATATTTCATCTCATCTAATTCTTAGTGCAATCCTGTGACTGGGTAGTTTTCCGACACACATTATTAGAGATAAGGAAGTTGAGATTCAGGGAATTTTTTTTTTTAAAGATTTTTTTTATTTATTTGACAGAGAGAGATCACAAGTAGGCAGAGAGAGAGAGAGAGAGAGAGAGAGAGAGAGAGAGAAAGAGAGGAGGAAGCAGGCTCCCTGCTGAGCAGAGAGCCCGATGTGGGAATCGATCCCAAGACCCTGAGATCATGACCTGAGCTGAAGGCAGAGGTTTAACCCACTAAGCCACCCAGGTGGCTTAAAATTAAAATTAAAATTAAAATTCAGGGAATTTTAATAACATGTTTAAGATCACACAGACACTGAATTTCTGGGCTTAGATTTGAAACCACTTTTGTGTGGTGTAAAAGTGGGATACAAATTGTCTTCGTTTGGTGTTTTTACATACATCAGAGTCTGGTTTCCTGCCTTATGGGACTAGCCAAGTAATCTCAATTTGTTTTTCAAGAATGAATGGGCTAGAGGCACCTGGGTGGCTCAGTTGGTTAAGCATCTGACTTCAGCTCAGGTCAGGATCTCAGGGTCCTGACTGACTTCGGCTCAGGTCATGATCTTAGGGTCCTGGGATGAACCCCTTGGTGTCATCATGCTCCCTGCTCAGCGGGAGTCTGCTTTTCCCTCTGCCCTTCCCCCCAGCTGGTGCTCTTTCTCTCTCGCAAATTAATAAATAAATAAAAATCTAAAAAAAAAATGAATGAGCTAATGAATTAATTACTAATTGTAAAGTATTGTGGTACTTGTAGAGAAAACGTAATTATTGAGAGAAAAATCATGACATTTTATATTTACCTTCTCAGATTTTTTTGCTGTTCAGACAAACCCAGGATAAGGTATGATGTGAACTGTACTCCCTCTTTAATGGCATGAATCAATGGAAAGCAAAAGGCCATTGCAAGCATTTCTGAATACAGTTAACTCATGCTTCCCTGCTGCTAACTTTTCATAAACTTTTAGATTCATGGGGACATAAAGGCCAAACTTCTGTCTTATTAAATTCTTCTTTTGATAAGAATATGTAGGATTCAAATGAAGAAAAAGTTAAAGGTCTATAAGGACCTAGCTGGATTTATAGCCCTGCTTTTGGAGAGTGAATCTATAGGATATAAAGAAAAAAGAACTTGCACAACTGGATACATAACAGAGCTACAATTATGTATCATATCATATAATATATATATATATATATATATATATATATATATATACACACACACACACACACACACACACACACACACACAGAGGAAAGACCTGAAATAAATATTCCAAAATGTGAATTACTGGTCATCTGTAGGTGAAGAGTTCATAGGGCAATTTCATTTCATTTAAAATATATTTTTGTGGTGCACCTGGGTGGCTCAGTGGGTTAAAGCCTTTGCCTTCAGCTCTGGTCATGATCCTAGGGTGCTGGGATTGAGACCCGCATCTGGCTCTCTGCCCAGCAGGGAGCCTGCTTCCCTTCCTCTCTCTCTCTTTCTGCCTGCCTCTCTGTCTACTTGTGTTCTCTGTCAAATAAATAAAAAAATCTTAAAAAAAGATATTTTTGTGCACTCTCTAATTTTTAAAAGAAAAATGTGTTTTTTTTTTCTGTCATCAGAAGGATACAATGAATTTCATCTATATTTTAAAAAGACACGTTCTTTTGAAAGCAGTTCTGGTGGAGAGTGAGGAGGGTGAGACTATCTCAAATGGAAACAATTTTATTTGTAAAGAGAATTTAGCTTTAAAATGGAAGCAAGGCATTTGTCTCTCTGATGCCATGGCAACCAGAAGAAAACCACACAGCACAACAATGGCATAAAAATGTGCCTCCAGAGTGGGTAAGAAGGAGGCAACCTTGGACCTCTTTTTTTGTTTCCACTTCCCCCACAACAGAAGGCTGCATTGTGTTTTTCTAGCTGACTCTATGGCTTCCCAGCTAGGCTGCTGTGATGGGAAAGAACAAACAATAATAAGAACCCTTTCCTTGTGAAGTTTGGGCCTCTCCAAAACAACTGTGTGCTTTGTGCCGAAAAGTGTATTTTCTTTTGATTTAGTGTCTCCGCCTCTCCTTCTCTTGATATCTTCAAATTCAGTCACTTTATTGATGAAGTTTCATCCTCAGATGTCCCCTAATTAGCCCTCCTTTTTGAAGCTACAGCATTGGGTTGATCTTTTCTTCGTGGTCTCTGTTTTCTTCATACCCAAGGGTTCCTTCTGTGAATGTTCTCGTCTCAGACCTTAGTGTTTTTGTTGGTCTCCAGTGACTTGGCTGTCTGATACTTTCTTTTCCTTTGAAAAAAAAATTTTAACCTAGTTTTATTCTTCAGATAGATCAAATTCCTCCAAGTCAGTAAAGATTGCTAAGGGTTCTTATTTTGGGAGGACAAATTCAAATATTTTGATGCTAGAGGTTGCCAAGGGTTTCTTCCTCATTAGACTTTGTCCTGTGGCCTACATCATATTACCCTACTACCATGAGAGCAGGGTCTAACTGGTCAGAACTGCTGACCTCCGTGTTGGATTTTATGTATTAAAACTTCAGTTAACTCAGATGCATCCAGCAGCCTGAGCAAGTGGCCCTCTAGTTTTAACTCAAACCAATGCTCTTCAACTAATGCAAAGAAAAGGAATTGGGGAGACACTCTTCAGGGCAACCAGAAGAGTAATCTTAAAGAATAACTGGTCTTTGGGGTGCCTGGGTCACTCAGTCAGTTGGGCGTCTGCCTTTGGCTCAGGTCATGATCTCAGGGTTCTGGGATTGAGTCTCTGTGTCCGGCTCCCTGCTCTGTGGGGAGCCTGCTTCTCCCCCTCCTCCCTCTCCTGCTCCCCTCGCTTGTGTGCTTTCTCATTCTCTCAAATATATAAATAATATCTTTTTTTTTTTTTTTAAATGCTGGTCTTCAGGGTGGCAGGTAGAGGTGCAGTCTTGGGAGTGGAAGATCCTTGATGACAGAGCTGGGCCATCACCCAGTGTGACACGCCAGCATCAGAATCACAGGAGAGTTGCACACTCTCCAGTAGGACCCAGGCCAGCTGGTCCTTCTAGGAAACTGGTGGCAATGGTGTCATTCCTAGGAGCACAATCCAACCAAGAATGAAGATTTTATGGCCATGAGGAAGCTCACTGTGGGGGATGCAGTGCTCAGGTTATTTATTTTCCTTTCTTCAGAACCCATCAGTAAATATTGCCTTAAATGAAATGGATTAATTCTAGCTACTGCTCTGGACTGATTGGTTGTGGGGTCTGTAGAAAATCTCTTCATTTCTTCAACAATTTTTTGCAGTCTTCATAAGTTTCATTTGTATTGAGTTGGCCCCTGTGCAAAAAAGAAAAAAAAATTACTTCTTATAGTTATAGGCCACGATAATAAATTTTACCAGTCTCTTAACTTCCTGTCACTTGGAGTCTAGTTGGGGACCTTCGCAGTCCTGAACCATGTGGAGCCTGGCTCAGGGTAGCTTGGTGTGGAGATATAAAGCATTTATATGGTATTGTACAAATGTAAAAAGCCTACTCACATAGACTGTAAAAAGCCTACTCACATAGACTATCTCATTTGAACTTTGCTGGGAGTAAAATGAGTATCTAGACTGTTCTCAGTAATGAAGAGCCTCAAGTTGGTTCAGGAGTTCTACAACGTCCTTCTGGCAGCCTGGAGGGTGGATGGGCCTCCGTCTACACCATGTTCTACAGTCTATGTAAAATGTGCACACACGTAGGACTGAGAATGCTGGTGGGGGGAGTGTTGGGGTGGGGGCTTGGGAGGGACACACAATTCAGGTGTGCCTGAGCAAATAATGATCCAGATGGGGTCCAGTCCTTTCAGTCTGACATCGATGCTAGTGGGCTTTCCCAGGTTAGGGGAATTTGAATTAATCCAAGGTGTTATCAGAATGATACCAGGTTCCTTTTCTTGTTAAGAGAGAAACAACAGAATATGAAACTATGTGAGGGACTATAAGAGGTAAGAGGTCAGAGGCTAAAATAGTTTCATTTGCTAAAATGATCTGGGGATGGGTGTGTCTTTAATGATGTTAGCCCATCAATTTAGCATTGAAATAAGCAGTATGGCTTTTCTTTTTCTTCTCCTTTTTCTTTTGTTTTCTTCTTCATAGCTTTTCTTGTACAGTTCCTAAAACATGGAACAGTTCCACTTTTTAAGTTGGCATTTTTGAGAGCCATTTTATTTTATTTTATTTATTTATTTTTTAAAAAAGATTTTATTTATTTATTTGACAGACAGAGATCACAAGTAGGCAGAGAGGCAGGCAGAGAGAGGAGGAAGCAGGCTCTCCACTGAGCAGAGAGCCCAATGCAGGGCTCGATCCCAGGACTCTGGGATCATGACCTGAGCTGAAGGCAGAGGCTTTAACCCACTGAACCACCCAGGTGCCCTGAAAGCCATTTTATTTTAATATTTAAGTATTGCCAAAGATAAACACAGCTGAATACTAAAGTGGTAAAGACAGCTTTTGATCTGTCATATACTATTGCAATAGGGAAAAGAGTATAGCAAGAGCTGAACTCAACTTCGATTTGTAAAGTGGTGACCTAGCATTTAATAGGGAGAATGAGGGACCAGGGAGCAGAGGGAGAGGGATGCAAGAGAACTGGAGAAGTAGAAAATTACGAAAAGAGGGAAGGGAGGGTTGGCTCTTGTGACGCCCATCTGGGTTTGCTAATTGGCATTTGCCCAGTTAAACCTCTGTGATGGTTAATTTTATGTTTCAGATTGACTGAATCATGGGATGCCCAGAGCTGATTAAATATTATTTCTGCAATTGTCTGTGAGGGTGTCTCCGAAGAGATTAACATTCGAATTGGTGAACTGAGTAAAGCAGATGGCCATCCCCATTGTGGGTGGGATCATCCAATCCACCGAGGTCCAGAAATGAACAAAAAGGCAGAGGAAGGTTGCATTTGCTCTCTGCCTGATTGGTTGAGTTGGGACATTGGTTTCTCCTGCCCTCGTGCTCTTGGTTCTTTGCCGTCAGTTTGGGGCTGGAATCTACACCATCATCTCTCTGGCTCTAAGGCTCTTCGGCTGAACTATCCCAGTAGATTTGTTGCCTCTCCAGTTTGGAGATGTCAAATTGCGAGGGGCAAGGAGGAGCTCTCAGCCTCCATAATCATGCAAGCCTATTCCTTATAAGTTATAATAATGATACATAGAAATATTAAATATAGCATGTCCCACATAATAAAGATTCAATAAATGTTGACTCAGCCTCCCTTCCAATCTCCTCCTAGCATACCTCTCCACGAAGCTAGAAGATGGGCATTGCCCAAGACTTCCTTGCAACTAGGGTGCCATATATAACTTTGAGTCTTCCTATCAGATGCACTGGCTTGAGGCAGGACTTGGAAAGTAAGGCGCAAGGCAACCATTTCATAGCAGTGGATTTATACTCTCTTAGTTTAGCTAAACTTGAACTACCTTTCTCAGAATTCCCTTCCCTGCATAGTTCTGGGTTAGCGCGGGCTATGTGATCTTGCCTGAGATCTGGAAGGTGGAAATGAAGGAGCAATCATCATCTTTTCACCCTCAGAAGGTCTGTGGAGGACACCTGGCCCTGTTGCAGCTGTATATATTGTCACTGTCTGTGGGTCACCTTTCTGGCCCGTGGCAGGAGCCAAACCCACAGCTCTTCTAGCTCCCACTAAATCCTCCCTTTCAGATTTAATTCCTGGGCCAGGTTTGTGTGTGAAGGCTTCTCTTACAAGATACCCCATTATTCAAGTGGAAGGCTTAGAAGCAGTAAGAGGCCAATGTGGGATTCAGTTTTTCTGGTGGGCCCCAGCTCATGCTTACCGGTTCTAGGTTATCCTGGTTCTCTTGAACTTTACCTTCATCTTTCCTTCCCAACCACCCGTCTTGCTGACCTGGAGCCGTCAGTCTCCAGCACCAGGTGCAGGAGCAGTAGTCATATGTAAACCACTGATCTACTCCCATAGTTGAGTAAGATCAAGTCCCTACAATAGAGCCCATATTCTATATTATTCCTAGCAGTTCTGCTTTTCTGGCTGAGACACAGGGGCAGTGTGGTCCTCTGGTCAGCAGCCCTCTGCAGAGGAAGAATGATTTTGATGGTTCAGGTGTTTCCTAAAAGCCTAGAATCTGCTGAATTCCGATAATTTCATAAGCTCCAGATACCTCCTGATAAATCCCTTTGTCCTTTTACTAGCCAGGGTGCTTTCTGTTGTCTGTTACAGAACTCTGCCGTGGAAGGTATTATTATTTCCATTTTAGCTGTGGTTTCTGTCTTCATAGTGCTTATGGTTTAGCAAAAGAGATGGTATTACAAGGGTGATATGTTCCCTTTCCTTCCATTGAAACAACTTCCTTTCATTTTTGGTGACCCCTTTTTCACTTCCTAAGAGGGAAGTAGTCTTTTTCCTTTGTTACATCAAAAGAAAGCTGGGGCAGAGAGCATCTTGCTAAAACTCACACGTAAGTTTGATGTGAGAGCCAATGTCTCATTGCTTGCTAGCTCCAGGATTTGGGGGAGTGTTGAGTCCAAGTGGCAGCTGCTTACACACTGGGTTGGGAGAAACAACTGGGAAATATCTTCTTGCTAAACATGATAGTGAAGGCAGATATCTGGTTTAGAACCTGTCAAAAGATAAGAAAAAACAAACCAACAAACAAATAGAAAAAACTATTAGAAAGCCTGGCACGGCCTACAGCTCAATAGATGTAGCTCTCATATCATACAAAGGCAAAACCAAATTCTACCTTCTATTTGTGGCCAATTTTCACCTTTCCAAATGTAGATGGATGTTCTTATTCTAGAATGTTCTTATTCTAGGAAGATTATAAATTGAAATAACTCAGACCAAATTATAAGCTACTATTTCGAATTTAAGACATTGTCATTTGAAAATTCTAAAAGCTGTAATAATATTTTACATACTGTTTTTTTTTTTTCATCTAGCAGGATTTTTAGGATTTTACCTCATTTTGTAAATAAAAGAATGATGAGACCTCTCCTTAGATCTTCTTTCAGTCTTAAAGTGGTTTTTTCTAGTGTATCCATCTGGTAATATAAAATAAACGTTGAGGGGAATGGAACAAAAAGAAAACAAGCATCCTTCCTTCCAAAATCCCAGGGCTGTAGAGCTCTGATTTTAGACTCCATATCTTCCTAATGCACCCATGAAATTCTCTGAGTACTCTACCCTGATCAGCATTACTATCTAGTACAGACTCTTTATTCCTGAATTGAAGCTGCCAGTTTCCCAGCATGGAAACAGTGAAGTGATCATGAAGTTGACGTCACCCACTCAGGAAAGGGTGGGGCCAGCTCACAGGATCAGGCGTGGGACTTTAAGGAAAGGAGCAGCCTTTAGTTGGTTTGGGAGCTCTCGGCACACTCTTTCAGGATGGCAGATTCGGATATAACAAGCATTGGGTACTTATTACGCATTAGGCCTGTGCTACACATTTGAACATTATGTCATTTACTCATTACCACAATCTTGGAAGACTAGCTTTATGATACACCATTATCTCTCTTTCACAAAGAAGGAAATTGATGCTCAGCGAGGCAAAGAACTTGCTAGAGGTTGTGCACTAACCAGCAGTGGAGTCGGATTCATGTCAAGTTGCTCCTTTACCCTGCTGCTGGGTCGAGAGACAACGAAAGCCTCTTATCTCCTTGCCCCCTGTCCATCAGCCCCGTGGACATTTTTTGGAGCAGGTTCTTGGTTTTGTGGGTTTTCAGACAGGAAGAAGATTTAAAATCGTGTGTCTATCCCCAATCTCAGTTCTTGCAGTCAAGCCAAATCTACAACCACTAATGGTGATTCGCTGATTAGGCTCCACAAACCAGTTAACCCTTTAGTGAAATTCGTACCCCTTTGTCCCTTACGAGCTTTCTGTAGTTCAAAATAATAATACCCCACATAAAAGAATTGCATACCTGTTTATCAGGAGAGAATCCTGCAAAAGTGATCTCTGCTTTTTGTGCGGGGAAGGAACTTGAAAAGCATCTGGCAGAATGAGAGTGTGTGCGTGGCAGTGGGCTGGGGGCAAGCACTTAGAAAGTTTTTCTTTTTTTAACCATTTTGGAGTATGTAACATACTAGATGCTAAGTTATTTGTCTACTAAATAAACTAAAATATATTTCTTTCACCTCTGTCTTCCTCCAGCTGCCTCTTCTCAAGAGCTCTTCTGTCTAGGTAATGACTAGCATATACAAGTTTTAGCACATGTCTGTTTAGATTAGTAAAATATTCAGTAAAATTTGTTCAGCAAATGTTCCACATATGAATAAAAATTTTTACCTATTTGTGAAGTGCAGGATTCTCTTTATGTCTCTTAGATTAAGCTTGTAAAATTATGTTGTTTGAATTTTCTAAATCTCAGTTTTTTTCCCTACTTGATCTGTTTCTGATAAAGGTGTTTTAAAAATCTCTCACTGTCATTGCTTTGCCTGGTTCTTTGTTATTCTGTTAGTTTTAGCTTATAAACTTGAGGCCAGATTATTAGATGCATATAATAATAAGATAATAAGATGTTCATTCTTATTATTTAGTGCCCAACTTTCTCATTATTTTTTCAAAACATTTACATTTACTCATTTGAGACATGAGTTTTCTTTTGATTAATAGCCTCATGATACATCTTTTCTAGCTCTTTCTTTCCAAAATTTCTGCATAATTTCATTGTAACATGTTTCCCATTTAATCTATTTACATTTATTATGCTTATTGGTATATTTGGACTTCTTGCTATCTCATATTTTTGGGTTATTAGGCTTCCCATTTGCGCTTTTCTTCATTGTCTCTCTTCTTCTTTCTTTCGAAATGAGAGATTTAAAATTAATTTATTTTTAAAATTCCAGTATACTTAACATACAGTGTTATATTAGTTTCAGGTGTACAATATAGCAATTCAACAATTCTACATACTGCTCAGGGCTCATCATGATAACTGTACTCTTAATTCCCTTCACCTTTTCACCTGTCCCCCCAACCCACCTCCCTCTGGTAACCATCTGTTAGTTCTCTATAGTTAAGAGTCAGTTTTTTGGTTTGTCTCTTTTTTTCTTCATTTGTTTTAGTTCTTAAATTCCATATATGAGTGAAATCAAATGGTACTTGTCTTTCTCTGTTCATTATTTCACTTAGCATTATGCCCTCTAGATCCATCCATGCTGTTGCAAATGGCAAGATTTCATTCTTTTTTATGGTTGAATTATATTTATGTGTTTACACACACACACACACACACACACACATTATCTTTATCCATTCTAAAATGATGGAGTCTTACATATTCTCCCTTTTTTTGTTCCTACCCTAGTTTAGAAGCTAAAACTATATATGTATAGATATACATCCATATATATGCATATATGATTATATACAATTTTACATGTAGGATATATACATACACCTTTGCTTCTCTATGTACATACAGAGATTCTTATCTACATTGAGTCTATAGGTATTCTTATTATGTCTGAAAGTATTTTTATTTTTCTCATACTCTTGAAAGATAGCTTGGCTGAGTATAGAATTTAGGTTGAATGTTATTCTGCCTAAGGTTTTAGAAGCTATCATTCCACTATTTCTGGTATCTATTGCTACCAATGCAAAATCTATGGACAATGAAAAGACTTTAAAAAGTGTTGACAGTCGATGCTTTTTAGGTAATCTCTCATTTTCTTTGGTAGTTCTTAAAAGTTTTCTCCTTGCATATTAATATTCTGATTTACTCTGATGTGTCATGATACAGATTTATCTTTGTTCATCTTCCCTGTACTCAGAGACTTCTTTTAATAAGTGCTGATAGACTTCTTCGTGTCCTAAACTATTTTATTCACTCTATCTTTGAATATTGCGTTGGCGCAATTGCCTCTAACGTCCTTCCTGGAACTACTGTTAGAAGTTGGAACCTCTTAATTTGTCCTCCAGGCCCTTATCCACTTCTGCATATTAAAAAAAGTTCTTTTCATCATGCTATTTTGAATTTTGGTGAGTTTTCCAGTACTCTATACTAATTTAATTTTCTATGTTATGTAGACTTTTGAATTTTAAAATATCGTATTTTTCATTTCTAAGATTTTAATACATTTGTTTCATTTCTTTGATCTCATTTCATAACTTCCCTTTCTAAAAAATGGATGTTATTATCTCAATGACCTGAGGACTTTTACATTTTCATTCATGTTTGTTTCTTCTAGAGCAGAGTTTCTTTTTCTTTTCTTTTCTTTTTTTTAAAGATTTTATTTATTTATTTGACAGAGAGAAATCACAAATAGATGGAGAGGCAGGCAGAGAGAGAGAGAGGGAAGCAGGCTCCCTGCTGAGCAGAGAGCCTGATGCGGGACTCGATCCCAGGACCCTGAGATCATGACCTGAGCCGAAGGCAGCGGCTTAACCCACTGAGCCACCCAGGTGCCCTAGAGCAGAGTTTCTATTGGCACTTTGAATTAGAACACTCTTTGTTCTGGCCTGTCCTGTGCACTATAAGATATAGCCATGCCCCTGACTTCTACATACAAGGCACCAGTAACACCCCCAACCTTACCGTTGAGACAGCTAAAAATGTCTCTAGCCATTGCCCAAAGTCCCCTGGTTGACAAAACCATCCCCGGTTGAGAATCACTAATTCAGAGTGAATTTATGCTCTACTTTTTTTTTTTTAAACTAATTTTCTCAGTTTAATTTCTCCTCATGTTTGGAATTAATGTACAGATTTACTCTCTCCCACTCCTCTGCTGTCTAGTGCTTTTGCAGTCACTGTCTTTGGTTCCTGAGCCCCAAACACAGAACCAGGTCTTACGTTGATGGCTCAGGTTCCTGTCCCATGGTAATATTAAGGATTTCATAGATTCTTAAACATTGAGTGGCTAGGCTTGAGTCCTAGTTAAGAGTATGCATATCGGGACACATTGGTGGCTCAGTGGGTTAAGCCTCTGCCTTCAGCTCAGGGCGTTGAACTCGGGGTCTTGGGCAATCCCAAGATCACGACCTGAGCCGAAGGCAGAGGCTTAACCCACTGAGCCCTGCATTGGGCTCTCTGCTCAGCAGGGAGCCTGCTTCTCCCTTTCCCTTTTTGCCTGCCTCTCTGCCTATTTGTGATCTATCAAATAAATAAATAAAATCTTTAAAAAAAAAAAAAAGAAAGGTGACTTCATTAAAAAAAAAAAAAGAGTCTGTATATGTTTCTTTTATCTCCTGGAAATCCAGCTTCCTACAGCCATAGCTTCACAGAGCTGTATGTAACAGCTTTCTTCAACTTATTTTTACAACCTGTCTTTCTGCAGTGAAACTTGCTGCAATCCACCTTCTTTATTGTGCACAGGGACCAAACTCCTGGCTGTTGCTGTCTGCACCTGTTTCCAGAGTCTAGTAGACTCTTCATCTCATACTGCTATCTGCTTCTGCTGCACAAAGATGCTTCTCTTATTTGTAAGCATGGTTTTGTGTGTGGATGTTCTCTTTCATATATTATCTGTCAATGCAATGGCTGGAACAAGGGCTTTGGGACAATAAGGAGAGGCTTGGAGTGTGAACTGCTAAAATATATTTTAAAATTCATGGTTGCTGAAAATAATATGTTTTTTGGTGGCTCTACTCCAGGATTTCTCCATCTCAGAACTCATGGCATTTTGGGCTAGATAATTATTTGTTAGGGGAAGGGGGCTGTCTAGTACATTATAGAAGGTCCAGAAGCATTCTGGGTCTCTATTCACTAGATGTCAATAGCAACCCCCTCCCACCCAGTCGTGATGAGCAAAAATGCGTTTAGATCTAGCCAAATATACATGAGGAGGGTGTGTGTGTGTGTCAAAGGTGCACCCAGTAGAGAACTATAGCTCTTGTTTGTGAATATCTCTTTTTGTTCTGTCTAATTCCTGGTCATATAAAATCAGTATTTGATTCTTTACATATGTAAGGAAAATTTATTTATTTTTTGATTTTTAATTTTTTAAAAGACTTTATTTATTTGATAGACAGAGATCACAAGTAGGCAGAAAGGCAGGCAGAGAGAGAGGGGGAAGCAGGCTCCCCGCTGAGCAGAGAGCCCAATTCGGGACTCAGTTCCAGGACCTCGAGATCATGACCTGAGCCGAAGGCAGAGGCTTTAAACCACTGAGCCACCCAGGCACCCCGTAAGGAAAATTTAAACTGATTTTTTCATTTAATTTATCTTTTTAGAGTATATATTGCTACAGCATTGGATTTATAAAGCATTCAATTGACAAGGGTATCAAGATGATACCCTGGTTTGGATGTTAGTTGCTTCAGATGATATAATAACTTAGAAGAATGTTTTAGAGGGCATCAGAAGCACATAAATGGTAGTGAGCTTGAACACTCGTGATGTGTCCTTGACCTTATTTTGTTCTAATTCCTTGGACAGCACTGCATCTAAGATACACCATTACTTTCACAAATAGTTTCACTTAATAAATGTCACCTGCACTCACCCCACTGTTGACAGGACAATTCTGTCAAGTGATGGTTTTGGAGAGATGACCCAAGGCTGAGGTTGTTGTATGAAATGCTCTTCACTTCTGCCAGCTCTGGCAGCCCTAGAAAAATAACTTGATTGTCACTGATCTTACTCCTTTCTGAGTGCTCTACTCATTCTCTCAGGATATCTAAGACGGGCTACGGTTTGACATGTTGAAGAGGAACATTTCTACTTCTACAGAAGAAAGACTAACATGTGAGCCTGTCTGGTCCGGGATGAAGTCTGAGCAGGTGGTAGATACTTGCTACATTACTGTAAGGAGGGGCCATGATATAGTGTGCTCACAGGGATGGCTGGAAAGGGCCAGGTCTTGCTGATGCTGCTGGCAGAGATCAAACAGGTTCAGCCTGAAGAAGTAGAGCCAGATCAGAGAGACAGGAAAACAAAACAAAACAAAACAAAAAAAAAAAAACCCCAACAAGCCCAAAGTGAGCATGTCCTCTCACGAAGGGACCCTGGCCTTGGAACAGAGAGTGCTCTGTTTCTGTTGTCTCAGTCTGACAGAGGAAGTTCTTTCTAACAGACACTCACTGTTGTCCTTGTTTTGTGAGGCAAGTTGTTTCCTTAAGGTCTGGAGTGTCTTGTTCCACTTGGGTATTAGATGGCTGTGTGAACTAAGGTGTGGTTTTGTGACCTTTGAGACTCACTGGTGATGAGTGCAATGTTGTGGATTAGTCCGTTGCCAAGAAATACTTCCTCTCCTCATGAGTTTTTATTTTCCTAGCTTTATAGGGCCTTAAGTCTCAGAATGCAGTCCTTTAAAAAAGAGAGAGAGAGAGAGAGAGAACACTACCTCTCTCTACCTGTGACTGTCATAAAGCTTAGAGGTTGTAACACTTCGATGGCCTTCTCCAAAGGATGGTTTACTAGGATGAACTTCACCTTGCCTTTACTTAATTAGTTTTCTAACACCTCTTTCTCTAAATAAGGGGTCTGATTTCCAAGTCATAACTTCAAGTGTAGCACTATGATGTATTTATGCACTTATATAAGGTATGATGATATGTTGGTGTAAAAGGACTATAAATAAAACATCTAAATTAATAAAGCATTTGTTGAGTGAATAACATATATTAGATTTCCATGGCTCTGCTCAAACATGAAAGTACTCCTCGATCCCAGAAATGTACCAGAGGCAATCTCTTTTGTTCTAAACTCCTATTTACATATATTTGTACTTTTCTCATAGCAATTTTTTAATCTTCTCTTTTTCATCAAAGTAACATACATTTGAGACTTTTATTTACTAGATTGTAAGTTCTTAGAGAGCAAGATTCCTATTTTGTTCATCTCCCTTGCTCAACTTTGACAAGGTGTAGCCAGAGGTGGGCAAAAGAGGTTCTTAATAAATATTGGTTTTAATTCCATTTAAATATTAGAATTAATTTTTAAAAGGGAAAAAGAGGAATCATGCACACAAGTCTCCTCAATTTCTCCATTATTTCCCCATTTTGTGATGTTAATGTAAGTACTTAGCTTTGGGGGAGGGCAAGAATACACGAGAACTGTTCTAACACATCCTTATTTGCAGCATATGTTGAATACTTTCCTCCTATGGCTTATCTTCAAGGCTGGGATAGACAGCAGATCCTTCACTACTTGGCTTGGCCTTTTATATAATATAGACACACAAAATTGCTTGAAAAAGACTTTTCTGTGCCCCAGTTTTCACATTGTCTAAACAGGCAGAAACTGGATCTGCCAATAACATTGATCCAGACGCTCCCATGCATTTTCCATATGGAACTCTATTAATTGGGGTTCAGCCAGAGAAAGAGAACCACCATGAATTTATCTAATCATTATGGGAATAAGATTTTTTTAAAATGGGAGGAACTGAGGGAGTGAAATTTAAAAAGGCCAGTGGGACCCATTTTTGGTTTTTGTTTTCTAGGAAAACTAAGAAATAGCCCCGTCATTGATAGATTGCAACTACTGTAAACCAACAATCTTTTGTCAGTAATACTGAGTGCTTTTCACAGCATAACTTTAATGTTATTAGGATAAGCAGCATATCCTGCTCCTCACTAGGAATAAGTAAGAGGAAGGACAAAGGGGAAAAAAGAAGAAAGAACCCTTTTTTGATACCACTTTGCAGAGCAAAGATTATCACATAGTAGGCACTCAATAAATAGTTGTGGAATAAATAAATAAATTGTTAAGACTTGAACATTAAGAGAAGATTCACATGGATCCATGGTAGGCTTTGTTGAAGTCTATGTCAAAGATAGACTCAGTATTGGGTGATCCAGGAGGCCCTTTCCACAGTAGAATAGTTTGAGATGTCCAGATAGGGCCTAATCAAAAGTAAGGGTAAGGGCCTACTTATCCAGAGTGATTCCATCTTGGATTCAACAGTCATTTTGTTGTTTATACCATAAAATTTAAACTGTCCCTGCCCCCCCACCCCAGGACTTACTAAAAAACAAGCCCGGGAAACCAGTCCCAGGTAACAAAGCCCAAATACAAGGGTGCTTAGGCCAGGTGGAGGTATCCAATCAGTGGGGGCGCATACTGTCTCCCTAGCTACCAAGGAGTATGGGCCCTGCCTTTTGGGCGCCAATTCTGACTGATGTGATAGGCTAGTTCAAATGTCTACTATAGGGTAAATTGTAATTCAATTGGTCACATATGTGTGGCCTAGCATGACTGTGCAGCTTTCTCTGTGTTACAATCTTATTGGCCACCTGTGCATGGCCAGGCCCAACCACATGGCCTTTGCCCTTAAAAGCTAGTCTGTGAAGCAGAGAGAGATTGCCCTCTCTGTAAGAGGGGTAGCCCCAAACGTTTGGTTTGATTCTTGATGCTTGGCGCAAAATAAAGCTTTGCTTGACCTTGGCTTTGTATCAGTCTCGCTCCTTTAATCATAGACCCATTATTGGGGGACCTTTCATAGGTGTGCCTGAAATATTTGCATCTGTTCTAAGGCAGACTAAGGAATTTATAAGGTCTTAAGTAGGTGTTGTTCCTATCCAACTCATCAGACTTTCTTCATTGCCAATTACATAAAGCTAGGTTGTAAATTGTGGGACTGCTCTGGACTATAGTGAGAAGATTATAATCCTACAGGGCCCAGCATCCATGTTCTTCACCAGCAGGGCCCTATAGCCCATTTACTATGAAAATCACATGACCAAATGAGCTTGGTGTTCTCCTCAGGTAGATTCTGTTATCAAAACTAATATTCTCTAAACTAATATTATTTAGTTCTAATTAGTTCTAATATTATTTAGTTCTGTAATATTAGAGTTTGTCTAAACTTATATTATTTAAGGATGGAAGTTTTAGGAACCTTGAACAATATGGGCTCTGACTGGACTTTCATGACCAAAGTTAAAGCATTATCCTTTGTGGGTGATAATAATACAGCGTGAGGTCTGAGTGAAGCTGGTCAAGGTCTTCGTTCTGGAGTCAGACCTGTGTTCTTGGCACTAGTGCTTACTGTGATGTTGAACAAACTACTTAGCTACTTTAAACTTCAGTTCCCTTATCCTTCAAATGAGACTAATAATGGTATGAGGGTTTATTGTGTAGATTGAACGCCCTTATATGTTATGTCATATATGACATGATACAATGTATCTGCCATGTAGTAAACTCTCATCAAATGGTAACTCTTTAATTTTATTATTATAAATGTATTCTTTGGCAAAAGACACTTCCTATCCAATTGTCCTTTGAAAACATCAAAGCCTTTCATTATGATGCATTCAGTTTTCCTACTTCCTGACTTTGTCTACAAACAAAGTATTACCGATTCATCTTTTGAGGTCAACCTCCTTCATGAAGCATGTCCCCAACCTTCCATCTCATTTCCATTTTCATCTCAACCATCTTGGCATTCCTATCATCCATATTACTAAGAAATATACCATGGTATTTAATTCATTACTACTTGTTTTTCTTTCATGGCTCTTTTCTTCTCACTAGAATTTTTAAGTACCTTAAGAGCAAGGATTGTGCTATATACCACATTTGTGCCATCTCGAGTATTCTATGTGGTGCTGGCAAAGAGCCTATGCTCAGTAAACAACTGTTGATTTTACTTTTTATTTGGAGGGTGATTAAAATAATGTTCTTCTGCTCGAATGTATCAAAGGACAGCTCACGAGATGTCACTGATAGCTCTGGACTGGGTCTAGAGAGATGATCCCTGGGCTTAATGAGGACCAAAGGGATTCTGGCCACACATCACATGTGCACAGGATATGTAGGGGACCAGTGAACATTCAGTAAAAGAATCTGGTTTAAACAAACCAAATGATCATATACCCTCTGCTCGACCCTGGGTATTGTTGGTGTAAAGCCAGCAGTGTGTGGCTGGAGAGGTGGGGAAGACTCGGTTGTCTGACCATACGGTATGCACCATCAAAAGTGCTCTCTCTTTTCCAACAGCTCCCAGGCTTCTAGCAGGCCAAGGGCAGGGCCTGGTCTAGAATAGAAAGTTGACAGACAACAGAACACTGTGCCTAAGCAGGACTGAGAGAATGGAAAAACTGATCCACAGGAGGTCCACCCTGCCAATTCAGCGGCCGTTGGAGGAAATGCTTTCAAAATAGAATGCGTGGAGCCTGGCAGGCCAGCACAGGAAGACATGCCAAAGCTTGCAAGCTCCCTATCAGAGACAGGGTGGATCCCGCATGCTAAATCATAGCTTTTCGAAAGGTATGGTACCTCCTAACTATCTTCTGTATCACTGCCAATCTTTCAGTATGGTCTAGATTGATACCAGGTAGGCAGAGACCAAGGAGAGTAAAACAATTCAGGTGCACAAGTTGTAATGGATGGCTTGCAGCTTTCCCTTCAAAAAATATATCATGGGTATCCTGCTTTATGCTAACTTTTCCTATCCTCAGTGGACCCGGGTGCCAATGGTGAACTCCAGGAATGCAAATGGATTGTTGAAGTTAAGCACTTAAAGTTTCACAGTCCTTCTACTTGCTTCTGTGACTGAACAGGTGAGTGGATTGTGGCAACATTTCTAGAGGCTTCTGCTTTAGTTTCATAGATGACATGCTCAGTGGCAGATCTGTAAATGACCACAGTGGCGATCTTATGGAAAGGGCTGGCCTGTTTCTTCTTGATTGGGAAGAAAGAAACCTGTTTAACCAGATGACTTAATCCTTCTTCCTGGGAGAAAATACAACAAAAGACTAACAAATGCAAGAATGATGCCAGTTTTCCCTGAAGGAATTTCTGGGGAAGAGATGGGGGATAATACTGTTGGAGGGATAGGTTATGACCTGCTTGGAAGACATAAAATAAAATTGTGACTAAAAACTCAGAGTAATTTTTTAACCTGAGGCCTAAAGTAGTCGGTTCAAAGGAAAACAAATTCAGGTATGCCAAACAGAGATTATTGGCTATCAGATGAGAGAGAAAATGAGCCATTGTGATTTGAAAATAGCCAACACAGTAAGTTTCTTCTGTTTGATTCATGAAAGTCAATCTCTCATAGTACCTCACTGACCATTTGGGGGAGCGGGGAAGGACCTTCTGTAGAAACAGAAATGTGCCTTCTCTCACTTCAGTTCCGTCAAACATACAGAGAGGCCCCAGACACAGAGCTTTCACTGAGTGATTAGGAAATCTTTATGGATACACCTGAATGAGAAAAGGACACCAATTTTTGATAATCCAGTGGGACAGGTTCCTTTTCTTCACCTTTGGCTTTAAGTATCCCTGCTTTCTAATGTCAGGCCTGTGATCAGAGGACACCTGAAAAGTCTTTGTAAGGAAAATGCTACACTCTGACTTGTCACATGTGTAGATCAAGGGAAGTGGCAGTGGCCTGGGAGAAAATTCAGTCCTTTTCTGTGAACAGGAGACTTTGTTCACACTCTGAGACGGTAAGAAGTGTTACCTTCTACTTAAGTCACTTCTTAAATGAGCTGAGACACTTAGACCATTTCCTGCCAGTGGGGTGGCAGGAAAGCTGACACTTCAGGAAGACTCGGATGGTTTTGAAATGATTTTTCACAACTTGAGAAATTTGTATGAATGTCCTAGAATATCATTGTGTGAATATTTGTGTCAGGAGTATTTCTGAATTCAAACGGCCATATTGGCAAGTAATTCAGGAGTAGAGAGTAAAGTCAGTGCAGGAGCAGAGAGCAGATAGGATTAGGACACAGAATTAATAAGCCTGAAGTATCGGTGAATGACATTTGGGTGAGACATGGAACCCTGAAGGAAAGAGACTTATTCTCCGCAGCTGGAGAAAACCAGAACAAAACAAAACAATCAGTTACTTATGTCAAATTAAATTTCAGAGCAATTACAATTTAAATGTAAAAAAACCCCATAATGATAGTTGAAGTTTATGCAGGAGTTTCATAATCTAGGAATAGGGAAGGCTTTCTAAAAATGACATCTGAAGGAGCCTGGGTGGCTCAGTGGGTTAAAGCCTCTGCCTTTGGCTCAGGTCATGGTCCCACGTGAGGCTCTCTGCTCAGCGGGGAGCCTGCTTCCCTTCCTCTCTCTCTGCCTGCCTCTCTGCCTACTTGTGATCTCTGTCTATCAAATAAATAAATAAAATATTAAAAAAATTAAATAAAAATGACATCTGGAGCCAACATCTAAAGAAACAATTTGCAGGTTGGTTGCATGAAAATATTTCTATGACAGCACTGTGAACAGGGGACCTGGGTGGCATAGTTGGTTTTGCATCTGACTCTCAGTTTCAGCTCAGTCATGATCTCAGGGTCCTGAGATTGAGCCCTAGGCCGGGCTCTGTGCTAAGTATAGAGTCTGCTTGAGAAGCTCTGCCCTCCCCCCATTTTCTCTCTCTCTTTCAAATAAACAAATGAATAAATCTTTAAAATAAGTACTATAAACAAATTTGAACAACAGATAAAAAGTACTAAGCTTTCTTATATAAGAGGTATGACAAAAGAGGCATAAAATCAATAAGGAAGTAGTGGACACTTCTGGAGAAAAACAAGAAACAATATACAGGGCCATTAAACATATGAAATAAAGCTTAAACTCATCAATGTTGAAATAAATGTAAATTAAAAGAATGCTTACCGTTTTATCATGGAAAATATTTAAGAATTGATAATAACCAAGGTTTAGTATAACAGGCTAGGGGCCATCTCAATACACTATGGGAGAGAATTAAACAATGGCACAAATTATATGAAGAACAATCTTGCAACCATTGTTTCAAAATGTAAAATACGTGTACTTTGTGGCCCTGTATTTCTAATTTTAAAAATTATTTAAGGATGGAATCACCAAGAAGCAAAAGTATGTATATAAGATGCTCATTGCTATTTTATTTAACATGACAACAAATGGAAACTACCTAATATTTCACAGACTAATGGTGAGTTTAAAAAAGCTAAGGCAAAACAATGGGCAACTTTAAACTATAATGTAAACATAAATTTACTCATATTAAGACATATCTGTGATGTATTTGGTGATAAAAGAATACAAAGAAACACTTATAATGATACTCAAGTTATGCACACAAATTTAAATATGATTTTTTTCCCAGCATTTTATTAAGAAAATTTCGAAGATACAGAGAAGTGAAAGAGCAAGAAACACACGTATAGTTTCCACCTAGATTCAATAAGGGCTAACATTTTGCCGTACTTATTTCTCTCTTTCTCTGAACACACACACACACACACACACACACACACACAACCTTGATCCATGAATGTTCTCTAATCATTTATTGGGACCCAGATCCTGCCTGATCTGATTAGAGGGACTTCCATCCCTTTGCATCCCTCTAAAGGCAGCCCATTCTATTTTTGATAGTGTTCTCTAAGGAAGTTTCTCCCTCATTTGCATTAAAACCTGCATTTAGGAGGGGAATTTCTTTTTTTAAAGATTTTATTTATTTATTTGACAGACAGAGATCACAAGTAGGCGCGCCACCGAGCAGAGCCTGATGCGGGACTCGATCCCAGGACCCTGAGATCATGACCCAAGCTGAAGGCAGAGGCTTTAACCCACTGAGCCACCCAGGTGCCCCTCGGAGGTGGATATTATCACTATAGTTCAGCTATGACTTTTTCTCAGGTAGGAGGGTGCTGAAATACAAAAATTTAAATCACTTAAATTCAATCAGGAATATCTCAATTCTAGCTTTTATGTTTCGAAAAGTAGCAATAATAATGTCTTTGGCAGATTTGTCTTAAAAAAAAAGTCTGAGTCAGATTTTAGAAAGAGAAATCCGTATTAATCTGTCTTTCCTGTTCTGAGGCGGGGAGGGAAAGAGTACCCCCTCAGACAGACGTCTTCACCTGTGGAACAGCTTTCCCTCATACGGTCATGGCCAACCACCACTAAGCAAAACCACTGTGCTCTGGGACTGTTCCAGTCTGTCAGGGAGGCAGATGCTAGATAAGAAGATGCTGACAGGCCTTCTGGTGTCCTTCCAAGCTCCCCTTCAGAGTTCAGCTCCTTTGTCTTGATCTCCTCATCTCTGCTAACCGTCCCCTCCCAGGTGGGCAGGGCAGGGATTGTTCTTTTACGTCTCTCTCTTGCTTGGTAAATCACCTCAGTATGGATTAATACAACCAATGTTCTTTTCTTTTCATAGAGTGTGTATGTGTGTGAGAGAGTTGAGGAGGAGGGTGCTTTCAGAAATTGGGAGGCTGGATGACTTGTCCTCTGCAAACTCCCCAGGTTTGGTCTTGGTCTCCTCCCTTCTCTCTTTCCCTAGCTTCTTAATCCCCATTTCCACTTTCTTTCTGTTTCTGTGTCCGTGCTATGCTCCTCTTCTCACAGGGACTTTCTCTTGAGATTTCTCCTCTGTCAAAGATGTCACTTGTCTCAGTTCCTCTGGGGACTGATAATTCAATTGTGAACTGAGATTTCCTTCTTCAGAGTTGTCTGTTAGGTTCTCTGACAAACAATAATGTTCTCTTTAGATCTGGTTTACTTCAAAATGTTCCAGTGGGGCAGAAGTTTCATAAATCTCTCTCAGCGATGGTATTTGGACTCATGGTTAATGAATACTAAAGTTTTAACAGAGGTTCAGGTACCAGGTGAATGGCAGATTTCCTGCTCATTGTTATGAGTCTCCCATGTTAGTTTCAGGATTGGCTTCCAGAGATTAGGTTTTAAGTTAACATAAGGGTCAAGTCCCACAGACTGGATATACGTTTAAAATGGACACAGAGTAGGGGAAGACATTTAGCTTTTATTCAAAGCTCATTATAATCTTAGGTTTTTAAGGGCTGATTAAGGTAAGAAACTGGAAAATTGTCATTTCAATCTTTATCAGATCATTTGTCATGATTCTCTCATACTGTTATGATATATATACTCTCTCCTGTCTTCCAAAGAATGTCAGAATTTGTGGAAGGTCCAGAGATTCTTGTCAGTGTCATCATGTATTTACTTTATGGTTTATTCAAGGTTAGAATAAAGTACATGATGAATTTCAGTTCAATTTCTCTACCAAAATATCAAAATGAAAAGATATAAAAGGTATTGGATCACTGAAAAGGAAATGAAATAATAAAATTATTGAATGTTTGTTACATCTGCCAAAGTAGCAAATGAATCAATTCCTGGAAGATTCAAAACTTTACAAAGATATACACTGCAATGTTATCTATCAGTTAAAGAGTAAATATGTATCAAAACAATTCAATTGAAGCAATATACTAAAGTTACTAATGAATTACATATAAAATACATCAATGCTATGATAAAAAGTCATTTTAGATATAGCATTTATACTATGTTTTTAAATAAATGATTAAAAGATTATTTAATGCTGAGACAGAATGATCATTTGACAACCTCTCAAGTCCTAGTCTGGTATTTTATTTCTAGAACTCTTACATATTATATTTATATTTTTGGTAAATTTTATTAGTGACTGTTTCAGCACCAGACATTATATCCATATCAGTTGCAATGAAGATATCTATATATGAATTAAAAAAATAATCTGTTCTGATTAGCAGAATATTTTGGCAAAAATATTTCATATTTATTAAAGAAGATAGCCCTGGTAATTATTAAAAAAAATCAGTGCTAGGTAAATCAGCTTTGTGTTGAGCACCCAGTACATATACAACAGCACAGTACACATTGGGGAGACTACAAAGTTGCATAACAGTTCCTTTTTCTAGGACCACACAGTCTATGATTGGTGTACAGATTGCATACGTGTAAGATAAAAATAATCAGTTGTGAAAGATAAATAATAATATAAGATAATATATAATGAGTGGTAAGTGGAAGATGCTGCTAACAAGCATTGTACTAGGAGCAGCAGATGGTTTTTTGTGTTGTGAAGATAATAGAACATTTTCTAGAGGAAGGAAATTTTGTAGAAAAATTGGGGAGTGTTTGTTTTTTTTTAAGGATTTTATTTATTTATTTGACACAGAGAGAGAGAGATCACAAGTAGGCAGAGAGGCAGGAAGAAAGAGAAAGAGAGAGGAGGAAGCAGGCTCCTCACTGAGCAGAGAGCCCGACATGGGGCTCGATCCCAGGACCCTGAGACCAAGACCTGAGCTGAAGGCAGAGGCTTAACCCACTGAGTCACCCACGCACCCAAGTGGGGAGTGTTTTTACTGAGAATGGGTAAGCTGATGTACCACAGATCTGCCAACTTAAGGAAAAGAGAGAAGACATTTCAAAAATTAAGTAAAAATGTTATTTGCTTACAGAACTTAAATTGTTTAAATGAGGATTCCCCCCAAGGCAAGTGACATGAATTTTGTCCCAATCAAGACCTTGACCACTTAGTTCTTCATAATACAAGATGCTGTTTTAGGCTACTATAACTAGATAATATGCTGTAAATTACTCTGGGATTTCGAAATTGTCTGGTTGCATTTCTACAGAGCTGCTGTGTTTTCCCTAGGTGGTGTTGACTCAATAATTTATATTCTTATATATACACTTTTTTTTTTTTTTGCAGATACTTAACTAAGGCTGACATCACTGGTTGAGTATTTCTTTGTAGAATTCTTGAATATCTACCCACACAAATCAAAATTCAGAAGAGTTTACAGTGGAAAGTTAAATACCCAGAATTTTAGGCATGTTCTATACAAATAATTGACTCTATGTAATCTTCACCTAATATGTCTGATTGGTATTTAAAAATTATATTAAAATTTATTTTCTATTTCATTGCAGTTTATCAAACTGTTATAGACTTTAAGGTTTACTGTTTACCCAGTCAGTTTTGCCCAAACCATCTTATCATCAGAACCTTTTCCAGGGTGCCTGGGTGCTCAGTGGGTTAAGCTGCTGCCTTCAGCTCAGGTCATGATCTCAGGGTTCTGGGATCGAGTCCCGCATCGGGCTCTCTGCTCAACAGGGAGCCTGCTTCCTCCTCTCTCTCTCTCTCTGCCTGCCTCTCTGCCTTCTTGTGATTTCTCTCTGTCAAATAAATAAATAAATCTTAAAAAAAAAAAAAAAAAAAGGAACCTTTTCCAGGTAACAACTAACCCTACCATCCAGAAGAAATGTCTTTTCAGATTGCAAGTTTAAATCTTTCAGTTTTATTTCATACTTCAATAATAGCTGTAATTTAGCTAAATAGCCCTTGGTAATTTCATCCAAATGAGTAGTCTCCAGGAGAGAGAAAGTATATTTAGCATCTAGGACTTTGTAAGAAACTATAGAATAATTCTTAAACTGCCCTTCCGAGATACAAAAAATACACAAATAATAGAGAGATCTACTTAGAGACAAATACAAGGTGGAAATACTCTTGTAACATGGTGACTGTAGGAACATACATTAAAATGTAGATTGGGAAGTGAACTGCTAGACTTAAATTCAAGGCCTGCCTAGTGTGGAAAGAATTATTTACGGAATTTGTTTTCTGACTGATAGAAAAGAATGGGATCTGGATTCTGACAGACCAGGGCTCAAACCTGATCTCCGAGCTTTAGGAGCTGTATGCCCTGAGCATCTTACTTTGTCTCTTGGCGCCTCTGTGTTTCCAAGTCTGTAAAATGAAGGTATCACAACTCATCCTCGAAGGAAGTTGTGCGGCTTCCACATCTGTGTAAAGAGAGCAGAGAAATGCTCTATAAATGTCAGTGCTCTATTTTCCCTTCCCCACATGGGGCAAATGCTCCATCTAACTACTGCATGGACAATGGTCTACACACTTTGAAAATCCCTAGATAGATTTAAAAATAAAAGAAAGCCAGAGGAAAGATTTTCACAAATCTGTACAGAGAGAAAGCAAAAGAAGTCAGGTGGGGAATGACTTTTATTTCAAAAAGAGCTTGGATGGAAATGAAGGAAACTCAAGGAGGTACCGAAAGAACAGTGGGCTGATTGTTAGAGTAATTAGTGGCAAAACTTCAATGTCAGGTTGTTTTTGGATCCCCACGTTACCACAATAAACCTGTGTGAAGTTTCTCCCTGTGGGTGGCAGCTGGCCAGCTCCGAGTGCAGATATTTACGTGTCCTAGAGACAGGATGTGACACCACCTGGGCTACTTAAGACACAGGGCTTGAGGTGGGCTGATGAACCCTTAATGCCCAGCAAGAGTGATCCTGCCTGTGAGTTAAGAAAGCCCTGGATGTTTTGAGAAGACTGCCAATATAATCCTGGTTAGAGTGTGATTTGATAAAAAAAAAAAAAAAAAAAAAAAATCTCTAAAAATACTTCCTCACCTGCTGTCCTGTTCTTGCAAGTTTTGCTGTCAGGAATTTTTTTCTTCCAGTGAAGGTATTATCATTTTCAGATGTTCTCTTTTGAAATGGAAGAATCTGCAAGAGGTTTTAAGGCAACGGATTTTTGTCCTGTTCCTTTACTTAGTCCTAGTAGGTGAATCAACTTGAACCCGAGCTTTACTCCTTCCAGGACTGAAGTATGCTGGATATGTCTGGTGAGATGCCCGGGCAGTTCACAGGACTGTTTATACAAGCTGAGCATGTCTGGGTGGAAACTTCATCCTAAAAGCAAAAAGAGCCAGACCCCATGCTTGGCTGAGTCATAAAGTCTTAGACATTGAAGAGGAAAAATGACTTTGAACACAAAATTGTAGAGTTGGTCTTTTGACAGGGAAAGAGAGTAAGTAAAAATAGAAAAATTCCTTTCACCAAGAATATAACTGGTTAAGCTTGAGAAACACCTTGTGAGGATCCCCATCTTTAGAGATTAACCCAAGTAGGAGAGAGGCATTACCCTCTTCGGTTCACAGATCACCTTGAAAGCCCTGGTTGTCTGTGGATCAGTGGCCTTGGCTGGGTGAGACATTCATGGACTTTGTCTGGGGGCTGGAATTTCTATGTTAAGAGGTGGGAGAACCTTGTGAGATCTGCTCAGGTTGCAGATGGAAAATGTATGTATATGATCAGAGTTGATATCATATGTATAAGAAAAAATAAAACAAAGGCTTAGATTTTTAAATTCAATTATATTTCTATTCCCTGAGTGGCAGGGAAAGAAAGACTTGGGGAGACCATGATTAAGAACTAAAACACCGAAAACCTGGGTGGCTCAGTGGGTCAAGCCTCTGCCTTTGGCTCAGGTCATGATCTCGGGGTCCTGGGATCGAGTTCTGCATTGGGCTCTCTGCTCAGCAGGGAGCCTGCTTCCCCCTCTCTCTCTGCCTGCCTCTCTGCCTACTTGTGATCTCTGTGTGTCAAAAAAATAAATAAAATCTTTTAAAAAAAGGAATTAAAACAGCTGGGGAAAGAGCACCCTCCTTCTCTGTGGATCAATTTTGGTCAGGGACTGATTTATGAATGGAAAAAAAAAAAACTAGCTCGTTAAAGATGTAGAAAAAATTCTGAAAGAAAAATCTATTTAGAAACATTTGTTGAAATCTTGTCAGAAAATTTTACCAAAAATTAAATAAATGAAAGCTTTTAGTATCTTCATGTACCTTGAGAATGATACCTTTGCTCTAAGAATTATTTGACTCAATTATATAATGAATGTAAATTTATGCCTTTTTAATTAGACATTTTTAATTTTTGAAAATGAAGTCAGGTTTATACAAAATTAGACTCAATGTTCTGTAAAGCTTATATTCTCATCATTGGCACTATCCATACAGTGGCAGTAATTTGAAGGATGAGGTAAAATTCCTGGCTGGGATTTATGAAGCCAAAACGGGAATTACTTCAAAACGCTCAAGTGCTCAAATGATCTGACAGGGGTAGAAGAAATATTGTAAGTTGTATTAGTCATCAAGTTATCAGTGTTATTTTAAATAGTTGTGAATAGGACCCTAGGAGTTGGATTTGATGGGAAAGAGAAAGAGGCTGCTAGAAGAAGTAGAAAGGACATGGTGGGAATGTGGACTAGATATGTGTGTTTGGGAACTTTGGGCAGCAGGAGATGAGGTGGCTGAGAGGAGTGCTCTGGCGGTGGGGGGCCAGGGAGAGGCGGGTGACAGTGATGGCGCCTTCTTTAATACCCAACTTGGACACACACCTTAGAGACACACTCAGGGTTTCCTAGGAGATTCATGAGGCAACCTTTAAAATAATATCTTGACAGTTAGTGTCCTACTTCTTAGAAACTCAAGCACTTTACCAAACACTGCACATAGCACTCAATTATAATGATTACATTTCCAAGAAACCAATGTAGGTTTCAAGAGTTTAGAAAATTGGTGACTTTAGAGATTCTCTCTCTCTTCCTCAATTCAATGCAACAAACATTAGTGAATATTATTATGTGCCAGGCACTGTGCTGGCCCCTGGGCATAAGAAGATAAATAATAAATGAACACTTGAAGAATGATTCAGATGGGTAGGTGTGTGGGTAGGGCTTGGGTAGAGACAGTTGTTGGCATGGGGCTTTGTTGAAGAGAAAATATATGACAGATAAGGAAGAGGGGAAGAATATTTCAGATAGGGCCATTGTTCAGGAAATAGTGGGTAATATGGTAGGATTTAAATACAGGACTTGGAAAGGAATCTAGTGGAAAAGTAAATATAATTTTGGCTTTTATTTACTGAACACTTTCTTGTAAAACTGGGTTAATGTCAGATTGCCATGCCTTCAGTGTTATGCTAAGAGACTTATACTTTTTGATTGGAGTAAGAGAAGAGTGATTCCCTGTGATAGAACTGTGAAGGAGTTTACAAGGCTATAGCCATGTAATCATGTCTATAATCATTGAATACTTGGGGTCAGGCATTGGGCTGACTATGTTAAACATTATCTCATTTATTAGGTCAGAATTTATTATACTCGTATGATGAGATGTCATAAGGGACCTGATTAGATTTTTAGTGATAGGGATAGAAAGGGGCAACAATTTATATAGTGTGAAGAAAGTACTTTGGAACCTTAATAGTTCATGCATTCATTCACTCACTTATTCATTCAACAAACATTTCTTAAAGTACTCTTTGCCAGGCTCTGGGCTACGTGCCAAAAGCCAGCTGTATGTGGTATGAACTTACTATGTGCCAGGAGCTATTCCAAGTGCTGTGTCTTATTATTATCACTACTACAGATGAGAAAATAAAAACATGGAGAAATCAAAAACTTATCCAAGGCCAGAGAGCTACCACTCAGGGCTTGATCCACATTGTCTGGCCCTGGAGTTTCATCCCTTAGTCCTCCACACAATGTCCCACAGGTAAATAAGACTTCTGACCTAAAACACGTTATTTTTTAGTTGGGTAGAAGGACATGGAAACAAATAACTAAAATGCTCCAAGAGTATAATTCTAGTATGTAAAGTGCCATGTGTTATTTCCAGTTTTAGGTTATTTTGAATAAAACTGCTATAAACATTCATGTTCAGGGTTCTAAGTGCACAAAAGTCTGCTTTTCTGGGTTAAATGCCTGAGTGCAACTCTTCTCGGATGGCATGGTAGCTGTGTTTAGTTTTTGAAGAAACTGGTAAAGTGTTTTCAAGGGCAGTTGTATCATTATACATTCCTAGAGGCAAAGTGTGAAAGATCCAGCTTCTCTGCATCGTTGCTGCCTTTGGGGATTGTCACATTTTTTTGTTTTAGTCATTGTGATCGGTGTGCGGTGATACATCCTTGCAGGTTTCATTTGCATTTTTCCAATGGTGAATGGTGTTCAGCGTCTTTGGATGTGCTTATTTGTCATCTGTAGATCCTCTTTGTTGACATGTCTCTTCATCTTTTGCTTACTTACCAACCAAATTTTTTTCCTGTTGAGTTTTGAGAATTCTTTATAGATTACTAGATACCAGTCCTCTATTGGATATGTGGCTTGCATATATTTTCTTCTGGTCCTTAGCTTGAAGTAATAAGATCTTTCATACAGCAAAAGGTTTAATTTTGATAAAGTCTAAACTATCAATTTTTTGTTTGGTACTAAGTCTAAGAACTGTGTCTAGTCCTTGGTTGTGAGGATTTTCTTGTACATGCTCATCTAAAAGTTTTATAGTTTTATGTTTCTCATTTAAGTCCATGATCTATTTTGTGTTGATTTTCATATAAGGTAAAGTTTAGGTCAAGTTTCATTTATTTGTTGTTCTTTTTTTCCCCTTTATTTTTATTTTCTTTCACCTATGGATGCCCAATTGCTTCAGTAATTGGTTCTCTATTATGTTTCATTGATCTGTGTGCCTATCCCTCCAACATTACCACACAGTCTTGATTACTTCAGTTATAGTATAAGTCTTGAATGCAGATAGACTGATTGCTCCCACTTTATTATTTATTTATTTATTTAAATATTTATTTATTTATTTGAGAGGGAAAGAAAGAGAGAGCACATCTGTGTGGGGGGAAGGGCAGGGGAGGGGAAGAGAAGCACACTCCCCCCTGAGTGTGGAGCCAGATGGACTTGGGACTCCATCCCATAACCCAAAGATCATGACTGAGCCGAAACAAAGTGTCAGATGCTCAACTGACTGAGCCAACCAGCCACCCCTCTCCTTCTTTCTTTATTTATCTTTTTAAGGTTTTTATTTTTATTTTTATTATTTAATTATTTATTTTTAAATTAACATATAATAATGTATTATTTGTTTCAGGGGTGTAGGTCTGCGATTCACCAGTCTTACAGAATTCAAAGCACTCACTATAGCACATACTCTTACCAATGTCCATCATCCAGCCACCCATCCCTCCTACCCACCCTCAGTTTGTTTCCTGAGATTAAGAGTCTCTTATGGTTAGTCTCCCTCTCTGGTGTCATCTTCTTTCATTTTTCCCTCCCTTCCCCTATGACCCTCTGTAATGTTTACAAATTTGTCATACCAGTGAGATCATATGATAATTGTCATTCTCTGATTGACTTTTTTGCTAGCACAATACTCTCTAGTTTCATCCATGTCATTGCAAATGGCAAAATTTCATTACTTTTTGATGGCTTCATAGTATTCCATTTTGTGTGTGTGTGTGTGTGTGTGTGTGTGTGTGTGTGTATCACAGCTTCTTTATCCATTCATCTGTTGATGGGCATCTAGGTTCTAGGTTCCATAGTTTGGCTATTGTGGACATTGCTGCTATAAATATTTGGATGCATGTGACCCTTCAGATCACTACATTTGTATCTTTGGGGTAATTACCCAGTAGTGCAATTGCTGGGTCATAGGAAAGCTCTATTTTCAACTTTTTTGAAGAACCTCCATACTGTTTTCCAGAGTGGCAGCCCCAGCTTTCATTCCCACCAACAGTGTAGTTTCTCTGCATCCTCTCCAACATCTGTCCTTTTTTTTTTTAAATTTTTTATTTGGTTTTTTTTATTAATTTTTTATTTTTTATAAACATATATTTTTATCCCCAGGGGTACAGGTCTGTGAATCGCTAGGTTTGCACACTTCACAGCACTCACCAAAGCACATACCTTCCCCAATGTCCATAACCCCAACTCCCTTCTCCCAACCCCCCTCCCCCCAGCAACCCTCAGTTTGTTTTATGAGATTAAGAGTCACTTATGGTTTGTCTCCCTCCCAATCCCATCTTGTTTCGTTTATTCTTCTCCTACCCCCTTAAGCCCCCATGCAGCATCACCACTTCCTCATATCAGGGAGATCATATGATAGTTGTCTTTCTCCGCTTGACTTATTTCACTAAGCATGATACGCTCTAGTTCCATCCACATTGTTGCAAATGGCAAGATTTCATTTCTTTTGATGGCTGCATAGTATTCCATTGTGTATATATACCACATCTCCTTTACCATTCATCTGTTGATGGACATCTAGGTTCTTTCCATAGTTTGGCTATTGTGGACATTGCTGCTATAAACATTCGGGTGCACGTGCCCCTTTGGATCACTACGTTTGTATCTTTAGGGTAAATACCCAGTAGTGCAATTGCTGGGTCATAGGGCAGTTCTATTTTCAACACTTTGAGGAACCTTCATACTGTTTTCCAGAGTGGCTGCACCAGCTTGCATTCCCACCAACAGTGTAGGAGGGTTCCCCTTTCTCCACATCCTCGCCAGCATCTGTCATTTCCTGACTTGTTGATTTTAGCCATTCTGACTGGTGTGAGGTGATATCTCATTGTGGTTTTGATTTGTATTTCCCTGATGCCGAGTGATATGGAGCACTTTTTCATGTGTCTGTTGGCCATCTAGATGTCTTCTTTGCAGAAATGTCTGTTCATGTCCTCTGCCCATTTCTTGATTGGATTATTTGTTCTTTGGGTGTTGAGTTTGCTAAGTTCTTTATAGATTTTGGACACTAGCCCTTTATCTGATATGTCATTTGCAAATATCTTCTCCCATTCTGTCAGTTGTCTTTTGGTTTTGTTCATCTGTCCTTTCTTGACTGGTTTATTTGAGCCATTCAGACTGGTGTGATATCTCACCGTGGTTTTGATTTGTATTTCCCTGATGCCGAGTGATGTTGAGAACTTTTTCATGTGTCTGTTGGCCATCTGGATGTCTTCTTTGCAGAAATGTCTGTTCATGTCTTCTGCCCATTTCTTGATTAGATTGTTTGTTCTTTGGATGTTGAGTTTGATAAGCTCTTTATAGATTTTGGATACTAACGCTTTATCTGATATGTCATTTGCAAATATTTTCTCCCATTCTGTCAATTGTCTTTTGGTTTTGTTGACTGTTTCCTTTGCTATGCAAAAGCTTTTGATCTTGATGAAGTCCCAATAGTTCATTTTTTTAAAAAAATTTTTATTTATTTATTTGACAGATAGAGATCATAAGCAGGCAGAGAGGCAGGCAGATAGAGAGGAAGGGAAGCAGACTCCCTGCTGAGCAGAGAGCCCGATGTGGGGCTTGATCCCAGGACCCTGGGATCACGACCCTAGCTGAAGGCAGAGGCTTCAACCCACTGAGCCACCCAGGCCCCCCCCCCCCAATAGTTTATTTTTGCCTTGCTTCCCTTACCTTTGGCGATACACACACACACACACACACACACACACACTAATAAGGGTAAACATGATGAAGGGATGGAATATGAGTGTAAAGATGAAAATGAAAAAGATTTTAAAAAAGAATTGATAAGAAGTTGGTGGAAAAAGTGAAAAAAAAAAAGGAGGAAATGTGATCAGGCTGGAGCCTAAAACAAAGCCATACGCTAGATTGAGAACATATTTTGGTCTGTTAGAAGAAACTGTATCCCAAAATTTTAAAGAAATAAAAACTTGTATGAATACAAAAAAATTAGGTAAAATACAATGAAGGGATAGAATATAACTATAAAAATGAGAATTAAAAAAGATTTTTAAAAATTCATAAGATAAAGTAGTTATAATAGGTTAAAATGGGAAAGAGGACAAATTTAAAAAGTAGAAAAAGAAAGTTAAAAATAATTTAACTTTGAAAGACTAAAGAATCATGGGGGAAAAGCCATGAATCCTATGTGCTATATTCCCCTAGCATTGCTATTCTGCAGTTCTCTTTGATCAGTAAACTTGGTCTCGGCTGGATGTTCTTCCTAATCTTCTGGGGAAGGGGCCTGTTGCAGTGATTCTCAAGTGTCTTTGCCTGAGGTGGAATTGCACCACCCTTGTCAGGGGCCAGGCTGAGTAATCTGCTCAGTTTCGCTCCTGATTGCTTTCCGTAAAGCTTTGAAGGGCAGGAATAAAAATGGTGGCCTCCTAGACTCTGGCCCAGAGGAGCTGAGAACTTGGGACCTCACTCCTCAGTGCACCGTCAGAGAAAAGCAGCCAATCCCTCCTGTCTCCCTGGCCTCCAGCCGCACTCCCATCACACCCAGCCTGTGACTGAGCATTTCTATCTCTGGCACATGGTCTGTTTGGAGTCTCCAAACCCAGCAGATTTCTGTTGTACACTCCCGCGCCACTCTTCCTGGTGGAGGAAGGAGAGAGTCTCCCTAGATCTGCCACTTGTGGGGTCCCTGCTTGAAGAGAAGTGGCTTGGATCACGGTTGATGGCAGCCCCGAGGTGAGAGGCCACTCCTCAGCTCCATCTCTGTAGTCGGCTTCCCCGCTCTGACACTTGGGAGCTCTGCCACACTCAGGCACCCCCAGTCTTTCTGTGACCCCAAGGTTTCTGAGGGCACACTGACCCAGTGAGGGCTGAATCCCTCGCTGAGCCACTGGAGTGATGTCCCTCCGTGGACTAGACTTCTAAAAGCTCCAATTTTGTGCTCCACTGCTCTCTCACTTGGTGGTAAGTGGCTGACGGAGGCTCCCTCCCCCTGCAGTCTATCTTTCCAAATATCAGCTTGGATTCACTTCTTCACATGTCCTACCTTCCAGAAAGTGGTAGCTTTTCTGTTCATAGGATTGTTGCTATTCTCTTCGATTTCTTGTTGAGTTTGTAGGTGTTCAGAATGGTTTGATAACTATCTAGTTGAATTCCTGGGACCGGATAAAATTTAGGTTTCCTACTCCTCTGCCATCTTTCTCCACCCACCTCCTCCCTATTTATTTTTTATGAATTGTTTTAACTATTCCAGTTCCTTTGTCTTTCCATATAAATTTTAGAACAGTCTTGTCTATATCTATAAGACATCTTACTGAATTTTGATGAGAATTGTATTAAATCTTGTATATAGATTTGGGGAGAAGTAACAGCATTTTGTGCCTACTGCTCCAATCTATGAATCTGTTATGTCTCTTAATTTAGTAGATCTTCTTTGATTTCTTTCATAAGTGTTTTTTACTTCTCAACATATAAGTCCTGTCCTTGTTTTGGTAGATTTACACCTGTTTTTTTTTTTTTTTTTTGAGCAATTTTAAATGGTATTGCATTTTCAATTTCAGCATTTATTTGTTCATTGAGAATATATAGAAATATAATTGATTTTTGTATGTTAATGTCCTGTGCCCTGGCTGAATTCATTTATTAGTTTGGGAAGTACTACAGGCTCCTTTGTAGATTCCTTAGGACTTTCTACATAAACAATCATATCATCTGAAAATAGAAGCTGATTCATTTTTTCCTCTCCAATCTCTTTGCCTTTCCCCTCCCTTTCTTTCCTTGTCCTTATTTACTAGCTAGAACTTCCAGAACTATAGTGGAGAGAGGGCTATCACTGCCTTGTTTCTGGTCTGGGTGGTGGGGATAGATGTGTGTACAGTCAGTCTTTTGTCATTATCTGTAGTTTTTGGTAAATTTTAATAATCAAACTGAGGGAGTTCCACTCCATGTCTAGTTTTCTGGGAGTTTTTAAAAACCATGAATGAATAATGATTATTTTCTAATGCTTTTTCTACACCAATTGATATAACAAAATGTTTTCTCTTCTTTAGCCTGTTAACATGATGGGTTATATTGATTGATTTTTAAACATTAAACCAGCCAGAATAAACCTCACTTGGTCATAGTGTATAATTCCTTTTGTATTTTATTGAATTCTATTGGGTAATATTTTATTAAGGATTTGTGTATCTATGCTCAAGAAGAATGTTGATCTGCAGTTTTCATTTTTCTCATGTCTTTGTCAGATAATGTTAACTTTACCAAAGTGCTAGCTTTCCCCTATTCTGTTATTTGGGAGACATTGTGCAGAATTGGTATTTGTTTTTTAAAGTTGGGTAGAATTCTCCAATGAAACCACCTCTATTTCAAGATTTCTTATTTGGTAGGTTTTACTTGGTGAATTCAATTTCCTTAATAGTTAGAGGTATATTCAAATTATCTACTTCATATTAGTTTAATTGTGGTAGCTTGAGAAATTGGCTCATTTCTCCTACTTTGTCAAACTTGTGTATGTAGGATTATTCAGTTTCCCCCATTTTCCTTTTGGTGTCTGCAGGGTCTGTAGTAAGATCCTCCATATCATTACTGGTATTGGTGATTCATGTCTTTTCTCTTTGCACTTTGTCAGTGAGACTTGCTAGCAGCTTGTCAATTTTATTGATCTTTAGAAAAATAGCTCTTTACTTCATTGATTTTTTTCCCTCTGTTTTCCTGTTTTTAAATTCAATGATTTCTGCTCTTTATTTTTCCTTTCCTTTTGCTTACTTTGAGTTCAGTTTGCTCTTCTGTTCTTCTTTTTCTAGATTCTTGAAATGGGAGATTAGATTATTGATGTGAAACTTCTTATTTTCTAACATATGCCTTTCATACTATAAAGGTCCCACTCAGCACTCTTTTAGTTACAATCCACAAATTTTGATATATTTCTTTTTTCATTTAGTTCAGTGAAATTTTCTTTTAGTTGAAGATTTCCTCTTTCATCTATGTATTATTGTGTTGTTTAGTTTCCATTTTTGTATATTTTCCTGTTATGTTTCTCTTATAGATTTCTAATTTGATGTGGTTGGAATATGTACTCTGAATAACTTCAATTTTTAAAAATTTGTTGAGATTTTTTTTTTTGATGTTTCTCATACCAACACTCATAATGTTGTGTTCCTTGTACCCACCAACCCCAAAAAACACCAAACAATTTACAGCTTTCTAGACATCAACTGGGTATCTTATAATTTAATTTAGTTCTGCCACTAACTAGTCATAGACTTAAGGACTCAGTTCCATAAGACTGTCCTTGCTTCAGACACTAGTTGCAAGTAATGGGTCTCCATGGTTTGGTTCAACCTGGCTACAAAGTTGAGGTTTGCCACAAACCTCCCTCAAATTTGATAATTTGCTGAAACAGCTTGAAAACTCAGGAAAACATTTACTTGTGCTTATTAGTTTATTATATACAAATCAATCGCCAGATGAAGAGGCATAAACAGCAATGTCCAGAAGGATCCTGAGCAGAGACTCTTCTGTCTCCAGGAAGTTGAGGTGTACCAGCTTTTTGGCATATAGATGTTTTCAGCAACCTAGAAACTTCCTGTATCCTGCATTTAGGAATTTTTGTGGAAATTACATCATGTAGGCATGATTAAATACTAACTCAATCTCTAGACCTTCGTCCTTCTCTAAAGAATGTGGGTGGGGCTGAAAGTTTCAAATTCTTTTTTTCTCCTAAAGGATGTATTATTATTACTATTATTATTATTATTATTATTATTAGAGAGACAGAGGGAGGGAGAGAGTGAGCAAGCGAGCATGCGAGTGAATGGGGGGAGGGGCAGAGGGAAAAGGAGAGGGACAGAATCTCAGGAAGGCTCCTTGCTGAGTGAAGAGCTTGATGCAGGGCCCAATGTGGGCTCATTCCACAACCCCAAAATTATGACCTGAGCAGAAATCAAGATTTGGCTGCTCAAATGACTGAACCACCCAGGGACCCCAGAAATTTCCAAGCTCCTAATCATGGCTTGGTCTTCTGGTTATCAGCCCCCATCCTAAAACTATCCAGGAGCCCATTAAGAGTTGCCTCATTTGAACAATAGAAATGAAGGGGAAATCAAGACATTCTCAGATAAAGAAAACTGAGAGAATTATTTGTCATTAATAGACTTACTATAAAAGAATGCATCTCCTTTTTTTTTTTTTTTTTTTTAAATCACCCAGGAAATTCCAAAAGATTTAGGAGCTCTGTGTCAGGAACTGAAGTAAAAATTGAAGTATTAAGAAAAAATGTTGCTCCTAACATCCATATCTCTTAGGAAATTACAAGGTTTTTAGGAGCTCTGTGACAGGAACAAGGGGCAGAGACTAAATATGTATTTCCTGTAATATCACACTTGCCTATATGGTGTTATCTGAAGTTCATATGCTGATAATGAAGGTTATAGATATGAGGTAAGGAGGAAAAAAGAAAATGATGATAGTTTGGGTTAAGCACCATAGAATACATTAAAAAGGGAAAAATAAAAGAAAGCTGGGTACCCTCTTATGGTTCCAAATCATAAATTTTTGGTTACAAAAATCTGTAGAGTTTATCCCCTTGTGCTCCCTCACACTCACCCCACCCCACCCACAATTTCTTACCTTCAGAGAGGCAAGGACAAAATCCAGATTCACATAGCTCATGAATGGTGAAAGTTTATTCAAACTTAGATCTGTCTCCAAAGTTTATTCTAAAGCTTACATAGGTTAAGGAACTGAGAGTTTGGTATTAATTACATGGCTCCCTTAGAGGTGAACATGGCAGAATTTAAGAATAAGGGGCACCTGGGAGGCTCAGTGGGTTAAAGCCTCTGCCTTCGGCTAAGGTCATGATCCCAGGGTCCTGGGATCCAGCCCCACATCAGGCTCTCTGCTCAGTGGTGAGCCTGCTTCTCCCCTCTTACTCTGCCTGCCTCTCTGCCTACTTGTGATCTCTCTCTGTCAAATAAATAAATAAAATCTTAAAAAAAAAAAAAAGAAAAGTAAATGAAACAAGATGGGATTGGGAGGGAGACAAACCATAAGTGACTCTTAATCTCACAAAACCAACTGAGGGTTGCTGGGGGGAGGGGGGTTGGGAGAAGGGGGGTGGAGTTGGGGAGGGTATGTGCTTTGGTGAGTGCTGTGAAGTGTGTAAACCCGGTGATTCACAGACCTGTACCCCTGGGGATAAAAATATATGTTTATAAAAAATTAAAAATTAAAAAAAAAAAGAAGAAAAAGATGATGTTGGTATAGATATGAGCTTTAGGGAAGATGGAGAAGAAGAAAAAAAGTCAGAGGATATTTTTGCTAATCTGTATTGCCATTTGCTGATTTTTCTGTGCCAAGGATTTATTTTCTTTATAAAAAAAAGAATACCTACATTATTTTTTGTTAGGATTTTTGTAAGGAGAATGCAGGAAAAAACTGTAAAGCATTTAAGGTAGTGTACAAATACTCTTATATGTTCAAATTTAATACTACTTAATATCCTGAACATAATTGCTTATAACTTTTCTGTTCAATGAAAGGAAGTCAAATTAGAAACATAGCAAATGAGTATTTTCTAATAATTTGAACACCTTAAAGTGGAACTGGAAAAAAATACTCACATTCACTTTTGTATGCATTAAACCCCTGGAAGAATAAACAGGACATTTATAATGTTGGTTCTTTGTTGCAGAGTGGGGTACAGTGGGGCTGCTGGTCTAGCTTAGCTTTGTTGTTGAACTGGGCAGATGGGTTGGAGGGAGACTTTTGCTTATACTATTTTATAGTTTAAAAAATCTGATCCCTGTGAATATATTGATTATCTAATTTTATAAAAGAACAAAAAAGGTAGAATTGGCATTCTTAAGAATTTACCCATACCCTTTTCCAGGAGTGTTTGGGTTGAGAGTGCCTGCCCATTAACCAGGGAAGTTGTAGAGAGCTATTCCTTCCATGAATGAAAAGCAGAATTTGATGGCCTCTATTGTCCCTGTGGTATGATTCCTGAAATTTGAGTGGATTCTCTATTCTCCCAGGCTTTATTCATGAAATATACACTAAGCACATGCTACAGTGAGTTTGTTTATGTAGTGAAATCCAACAATTACTGCTTCTAATTGCATGCTTTGTCTACTTTTTATATTGGCTAGATCACGGTTGTCAACTAAGAAGGCTTTGCATTAAAGGAGAGATTCTGCTACACCTAAAATCACAGAACTAACATTGAAAACATTGTCCTGTCAATACCTAAGTGCCGATGTAGCCCCTTGATTGATGGGAGCAGAATGACCTATTGACCCACATTGGCATTATCCAAGGGCCAACATTATCAGTCAGTTCTCCTTTCATAAAGGAGACAGGGTGCCCAATATCATTTATTTATAGAAAGAAACTGCACTGGGCTCCTTATCTTTCTTAGTTTGACTTTTGTTCTGACTTGTGAACCCTGTTTTGGATTCTAGTGTTGTTGACCTCTCATCTGCTGGCCCTGACATGAACTATGCTCTGTGGCTAGGTTTAAATATTTGCTTTGTCTCTGTTTAGAATTATACTTTCTTTCCTCTTCAATCTCTGATGGGCCTTGAAAATTTCTTTTCAACTTTCCAAAGAGAACCCTTTTTAAAATCACTGTTATCATGGAGTTGCCTCTATAATTATTTTGGCATTAAATTTCATTCTCTGTACAACAGTAGAATTACCACATGATGTAAAGGGGCCCCTTGTTATTGTCATCTGGTCAACCCAGTATTGTTGTGGAATCTTGTGACCTTTTACAATGTGTCATAATTGTAACGAACTTTTATTTTTGTGTTATTTTATTGAGCACAGTTCATCAAGGTTGATAAAATAAAGTACAAATATGCAGAAGCACTGTGGATTTCCTTTCCTCAAATCAATTTTCCTTTCTCTCAGTTAAGTCTGGAAAATGAATATTACTAAGACGAAACTGTAAAAAATTTACCAATATTGACATCATCTGACTAGTGAGTGGGTAGTAAGGGACTCAGCTTTTAGAAGCAAATGGATCCTTTCAGGTAACTTCAGCACCAAACAGTATGCCAGAGATGTTCACTCTTACATGAGTTAGGCAATTTATGATCAGATTTCCCTCAACTTCAAAAGTTGCAAGTGCTAGATAACTGTCCGATCAAGCTCATTTCATGCAATATTGAATAGAATCCAAGTTAGCCTTCAGTCAGTTGGCTTCCACAGGAGATACCTTTCTATAATGACTCAGAATTGAGAAATTTTTATCAGCCACTCTTAAGAGAGGAATGTTGTGAAATTGGAACACATTTTAATATTAAGAGTCTGCTTTTACAACTACAGATTTCCCCAGGGACAGACTTTTTATTCCCAATTGATTACTTGGTGCTACATCACTAGGCAAAAATTCCCCAGAGTTCAGTTACCTCTTGGTCACATTTAGTTTGATAAGAATATTTAACTGAGGAGTGTACCAAATATTTGCCATGCCTTGTTCCTTAAAACTTAGGTTATATTAAAATAATTAAAATAATTGTAAGATACTTTTTGCTTTGGATTTTTGTAGGCTTGTAAGCATCAGATTTATAAGCACTAAAACAGAAAAATATATAAAAAATAAATACATTAAAACATTTTTATCACTAAAAAGGTAAGACATTAATATAATTGTCATATACCTCAATACCTATTTATTTCAGTTAAAATAAGTAAGGAGAATAACTTTCACAGTTGACTTCTGATTTTAGAGAAACAATAGGCTAGTCATAAAAATTTTAGGCCTTGACTGACAATTCTATCATTTTATTTTAGCATTCACTGTTGCAAAAAGTACTGCTGAAACTACCTGATTTTAACTGTTTTGAAAGACACTTTCTCAGAAACTTTGGAATTCCTATTTTCTGCCTCATTAGCACTCTGTTCTTTTGGGATTTCAGTTAAAAGTAGTTAAGACTTTCTCACTATAATATCTCCTATACTACTTACCACCTTTTCTGTATTTTCTTTACTTTTATCTCTCCATGCTTCACTTTGATGATTTTATTCAAATTTTGCTTTTAGTTCACTATTTCTGTCCTCAGCTGTGCATAATTTAATTTTAGAGTCATCCATTGACTTTCTAATATCAGTTGTATTCTTCATGTCCAGAATTTCCATTTGATTTTATTTTATAGCCTATATTTTTTGTCATATTTCTTCATATTTTTTGTCTTTTTTGACATATTAATAAAGGCTTAAAGTCTGTGTATCAATTTTCATCATCTGAATCTCCCAAATCTGTTTTCTCTTATTTCTTTTGGTTTTTAATTACATTGTCTTGTTACTTTTGATGTGCTGAACAATGTATTATGAAAACTATAAAATTAATTTGAAGCATATGGGAGTGTTATCTCTGGCCTTACTAACTGTATTTTTTTTTTCTTGTCAAGAGTGTAGGAGCATTAGCTATCCCAGAACAACTCATTCTAATTATAGAAATTAATATGATATGAAGTTGTGTTTTAGTCCCTGCAAAGGTTGAACTATTTCTGGTTTATCCTTCTTCCTAGACTCAACCCTTTGGGATTATAACCCAAAGTATAGAGTGTTTCACCAGAGAAAGTTTGTTCCCCTATCATATAAAGTTTCCAGAATGTCAGTTCAGCATCTCAGTGTCTTTTCTAAAAGAAGCAGAAGTCTTCAGAAAAAGTGGCCTTGAATGCAGGGATTTCTTCTCTGGGTTCCGTTCTCTTCCATGATCAGTTTGTATTTATAGACAATGTTGATGAACTAAAAATCAAATTGTATCTTCTTAAGCCTTAGTCATATTATTCCACATCCCTCCTCCTCAAGAAACTTATGATGAAACCTTAAAAATCCATTTTGGGTCTGTGTCATTCTTTGACCACATAATTACCTTGCCTCAGCAGATGTACAGAATCTATACATGGACCCTTTCTTGATTTTATTGATATTTATCAGAATAAATACTTGAAGGAAGTTTCTGCCAAGGGATAGGAATATTTTAAAAAATTTGTGAGAGAAGAAAGTTTGGTTTTATTGATTTTTATTTATTCAGTCTACATAATTGGTGGCATTAATAATTTGATCGTCAATTTGCCTTGTATTGGATAAACTAATGTATGTCACAGAAGTGGACATATTTGGTAAACTTTTGACTTTTTGACATGAAGAAAAATAACAAAGTGCTAAAAAGAGGCTAGATAGAGATTCGTAGACTCTGGATTCAAGAACTTGCTTGGTTACTCATTATTTATGTCACCTTGGGAAAATCACTTACTCTCTTCAGTTTTCTCATTTATAAAATATAGAGAATAAACTCGAGTCAAAATTTTTCCTCACAGTATAATCCTTTTTTTCCCAAGGGAAACTTACATAGAAAGTCAAAATTAGAAAAACAAACAAACCCAAAAAACCACAGCTAAATTGGATGTGACATTGTGTTTAGTGTGTGTGTGTGTGTGTGTGTGTCCTGGTTACAGCAGGTGCAGATTTGCCCTGCCTTTGCTTTTGGGGTGGTTCCAGGATTCTGTGGAGTAAATAATCATGATGTCTGTTCTAGGTCTTCAGAACACAATTCTAAGAGTGATGTTACATTCATTGCAGGACACTGGTGAGAACAGAGATTGAAGGTTATTTGAAGGTCAGAGCATTCCTTGAAAGGAAATATTTCCAAGTGATTTCTGCTGATGCTCTTTTCATGAACCTGTTACTATTTCTGGCAACAACTCAGCAATGAGGTTGGAAGTGGCTGCCATAGAACTTGAAAAGAGAGAAGAGATTCACACTGAGGATCAATAGGAAGAGATTCACACTGAGGATCAATAGGAAGGGGATAAGGATTCAGTGAAGGATATTTTCCAAGATGACTTTTCCAGAGAGTAATTTAAAGTGTTTTCCTTTCTTTTAATTCAGGACCGATATTCCTAAAGACATGAGGCTGGTGATGTATTTCTAGAAGAAGCATCATAAGCAAGTCATTGTTTTTGCCTGCTTGACCTTTACCATCCTGATGCCAGCAATTACCCTGTTTACTGCTATCTAAAAAGAAAAATGCTGTGTGGAAGGTCTTGTCTACTGTTATTGGAACATTTGGAGAAGTCATGGAAGAAAAATAAAAGTTGATTAATGTGATCAGGAGAGAGCAAATGGAGAGAACTTCAATAGCAAATTTTTTTCTTAACATACTAGGTAGTTTTGACCTAAGTCTGTCTGTTAGGCTATGTTGAATTAGTGGGTGGCAAGCAACAACAAAAGATGGTAAGTACTGTGGTTACAACTAAAGAGGGTGGTACTAAGCCTGCTGGTGGTGACAGATTTCTTTGACTTGGGTAGATTTCAGAAGATTGAAATACAGGATGACTGGTTTCTCTCAAGCAAGCTTTTTCTAGACTATCTGAAATAGATTGAGTGTTGCTGAATGTTTAATAATCTCAGAGTGACCTAGAAATGGAAAAAAAAACTATAAATTTTTGACATTTAAATACTGGGTCAGAACTAGATAGAAGTGAAAAAAAGGGTATAGCTTGTTGTATACTCTCCTCTTTTGTCTTATGTTAAGGAAATAAACTATATGTTTGAAGTGGGTCCAGCTATGGTCTGTAAACATACACAAAATTTTATAGCTTTTCAGCAGGTTAAGAGGGATTTCTTTAATACATCTATCCATCTATCTATCTATCTATCTATCTATCTAATCACCTACCTATTTTCCCACAAATCTATCAGATCTGAAAACTGGAAGAATGTGTAGTTTTTCTTTGTAACTTTCTTGACCAGGTGATGCTAATACTGCAAAGTATCTCCTTCCTAGCAGACTATGACCTCATTGTGACCTGGCACTCAATTTATTGAAACACCTTGATCATTATTTTTAAAGCCTTTTAGGGAAAGAAAAGTGAAGATATAAAACTGGTTTTGTCTTTGTTTTTGCCTTAAAAAAAAAAAAGATTTATTTGTGTTCAGGGAAGGGGAAAAGGGAGAGGGAGAGAGAATCTCAGACAGACTCCCTACTGAGCATGGAGCCAGACGCAGGGCTCAGTGTCATGATCCCAAGATCATGACCTGAGCTGAAAGTAAGAGTCAGGTGTTTAACTGACTGAGCCACCCACGTGCCCCTGTTTTTGTTTTTTGTAAGGAGGATAACTTTCTCTTTTGCTAACCTAATAGGGAATTTAACTTTCATGTATATTCCAAGCTTAATTCTTGCAATAGAACTCACCTACAGTGTCCCTGTGGTTGGAATTTTAAACCTGCTATCATGAGCATAGCAATTTATCTCTGTGGCTGGATGGGGCTTAGGAAAAGAGGCACACAGAAGGGATTTGACAAATTTAAAATTGGCTTTTAGTTTGTATGTTGAAAGAATTCTAAGAGCAAGAAATTACGCCTTGAAAAGAGTTAGGAAATAACTGTTCAAAGCTTTTTACCAGTATATTTTTCACAACGATCTGTAATTTTGAAAGATGACTACAGTCGAGTGACCTTTTTGTAGACTGGAGAATTGAAATAGTCCAGCCCCTCTGTTTAATAGATCACCAAGCTCATCAGTATGTTGAGGAATGACAAAATTATCCCATGCCCAAAAGTAATTAGGGACTGAAGTGATTTTTGTAGTGAAGCCCAAATTAAAATTTAGCTATAATTTTCATGAAATTCATTGGTTGATGTAGTATTGTCCCTTTCATTGCTGAAGCCAGTAAGCTGTAAGAATATGATAATGCAATATTGAGAAGGAATTTTGATTCTATTCACTTCTTTATTTGGCTGCCTAATGATTCTGTAAAAGAAGATAATAGAAGTGGATACCTCATTTTATGCATTTAGAAAAGTACTTGATAATGTACTTCAAAAATATATTAAATACATTTTAAATGCACTTTGGAAAATATTTATTTATAAGACTCTGTTAATATTTTGTAAATTAAATATTTCAGACTCATGCTTACTATATTTGTAAGTTCAAGTCTTTTCTATTTCTTAAACTTAAATTTGGACATATCTGCCTCTTGAAGTGAGGGTAGATGGGAAGGAAATATTAGGTAAAAGAAAGATAAGAAGATGGCTAACGGGGGAAGAAAGTAAAACCCTATCTGGAAGCAGAATTCTTCATTGTAGGTGTTTGGGAAAAAGGAAAAGCAGAACTCACAATGCACCTGATGAAGGTGAGCAATCTTTAAGAAAGAGAGCAAACAACACTGTTAAGACAAAACCTTTTCTGTTGTGTACTAGGGAGTGTGAGATTACTGTGTCTATCTGGTGAGTCAGGTTTATCAGGGACTATCCTTGTAGGTGTAAGCAAAACAAGCCCACTTGTAATACACAATTAACATCTCCCTTCTACTGCCACAACCAGTCATGAATGATCCAATTTTGAGTAACAGTGTTTATCTTGAAAGAGCTCACAACACTTCACAGACACTTTCTCTCTTTCTTTAGATCTCTCATGCTTCCAGACAAGCCCACACTGCATCTCCACCTCCTCAGCTCACAAGGAAGTTGTGGACGGACAGACTCAGTGTACGAAGCTGCCCAGCCCTGCCAAATGCTGGGTTTGGAGCTAGCAGGAGGTGCTTTTGGGTGTTCTGTTGGGATCTCCCTCATCATTTTTTCATAGCCTCTCTGAATTTGCTCTTGCCACCTGCCCAGGTCTATGGTAAAATGCACACTTGGAAAGGTTGCAGTCAGCTCTACTTCTAAGATCAGCGAGCATGTGATACGCTTCCCCATCCTCCTTGGTCCCCTTCCTGCTCTCATTGCCTCCCTGCAAGGCGGCGAGAATGTCTACTTCACTGGAAGAAATCTTAAAGCCCAGAGAGTATTTGCTGCATCTTCTGATCATTCAATAACTGTCAAAGAAGAACTGGAGTTTCCTCTGTCCTCCTCACAACTCCTAAATGCGGAATCACTTCTCCTTATCGGTGACCAACTTTCAGTAAAGAGCAGATACTATTTTTTTGAAGAGGCTAAGAAAGCATGAAATACTGACATGAACAAAGTTCCGAAGTCTAATTAGTTGAGTTATAACCCAGCCCTTGCTGGCTGATTGGCTTTGTCCTGTAGTTGCCTAATGTATAAAGTAAGATGATGAAGCCTAGCTCGTGGGAGAGCATTGCAAGAATGATGAATAGTGGAAGTGTTCTGTAGGCCACAAAGATTCACAAAATTGTTATAGTTACTTGGATTTTTTATTTTAAGGATGCATGCTTTCATAAAAATCCAGAAAATTTAGCAATTTCTCGTAAAATTAGATGGCGGGAAAGTTGAGCACTTTATACCATTTGACTTTGGAGCAGGCAAAGGCAGAAGGAAAATGGAAAAAAATTCTGATTCGCCCTACTATCTTTTAGGTGATTGCAGGGGGCACCATCAAAAGTTTACACTATAGAAAAACGCTAGTTTACTAGCAGCTTCTGTTTCTCTTGCTGCACCTTATTCTAGCATGGATCTGAGGAAGTTAAAAGCAGTGATAACATTAAAGGTCAGATGAATTATTACTATAGTGTTCAGGCCAAATTTCTGATAGAGTTTTCCAAAAATGTATAAAGAATCATTCTTAAGAGTCTGTCTCAATGAATTGTTCTTTATTTGCCATGCGGAACTTTGTAAATATTTAACTTCCTTCAGAGGTTGGAATGTACAAATATGATTTATTATTTCTAATGATTGGAAAGAGGCTTGGTATCTGCAAACAAAAGGTATGAGTTGAAAGAGAATGCATAATACAATGCATTTCTTTATTAGTGCAGAACACATTCTTTATAAGCTGGCAGAACAGCATCTGAAAAGAAAAAGTGAGTGATTCTCAAGACGATTTGTCCCTTAGTAAGCTCAAGAGGTGGTATTTAAAGTAGAAATAACTTTTCATTGAGTGCTTATTATGTGCAAGGCTCTATTCGGAGTAACCGCTTTATGTGCATGTTCTGCCGTCTGCCACAGAACACAGACTAACAGAGGATGCAAACTGGATTGTGTTGGAAATGTCACTTACCTATCTTGGTATGTTATCATGTCAATTATTTCTCATTATTTTAATGATAATTCCAAAGATCCTTGAAAAAGAAAAAGAGAGAGATGGACGCACAGATAAGAGAGAGAGAAGGATTAGAGGGGGCAGACACCGAGAGACAAGAAGGAGGAGGAGGAGGTGGAGTGGGGGAAAGAGAGAGAAGATGGAGGAGATTGAGACAGATTAGTTGTGAGATTCAGGACTTTGTGGGGAAACATGACTCATGACACATAACAAAAACACAACTTCATTATTGTCTCCCTCAGGTTTATTTCAGACATTCAATGAGCATAATTATCTCTTGCTGGTGAATCAGAACTTGGGTAGGTTCCATTAACTTTTCTGCTCTTATTAACATATCCTACCAACTCTTAAGAAACAAACCAAGTCTCAGTAAATAAATCAGAGTTGCCAAGTCTAAGATGTTAATACACAATGAGCTTGATTCAATATCAGATGTTTTCCCCCTTTTCCAACTCAGGCTTTCTTCTAGTTGACAGACATGATGGAAGAGACATTGTTGGCTTCTCTCTTCCTATGCTTTGTGCTTTCCTCCTCTTTAACACTTTTCTCATTCCAGTTTTTGAGCTTGTTCTTGACCCTATTAAGGTTTGGGAAGGCAGGTGGAAGAGGACAGAAAAGATCATAAACTGGCTCTTCTGGGCTGAGTACTTTTCAAATGTGATTCTCTCTCTGCTGGGCATTTTTGTGGGTTCCTCTGAGCTTCTCATTCATGGAGACCTCTCACATTTAGATTTGTTGACCCTCTCAGAGCTATCTCTACAGTGCATGTTCACTTCAACTCCCTTCAAGTGTCTTTTAGCTTCTTGTTCCTGGAATTTCTTTTCTTGTCCAGGTGTCCCTACCTTGCTGGGCCCACTCTGATGCCATGGTAGCTCTGTCTACCAAGGGACTTGACTCTTATCCACCAGAAACATTCATACATCCCTTATCCCACAAAAGTTTGAGACAAGAGCTCCACGTCAGCAGGGCCACCCTGCCACAGGTCATTCTGTCTGAGGATTGAGTCAAGTTTCAGTCTTCTGTGCCTATCAATTGCAAGGGAAAATCTAGTTGTGAAGAAGGTGCCATGGGAAGTCCATTTACTCTGCTGGAGAGACATGAGGCAGACACTTCTCTATCCTGAATAGGTGGGAGAAAGCTCAAAGCATAACTTCCTCTGAAGAAGTCTCCTTCCAAATATTTTCCCACTTTCATTCTCTCTCTCCCTTTATCCTTTTTATATTTTCAAGGTGAGTGAGGTGGATCTATAACTTGGGAAACTACTGTAACTTCTCGATGGGGAGAAACTCTGCATATGGTGAGCTGTCTCACCCTGTTTGGCATCTGATACAGATCATACTTATGGCTCAGTAGAAATCAAGTCAGGAGTAGTCCTCCTTTAACTATGTTAGTAATGACCTGCTTTGCAGTTCAAATAAGCGTGACAAGGAAATAATCAAATTAAGTAATTCTAATGGTTTTATTAATTATAATCTCAGAGTCTAATATGATTCTAGATACAAAAAAGTACCTAGCAAATGTTTGTTTGCAGAAGACAAAAAGAGGAAAGGCAGACAAGTCACCTATTATAATCTGATAAATGTACCCATATGCCAATGCCCTGCTTTCCCCCCTTTAGCTTCTGCCAGCTTTGCCCTTGATCTTGCTCTTAGTCCCAATGGTCATGTTTACTCTGCTTGTAAATGCTGTCTTTCCTTTGACTAACTGAAGCTCTGAATTTGGTCATCTATCTCTGCAAGTTCACATTTGCTATAAAACCTGGTTTTGGGGTAAGTTTTCACTACTTTGATGATGAATCTTGACTTATTTTATTTTTTAAAAATATATATTTTTTAAGATTTTATTTATTTATTTGACAGACAGAGATGACAAGTAGGCAGAGAGGCAGGCAGAGAGGAGGAAGCAGGCTCCCCGCTGAGCAGAGAGCCCGAAGTGGGGCTCGATCCAAGAGATCCAAGAGATCATGACCTGAGCCGAAGGCAGAGGCTTCAACCCACTGAGCCACCCAGGCACCCCTAAAAATATTTTTATGTATTTATTTGACAGAGAGGTAGAGAGGGAGCACAAGTAGGCAGAGTGGCAGGCAGAGGGGGAGGGAGAAGCAGGCTCCCCGCTGAGCAGGGAACCTGATGCGGGGCTCTATCCCAGGACCCTGGGATCATGACCTGAGCCTTAGGCAGATGCTTACCTGACTGAGCCACCCAAGTGTCCTTACCTATTTTATTTTTTATTAACTTACCAATTATTGAGAATCTACTATAAGTCAGGCATTAGGTAGGCACTGAGAATACAAAACTTAAAAGGATATAGTCTTCATATATTAACACAATAACTGATGTACATACAGTCACTAAGTGCTTTAGGGGAATTATGTCATTTAATACTTATAACAACCATGAGCTAGATGTTGTTATTCTCATTTCCATTTTACAGATGACAAAACAAAACACAAGAAGGCTAAATAAATTGTTCAGCTCCCCTAAGAGTAGGATGGGTCTGGAAGTCTCATTTTTTTTTTTTTTTTTTCCCCAAGCAGGCTCCTAAACCCAGCATGCAGCCCACCATGGGGCTTGAACTCATGACTCCGAGATCAAGACCTGAGCTATGATCAAGGGTCAGACACTTAACCACCTGAGCCATCCAAAAATGTGGTAGTCTTATTTTTAACCAATATGGTATGCAACTTCCTTCATCTACTTGGTTCTGCCTGATGTATTGAATAACTTCTGTCTGCTTCTGCTGTTGAGTTAGTGCATTAGTACTGTGGTAGGAGTTGGGGCTGGTGATGGTAATGAAGCTTCTTTTTTTTTTTTTTTTAAGATTTTGTTTATTTATTTATTTGACAGACAGAGATCACAAGTAGGCAGAGAGGCAGGCAGAGAGAGAGGAGGAAGCGGGCTCCCTGCCGAGCAGAGAGCCCGATGTGGGGCTGGATCCCAGGACTCTGGGATCATGACCTGAGCTGAAGGCAGAGGCTTTAACCCACTGGGCCACCCAGGCGCCCCGGTAATGAAGCTTCTAATGAAATTATAGAGGTGCAATATTGTGTGGGATAAAGAACATTGGTTAAAGTCATGGCTTCAATATTTAGCTGTGTGTGCTCTTTCATATTATAAGAAAGGCATAAGCCTTAATTTTCTAACCTGTAAAATAAGGATAATAATGATACCCACTAAAGATTGTAGGGAAGGTGAAATAGAATTTAACAAAATATGTGACACTCAGGAAGCATTCAATAATTTATAGCTATTATTTTTTTGAACTAAATATATTTTAAGATATAATACACTGAAAATATTCAAGTTTGAGCTTCTTTCTGGAAAGACCAAGGTTTTGCTCTTTGTAGGACATTTGAAATGAGAAACTTTTGTTATTTCTATTTTAGAGAAGAAGAAAATGATGTGAAAAAACTGCCAGAAACCTGATAAGACTGTCTAAGAATTTGGTCTTTAGAAACAAGATTTCTTGCCTCTCTGTTCATTCTCTGTTTGTGTGAAAAACAAGATTTCAACCTTTTGTTTCTTCTCCCCAAAATGTTTTTTACCTTGAATTCCATACCACTAGAAGACCTGTGTAATTCATGCATTTTCTACCTAGTCTGTGATTTTACAATGGTAAGACTGCTGCATAGTGAGGCCCCTCCCATGTTGGGGACTACAGGCACAATGGTGAAGGGTAATGGGCTCTGCAAACATGCACAAGACATGCATGGGGTGCGAAGGGGAGCTCACAGAGGTAGACATTCTTTAAATTCCTAAAAGACAGTAAGGTAGTTAGTGAACGACACACCCTGTTTCAGCTATGAGTAAAAATAAAAAGGCCTGTGTTAGACACTGAGGTTCTATATGGAGCTGGGTTTGGCTGTAGGTGATGCTAAGATAGTTTAGCATTTGATCTTTGGATAAAAATTGGCTAAGTAGAAGATTATGTCATCAAAATGAATGGAATGCTTTGTGACATTGGAGGACACGTAAAATATGCAAACTCATTCTCACAAAAGGAAATAAAGCACATTCCATCTCTCTGAGGTTACATGAACCCCAAAAAGAAACATAGATTTGAATTTAAAATTATTTTCTTTAAATTTAAGTCTTTTGTAGGCACAGGTTTTAACTTCAGAAAGAAAAAATTATCCTCTAAAACATGAGGCAGGGGCACCTGGGTTAAACCTCTGCCTTCAGCTCAGTGGGTTAAACCTCTGCCTTCAGCTCAGGTCATGATCCCAGGTCCTGGGATTGAGTCCCGAATTCCTGGGCTCTCTGCTCCATGGGGAGCCTGCTTCCCTTCCTCTCTCTCTGCCTGCCTCTCTGCCTACTTGTGATCTCTGTCTGTCAAATAAATTTAAAAAAAATTAATAAAATCTTTAACAAAACAAAACATGAAGCAAAGCTTAATTTCTTAAATCTCTACTGTTCTCCTTAGTTTATTTAAAAGGTCCATAGGGAGTAAATCCTCAGGCATGAATATGTCCTTTAGCAGAATGTCATAGTTTCTATTAATGAGTTTCCCAGAAAGCCCACAGCATCTCAGGATATTCTTGAGAAAGCACAGTGGAGAGATGTCTCTTCAGTCTTGTCCTCTATAGGTGAATAAGAAAAAATTCAGTGAGGGGAGAACTTTTCCATTTATCTCTACATAAGAAGGTAGTGAAGGAATCAGAGAGAAAGAGGATAGGCAGCCTCAGAGAATGGAAATAAAAGGGAGGCCCTCAGAGCAAACCACTTAACAGCTTCTCTGTGGCCCCAGTGTGAAACCACATGCAGATCTATTCTCAAGCAAATGAAGTAATTTTCCACACTAGTTTATAGAAAAGAGCTGGGTTCATCCATCAGACTACACTGCAGTTTTCAGGAAGGTCCAAACTGTCCATTTTGACTATCATATTGATAACATCTAGCTTAGGGTCTGGCTGATCAGAGATGAACTATAATATTTGTTAAATGCATAAATATGAGCGATCAAATTTCTCCCTCTTTATGTTACTTTTGGTATAAGAAGCTAAAGTATTTTGAATTTAAATACGAATGTGCTTCTTTTAGTTTAGGGCAGACCCTGCAATCTATTCATTTTACAATTGTTGAGCCTTATAGACCACTTTAGCAAAAACATTCCTTAGAACGTTTATCTAAACAATAACAGTCTTTATTGTAACCAATTAATCTGAAAAACATTTTAACTAATTTAAGTAGAGATAATTTCGTATTAGCATGTGTGTGAAAGGATGTAGGCCTGCTGGATCTGAATGTTCCTTGTGGGGAGCCTCACCTGCTGGGGCTGATTAGATAAGGCCAGTTGAAGCAGGATTACAAAGATTGTATTGGTCTGTTCAGGCTGCCATAACAGAATACCATAGGCAGGATGACTTAAACAAGAGAAGTGTATTTTATCACAGTTGTGCAGGCCAGAAGTCCAAGATCAGGACGTTGGCTTGGTTGGATTCCAGTGAGAGCTCTTTCTGGTTTGCGGATGGCACCTTCTTGCAATATCCTCACAGAGCAGAGCAGAGCAAGCTCTTTGGTGTCTCCTCTTACAAGGGAACTAATCTCATCATAAAGGTCCCATCCTTATGACCTCATCTGAACCTAATTACCTTGCAAAGGTTCCATCTCCAAATAGCATCACATTGGGGGTTAGGACTTCAATAAAGGCATTTTGGCAGGATGTAACTCAGTCTGTGGCATTTATGTTGAGTTGTTTGGACTTACTTTTAAGCCACTGAGCAACAGAGTAAGATCAAAGTCTATGTTTCAGGAGGATAATCCGGAGAAAGAAGGATTGAAGAATTGTTATGACTAGTGATGTGGATAGATATGAGCTATGGATAGAGAAGCTGACTATAAATAAGATGTCATAGATTTAGAATAAGGTGCTGGCAGTGGGATCCTGGAGAAAAGCAAAAAATCAAAGATTCATGAAAAATTAAGAATCAACAAGTTTGGGCAACCACCTAGATACAGGGGATGAAGGAGAGGGAGGCATTAAAATATCTCTGAAATTTTGAGCGTGTGCAATATAAAGAACAGTGATGCTGTTGATAGATCCAGGGAACTTTTCAACTTTTGATGTGCAGAGGATGAATAGTTGAAGGAATAACCCATTTTTCCAGCTAGATGACACTTGTGTATATGCCCATCTATGTCTATATACCCATCTAAGTAACAACATGAACTCTTAGGCAGCTGAAGTCATTTTACTATGAAGCACTACCTGGAAAAAATTAAGTCATAAATTAATAAACTCAATACAACAAATATTTATTGAGCACTCTTTCTGAACAATGGAAGATCCATAGATATATAGTCCTTGCCATCTATAAGCTTATAATCTAGGAGGGGGTCATGGACTTAAATAATGTTAGTCTAAAGTAGACTGAGATATTTTATTATGGCAGAAGAAATGTCTTCTATTACAGGCAAATGTTCTAGGGGGAGGGAGGTTGATTTAGTATTTTGGAAAACTGCTTGGAGGGATTAGAGCTTGATCTGGTTTTTGAAAAATAGATGGACTCCACGGAAATGAAGAGATTATTCCAGAAAGAAGGTATCCCATGAGCAAAGATCCTGAGATAAGAAAATGCAGAAGGGCAAGGTTGAGAAGAGCAGAAAATTCCAATGTAAGCATAAAAGAGGTGAAAGTATGTGGCCGAGGAAAGCATCTGTCCTAAAGATCATGTGGGGCAGTATTATTTCCAAGGGAGGAAAAAAAAATGGTTCTTATTTTTTTAAGATTTATTTATTTATTTGAGAGAGAGAGAGATAGAGAGCGCACACACATGTGGGGGAGGGGCAGAAGGAGAGGGAGAAAGAATCTTAAGCAGACTCTGCACAGAGCATGGAGCCCAACATAGAGCTTGATTTCATGACCTTGAGATCATAACCTGAGCTGAAGTCAAGAGTCTAACACTAAACAGACTGTTCCACCCAGTTGCCCTAGCTCTTACTTTTTAACGTACAAAGTACAGATATACATATAATAAATAATCAGGCATACAGTATATCTGTGGTATTAAATTGTGTGTGGTGATTAGAAAAAGATTATCCAAGAAGGCTCCCTAAGTTGAGAAACACTGCTGTGGATAGATTTTTGGCAAAACAGTGAATGAAGCTCCCAGAAGAGAGTAACTTGCCTTACCTGAGTTCTGGTTCTGATCCATTTGATGGGGACAGGACATTGAATTAAGGTGAATGTAGATAATTTGGGTAAAGTTACTCTACAAACTCAAATTGGTTAATGTGATTTTGGAAACTATAAGCGAGGTAAATTATGCAAAAGTTGTTTTTTCCCTGACTCATGGAAAGAATGACTTCCAAAGTAATTTTACCCTTCTCCTGGATTTCAGTGACTTGGCATTATAAAGCACATGAATTGCAGGATGCTTTCAGAGCCCATTACAGTTATTAAATAATGAACATTCTTCAGTCTCACCAATTCCATTAAGAGTGACATCATCACTTTCCGAACTCAAAGACGTAGACCTGCCCTTTGTCAGATTGCAGACCAGTTTGGTGGTAGGTCTAAGATTGAAAGTTATTATATTTATCCTAGGAGATGCTGTCAGTCTATTCTAATCATTTTATTAGCAAGTATTTATGAAAACATAAAATGTATAATTATTATATGTGCCAGGCCCCCCAGGGGCAAAAGGCTTAGAAGATGAGAAGCCACATTTACTGGTCAAATAGAGAGTTGGAGAAACAATATAGAAACTCATGAGAATTTATGTTAGAATCAATTCATGTAGATATCTGATGACCCAACTTTGGTAAATAAATAAATAAATAAATAAACCCTTTAGCCTTTTTATAATGTGTGTCTTCTTTGGAATAATAATAATACGTGTCCAGTACTAAACGTCACAAAACTAATCAGGAGTCACATGGAAATAAGGAGGAAAGATGATAAAGACAATTTACCTGAACCTTAGAAAGCCAGAATTTGCTCTAATTCAGGAGGAAAACAAAAAAGAATTAATAGTGGTTGCAATAGGAATGTGTGATAGATTACATTGCTATTGTTCAGTATCCACTTCCCCACCTTACTGAAGATTGGCTTGGCCAGGTGACTTGCTTTGGTTTGTGAAGATGAATGGAAGTGATATGTGTCACACTCAGGTAGAAGCTTTGAGAGAAATTCATATTTCGTCAAACTGTTTCTTTGCTGTAATGTCCACAGTGTTCTAATGTCACAGTGTTCACAATGTCCACAGACATTGACTACTCCTTCACTACTCCTAGTCCCACAGTGAGAAGTGGTTCAGAGCTGTGGTCAGTGCATTATAACATGAACCAGGAGTGAGAAATGGAACTCTGCTTCTGTAAGCTAATGCAATTTTGTTGGTGACTATGGCATAGCTCTGCCTAATCTGACTGCTACTGAAAGCTAGGATAGTAAGATATCAATGAGTAAATGCAAATTCTCATGGGGCTGATTAGTGAGAAGTTGGAGAATCCTTCCCTCTAGAGAAAACCAGTGGCTGGAACTCAATAGGAGAGTCAATGATTATGGTTTGAATGGTCCTTCTGTAGGTAGGACAGTGTATTCACTACTGGTTTTGTTTTATGTGCCTGTTTGTGCATGTATCTATTTCAGTTAGGAGAGAGAGGAATAAAATTAATTATTTTATGGGGGAAATAAGTAATAAAAACTGCTTATTACTGAATTATTTTTTAACCACCCATTGCAATACAAGTTACCTCCTCTCAGAAAGTAGGCGATTTCAGGGATAAAAAGCCTAACAATTTGCTTGCCTGTGACCTTGAGGTAGAGGGTTTCTATCATTCACTCATAGTATCCTCCAGTCCTATAAATCAATATTTCCATTTGAACATGTATCATATTTCTTTTCTGTCTTTGAGCTTGTATTATTTGAGTGTGACTGTTACCACCACACTAGCATGTATTCAATGTTATTGATTTGTGAGAAAGAACCCATCCAAGTGAAATGATGGTGGTTAATAGCTAATATTTTAAAAGTACTTTCTCTTGTAAGATTTTCCCGTGTATTATCTCTTTTAAATCCTTAAAATGACTCTATGCTGTAGGTACTATCATTACCCTGATTTATCTGTATAGGAAACTGAGGCACAGAAAGGATAAAGTTATACAGTTGTGCAGAGAGTGGCAGAGGATGGATTTAAGAACCTGGAAAGTTGGAATTAGGAGCCAGGAAGCTATTTTCAGTTTGTTGCTAATGAGTGGTGCAAATTCAAGCAATTTTATATCTCTGGGTCTCAGTTTTTTATGTTTCCAATTAAAAAGGTTGACTAGGGGAGCCTCCTGGCAATAAAACTATAAATTTCTGCACCATCGAATAACTACATTTAAATCACCTCATGCATTATGAGAAAGAGCTGTGGCATTAGAAAGGCTACAGGTTTTGGTGTGGCCAAGCTGTGAGGTCTGGGAACCTACCCTCATGTGTAAATTGTTGGCAATATCTATCTCAGAGATTTGTGGTCACATCTAAATGAAATACAAAATGAGAGATTTGGGGGTTCTCTGCTAATTGTAAAGAATGGTATAAATAAAAAATTATCACTGTGTAAAAGACTTATTCATCCATTCTTTTATTGAGCCACCCATTCATTCATCCACCTAGCCATTCATCCATTAAATATTTATTAAATGACATTCACAAGGGTGAAGAGTAGGGTTCCTTTCCTGTACAGAGCTCACAGTATAAGCTGGAGACAGAAGAAGGACTATATCATCAAAGGTCTTGGATACCATGTTAGAGAGGTCAGATTTTATCCCATAGGAGGTGGGAATCCAGGGAAAATTTTTAAGGAGAAGGAAGAGACTAAAACTATACTAAAACTATAATTTGTTTAGCAGCGTTGTGGAGGATGGAGTGGAGGGAATGAGACAAGAGACAAAATTGTTGGCAGTGGGGTAATCTCTCTCCTAGTTGCCATCTGAGACCTTAGGCCATGAGTAGTCCTGAAACTGCAGCAATGGGAGACCCCCGGGTCTGCATGGGTACTAGGGTGCGAAGAGAAAGGGATGGTTGGGTCATGAGCCCATCAGTTATGTGGCAAGCCTCACTCAGAGACAGCCTAAGTTGTCTTGTTCCTGGGGATCCACACACATTCTACCCTTTCCACTGTCCTACACTAAGCTGGTACCCAGCGAAGCCCTGGAGAAACTAGGAATATAATATGTGGGTGTACAAACTTGATCTTACTTTGGTCACTACATTCAGTCTGGCTTCTCTTTAAACCAATCCCCAGGAGAAGTAACATAGATCAAACTTATAGAAAAATTGTCATACTTGTGTTATGCCTTTGTTCTGTTCTTTGTTTTCTGGTAGAAGTATCAGAAGGTGAGAAAAAGAGATAAGCCAAAAATTCTTTAATTAATTCCTAATCCCCCCTTCCATTGACAATAACCAATAAAGACAGATATTTAAGATATAATATTTATAGATCTTTCCATATGTATAAATATATATGCATACATCTTTCCACATATATAACTTGAAATTAATACTGGCTCTCAAAGTTTCTAATAATAAATACAGAATATCATAGAATATTGAAAAGGTGCCAATTCTGGAGCCAGTAGTCTGGTTTCAAATCCTGGCTCAACTTCGTGTGGGCTGTGTGACCCTGGATAAGTTGTCTACCTTCTCGATGATTCTCCTCCTTCAACTACAAAATGGAGAAAATTATGTTTCTACCAGTTAAAAGTGTTTTGAAGGCCTCTATAAATATAAATATAAAATAAATACATTTATATAAATATAAATATAAAGGGCTCAGAACAGAGTCTGATCCAAAGTAAGAGCCTAATTAATGTTAATTTTTATTAATTTTATTAGCCATGATTACTATTCACGCTGCTAAGGTGGCAAGTGTTCCTCCTCCTGGGCCTTTCTAAAGACAGAAGTATCGAATTTAAATGTAAGGCAAGCAAGGAATTTGTTCTTACTAAGCACTGAGGCAAATATAGCCAGAGAACAGTGAGACAGACACTTAAAACTAAGAGGTAAGTCCAGTTCCTTTTACAATCACCTTGTTAATTACAGCTTCCGCATCTCAGACATTCGCAAACCCTCTTCTTGAGCAGAACTGATTTTGGCCTCGTCTGTTGCCTGTTCCCCGCTCTCTCCCAGGCCCTATGCCTGACCCCAGCTGACCTATAGATGTGCCAGCACAGAGCTTTTGCTTTCCAAGTGTTGGAATTTCTGGATGCTCACCATAGGCTAAAAGCCATATGCAGGACATATCTGAGTGGTCTAAAATAGAGCTGTGTTTGAGTTGGCGCCAATTCTTCTTGCAGGTTCTTATTAATCTACTTGCAGGTACTTTCAAACTAACTTCTTAGTAGAAGAGCAATCTCAGTATCATCACACTCTAACTTTACTCTAGATTGCTAAGTCTTTGAACTTAGGGTCTGGTTTTTATTAAAACCATGAATTGCTATACGGATTAAGTAGGGATTCCCTCTACTTCATATAATATAAAAAAGTGAAGCAATGGAAGACACTGCTTGGTAAATTTGATTTTTCCAAAGTTAAAAAATTACCACAGAAAAGAAATGATGATTATGCAGTGGGTGGAGGTATAAGCTAATGCTATGGTGGTTATCCTTTTGCAACATATAAATGTATCTAACCATCGGTATTGTAGGCCTTAAGTGAAACTTACACAGTTCTATGTGTCAATTATACACTGATAAGGTTGGAGAAAAAAGAACTTAAAAAAACCCTTGCAATGTCAAAAATCACAAGCAATATTAAAGTGTAAATGACAAATTTGGAAAACCTTAGGAGTTATGACCACTGAGAAATGAATTTCCTTAAGGTACAAATAATGCCAACAAATCAATAAGGAAAATACTGGAAATGGAGCAAGCATAAGAGACTTGTGGCAGAAATAATTAAAATCAATAAACACGATAAATTTTCAACTTCACTAGTGATCATATAAACATGAAATAATAAAAGGATTCTCTTTTTTGTCTGTGAAATTGGTAACGATTAATGATTAAAATAGGTAATTAGGACAAAGCTAACATAAAAATTGTCTCTTGTGTTGTCTAAATAGTACAATACTGCAGGAACAGAAGCTGACAATATGTTAGGGCTAACCGAAGGCCTGAGAAGAATCCATACCCTTGATCCAGTGATTTCAGTTCTCAAAATCTTCTGCACAGAATTAGGGATTCATAAAAAGATTTTTGTACAAAGATGTTTAATATAGTTTTGGTTACGATTCGAAATAAACCTAGTAACATCATCAACTACAAAGGAGCAGAACAAAACAAAAACAAAAGAACCTGAAAATGAGGATTTTTGATGAGTTGAAGGTGGAGAATGATTCCACAAATTATGTTTCACTCATATGGCAGCATTATTACCCACCCTATATTTTTAAAGTTTTTATTTAAATTCAAGCTAGTGTAGACTTAATTTCAGGTGTGCAATTTAGTAATTCAAAACTTCCATACATCACCCAGTGCTCATCACAAGTGCCCTCCTTAACGCCACCCCCTGTTTCACGCATCCAAGTGTTGGAATTTCTGGATGCTTACCATAGGCTAAAAGCCATATGCAGGACATATCTGAGTGGTCTTTCTAAAGACCCCTGTTTCACGCATCCCCCCATCCTCCTCCCCTCTGGTAACCATCAGTTTGTTCTCTAGAGTTAACAGTGTTTCCTGGTTTGCCTCTCTCTTTTTCTCTCTCTCTTTTTTCTTTTAACTTCTTGGCTCTTTTGCTTTATTTATTAAATTCCACATATGAGTGAAGTCACATGGTATTTGTGTTTCTCTTTCTTTCTACCTGGGCAAAAATATGGAAACTTCACAAATCCCTGTGTCATCCTTATGCAGGGGTCATGTTCATCTCTCTATTGTTCCAGTTTTAGTATATGTACTGCCAAAGTGAGCACTACCCACCGTATTTTTTTTTAATAGAGACTTTTTTTTTTAAGATTTATTTATTTATTTGGGAGAGAGAGAAAAAGAAGAAGGCCCATGTTGAGAGGGAAGGGAAGACGGAGTGGGAGAGAGAAAATCTCAAGCAGACTCCCTGTTGAGCGCAGACCCCCACTTGGGGCTTGATCTTATGACCCTGAGATCATGACCTGAGCTGAAATCAAGAGTCTGATGCTTAATGGATTGAGCCACCCAGGAGCCCCAATTATTTTTAGTGTATCCATTATTAGCCTATTTGGAAATAATTTTTAATAATAAGAAAATACATATATATACATATATGCATGCATATTACACATATTACATATCATAGACATATCAAGCTGTTATTAACCACATTTGGAAAGAAATTTTACTAACCTAGAGATATATACATACATATCTCATAATATACAAGTATGTATTATCGTACAAATAAGTATTTCATTGTGATGTAATTATGTATTATCATACAAGTAAGTAAGTAAGTATCATATAAGTAAGCGTGATAATACATAATTACATCACAATAAAATACTGTCTACATTTAAAAAAGTAAGCCTACCCATATACACAAATGCGTATATGTCTAGTGTAGAAAAAGACTGGAAGGAAATAAATGAAAACCTTAACTGCATGTTATTCCTGTTTGATAGAAATGATGGGGCTAAAAGAAAAAATAATGTGAACAGACCTATTACAGAGATGTGATTTAGGCAGCATTTTTGCATACTTTTCAACTTGAGCCTCACTATAATCCTGTGGGTAAGTGCAGGAAGGTATTATTTTCCCCTTTCATAGAGAAAGGTGCTGAGGCTTAGGGAGGTGCTTGGTTTAATCAAGGTCAAAAGGCAGAGCTGAAATTTGAACATGGGTCATTTGATGCCATATCTGGAGCCACTTTCATTTCACTAAACTAAATTGACCCTTTAAGATCATGTGGCTAGAAAATCTATAGCCAAAGGGAGGCCAGGAAATGGTGAAAACCTATAGTTAGTTATAATTCTTGAAAGTTTCACAGCTGCTAATACATAGGAAAGGTCGATTGAGATTCTAAGTAGTAAATGCAAATGAAAGTTTCTGGAGTGTTAACGGAAATTATTGATTATTCACAATATCTTTGCACACTGGCTAAATTGAAGATCCTTTTTCATGAGTCATCCCTGAGACTTTTGAGGGAAGGTAGATGGGTATTATCTTGGTCAACACAAAAGGAGACAGACTCAGAGAAGGGAAGAATGCACCACACACACACACACACACACACACACACACAGTAAATAAAAGCAAGGTAAATTTCACATTCTCAGCTTCTGCGTGATGAAGTGTGATCATATTCTTACCCCCTAAACAGGGTAGTCTTGTTCATAGGTGAGCATGAGCAAATGTACTGCTCCCTGAGATGCATACCTTTCTACTTTAGCTTTTTCCCCTTCGCATTCCATTTTGTGTTCTCAAATAAAAACTTGAACATTCTTAGCCAAGAATTCTGGAATTTAAAAAAAAATGAGCATTAGAATAACTGTATGCTTATCATAAAGCCACAGCATTTAACCTTTACTCCTCCTTCGTTTGAAAAAAAACAAAAAAACTATGCTATGGCTGGTACAGGAAGTCCCTGTGGGGTATCTCCTGGGTGCCAATTATTTTTATCTTGTTTTATCATGTTTTTATTTCATTTCATCAGTAAGTACTCATTTGTATAAGTTGTTCCTTCCTCTTAGAGAATTATCCATTTCATTCAAATTCTAAGTCTTCTCTCAGTTTTCTGTTTGTCTGGCTAGAGTGCTTTGCCTTCTGAATTTTCTAAATATTTTTCTTAATCCATCAAATCACTTTGCCTAGATAGACCTAGTGTTCATTATTCCTAAAATATATTATTATTGATTCTATATTATTTTATATTCTATATTATTGATTCTACCCTTTGTCTTATGGCGTATTGAAAAGCATTCTCCACAAAGAAGACACTAGTAACTATTAATAGTTGATTTGGAAATATTATGACTCATACCTATTTAGAATAGTACCTAATATCAGTATATTTTGGCAAATATTCTTTTTTTTTTTTAAAGATTTTATTTATTTATTTGACAGACAGAGATCACAAGTAGGCGGAGAGGCAGGCAGAGAGAGAGAGAGGAGGAAGCAGGCTCCCTGCTGAGCAGAGAGCCCGATGCGGGACTTGATCCCAGGACCCTGAGATCATGACCTGAGCTGAAGGCAGCGGCTTAACCCACTGAGCCACCCAGGCACCCAATTTTGGCAAATATTCTTACCATTACAAAAAGGAATGCTTTGTTAGTTCTTTTTTTTTTTTTTTTTTTAAGTTATGATAGGTCTTATCAACTTAGAAATTATAACCTAATGCCCCAGAAGGAAGTATGTTCATCTCTGGTTACATCTTCCCTGGCCCTCTCAATCTCATATCATCTCATTTAATCCCCTGTATTTGGACTCTTGACAATTAAGAACAAATTATTCATGTGGTTAGAGTGCTGTATATAAAAATATGGTAGATGATAAAAGGGCAACAAAAACATACTCGGGACTATAAAGTAAGATTAGTAGTTAAGCTTTATTTATTTATTTATTTGTTTATTTGTCAGGGATAGAGGGAGAGAGAGCGAGCGAGCACAGGCAGACAGAGAAGCAGGCAGAGGCAGGCAGAGGCAGAGGGAGAAGCAGGCTCCCTGCCGAGCAAGGAGCCCGATGTGGGACTCGATCCCAGGACGCTGGGATCATGACCTGAGCTGAAGGCAGCCACTTAACCAACTGAACCACCCAGGCATCCCAGGTTAAGCATTTTGAACAGTTCTGGGACTTCCCTAGGTTTACAGTATACTTAGGGAAGGGAACTAAACGTACTAATCTAAACTTAAATAGCAATATAAACCAAACAATAATCAAAGGAGTATAAAACATGTCAAAATATGTTCTGGAGGGGAGCTTAGTTTCGATTGGGAGAAATTGCTTTCTTGTGGAGTCACCAAGGAAATCTGGATAGAGAGTTGGTAAGAATGACTGCAACACAGTGAGTAATAGCATCAACTTTAGATCAAGACAGGCTTGGGTTTGAATTCTGACATGGTGATCTTGAGCAAGTGATTTTACTTCTCTGAATGCTGGTTGTTTTCTGTTAAAGGGGCTGAATAAAACTTACTTTGTAGATGTGTTGGAAAAATGCAACAAAACAAAGTATGTAAAGCATGCAGCTTAGTTCCTGCTGCACAGGAAGTGCTGAACAAAAGCAGCTGTGATTAACGGAATTGGAGCTTGAATGATAGGTTGTAATTCCGTGGTGGGGGTTGGGATTGAGGAAATCGGAGAGACAGGACAGAAAAATAAAGGCAGAAGACCTTGCCGGTGAGGCAAAGGCATAAACCAGGATGAGGAGGCCTAAATATGCAGATAGGTTTAAGAAGAATATGAAGGGACCATACTGAAGGTTTTTTTGGCGGGGGCCACGGGTGTCACACCATTTATCTTGAACAGAGGCAATGTGTTTCAGATCACAAATCATTTGACCTTAACAGACGGCTTGGCACCTTCCTTTTGGATGCTGAGATGCTGGTTTTTGGCAAAGCAAATATCCTATATTTATTTATTATTATTATTATTATTTTGCTTCATAGCACCGTGGAGCATCTTACACATTACATCGTTCTATTATGACACATCTGTGAGGTAGGAAGAGCTCTGGGTAAAAATCCCTGACATGAACTGAAAGGTCCACAGCAGGTGATTGTGCTGTGGAGATGGGCCTGGCTCCAAATTTCCTTCTTCCCAGAGCCTCCCTGAAAAAGCCCATGTGGCCAATCATGACATTTCTCATTCCACATCTGCTCGAGGTGGTGGGGGTGGGGGGATGGGAGAGAGGAAGGAAGGGTCCTGAGCACTGTCAGGACTCGAGCAAGAGGCTTCCAAGTCTTCAGCAAATGGGTCGTGCAAACAGTTTTGCTCTACATACAGGGAATATGGATCTGTAATTATGAAAACACTTGCACGTAATTTCCACAATAGCAAGGTGTCAACAAGCAGGTGCTTCCTTGTGTTTGCAAAAAGGCTCATCCCACTTCTAAAATGTTTATTTTTAAGATATCTTTCATGTTTGACTTGTGCGTTTCTTTGCAGATGATCACAGTTGTTTCTCCTTTTCCTCTGGTGAATGATGAGGGCAGTGGAGATGGCAAACATCTTATGAAGCCAGGTAAACTTTGGAGGACGTTTGTATTCACCAAAGCCATAAAGCTGAGGCAGAAATGGCCTCCCTGGATTTTCCTCATTGTTTTGGGAGCAGTGAAAGGAGAACACGGGCTGAAGGAAATGCTCTCATGCAGAATTACAGAGGTGAGGACTTGCCTGGCAAGGATGCTCAGGGACCATCTAACTGATGTTTTATTTTTACAGAAGAGAGCTGAAGCCTGGAGAATTCAAGTCAGTGATTCTCAACCTTGACTGCGATTGACATCACTTGCAGAGATTTAAAAACAATTTTTTTCTGGGCTCCATCTCTAGAGTCTCTAATGGAGTTGGTTTGGGGTGTGGTTAGAACACCTAGAGTTTTAAAACTTCCCCAGGGGATCTTCCATTCAACCCCAGACTGAAAGCCATTTGTTTTTGTTCCATGAAATGTACAGTACCACATGCACTAATGAACAGTCATGCTCTCAATAGCAAATGTCAATATGGGCAGCCAAGGTATGTCAGTAGGAGCCCAGACTGCTAAATCTGGTGATGTCCTCAAGCCTCCAAACTTTATTCTGCAGTCTTTTGTTCATCTTTCTGTTGGCCTTTCTTTCACAGCCATGTCATGTGAATTCTTTCTTTCTTTCTTTCTTTCTTTTGCATTTTTTTGATGTTTTAAAATGTTTTCTTTTTTTAATTTTAATTTTTTTTAAATTTCTTTTCAGTGTTCCAGAATTCATTGCTTATGCACCGCACCCAGTGCTCCATGCAATACATGCCCTCCACAATACCTACCACCAGGCTCACCCAACCTCCCACCCCCCCGCCCCTCCAAAACACTCAGATTATTTTCCAGAGTCCATAGTTTCTTATGGTTCGTCTCCCCCTCCAGTTTCCCCCAACTCCCTTCTTCTCTCCCTCTCCCCATGGCCTCCATGTTATTCCTTATGCTCCACAAATAAGCGAAACCATATGATAATTGACTCTCTCTGGTCTGCTGTTTCTAAACTTGAAAAATCACATTATCAGAAAAGGAGTCTATAAAGGCATCATTCTGAGGTATAGCTGATGAATTGGTAAGACCTCCCTTCGCTGCCTTTGTATTTTAACCAAAACCATATGTCCTGCTAGGAAAAAGCCTACATGATACAACCTTGCAATAATAACTCAAAGATATTACTTACTGTCTGTGAAGAGAGAATCAGATTTTCCCTATCAGGTCTGCAAGCTGGATTGTCCGGGAGACACTCAAGGTCTCTGGCTGTAAGCATGTGGATTTGCAAGCTCCTCTGGCCATTGCGCCTGAGGATGAAAGGACCGTCACTTCAATTGCAAAGACCAGGATTTTTTCTTCGCAGTTTGTATGTTTTGTCCCTACTCCCAACCCTTCTAAACATGGGGGGAGGGGGATCTGAAATCAGAGTACTTTTCCTGGAACAAAGCTGAAGAATGCCTGACTGTGCCTGGCCAAAGTGTGCCTCTTCATGGGGTATATAAAAGTCTGGAAAACTGCATGAATTCTGCTAGCCCCATACCTGTACCTAAACCTAAGAAGCCTGCTTTGTGCCTCCACTATGTGTTGTTTGTAGTGTTCATCTTGAGACCTTGCCTGGTTATTTCCATAAAGTTGCATTTAAGTAAGTAGGCAATTATGAGAGCTATTTTGAGTACATGTTTCTCCTATAAGTCTTCACAGAAGTCTGGATACCAATTTGTTCATTAATTGAATTCCTACTGTCCTTGCATTGTTGATTTTCTTCTCTAGAATAATAGCATTTGATTCTTCCTACAGTAGGATTATAGCTATGTGTAGAATTATCTACTAGAAATAGGCCTTTTTAAAAATTATTTTTATTAATATATATTATTAGCCCCAGGGGTACAGGTCTGTGAACCATCAGGCTTTCATACTTCACAGTGGTCACCATAGCACATACCCTCCCCAATGTCCATAACCCAACCACCCTCTCCATACCCTCCTCCCCCCGGCAACTGTCATTTGTTTTGTGAGATTAAGTGTTTCTTATGGTTTGTCTCCCTCCTGCTCCCATCTTGTTTCATTTTTTTTCTTTCCTTATCTCCTAACCCCTCCCTTTCAAATCAGAGAGAACATATGATCTGATCATATGATTTGATCAGAGAGAGCATAATACCCTCTAGTTCCATCCACATCTTTGCAAATGTCAAAATTTCATTTCTTTTGATGACTGCATAGTATTCCTGTGTGTGTGTGTGTGTATGTGTGTGTGTGTGTGTGTGACACATCTTCTTTATCCATTCATCTGTTGATGGACATCTAGGTTCTTTCCATAGTTTGGCTATTACGGACATTGCTGCTATAAACATTTGGATGCACATGACCCTTTGGATCACTACATTTGTATCTTTAGGGTAAATACCCAGTAGTGTGATTGCTGGGTCACAGGGTAGCTCTATTTTCAACTTTTTGAGGAGCCTCCACACTGTTTTCCAGAGTGGCTTCACTGACTCGCAATCCCACCAACAGTGTGGGAGGGTTCCCCTATCTCCACATCCTTGCCAACACCTGTCATTTCCTGACTGGTTAATTTTAGCCATTCTGGCTGGTATGAGGTGGTATCTCATTGTGGTTTTTATTTGTATTTCCCTGATGCTGAGTGATGTTGAGAACTTTTTCATTGTCTTTTGGGCATCTGGATGTCTTCTTTGCAGAAATGTCTGTTCATGTCCTCTGCCCAGTTCTTGATTGGATTATTTGTTCTTTTGGTGTTGAGTTTGATAAGTTCTTTATAGATTTTGAATACTAGCCCTTTTTTTGGTATGTCATTTGCGAATATCTTCTCCCATTCTGTCAGTTGTCTTTGGTTTTGTTGACTGTTTCCTTTGCTGTGCAAAAGCTTTTGATCTTGATGAAGTCCCAATAGTTCATTTTTGCCCTTGCTTCCCTTGCTTTTGGTGATGTTTCTAGGAAGAAGTTGCTGTGGCTGAGTCAAAGAGGTTGTGGCTTACGTTCTCAAAGATTTTGATGGATTCTGGTCTCACACTGAGGTCTTTCATGCATTTTGAGTTTATTTTTGTTTGTGGTGTAAGGAAACGGTCCAGTTTCATTCCTCTGCATGTGGCTGTCCAGTTTTCCCAACACCATTTGTTGAAGATACTGTCTTTTTTCCATAGGACATTCTTTCTTGCTTCGTCGAAGATTAGGTGACCAGAGTTGCGGGTCTATTTCTGGGCTCTCTCTTCTGTTCCACTGATCTATGTGTCTGTTTTTGTGCCATTACTATACTGTCTTAATGATTAAAGCTTTGTAATAGAGCTTGAAGTCTGGAATTGTGATGCTACCAACTTTGGCTTTATTTTTCAACATTCCTCTTGCTATTCAGGGTTTTTTCTTGTTCCATATAAATTTTAGGATTATTTGTTCCATTTCTTTGAAAAAAGTTGATGGTATTTTGATAGGGATTGCATTAAATGTGTAGATTTCTTAAGGAGCATGGACATTTTCACAATATTTGTTTCTACGATGTGTGAGCATGGCATGTTTTTCCATTTCTTTGTGTCTTCCTCAATTTCTTTCATGAGTACTTTATGATTTTCTGAGTACAGATTCTTTCCCTCTTTGGTTAGGTTTATTCCTAGGTATCTTATGGTTTTGGGAGCAATTGTAAATGGGATCAACAGTTTAATTTTTCTTTCTTCTGTCTTGCTGTTGGTGTATAGAAAAGCAACTTATTTCTGTGCATTGATTTTATATCCTGACACTTTGCTGGATTCCTGTATGAGTTCTAGCTGTTTTTGAGTGGAGTCTTTTGGGTTTTCCACATAAAGTATCATATCATCTGCAAAGAGTGAGAGTTTGACTTCTTCTTTGCCAATTCAGATGCCTTTTTATTCTTTCTTTTTTAAATTTAATTTTATTTCTTTTTGGCGCTCCAAAATTCATTATTTATGTACCACACCTAGTGCTCCATGCAATACGTGCCCTCCATAATACCCACCACCAGGCTCACCCATCTCCTCACCCTCTTCCCCTCCAAAACCCTTAGCTTGTTTCTCAGAGTCTACAGTCTCTCATGGTTTATCTTCCCCTCCAATTTCCCCCATCTCACTTCTCCTCTCCATCTCCCAATGTCCTCCATGTTATTTCTTATGCTCCACAAGTAAATGAAACCAGATGCCGATTCAGATGACTTTTATTTCTTTTTCTTGTCTGATTGCCAAGGCTAGGACATCTAGTACTATGTTGAATAACAGTGGTGATAGTGGACATCCCTGCCATGTTCCTGACCTTAGGGGAAAAGCTCTCAGTTTTTCCCCTTTGAGAATGATATTCACTGTGGGTTTTTCATAGATGGGTTTGATGATATTGAGGTATGTATCCTCTATCCCTACACTTTGAAGAGTTTTGATCAAATTTGTGTTTGATCTTGAATCAAGAAAGATGCTATACTTTGTCAAATGCTTTTTCAGCATCTATTGAGAGTATCATATGGTTCTTGTTCTTTCTTTTATCAATGTATTGTATCACATTGATTGATTTGTGGATGTTGAACCAATCTTGCAGCTGGAATAAATCCCACTTGGTCATGGTGGATAATCCTTTTAATCTATTTTGGTGAGAATTTTTGCATCCGGGTTCATCAAGGATATTGGGTTGTAATTATCCCTTTTGATGGGGTCTTTGTCTGGTTTTGGGATCAAGGTAATGCTGCCCTCATAAAATGAGTTTGGAAGTTTTCCTTCCATTTCTAAGTTTTGGAATAGTTTCAGGAGAATAGGTATTAATTCTTCTTTTAATGTTTGGTAGGATTCCCCTGGGATCCCGTCTGGCCCTGGGATCTTGTTTGTTGGGAGATTTTTTTTATTTTTATTTTTTATTTTATTTTATTTTATTTTTTTAAAGATTTTATTTGTTTATTTGACAGACAGAGATCACAAGTAGGCAGAGAGGCAGGCAGAGAGAAAGAGAGGAGGAAGCAGACTCCCCGCTGAGCAGAGAGCCCGACGCGGGACTCGATCCCAGGACCCTGAGATCATGACCTGAGCCAAAGGCAGCGGCTTAACCCACTGAGCCACCCAGGCGCCCTGTTGGGAGATTTTTGATGACCACTTCAGTCTCCTTATTGGTTGTGGGTCTGTTCAGGTTTTCTATTTATTCCTGGTTCAGTTTTGGTAATTTATAAGTCTCTAGGAATGCATTCATTTTTTCCAGATTGTCAGATTTGCTGGCATATAGTTGTTCATAATACGTTCTTATAATTGTTCATATTTCTTTGGTGTTGGTTGTGATATCTCCTCTTCCATTCATGATTTTATTTGTTTGGGTCCTTTCTCTTTTCTTTTTGATGAATCTGGCCAGAGGTTTATCAATCTTATTAATTCTTCCAAAGAACCAGCTCCTAGTTTCACTGATGTGTTCTACTGTTCTTTTGGTTTCTATTTCATTGATTTCTGGTCTGATCTTTATTATTTCTCTTCTTTTGCTGGGTTTAGGCTTTCTTTCATCTTCTTTCTATAGCTCCTTTAGGTGTAGGGTTAGGTTGTATACTTGAGACCTTTCTTGTTTCTTCAGAAAGGTTTGTATCGCCATAAACTTTCCTCTTAGAACTGGATTTGCTGTGTCCCAAAGATTTTGAACAATTGTGTTTTCATTTTCATTTGTTTCCATGAATTTTTTCAATTCTTCTTTAATTTCCTGGTTGACCCATTTATTCTTTAGTCAGATATTCTTTAACCTCCATGTATTTGAGTTCTTTCCATTTTTCCTCTTGTGATTGAGTTCTAGCTTCAGAGCGTTGTGGTCTGAAAATATGCAGGGAATGATCCCAATCTTTTGGTACTGGTTGAGACCTGACTTGTTTTCCTGGGTGTATCTATTCTGGAGAATGTTCCATGTACACTAGAGAAGAAGGTGTATTCTGTTGCTTTGGGATGGAATGTTCTGAATATATCTGTGATGTCCATCTGGTCCAATATGTCATTTAAGGCCTTTATTTCCTTGTTGATCTTTTGTTTAGATGATCTGTCCATTTCAGTGAAGGAGGTGTTAAAGTCTCCTACTATTATTGTATTATTGTTGATGTATTTCTTTGATTTGTTATTAACTGGTTTATATAAGTGGCTTCTCCCGTGTTAGGGGCATAGATATTTAAAATTGTTAGATCTTCTTGTTGGACAGACCCTTTATGTATGAGATAGCATCCTTCCTCATCTCTTAGTATAGTCTTCGGCTTAAAATCTAATTTATCTGATACAAGGATTGCCAGCCCAGCTTTCTTTTGATGTCCATTAGCATGGTAAATTGTTTTCCACCCCTCACTTTAAATCTAAAGGTGTCTTTGGATCTAAAATGAGTTTCTTGTAGACAGCATATTGATGGGTTTTGTTTTTTATCCATTCTGATACCCTGTGTCTTTGATAGGGGCATTTAGCCCATTTACATTCAGGGTAACTATTGAAAGATATGAATTTAGTGCCATTGTATTGCCTGTAAGATGACTATTACTGTATATTGTTTCTGTTCCTTTCTGGTGTGTTACTTTTAGTCTCTCTCTTTACTAGAGGACCCTTTCAGTATTTCCTGTCAGGTTGGTTTAGTGTTTGCAAATTCTTTTAATTTTTGTTTGTCCTGGAAGCTTTTTATCTCTCCTTTTTTCAGTGACAGCCTAGCTAGATAGAGTATTCTTGGATGCATATTTTTCTCGCTTAGTGCTCTGAGTATATCATGCTAGTTCTTTCTGGCCTGCCAGGTCTCTGTGGCTAAGTCTGCTGCCAGTCTAATACTTCTACCATTGTATGTTGCAGACTTCTTGTCCAGAGCTGCTTTCAGAATCTTTTCTTTGTCGCTAAGACTTGTAAGTTTTACTACTTGATGATGGGGTGTGGACCCATTTTTATTGATTTTGAGGGGGCTTCCCTGTGCCTCCTGGATTTTGAAGCTTGTTCCCTTTTCCATATTAGGAAAATTCTCTAGTATAATTTACTCCAATATACTTTCTGCCCCTCTCCTCTTTCCTCTTCTTCTGGGATTCCAATTATTCTAATATTGTTTTGTCTTATGGTATCACTTATCTCTCACATTCTCCCTTCATGGTTCAGTAGTTGTTTGTCTCTCTTGCTCAGTTTCTTTATTCTCTGTCATTTGGTCTTCTATATCACTAATTCTTTCTTCTGCCTCATTTATCCTAGCAGTAAGAGCCTCCATTTTTTATTGCACCTCATCAAAAGCTTTTATATTTCAACTTGGTTAGATTTTAGTTCTTTTATTTCTCCAGAAAGGGATTTTATTTCTCCAGAAAGGGATTCTCTAATATCTTCCAGGCCTTTTTTTGAGGCCAGTTAGTACCTTGATAATTGTCATTCTGAACTCTAGTTCTGACATATTGCCAATGTCCATATGGATTATGTCCCTAGATGTTGGTACTTACTGCCTCTTGTTCTTTTTTGAGGGGCGAGTTCTTCCACCTTGTCATTTTATTCAGATGTGAATATATGAATGAGAGAATAAAATAATAAGAGGGTAGCAAAGACCCCAGAAAAATATACACTATTCAAATCAGAAGAGACCTTCCAGAAAGTAGTCGATTTTCTGTTCCTAGAATTGCTGCTCTTCTTCTCTTCTATCTCCTGTTGATTCTGTAGGTGTTTGGAATGAGATGATAACTATCTAGCTGAATTCCTGGGACCTAATGCTGTTTCAGTCTGCTAATCCTCCACTATCTTGCTTCCTCTGATTATGCCTTTAAAAAAAAATTTACTTTATTCATTTGAGGGAGGGTAGGGTAGAGAGAGAGAGGGAGAAAAGCAGATACCTGCTGAACATGGAGCCTGATGTGGAAATTGATCCCAGGAGCCTGAGATCATGAACTGAGCAGAAATCAAGAGTCAGATGCTTAATCAACTGAGGCACCGAGGTCCCCCTGGAAATATGCTTTTATTATATTATCATTAGTAAGATATAGAAAGAGAGGAGAGAAGGGGCTATAAAAGAATACTGAAATTAATCATGAGGATCTAACTCTGTATGTAAGAACTTTATGCCTTTAAGTTTTGGCATGATTAATTAGTCTGTATCAGAGTTTTCCTCCCACCAAAATGTATATCAATGTGGAAAAATATATAAAACAATGATTTGAAGGAAATGGGCAGCAACCAATGCAAGGTTAAGGTCTCTGAGCTAAGGAAAACACATGAGTTACATCCTGTATTCACCCTGATTTCTCCCCAAGTGCAATTTCTAAACCCCTCTGTGGGGGCATAGAGCCCAAGCTGAAAACAGCAGTGTTGCTATCAGAGGAAACAGGCTGGTGTTTGGAGTTACCATGGTGACTGGGATTTGAGGGGTAGGGTCTTAGAAGAGAGCTACAGAGGACCCTCAAAAATCTACACAAAAATTCACATTGGCTCTTTGGCTCACTCATAAAGCTATGCATGCACAGAATGAAATTTCAAGAGCTGGAAATTTTCAAGAGAAAAAATGCAGGGAGGCTTAGATATAATCAGGAATTTTAGTTTTCACAACTCTGAGGAGACATTAATGTTTGGGTCCAGCTAGTGAATGCCCTGGGCTTACTGTTGTCATTGAAACACCACATCCTAGAAGTTAGGAGAATGTAGTATGTAGTATTAGTAGTATGGTAGGATTAAGGGCTGGACTCCAGGAGAAAGGTCAAAAGTGAAATAGAACCACCCCAACATAGACTAACATCAAATGGCAGGATGAGGGTGATCCTCTAGAGACTTACTTGTCTGCCAGATAAAAACTTAATGCTCTTTAGAAGATGACATACTTCAAAGCACCTATGACGTATCACTTAGAACATCCAGCATATCATATAAAAGTATTAGGCATGCAAAGAAGCAGGAAAAGTGACTAATAAATAAGAGACAAGACGGGGGAAAAAGACCTAGATAAGATATAAATATGGAATATAATTTTCAAGGAGTTCAAAACAACCATGATTAAGGTGTTGAAAAATAAAGAAAAAGATGGTCAAAATTAATACAAAGATGGAATATTTCAATAGACATTTGGAATCTATTAAAAGAATCTGATAGATGTCTGGATCTGCACAGTGCAGTATTTGAAATTAAGGTCTTAATGCCTGACATATGACTAATTAGTCTAAATTCTCAAGGCAATTGCATTTATCTGCCACATAGATTAAAATCTGTGAATAGAGAAACCAATAAGTGTAGGCTGATTAATGGTAATGAAATCTAAGGGACTGGGGTTGCACAGGCAAAGGAGAAAATTTTTTTGTGAACTGTGCTAGATTTTGACCAATGATATGAGGCAACTATAAAACATGATGTTCAAATGACCAGAAATACATATTTAGTCTGTTCGTTAGTTTGTTGAGGCTGCTGCAACACACATGAGGTGGCTTATGCAACAGAAGTCACATGGCATTTTCCCTGGGTGTGTGTGTCTAGGTCCAAAATTTTTGCCCAAATTGTCATTAAGTTTCTGTTGCTTTCAACCTAAAAACCCAATAATTGAAATAATTGGAACAAGATATAAGCCTTTGAGACTTCAGCACACATGGAAATGATCAGAATGGAGCAAAACTTGGAGTTCCAGATGGACAAACCACCTGTTTCCTTGGCAGGCAAAAGAAGGAAGAACAAGGAATCTGAAATGAGCTGGAGGAAAAGAAGGGTGGAATTAAGAAGATTGATTTTTCTCCTACAATCATGTAGGAGAGGCCTAACTTCAGAGTCTAGTTATTGGAATGGATTCCAAACTAAGGACACTCTAAGATCTACCTCCATATGTAGATTCTCTAATGTCACATGGAAGCATTACTATTGCATGTTGGTTTCTATTGTAATTTGATGCTATTGATGCTTATACGGGTAGTTCTCAGCTGCCGTGTAAGTCAGCTCTATTTCCTTTTTTTTTTTAAGGTTATTTATCTGAGAAATTTAAAGGTTATTTATCTGAGAGATAGAGAGGTAGACAGAGAGACAGAGGGGAGGGCAAAGGGAGAGGGAGAGATAAAATCTCAAGCTGACTTCTCTTACTGAGTATGGAGACCGGTCGGGGGCTCGAGGTGGGACTCAGTCCTATCATCCTGAAATCATGCCTGTGACAAAACCTAGAGTGGGATGCTCAACAGACTGAGCCCCCCAGGCCCCTCAGCTCCATTTCCTTTGTAAATCATATTTTCTGAAGTAACGACATGCGTGGAAGGTGATGTTCACATCCACATCCCGGTCCTGTAGCTATCACTCGGTCTCTGGTTTTTCTGGAAAAATATATCAGTGCAAGTGAAACTAGTATTCTTAAACAAATGAACAAACAAACAAACAAACAAAACCCTTGGATTTTCTTTGAACTCTCTCTGTAGTGAAGAATAACCCTTTCCCAAGAGAAAGGCATGTAGTATGTAGTATTAGTAGTATGGTAGGATTAAGGGCTGGACTCCAGGAGAAAGGTCAAAAGTGAAATAGACCCACCCCAACATAGACTAACATCAAATGGCAGGATGAGGGTGATCCTCTAGAGACTTACTTGTCTGCCAGATAAAAACTTAATGCTCTTTAGAAGATGACATACTTCAAAGCACCTATGACGTGCTTTGGGACGTAAGTGTTAAGTGTCTGCCCTCAGCTTCTGGGACGTAATCTCTACACCCTTACAATGCCATGCCTGAGAGGAGTCTTGTGGGACTGGAGGTTATGGGATATCAGAGGTTTCACAGCCCCAAAACTTCCAGATACTCTGACAGAATGTCTGGATAGACTAATAATGTTATTCACTGTAGGAACTTTGAGTCACACAGCGTCAGCTGGATCCCAGACTACCTGGAAACTGAGGTCAGCCACATGGCCAGTCAACCACAGAACCTGATTCAAGACTCTGGATGCCAAGGCTTGGGCGAGCTCCCCTGGTTGGCGATTTTCCATACATGTCAGCATATGTTGCTGCTGGAAAAGTAATGCTGCGTATGGCTCAGTGTGGAGAGGACAACATGAAGCCTTGTGTTAGAAACTTTCCTGGATTTTGCCCCATGTACTTCTCTTGGCTGACTTTGATCTGTATCTTGTAATGTAACCTAATCTCTATCTTTTAATTTTTTTTTAAGATTTTATTTATTTATTTGTATGTGTGTGTGTGTGTGTGTGTGAGAGAGAGAGAGAAAGAGAGAGACAGAGAGCAGAAGCAGGGGGAGTAGCAAGCAGAGGGAGAAGCAGATTCCCCACTAAGCAGGGAGCCTGATGCGGGACTCGATCCCAGGACCCTGGGATCACGACCTGAGCCAAAGGCAGACACTTAACCGACCGAGCCACCCAGGCATCCCAAAACTAGTCTATATCTTAAACCATGAGGATAAGGGCTTCCAGTGAGTTCTGAGTTTTTCTAGTGAATTATTCAAACTAAGTATGGTCTTAAGGACCCATGAGTTTGTAATTGTCAGAAGTAAGGGTTACTGGTGGACTGCCTTCTATCTTCACATTCTAAAAAAACGTAAATAATTTATAGACAGTGTTTCTGTAATTACTGCTAGTGACAATTCATCTGTGACGAACTGCAAATTTAAGTCACTGGCTTGAAGATAATGTTGGTAGTTGTTTGTTAAAGGAAGAGGATTTGTGGTTTAAAATAACTGGCAATTTCTCTAAGTACTGTGGTATTCATTCAGTCAACAAATATTTGCTGAGCACATTACTGAATACCTTAAAGACAGTCCCTTAGATAGAGATAATTCCTAGATTTTAAAGAAGCTTGGCAATAATGGCTAACAGAGAAATCTGATTCATTTTGAACAAGGATTAGTTTGTGGACAGAGACAGCTACATCAGGGCTACGAAGTCCATTTTGTTGTAGTGGTCAAAATTGTGATATCTGGAACCAAGTAAGCCTGGGCTAACTACCTAATGTGATTTTTCAGTATGCATACTGTGATTTTCATTGCAATTTTCTGCTCTTTCTCACTTTTCTCATCTGTAAAATGGAAATAATATCTACTTCATACACTTGTGAAGATAAGGTGGGATGATGTATTAAAAGATCCATCATATAATCAATACCTGTTATCTAATATTATTACTATATATATATATATATATATATATATATGTATCTTTTAATGCATATTTAAAAAAAAGAAAAACGAGTGTGAGGGGATGTTGCTTCCTAGCATTACCTATTTTTATATCTGTGGCCACTTAGATCCTTGGTCCGAAGAGCTATTGCAGCACCGGGGCGGACAGCAGAGAAGATCCAGCTTTGAACGAACTGTCTGATGTAGCAGAAAAGCAAATGACTTGGCAGCAGTCACTTCAATGACAGTCACTTTTACTGCCTTTTGTTTTGTAAGTAAAATAGCAGGGCATTTTGGCTCTTGTGTATTCAGGGGTACAAAACCCCAGAGAAGGTGAGATTGGATTTTGTGATCGCATGGCTTTTAGGCAGGGGAAGGATTGCGAAGCAGCTGGCGAGAGTAAAATATTCATTAGTTTAGTCTGTAGTCACAGTCACATGTTTAGATGGCTTCTCGGTGGGGTTAGTTCAAGTTCTGCCCCCAGACATTTTAATTTTACAGAATATATTGAACAGGCAGAACTACACAGAGCTTTGGTAAATTGTTTATTTCTGAGATTTTCTTCATTCTCATGAAAATGCATATTAGACATTAGTCTACCCAATTAAATTTACTGGACAGACAGAAGTGACAAAATAACATTAAAAGCTAACATTTTATAAAATTAAAATACTTAAAAGAAAACAAAAGAGGCCATGTTGTCCAACATGGAACCTTCTGCACACCCCTGCCTTTGAGCAATTTAGCCATTTTGGCTCAGTTCACTAATCTCTTCGAGGTAATTATACCTTGCACTGACATCACACCCTGGGCTCTTCCCTCTTATTCTCAAAATGAATAAATCCTCTTGGCTAGCAGTGTAGATTATATTCTGCTCCTTTTAAGTCAATTACTCAAAGTCACAAGGCTAGACCTTGGCAGAGCTCAAAGATTTGGTGCTAGTTCTCTCTTCAATGGACCCTCAGTCCCCAGACCGTAGCTTGCAGTGGAGACACGTGGAAAGCTTGTTGAAAATGCATACACCTGGGTGTGAGACACAGACTCACAATGTGCTGATTCACAATGTCTGGTACAGAAACCCGAAGTCAGCATTTTTAACCACCACACTCAGTAATCCTGAAGTAGGTGATTGTAGAACCACAGCCAAGGGATTACACAGGAGGTCTTCCAGAAGCGAAATCTATAGGTCATCTCTGCCTCCCTTCAGCCTGGAGAGTAATGGATGGTAAGTGCCATTTCCTGTGCCAGGGAGGAAAATAGAGCTGGTTTCTTCAAAAGAAATGCGGTGTTTTCTTTTTCTCTGTCTTGCTCACGCCTCTGTGAGGTTTACATCTGACACTTGAAAATTTTAGGTGGAAGCTAAGCTTTACTTTTGGGATCTCCAAGACTGGCTTCTCTGTGGTGTTCATATTGCATGAGGGAATGCACACGAATATGATAGAAACAATCCAAAGCTTCAACCATGAAATGTTCCTCTTTCTGGACAATCCGTGGATGCCCTCTGTAGCCACTGATGCAATGCCATGGTCTGACCCTCTTCCTGCTTTGTGTCTGGTTGCATCAGCTCCTTGGAACCTCTACAAGTAGTTCCCAGGAAACAGACGACATACTAACCTTTCTGAAGACCCACTGCTCTTTCCCAGAGCTATCTCATGAGATATACAAAATTGTGTATACAAGCTATCTCATGAGAATACAAAATTGCTTCTGGGGTCATTCTGGTCATCAGTCTCCAGAGGAGAGCAGTTTCTACAGCAATTGGATGCTCCTACCTTGTGCAGAAGCAGGAAGTTGTCGCCTTTCTTTATATTAAGGACCATTCAGCCTTTGGCAAGAGCTTATGTGGTTTTCTCTTGAACCTCTGTTTTTCTGGTCCTAATGGGAAATGCTTTCTTTTCACGGCGCAAGTGCTAGATATATAGTGTCAGAATAAATCCCACGTTCTGTGGGACTCCTGGCAACTATAATTGTGTCACAGAAACAACAAAACATGCTAATGAAACAGGTTTTATTTCCTTCGGTAAACAGTCTGCATACATACTAAGTGTCCTGCAAACTAACAAAGATGATACATTAGGAAGTTTCTTAGCAGTTTCAGAATCATGTGATTGTATTTAATCTTCTTATTAGGAAAATGATGGGGGTTAGAATGGAGGAGAGGTTAGCAAACCTATTCTGTAAAATATTTTAGGCCCTGCAGGCCATATAGTCTCTTTTATAATTACTCAGTGCTGCTGTTGAAGCATAAAAGCAGCCATAGACAAAACGTAAATGAACGGGCATGGCTTTGTTCCATGAATTCTTTATTTACAAGAACAGGTGGTAGACTGTGTCTGTCCTAGGGGCACTAGCTTACTGACCCCTGGACTCAGTTTGTAATCCTGTTCAAGCAAATTGCAATTCAACTGTCACTTGGTTGTCTTGTGATTAAGATCTATGGTGCTATCCATTTCTAATTTTATCTTCCAAAGACCACTGGAATTAGAAATCATACTAGTATTTATTTAAAAACTCTTATGCTATACGAAAATATGTTTCAAATGGTAATTAATTGAGTTCTTCCAAACCTAAAAAAATGGCGCAATTATTATGATCTGTGTTTGCACATACACATTATTGTATGTACCCACAGTAAATGATGCAATTGGGAATCAAGCTCAGGTGAATCTGCTTTTAGAAACTGATTCATAAATACCACTGCTTTACATGGAGGTAGAATATTTTTATATCCCAAAGAGTTAGCACGTGTGCTAATCCCTTGCAGGGGAATGAATGTAGAGCAAGAATGAATGAAAAGAGAAAAAAAAACAGGGAGCAGCCATGCAAAAGAGGGATTTTAATAGGTAGGTCTACAATGTCCAACATGACAGAAACTGAGGGAGAGAACTGAGGAGAAGCGATTAGATTTGAAAACAAGAAAGTGTATGATGACTCTCAGACCCCCAATGGGTGCGGCCAGGGGCCAGGTTACAAGAGGAATAATATGGGAAAGTAAATGTTGTTTTAGAAACTTGGCAATATAGTGGACAGACATAGGATTTTGCTTCCAATCCTACCCCGCCTCCATCTTTTCATTCTCTTCAAAAAAACCAGCTAAGATATACATATCCTTTCACATGTTGATCCTTCCATAGCTAGCTTGGCAGGTTTGCCTGGCAAAACCTCAAGATTTACTCTTTTTTTTTTTTTTTTAAAGATTTTATTTATTTATTTGACAGACAGAGATCACAAGTAGGCAGAGAGGCAGGCAGAGAGAGATGGAGAATCAGGCTCCCTGCCGAGCAGAGAGCCCGATGCGGGACTTGATCCCAGGACTCTGGGATCATGACCTGAGCTGAATGCAGAGGTTTAACCCATTGAGCCACCCAGGTGCCCTCAAGATTTACTCTTAAAGGGTGCTCGAGAAGCCATTTATCAGTGTAGAACCCAGTAATCGAGTGACGGCCAGGCTCTAAGAGTTCCTTTCTGGTAATCAGGAGTCTTATGACAACATCACTGAGCTCCTTATTCTTTTACGCTCAGAGCAAGATGATATTTAGAGGCCAGCTTGTTGGGAAGTTACTTCACTGTGTCGTACAGATCTAAGAAATGTTGGAGCGACTGCTGTTCCCGAACACACAGGTGGTGGTGGAGTAATAAGCGAAGTTTTGTTGATTTTGCTTTTCTCATAAAACAGGAGAAATGGATCAGTTCTGGCAGAGTTCAAAGCTCTCGTTCTGTCACGAAAGAGAAATAACTCCAAGGGCCAGAAAAATAAGAAGACAATGTGTTTATGTCAGTCCTTAGATTAGAGAAGTTGTCACTGGCTGAAGTTCCAAGCAGGATTATGGCTCACTCCAGCCATCTGAGTGGGGGGCTGGGACCTGGTGCTGACGTGGAAAGAGTTGGCCTCCTTTGCAAAAATCTTTAAATCGAGCTTTCAAAACAGATGTCTGTGAGGTGCCTGGGTGGCTAAGTCAGTTAGCTGATTCTTGATTTCAGCTGGGGTCATGATCTCATGGTCGGGAGATCGAGTCCCCATCCAACTCCGTACTCAGCATGGAGCCTGCTTGAGGTTCTCCCTCTCCCGCGGCCCCTTCCCACCCCTGCTTCTTTCTTTCCCTCTCTCAAATTAAAAAAAATTAATATTAAAGAAACCCAGATTGTCTATAATGCCAAACTTCAAACAACTCATTTTGAATTTTGAAAGAATCATGTGGATACTTAACAATTACATAAATCTCTCGGGTGATCCAATATAGAAGTTTGAGTGAAGGTCAAAACTCTTCTATGATATTTCAAGATGTTTAAAAACAGTACTTTGAAAACAGAGGAAACTATGGGTTATCTGTATTAACCCTAGTGATGGTCATGAATAATGGACATGGACCAAACCTTAATTAGCCATTACCCAAAGTTCAGCGTCTAAGAAAAGTGAACATTCTATCAGAGTGGTTAATAAATTGCAAATTCAAATAATTCCATATATTAAAAATTTATTTTTCCATTTTGACAATGCTGATTTGTGACCTGCTCAAAAAATTATTATTAGAAAAAAAGAGGTAGGGCAAATGATTTGAATACTTTGTTCACTAAGTTGTGTAACTGAAGCTTAGCTACAATAACGTGTAATTCAATGATTTAATGAACACCTTGGTGGTGGTATGCAGTTTTTGTTAATTTAGGAAGTAGGATGGTTTTCATCTGCCCTTAATTATCATTTTTCTTGTACTTATTACTCACTTAATCTTTAAAAAGGAATTAAACCTTTTTATAGATTTAGAGTAGGTCATAATTAGTTCATTATGGAAGAATCAGAGTATAATTATTAATTCAACTTTCTGTTCCTTTTATTTATCTTTTTAATATTTATTCAGTTTTGAATTCAAAAGACCTTTAACGAGTTCTGCTAATTCCAAGTGCCAATAGTTACTTTCTCTTAGAAATGCAGACTAAGATATTTATCATAGTGGATTCAAATGTTGCCTGATTAAGTTCTCTGATTTTTCTCCACAGGTCACTTTTTATCTGATGAACGAAGACCTTTAGTTTTAGAAAGGGTTGGTTTAGTATGCAGTGTCTTACACAATGCCTACCACACATATAGTAGGTAGCTAGTGAATGATTTTGTATTTGTATTCTTTTGAAAAGTCTTTTCTCGGTGTCTTTTTTTGGCTTTAACTTCATTTTTTTTTTTCAAGTTAAATCTAGTTTGACACAATTTTATAGACAACCAAGATTCCTAAGCTACTCATTAGTTGCACTTAGGTATTTTCCAACTTTGCTTGTTGACAAGTTGTTGACATTGGGACTAACTATAGAAGTGAGCACATCACCCAGAAATTTATTAAGATGCTTATTATTCTTTTATTTTTTTAAGGATTTTATTTACTTATTTGACAGAGAGAGATCACAAGTAGGCAGAGAGGCAGGCAGAGAGAGAGGAGGAAGCAGGCTCCCTGCCTAGCAGAGAGCCTGGGGATGCGGGGCTCAATCCCAGGACCTGGGATCATGACCTGAGCTGAATGCAGAGGTTTAACCCACTGAGCCACCCAGGCGCCCCGATGCTTATTGTTCTTATGGTTTCATATAAAGAAATGAAACCAAACAAACTCCAAAACTCATAGCCTGGCTTGTGTACATCTCTGGAATAAGAAAGTATTTCTGTTATTTATTTCAATTCTTAGAGTAAAACTGACTTTTTGAGAATCTGTTTACTATTCATTTTGGATAAGTTATAAAAACTCAGAATATAAATATATTTGACTTAAAATTACTACCTACTATCAATTTCTCTCATACAAGACAGTTTCATTTGTATTAAGTGCTTGAAATTGATAATTATATACATGGATATTTAATTAATTGAAAAACTGATTATTGAGGCTTTCCTATTTATTTTGAAAAACAAATTTATTCCAAGTATTTAAATGTGTTGAAACATGAATCTTCTCAGGCCGTTGCTAGAATATTACAGACAAAATAATACTGTTACTTGCTTGAAAAATCTTGTTCTTGCTATAAGAACAATCAAACAGAATTGCCAGAAGAAATAAAATATTTAGAATCATCTTATATTGAAATGTGTCTTCTACAGTTCCAACTAATATTAAATTATAAGTCACTAAGACTATACTTATCATGGCAAGCATTGAGTAGTGCATAGAATTTTAAAATCAATATGCTGTATACCTAAAACTAATATAACATTGTATGCCAATTATTCTTCCATAAGAAAAGAAATTAAAAAATTAAAAATCACCAAATCCAAGTATGTTTTTTATTGTACTGTTTAAACTGCAGATTTTAAATTATGATAAGAATTATCATAGAAGGAAATAGAACTTTATTTCTGAAAATATCATATATAGTACTTTTTTTTTGGTGAGACAGCAGAGTCTCACAGCAGAGTGGAAAATATTTTCAAAATTAATACTTTCCCTTTAAAAATAATTTCTCATCATTAACTTTAAGAATTTCTGTGTCTTATTTTGTTCATGTATTAAAATTGCTTGTCATTCACTTTGTTGTAGAGAGAAAAGATAAAAGGGCAATTTTAAACATGATTGAAGGCAATATTCACTTGATGTAGACAAATTTTGTTGACATCACTAAAAATCAAACATCATTCTGAACATAATTAATTTCTGAACTGTTAGAATGTGGTTCTTTATTTAGCACTTGTTATGAGTTGAATGCGTCTCTTCCTGCCAACCCTCAAATTTATGTTGAAGTCCTAACCCCTTGCGCCTCAGAATGTGCATGTATTTGGAGATAAGGTCTTGAAAGAGATAATTAAAATGGGTCTTTAGGGTCGGCCCTAATCCAATGTGTCCTTATAAAAAAAGCCACATCAAGACACGTGGAGACAACGGCTGTCTACAAACCAAAGAGAGAGAGAGGCCTCTGAAGAAATCAATCCCAACAGCACCTTAATCTTGGACTTTTAGCTTCCGGAGCTGTGAGAAAATAAATTTCTGTTGTTAAGCCATTCTGTGACCGTGGCACCCGGTTTTGGCAGCCTAGCAAGGTGATAGACTACAGCTATCACTATGGAAATTCCGAGACAAATGTCTTCACTTTTCTGAGAGGTTTTTATGAATTCCAGCCCTGGTGGTTGTAAACCTTATCTTAGTCAGCTTCTCTATATCCTCTGACTTCTGGTTAGGTAGACAGAGCGGGAGTGTTACATTGGATGGGGAGAACTGGATGTGTTCCAGAACATCTGAGCATGGATTCTATTGTCTTTATAGCTCCACGTGTTTGTGTAAGAAATAAGTCAGATAGTGTGTTCGTACGCACGTGTGCATGTATACAAAGGGTGTGTGTGTTGGTGTGTGTACTGAAGAGGTGCTAGAGGACACTGTCTAGGAGCACAGACTCTGGAAGCCGGTGGAGTCAAACCTCTTGCTCCATTGTTTACTAATTGTGATCTTGGGCAAGTTCTTTCACCTCTCAGGTCTTCACATTCCTTATCTGTTAAATGGGTTCAGTCATAGTCCCTGCTTCCTAGGGTCATTGTGAGGATTAACTGGTGTAAGTATTTAGAATAGTGCCTGACACCTAGGAAGTGCTGGGTGTATAGTAACTATTATTACATGAATTTTTTAATAAAGGTTTTATTTTTTTATTTGACAGAGAGATAGAGAGCACAAATAAGCAGAGCAGCAGGCAGAGGGAGAGGGAGAAGCAGGTTCTCTGCTGAGCAGGGACCCCGATGCGGGGCTCGATCCTAGGACCCTGGAATCATGACCTGAGCCAAAAGCAGCCGCTTAACCAACTGAGCCACCGAGGTGCCCCTACATGAATTTTTTGTAGGTGCCTTCAAGTGAAACCAAATTTTAGTCCCCATGATTAGTGAGAAATGAAATATATAGTAAGTTAAAATGTCTATTTTGTTAAATTAGACTCTTTCTTGACTTCATTCATTTTTTTCACACATTTAAATAAATCCTGATTTGAATCATGAAAGCATTAGCCCCCAGCTTGCATGATTTTGGTCAGCTTAACCGAACTCTCAGCTCATAAGCTTTTAGTTTCCTCAACCATAAAATAAGGGTAAGGATCTCTATAGTGTTATTGTGGATTCATGAAATGAAGCAATGGATTTGAAGAACCCTGCATGGTGCCTGGAAAGGAGTAGGCGCTAAACCTCTGATGACTTCTCTTCCATCCCCCATGTTCCCTAAATCTCATTATGATAATAAGGTTTTACGCTCAAAGGAGGAAATCGAGGTGGGAGAAATGGGAAGGTGCTTAGAGATGAAACTGAATTGCTCGTGAACAGGTGGAGGGCAGGGAGGCCAGATCGAAGAGAGGACTGCGAATTCTCTGCCTCCTGCTCTTTCTGTATCAATAAGCAGTCCTAACATGCGTGCTTCTGCTTCTGCTTCTTTCTCCTCCCTCCGCCAGGAGGGAGAATAGCGTTTAATACACAATCAGTGATTGTAATACACAGTCAGGTAGAGACTGGCTGAGGAAACCAGATCATGGAGAGGACTTGGCAAGGGTATGCTTGTTTTTCCCATTCTTAAATATGTGAGCGTGTTTTATGTTTCACAGGATTAGGTCCATCAGCATTTTGAAGTCCATGGCTGGTGTGCTAAATCTCTGCCCGTAACTCCCTTGCCCTTTGAACCTCTTCTCGATGGCCTTAGATTTGCTGCATTTCCTTCCCTCCCCTTGCTTGTTAATTCATGTCTCCCACAGTCAAACGGGGGAAAAAATGCATCTGGCACACTTTTCTCTCTGAATCCAGAACGGACCCATTCCCCCTGCAGCATTTGGCACAGCGGCTGACTTGCTATGGATTTCTCTTTTGCCAGCAGAGTTTATTAGCCAATTAATTCCCATTTTAATCTCTTTATGACCCTAACATATTGCAGAGAAGTAAAAGAGTCAATTGATAAGATTAGGAATTTTTAAGGACTATAAATCAAGGCCACACAAATTTCAGCCCTTTTTCAAGGGAATGCAAAACTGATAAGGCTGAAAGTGACTTGAGAAGAGCTTGAAAGTTTTACAAGAATCCAGATGGTGGCAGCAGAGAATGTGTGAGAAGAGCTCAAGGAGCAATAATGGCTTAAAAACATGTTCTGAATATGCTGCAGGTAGTTGTAAAACTACTAATTATTGATGACAACTAAAATAAGGAAACTGGCTAAGGAACTGCACCTTAGTACTAGAGATGTCTGACTTTGACTCATTGGCATTGTCAGTTTGGGCAAGCCAATTAACTTTCTGTCTTGTTTCCTCATTTGTAAAGTGGGGATCATAATAGTTCTAGGATTGCTCCGTGATTAAGAGAGATAATGTATGTAAAAGGTTTAGCCTATGCCTAGAAAACTGTAAGTACTTACAGAGAGGGGAAAAAGAGAGAAAGAGAGATGGGGAGGGGGAGAAGACTGTAAAACAAATTAGCACCATATTTCATAGTAAAGTTTCTATTCCATATTCTAAGCCAGAGTGGTACTACAGGGGAAAGGGAAGCAGTCAGCTCCTGGGTGCAGGCAAAAAGGAGATGCAGTGCCTGTAGAGAGTTTATTTTTATTTTATTTTATTTTATCAAGCTTTTTATTTTAATTTCAGTATAGTTATCACACAGTGTTGTATTAGTTTCAGGTGTACAATGTAGTGATTCAATAGTTCCATACATCACTACTCAGTGCTCATAATGTAGAGAGTTTAAACACAGTAACAATACCAATGAAGATCAGTCTCCTTTCCTCAATAAAGCATGCTCCTTCTCAAGCAGTTAAAAAAATATCAGTCTCCTCTAAAAAAAATCACTATACACCAGGGGCACTTGGGTGGCTCTGTCAATTAAGCATCTGACTCTTGGTGTTGGCTCAGGTCATGATCTCAGGGTGGTGAGATGGAGCCCTGCACTGGACTCCCTTCTCAGCCTGCAGTCTGCTTGAGATTCTCTCCCTCTCCCTCTTCCTCTGCCCCTCCCTTGCTTATGTGCACGTGCTCTCTCTCTCCCTCAAATAAATCAATCTTAAAAAAATTACTATGCACCAGTGATTCTAAATAATGCCAATAATAAAAATAATTTTTCTTTTCCTTTCTTTCTTTCTTTTTTTTTTTTTTTTTGTAAGCTTTTTTTTTTGTCTGCTTTTATTTTTTAAGTTTTCATTTAAATTCCAGGCTAACATACAGTGTAATATTAGTTTCAGGTGTCAGTACAGTGATTGAACACTTACGAACATCACCCTGTGCTTATCACCACACACTCACTCCTCCATCCCCATCACCTATTTAACCTATAATTCTACCAACCTCCCTTACGATAACCATCAGTTTGTTCTTTCTAGTTAAGAGTTTCTTAGTTTTGCTTCTTTCTCTTTATCCCCCTTTATTTGTTTTCTTTCTTAAATTCCACATATGAGTGAAATTGTATGGTATTTGTTGTTCTATGATTTATTTTATTTAGCATAATAGTCTCTAACTTCTTCCATGTTGTTGCAAATGGAAAGATTTCATTCTTTTTTATGGCCAAGTAATAATCCATTGTGTATGTATGTATACACACACACACACACACACACACACACTCCACAGCTGCTGCTGCTTCTCTTTTTTCTTTTTTTCTTTAAGATACAACTTTTATTATTTTAGGACAAGCAATGGGAACATAATATAACACTCCAAAGTAACCATTTGCAATTTCAACATAATTTAGTTTATTTCTTATATATCCAGATGTATTCTCACAAAGGCCAACACAGTTTGACTGAAGTTAACTTCAATGAAATGACAACTTAATCTGCCCTGAAATAATTAGTGGCTTATTTTTTTAAGTTTGTTTTTTTTTTTTTTTTTTTTGTAATTGGTGGTTTAAACATAGAATGTCTCTTTCAGGCAAATGTAAAGTCAATGCCCCATCTTCATTATCCACTCATCCACCAACAGACACTTGGGCTATTTCCATAGTTTGGCTATTGTAGATAATGCTACCTTAAACATTGGGGTACATGTATTCCTCTGAACTAGTATTTTTGATTTCGTATGGTAAATACCTAGTAATGCAATTGCTGGATCATAGGGTAGTTCTATTTTTAACTTTTTGAGGAACCTCCATACTGTTTTCCAGAGCAGCTGCACCAGTTTGCATTCCCACCAACAGTGCAAAAGGATTCTCCTTTCTTTGCACTGTTGTCAGCATCTGTTTTTGTTTGTTTGTTTGTTTGCCTGTTTTTGTTGTTGTTGTTAATTTTAATCTAAAATTCTCTTTCTTATGGAAACTCCTCTAAATTGAATTTTTTAAAAGACACTACCTTCTGGCCTTGACCTACCTACCTTCTATACTTACATCTCACTGACTCATTCTTCCCAGTCCAGTTGGAGTCTAGTGTTCAATGGAGATACTCTGCGCATTCTTGCCACCAATTTGATTGTACCATCCCTACCACTTGAAACGACTTATTCTCTTCTTTTCATTTATCTAGATCTTACTTTTACTTGGGCTTGGGAGAAGCCAACATTTCCCAGGAGGCTTTCCCTATCTGCTGGATCCCACAAGGATACCTCCCTTCTTGTGTATGTAGTTATCTTGGCACGTAGCGTCTGCTGCCTTGAATTGTAATATATTACCCCTCCTCCCAATGTAAAGGAGGGGCTTGTCCATGAAGCTGGTACTTATTTCCATACTCTAGGCCAGCTTTAGGTTTTGCTATAATCTCTTCCAGCTATTCTACTTCAGTAAACAAATACAACTGGAGATTATCTTTTATTTTGAACTTCCTCTGAGAGATATATATGTTAACTTAAACAGTGTGTATAGTGGAATATCAATCAACACTAGACATTTAAGACATTTAAGGAATAAGACATAGGATTATATTGGAGTTTGGAAGCAGGTGACAGAGGTCTCCCAGAACTGAGATTCGTCTACAAGACCCCCAGTATTAACTCTAAATTCTAGATTCCCCTGAAGAACTTTTTCAGTCATTTTCTGTGGAAACTGGAATAATTTCATCTTTTCTTTACAGGTGCAGAACTTCATGCAAGTTTTAGCATGCAATGCCCACTCTCGTGGATTGCATGAAAAATGCTGGGTCTTTGAACTCGAGACTTAACCTTGCATCTGTGTTCTAACCAGCTTCTGCAAATAGTATGCTATCAATGTTTACCTTGACATCTCAAGAGATAAATAATTTTTATCAGGACATATCAGGAAATGAACTACTTAAAATGAATTGAGAAGATCATTAGAAAAAATGTAAAATGTCAGTGTAAAATGTCTTTCTTCACATCTTCATATTCAATATTTTTAGTCTTTTACCATGAGGTCCTTTGTAAAAAACTTGACCAGATCTCAGATCACAGGCTCAGTATCCAGAAGTAGAGGAATCTCAAAAGTTCTGGGCCTCTCATGGGTGCTCTGGGAAGAAGGAAGCATTTCTGGGTGGAGGGTCTTCTGCTCAGAACAAATTCTAGACAGATGGTCTGTGTTCACTTTCCTCTGACTCTAGTGAAGTTGGACCTGGGTGTTCAGTTTCTCATCACTTCAGGTGGGAAGGTGAGGAGAACCCAGTCTTATCTCATTACTGATGCAAAATCACTATCTTAGTTGTGTGAACCTCGTTCTGGGACCAAACCAAAGTTTTTTCATTACCAAAGGTACAAAGAAAATGTGGTAAGGGAGAACATGGCAGAAATCTGTGGCTGTTTGAAAGGCCGTTATACTAAAAATGAATTAGACCTCTTCTGTATGAACCCAAGGAATAAAATGAGGAGCAATGGTAATAGACTTCAGTTCAAAGTAAATAGAAGAGACTTTCTAACAATCAGTTGTTCACATATAGAACAGAATGTGGTATTGATAACTGTGTTTCCTATGATGTGAGATATTCACATAGCGGGAATTCTGTGGGATGTTCAAGTGTCAATGAATATAAATAAATGAATTCCAATTTTCCTTATCTGTAATCTGCCATTTTTTCTCCAAATCTGTTGATTAGCCAGTCAGAATTTTTCAAACATATCAAATTCAAATGAATCAACTTAAAAAGTGAATTAGTTTTTCCTTTCTCTCTTTCCTAATCTCATTATTATTGTGGACTCTGGTTTTATCTTCTAACTTCGATCAGGTAGGGATCAAGGAGCAAGCCTCTCAATGCAAAAGGTATATGGTATTGAAATATTCAGCATATAAAAAAATCACATGGTATTTTGGAAGATTATGCATAGAATTTCAGGTTTTTTTGTTTTTGTTTTTTAAGCTTAGAGAGAAATGCAGTCTTGTAATGAAGTCTTAGGTGGCATGTGAAATGAACAATGGGGAATTTGTCTCTCCTGTTGTGCTTCTCTCTCCATGGGAAGCTTTATTCATATATTGAACAATTCTCTTCCCCAGCCTACACAGTCCCAAGGGGGGGATTTAACGAAAAATTGGTTGGAGGCATAAGTGCTCTGTCTATTCTGCCTTCTTTTCAAGGGGCAAAGGAAAATTACAAGCTTCTTTGGGTGTCTGACTCATGTATTTTATGCAGGTGCCATATTCACATTTTCTTGCATGACAAGAAAAAAATAGATTCCCCTTCCTTTTTAAAGTGGGATTTGTGGGCTTTGCAGTGAGGTGTTATGAAGATCTTCAGAGGAAGGTAGTACAAAACCTTCTTTTTTTTAAATTAATTTTTTATTTTTTATAAACATATATTTTTATCCCCAGGGGTACAGGTCTGTGAATCACCAGGTTTACACACTTCACAGCACTCACCAAAGCACATACCCTCCCCAATGTCCATAATCCCACCCCCTTCTCCCAAACCCCCTCCCCCCAGCAACCCTCAGTTTGTTTTGTGAGATTAAGAGTCACTTATGGTTTGTCTCCCTACGAATCCCATCTTGTTTCATTTATTCTTCTCCTACCCACTTAAGCCTCCATGAACCTTTTATGTGTTATTCAAATCATTGTTTCTGAGGAAGAATGAAGTATAATTGCATTAGTCTGTATCCAATCAGGAAACAGAAACCACACAGTAATTAGTAATTTGGAAAGGAAAAGCTATAAAAGAATTGTTGACTATAGCAGAGGATTGGCGTAATGAGAGATTAATTAATATAAAGATACTTGTAGGGGCGCCTGGGTGGCTCAGTGGTTTAAGCCGCTGCCTTCGGCTCAGGTCATGATCTCAGGGTCCTGGGATCGAGTCCCGCATCGGGCTCTCTGCTCAGCAAGGAGCCTGCTTTCCTCTCTCTCTCTCTCTGCCTGCCTCTCCATCTACTGTCAAATAAATAAATAAAATCTTTAAAAAAAAAAAAGATACTTGTAAGGAATATAAGAATATATATAAGGAATATAAGAATAGTAGATTACCAATTATCATTCTCAGTTTGATTTCTTCTCCTTTCCTTATTATATTTTTCCTATGCTTGGTTTGGGATTATTTTGCTCTTCTTTTTCTAGTTCTCATGTTGAAAGCTTGGGCTATTGACTTGAAATTTTCTTTTTTTCTAATATGAGTTTTAAGTACTATGAATTTCCCTTAAGTACTACTTTAGGCTCATCCCACACATTTTGATATACTGTGTTTTCATTTTCATTCAATTCAAAATCTTCTTTAATTTCCTTTATGACCTCCACTTTCACTCAGGGGTTTGGAAGCATATTGTTTCTTTGTTAGCATTTTAGGATTTTTCCAGATATCTGTCATTGATTTTCAGCTTACTTAATTATGCTCAAGGAATATATTTTGCAAGATTTCAATTCTTTTATTTTGTTAGGATTTGATTTATGGCCCAGAATATTGTCTCTATTGATGACTATAGAGTTTACTATATATATATTTAATGTGTTTATATTATGTTATACAGCTTAACATACTGTGAGGACCTTACAACAGTATATTCCCAATTCATTTCTCTCATTTTTGGGCTATTGTTGACGTATATTTTACTTTTCTGAAAACTATAAGCACACAATTCATGCTATAGTTTTTTTTTTAAGACTTTATTTATTTATTTGAGGGAGAGACAGTAAGAGAGAGCATGAGAGGGGAGAAGGTCAGAAGAAGAAGAAGCAGACTCCCCATGGTGCAGGGAGCCTGATGCGGGACTCGATCCTGAGACTCCAGGATGATGACCTGAGCCAAAGGCAGTTGCTTAACCAATGAAGCCATCCAGGCGTCCCTACACTATAGTTTTTGCCTTAGGCAGCCAATTTTAGAACTACTAAAAATAAAAGAAAAAAATTGTGTTTGTCTTAATTTATCCCACTTTCAATATTCTTCACTTCTTTGTATAATTCTGAGTTTTTGTGTGGCATTGATTTTTCCTGAAGAACTTTCTTTAGCATTTCGTTGTAGTATAACCAACCACTAGGTTGCTAATGATAATTTATTGTCTTTGATTTCTGAAAAAGTTCTTATTTCTCATTCAGTTTTGATAGGTATTTTAATTAGGTATAGGATCTCAGGATGACAGATTTTTTTTTTGTTCCCTTTTAATACTTTAAAGATATCATTCCATTGTTTTCTGGCTGCGTGGCATCTGACACGAAGTTTGCTATAATTCTTATCTTTATTCTTCAATATGTAATATGTCTTCTTTCTTTGCATTCCTTCAAAATTTTCTTTTTGTAATTGGTTTTCTATGTATGGTTTTAATATAATATTTTTTCTATGGTTTTAATATAATATTTTTTTTCTCTCTCTCCCTCTATGTGTGTATCTGTGTGTGTCTGTGTGTGTGGTTTGTGTATTTCACTAGTTTTGGAAAATTCATAAGCATAATTCTTTATAATAGTTCTTTCTCCTGTTCTCTTTCTTCTTTCTGGGTTTCCAATTACACGTATGTTGAATTGATTTTGTCCTACTGCTTTTGGATTTTTTTTTTAACTCCTTTTTTCCTCTTTCTGTTTTAGGTTGGCGGATTTCTGTACCGCTCCCCCCAGTTTGGCTAATTTCTTTTGACCTTTAATTTTCACTGCTTCATTCCTCAGTCATATTGAATCCACCAATGAGTCTGTTGAAGGAATACTCATCTGTTATTATATTTTTCATTGATATCATTTTGTTTTCATTTTTCTTATAGTTTTTATCTCTGCTGAAATTCCCATGCATTAATGCATGTTGTCCACCTTTCCCATTAGAACCTTTAGTATTTTAAGCACAGTTATTTTAAATTCCCTCTGTAATACTTAGACATCTGTGTCATATCAGGATTTGATTTTGTTGATTGCTTGTCTCTTGACAGTTTTTAGAAGTTGCTTCGTTCTGTGTCTTATAGATTTTTGCATTCATGATCTTACTCTTACATAGGAATGCAGTGACTAAGGTAAACAGAATGTGGGAACAGGTACCTGGAAATTGTTATATCTCTCACATTGCTCAATCTTTGCATGGAGGTTGAGTCAATCTAATCAGAAATTAAGCTGGGTTTGGCTTTTGTTGTAATTACAGTTACCATGTGCGCATATTTCTTAGTGTATTTGCATATTCCAATTTAGAGTCTTTCTACCAGCAATCATCCTCCAAGAGTCTAGCTACTCATTCTACTGTGTTCAACTGTATTTAATATTAGGTCATGTTTAACTGTATTAGGTCTACATCTATGATAGTTTATTGGACTCAGTATGTATTTGTGCATTTTTTTTTCTAACTGATGGAAACAAACCAAATTCTTGAGAACTATGCCTGACATGCAGAAGCAGAAATTTGGTTTCATACCCTCACCTCCCCTGCCTTTCTTATCAGTCCTGCAGAACCACAGGCACTTTTACCACATGCTCTTCCTCTTTGGTTCAGAGTCATGTTGGTTTTTTCTTCTTTATCCCCACCTAGGATAGCAGAATGCATTTGTTTCCTTCTTATTTAATCACCTGATTGCTTCTTCTTATGGAGACATTTTAAAAAAGTCATTCCAGAGGTGTGTGGGTGGCTCAGTCCTAAAGCGTCTGCCTTCTGCTCAGGTCATGATCCCAGGGTCCTGGGATAGAGCCCCGCATTAGGCTGTCTGCTCAGCGGGAAGCCCGCTTCTCCCCCTCTCTCTGCTTGTGTTCCCTCTCTTGCTGTGTCTCTCTCTGTCAAATAAAAAAGTAAAAACTTTAAAAAAACTTAAAAAAATTTAAAAAGTTATTCCAGAGGTGCCTGGGTGGCTTAGTTTGTCAAGTGTCTGCTTTCGGCTCAGGTCATGATCTCAGGGTCCTGGGATTGAGCCCCATGTTGGGCTTCCTACTCAGTGGGGAGTCTGCTTCTCCCTCTGCCTCTGCCTCTGCCTCTCCCTCCACCCATGTTCTCTCTCTCTTTCTCTCTCCCTAAAATAAATAAATAAATAAAAATTTTAAAAAGTCATTCGGTTTTTCAGAAACTGTACACCCTTTCCATTTACCAAAGACCAAATATTCTCCTTCTTTTTGAGAATTTAATCAATCTATTTTCTGTATAAGAAGAGCTAGTAGTGCATATTTTAAGTTTCATGTACTTCTGAGAACAGAAGTTAGTGAGGCAGGTAAGGGTATAAATGCCCTCTTCTGATATTGAGAGATAAGCAAGCATCCTGATGTTCAGGGACTCTGAAATAAAGCCTTGGCTATTTCCCGTGTCAGTACCTAATACAGTCAAATGTGAGCAATTGTCCAGTTTCCTATTACATTTCCATGTTCACAGAGAGATGGCAGAATTAAAGTTATTCTACCCACAGTGCTCACTACCAAACAGAAATATCTTTACTTTTGAATAAAAACAATCAAAGGGAAAAGTATTGGCTTTGGAAGTTGTAGAAAAATCTTGATTTGGTGTTCTTTTTTATTCATATGGTTCAAAGCATATGTACAACAAGTAGTTTTTCTTCTTTGAACTTCACCACCAATTTCCTTCTTTGATCATATTTCTTATCTTTAGTCTTTTTCATCAAAGGCATTTTTATTAGTAAGGGCTATTATGCCCTTCTTTTTTCTTAAGGCCATCTGATAGCCATCTCTAATATCCCCTGAATAAATTTCTTTCAAGACAAAGATCAGTATAGGCAACTATCAGCTTGCTTAACCCAAATTCTTGATTTCATTTTTGCTTGGGCATCTGAACTCCATCAGTAAGGGCTTCTGTTTTGTACCCAGAGTATAAACATTTGTTATTATTTGGATAGGGTGATCAAAAATGGGTCTTGGGGTGCCTGGGTGGCTCAGTTGGTTGAACATCTGACTCTTGGGTTTGGCTCAGGTCGTGATCTCAAAATTGTGAGATCGAGCCCCATGTTGGGCTCCTCGCTGGATGTGGAGCCTGTTTAGGATGCTTTCTCTTCCCATCTCCCTCTGCCCCAACCCCACTTGTGTGCTTTCTCCCTCTCCCTCCAGTAAATAAATAAATAAATTCTTAAAAAAAAAAAAAAACGAAACAGAAAGAATGGGCCTTACGATAGTATAGATGCCTTTCTCATCATCGCTTTAAGAAATAAACATCTTAGATAAAGCGAGAGATAAATTCTTCTGGACAATTAATTATCTTACAAATGAATCTGTACATTCATCATTTCCCTTTCTAAAAAATATTTCAGGCATTATTCTTAGGACTTCTGTCCCCTATTTTTATCTTACAGCATTCAATGCTTTAATTTCTGGGCCTCCATATATTATCCCATGAAACAGGGTCACAAGAAGCATCAGCTAATAGTAGCTTAAACAATAGAAGCATTTTTTTTTTCTTTCTTGTCTTTGAGAAGTTTGAAGGAGACAGCATAAAGCTAAAATGGTATTTTATAGTATCAGGGAAAAATCTAGGCTTCTGTCTCCTTTGCTACCTTTCTTGTGCATAGTCACTATTCCTATGTTTACTGGATATCCGGTCCCAATAAAGCTCCATTCCAGACAGAAAATAAAAAGGGATGAATCAGGGCCAAGAATGCTTACTGGAAGATGCCTTATATTACTTTCATATTCACATAGGCCTGCTCCCAGTCACACAGCCACACTTAGGAGCAAACAGAGTTGGAGAATGTCTACATTCTGAGCTGCTGTATGCCTAGCTAAAATTTGGGGCTTTTGGCGCTGAAGGAAAAAGGGAGGACAATTTTGGCAAACAACCATTGGTATCTGGCACATACCACATTGATACACACATTTCTAAGAAATAACACCGAAGTCAGTCAAATTTGAAACCGAGGATCCCATTTATTTGTACTAGGATAATTCACAAATTCAGTTGCATCCCATTCATGTGTTGGGATGACCAGTGCACCACAATGGTTTTGAATGTAATTCTGTTTTAACACCTCAATATAATTAAAATTAATTCATGACCAGTTTCGATATAAGCCCAGAATAATTTACTTATAAAAGTGAACATGAAAAATATGCAAGTTCCTGACTAACAATACATTAATATGTCTCAATGAATTCTTTAACAGTTTCAGTACATGTGTTCATAACTGTTAGATGTATTAACCTTTCATCCCTGTTTTAGGTTCTATGCTGTTTTTAATCCACTCTAGTACTGAGAGTTAAAAAAAAATTCAGTAATCTGTAATAGTCAAAAACATCAATAAGAATTTTTTCTTACACAAATTTGGGGCAGCTGGCTGGCTCAGTCATTAAGCGTCTGCCTTCAGGTCAGGTCATGATCTCAGGGTCCTGGGATTGAGCTCTTGTCTGGCTCCCTGTTTGGGGGTGGAGGGGAAGTCTGCTTCTCCTTCTCTCACTCCCTCTGCTTGTGTTTCCTCTTTCTGTCAAATTAAGAAAATAAAATTTAAAAAAAGAATTTTTTTCATACACAAATTAAAATATTGAAGGAAATGGCTAATTAAGGATTGTGTGTAATTGGAATTATTAACATGACTCTCTATCCCCAAGGTGAATTGTATGATTCCACAACTTTGTCTTCTTGTTAACAAAATACATGCCAGTTTTAAATATAGCTTTATTCAAGATGAATCCAATAAAAATGAACGCTACATTTTGAAGGAGAATTTTAATTTCTATATAAATTTCGTGCAATTCCTTATGCCAATATACTTGCAGTTAGTTTGTTAGTTTATTAAAAACCTTTCTCCTCACCCTCTTTGCTCTCAAACTACTGACTCTTTTCTTCTTTTTCTCCTTGTAGGGAAAGATGATCTGAACTAGTATTCTGTATTTTATGTCTTCAATTACTCTCCTTCTACTCTCTCTTGAGTCCAATTCCATTAGGTTTCCTCCAGTATTCTACTCAAACTCAATCAATGGTTTCTAGTTTTTTAAAACCAATGGTCACTTTATAGCACTCATCTGACTAAAGCATCTGCAACAGTGGTATGGTTGATCACTCCCTCCTTCCAGAACTTTTTTCTCCTGGCCTCCAGGATGCTGTACTTTTCTGATTTTCCTCTTTTTTTTTTAAGATAGTTTTTTTTAGACTTCATTTATTTATTTGACAGAGATCACAAGTAGGCAGAGAGGCAGGCAGAGAGAGAGGGGGAAGCAAGCTCCCTGCTGAGCAAAGAGCCCCATGTGGGACTCGATCCCAGGACTTTGAAATCATGACCTGGGTCAAAGGCAGAAGCTTAACCGACAGAGTTACCCAGACACCCCTCTGATTTTCCTCTTATCTCAGTTCCTTTTGCCGGTTTTCCCTCATCTTCCAAGAGAAGTAATCTAGAGATTACATGTGAACTTTCCTCTCTTTCTGCACTCTGCCCTGGTTGTCACAAGTCCCATGGTTTTAAAAACCATCTGTGTACTCATGACTAAACAATTTAGAATTATATTCTGGACATTCACTCTAAATCCAGGCTCATATTTCTAACTACCTACTTGAACTTTCACCTTAAAAAAATCTAATAATCAATTTAAATGCAACATATCCTAAGCTGAACACTTGAACTTTGCTCCAAAGCTTCCATAGTTTTCTTGACCTTGATCAATGTATCTCCATCCTTGCTATTGCTATAGCCCAAAGCCTTGCGGCCTTTCTTGAAATTATTTATATAATCATTTAGCATTTCCTCTTAGCATTACCTCCAAAGAATATCCAGACTTTGACTATTTCTCACCATCTCCACTGCCGTCATATAAACCATGTTACCAGCAGTCTGGGATGATCACAATCGTTTCTGAATTGTCCTCTACTCTTGTTTCCTTTCTACTCTTTGGTTGCTCTTAACAGTTATGCCATTCCTATGCTCAGAACCTGCCAGTAGCTTCCCATTTTTACTCTAAGTGATAGCTGAAGTCACTTTGAGATTCCCATCTCCTAGACTCTTTCTGCCCTTAGTCATGGGGCTCCTGATTTAGTTCTGCAGATGGGGAGAGAGAGAATGAGCTCCGTTTGCAACTTCCTGCACTGCTGGGGAAGTTGGATTCTCACTTCCACATTCTCCATCTCTCTTGCAAGATAAATCACATGCTGAGGAAGATCTTTCTTGGCCCTAAGCCGTACCACCTTGGGAGATGGGTGACACAACTAAAGTAAAACTGTTCTTAACCACTCTAATGCATCCAAATTTGCATTTGTTTTTGTTTTTGCTTTTTGCTGTGACAGAGTGCTGGAACTTTTCCTCTGGAAATCTGGACTTCCACAGATGCTCTTTTATCCATGAGTAATTGTCTAAGTCACTGTTCTCCAGGGGATCCCAGACTGTGGGCCAAGAGAGACTGGAGCAAGTTCATTGCTGCTGCTGAGTCCACATATGGAACCGAGTTCAATTTGCCCATTGCCTGATACCAGGATAGGCAAGACTCCTCCCGAGTTCCATGGTATATAATGCTGGATCCCACAGCACCCAAAAGGCACTTTTGTCTGTTGATGGATGCCAGATTTTTGCTGTTGGGAGTGAGGGCAAAAAATGCAGGACATCTTATGTCTCCATGATGTTGACATCACTTCTAACTATAATCTTATATTTTGGTGCCCCTACTTCTGTGGTTTCTTCTTGTCTCCAGTGGTTTTATTCAAAACCAAATGGATGTAGAAATATTTCTCCTACATCTGAGTTAGAACAGGATACAGCCATAAAAGGGTAATAAAGAAAGGAAAGATTAGCCCCTCCAACTTGAGTTAAAAATAAACAAAACACTGACTCACTAGAAATTATTGGTAAGAGACTTGTGCTTCAAAATGTCTGCTTTAATGAGTCAGAGGGAATTAAAACTGACTGGATGAATTATCTATTACAGAGAAGATGTTTCACTTGACCCAGTTTAGAGTGAATGACCCTAATTGCCTGTTTGAATGTGAGAAGGGCCCATTGCCAGATAGTGGCTCTTAGTTGTAAATGGGTAAATTTTCAATGAGGGAATTGTTAGTTAAGGAAGTCTCCATAATGAGGAAAGGTTGAGCTCCAAATAAGACATGTTCTGACAAAGAATTATATGGGAAAGCGTTCTGAATAGAAGTAAATGGGGTGTGTGTAATTTGGAGGTGAGGCCACAAAGACAATGCATAGGATGTAGAAGTTACTTTTGTGTGACTACACCAGCATGGCTGAGTGCAAAACCTGTAATGCAAAAAGATAGCAACTGTCTGAAATACTATGACTCAATCAGCAGTTTTATCTCAATCCTGTAAGAATTTCTGAGAAGGTAAGTAAGTAATTATGTTCCTAGAGTGAGGAAGGTTTGGATGAGCCCTTAGTCCTAGCTCTCCCACTAACTGGCTGGGTTCTTGGGTCATTCAGTTTCCTCATCCATAAAATATAAGAATAATTTTGGAAGACCCTTTCGGCTTAAAAATATCTTACAAATCAGCAATGAATAGAGTGAGAGTTGCTGCAAAACCTGAGATGTAAGAAATACAATAGAGCCTTTCTTTATGAATAAAAATAAAATCTGATTTATTTATTTTACAAATAATCATTACATGACTATTATAAGCCAGGTATGTGCTCCATTCTGGGGATATTCTTGGAAAAGAAGGTAGACAAGGTCTTGCCCTCTGAGAATTTTTCTTGCTCACATTTTCTAAGGATGAATTCCAATATCACTCCTTTTTCACAGATCTTGCCCTCTCTCTTGGGTTATTCCAAACCTTGTGATTTGCACAATCCAGGAAAAATAAGAACAATCCCTTGCTTGCTTTCTGATCTACAGCCATCATGATTGCTATTGCTTTTTGTCTGATTCCATAAGATATTTTTCAAAGTGTCTGGCTCTGTGGGTAGCATCTCTTCTCAAGAACTAACTGTTGTTCCAGGAGCTTTTGCCCAGGCTCTATTTGCCTCCATTTCCATAGGATGTAGCTCTCAACGACTTAGATCCCATCCTTTTTATGGTGCTATGAGTAAATAGCCCAGTGCATGCCACTCCACAGAACTCTACCTTCATCTATTCCGCAGTCCTCTGAGAACCAAACCACCATGAGACTTTGAACTAACACCCTACTCAATGCTCAAGGCCACGGCTTCCACTGTGTCCTACTTTGAGCAATGAAGTCCTTATCTTCTTCAAGCGTAAGGCTGAGTATCAGTAAGACAAGGATTGAATCTGACTCAAAGTTGGGCTTGCTTTCTAATTAGCTAAAGTCTCCCCGACTCCCTTTTGTTCCCAACAATAAAACTGAGCATCTGTTTCCTCATTCTTTCCCTTCTCTTACATCTGTGGTTAAGTGCACAACCCCTGGAACCAGATTGTCCAAGTTTGAATCTAAGCTCCACCACTCAATTCTGGATGGCTTGGTCTTATTCTGTAACCTTTCTGCATTTCAGATTTTCATCTTTAAATTGCTCCTAAATAAAAGACACCTATCTCATAAGTGTATGTGTTGTACTTAGAACCATAAGTTGTACAGGGTAAGTGCTTTGTAGGTGCTATTATTTTACTTGTTATTACTTATTTTTTTATTATTATAATTTTATTATTACTGGCCTGGCTTTTGAGTAAGATCAGTGGATTAGGTCTTGTAATATAAAATCCATAGCAGAAGATTTCTTCAAAGTAGTTCTGTACTCAACCATGGCCTATCAACATTTTTGGCCTTTAACAAAACAAAAAATATTTATCTCCTTGACAGTGAACAAAAAGGTCTAATGGACTTTTATTTTTAGGGGGAAGGGCTATATGGAATTATCTTTCATTCCTTTGATATTAAATTATTAATATTTTTAAATCACCCTCTCACATTTTAAACAGGACAAAAAACATTTGCCCAATTTATAACTCAGAAGCCTGTACAGATTTTCTCACTCTATTCCATACTTAAGCAGGAAGATGTTTCTACTGCATTGAGAAATTGGCTCCATTTTTCCCCCATCTGCTTTCTAGCACTTGTGGCTTTTTATTTCATATCACTTACAACCCAAGGTAATTTGAGTTGCTTCTGAAAGTCTCAGACTTAACTTGTTAGCTTGTCAGTCATCCCTTTACTGTGGTGAATCAAAATATTTTTTACTTTGTGAATATAATATGGATATTTCATTTCACTGAACCATTTCAAGTTTCTAACATTGAATTGTTGATATCTTGAGATTCTTTGCACCTGCTTAATTTTGATACATGACCTTTACATTGCTTTTGAAAGTCAAACTTCTAATGAGGAAAAATGTATAAAATAATGTACATCATTTTAATGTACATATTGGCATGTTTCTTAGGTTCAAAATGCTTTATTTTATGTGCAGGCAGTGAAAATAAATGATCTTCTGACAGCCTGTCAGCCAGAGTTTTATCAGCTATGCCTGACCATGTCCCTTGGGTGGAGATGGCAGCCAAGAGCAGCTGGGGTTTTATTTATTGTTAGGGCATTTTGTACATGTTTAAAAGGAACTGTGGTTGTGGATCTGGACAAAGAGTACATGTAGAGGCCAGGAGGCCTAATTTCAGAAACTGCCTCAAGTATCCTGTGATGAAATGTACAGACTATAATCTTGCTGCTTGTTGCTTTATGTACTGGGTAAATAAACCACTGCCTCTACCTGGGGATGAAGAAGAGCCTTTCTCTAAGACTTTGAACTTCACACTCACACCTTTCCTCATATGCTGGTCCTGCAACTCACTTTAGAAATGTGGAGACCTGGGGTGGGGGCGGGGGGTGGCATCGAAGAATTCAGGGAAAGAGGACCATTTTTTTTTAATGTTTCAGATTGTGAACTTCCGTGAAATATATTTGTTATTGTGGTGTTGTAACTGTTAAGGAGCCAGGCATAGAGACTGAGAAGAACAAAAGAAAAGGAAGGAAAATACTATGTTCTAAGAATTGTATTCAATACTTTGCAGGTATTGTCTCTTTTTATCCCCCAATAATTCTATGAAATAAGAACACATTTTATGCCCATTTATGGTGAGAACGTTGGTGATCGGACAGGCAAAGTAACTTGTCCAAGGTAACATGTCTAGTAAGAACAGAAATAGAATTAAACGGGTTTCTTTATTACAGAACACATAGCAAGGTAACTAAACACCCACTTGTTCTGAGACTTTACTATATTATGGAAAATTTTATTTCATTAATCATTTATGATAGATTTATAGGCCATATAAAGTTGCTGAACTATTTAAAGAGAGATGTTTTGTTTTTTGGTTTTGTTTGTTTGTTTGATTTTGGTCAGGGCTGGCTGGATTTCTTTCTTATTTTTTATCAGAAAGTTCAAGAAATTCTCTTTTTGTTTTGTTTTATTGAAGTATAACTGACAGGTAACATTATATTAGTTTCAGGTGTACAGCAGGGTGATTCAACATTTACATACATTTACCTTACAAAATGATCACCTGGAAAAGTCTAGTTACCTGCCATCTATTACCATACAAAGCTATTGTAATGTTATTTACTATATTCCTTATGCTGTACTTTGTATCCCCATGATTTATATATTTTATAACTTGAAGTCTTCTCTGTTTAATCGCCTCTATTTTTTTCAATTTATTTATTTTTTTTTGAGAGAGAGAGAGAAAGGAAGAGAGCAGGAGGAGGGGTAAAGGGAGAGGGAGAGAATGCTCAAGCAGACTCCCCACTGAACACAGAGACCAATGTGGAGCTCGATCCCAGGACCCTGAAAATGAGCCAAAACCAAGACTCAAATGCTTAACCGACTGAGCCACCCAAGCTCTCCTCCCCTTTTTTGTCCATCTTCCCACTCCCTTCTCCTCTGGCAAACACCAGTTTGTGCTTTATATTTATGAACCTCTTTCTGTTCTATTAGTTTTGTTTTTAAGATTACTCATATAAGTAGAATCATATGATATTTATCTTTATTTATTTCACTTAGTATAATACTCTTTGGGTCCATCCTTGTTGTTGTGATTGGCAAGATTTCATTATTTTTATGACATAGTAATATTCCATTGTGTGTGTGTGTGTGTGTGTGTGTGGTGTGTGTGTGTGTAACTCATCTTTATCCACTCATCTATTGATGGACACTTAGGTTACTTGCATATCTTGGTTATTGTAAATAATGCTGCATGAACATATAGATGCATATATCTTTTTGAATTAGTGTTATCATTTTTTGGATAAATATTCAGTGGAATTGTTGGGTTGTATGGTCGTTCTACTTTAGTTTTTTGAGGACCCACTATACCGTTTTCTACAGTGGCTGCACCAATTTGTATTCGCACTGACTGCATGAGGTTTCTCTTTTTTCCACCTCCTCACCAACATTTGTCTGTTCGATAATAGTCAGTCTGACAGGTGTGAGGTGATATTTCACTGTGGTTTTGATTTCCATTTTTTTGATGGTTAGTGATGTTGAGCATCTTTTTATGTCTTTCATGTATTTAGTGCAAAGAAAAATGCTCTCCATATTTGTGGTTGAAAATTATGGTAACATTGATGAATGTATTGTTAGGCTCCAGTAAATTGTCTTCTTCAGGTAGTTGAGATTTACTTTAAGAAGTCATGGAGAAAGGAGGAAGCAAAGAAAACTGCTTTCCAAATTTCACAATGAAATTAGGTTTATGGAACATTGGAACATTTTCCAAGATTCAACAACTATTCCAGGACCCACGTATTAATTCTTGTGATCTGACTATTTTGTCATCCGCTCAGAAGTGGGCATCTGTGAATTCTTGCTGTGGGCATCCTGGTTCAGTTCTGACCTGTAGAGAGAGGTCACATGATAAAAACATGAACACGCTAATAGAAGACATTACCTGCGATTGTTTCCTTCACAGGGCAGTAATGGGGGTAGGACATGCTATGTTCTTAGATATTCCCCAATACAGCTCAAATTTACAACACAAATTTACAGCTGTATGTATAACTATATTTACTGTAATAGCTGTAAAATATAGAAATGGCATACAATTTTGCACTAAAATCTTTACAATTTGGATGGTCAAGAAATGATATAGTTTCAACTTCAAGTTGAAAATAGTGATTGAGGTTATTCAAAGGCTTAGGGATTTTTTTAAAACTTAGATTATTTCCAGGTGTACCCACTACTTTTTAAGAATCAAGTGAACCTTCACCTCTGGCTTTAGGATCAAGTATCTATTTAATCTTTAGGTGTTGCCTATAATGGACTAAATGTTTATGCTCTCCCAAATCCGTACAATTAAATCTCAACCCCTAAGATATTAAGGTATTAAAAGGTGGGGACTTTAGGAGGTATTATGTTATGAGAGCAGAACTCGAATGAAATGAGTGCCTGTATAAAAGAGATGAGATCCCCCTTCTCCCTTCCAAGGGAGTTCAAAGTTAGACAGTGTTACAAACCAGAAATGAACCAGGAATTGGGTTCTCACCAGACATCAAATCTGCTGGCACCTTTATCTTGGACTGCCTAACCTCCAGAACTGTAAGTAATAAATTCCTATCATTTGTAAACCACTTGGTCTGTGGTATTTTATTAGCCGCCAAATGGACTAAGATATTGCCCTAGCACCAGGCTTTCCCCCAGTACGATGTCTTTACAGTAATAAGAATAGTGGCTTCAGAATGATTTTGTATTACTAGCGTCTTAATAGCATGTAAGTTTACTTAAATTTTCTGAGCCTCGGGTTTCTTATTGTATTTAAAACGAGGTTCGTATTTTTTTTTTTTTACTTGTTTATAAAGCAATTTTTGGTAAACCTTAATGAAAGAAGCTTGCAAAATCTATTGTATTTGAGTCATTTTTCAAGCAGGGTCTTGAACAGAGAAGGCGTTGGTTGAGTTATAGTGCAACAATTTTAACTTAAATTATGGTGATTAGAGAATGATTTTTCTTCTTTAATCCTCATATTTTGAGATCTTTAGTCATCAGAGACTCCCCCAAAACTTCATTATGATGAGACCTAGTTAGGCATGAGGGAGAAGAATTCTCACAAGGAGTGACATATGCCATCCCCCTTTTCTTACCTGATTTATTCAGGTTCTCTTGAGATGGAACTTGTGGCTCTCAATAGATTTCTTGAGTTACCCAGAGTCAACTCTTACTAACACAAGGGGATTTGCCATTAGTGACGATGACATTGGCCCTTGAGTCAAAGGAAACCAAAGCAAGCGTGTGGAGGCACATGTTATCTTTTCATTTTGAGCAGTGCCCCCTTCTGATTGAGACAACTTTGCATATACATTGGTTTCTTCTAAAATTAAAAAAAAAAAAATTTTAAGACCAAAGATTTTTTTACACATGAGGGTGGAAATGGAGTGGTACACAGTGTTCTCGGGGTGAGCGCCATACCTCATCTTACTTGATTATTATTTGGGCTGAAGCATGTTAAGGACACAGGATATGCTTCAACATGGGGGTCTCGGGGCTGGTAGTCAAACAGGAGTAAATCAACAGCCTGTTGCTAACATATTATTTAAAAATAAATATCTCATGATGTACTGGAAGAAATATAAAACCCAATCTCATAATAAGAGCATGGAATTGGGGCCTTCTTCACTCTCTTAAAGATTTTAATCAACGTAGGATTATCTTTCCTTTGTTTCCAACAGTGGTGGTTCTGCAGCGGCCCAGGCTCCCTGCAGGGGAGATGGTCGAGATGGAGAGAGAGTTGGAAAGGAGAAGCACTTTGAGCTGGAAGGTGTTATTGAACAGATTTAAACGTATTTTAATCATAGGCCTTTCATGCTATTTTAGATCATGTGTGTGACTCCCTAGCTTATCTCCTCCCTTCTACTCCAGCTGCTGGGGAAATAGGCAAATTGCTCTGGGAAAGATGAATACAGTGTATCTGTGGGCTCTGAGATTTTGGTTCCAAGTGTTGCAAACAAGCAAGTTTACATAAATGTGTGCCTAGCGCAGCGCCTCTGTGATTAGAGAGCTCTGTCTCTAGGAGCATTCCTCCCCCTCTTCACATGGATTTAGCTCCAGAAGCCCACGGCAAGTACCTACCTATGCAGTTTCTGCTCACTGATTTGTGGCTGCCTTTATTCTCCTGAAATATGGCTTTCTAGTCATGCTCTCCTGGTTTCCCGTCTACCCTGTAATTTGTGCAAAAAGCAAGGTATCTGACGTGCCTGCTTAACAGTCTATTGACATTTCACAGAACAGAACAGATTGGAACTCTTTTTTTCTGCAATCAGTTTAAAGTATTTGAACCTTTCTAAGAGCTGTGAGACAATATTTATTCTTAGTCAGCAACCGATTTCATGAGTCTGACACCATGTACTGTATGTAGCTGTCTGAGCCATGAGACAGAACTTCAACGGGTGATCAACTATGCTCTCTGAGGGACGATCTGGGACGGTGGGATGGGTCAGACTCCACTCTAGAAATATCACAGAATGGTTCCAGAGGAGGCCAAGGATTTCCACGTCCAGGGAGGCCAGGCAGACTCACAGGCCAGAGGAGCATTTGTAGACTTTTACCTTGTGATGGTGTGGTGGTGGGGGCAGAGTTAGAACAATGGGAGGGTTGTGGGAACTGATTAGGAAGAGTCATTTGCGTGTGAATTTCACAGGATATCGGATACTTTTCCACCAATTCAGCTTGTTTTAAAATTATTAATAAGGAGCCACAGGGAAGGGTTGGTTTGGAAACCTTTGGAGTGTATGTATAGAATCACTCAAGGAGCTTATTAAAAATGTAGATTTCTGTTTGCCTCTTCCAGACTTTTGGTTCAGAAGGTCAAAGGTGGAGATAAGGAATTTACATTTTAAATAATCATCGCAGGTAATTTTGACACATGTAACTTGAGAAAGATCGTTAAAGATTTCAAAAGGAGAATGAAGAATCTAGGACTCTTATTGTCCACGATTAAAACTCATCACTAATCCACAAATATTTAAGAGCAAAAAACGGGGCAAAACTCACTCTAATACATTGCTGTGTAGTTCGATTGTAAGTAATGGGGAAGATAATCAACATTTTCTATCCCTTCATATGTGTCAGACGATTGAAATGAAGTAAATTTTATTTAATCTTTATTACAGCCCGGTCTGTCAGTTCACATTACATCATTTTATGGGCAGTAAAACAGGCTTAGAAATGTTGAGTAACTTGCCCAAAATGACATGTATAGTGATTACCAGAGCCCCTTAGGCTTCTCACTCTCCTCATTATGCTCAGGAAAGTTTATCAGGACTTCCCTCACAATGTCCACACCAACAAATCCTAAATTCGTGTTTGCAGCCTGGATCTCTCTTGGGTGTTCTCTAGTCATCCCTCCGTTGGTTTGTTTGACATCTTTGCCTTGATGTTTCCCAGCCACCGTAAGTTCTATATACTCTCAATTGTACTAGTCATCTTACTCTGTATATTTTTTTCTCCTTTACTATCCTTCAGCTCAGCTAGTAGGACCCACCATCTACCTATTGGTCGAAGCCAAAAATCATGGAGTTCTTTTGACCAAAACACCTACATATCTCCAGGTCCTATACTCTGCAGATTGTCACTGCTAGCCTTTCTAGTTCAGGCTGGTATCATCTCTTCCCAAGAGTTTCCGTCAGTCTTTGCTACGCAACACAAATTTTTCCATAACTTAGTGGCTTAGAATAGAAATCATTTTACCGAACTCAGAATTATGTGTGTCAGCTGTGTAGCTTTTTGGGTCTGGGCCAGTTTGGCGAAGCTCTGCTAGGCCTTTTCTTGGGTGTGTGATCTGTTGATGAGACAGCTCATGGCTTAAAGACCTACCGTGATCTCACTTACATACCAAGTGGTAGGCAGGGATGGCCGTGTGGCTTTTGACTAAGAAAAGGTTCTTTGCTTTTTGCTGGGGTTCTTTTCCATGTGTGGTCTCTCATTCTTCAGCAGGTTAGCGTGGGCCCAGCCACATGTCGTTCTCCGTATTCCTAGCGCAGTAAAAGAGGACAAGAAGCCCCGATGTACAAGTACTTTGCAGGCCTTTGCACTATTTTTGTTAATGCTATTCAGAGCCTCTGACTTCCTGTGGCAAGACACTACCAAAGATTGTAGATAGAAGGAAAGGAATATTTTATAGCCATTTTTGCAATCTATTACACTGGGACTCTGTAATAGCCTCTTACTGGTTTCCTTACCACCCTTCTTGCTTCCTCCAATCCCCTTTTCATCCAGCAGTCGATGAATTATCTTTCATGCCTCTCCTCCCCTTAAAACTTCGCTGCCATTCTTTTGTTTTGAATATTCTGAAGTCCTAGCTCCTTAATATGACTTAATGAGGTTCCCTGGAATGTATGTTCTATCTACCTTGTCAGGCTTTGACTTTTTCCCTCTGTTCTTAATTTGTCATGGTTACTCAGACAGCCAGATTTAGTTCTTTCTTAATCAGAAGTAACATGTGACAGTAAAATTCTATTAGTCTTCTTACCTTTCTTTACCTGAAAAGCTCTTTCTCATTTCCTCATCTTTTTTCCCCTCCCTTGTCTAACGGACATATTTATCTACAAGTCTGAGCTTAAATATTCCTTCCTCAGGCTTCCCTGGACTTTTTTTTGAATATTAGCATTTATACTTGATTTCAATTAAATGTCAAAGTCTGGCTTTCCTGTGAGAGTGTAAGCATCATGAGGTTAGGGACCATGTCTATTTTACATAGTGCTGACTCTCTAACATGTATCACAGTGCCTGGTACATAGCAGGTGCTCAATAAATACTGGCTGAAAGAAAAAACACCCCTGTCTTTTCTTACTTCAGAACTCTCCTTACTATGGCACACCTCAACTTAGGCTCAGTTTGCTGACCCTGTTTCTTTTGCTTATATACTTAATTTATTTTGTGTTTATGGACTTACCCGTACTGTCTCAGCTGTGGTCTCTTGCTGCATGGATATTTTCACAGTGGGCTGGCATCACGCACGTTGGCAAGGTCTGCTCTGTGGAAGCCAGTCAACTCTGGAGGCCATTCTCACAGTCATGGAAACCCTCTTGGAAAATATAACTTCAAGGCCTGTCTTTCTTGACTTGTGTATCCGTTGTGTCCTGTATAGTCTGTGACAAGTGAAACTGCCAGAGGGAGGCTGGTATCAAATCTGATAGCTCAGTTACTATAAACCCAAAACAGAAAAAAAATTTTCAGAATTGTTCTCGGGACACTAGAAAAAGTTTCCATATCAAATAGTTCTTCTTAAATCAACATGTTTGTTGCCCTGAAAAACTAAGTCGTGTCTAATTTGTATAAATCTAGTTAGTTAGAAACCTATAGGCTGATTTACAGCCTCTCTCCATACGCTTTATCTTCTGGGATTTCTCAGTTTTTCCATGTATGAAATAGAGACATCCATAACCTTATGCTACATAATATTGCTGTAGAACTAAGATGAGAGAATATATTTGAAATAACTTTGTGTACTATAAAGTATTAATCACTCATCAAGCATTTTTCGAGTATGTATATTCCAGACCTTGTGCTAAGCCCAAGGGAGGGATATAAAAATGAATAAGATACAGTCCTTGCTCTGATTGAGGTCGCAACTGATGGAAGTGACAGATGAGGGTAAAACCATAACACAGAATGAACAAAACTGTGATATCACCAAGGGGGGAGCAGTTCATTCTGGCTAGAGGGTTCACAGAGGAGAAGCTATTTAATGTGGGCTTAGAAGAATAGGTAAGATTTTACCAGAGGGAGAAGACAAAAGGGCGTTCTAGTCAGATATCTACTTATAATCTGTAACAGGAGACTCACTCTGTCTTTAAAACAATGATAAGTAGCGGGAAGATACCCAGAAGGCACATAAAAGAGGTATAATTGTGAATTATATTTATTTATTTTTGGATTAAGAGAAGACAAGCAGAAGTCATAAAACAAAGTAGCTTCAAGGACAATGAAACCAGAACAAGAAGCAGTGAAAAGTCACTGGGGGAAACAAAACCCATTACTTGTTACTTTATATGTAACCTCAAAATGCATGAAAGCTTTGAGGCCACTGGTGCGCCAAAACTTCAGGAATTAGAAGAGGATTCTTTTCTCTTACTTAATAATCAGATGAGTGGGTATGAAAGATGAAAAAAACAAATACAAAGTGATTAACAGTGTTTGGTCAAGGATACATTCATATACTTTTACAAAAGTAACTTCAACAATTCATGAACTAAGCGGAAAAATGTGAAAGTCACCGAAATCTAATTAGAATTACTGTCAACACTTTGTATCATGGGTGTAAAGGCCCATTATCCTTTATACTCCCTTACCGCTACTGCCAGGGGACAACTAAGATGGATGATTAATTTTAAAAGTAGAGATCTAAAAAACAAATTCAAGAAAAAAGCAAAAATTTTAAAGGTAAAGAATTCAAAATCTCAGGGGAAACACACCTACGCATGCACACAGATTTACTTTCCACTTTCAGACATATTAACTTGTAGATCAGGCATATAATTTAAATTACTCAGAAGGATGTCACTGAAAGTGAAAGGGAGTGCTGTTTATTTTTGTGATTGGGCAACAGGTGCAAACCTGGACCGTCCTGGGCAAGCTGGATGTATGGTAACTTAGTCGTAGAAACTGCACAGTTAAAATTCCATGGAACAGCACAAAACAAATGCTTTTGCTTTCCTCTAAGGAGCTCCTGGGGATTTTGGTTTTGAAACACTCTAAGTTTTGGTTTAGGCAAAATTTATTATCGAGGTAGGAGTGGAGCAGGATAAGGACCAGTATATTGTCGTCCTTGAGAGCATTGACTGGTTGACAGTGGATAAATGGCTTAACTTCTCTGTGCCCCAACTTCCTCATCTGCAAATTTGGGGTAATAACTGTTATTGTGAGAATTAAATGTTAATTAGAAAGTGCTCACAAGAGTGTTTGGCTCAGCAGCTCTTTCTGCCCATGGGTCCTGTCTCCATGTTTTAATAAAACCACAATTTGCACTGAAAAAAAAAAAAAAAAAAAAAGGAGTGTTTGGCTCTTTGGCTCAAAGGATTATATAAATGTTCGTTATTTTTATAATTATCCTCGCTTTGTCGATTGCTCCCCAAAACAAAACAAAACAAAAGCAAAACCCAAAAGGAATAGATCAACAAATTATGTTCAGGGTTAGCCTGATATTTGGGTTCACTTGAAGATGGAAAGTGATCCAGGACAGATTAAACCGGAAATCTGGGCCTCCTCCAGAAAGAAATATTTCTAAGTTTTCTCTGGAAAGAAGTGAAGGGGAGGAAGAGGTCAGACAAGACCTTATTTTAGTGGTTTGGTTTAAAGTCTCGGAGATGTCCAATGCTGGGTCAACTCTGTACTAGACTTGTTACCCATGTAGTAGTGTTGTCAAAGCAAATGAGGTTTGAAAAAACACTAGAAGCAGCCAGAACCAATAATCACTAGTTCTTATAATAATGAAAAGGAATCAGCTTAATGGGCAAGATTTAACTGGAAACATATAAATAGGGACCCACAGGGGGGTTATTTTTATAATTATCCTTGCTTTGCTTGTTTATATTTATAAACATATAAATATGGACCCCCCTGGGGGGTTAACTGTTTACAGTTAAATCTTGCCCATTAAGCTGATTCCTCTTCATTATTACAAGAACTAATAATTATAATTTATGACATCATAATTATAATTATAATTAATACAATAATATAAAATAATTATAGCTGTCATTCTTGAGCATTTACGAGATGCCAGGCCCTGCCTTGAGTTCTTCATATATATTAACTCATGATAAGTACTATTGTTGTTAACATTTTGCAGGTGAAGATACTGAGGAATAAATAAGTTACAGGTTTACTCAGTTTTGCATTCATCAGTGTCAGATACATACTGGGCACCTAATAAGTATTTATTGAATCAGTCTGCTGAGAGGTGTATTAATATTTTCTAGCAGAACCTATGTACATGGTTCATTCTATTCAGTATGAAGAAATTTCAAGAATCTACTTAGAGGAAAAACATTTACAACCAACTTCTTACCCTTGCATAAATTTGTTCTTGGTATTTTGATTTCTGTAAGACCATAAGAATTCACAGTTATGAACAACATTCCAAATAACCTTTTAAATGCCATCATAGGTAAGAGTGGAAGTGTTAAATGAGATTTTGAATTCTGGAAAATAGCCTGACAAATGAGTATGGGCAATTTTTAATAAATCACCTATGTTTGGCTTTGTAAAGCCTTATTGTGGATACTTTTGCCTTCAGCGATTTGATTTCCTAATTATGTTTCTACCTCAAGACAGTATTATAATTGCTTGCATTTTCTGAGCACATACTGGCTGATAAGGGGAGAGGGGCACTTTTGGGCAGTTCTGTAAATGTCAGGAGGCCAGTCTGGGGTTAATGATGCGCTCTGAATCTTCCACACAATGGAAACCCCACACAGGAAAATTCTCCAGTGGAGAGTATGCCTGTGGTAAAATGTGTGAGGCACAGAGCAGAAAAAGAGGCAGCAGGAAAGACATCAACAGGGAGATAGCACAGAGTAGCCATTAGAGGCAATTGATCAGGGAAAGGAATAGAAGATGGTAGTAAATGTTTATTCTCCTCAATGGGCTATTTTGTAATGGTACTTTGTATCCTACGTGATTGGCCACAAAAGCAGGCACCACATTTTAATGTTCTGGGTCAGTTACGAAAACAATAACAGGGGAGAAATAGTATTCCCAAGGATGTGATGATATCAAAGTGGGTTTATTTGCTACATTTAAAATTTAAAGAGCCAGGCTCATGAAATGAATTCTAATTAGATTAAAAGCTTTCCTAAACTCCAAAGGGATGCAGTGGCTCATCCCTGTTCCTCCCTCATCATGCCTCTGTTTCGGAACTGCCATCTAAGCACTGCCATCATCTTGTCAGCCTTGCTTTCTTTGGTGAAAGCTACTACTCTCAATGATTCATCTGATCAACATTCATGCAACAATAACCAGAGGTGAGCAAATAGTCCAGTAGGGAAGAAAAACACTAAAACGCAATTACAGATCACCCTATAGTTACGATTAATGTTAAATGCCTTGAAGAAAAAATTTATATTTCTTAGTACATTGTATCGAGGGACCTATCCCAGATTAGTGTGTGTGTTGGGAGATGGAGGAGGGTTGGGAGAAGGTGTTGCTGCATAAGTTACCCTTTAGACTTGAAAAATAAACAGGAACTGGCCAGGAAGTGGTGGCAAGAGTCTAGTGATGGCAAGTCAGGTACATATGACTGATCTTACTCCGTTCTTTATATTAAAAGGGTTTTGTGACTTTGAAGTTAGTCAGTGGACTATCTCTGGGGTGGGCTGATTGGAGGGAACATGATGGAAATTGAAAACATCACATAATAACAGTAGAACACTGGATTGGCACATCTTTCTTCTAAGATGCTTGTCCCCATCTTGAAAAGTAGAGATGTGCAGAAGAATTATGGGCATGTAGGTGAACCGGTTACTTTCTTTCTGGTTTTGGAGGTGCTGGAAGAGGGAAAGAAGAGTGTGCGTGGACTCAGCAGAGGTGGAAGGTAGCAGCCAGAAACTGTGAGATTGTTCTCCTCACTATAGTGCAGTTAGTGTGGGCTTATAGGGACCTCTGTCTGGACAGACAAGGAATATGGAAAATGCCTCCTAAGACTGGCAGATATAAAAAGCCCAGATGGTAGATATAAAAAAAATCTATCTCCAAAAGCATTCTGAGGGGAATTCAGTGCTGTTCTCCAAGCAAGAATTTGAAATCTATACAACTTAAGACCATTATGTTGCTGATAATTTCAGGTATTTATTTCTGCCGCAACACGGGGGACGGGGGACTTAAACAACTTTTATTGTGCTTCATGCTGGATTCTATAAATCACCTCAGAATAAGGCTGACATTAAAAGCAAAAATGAGTTAAAAATCCCGTGTTTAAAGAGAAAAAAAGCTGTGTGGGAGGCAGGGCTCAGTCTGGGAGATTTGAGAGGAAAGTTCTCACGATGTTCACAGCCCACACGATCACAGGGTGTAAAATCTCAGGGAGGGGATTCTTTGGCAGCAGCGACATAGATAATCACATTTTCCTCAGAGCAGATTTTATGTTCAAGTTTTTAATTCATGTTAAGATTTAAGGAAGTGTCTTTAATTACAAAAATGGCTAAACACTTCTATAGTATCCTTTCAGAAAACAGATTCCTTGAGGAATGATTTAATCCAATGATTAGGCTGATGACAGAAAAGCACAGACTTGTTATGTACTCAGTGAGGAATGTGTGTGTGTGTGTGTGTTTAAGTATGAGCACAAGATAGGAATATGCATTAAATTATTCCATTTCCCTGCTATCAGATGGATGATGAGCAAATCCCACAAACATGGTTCTCCTGCAAGGATCATGGTTATTGTTTATTCATTCTCAAGTACAGATTTCTCCACATGAAATCGAAGTAACCAAACATAATTGTTCCTCTGTCAACTCTTGATTATTAGCGTGTAAATTATGCCTGAATGATTTACAGGGTCATTAACATCACTTCATCAAGGAGCCCAGATTATTTGAGTTTTGCTTTATGCCAGCTTAATGCTGAAGGAGCTATGAAAAGTTTCATAGTAATGGTAATGATACACATCACTATTTATTGAGCATTGTCTATGGGTTTAGTGTTTTCCATGTTTTATCTCATATAATCTTCCCTGTAGAATAGATATTATTCTTTTTTTTTTACTCTTTTCTTTTAGTTAGTTTAATATTTTTGAGGTTCACCCATATTATAACATGCATTCACACGTCATTCCTTTTTATTGCTGAAAAATATTCTTTTGAATGGATATTTTATTGATCCATTCATCATTGATAAAAGTTTGGGTTGCTTCTACTTTTTTGGCTGTTATGCATAAAGCTATGATTATTTGTGAACATTTGTGTATAACTTCTTTTGCACAGATATATTTTCAATTCTCCTGGTTTATATCTAGGATAGAAATTGCTAGGTCATACAGGAAGTCTAGGTTTAACCTTTTGAGGAACCACCAAATTATTTTCCAAAGCAGCCACACCATTTTATCCCCGCGACAGTGTGTCAGGGTTCTGACTTCTCTCCTTCACCAACACTTGTTATTATCAGTCATTTTTCTTATAGCCATTCTAATGGTGTGAAGTGGTACCATTGTGATTTTGAGTTGGTCACTGATGACCAATGATGTTGAGCGTCTTTTCATGTGCTTGTTGGCCATTTGTATATCTTCTTTGGAGGAATACGTATTCAGATCCTTTACTTATTTTTTAACTGGGTTATATATCATTATTGAGCTGTGATAAGGTCTTTTTTTCCATTTTATTTTATTTTATTTCTTTTCAGTGTTCCAAAATTCATTGTTTATGCGCCACACCCAGTGTTCCATGCAATACGTGCCCTCCGTAATACCCACCACAGGCTCACCCAATCCCCCACTCCCCTCCCCTCCCCTCCAAAATCCTCAGTTTCTTTCTTAGATATTATCCTTATTTCTGTTTTATAGATCAGAGAGAGGGAAATTGTGAAAATTGGCCAAAATCAGACATCTCATCATGGTGATCAGTCTGGCAATCTGACTTCTCTACAAATTTGTTACAACAAAAGTGAAACATATTTTATTGCTTCTTTTTTCCCCCCAAATATATGGAATAAAAAATTTATCAGAGGGTCACCTGGGTCACTTGGTCAGTTAAAAGTCTGCCTTTGGCTCAGGTCATGATCCCAAGGCCCGAGATCCTCTCCTGGGATGGGGCTCCTTATGCCCCTCCCTGCCATCCTGTTCCTTCTCTGTTCTCTCTCTCTCAAATAAATAAATAAAATCCTAAAAAAAAAAAAAAAAGTTATCTGAATTGTTCCTTAGCCACATGTTTTATTTTGCTTAATAACACAAATTTAGTGACAGTAGGAGTTAAATATTATTGATCAACACTTGTGGACTAGTTTAATGATGCTATTTTTGCTTTCTTGCTTCAGTATTATCAGTTTGTAAGTAAATGATACCTTTCCCCCTCTTTTCTTATCTCTCAACATGAGAAAATCTTGAATAGATCTTTAAGAAGTTTCCAGGTATAAAGTATGTAGCATGTCCGACATGTATTTGGCTTTGAATCCTTTCCTCTTTTGGGGGAGCATTTGCACAGCAAATATTACCCAACTGTCATAAATGCTCTTCTAATACTTACATATTTTACCTCCTTTTCATCTCTCAAATCACTATGATCTGGATTTTGTCTTCAAGACTTCTATCATTTCAAATCCCATGGCCTCTTCTCAGATCACATCTCATGATTTCCCAGGAAGTGACTTTATAGACAGTTTCTGACTTGTCTTGGAATGCTATCCTTTCTGGGTTTCAGTTCACCATTTCCTTTTGGTGTCCTCTCTTCTCAGTTTTCTTTATTAACTTGCCTTTATCTAATTATTAAGTGTTAGTGTTCCCTAAGGTCCCTTCTTCAACTGTCATCTCTTCTGTCTCAATGTTATATTTCCAGTTTCTTCATTTAGACTGACACATGCATTCCTACTTTCTGAATCTTCCCTGAGTTCTTTTATTTTTAATTTATTTTTATTTTTTAGAAGTGTGGGGAGAGAGAGAGAGAGGGAGAGAAAAGGGGCAGAGGAAGAGGGAGAGAGAGAATCTTAGGCAGGCTCTCTGCCCAGTGTGGAGCCTGATGCAGTGCCCCATTCCATGACCCTGAGATCATGACCTGAGCTGAAATCAAGAGTCTGATGCTTAACTGACTGAGGCAACCAGTGCCCCATGAATCTTCCCTGACTTCTTTAGAAACAGTGAATTCCTCTTCCCTTTCCCAGCCAAGAGTACTTTATTTATGCCATAGTATACACTTTCATCATGTCTGCCTTCTGACTAGTCTCCTTTGAGGAAATGATAGGCTCTGTTGCGGTCAGCTCAGCAGATTATCAGAACGGAAGTCTTTGTCTCACTCATGCAAGAGTCTGCTGCAGATCGCAGATAGAGCAGTGCTCAAGGGCAGTGGGTCGCCACTCCGTTCAGGGACTCAGGGATCCAGGACACTTCAAACCTGAGGCTCTACCTTCTAAGTAAAATGGATATTTTTCTGAATTCCATGGCAGAAAAAAAAGATTAGAAATTTGATTGGGTGTAGCGGCTCATCCTGCTCTGTGCCATTCAGGTTTCATTGGCCCTAGCTAATCATGGGTTCTGGACAGCAAGACTGGGAAGCTTAGTCTTCCGTGTGCCTGGGAAGGACAGGGGAAGGACTGGTAACCAGCTAAGCACAGGGATTGTATCATAATCATTTTTTTTTTTATGCCCCATACTTGACACAGAATTTGACAATAAACACCAATACGTGTTTCTTAAACCGAATCTTATCTAGTTCAAACTTGCATCAAAAGGTGAGGCTTTCCTAAAGGAAAGGGAGCTTCTGCAAATTACTCCAGGGGATATTTCCAGAATTAGGACAAGAATCTAAGTCCATTGCTCCTTTCACTACACTTGCTGTTCCTGAAGGAATTTGTTATAGAAGAATTGTATGATTTTGCTGGGCTGCGCATTAATTTCATTAAGGTGGCGACGTTTGTTTTTGTTCGTTTTCTTGCTTGCTTTAAATCCTGACTTACACAGTTAATAGAGATATGGCATGAAATATATTAGGAAAATGAATCAAAGGCAACAGAATCAACTTAAAATAGATTATCAGTTAGTTGCCAGGCAACATCAATAACTATTTCCAGTTCCTAAATAGCCCATGTCTCTTTTTCTACCCAGTCTTTAGTTGCATAGCACATTCTTCTATTGATAGGGAAAAAGAGAAGTGTGAAAAGTGAACCATAGTATTATAATTACCACCTACCCTTACTTTTTTTTTTTTAAACCATAGTTTCTCAAATAGTAATTCTATGTGTTTGCTTAGCAATTTAGGACCTTCCCCTCAACCCCCATTTTATGTTTACTAACTTTTAAATTAGTACATAGGGATTCTCTCAGTGCTATTTTTTCTATGAAAATATTAAAACTGATGACTACTGTAATATCTTTTTTGGGTGATCTTATTTCTTTCAAAGCTTGGTGATCTCATTTACTTTATATCTCAGGGTTCTCCTCCAAACTCCACCAAGATTCTCTCTTAAGCTTTGCTTTTGCCTGTGAAACTCCATTTGAACATATAAACTGATCTTAAATGCAGTGTTTCTAAAATAAACTCATGATCTTCTTCCTTTCTCCCAAACCTCCTCAAACAAACAATCACAGAGATTGCTGGGTGTGGCATGGGGCTGGTTTCTAGTCAGTGGAATCTGAACAAAGTTATGGGCATCCCTTCCAAGTCTGGCCCATACCATCTTCCCCACAAACCAACAAACCACGGCCACCAAATACCACCACCAAAACAGGTGAAAGCTCCTCCTTCCTAGTTTTTACTTGGCTGGAGATGGGTATGCCGAAATTGGAAATCATACTGTTAAAAGTGGTGAAGCTCTTATCAACCTGAATTCTCAAATGGTTACAGCAAAGAAGCCCTATCACTTTCCTGGACTGTTCTCATAGCAAGAAATAGACTTTTTTGAATCATTGGTTGAGATTATTGTTACCAGAGACATAATACAGAAACCTTGGTTTGTTTATCTAGGAAATAGGAAAAGTAACTGTTTTGAGAACCAAATGAAATAATATAAAGAAAGCATTTATTTTAATGCCTGATTATTAGAAGATAAGTTTTAGTTTCTTTACTTCCTTCTATCTTCCATTAGATACAAGGAATACAGTCCTTTCTTCTTTCCTTCCTTAACTTTCTTCCTTCCATCTTTCTTTCTTTTCTTTTCTCTTCTCTTCTCTTCTTTTCTTTTCTCTTTTCTTTTCCTTCCTTCCTTCCTTCCTTCCTTTCTTTCTTTCTTTCTTTCTTTCTTTCTTTCTTTCTTTCTTTCTTTTCTCTACTTCTTTCTTTTAGAGAGAGAGAGAGAGAATTGGGAGGAGAAGGAGGAGAGAGAGAGTCATAAGCAGGTTCCATGCTCAGTTCAGAGCCTGACATGGGGCTCCATCTCATGACCAACCCTGAGATCATGGCGCTGAAATTAAGAGTCGATGGTCCAATCACTTGAGCCATCTAGGTGCCCCCCTCCCTTTTCTCACTTCTTATATGTCTGATTCCTCTACCATTTTTTCCTGCTTTGTGCTTGGCAAAGAAAATAGTGGTTATGAGACTCAACCTCTTAATTTCCTGTTGCCAAATCTACAAACAGTCATGGGTCCAAACCCCCATTTTGCTCTTTCCTCCTGTCCCAATCACACTCCTTCTGCCATTTAACATTAACCAGTGTGTATTAAGTGACTAGTACATGCCAGGTAATATGGGAAGCTCTGCATGGAATATATCATTAGAGCTCACGAAGAAAGTACTATTTTATATCCTCATATTGCAGATGAAAGAATGGGATCAGAAAAATGTTTGATCACAAAGCAAGTGTGATTGAACCACCATATATTTTTAGATTCTTTCATTCTATTTTCGCTTTCTAGGTGTATTTGAACATGCTCAAATGTCTACAACCTCCGGAAAACCATTCCCTGAAGCTACTGCTCCCTTCTTCATTATCTTCATCTACTGTCTACCTCCTCACCTCCACTCTGCAAGCTTAGCTCCTCACGTCTACTCTCTGGCTTGTGTCCTCACCACACAGGTAAAGTGCTTCCTCTGTTTAAGGAACTCACCCAGTGGAAACTGCCTAGTTTTTAAATCACTCAACCTTCCTGAATTATGCAGTTCCATTGACTACTCTCTTTCTTTTCTTTTTCCTTCTTTCCATGCTCCCCCCACACTTTTTTAAACATCCTTTTCACTCCACATTACTTGCCTAGCCACTGTTTCTCAGTTTCATTTTGGGTACTCTTTTCCTTTTTATATGTTGGTGCTTCTTGGGGTTCTATCCAGCTCCCTCCATTTTTTAAACTCTAAATATTCTGCTGATATCATTCACTCCTATGGTTTCAAGTATCAACTAGATGCCACCCCTCCCCATGTCTTTTATTCACATGCTATGAACATTGCTCTTGAATTCTATAACCATTTAAGTAATTTCTGTGTGACATTCTCAATTTAGATGCCACACGAGCATCTAACTCATTTCTAACTCATTTCTCAAACTCATTTCTAACACTGATTTCATAATCTCTCTACAAATATCTTTCCTTGTAACAGTTCTTCTGAACTTCCCTGTCTCAGCAATTTGTCCATTTAAGTTGGAAACTGCATATGATTTTTGGATCTGGTCCTTCATTACTCCCCACACCCAATCAAGTTCTAAGTCTTGTTAATTAACCAGAAACTCTGTTTCTAAAATATAATTCAACCTAAGAGGGTTTTTGTTTTTTGGGTTTTGTTGTTGTTGTTGTTTGTTTGTTTGTTTTCCCTCCATTTCCCGTTTCATACCAATTTACCCCTATCCATGCCTCTGGAGCATTGAATGCTGAAGATACATTATTTGCCATTTTGAGAAAATAGCAGGCCCTTCCATACTTCGAAAAAAGCTTACTTATCTTTTTCTCCTTTTTGTGCTTGGAAAAATATTTCAATAATCAGCTATCCTGTCATTGCCCTTGTGAACCTTGTGAAGTTTTCCTTGAGGCAAAGTTGGGTGCTGCCCTCCCGTCCTCCTGTGCTACCGTAGAACTTTGCACCCACCTCCTTTCTAAGTATTTATCAGAAAGTTTACATTATTTGAGTATTTATCTCTCCTGCTAGATTCTGAGACTGAATTGGACACTTCCTAGTTTTAAAATACCTTTGCTAAAGGCCCAGTTCACGGAACGGCCATTTGCCAAATGATTGGATTCATCAACTTTATCAATTTATTCCAAACAGTTGTAGTAGTTAAAGCTCTTTGGATGTTTAAGTTTGCTTCCCAACGAGGACATATGATTTTCTGGATATTAACATTTTATGGTGGATCTATCTTCTGAGAATCTGGCAAAAGGGTGAGGTTAACAAAATAGAATCAGTACTAATTTAAAAAATTTTTTTTCAAAGGAAAACCTGTTTTCCAAACCCTCCTTTTTTGTCCATTTTATATGTAATGGGACCACTTGTCTACCTCTGAAATATTTTCAGTTATCTTTGAATGTCATTTTCTATTTTAGTAAATTTTAAGCATTTTCTTATTCTTTTGCCAATTCCTCAAATGGCATCCCAGCTTTCCTTTTTTATATCTAGCATTTAAAGTTTAAGATTAAATTAAACTTTAATGAAGATTAAACTTTAAATTTAACTCACAGGCACTAAAATAAATCAGAATTTTAAACAAGATTAAAATTTAATGAAATAAAATGTTTAAATTAAGTTAAATTTAGAATTACAATTTAAATTCATCCAAAAGGATCAGAATTAGTTAAAAACATTACATCTCCATGAAACTAAGAATGTGATTCTGTCAAAGAACAATTAGGGTATCTTGACTTGGGTGACTAGCAATTTGCAAAATGATCTAACGCAAAATGCAATGATCAAATGCAAAATTTGATTTGTAAAATCAAAAACAATGAAAAAAAATGACCACAATGGACCAAATCAAAAAAATGTCAAAGAAAAGTAAAAAACAAATTGATTAAAAATATTATAAATGACAATTGATGAATGCTGAAAGGCTGACTCAATACACAACGACATTTTTTTTTTTTAAAGATTTTATTTATTTATTTGACTGAGAGAGATCACAAGTAGGCAGGGAGGCAGTCAGAGAGAGAGAGAGGAGAAAGCAGGCTCCCTGCTGAGCAGAGAGCCCAATGCGGGACTCGATCCCAGGACCCTGAGATCATGACCTGAGCTGAAGGCAGCGGCTTAACCCACTGAGCCACCCGGGCGCCCACACAACAACATTTTAAAAAGGAGTAAAAACCAGTGTAAACTGAGAGTCCCCATGTGAAAAGTAAAATTCTACTGATGCATGTGAACTATTTCACATTCAGTCATCAAATCAAATATTCTTCTTAAAATCTATAAGATTATCTTTTGTCAAATCAACATATTTGATGGGTGGGTTGTCAGTGAATCAGACATTTGGTGAATTGAGTTCTAGTGAATTTGCATGTTTGCCATCAGCAAACTTGCCTACACTCTCAACCCCTTCTCCAATTTCCACAACCCTCTTGTAAGTATGGCATCCTTAAGTGATGTCTGTTATTTCTTTTACAATCAACTTACTTATCTGGTCAGAGGTTTCTAATTTCCCCCCTCTTTCTGAGGCCTCTTGCCTCTTATTTGGTTGATAGATTCTGGACTTCCTCAAGGACACTACTATATGCTACTATAAAAGCAGTGTATTACTTGTTCCCTTAGGCCCTCTTTTCTTAATGTTTATTTTTCAATGTTTATTTATTTATTTATTTGTTTGTTTGTTTTTTAAGAGTTTATTTATTTATTTGACAGACGGAGATCACAAGTAGGTAGAGACGCAGGCAGAGAGAGGAAGGGAAAAAGGCACCCCGCCGAGGAGAGAGCCCGATGCGGGTCTCGATCCTAGGACTCTGGGATCAGGACCTGAGACAAAGGCAGAGGCTTTAACCCACTGAGCCACTCAGATGCCCCTATTTTTCAATATTTAACATATTTGTAAAATACAAATCAAAATGTGTCATTCCCTGTCTAAAAACTTTTTAACAGCTCTCTGTTATTCTTAAAGATCCAAGTTCAGACTATGGCCCAGAATACAGCCCAGAAAATGTTCCTGCACATTTTGGCCCCTGGATGCCTTTTTGTGTTTCTTGGAGGACTTGCTCCTTTTTGGGCTCCAGACATTGACTTTTCAGACCTGGGGATGTGCCACACCACTGTCCTGCCTGGAGCCTTTGTCCGTGTATTTTCCTGCGCACGCCTCTTGCTACCTACCTCGGTGCCCTTTGTTATGAAATGCCTCTCTCTCTCTCTCTCTTTAAACTAGGTTTTATTTTGGATCGCAGTTTCAGGTTCACAGTAAAACAGTATGAAGAACTCAGAGAGTTCTTACATGCTCAGTGCCCCTACGTTCATGGCTTCAGAATGCTCTTCCATTTTCTAGCCTCTCCTCTGCTAGATACATTTCTATTACTGTTGGTTCTCATAGAATCATATTCTTTTTTCAAACATCACTTTGAGACCTTAACTTTTTAGTATGATTCTTTGTTCCCTGTCTTTTTTTCTCCACAAGGCATAAACTCCATGAGGGCAAATACTGTTTATTATTGCTTATCATTTGCTTCCTAAAATATAATCCTATGCCTGGCATACTGTAGATTGTCAAAAAACATCCAACATCGTGGGTGAATGACATAGATCATATAACCCTTTAGAGTCCAGGGGTAAAACAGCTCTATGTAATTACCAATATGGACTTTGAAAACCTCAAAAAAAATTAACCACAATTTTGCTATTTCTTTCTAACTCAGACAAATTCAGATTTTGCATTATAATTATTCTTGTCCAGCAGCTCTTAAAATTAACCATAGATGTTATACTAACAGACATGTTAAGGGAAATAAAATTATATTGTTATACATTAAATATAACAATTCCTTTCTTCTTTGATTCTTTTCTGTTTTCAAACCTGAAGTTTTTGGTTTCAAACCTGTAAAAATTTGCTTGCTTTACCTAAGAAGCACAGATCACCACAAGGGGGCAGGGGTAGACAAATATTCAGGTTTTTTTTTGTTTTGTTTTTTTTTTGTTTTTTTTTTTTACTGTGTTCTGTATCACCAGAGTATTATTCTTTGACAGAGTAAATTTGGGCCATTATTTTTTGTATGAGGTTTGTTTTTTTTTTTTCCATTTGCCATTCAGTTTAAAATCTATAAGTACTATTACCCTTTCCATACAGTGTATGTCTTTTCAAAAATGAACAGACCTCCACTACACAAATTGTAGGCATGAAATAACTTGTCTTTTCAGTACATTAAGTCATTTTAAAGAATTATAAGAATGATATGCTAGGCATGGTAGTAAATTGTTCATTGGTAATTTTATAGCTAGTTTCTATTCCTTTTTTTCACCTTTAGCACCCCTCCCCCTCCCACCCCTACATCCCCCTACCCTTTCCCCCATACACACATAGAGGCTGGAAGGGGGAAAAGGGGATTTTGTAGTTTTCTTTTCCAGGGTGGGGGGAAGACAATAATTTAGGGAATATTTGAGTATTTATTACATAGAACAAAGAAACTGAATATTTTCTGGGAATAGGATTTCATAGTATAATTCACCTTATTTTTCTATATTTTGTTCACTAAATACATATCTATCTTCTTCACTTTGGTTAAGAAAAACACAACCTGAGCTCTGTGTGGCTAGCTTGACATAGTTCTCAAAACAGTTTGGGTTGAACTTTATGTAGTGATCTAATTACATGACTAACTTTATATTATTGCTTATTCTGAAATTTAATTCCTATAAATGAAGAGCTCATCAAATTTAGAGTTGAATTTTAAGAATGTTAAGTTTAATGATAATGAAAACAAGATAATTTGCATGTGAACAGCCTTGGTTAGGAGAAAGTTTAGAAGAGAAAGAGGGCTTTTTAAGTCAAACTAATAGAAAGAAGGAGACTTTGATTCAGACTGGAAACCACCAAAAAGCACACAGGCTGTTTGGAGACAAGTCACTTAACCTGGATACTTTTCTATGCCTCTTTGCCTTCCCTTGCTTGCTTTCTGACTCTGGAACACCTCCTCCAACCACGCCCCTCATTTTTACTCCCGGTAGTACAAGTAACTAGGCATATCTATTACACTATAATCTCTAGCCCATGGAAGATACTGCTAATGTATCACCATACTCCTCCACCCCCACCAATCTAGCCTCAGTATCCTTCTCAGTCCAGCTCCTCAAAATAGATTGAATACCAACACCAATTAATTACAGTTGTCCTATGAGGCAAAGTACATTTGCTGTCTTGGTGAGTTAGCCCAAACTGGTTACTGGTTGTCACACCAAGGTTGGATAGCTTTGAAAAAATGTAATTTTGACTTGACTATGATATAAAGATGTTGGGGAACAGAATGTCCCTTCTCCCATTACACATGGTGACAGAATAATACCATTCAGTCTGAGGTGAGAAAATAAAGCAACTAAATAAACTCTTCCAACATTTAATCTTGGTCAGGCTGAATTAGAACATTCGTCAGTAAACCCCATGAGGGGTTCCTGGGTGGCTCAATGGGTTAAACCGCTGCCTTCGGCTCAGGTCATGATCTCAGGGTCTTGGGATCGAGCCCTGCATCGGGCTCTCAGCTCAGCAGGGAGCCTTCTTCCTTCTTTCTCTCTGCCTGCTTGTGATCTCTGTCTGTCAAATAAATAAATAAAATCTTAAAAAAAAAAAAAACCCATGAAAGAAGAGACATACCTATTTTGTTCGTCACTGTATCTCCAGCAGTTAGCCAATAGTCTGACACACACCAGATACTCAGTAATGTTTGCTGATTGAATGAGTGAATAGTGAATAATGGCAGATACCATGTTTTATGCTACATGATTTTCTCCATTAAATGAGGTAGTTTTTCACTCTAAGCTAGTAACTTCCAGAGAAATAAAAGGGAGAGGTTTTTTTTCCAGAGGGTAATCCAGAGCTTTTCGGAAGGTAGCAATGGAAAGACATGAGCAGTAAAAGTTGGGAAACCTTCTGTGAGGGCCATGTCTGGTCCATTTCACTTTCAATCATCAAAGAATCATATAATTTAAAGAGTTTAGAACTGGAGATTTCTCATGAGTCAATATGATACTATTAAATTAAACATGAAATACTAAACATTGGTACACTTCTGAGACCCATCTTTGGGAATATTTAATTTAACTCTTACATTTTTGAGGAGAAATATTATAAAACCTTCCAAGGATATTTAATGTGATCTTTATTTCTAAAGGTCAGTTAAGTCTGAGGTTAATTCCTTGTATTCTAAACCGGTATCCTAAACTAAGAATAGAAGGCTCAAAACTGAAAATCTTATTATTCATATGACCACAGTAAGTGTGAACAGTTTTCAAGTTTTAAACTTGTGTTGTAGAAGCAGAGGGCCTCCGGGGCATCTGTCATTTGTTGACATGTTGAGGAAAATGTTGCAAAATACTTCAGAGCTCATCAATGGAATACATTAGCAAGGTCCTTAGGTATTATCTGGGCAGGTACTGCCCAATAGAACTTTTTGCCCCAATGGCGATACTATTTCGATTGTCCAATGGAGTAGCCACTATTTATATGTGGCCATTGTGTTCTCGAAATGTGGTTAGTGAAACTGAGGAATTGAATATTTAATTTTTTTTAAAATTAGTAATTAAAATTTATACTTGAATGCTACATGTGACTAGTGTACGTTTATTTGGACAGTGAAGCTCTAGAAGGATAAATGCTTAATTCGAGTGCTGTAAGTTTTGAGATGAGATATTAAACATTTTAGCAAATAAGATATCAGACTAAAACTAATGGAAAACTCAAGAATGGTAGTCTGGGAATTTTAAAACGCAACAAGTTAAGCATCTACCATGTACTTGATTCTTTGCCAGACAATTTTATATTTATTATCTCAGTGAATGCTTGTAAAACTCTGGGAACAAAGATTTTATCTTTATTTTATAGGCAAGGGGCCAGATATTAAAACTTCCTTAGTGGAAATAGGATTAGAACTTACACCCATTTGGTTTCAAAAGCCATGCTTTTGTACAATTTGAGTGAGCAGAAGAAAACTACCCAGATGCAGCTGTGAATGTGTGTCCTAGGAGGCAAATCAGGGCTTGAGTGAGTGTCACATCCAAATATTAGCATAGAATTTCTTAAAATCCATGGGAAGGCTAGGATTGGCTTCTGATGATATCATAGGGCTGAAGATAAGGATGGGTCAGATGGTCTGGGTTGGGAAGAAGAAGGATGTTTAGGTACATAAGCAATAATTGTTGGACTTAATATTCCCATTAGCTCACGCTAACTATCGTAGCATTCTTGGCTCCATTTTGTGGTTGGATACTACTCTGATGTTATTTTTCTCTCTGGTAATGCTCTGTGACTTGATTTTATCCCCATACATCATAGGACTCATGCAATGTGTTATTCCCCTGATAAGTGTGAGTTAGGGCATTTCCTTATTGTAACCGTGTTGAGAAAAAGCTTCTTTTTGGTGCAGAGGATGCTTTACATCACTAAACCTAATGTCTCTGGGTGCCTATGTCTTCCTTAACACCTAAATCATCCTGTAGAAAAATGTGTCCTGTATTCTCAGAATAAAAGGATAATAGCATTTTTCCTGACTTGTCTTTAGAGTGTGTGTGCCACAAAATAATAATAATAATAATAATAATAATAATAATAATTCTGCACTAGCTTACATATTAAATGAAAGTGTCTACTTAAAGATAGCTTAATATCAATTCCCAGGAAAGGATTGATCTTTATTTGACATTCTTAAGTTGGCTTTCCCAGTGATTGAAATAAACTAGATATGAATGATGGCCAGGGTGTGTGTGTGTGTGTGTGTGTGTGTGTGTGTGTAGGCTAGCCCTATACCTTGCAATTCTGGGATTGTTTTAAAACCAGAAGTCCAATATTAGAATTCTTTGATAAAGATTGGGATTATGAGTAGGGTTCACCATATTTCCTTTGAATGGAAACAAGGGCAATTTTGTGATTCCCCTGGGAATTGAACCTAGGATCTTCTGCATTTAAAACAAATGTGCTAACTGCTATACCATGGAACCTGAAGATGAGCATGGGATTCGGAGACAGGGTGATGTAGGATTGGGGCTGGGGCTCATCAAGTGGGACTCTAAATGACCATGTATATCTTTGAGGTCCAAATATGAATCTGGTGCAAGATGGGGGACTCTATACAAGGTTATCAGTCCACTGAAATAGTGGGCTTTGGACGTAGTATGTGAGCCAAGAAATGGGATGTGAAAAGGAGACTAAATTTCTGAAAAAGCAGATGAAATGGTGCATCCGTCTTTGGGGCCGAAGCTGGAGGGGAGCTGGAGAAACAGCACAGGAACAGAAACAAGATTGTCACAAGGCAGTTAGGGAGCAAATTACTTGAATTGCAGCCCACTTACATTTGAGCAAATGTGCTTCTGGGACCTTGGGGCTTGTTCTTAAAAGAAACAGTCCTGTAGGATAAGTGCCTTGCCAAAGTCCAGATTGGCTTCAGTGCTGGAGAAACAGACACATTTTGCAAAATCCTAATGTTCATTGCTGAAGGAGAGCTCAATTCCCAGGAAAGAATTGTTCTTTATTTGACATTCTTAAGCATCAGCCATGTATTAGGCAATCTGTAGCCAGAGAGTTGAAAGAAATTTCTGCTGGCATAGTCTAGTTGCTGGATGTCTTCTGGAAAAATAAGAAATCCTGTTGAAGAACTATGTCAGAATCCACTCCAATCTCTCCCTCACCCCCACCCCCACCCATGTCTGGCCTTTATAAAGAAGGGTAATAAATCTCCTTTCCAAACTTATCTCGGTTATGGCAGAGGGAAGTGGAAATATGTTGTCCACTTGAGGGGAAGATTATTGAAGTACCATGGTACATGATTTATTAGAGCCTGTTTGATTTAAACTCTGATTATACCCCAAACACTCAGTTCTGCTTCACACGCAGAAAAGATCTCCTACAGCCCATGCTACCTTACAATCCTTCTCACTCCTTATCCACTTTGTAGGGGAAGGCAGACTGTTATTAGCCTATGAAAAACACACCCTGGGTTGCATGTATTATGGAGAACTCTCCTATGATACCTCTTCATTTTCCTCTTATTTTACCTGTGGTGATGTCTGCAAGTGCCTAAAGCTGGAGCTTGATGTGGTACTATGATGGGTAGTACAGGGAACAGAAAGGCTACCTCCTTGTTGTCCATGAAAATTGGCTTCCATTTCTCTCTCTCTCCCTCTGTACATGTAAACATGTCTGTCGCCACACTCAGACATATACAAAACATATGATAGGATAATGTGATAATTCAAATCTATTCATTCTTTTAATAAATATGTATGTTGAACATCCTGGAGGGACAGGAAGAGTTGCCCTAACGAAATGACTGTAGACATTATTTTGTGTGTTCTTTCCTTCTTCATTATTCTCTTCAAATCAGATGATTTATGTTTCTTGCTTCAAGCTTTCTTTTACAGAGCAAGGAATAGAAATTCCTTGAAAGCAACCCTCTTTCGGAAAGACTGTGCTTATAAGAGGGGAGAAATGGGGAGAGAGGAACACTTTCAGTGAAACTGACTGGGAAGGGTGAGAGCAAGGCTGCTGGGTCTCTGAGTAGAATGGTTCTACCCCTTTTCCTTGACAGCATCCTTGGGCAATGGCAGGACTCAAAGTTATACCCAGAGACTCAAGCCTTGACCACAGAATTCCCATTCCCCATAAAGAGTCCTGGAACTCAAGAGAGGCACAAGGCAATCAGGGGCCATGTGTGACAATATCTGAAGGGAAACTAAGCTTTTCCACAGTAATCAGTAACAGGACAGGCCTCTGCAAAGACTTGGGACAGAATAGGAGAACTCAGCTGAATTTTTATAAGACACTAAGGACATGAGGACAAAATGCTATAATAATTATTAGGATTAAAATCTCTCCAGATTGGTGGGATTTGGAATTAAGGTGATTAAGCAGTATTGGGTTTAAGTTAATTTAAAGAAAATAAAGCAATGCTTTATTGCTTGCACATCTGGATTTGTGGATTAAGTCCCTACCTGCTATCACTTTGCAGGGAACACAATTGTAAACAAGTGATTACTGTTGTGAATTGACTGATCTATGAAGGAAGAAGTCAGGGCATTTTGGAAACAATCTGAAGCTTAGTTGGGAGTGTGTTTGTGGGATATGATGGATGAAGGAAGTAATTATTCCTTGAGTGAACATTTTAGCTGTTATCTACAGGATAAATGAGTTACCTTGGTTAAGGGGACATAGGAAGGTTGAAGAATGTTCCAGGAAGTGAACAATATTTGAAAATATCCTGAGGTGAAAAAGAGCGTGGAACAGCCAAATGTGCCCAAGACATGCACGCAAGGCCGGGAAAGGTCAGACACAGAGAACAAAGAGGGGTCAGGTTGCTTGAGGCCTACTAGATTATTAAACACAGATAATATGAGATATGGAAAGTCACTGAAGGATTTTAAGTAGGGGAGTGAAATAAAAGATTCGAGATTTTTCTAAAATTAACTTTGGTTGCAGTTTGGAAAATAAAGGGACAAGAAAGATTTAAAGGGCCAATGAGTAGGCCTTGTGATTATAGTTGGTTGGCCTAGCTTACAAAGGAAGATGGTGAGAAGTCAAAAATAAAGAGAGTTTTGAGAGACTGAATCACTAGATCCTGATGACTAATGTTGAGGTAGGGGCATGAGGTGGAGGGGTAAAGAGTGAGAAAGCTTTCTACATTTCTAGCTTGAGTAATAAAATAGAGGAGGGGAAATAATGGAATTAAGAAACACTGGTTGAAAAACACAATTTAAATTCAGTTTTGAGAAAATGAGTTTGATCTGCTTTGGAGATATCTAAGCTTTCATATACATGTTATAGTGACCATAATTACTGAATGTTATAGTAATTTATTATTGGACTAAAGGAGATCATAATGAGTACTATGATAATAAATTAAAAGTAGGTGATTCTATGTTGTTAGATACATTAAAAATATTTTAAAAGGAATTAAAATGGATATGTACAATTACTGACAAAAGTTAACAACCTTGACCAAGAGACCTGCCAAAGACAGATTGTGGACCAAATAAACTTTCCTCAGATTTTTCAGATGACAGGAAGAAGCTGGTGGAAGAAATAGTCAGAAGTGGCTAACAACACACCTTGAAACCCAGGAGATATTAAGTTCTTCAATTTCAGATTGTTAGGCAATGTAATTCATTACTATAAACAACAGATATTCCATCAAGCCACCATGAAGAGCATTTAGTCTGCACAACCTTTCAAGTGCTGACCCCTCCAAGTGCATCGCCTCTGAGAAACCATGAACCAAATGGAAAAATGTGTGGTTGTTGGTCAGAAAAGTCTCTACATCTTGAAATTATAATGGTAGCGATTGGTTGCTAAGTTTGCTACCCCTCCGCCCATCTGTTAAGAGCTATCATTATGAAACTAGACATTTGGCTTCGGGTGTAAACTTTATCACAAAGCTTGCCACAGATGGAAGAATCCAGGGAGTTTCTAGCCAGTCCTTGCTTTCCTTCATGCGGGGGATCATGGTAGAGACTGCACGTTCACAGAGCTCTTTTTCTCAAAGAGAATGGAAATGGAAATAGAATTATTGCCTCAGGAAGCAAAAACAGGAAGATAACCCTTAGATTATTGGGGCTATCAAGGCCTCCTTGCTTAAACTCCTTAAGTGGTTAGTGGAAGACACGGTGAGGAGCCAGGCGTGGGTATCTTGAGGATCCTGAAGCATCCTGTACTTTTCTTAAAGACATTTAACAGATTCTACCTTCTAGTATAGTTAAATGGCAAGTTTTCTTCTTTTTAGATAAGTATAAACTGCAAATAGCAGATAAGAAAACATTAAAGGGCTTCTATGTGCTTATTGGAATAAGCAGCACTTTGGCACAATTTGACTACAAGGCTGGTTGTAACAGTCGGGAAGTATCTGGCCAGGGCCAGAGGTGGTAGTGGGGGTGGGGTTGAAAAGGGAATAGGAAAAGGAAGTGAAGAAGGAAGACTATTGTTCCCAGCAATATGGTCCCCCTTGTGGCCCAGTGCCTGGAAACTCATAACACTTGTGTAGTCAAAGGCCCCAAATAAGGGATAATGCATAGTAAGGCACAGTCAGAGAAGGCAGTGTGGATCTGTCTGACTGCAAATACGCAACGGCCAGCCAGGAAATGACTGGGTGGGTAGACCACGCATAGGTAGTAGTAGGAACACATGGAAGAACATTGCTCTAGCCTTGGTGGGAACCAAGAGGTAAGAGTAATTGGTCAACAATATCTACTCCATGGGTGGTTGTGGAGATGAACTGAGACAGCTGGCTCATCGTGACTCAATAACTGGGCTGTGGGCATTAGAAATCAGGCTGGTTAACAGGCCCTGACATGAGATATGACCAACAGGGTCACTGCAACTGTGGCCATCAGAGAATTCATATTTATTACATGGAACTACTCTGCTAGGCACCTTCCATAAGTTACCCCCTTCACCCCGACGTCAAATATATGCACACGTATGAACATCTCTATGTTATAGAGGGAGAAATTCAGACTCAGAGAGGTTAAAACAATTTTCACAAAGACACTCAGATGATCAAGGATGGAGCCAGATTTAAAGTCTACCTGATTTTGTGCTCCGTTGGTGTGTGTCTTCAGAGCACTGGGAGAGGTGGGTTAGAGGAAGGTGGGTTCACAAGGAAGAGGTTTGAAATTTGGAAACTAGACAGAGAGGAACTTAAAAATATAAGCATAGGAGTTCTGTATTTAGTGTGCCCAGAACCCACTTGGTGGCCTCTGTGGTCCATTGCATACTGCATTATACTTAGTTCCATTTGTGTAGCCTGGTCTGCTAGACTGGATGTACCCCATGAATAGGGAGATAACTTTCTCTCCTCAGTGCCATGTACAATGTTCAGAGAATAGTTGGTGCTTACACATTTATTGAATAAATGAATTCATTAAGTCAAGGCCAGAACTGCAAGTTACAGCACCCAAATGTACAGAAATCGGTAGCAAAACCCAAGCAGAATAATGACATCTGTAAACAGAAATCTTTTTTGAAGCAAAGTAAGGTGTACTATAATATATTTGGGTTAACCTGTTAAGCAGAGTGTTACAAGCGTGAACTTGAGGGCAGGTCCCTTGACACTTACCGCGTCTCTCAAAGTCCTCCCAGGCCAATGTCTTTCACACAGGAGACATTCAGTGATATGTAACTGAATTCTAAAAAGAAGATAACGGTTCAAAATCATGTATGATCTTCATATCTTTGGGTAACTTGTTGGGGCATTCGTGTCTTAAATCTTCGTACATGAAAAGCATATGCAATTTGTAGTTTTAAGATTTAAGGTCACAACTAAACCATAAAAAGCCTCTGGATAAAAAGTGAAAAGTGGATCGGGGTGCCTGGGTGGCTCAGTGGGTTAAGCCGCTGCCTTCGGCTCGGGTCATGATCTCGGGGTCCTGGGATGGAGCCCCGCATCGGACTCTCTGCTCAGCGGGGAGCCTCCTTCCTCCTCTCTCTCTCTGCCTGCCTCTCTGCCTACTTGTGATCTCTCTCTGTCAAATAAATAAATAAAATCTTAAAAAAAAAAAAGTGAAAAGTGGAAGTATTTTGTGCTATATAGTGACAGTCTAAAATGTAATACTTCACTTTTGGACCCCAAGTTCAAACCTCCTATCAAGATTACCTCTACCTTAAAAACTGGACAAAGTCACGCCCCCAACATTCTTCTGATACCCTCAATTAGTTTAGATGTGAGAATACAAATTGAAACGAGAAAGGAAATGCTTGAGCTGCTGGGAAGTGGTATTGACATTACTGAGACTCTTTGGTCCTTTAATTGTGCTGGTAAAAAATACTGATGGGGTCAAACAATTGAAAACTCAATGAGATGAAAACAACCGGGAAAGACAGGGGTGTGGGAGGCTGAGAGGTTAATATCAACTTCTGTCTAATTTAGGATTTGGATTAAAGAACAGAGAAGCTCAAACCTGCTCAAATCATGCTGCCATCTGTGACTCCGATGTGGCATTTGGAAGAGTAAAAACACATGCTGGAAAATTACCAAGACAAAGAAAAATTCTGGAATCTCGGCACAGGATTTTCCTTTGTGGCTAAAAGGCTGAGCTACTTTGGAAACATTTGGATTCCTTCTCTGCTTTATCTGAGCCACCAAGCATCTCTTTTAAAGCATAGACATTGCATTCTCTATAAGGAGGAACCTTTGTGAGTTAATCAGTCATCATTTTCCAGGCTCGTCTAGGAGTCACATCATTAAGAAGTATGTGTTGGTAGTTATTGATTATCTAACAAAAGGGAGAACAAGAGAAATTAAAATCTTGTTTAAGTGGCATGATACTTAATGAGCTCTAAGATGTTCTCTGTAGCCCCAGTTCCCATGGAAATTATTTAATGCTAAGAGGGAGTTCAAACTCCTGAAGGAAGCTGCATATTTTCAGAGAACCTAAGCTGAGATGCAAAGCAAGAAAGGTCTGCATTTTCGAATAGAACATTTTGTATTACATGCACATCTGCATTCACTATTTTTTAAAATAACTTTATTTATTTTAGAGAGAGAGCTCAAGCAGGGTAGGGGCAGAGAGAGAGAGATTCTCAAGCTGACTCCCATGGAGGCTCTACCCAGAGTCTTGAGATCATGACCTGAGCTGAAACCAAGAGTTGGACGTTTCACACTGAATGAGCCATCCACATGCCCCTGCATTTGCTCTTCTTACAAAGGCTTTCAGGAAGCTGGCTGAGGGCAGAAGACAACATCATTGTACTTCCAATTTCAAATTGTCACTCTACTTTGTATCCTTCACGTACTTGAGTCTAACATGAGTTGATATGGACAGAAATCCTTTTTTTTTTTTTAATCTGAAAGGGAAATTATGTGATATGAAGTATCCCAACCTCATACCATTTCTGTGAATTCCCTGGATTATAAAAGGGGCTTCCATTCAATTCAGTGTAAGGGAATTTTTTAAAATTTGAAATTTTGGGACCAGGCTCCTGTGTGCAGGCATGGTCTAGAGTGTGACGGACGTCGAGGACAGCACAGCTGGCCCCTTCTCACAAGCAGCTTTTTTTTTTTTTAAAGATTTTATTTATTTGAAAGAGAGAGAATGAGAGAGAGAGAGAGAGAGCATGAGAAGTGGGAGGGTCAGAAGGAGAAGCAGACTCCCTGTGGAGCAGGGAGCCCAATGCAGAACTCGATCCCGGGACTGCAGGATCATGACCTGAGCTGAAGGCAGTCGCTTAACCAACTGAGCCACCCAGGCGTCCTCACAAGCAGCTTTCTACCTTGGCTGCGTCACCGGCATTCAGTGTGGACAGATCCAATGTTACTGTCATCCAGTTACCTTCCTTCAGTGACAGGACTGTGGGGCCTCACGGTGAGGGATAATAAGGACCTCAGAGCTCAAAGCTCTGGTTCCAGGGCCAGACTTCTCTCTAAACACTTACAAGGTTGTTGGCAAGCGACTAACCATCTCTACACCTCGCTTTTCTCCACTGAAGAACAAGACCAGCATCAGCTAAGACAGAGATTGTGAAAAATTAAATAAGATATCCAATAATGCTAACTCCTCTTACCCTTTCCCATCAGTTTCTAAACAGGCTGTCCTCTACAAAATACCCCACTCACAATAGAAAGGGCTCTTTAGAGTTGGTGCCCAAATGATGTTGACGTCTACATTCCCCCTTCTGTATCTCTCTGTCTTTCTTAGTAGCGGAACGCTGCTCCTGTTGTCGTTTGCCGTCCTTTGAGGAGATGTCCTGTACCTATTGTCATCACGTGGGATGCCTCTAGGCCTACGAATATCACATACGCGGCTCCTGTGGCCAGAGTGGTTCAGGTGACCTGGTTGGGTCTTTCAGCCAAAGCTGCAGGCATACTAGATGGTGTAGGCCCAAAGAGCCTCTCTTTTCTGAGGAGTGTGACCATGAAGTCTGTGGAGGAGAGCAGAGCCAAGTGACTTGGCAGGGCTCAGTGACTTTATTTGATTTCCTAAACACAGCGAGCCCAGAGCGAAATCCTGTGTGCCCTGGGTTTTTCATCAAAGGAGCCAAGAAATTATCTTTTTTTCCTCTCTCTTTTTTTTCTTTAGCAAGTTTGGATTAGTTTCTCACCTTTTCAGTTGAAAGGGTTTTGTTGTTGTTGTTGTTTTAATTAATTAATTAACTAATTAATTAATTTGCTGGAGAGAGCGAAAGCACTCAGCTGGGAGATAGGCAGGCAGAGGGTGAGGGAGAAGCAGACTCTCTGCTGAGCAGTGAGCCTGATGCGGGACTTGATCCTGGGACCTGAGGATCATGACCTTAGCTAAAGGCAGATGCTTAACTGACTGAGCCACCCAGGGGCCCCTTATTGAACAGGTTTCGATGAACACTTCCAAGGGTGGAAATTGATGGAGGACAGGGGGAAGTAAAATTTAAATTAAAAGTAAGATTATCTTTTACTTGCAAACTGTTTTCTTTAGAGGGTCCATATACTGCCTCAATTCTCTAATGTATTTAAAGCAAAATAATCAAGATGATCGCTCTAAAAATTTCTTGCTTGGATTTATGTCATAGGAGCCCCAAAATACCTTGCATCATGAGAAGAGCGGCACAGAGATTATCATCTGAAACATGTAGAGAATAATGATGCATCTCCACCAGAAGAGAGCACTGTAATTGTCTGCATGCGGCGTCCACAGGAAGAAGCCAGCATTTTTGGAATCTCAGAAACACCTTTTTTAAAAAATTTCCCTCCACCACAGCATCTCAACCTTAAGAGACAGACAAAAGAAAGTCCGGTTAAAAGTTGTCTGCAGAAGGAAATGGTTAGGACGCCTGGGTGGCTCAGTGGGTTAAGCCGCTGCCTTCAGCTCAGGTCATGATCTCAGGGTCCTGGGATCGAGTCCCGCATCGGGCTCTCTGCTCAGGAGAGCCTGCTTCCCTCTCTCTCTCTCTCTGCCTGCCTCTCCATCTACTTGTGATTTCTCTCTGTCAAATTAATAAATAAAATCTTTAAAAAAAAAAAAAGAAGGAAATGGTTAACAGAAATGAAAATTAAAGTACGAGTAAGACCATAGAATTCCCACATGGTCTTGTGAAACAATCCAGGCGGTCCTCGCTGCAGAGAACCCTCGCAGCGGGGAAGCGGCAGGCAGAGGTAAAAAGGACATATTGCTGTGCAAAGTGGACAGCCAATTAATGGAATGTGTTATCCCAGGGGTGTTGTAAGCCACATTAGTAATGTGGAGAGTCTTAGATAAATGTATGCTTATGAGATAAATGGGGGAGCTTTTGAAGGACGGAGGACAACTTGGGGAATGCCCTCTCTTATTTAACGACCACAGTGTGCTGGGGGATGGGGGGGGTAGTGGAAAAGCCCTCGTGACTCATGGAGTTACAAGTGTGGTTTAGCCTTTTCAAAACCGTGGGATCTTGAGTCCACTTGTCATTATGGGGTCATAATACAGCTATCTGACATCACTGTGGGAAGCTCAAAACAGATCGTTATTTCAGTGCCTTTGAAAGACAACAGATGAAGTTGAAAACAAAGTTCTAACACAAGTAAAGGACTGCTTATATCATGATCATCAGTAACCCCTGGCCAGGCCCCACGGTCATTCCATCCCTTCATCTCTATCTGGTGTGATGGATCAGCACTGTTGGGCAAGTTACCACTCTCTCCTTGAAACTTCTCATGCCCCCGCCACGACGCTGCCTGCACCAGCTTTTTCTGCTTTACTCTTTCTCCTTCTTAGTCTCTTTGCTGTCCCCTTTTATCTCTTCAATCTTTAAATGTTGGAGGTGACTCAGAGCTGAGCCCTCTTTTCTTTTCAATCTACTCTCTCCTCCTGGGGGCAATTTCATCCAGACCAGTGGCTTTAAATTCTGTCTATACCCTTCATGACACCCAGTTTATATCTCTAAGTGAGATTTTTTTCCCCCCTGAAACTGGGGATCTCTATTACCAGCTTCCTACCTAGCCTCTTCACTTGGATGCCTAATAGTTGCCTGACATTTACCAAGTCCAAAGTAGGGCTCCTGGAATTTCCCTGCATACTTGTTGCTTCTAAAACTTCCTCATCGGGTCAATGTCTTCTTCTACCTTTTAGCTGCTCAGTCCAAGATCTTGGTGTCATGGTTGACTCATCTCTTTCTCTCCTCTCTCATATCTGGTCTATCCTGTCAACTCTTCAAGCTGTATCTGGAATCTGACCCCTCTTCTCCACCTTCACTGCCTCCACCTTGGTCCACACCGTCATCATCACTCACAGAGGCTGGATTACTAGAACAGCTTCCTAACCAGTTTCCTAACAGTCTCTGCCCTTGTCATTTAGCAGTCACAACGTGTAGCCCAAGTAACCTCATAGAAATCAGCTCCTTCCCCTCCTCTTCTCAGAATTCTTCATGGTTTCCATCTCAGAGTAAAAGATGGTATTCCTGACAGTTTATGATCAAACCCTGTCACCTCTAAAAAATAATTTTCTTCTACTTACCATTGTCCACTCTACTCTAGCCATACCAGATTTCTTGTTATCACTCTACTACCATAGACCTATTTTCACCTCAGGATATTTGTATTTCCTGTTTCTGCTGCTTGGAACGCTCTTCCCCCAGATATCTGCATGGTGAGCCCCTTCACTAACCTTAAGTTTTTATAGGAAAGTGGCCCCAGTGAGGTCTTCCCTGGCCTAGCTAACATTCTACTACCCCACATGATACTTCTTATTCCCTTTTCCTTATTTATGTTTTCATTTTTTTATTATTTTTGAGGATAAAAACTTCTTTTTCCCAAAGAATTCCAGGCTCCAGGACAGTGAAGAAATCAGGTCTCTGGTAACAAGATTTCCAAATGGAGGAGTCACCTGTGTGAACATGAGCATCTGCTTAATTATGCACTGAACAACCCTGTCGTGACTTCGGGGGTCTTGGCTTCTGTCTTTACATCTTCACAGGGCTGTCTGAGGAAAGAAGAGTGTGGCCCTAATGGGGACAAACCAGAACCAGTGGGAGGAAATATAGGAGGCCTAGAGGCTGACTTAGCATATGCAAGAACCTATATATTGACTCCCTTGATAGGAAGACCACACTTCTTCACAGCAAGTCAGTAGAGACTAGATGACCATCTGGCAGGAATTTTATATCACTGATTTGTGCCACTGACTGCTGAAGTCCCTTTTACCCTTGGAAGCTGAAGTGACACCAGCTAGCAGGGATGCCTGGGTTTATCTGAGAGGCAGGCTGGTCAATGGGGTCTTGGCTCAGGACTGCTGGGCTCACAGCATCCTTCCACTGGCTCAGCTGCTCTTTGTGTCATTGGCCTTGATACCTTTGATCTTCTAGGTGGACCTGTCCCTCCCGAAGAGCTGAGGAGTTCTTAGTATATAATTTTTATTTTTTATAAACATGTATTTTTATCCCCAGTGGTACAGGTCTGTGAATCACCAGGTTTACACACTTCACAGCACTCACACTTTGGTGTGTGAGTGCTGTGAAGTGTGTAAACCTGGTGATTCACAGACCTGTACCACTGAGGAGTTCTTAGAAGCTGTGTGCTCCTGCACATTTTACCAATTGGATCAGGCTCAGGATTTTAAACTGTGGGAATGGTGCCAAGAAGCAGTCAGAGACTGCTCTCATGGATTCCTAACTTTGGAGGGAGTGGCTGCTACCTGAATTTACCTTCCTGGACCAGTACGGCACTGGTCCAGGGCTTTGGTGGGCCTTAGGAGGCTGTGACAGTGGTCAGCATGTAGACCGTGAGTGCTTGGTGCCCCTGCCAGGAGACAGACAAGAGGGGACCAGCCTCAGTGGGCTCTGTTGTTTGGGGGTACTTTGTTCTCAGCTCTTAGGAACAAGCATGCAAGGGCTTGACCCTTTAACAGAGAGCAACCTCATAGAGTCCCCCAGATTCCTGAGCCTCCTCCTCATGATTTTTCCAGTCCTTCCATGGATTAATGTCACTGAAGATTGTCCTTGGCTCCAACAGCCTTGGCAGCAAACCTGGCTTCACCACACACATGTGCGCATGTGTGTGTAAACAGTAATTCAGTTGATAGGTATATTGTTTGTATATATGTAATATAATGTATATATGTATGTATAAAAATATTTTTGAGTTTTGATAACTTTATCAAAATTTACCTGTGGTAAACTCTGGCAAGGGCAGAGAAAGAACGAAGGACTTTACTCCAAAAGGGGTAATATATTCATTAAGGAAGTCAATATTCATTCAGCAGCTAATTAATTCAATTGTTCATGAACTTATTCATCAAACAAATATTTTTCAAGTGTTTGGAAGGTTCTAGATTGTATGTATTCTAGTCCTGATGGGTTCCTCTTTAACCATTCAACAGGAAAAAAAAAAAGAAGAAGAAGCGAAATAGAAGCCCCTAACTCATACTGCCTTCTTATTTTTCATGGTGAAGACTAGGTCCTCTCTATTATATCTGCTCTGTGGAACCGGAGAGTTGTTGGAGAGAAAAAGTCAGAATATCTATGAAGGACTATCTTTTTCTCATGCTATTTGGAAAGAACAAGACCTGGCTAAGAATTAACTCATTTCTCTGTATCAGGTCTTAGTGTTTCATTCATTATTTACTTATGCATATCCTAGTCCACAGTGATTTGAAACAACTTAAGGAAACACATAAAATACTATAATGATGTAGGATTAAAAGGCAAGAATAGCATAAGGAGACAGACTGAACAGAATGTCAAGATTAGAAAAAAATTAATAAGAAATTCAGGACCTTGGGGTGCCTTGGTGGCTCAGTGGGTTAAGCCTCTGCCTTCAGCTCAGGTCATGATCCCAGGGTCCTGGGATTGAGCCCTGCATCGGGCTCTCTGCTCCGCCGGGAGCCTGTTTCCCCTTCTCTTTCTGCCTGCCTCTCTTCCTACTTGTGATCTCTGTCAAATAAATATATAAAATCTTAAAAAAAAAAAAAGAAATTCAGGACCTTATAATGAACACAATTATTATAATTGAACAATATCTTTGGCAGTGAGTTGCCTAGTAGCCTAAGTGAAAAGATAACCCATTATAATTTCATATCTTTAGGAATTTAATGATATGTGAGGGAAGCTCATTGTAAATAAGTTTCCCACAAAGTAGTTCATCTTTTTTCCCCACTTGTGTATAGTATAATAATATAAATAAACAAATAAATATCGTGTATGTGTGTGTGTGTGTGTGTGTGTGTGTGTAACTTTTAGGGAGTCATTCTTGGCTACTGTATATATGAAAAATATGATCTGGAAATAAAATTTTAGCCATTATTTTTAACTAAAAACAAAAGCACAAGAAGAAGAGGATGAGAGATATAATGTGGGGTAATGGAATTTTAGGTAGGCCAGCAAAGGCCTCATTGAGGCCATTTTATTTTTTTTCTAATTTCTTTTTAGCTTAACAGTATTCATTGTTTTTGCACCACACCCAGTGCTCCATGTAATACCTGCCCTCTATAATACCCACCACCTGGCTCCCCCAACCTCCCCACTCCATCCCTTCAAGACCCTCAGGTTGTTTTTCAGAGTCCATAGTCTCTCATGGTTCATCTCCCCTTCCAATTTCCCTCAACTACCTTCTCCTCTCCATCTCCCCTTGTCCTCCATGTTATTTGTTACGCTCCACAAATAAGTGAAACCATATGATAATTGACTCTCTCCGCTTGACTGAGGCCACTTTTGAGTAAAAACCAAATGTTAGTGAAAGAGCTCACCATGTGGATGTCTGGGGCAGAGCATTCCAGGCAGCAGAAACTGAAAAAGCAAATGTTTTGAGGCAGAAGTATGTCTGTGATAGTGATGAAAAAACAAGGAGCTATTGTGGCTGGAGTAGAGAGAACAACACAGTAAGAAGATGATTTTTTAGAGGTAACAGATCATAAAATATCAAGGACACTTAAACTATTTGAATTAAACTATTTAACTATTTACCTTGAAGACACACAGTAATATTAGTTTTTGAATGATTTCAATAATGTATAAATATTTATGCAACACATTTTATTGGTTATTATTTGTAGTAGAGATAAACATTTTAGTAATCAAATATACGGTCTCTTATTATTTTATTTTATTAAGTCACATTTACACAGTTTTGATATTAGACAAAAATAATTTTATATAAACACAGGCAGTTGGGACTTTTCTCCTTTCTATAAACAATCTTCAATAGTTCAATACACCAAAGGGGGGGGGAGAACAAAAGACAGAAAAGAGAAAAAGATACAAGACAGAAAGTACTCATCAATAGTTTTTTTCCCCTTAAATTACTCTGTCACTATAACATACATTTTCCCCCCATGAGATGTTTTTTTCTTCAACAGCCTTAATTATTTTGATTTTTATCAGACATGATTTTTATTTTCTGTAGTCTTTATATGTGAGCCATGTCCAGATGGAGAATAGTATAGAATAGTCCCCCTCTATATTTTTTAAAATCAGCCTTTTGGGTAGAAAAAAATGTTTTAGAACGGTACTTTAAAATGACAATGTAAATAAGATGATAAGAAAGAGTTTGCTTTAGCACTATCACAGAAATTGTAGAAACTGAAAAACATTTCAGCTGTTAAGCTAGTTTTTAGAGCTACCTTCAGAACTGTATGTTCCTGCAACTTTGTCACTCTCAACAGCTACCATTTATTCTTTTTTTTGAACACGTATTTTCAAAATAAACAGAGCTCTGCTAGTAGTGCCAGCACTTAGTGAGAGAGGGGAGCGAAAGAAGAGAGAGGGGAGACTTTGTGTCAACTTTTGTTGACTATACCAATTCTTAGTCTGTGGCTAGATCTTTTGTCTGATAGTATCTATTATGGGTTGTGTTGTGTTCCTCTAAAACTTAAGTCAAGTCCTAACTCCTGGTACCTGTGAATGTGGTCTTATTTAGAAATAGGGACTTGGCAGGGATAATCGGGTAGGGAGGTGCAATGGTGTAAGTCCTGTTTGGAATCTGAAAGCCTGAGAACTGAAAGCGCCAAGGTCCCAGGGCAGTAGAAGATGGATGTCTCAGCCCATGCAGAAAGAAGGAGTTTGCCCTTCCTTCACCTTTTTCTATTCAAGACCTGAACCGATTGAATGATTCCCACCTCACTGGTGAGAGCAACTGTTGTTCAGTCTACTGACTTAAATTCTAATTTCTTCCAGAGACACTCTCATAGACATACCCAGAAGTAATGTTTTGCCAGCTATCTAGACACCTAGCCTGGTCAAGCTCATACACAGAAAATTAACTATCATATAAGACATGGGAGAAGGGAAGGATTTTATAATTTTATGATTAAATATCAGTCTTCTAGTGAGCCTGAGTTCCTGGCTATGACTTTATTAAGTGTTTCTCTGCCTTTTTACCACTTACCCCCTTTAGTATGATGGGTAGAGTAGAGGTGTCTGGGGTAGGAGGAATGACTTGCTCTAAGAAAGCAAATATATTTTTAAGTCAATACTTATTATTTGAATACATATGAAATTCATACTAAAAGTGAATACATTTCCTGATACATACTGAAATGTTTGAAGCTACTCATCTGTATCTGGAATCCATTTTGCAACCTTCTGTCTGTGGTTCTTAACAAAGAGCAGAAGGGAGAGGGGAAATCTTGACACTACTTGGGGTTTGTATTGGTGTTGATGCCTATCCTTGGTTGAGAACCTCAGATATAATAAAAAGATTGAGGGATTGATTTGTGTGGGTTTTAATATTGCCTTACCTTATATTTGAGGATAGGATATGTCAACTGATATGCCCCAAACTACATATTTAATCTGTGGTACAGCAAGACTCCAGTCCAGGGTTTTGAATTCCCACTAGAGTAACCAAGCATCCCAGTTTGCATGGGACTGAAGGTTCCCCAGGATGTGGGGCTTTCAGTGCTCCAACCTGAAGGCCCCAGGCAAACTGGAAGTGTTACTCACTGTCACAGAGAATTTAAAACCCAGAAAAAAAGAGAATATAAGATGAGGAGATTTTCCCCTTGACATTTACTATCTGTGTGCTGATTACTTAGAGGATGCTTATGTATGTAACGTGGCAGATTACAGGAAGATCAATTTGCTGGCAAACAGTTTATAAATTACTTCATTACTCATATCAGTGTTATCTGAGATTTCTATCTGTCTGACACAAGCAAACAATAAAACAGACTAAAGCTTCTCTTTTCATGGGAACTGTATAAGTGCTAAGTCTATCTGCCTGCTGGCAGCCTACGCTTGGGTGGGAGTTTGATGGCAGCACTCAGTAAATCTTTCTATGCTTTAGATGTTACCATCAGAATCAGGAGTGGGAGGAAACAGGATGGGGCTGGAGGGAAAGCATCTTGGCACAGCCAGACGTGGAAACATCTCATCCTGTCTCTATTTTCACCTCCACTGTTACTGGATTGCTCTTTCTTTAATGTAATCATGGACCATGGTCGCTGACTTATTCTAGCTCCAAATGACCCTGGAGCCATGTGCCTCAATTCTCATTAAAGCCTCAATCCCAGTGCTCTAGTTAGTTGTTATAATCATCTTGCTTCTTACTTCCCTCCAATCCAGGGCTGAGGCTCACTGTTTTTCTAGGTAGCTCTTTCTCCAAAACGACTGAAGTCTTGTCCCTGACCCTCATCAAATTGCTTAGTATCCTCTGCACAAAGACTAACCCTACCTATCACTTGTGAACAGCAGTTTAAAGACCAACATCTCCTAAGGCCCTGAAGGATAATGATAATTTGCCTGAAATCTGGCTGAAGGTGGGTCTATTGCTCAGGCACTATATCCGGCCTGCTGTAATTCCAGCATTTGTTTGAAACTCCCCTCTCACTTTCCTAGCCAGAAGGTTAGGCTCATGTTAGGCTAGACCTGAGAGGGTACTGGCCGGGTATGCTGTTGTGGGAAGCTGGAGCCCAGAAGCAGGAAGTGGCATCCTGGAAGTTGGCTGAAGGTCTGTAACTGGGGCATCAGTCCAAGGGGCTTAATGGAGAATCAGATCCAATGTAGGGAGGCCAAATGGGATTAGGGGGATCAGGAAAGTGGTAGAATTAGGATAGGAGACAGTGGAGGTGCTGTGGAGGATTGGTGAGCAGACACACATAGTAACTCTTATCCTGGGATGTCCCTGACTCTTGAGGCATATTGCATTTGAAGAGGATGTAATGAAATGACTACTGACTTGCCCTAATAGGCCGGTCAGTTGCCCTATCATGTACTTCCTGACAAGTAGTCTTGCTCTGAGGAAACAGCAAAGTCTCCCCAACAATCATAAGCCTATTTCAAATACTTTCTTTTCAACCAGTCAGTATTCTGGCTCCTGTCTCACCTTCATTGAGTTTGTTATTGGCCTTCATCTAGGTTGTTTTTGAATCCTTAAAGAATATCTGTTTAGATGAGTTTTTCCTCTAAAACTAGATCCTGTCTAATTATTTAATGATTGTGCAACTAACAGAGAAATATTCTGAGATGATAATTTCCATGTTAGGGAAAGAAAAATTGAGGCTGATTTAGACCAGACAAAGCAATATTTCAATTTTTTACTTTTTGATGTTGTAAATGACCATGGAAAATTTGCTTGAATATTTTCTATCATTGGAACAGGGGCTTCTAACTTGTTCAGGGGTAATGTAAGACCTCTGCCTCATGGCCATTGGGGTTTAGAGGATATTTGCTGATAGGAAAATTATTTTACTGAAATACCCTATCTTTAGCCACCCCTCTACTTAGCTGCAGTAGCACAGGACTTTGTCCTTAAGGTGAGTTCCAGTCTGGGGAGAAGGGTTTTCCCCAGTGAACAGCTGTTCTAGGGACCTCTAGCTCTGCCACTTTAGGGAAAATATTCAGCTTGCACATTCTTTGTTTTTTTGAAAAAATGCCTCCGGAAGTTTCTATTATACGAGAGGATTTGTCCTCTGGTAGAACACCATAGTTCATTGTTCAGAACTTTCTGGAAAATTCAAAAGCACAGCTTTTCAAGACTCTCTTTTCCAGAAAGCATTTTATCCAAATTAAAAATTAAATTCTGAGACACAGTTAATATGTGTTAGCCTTTGTAGGAGCAGCACAGATCTAAGACTTTTATGTGAAGAGACCTATAGGTCTTAACAATTGACATGTGGAATATGGCAAATATGATTGTGTGTGTTGAAATGCTTTTTATTTGGTGACTTAGGAGTGACAACCATACCTGGCCACTGCTGGAGAATGTTATGATGGCTTAGTACTTAGTACTTTGGCTCTTCTCTCATTTTTACTAATTTTTGTAAATAGGTAAGATAGTTACTAAGAAAAGAACATTTTGAAATAATTTAAATCTTTCATCTTTATATGTATTATGTCAAAACAAAGAGTTAATAGAATAGATCTAATCAGTGTGTTTAAAAGGAAAATGGCGCCACCTGCAAAGATTAGCAGACATTTGGATGCTGTTTAGTTTGTACCTGCATTGGTATAAGCACGTTACATGTACTTACTCATCTAATTTTTATAAATTAGGTACCTTTATTATTCCAATTTTTATAGATGAAGGAACTGAAGCTTGGAGAAGTTAAGCAAGGTCCAAGGTCATACACACAATGTTGGAGCTGAGACGTCAACGCAACAATCTTTCTCTAGGGCCTACTTAGACAGTGGTACGAGGCCCAAACTGTCATTTTATCATGATAGGCTCAGAACTTGATGCAGTTCCCTAGGTTACATGAACCAACAATAGGTTTTCTAAGCACATTCCAAGCTATTCTGTCAACCTTGGACATACTGTCCTTGATGGAATCCATACCAATCATTAAGCAAATGACATGACGAGGACTATATTTATTGAGTAGGTGTGCTTGGGGCTTTACTATCTCTAATTTTATTTGGTTCCAGCTGATTACTTGATCATATGGATGTGATTTTACTTACTATTTTTGCAATTATTTCCTCAATAACTCTGATTACCTCTTTTCTTTGTTAATCACCTTCTCTAATTTGGGTGATTTTATCAAAGTGCTGATAGTTGTAGCTCAAAGAACAGAATGCCCCACCTGCTCTTCTACATTATAACTCTCCCAACATGGAAAGTGTCCAAATACTCTCTTTTTTCTGTCAATTGTTTTGTCTCTTCTGTAGAGGCCCTGATGGTTATTCTTCACTGGCGGATACTCTCCACAACCTGAGCTGTATTTCCTAGCTTTCTCCTTCTAACTTTAAAATCTAATTCGTCCTTTTTGTCTGTCCTTTGTGTTGTTGCTCATCCCATGTCTTCCAGTCGCCTTCACATTTCCTCTGTGAGTCTTGTTCCCCATCTCTCGGCATCTCAAACTGTGACCTTGCTTCTCTGTGTATTATACCTAAGGATGACGCTTCACTTTTTCTTTTGTAGCAGTAATCCTTAACTTTCTTCATCCCATTCACTAAAAGAAGCTCATGAACATAAATGTTCCAAATGCTTTTCTGGACTTCTCCTTCTCTCCCATTTCTCAGAATATCCAGTCCATTATATTAGAGGCCCTAGCTAACTTTGTCTGTGTCAGACACATTGAGTCGTGATAGTCCTTACAACAGTTCTGTGAAATGAGTACTATTATCACTCTCAAGTTTGTTGGTGAGGAACTTGAAGAATAGATAGGCAACGTAACTTGCTCAAGACTATACTGATAATGAGTCGTAGAGCTAAGTTCTGAATATGGATAAGGTAATTTCAAAATCTGTGAGTTTTTTTTTTTAAGCCATATTTATTTATTTTTAGAGAGAGACAGTGGATATAAACAAGGGAGAGGCAGAGGGAGAGAAAGAGAATCTTGGGGAGACTCCCCAGTGATCCTGGAGCTGGACATGGGGCTTGATCTCACAACCCTGAGATCATGCCCTGAGCTGAAACAAAGAGTTGGATGATCAATGACTGAGCCACCCAGGTGCCTCTCAAAATCTGTTTTTAACCTGTAGAGATAGGTTGCAGTCCTACTTCCTTTCTAAAGGCAATGATCTGGCTACTTAGCCTCTGTCATCGCATTGCAATAAATATGGTCTCCTTATCACTTAATAAACAGACTGATCAGTATTGTCAAATATAGAATCTGCTCCTTCCAAAACAGGAGGAGAACTTCTCACACACTGAGTTTTCTATTGATGATGAGAGATACAATAACTTGTTCTTTATTTTGAAGGAGATCCTCTGGCATACCTCAGGTGCGTGGACCCCAAAGAATTTTATGGGTTTAACAGGCTCCCATATCCTTGTATGGTTTGTCCCCTTTCTCAGGTCGGAGGGGGAGGGGAGGCATGTTTCTTATTGAGGCTTGGAGAGTTGCTTGCTACTTTTTACTTATCAGGTCTGATTACACTGATGTCATCAATAGAGTGTATTAATGTGATGTGCTGCAGTGTTCAGAAGGTTCAAGTCCCTTCAGATTATATTGTGACAAGGGCAGCAGTAGAGTTAACATAGCCCTGCAGCAAGATTGCTAATGTTTAATTGTTCATATTACGTGAATGTAAAGCCCTTCTCATCTCCTTTCCTGATGGATGTTGAATAGAACATATTCACCAAATCAAAGCCACATATGATATACCTAGGGCCATATTAATATGCTCTAGTAAAGATATCAGGTCTGGAAGAGTAGCTGTAACTGGGGCTAATGCTGGTTAATTTGTGTTATTTTGTGTTACTCCACTGTCATCCATCAGGATCCATATGGTCTATGCACAGGCCATATGAATGAATTAAGTAGGGATAAAGAAATGGGGACCACCACTCTTACATCCTTCAAGTCTGGACTGTGGCAATAGTCCATTCTCCTTCACAAAAAGTCAGATGATTTTTTTTGATTTACTACCTCAACTGGAGTGGGTTCTGATGCCAAACACTTAAAGACTCTGTATTTTAATAGGAAGTTGCTTAAATCTTAAATTAAGATTTATAGATTGAGGAAGAGATGTTAAGATGATGAATAACCTTAACACACACACACACATACACAGACATACATATGTATAAAGGAGATATCCATAGAAGTTAGACAAATGGTGAAGATATGGTGAAGAGTCCGTGGGAAGACTCTGAGAAGCATCCAGAAGTTGCTGGAGGTACTTAAGGAAATAGAATACTACTAATGAGTATTACTAGAGTAAATTGATATTAATGAGCATTTACTGTGTACCAGGCACTTTATTTATATTTCTTCAATTAATTTTTTTGATAAGCCAATGGGTCAAGGGCCATATGGTTCCCATGTTACAACCAAGAACACTGAAGTTTGGAAAAGTGAAGTAACTTGTTTCAATTCTGGTCCCTAGCTGGTAAGTGGTGGAAATGGAATTCAAACCCTCTAGACTGGGGGCTGTAAGCCATGCCTCCTGCATGTCTGTTGGCAGGAACATATCCTGTTGGAGGCTGCAGTCTTTGATGACTAGAGTAGAAGTAAAAACTCTTCACCTGCGGAAGAGAGATGCAGAAATGACTCTGAATGTCTGAATGCTTCTGCCTGAACATTGTTAATGAAGGGAACATCATTAGGTGTTAAACTTGCTGAACATGATGGAAACCTAAGGGGAATTTGGTTACTAGAATACCTTCTCTTACAAATGGTTGTCAATGTAATTAGTGCTCTGTAGATTCTGTAGATCTGGTACAAAGAAATAGAAGAGTTTTATGAAGATGACCTCTTGAGAAGGTAGGGAAGGCTTATTAGCTTCTTTTGTCTGCCTTCGGATTTTATAATCCCTCTGCCTCCCCAAAACTATGCATTAACCATCTGCTAGCATTTTAACTTACTTCTTGCTCATTCAATGCTAACATCACATTCATTTGAAACGGGAATGGTTGGGGTGGTGTTTAAAGGCAAATTCACTGGTTAAAAGCAGTTTTCACATAACACAAGCTTAATCTATGTTAATGTTTTTCTTCTTTTTTAAAGTACTTTTTAGAAGGCTATATTAAATAATAATAATGAAAATTAAATACATTATCCCCAACCACCATAAAATAGATGGCTTAATATTTTACTTCCTTACAGTTTTTATTAATATGCATGCATCATTTTTACATAATTGTAATCAAAGCAGAGATATACTTTTGTTTTCTTTTTCCCCATTAATGTATGAGCGTTTTCCCATGTAGCTAGTTAGTGTTTTTAAATTAACATGTTAATGGATGTATATTACTGCATGGAGTTACTGTAGCGAAATGCATTTAACCATTTCTACACCATTGAACAGTTAGATTGTTTTTAACCTTTTTACTGTCATAATAAAGAGCAATAAGGTACATAATAAAGAGAAATGAGGGACACCGGGCTGGCTCTTGATCTTGGGGTCATGAATTTGAGCCTCATGCTGGGTGTAGAGCTTACTTAAAAAAACAAAGAGCAATAAGCAAATGGAATATGGGGTCTGGGTGATCTAATTTTGAATCCTGACTTTGCTGTATAGGAAGTATGGAGCCCTGGGCTCCATTCACCCTGGTCTGGGTGAATACTCCTCGTACTCAGTAATATGCTGTACTCAGAAATATCTGTTGTTAGAAACTATGCTTGGTTCTGGGCACACAGAGGAAATCGAGAAAGATGTGGTCCCTTCCCTACACAGCTATGTAGCTAATAGGTCAGTAAAGTGTAAACAGTCATATGACTGTTGTGAGGAGTAAAAGAAAAAACAACTGTTAAGTACTTAGCACAGTGCCTGGCATATTCTATGTGTCTAATATTACTCTTATTACAATTGGTTTTATTATTGCTTGAGTGATGTTATTACTATTTTTGTTATTGTTATTTAAGCATATATCTTTCTTCATAGCTACTGGTTTTTAAAGATCATTCACTTACCGATTGCTTTTATTGAGTATAATTTAACATTTCTTGAAGCTGGTCTTAAGGTGATATTAGTTTATAAGTTAAGCATGGTATGTTAATTAATTATTAATTAATTAATTTTTACAGATTTATTTATTTGAGAGAGAGTGAAAAAGCATGAGCAGTGGGAGGGCAGAGGGAGAGGGAGAAGCAGGCTCCCCACTGAGCAGGGAGCCTGATGCAGGGCTCCATCCCAGGACCCAGAGATCATGATCTGAACCTAAAGTAGATGCTTAACCAACTGAGTCACCAAAGAGCCCTAGTGTGGTATTTTTAAATGACACCTGAAGAGAAGACCAATGTTTTCTTTAGTTGAGCACCTCTCCCTATTTCAAACTTTGTGCCAGGGCTAGGAGAGGGAGCAGTGGGGCCTAACATCTGTCCTCAGGGAGCCACAGGCTGGTTTTTCTTTAAGAAAACAATGGGATGATGATGTTCTATATTGTTGTTTGTGTGTGTGTGTGTGTGTGTGTGCGTGTGTACACACATATATATAAACTACATGGTTAATTTTCAATATTCATATTCAAAGAATATGACTTTGTGCAGGAAAAATCCTAAAATCTACATACTAGTATACCACCTTTGTAATAAAAGATATATTCATTTTCTCAAGTTTATTTAAGTCTGCATGACTGATTTATTATCATCTTAATGATGATGGCTCCATTGGATCCATCAGCATAATTAAAACTTTGGTTTTAACTCCTAAATTATGAGTCATTGTTGCCACTATTTAAAGCCCACAAAGAATGCAACCTATTAATGTGGCCAAGTTCACATTGATTAGAAAAGTTTTGCTACAATATAAATTTTATTCATCAGCTTTGCCTGAGTTTCCTTACGTGAGACCTTGTACAAGAAATTCATGATGAAGATTTTGTAGAATCCATTTTTCTTATGGATTCATTAACTTTAATAAATTAAACCTGAACATTGATATCTCTATAGTTAGCAGAGACGCCTAACCATAAACTCTAGACCTCAGGGGAAAGGTTTCAAGTAGAGCCTGATCCACAGTGCCCCTCAGGGGACAGCATTTCTCTTTTACCCCTCAGCCACAATGGTTTGGCACACATTTAAAGTATTACAATTTGCTAAGTTTTGATTTATGTCTACACCCATGAACCTCTGATGATAGTCAACCCAATGAACATTTCCATCACTCTCAAACGGTTCCTTATACCCTTTTGTAATCCTTCTCCACCCTTTGCATCCCTACCTACCCTGAACTTCAGGTACCCCGTGATCTCTTTGTTGCTACAGATTAGTTTTCTGTTTCTAGAATTTTCTAAAAATTGAATCATACAGTATGTATTCTTCTTTGCCTGACACTGCAAAGCTATTTTGAGTTGCATCCAGTTTGTGGATGTATCAATAGTGTGTTCTTTTGATTGCTGAATGTGAGCCCGTTGTGTGGATAAACTAAAATTTGTGCATCCATGTACCTGTTCATGAACATTTGAGTTGTTTCTAAGTTTGGTTAGTGTACATAAAGTCATGGAAAAGACTGTGTGATTTTATTTTTCGTGGGCAAATACCCAGGATAGGAATGGCTGGGTCACGTGGTAGGAATAGCTAATTCTTTTCATGGCCTGCCAAACTGTTTTCTAGAGCGGTTGCATCCTGTTGCATTCCTACCGGCAGTGTGGAAGTGTTCCAGCCGCCCTACATCCTTACCAACACTGGGTACGGTTAATCTTTTCAATTTCAGCCATTCTAGAGATTATACTGGAAAAGCCAGCAAACTGTGGCTCACAGGCCAAATCTGGCCCACCACCTGTTTTTGCAAACAAAGCTTCATTGGAACATGGTGGTACCCATTCGCTTCTTTTCTGTGGCTCTTTTTGCTTTACCGCGGCAGAGTTGAGTAGCTTATAAAGCTACGTAAAGGGAGCTTATAAAGCCTAAACTATTTATGATCTGGTCTTTATACAAAAAAATTTGCTGACCCCTGGTGGAGTGGTTTCTCCTCCAGGCTTTACTTTGCATTTTCCTAACGATTAATGAGACTTAAATAGCACACATAGGTATTTAAGCTGCGGGCTTTTGTACTGAACACCAGGTGGCAGAGTTACACTTTTCCGTTACTGCTTTTCTAATTCCAACTGGAAAGAATCATCAAGATCATGCATCCAGCTACTTTTCTGAAACTTGACTCACCTTTTTGTCCCCCGTGTTCTTCACTATGTCGTGTTTAATTGTTAGTCATGTGTCATCTAATTTTTCTACAAGCCTGACTACTTAATTTCTTTTATTCTAATTTTCTGCATAGTTGTAAACATCTTGTTCCTGAAGTAGCATTGATTTCCCAAAAATGCCCCAAAGTTTTTGTTGGTCCTTAGACCAGGGTTGGCTAAAAAGTGGCATTTCTGTCCTTTACCCAGTATAGACTACATGCGTACTCACTCTGGCATATCTTCTATTATTTGTTATGTTACGTTATTTGTCTCTGAAGTATTTTATATATGTAAATATACATGTACATACACAAATACATTTTACACTCAGATGCATGTAAATATGAAACTATGCCTTTTAGCATCTTTTTAAAATTAAATTGAAAAATCTTTTTTCAATTGTTAAAACATTGAAAGAGTGTAATGAACTTGTTTCCCAGCTTTCATTTTGGTCCTGTATAGTCGATTCTCAACCTTGCATTCAGGATGGTCTTTGAAGATAAGTCACTTATGTAACTAATTCCTCTTTTCAAAATCTGTGATGTTTTTCTCTCTTATGTAAACACGAAGTCCTTTCTCTGATCTTGCTGTGTGCTTTCTCCTCTTGAACTCCCCTCCTCCCACTCTTTCCTTTGCCACCCTAGCCTCCTGACTAGCCCAAGGACATACCCAGTCCATACCCAGGGCTTACGATTGTTTTCTTGACCTGGAAAACACTCCCCTATTTGCTCCTTCATTTCCTTCAGGTGTCTGCTCAAACTATATTTTATCAGAATCTCTCCGTGACTACCCTATACAAAATGGTCCTTTCGATACCTCTACCCTCATTCTGTTTTCATTTTCTTCACACACTTTTCATCCTTGGTATATTGTATATTTATTTATTTTCTTCTTACCTCTTTCCTTTCATGAGGCAGTGAGCTCCTTGAGACCTCAGATTTTGCCCATTTTCTCCCCAACTGAATTTCTACTACTTGCAACAATCTTTGTATCTGACATATAAAAAATGCTTTACAAATACTTATTGAAAATACTGATTGAATGAATACTACAAGCTGCTTTTTCACTTGAGATTATATTTTTGAGATTTACTCATGTTTTTTGTGTTGATTCATTTTTTTCCACTGCCGTGTAGTAGTATCTTGGATGGCTATATCTCAATTTATCCTTCTTGTTTGGTAGATATTTAGGTTTCTTTCAGTTTTTCACTGATGGAATCCATGCTGAAATATATACTCTTAATTTTTTCTCCTTGAGCACATGCACTGGTTTCTCCGAGGTGTATTACTGAGTGGATTTGCTGAATTATAGGGTAAGTTTAAATTCAATTTAAACAGGTACCATCAAATTTCTCCCCAAAGTGCTTGGCTAATTTATTCTCCCACTAGTGGTCAGTACATGATTAATGTGAGTTATTTGTCATTTTCTGAGCATTAGTATCGCTGGCTCTTTTGTGTGTTTTCTAACAGGATTCTAATACACAAACTTGGGTTGAATGTTTTCTGTAATTTTTTTCCTTTGTTGTGATCTTTCTTTCTTCCATTTATTGTACTCTAGTGAATAGATTTGACCTATAGAAAGGATATGTGTAAAAAGGATATGTAAATAATAGTGCTATCCCTGCTGGAAAAAACAAACAATCAAACCCAAAGTGATTATGCTGTGTTTGGGGGGGATACAGTATGGTCCATCTACTGGGCACTGTGGTAAGTTCTTTTATACATCATCTTATTTTATTCTTGCAATGGCCCTTCCGGTTAGGTATCTCTAGATAGTACTTGGACCCTAACACTTCGTGCCTACTGTCATACAGCTAAAAATTTATTATTTCATAGTAATATAAGGGAGCATGATATGAAACATAAATGTAATTTTGTGTGGGAATTGAAAAACTTTTTTTTCTTCATGTCTCCTTTACTGAAAAAGGAATTATTCCAGACTGACTGTTGAATGAGTAAGTCTAAGTTCTCCTTGCAAGGACCCTCATTTTTTCTTGATTTGCATATGGCTCTTCAGAAAGGCTGGGGGGTCAGACAGAAGTTTGCATTGACATCTCTCAGCAGTCCCTGTAGACTCTGCATTGCTGCAGAATGCGATGTTGTTGCTCAGCTGACCAGATGGGTTGATTGAAGAGAGAATGGGTAAGAGGCAGCTATCATACTCTATGACACTTTTAGGACAGGGAATGAGTTTTGAAACCAGGAAATGATGGCATCCCTCTTTCAATGATCTTGAGAGTCATTTGTGAAGGAATTATCCACTGGAACCCATGAGAGCTCTATAAAACTCTGATCAGAGTACATGGCAGTCTTAATAGAAGGTCTCTGGTTTAGAAAATACTATTGTCTAAAATGAGAAACTCAGAATCCCTTCTAAAATCTTCCACCTGCCAAATACACATCAATCTTTTGAGACTTACACTTGGTGAAGTAAAAATCCAGGCTATTACTGCTCTCCCAACACAACACGAGAAAGCCTTCCTTGATATCTTGATGTTTAGGCTTATGTAAGAATGTTTATAGAAGATCTAACCATGCTTCCTTTTTTAAACTTATTAAAGCAATGAAAAAAAATAGATTTTCTCATATTTTTTTTCGTTGATGCTTCCAGAGGTGTTCCTAAGGGATCTTCAACCTGAAATACAGTAAAGTTGGAAATTAGTGTTGTGATCAAGTTGGTATGCCACATCTCATTATTCAATTTACAGCAGATATCTTGGCCTTTGAGTTTTTTCCTACTTTAAGGACCAAAGGATTTTCTTTCATAAGTAATATCCTTACTCAACCAATAAGATGGAATTTTATTACGATTGTTAGATAACTCACTTGACAAAGAGGGTCAATGACAGTTAAATGGCACCAACAGCTCATCGAAAACAGTGATTTCATCCCACTCACCATACTTGTTCCCACTGTCTAGGAGAGGGCTTGATGTATAATAGGAGTTCAGAGATTAGTTACTGAGTCAATATTATAAATTCATATAGGTCTCTATATCATATTTTCCTCTTCTCTCCATAAAATCATGCTATATCCCTTTTTTTAAACTGGGAACATTTCCTTTACAGGTGCATAAATTTTTTAATGCTTAAAAAAAAGAAAGATATCTTTTTTTTGAGAGAGAGCCTGTGCACATGTGTGTGCAAGTGGGGATAGGGAGGGACACAGGGAGAAGGAGAGAGAGAATCTTAAGCAGGCTCCACACCCAGTGTGGAGCCTAATGTGGTGCTCAGTGTGGGGCTCAGTCTCATGACCCTGAGATTAGGACCTGAGCTGAAATCAGGAGTTGGATGCTTAACCAGCTAAGCCACCCAGGTGCCTCCAAAATAGAAAGATCTTGATTGATTTTTTGAGATGGAAATATGTAACAAGGTCATTTGAACTTCTCTTGTGAACAATGATTTCATTTTTGCATGTGGTAGAAGTGATGTGTTTCCTCTTCTTCTGTTATTAAAAAAACTGACAAGCAAAAATGATCACCCAAGTTTTTTTTTTTTTTTCCCCAAGTTTCTTTTTGAGTATTCACTGACCAAACTGGAAACATCCACAAAGGAACGCTTCAGGGTAAAATGTTACTGATGGTTGGCATTTCTAGAATTACCATGAGATAAAGACTGCAATGGAATTCTAAACATAAAGGACAATAAATTTCATTTGCTCTGTTCTTTCTTTTTTTTTTTTTTTAACAAGCATTGAACTAGATAACATTTCCCTTGAGGTTTTGTTGTTGTTGTTGTTCTTGCTGTTGTTGTTGTTGTTTCCCCCTTCTCCAAGCTTTAAAGAGATGACAGAAACAGTAAAGCCTATCATTTGGTCATCCTCATGTATTCAGCACTTTCATATATGCTAAATATTACTGTAGATGCCAAGAAGAGCATCTGCATTTGAAAATTACCAACATCTCTAAGATTGCAGAGCATTAAAGTGCAGTTTCCACTCAACATCGTTTTTCAAGCATATGCCTCATAACAAAAATTCTCAGAATATTAGTGTTTATGGGGAGCTTCTGAAATATACTGAAATAAAACCAATTGAATTATATATTTACATGTGGATTTCTATGTTTTGAGATTCTATAATATGAATCTATAAATTAAATTCTTGTTCAAAATAGTCCCTCTAGCATGTATAAGAACAATATTTCAAGCTGCTTCTCTTTCCTTAGCAAAGCGTTGGTGGTATAGTGGTGAGCATAGCTGTCTCCTTCCCTTTCCTCAGCAAAAATTTCCATGTCAATTACAAAAGACTCATAGTTCCATCAAGTTCCTTTACATTCTTGTATATTTTGAAAGGATGGTATAAGCATCTATATGTGTGAGATAATAACAGGATGATTTTCCTCTTTAATCTGTTTTTTTTTTTTTCCCCCAGAATGCTAAGTGTTGAAAACTGAAAAGGAAAATGCTTCTTATAGAAATGTCCTTCTTTTGGAAGAGAGAGGATTTAAAAGAGAATAAAAAATTTTAAGCTTGATAACTTCATGCATTAGTCATTGGCTACTTTCAGTAAATAAATTATAGGAACAATATGAGGAAATATATGAAATGTTTTTGTGGGAATTGATCTTGGACCTATAATAGGAAATGCCCAAAAAACATTTCTGAAATGAGTCTTCAAGTAGAGCCTACAGACCATCTTTTATTCTGTGATGTTTAACTCACTTTAGATTCTACTGTTCAGGCCAAAAAACAAATAAAACAAAACAAAACAACAAAATAAACCCCAAACAAGCAAGCAAACAAACAAACCCTCATTTAAAGATTCACAAAGTCTTGGTAGAACATGGCTGTAACTTTGTTCCATTTGACTCTGAGCCAAAGACAATTCTTCACTTTCTGGTCCAACTGTGTTTGTTGTTAATTAACAAGGAGGTAGAGTACATAAAATATTCTTTAGTGTAAAATATTTGGCGATTTCAGACACAATAAAAATGGGTATTTCAGGGGTACCTGGGTAGCTCAGTGGGTTAAGCCTCTGCTTTCGGCTCAGGTCATGATCTCAGGGTCCTGGGATTGAGTCCCGCATCGGGTTCTCTGCTCAGCAAGGAGCCTGCTTCCTCCTCTCTCTCTCTGCCTGCCTCTCTGCCTGCTTGTGATTTCTCTCTGTTAAATAAATAAATAAAATCTTAAAAAAAAAGGGTATCTCATTAAGTCAAATAAGATCTCTTTCTTTTCAAATTGATGAAAGCAAATATCTATTTTTATTTGTTTTAAAAAATTTTAAAAAATTTGTCATCCTACCATGTCTTTCCTCTTCTGGAAAAATCATTTCTATTTTTCTTTGAGATTCTTACCATGTGAATCTGGTGAGCCTGTTGCTGGCCCTATTGTGTTATACCAGTCACATGGTGACTGCAGACTACGACACCTATCTCTTTCCAATAGTCATTGGTTCAAAGTGGTAGGCAAGTGATTGGTTGGGTCACACCCAGTCCTTCTCTGGAACAGTTCTAAAGCAGGACAAAAGAGCTTGCATTTTGCTCTGCTTGTAGAAAAGTCCCCATCACCACCTCTTTATTGTACACCCACCAAACAGAAAGGAGGAGAAGAAAAACATAGAGATGTGTTGAGACTAGAGTTGGAGGAGGCACTGATAACATTACTTGTGTTCAGGAAACCAGATGTTCCTAAAGTCAGCACCTATTTTATACTATGCAAGTCAAAAACTCCCCTTTTTAAATGTAATCTTATTTTGGATGATTTCCTACACTTGCCCTGGAAAGAGTCCTAACAAAGGCTTTCATCATGTAGCAAAGATCTTTTAGTGTCCACTCCACTATAACTTTCAGTGGAGTTAAATAATTGTGTATCTACTACAAGAAGGCATATAGTTACACATCACATAATTTGTGGTTTAGTTTGCTATCTTGAAATAAGGTGGTTCTGTTCATAAACATTTCAGGTGGGCATATCTTCTGTTACTGTTGAGCAAGATCTCAGAAGCAAGGTCTCAGAACCAGTAGTCATGCCTCTCCTAATTGTCAGCCAGGTATGCCCTTACGGAGTAATAAAAGGTCAATTATTAAACTTACTATGAGTTTAACAGTATCCTATTACAACCAAATTCTGACAGGAAAGAACATTAATTGTAACTTGGGGACTGATTCCAGGTTGAATATAAGATGAGAGTTACTGGACCCTATAGTAATATGGAACTAAAAGGTCACTCTCAGCAAAGTCTGGATAACTTCAGTTTCAAGGACTATGCTTCTGACATTTTTGACTGCCCTGCTTTTTCTCTTCCCTTGAGTCCCTGTCCCACTGCCACCTAGACTTGTGTTCAAGTCCCTGGGTGTTTCTTGGCTCCTGATGACCTGCTTTGGAGACCCTAGGCCTATGTGCAACTATGCTGCCTGCAATCTCCATTCAAGACACACTAGCAACAAAAGCAATTCCTACATCAGTGTAAAAAAAATAAGTTTAGACTTCCTTTTGTGAAAAACTAGAGTAGCAGTGAAGAACATAGGGTTTGGATTTAAACAGACCCACGTTAAAACTCTATGTCTGTCACTCACTAGTGCTGAGATGAGCATCTTTAAAATAGGGGCAATAATAGCAATCTTGTAGAAGTGTCATTAAAGTAAAATAAAATACTGCATTTGAAATGTCCAATATTGTTCTCATAGATTATCAATAAACTACATCATCTATATTTTTATAACACAGTAGGTCCCAAAGGACCCCTTGCCTGAGGGCTTGTTTCCCAACCAAAAGAAATGTCCCTGCAATTTCTTCTTCTAAGTCCAAGGTTCTGGGACTTTTCCTTATGTTGCTGATGTCCCTTTATCATCAGGGGCCTTCAACACATTCATGTCTTTAACCATAGTCAGAAGTCAAAGATTCTGTTATCCATTGAGGAAAGCTGGGCTTAGTACCTATAGCTTGCAATGTACAATATGAAATACTGGGCTTGACTAGTTCCTGGACCATCTTCCTTCTCCTGGATGCAGAGTTCCCATTAGCTGCTCTGATCTGGCCTATCCTCTCCCCACATAGAAGATGCAATTCGGCAGAGTAACGATTGCTGGGAAAACTCACCTGAATCATCCTCAGGAAGCCAGAATTATTGTAAAGGGGAAGAATAATGTATATTAAACTATGGAGATTTGGATTCTGGTTTTGCCTTTTTTTTTTTTTTTCTGTGTGACCCCAGACATACTACTTACTCTCAGTGCACGTTTTCTTCATTGTAAGGAGGGAAAATAATGATGTTTGTGAAGATGACATGAATTAGAAAGTATGAAGCACTTGGCACCTAGTGTTCACTCAATGAATAGTAACTGCTGTGATTTTGCTGAGGCCAGCATGACTGTTATGATTCCTTTAGAAGACCTTGCTTTCCACTTTCATTTCTTGTTTCCGGTAAGTTTTGAAACCATTAGGAAGTACACTACTAGCCTTCAGAGGTAATGAGCCACTGGAAAGGTTCTTGGGATGTCCAAGCAGGTTAATATTATGTAGTATTTCACTTGGGGCAATTACATTGGAGGGAGATTTTCTCATTTCAGGGCTCAAGGGCAATGTGTTCTCAAGTTTAATGAACAAAGTTTTCAAAACTGCTCTTGTGAACTGCTGGAAATCTGTGGTTTAACTCCACAAGTGAGAATAGCCATCGTTAAATGAAGTGGCTATGAAGGTATTTCAGGGTATACTTTGGTGCAATTTTTGTGATTTTGTTAAATAATCATCCAGAAGTATTTAATTTAGCTTAATCATTACCACCAAATCTGACAACTTTTTGTTAGTTTGTTCGAAAGCAGCAGAGTTTGCTTTCTGGAGATGTTTCGACTTATAACAATGCCCCATTGCCAGAACCTGGTGGGCCTGAAATAGTTTATTTGGGGGATGGAATCCGTTTAAAGGTGGAAGAAAGCAGAACACGGTGTAACTCCATTTTTAGGTATTTCCAGTAAGCAAATTTTTTTTTTTTTTTTTTTTTTTAGATTGTATTTATTTGACAGACAGAGATGACAAGTAGGCAGAGAGGCAGGCAGCGGGTGGGGGGGGGGAGCTGGAGCGCAGGTTCCCCGCTGAACAGAGAGCCCGATGCGGGGCTCGATCCCAGGACCCTGGGATCATGACCTGAGCGGAAGGCAGAGGCTTTAACCCACTGAGCCAACCAGGTGCCCCTCAGTAAGCAAATCTTAGCAGACACTGTTTTCAAAATGGCTGCTCTGGGTTTAACTAGTTTGACACCAACCATTCTTCTGGAGGACCTTGCTGAGAGACTCTTATTTTATATTAAAGCAGAAAGATCCAACAGAGGCCTAGGCCGCCACTGTCCCGCCCTGGGGCCAAGACGTAGGTCATGGTAAGTTTTGTCCCACTCCAGCTATGTCAAAGTTCAGAATGTATGTGCAGATTAAAAACTAGAGATAAATTTAAATATTTATTGGATAAAATTTTGAAGTTTGAACATAAAATAAAATTTTGAACATAAAATTTTGAAGTTTGAACATAAAATAAAATTTTGAACATAAAATTCCCTTTATGTTCTAAATATTTTATAATGATGACAGTAAAGTATGCAAACATGTAAACCACAGGGCAGCTATTCAATCTTGAATATCTTCTTTTTCCCCCTTATCACCTCTTGCTATCATTTACCATTTATCTTACCGGAGGAACATTCATAGCAATAGCCTGGACCTTAACAGATGATAACTAATACACAACAGAAAAACAACTTTGCATCTCAGTTCAGTAGGGATTTCTTTCCTCAAAAAGGTGGTGATTGTGCCTAAATCATCTCAAAACATCAGAGTAGTTTGGCCAATGTGCTCAAATATACTTAAGAAAAAAAAATGAAGATACAGAAAGAAAAAAATAAAAAGTATTTAAGCTTTTATATTTATTGACTATCAATACTAAGAAAGTAGATGCCTCATTATTTTCCCATCTGGAGTAGACATAACAATGCTTTGTCTCCCCAAATTTTTATTAAATACCATTAAACATGTTTATACTAGAATTAAACAAAGAAGGAGATTCATACCTCTTTTTCAAGAAGTCATCTCCTTTTCCATTAAGCACAAAATTATGCACTGTTTCCTCTTATTATCCTGTGTTAGTGTCGACGATCAAGTGACCCATGAATTAATTTGGACCTATGTTTAGGATGAGACTACCTTAATGTAACTCTGATTGTGCTGTCTGAGAAAAAAAAAAAATATATATATATATATTTATATTCAATCATTGTCAAACCAGGGCAGGGGGAATCTAAAAAAAGGAAAACCCAACCACGTTAAAGTTTTAAGAGAAACTGAAGGCTGCTTACTTTTATTTGTTTATTTATTTATTTACTTACTTTTTACCTCTTCTATCTGGGAATATATCGTAATAGCGACAATTCTGTTCTGTTTCTGTGCACTTAAGCCTAAAACTCACATACTGTCTCCATATTACTAAAAGCTTTTGGTCTGATTCATGAATGTCACAATGCAGAAAGATGGATGCATTTTTCCTGACTCTCATGTACCATTTGACAACCTCCCACTCAGAGAGAACTGGCAGACTGGCTGGGTAGTTATTGTGTTCTGCAAAGAGAATTATTACAAGGAAATATTCATTCAACAGGAAGGGAAAAATGAATCTCACAGATTTCAGCACAATATGAATTGATTTATTTCAGACAGTGAAAATCTCCATGTTAAGGTTATGTAATGAAGATCCTTCTCATTTAAATGCTTTTAAATTTTTTTAAAGAAGTGAATTTTCTTTCATTAAGAAAATTAGAATACTCTCACCACTCTCATTCCTGTATATATAGAACTATTACTTAAATTACGATAATTACGCTTAAGTAATGGCAGCTCTGATTTATCCCCATATGGTGCCCCACTCCTACTTCCATTTCCACTCACATATTCACTTGGTAAATTGCTTTTTCAGGTACTCTAATGTGAAGCAATTGCATTGAAGGTCACAATTAACAGCTTCCCTGTATCTGTGGCCATTGCGGTATGACCTTGCAGATTCTTCCACCAAGAGGTAAATCTATTCCCTCACTCCTTGAGTCTGGTCTAACATTGTGATTTGCTTTAGCCAATAGAACATGGCACAGATGACACTGTGCCACTTCTGTGCTGGGGCTTCAGGAGATCATGCATGCTTCTGCTTTTTCTCTTGAAACCATACCACTGGGTCACTGCTGTGTGAACAACATGGATCACATTGGGGGTTAGGGCTTAATAAATGAATTTTGTTGGGGGAGTCACAATTCAGGCTATAGCAGTATCTATGGGGGTCATATAGTTCAGCCTTTCAGTAGGATATGCCTACATCTAGATTTTCCTAACAAAGGAGATAAAAAAAGAACCTATTTAAAATACTCCTGGTGGGGTCCCTGGGTGGCTCAGTCAGTTAAGCGGCTGCCTTCCGCTCAGGTCATGAGACCAGGGTCCCGGGATCAAGTCCTGCATTGGGCTCTCCGCTCAGCGGGGAACCTGCTTCTCCCTCTCCCTCTGCCTGCCACTCTGCCAACTTGTGTTTCCTACCTCTCTCTCTATCAAATAAATAAATAAAATCTTTAAAAATAAAAGAAAATATTCCTGGAATTGATGATTCAGCAATCATTGTGTTAATAATCTGTCAGTAGGTTCTTGCTTATGTCTACTTACAAATTTTCAATTTGTTTAAGTTAAACTCTTTCAATTCGGTTCAACACTTAAACTCTCTTCTGTAGTTAGAAGAAGGAATGATTGGTGTAGTATCAAAATTTCATTTCTTGACTGTGGAATAGTCCTATCATCACTTCTTCTCCTCACTGTGTTTGTAGATATTCAACTTTATGATTTTCAGGACTAGAGCTAAAACCAGCAATACCAACTAGGATCTCTGAAAGTTGTTTCATCTAGGACATATTTGAAATTTTCTTAAATTGGATAACTGGTTACCTAAAGCATGCTGCTTCCATGGAACCCACAAGATAAAACTCAGAAATACGTAAACTTCTTCCATCACCGGAGGACAATCCACATACAAAGAATTTCTTTTAAGACAAGAACCAAAAGTGTATTAATTTTAGTTGATATAACTGATGTTTACTTTAATATAGGACCTGGTCTGTCTTAGTTATCTTTTATATGGATTTAGTCACTTTCTTAAGAGTATTGTGTACTGATCTCTGCCAGTTTTCTTTTATGACATTCTTGAATTAATTTCATTGTTTCACCTATCTCTGAATTAACAATGAGTGAGATCCTACAACATGTTAAGTATCATTCTAAGTTTTGGGGTTACAATAGTAACCAAATGAGACAGAATTCTAGGAATCTTACTGTCTAGTGGGAGATGGCAATACAAAAACGAATATAAAATACACTGTCTAGTAATACTTTGTGTTATAAAGAAAAATCAAGATAAGTAGGTAGTGGAGGGAAACTATTTGAATAGAAGGGCCACTTAGATGGTTAGTATATCTGCAGATACATGATTTGAGCAGAGATCTAACTGAAGTAACAGAACAGGTTATACAATTATCTGGTAGGAGAAAGTTACAGGCAGAAGAAATAGCAAATGTCAAGACCTGAAATAGTAACAACTTTGAAAACTTTCAGCTCAAGTAATATTTCCTCTCCTTTAATTGTTTTCTTAAAAATGGTTAGTTAGTTAGTTTGGTTTTTATTTGTTCAGTTTTTTTTTTTTTTTCTTTCTGGAAATGAGGTTACAGAACATAGCAAGAGAAAGCCTTATATAAAGATAAAGAGGTTGAAGAGAATTCTCCATGGAGATTTCTAAGATTAGGTTGCTTAAATATTTGAGAGAATTTGTCTGGCTTTGCCAGGCCTATCACATTGTCCCAGAGCTCATACAAGGTTGGAATTTGTAGGCCCAGTGGTTACTGTCTGCCTCTCTGCCTATTGTTAATTCATTAAGCGAATTTACAGGTACCCAAGATATTTCAGGCACTGTGTTAGGTGCAGAGGATACTAACAGACAAGTAAATTGTGGTTCCTTACATCAGAAAGTTATTTATTCCTCCTTGAGATCAGCTGTCATAGTGGTAAAGACAGGGTTCTGGAGTCAGGGTTTATATTCTGGGTCTGCCATTTACTAAATGCAGATGGTGCACAATTTATGCTTATTTATACTTTAAATTTCCAGTTTGCAAAATGAGGATTCATTCATTCCACAAATACTTACTGGGACATTTCTAGGCAATAGGTGCTTTGGGATAGGATAGTCAGAAAAACAAAAATAAAATAATATTTAGTTGATGGGAATGTTTTAAGAATTATGTAAGATCATATGTACCCTGTCTTAGCACAGTAACTACTAAATAAATGCTAGCTATAGATTTCTTATGTTGTAAAACTCGTGCTTGGTAAAATAAAGCCCTAAATGAAGGTAGTTGAATTGAACTGAGTTATTTTATGGGGAAGCAACCTGTGTTACACTCTGAAAATACAAAGGAGGTTGTTAAAAGTAATGGCTAGTAACAAACTAGGTTATGGAAGAGAAATGAAAATGTCTCGTGTCTGGGGTCTGTTCCTCAACTTTGGGGTTGACATTGAGCAGCATTCAAGCCATTCCCCATTCTTCTTCCCATCTGTGGCAGAGATGCAAGTTGCCTTCCCAGTACCCAGCCTCCTGCTTTTCTTATTTCTGCTCCCAGTTTTGTTTTGGTTACCATGCTTCATCTGAACAAAAGTACTACACTTCCCAGCATTCCTGGCAGCCAGGGATGGGTGCTCATGTCATTCACACTGTCACTGTTTCAGTAGCACTAGGTGTTGTTTAAGTGTGGAATCGTGGCTTTCTCACACCTGGGCATTTACCATTTTCCAGAAGTTTTGTTTATCAAACCAGAAAATAATTTGCATAAATGAGTAGAAGGGTTTTCATCTTCACTAGTTAAAAAAGAAACAATCGAAATGCATTCCTTTTTTACTCATATCTTTATTTTAGTTATTTTTTTAAATGGATCTTTTTATTTATAGCCACATGAAAAAATTCTTTTGTTTGATTTTCTTCAAAGGTTCCCTCTTCCCATCGCTTGTCCTTTCTTTCATTCCCAAAATGTAACTTGAAAAATGCATTAGGGCAAAATCTATTTTTACCTACATTTGGTTGGAGATCAAATGCTGAGGGCAAAACCTAGCTATCAGTTGCACAGTCATATTTTAAATTTGGATTAAACTGGAGCATCAGAGATCAGGAATATACCACTTCATTTAGATTGGCATTTTGTTCACAGGTGGCATTCTTAATTACCCATCACTCCTGGAAAGGATTTGTTGGAAATCATGAGGCATCATCATTTCCCCCAACTCCTGCCAGTTCCTATGCCTCAGAGTGCCACCTTTTCTCCTTTGACTTCTTTACTAGAGCACGTCCCTCAGGCATTTCTTTCCACTTATAGGGTTGAAGTCAGCACTTTCCCAGAGTGGGGAGCTCAGGATTCCTTCCAAGGAGTTCAGGAAAAGCTGAGGCACTTTGGGCAGAGGATCAGTATATATTTCATTTCTCCAAGTCAGCTGAAAAATTGTCACGGAGCCCTTACATTTCCTTTTGAGCTCATCAGTGAATTTTCTTTCAGAGTTGAAGGCTTGCATATACTGTGGATGTCTGATTTATCCTATCATAATTATCCATGGGTATCCATTTAAGTGGTGTGTTATAATGGAAATAGCATTGTCTTGGGAACAAAGGCCCTGAGTCCCTGCCAGTTCTTATCAACATGACCTCAAACAAATAACGCAGTCCCAAGCTCTGGTTCCTCATCTGTGGAATGGAGTTAAGGCCTGCCCTATCTATCTCATAGGATTGTTGGGAGGTTTGATAAGGTGATAATTTGTGGAGGGTTTTGTATGCTCTAAAGCGTACATACTCTAAAGCAGTATGGGTAGGTGATTATAAAATCTCATTACTGAACCAGAACTCATTCCCTGTCTCCAGGCATACCTCATAGAGGGGAAGCAATTTTACTTCTACACCAGGTTTCTATAAATATCCAATCCTTCCAGGCCAGGGAAAACCCCAGCACTTTCTACCTTGCTGTCATGAGACTTGGCATAGGGATAAGTAATTAGGCAGTGGGGTTCAAATTTTGACTTGGGGTTTGCTTTCTAATTGGGGGATGCTGCCTTAGTTACTCAACCCTGTCCAAGCCTCAGTTACCACATCTGCAGAATGGGGATAGTGATCATATCCATACTTCCATTTGATTCTGGGTTTATCTGAGACAAGCCCTGTAAAGTAGTTAGTATAGTGCCTGGCATACAGTAAATAGTGAATATTAGCTATTATTCATTTGTTATGAGCAAGGGCACAAGTAAGTCATGTGATACTGAGAAGAGGATGGCTAATGTTTTATTTTTTCCCCCCTAAAAATGGCTAACAGTTTACCACAGAGACTGGGGTACTGTCTCTAAGGCTCATGCTAGTGCTGGCAGGTAGGTAGGTGTGGTTTTGTTTTTGTTTTTGTTTTGTTTTGTTATGTTTTACCTTTTTTACCATTTAGGTGGAGGTCATTTTAATTTTAATTTGACCTCTTGGCCTCCGCCTTCTCCTTCCATATTCTGACGGAAATGAAGGGTCATCAGTATTTTATATAGACTGTGATTTTATTTTCTGCTCAATGTCTGATATTTTACATTTTTCTTTGTGCATTTATTTATTTATATGACTAATCTTATAAGGGAAAAATAATAAAAATTACATTTCACTATAAATAAACTTCAATTTTGGGGAATAGGATAAAAAGATGGGAAATATATTCTGGTCTCGAAAATCTTGTCTATATGGTCATAGTACTTAAGGATCTGTGATTAAAATTAAGGAAATTATCCTTATTAAGATTTCAGAAAATATAACTTAAGCACTTTATTTCCTATAATTGCAGCTAGGAAAATAGTTATTAGATCCTAAAGCTCATCTATCATCTGTCTTTGTGGGAATTTCTGAATGTACTTGTTGAAGACCTGTATTAATCTTCTCATAATCTATGAGTAGGGAGGCTATTGAGGACCTGATGTGGGTAAGGATAATGGGAATGCCAGGACCAAAGAGATTTGGTGAGGGTGAAAGCTAATAAAGAAATGAATATACTTCATTAATAGACTTGCTCATACCTAGGACTGGAATGGGCTAATAGGACAGGGCTCACATCCACAAACCTTCATTTTTGTAATATTGGTAAGGATGGACTCTGGTGTGATGTCCAGTGTATCAGCTTGTGCTCCATACAGGACTTCCAAGATATATCATTCAACTGTCCTTTGTTGATCAGTTAAGAACAAGGATAATTCATAAGAATACCCCAACTGGGTCTCCTGCATCTTTAGATTTCTATTAATTTTAGTTTTATTCCTTAAACTTAAAATATGTTCAAGACTCTCCTATATAAGTAAAAATAAAAATTACATATATTTATTTATATATGCATACACACACACACACACATACACGTAATGGCAAAGAAAAAGCCCTCCACCTCTGGGCTCCAGAGCATCTTTTTAGTTATTTTCGGAGTTCTCATTTCCTTGTTTCCTACTCATTGATTAAACTGCTTTCTCCCACTGTTAAGCGCCTCCACATACACTAGCAAATCTGCTCCCTACAAGGTCTTTAGAGACCTCTTGTAGGGCAAATCCCATGGGCAATGTTTGCATTGACTTTTCTGTGGTGTTTGATACTGCTCTTTTAAGTTTGTCACAATTATATTTCTTCCAGGATCCTCTTCTTTCATGTACTTCTTTTTTTTTTTTTAAAAAGATTTTATTTATCTATTTGACAGTCAGAAATCACAAGTAGCCAGAGAGGCAGGCAGAGAGGGGGGGGGAAGCAGCTCCCCGCTGAACAGGGAGCCTGATGTGGGGCTTGATCCCAGGACCCCGGGATCATGACCTGAGCCGAAGGCAGAGGCTTTAACCCACTGAGCGACGTAGCGCCCCTTTCATGTACTTATCAAATGTTGATACTCTTTATGGTTCTTTCTCTTAACTTTATAAATATTCCTTGGGTCTATCATAGATACCTTCTTGTATGCCTATGGGTCGTACATACATATCTTTAATCAATGTCCTTGTCCCAGTTTTTAAGCCCAGGTTTTTTTTTTTTTATCACCTATTAAATTGTTCTCTTTGGATATTCAACAGCTAATTTAAACATATTAGTTTCTCCCCTCTAAGGGCCTATTTAGCCAGAGCGATTCCATCTGGTTAAACAGTGATTTTGTTGTTTATGCAGTAAAACTTAAACTGACATTGTCCCCCACCCCCACCCCAGGGAACCTATTAAAGGCAAGTCCAGGAAACCAGTAAAATATGGTCAACCAGTCCCAGATAACAGAGCCCGGATGCAGGGATGAGTCAGGCCAGGTGGAGACATCCAATCAGTGGGGCACGCATACTGTCTCCCTAGCTACCAAGGAGTGTGGACCTTGCCTTTTGGGCGCCTCTTGGGCACCAATTCTGACCAAGGTGACAGGCTAGTTCAAATAACTACTACGGGGTGAACTGTAATTCAATTGGCCACCCGTGTGTGACCTAGCATGACTGTGCAGCTTTCTCTGTATGTTACAATCTCATTGGCCACCTGCATGTGGCCATGCTCAATCACATGGCCTTTGCTCTATAAAAGTTAGTCTGTAAGACAGGGAGGGGTCACTCTCTTTGGGTCACCTAGAGAGTTGGCCACAAGGTCATATTTATTTATTTGTCCAGTGATCTCATTATGGTCCAAGACCAGACTCTTAGCCTTGTGTGCTCAGAAACTAGCCTCAGCCATGTCTCACTTAATAAGAATGATAGTACATAAAGATGCTAACTCACACTAAGAGACCTGACTGAGGCTATTTTATGAATTTAAATGAGAAACATCTGTGAAGCCAGCTTCACATTCATATTTGCTTGATAAGTACATTTGGTTCCTGTGGATAAGCTATACTGAAAGCCAGATTATCAGAGAGATGCTTAAGAAACATGGAATCAGAACAAGAGGATTTATATACATTATATAATTTCAATATTTTATGGTATAAGGCTCCCTTCACTGGACATAACAATCTTTGCAACATGAATATATGTTAGACAGAGGAGATAAATCTGCAAGCCTGATAAAATTCTCTCCTGGATAGTATTTGGATAAGAACTCCCAAACTTTGCCTCTTATTTTCTGTATACAACTCTCATTTTCTCTCTATATTTAAATATACGAACCATCCCTTATCCAATTGGCACACTCTTATTTTATTGCACTTAAATAAGATTATAGTCTAAATTTTAATGACCTGGAGAGAGTCTATTTTTTTAAGTGAAATTTGAAAATCTCTTTTTTGATAGATTGTGTTGATTTCTGAGGGCAAATTGTTTTTCTTATTCCTGTTTTGTTTCTGAGGTGATGAGGAGACTTTCACATTGTAACTGCTTGTTTATTTTCACGTCTGACCTACCCAGAAACCTCTAATATCCTAGAGATTGGTGACTATGATTTATTAATTTTGGTGTCCTGTTACCTAGCCCAGAATTTTATCACAGAAAAATATGTTGTTTAAATAAATATAGGTTAAAATTTTTCTTTGGTAGTAAAGTGATGTTCATTTTCTTTCTTTCTTTCTTTTTGGAATTTATTTATTTATTTGAGGGGGAACAGGGAGAGAGGGACAAGCAGATTTGGTGCCGAGTGCAGAATGCAACGTGGGTCTCTATCCTACAACCCTGAGATCCTGACCTGAGCTGAAATCAAGAGTCAGAGGCTTAACTGACTGGGTTGCCTCTGTGCCCCATAAAATGATGTTCATTTACATTGACATTTTAAGCTATCTTTAAGTGAAAGTGTTGTTTTCGAATCTGTGGTAATTTTAACATTTTAGAATTTGTGATTTTTGTGTATGTGTGTATTCTGCAATTTATCTTCCTTTTCAGGAAGTGATATTCAATCAATGAATAATATATTGAAACAGAGAAAAAGAAAAAGTAGTTAAAAGCAAGGTAACTAGCTTGTAATTCATTACATTAAAATATTCATCTGTTGAAATTATAAAATATATAGTGATAAGTAACATTTAGCTTATCAACAATGTAGCAGCTTTTATCAAATTGCTTAAATTTGAAATACCTAGTGTATATATTAAAAGCTGCTAACTTTGAATTCATCTGGTCACCAAGATTTCATAAGGCCAGAAAAATCTTTCTAACCAAGAATGTATAGTGATTAAACAAAAGCCATCATGTTTATAAAGTTTAAGTAGCTCATTCCAGAATGTTCAGGTACTTAGGACTGTGTCTGTAACCAGCTTATCATGAAGTTTATACCAAAATGCTAGAGCTTTTCAGGTATTCATGAGGCTCCCTGTGTGTTTTATTGAGATCTTGTTTTTATAGTCACTTAACTGCAGTTATAATGTAACTTCATTTTGGTGGAACACTGGTATAATCGGCAAAGTTAATAACTGTGTACCGATCCTATGTGCTGGAGGATAAATTTAAAAACTCTACAAGCTGTTCTGCTAATGAAATCTGATTGGCTTGAGAAAGAACAGATTCTGTTAATGATCAATTAACTGTTACATTAAATCAGTCTGTTGATACTTTCCATAAAGTTCATATTTAGCGGTAGAAGGAAGTAAGAGTTGTCAATTTGTACGTGGTTATGATTAAGTCCATATTGGAATATGTAGTAAACTGAAATGTTTCTTTAAAGCAATACTTACCCCTTACTGGAAGATACCAATGTTTTGGTGTGCATCTTTCTATTTCTTTAGCTCTGTTTCTTCTGAATGATGCAGAAAGAATGATGATGAGTGGTTTTTAATTTGGAATTACAACTAAGGGTGAGGGGCTTAGACTGGAAGTTTAGGTCTGATGTCCATTGCTGTTTCAACTCTGTGCTTATCTTTGAGACAGCAGGGGCGTGGTCAAACCCGAATGAAATGTGCTTGATACAGATCTGTGCTAGGATCTGCAGAACATCAGGGGCAACCTTAGCAGTTTATTGGCATTGGTTTTAGAAAATGTACAGATTGAAGGTTTGCACCTGGTTTCAGAATTGTTCTTTGGTTTCTGCTATTGAGACTGGTCATGCAGCCTTGCCATGGGCTTTTTGATCAGAGGCTCTTAAAAACCTTTCCTCAGATGAGACTGTGACAATCTTGTTGATCCACGATCCGAAGATGAAATGTGTTCTCTGAGACTGAGAAAAGACCCCAGGAGCTATGACTGGAAGGCTCCCTCTCTCTCATGTTGGCCTGGATTTGTTTTCTCGTGCAGCACCACAGTCTTTACTTTTATAAAAGTCTTCTGTGAATATACTGTGTGATGAGTCCTTTCAATGATCAAATACGGTATAACTGTTACTATATTATTTTTTCCCCTGAACCATTTAAGAGTAAGTTGCACATGATTCCTTTTTGTCTCTGAATATTTTAGTGTCTATTTCCTAAAGAAGGAAAGAATTCTATATAACCACAGTGTAATTATAAAAACCAAGAGATGAACATGAATACAATAGAAATATATTATGTATTATATAAACTGCAGATTTTGTTCAGATTTGTCTTTAAACAGTTTTTATTAAGGCTTTAAACAAGTAATATCCTGTCTAGCACACCCCCCCCCAAATCCAAGGTCATACGTTACTTTTGATGATTGTATATCTTAAATCTTCCTAACTTTCTGGGTCTTTATCTCTTATGATACTAATATTTTTGAAGAGTAGGGTCAGTTATGTAGTAGAATGTTTCTCAGTTTGGGTTAATTTGATGTTTCCTCAGGAGTGACTCACTTTATGATCTGTGGGCAGGAATGCCATAGATCTAACACTGAATTCTTCTCAGTGCCTTATGTTAGGAGGTATGTGCTATCATTTAGTCTCATTATTAGAGATATTAACTTTGATTATTTGGTTAAGGTAGTGTCTGCCAGTTTTTTTCCCTGCAATGTTTTATTTTACCCTTTGTAATTAATATGTCTTCTGTGGGTAGGTATTTTGACATTATGCAAATATCCTGTTACTTCCCTTAAGTTCTACCTTCTGGTTTTAGCATCCCCTAATAATTCTTGCTTGAGTCAACTGTTATTATGATAGTTGCCAAATGGTAATTTTCTAATGACATCAATCTGTCTACCTTTAATAGCTGGCTTCCTATCGGAAGAAAGGACCTTCACTCTTAACTTTCTTTCCGTCAGTGAGAACACACAGACCTCCTATTCCATGTAATACTATCTTTATTTATTTTGATATTCATATTGTCCCAGATTGGACCAGGGGGAACCAGTTTAAGTTGGCTTTTGTGTCCTTTTGACATGTCCTCACCATTTCTTTGAAATCTTTCAGACTTTTGGCATAACAAGGTTACCTTGTATTTTTCTTGCTTTAGCCCTGGAATCAGCCATTTCTCCAAGGACTCCTGGTACCCTTCAATGGAGAATAGTATTTTGACGACAAGATCTGAATGTCAGGTACGCTAATTGCAACTGGGTTGTCTTGTCTTTTAGGCCCTCTCAGCTGATAGAACTAGGAAGTTGAATATGCATATGAATATTCTTATCCGTGCATTTAAAATTTTATATCCTACTTTCACTCCTAATTCTCTTTTATATTTGAATTTATTATCTTCTAATATAGTATATATTTTTTATTTATAATATTGGTTAATATAAGATTTGCGCAGTTTTTTTTTCTACGAGAATGTAAATTCCACAATGGTGAGAGCTTTTCATTTGCTTTGTTTGTAAATGTGTCCCAGGCAGCAAGAACAGTTTTGAGCTCAATAGTTATTTGTAAATGAAAGAATAAATGCATTCCAGGGGAAGAATTGTGCAGGAAAGAAAATACAAGTATATTATATAGTTCCATTGTAATTAGTATTTCCATAGTTATAAACAATATTAAATAAATACTGAATATTGATATAAATAAAATTCTGATAGAAGTATATTGTGAAAATGGAGGGAAAAGAAGGGTGTATATTTGTGTGATATGAAAGAAGGCTAAATCTTTTTTTTTAGACAAAGTCAGTAGATAATGCCTAACATTGAAAAGTTTTTTGTTTTTTGTTGTTGTTGTTGGTTTTATACTACATAGTTGGGGGTCGAAAGAAACAGAGAACTTGAAGATGGTTGTCTGTGAGAAATCAGGAAGTGGGTGATGGAGAGGGTATAGAAAACTACATTTTTATAATAAGCAGGACAAAACTACTTAATGTATTAAATTAGATGTCTTTGGTATAAGTAATATTTAATATTTTCTAACCATTTAATATTTTTTAAACCTTTTAATATTTTCTAACCATTTCCCTCCATATATAAACATACACCTTTGATAATAATAGAAAAGCTTTTGAAAACAATGACATATATGAATGACTATATGAATATATGTAAGTTAGTTTTTCTAGAATCTTCTCTAAAATGAATCTTTTCTCTCAGGCAAGTCAGCAAAAAACTGCGTCAGTGGACAAGGGTTCTTTTTATGCTAGACTGTACATCAGCATAGAGCTATCTGCCTATATTGATGAAATTTTTGTATTGTTTAAGTGTTGTTGATACTGTTGCTTGTAATATTATACAGGAGAATTTTTCTCCTCTTCTTAGTATCAGATACTGTATATTTCTCCAAAACAAGCAATTTTCTTTATTTTAAGAAATGGCAAGCCAAAAAACTGGCATTAAGTCTCTGCAGGATATTAGAAAATTCAGAGACTCAATTCTGACATCTGTAATAAATGCACAGGATCTCTGGAGTATACAACTTGTCCACTAATTTGTGTCCTGCATGTCCTCATTGCCTGCCTACCCCAATTTTCTCCTTTTCCTGATTTCAACACATATTTTGTCGTAAGTTGTATTAAGCTTTGCGAACTTTATTAAATCTGTTCAAAATAAAGAAAGGTATAAATTAGTAAATAATAACTGACTACACATATTTTTATCCACTGAAACAGGGGATTTTGTCCCAGATTTGACAAAATTTGACAAGCTTTGTCCCAGATTTCTGAGCTTTTCCTAATCACTAGAGATAAAAGATGTATAAACTTTTAAAATTGCTTGCTTATTTGGAACTTTATTTTTTGCTTTCCTCAACTTAGTTAATGTTTTCCTAATCTTGCTTATAATTAAATTTTGAGGGAGACTTTTAAGATAATTTGAATTCAATATGCTTCCTCTTTATTTAAAAGCAATAGGACAATAGATTTTTGGGTTAGAAATGGTTGTAGTGATTTTCTGATATAAAATTCTATAATGAGCTACTCATTTCATTCCAGTTTTCTTTCTCTTGTTTTGTTGGAAAGGCTGTTCTTTAAGCTGAAGTAAACACACATACACACACACACACCACACACACATACACATACACACAATCTTTTTTAGTACTTTCTCTGTGGTATACAAGGAGCTCAGCAGCAGGAAAGCTCAAGCGAATAAAACAAGCTCCTTCAGCAAGTTACTCTCTGAAACCTGTGTCCTCATGTGTAAAATGGAGATAATAGCAGCACCTATCACATAGAATTTTGGTCTGGGCATTGAAGGGATTAATGCATATAAAGTACCACCACTAGTTAAGTGCTCAATAAGCGTTTGCCGCTGCCATATAATTTATAGGCTTGTTGCTAACGTCAAATAAAAGCACTTTGCAAAGTGCATGGCACTGTTAAAATGTAAGGTGGTAACAATAAATTAAATCTTATTAGAGTTAGGTTAAAACTGCAGTTAGTCAAATAGTTCTTTTATATGATTCTACTTGGAAGCATATTAATTTTTTATGCAATCATTTTTTTGGAAACCGAAATAGTTTTGAACATTCATGTCATTAAATTTCATATTTAACCCATCACTTCAGTGAATACCTTACTGACTCTTCCCCTTGACATTGAATGTGTTAATTCTTGTTTTCCTGTTTTGTGTTTTATAAATGTTTTGTGTATATATATATATGTGTGTGTGTGTGTGTATACATATATATATATACATATATACTTAAAGTACTTATAGACTACATGCTAATATGTGTGTGTGTGTGTGTGTGTGTGTGTGTATGTATATCTCCAATAATCCTATTGATTTATACAAACATTATGTTGCTTCATGTTATCACCAAACAATTATATAGTTGATTGTTTTGGGCAATTTACTTTTTTTTTTTTTTTTTTTTTAAGTAGGACAGTCTCTCCATTTGTCTGGAAAGGAATTTTGTTTCTTTATGTTTCTCAGACACTTGGGAGCAAAACCCTGGCTGAAAGCTATGGGAAGCCCTGTGTTGTGTTGTTTTTTTTTAATTTTTAAAAAATTTTTAAAACTTATTTTCAGCATAACAGTATTCATTGTTTTTTTGCACCACACCCAGTGCTCCATGCAATCCATGCCCTCTCCAATACCCACCACCTGGATCCCCCAACCTCCCACCCCCCCGCCCCTTCAAAACCCTCAGATTGTTTTCAGAGTCCATAGTCTCTCATGGTTCACCTCCCCTTCCAATTTCTCTCAACTCCCTTCTCCTCTCCATCTCCCCTTGTCCTCCATGCTATTTGTTATGCTCCACAAATAAGTGAAACCATAGGATAATTGACTCTCTCTGCTTGACTTATTTCACTCAGCATAATCTCTTCAAGTCCCATCCATGTTGCTACAAAAGTTGGGTATTCATCCTTTCTGATGGAGGCATAAAACTCCATAGTGTATATGGACTACATCTTCCTTATCCATTCGTCTGTTGAAGAGCATCTTGGTTCTTTCCACAGTTTGGTGACCGTGGCCATTGCTGCTATAAACATTGGGTTACAGATGGCCCTTCTTTTCACTACATCTGTATTTTGGGGGTAAATACCCAGTAGTGCAATGGCAGGGTCATAGGGAAGCTCTATTTTTAATTTCTTGAGGAATCTTCACACTGCTTTCCAAAGTGGCTGCTCCAACTTGCATTCCTACCAACAGTGTAAGAGAATTCCTCTTTCTCCACATCCCCACCAACACATGTTGTTTCCTATCTTGCTAATTTTGGCCATTCTAACTGGTGTAAGGTGGTAGCTCAATGTGGTTTTAATTTGAATTTCCCTGAGGGCTAGTGATGATGAACATTTTTTCATGTGTCTGATAGCCATTTGTATGTCTTCATTGAAGAAGTGTCTGTTCATATCTTCTGCCCATTTTTTGATATGATTGTCTGTTTTGTGTGTGTTGAGTTTGAGGAGTTCTTTATAGATCCTGGATATCAACCTTTTGTCTGTACTGTCATTTGCAAATATCTTCTCCCATTCCATGGGTTGCCAGCATTACCTTGATCCCCAAACCAGGCAAAGACCCTACCAAAAAAGAGAGTTTCAGACCAATATCCCTGGTGAATATGGATGCTAAGATTCTCAACAAGATCCTAGCAAACAGGATCCAACAGCACATTAAAAAGATTATCCACCATGACCAGGTGGGATTCATTCCTGGGCTACAAGGATGGTTCAACATTCATAAATCAATCAATGTGATAGAACAAATTAATAAGAGAAGAGAGAAGAACCACATGGTCCTCTCAATCGATGCAGAAAAAGCATTTGACAATATCCGGCATCCATTCCTAATTAAAACACTTCAAAGTATAGGGATAGAGGGAACATTCCTGAACTTCATAAAATCTATCTATGAAAGACCCACAGCAAATATCATCCTCAATGGGAAAAAGCTTGCCGCCTTCCTGTTGAGATCAGGAACACGACAAGGATGCCCACTATCAACACTCTTGTTCAACGTAGTATTAGAAGTCCTAGCAACAGCAATCAGTCAACAAAGAGAAATAAAAGGTATTCAAATTGGCAATGAGGAAGTCAAACTCTCTCTCTTTGCAGATGATATGATTCTTTATATGGAAAACCCAAAAGACTCCATCCCCAAACTACTAGAACTCATACAGCAATTCAGTAATGTGCCAGGATACAAAGTCAATGTACACAAATCAGTGGCTTGCTTATACACTAACAATGAAAATACAGAAAGGGAAATTAGAGAATCGATTCCATTTACTATAGCACCAAGAACCATAAGATACCTGGGAATAAACCTAAACAAAGAGGTAAAGGATCTGTGTTGATTAAGTAAAGGTTGTCTCCGCGTGGGTTGTTCTGGCCAGATTCTGCGGTGTGGGAGGCTGAGCCTGCCTTTGAGCCTGAGGAAGGTGCTGGCCTCTTGAATATCTGAGTCACTGTCAAACTTAGACCACAAGTGACTTGTGTCGCTGTGTTCAGTTTTCTTGCCCACATTTACTGAGCAGTTTAGTATTAATTGGAGGGAAAAAACCTGCACAAAAACCATAATCCCTCAATTTGCACTTATCATGGTGTTAGGAATTTGGTATCAAGAAAGTCGTCTTCTCCAAAGCTGTGTCATATTGTTTTTTTTTTTTTAATTTATTTATTTATTTGACAGACAGAAATCACAAGTAGGCAGAGAGGCAGGCAGAGAGAGAGGAGGAAGCAGACTCCCTGCTGAGCAGAGAGCCCAATGTGGGGCTCGATCCCAAGACCCTGGGATCATGACCTGAGCTGAAGGCAGAGGTTTTAACCCACTGAGCCACCCAGGCGCCCCGCTGTGTCATATTGTTACGAGAGGTAATTCAGGGAGTGAGAAATAGTTCCTATTTAATTTGAAGTTACTGAAATTCCTATTACACTGAAAGGCATACACCTATATCTTGGAGCATTGGGCTTTGGACATTTGCTCCTCCCACCCTCATACTCACAAATATCCCTAGCCCATCCAGGCAAACTTATTGCTATAAGGTGTACCTTTTGCTCCAATTCATGCAGAAGCTCCCTAATTCCCACATATACTTACTCCTGCCTACCTCTGAATCTTTGCTGAGTTTCTTCTTTCTGACTAGAATCCATTTCTTAGGCCCTGTCTACCTATACTAATCTTACCCAAGGAGTTTCCCTAGGTAAATCTCTTCTAAAATGATCTTTTTACTTTCTTATTTCCATTGCATCATGATGGATTAAATATACATTTTATAACATATGAATTGTTTCATATACATAAATGTTCACTTCCAAAGTAATATATTGTTAATCTGATATTAATAAAACAAAGAGGGGGCACTTGGGTGGCTCAGTCGGTTAAGCATCTGCCTTTGGCTCAGTTCATGATCCCTGAGTCCTCGGATCGAGCCCTATATTGGGTTTCCTGCTCAGCAGGGAGTCTGCTTTTCCTTCTCCCACTCCACCTGCTCATGCTCTGTCTCTCACTCTCTGTCTCAAATAAATAAATAAAATCTTTTTTTAAAAAAAACCCCAAAACCCAAAGATTTATTTGACTTAGCTAACTTGATAAAATAACTGAAATAGCCATTTTGATATATGAATTTTTTAAAACTTTAATTTTTTTAAAAGAGTTTACAAAAGATGTTACATACTTCCATAATTAAACATCTCTATCAAAATAATTTAGCCTTGTCTTGGTGGTTTAGGATCATAAGCATTTGTTTTTCCCTGCTATAAATTACCTGAAGACTATTATTAAGTATTATTATTCAAAGCATAAGCACCAAAAAAGACTCCTTATTTCCCACTCAAACCTCTGCTTCTAAGATTCAATCAATCATTTACTTATTCAGTTAGTGTTTATTGATCACTGTACTTCAGTATTATGTTACTTAGGGAAATAGTAAAGCAGACGTTAATCTCATAGTACTTTTGGTCTAGAGTACTTATAGTTCACATACTAAACAAAAATCACATAAATAAAAATATAAGTTCAGGCTGAATATGCTCCAAGAAGAAAAAAAATACAGGGGTGTTATGAGGGAGGAGGTACAAAGGTAACTGACTTAGACAGGTATTTCAGGGAAGATCTCTGTGGAGAAGTGAGATGTGAGCTGAAACCTGAAGAATAAATAAGTCTTAGCCAGATAAAGAGTGTGGAAAGAGCATCTCAGGCACCAGGAATAGCTGCTCTAAATCCCTGAGTGTGCAAAGGAGCTTGGTCCCTTTAGGAACTCAAGGAAAACCACATAGCAGGGGGAGCTGGGAGCACGGGTGTGATGTGGAATTGTGGCGGTGGGGGGGCAGATAGAATAAAGTCTCTTTGGCTATTTTATAGATTTAGATTTTTACTTAAGTGTACGTGAAAATAGGTTTGAACAGTGAAGTAAGATGTTACACATATGTTAAGATCTCTAGTTGCTTGTGTCAGATGGGTAAGGGAGAAAGTACCAGGAACAGGTAGATTAGAAGGTCCAGGTAGAGGTGCCACAGAATAGCCGTGGCAGTAGAGGTGCTGAAAAGTGGACAGATGCAGATGTGACTTTGGAGGCCTGATAAAGGATTAGTTGATGGTTCTGATATGGGGGTGGGGAAGGAGAGGTCAATGCAACCTTAGATTTCAGGGCACGCATTGGCTCACAAGTTCTTCAGGAGCTTCTGAAGTGCTTTTTGTTGTACTCTGAAACTGGCCCGCATACATGGAGGGCATGGAAAGAATGAAGAAAGTGGCAGATCACTCCACATTGGTGGATGACAAGTTTAAGAATGCAACTTACCACTGGCCTGGTGGTGGGTATTATGGAGGGCATGTATTGCACTGGGTGTGGTGCATGAACAATGAATTCTGGAACACTGAAAAGAAATAAGATAAAATAAAATGGAAAACACACACACACTAAAAAAAAAAAAAAAAGAAGAAGCAACGCAACTTATACACAAGGCTTGTCTCCTGCAGCCACATGGTGAGTAGATCTCTATACTGTCCCATCAGAATCTTAGAAGTGTATGGAGACTCTTATGGTTTGTCTCCCTCTCTGGTTTTATCCCATTTCATTTTTTCCTCTCTTCCCCCATGACTCTCTGCTCTGTTCTCAAATCCCATATCAGTGAGATCATATGACAATTGTCTTTCTCAGATTGACTTAATTCACTTAGTATAACACCCTCTAGTTCCATCTATGTCATTGCAAATGGCACGATTTCATTTCTTTCGATGGCTGCATAGTATTTCATCTTATATATATATATATATATATATGTTATATATATATATATATAACATATATATATATATATATCATATATATATATATATAACATCTTCTTCATCCATTCATCTGTTGATGGACATCTAGGCTCTTTCCACGGTTTGGATATTGTGGACATTGCTGCTATAAACATCAGGAAACAAACCGAGGTTTGCTGGAGTGGAGGGGTGGGAGGGATGGGGTGGCTTGGTGATGGACATTGGGGAGTGTATGTGTTGTGGTGAGTGCTGTGAATTATGTAAGACCGATGAATCACAGACCTGTACCCCTGAAACAAATAATACATTATATGTTAACAAAAAAAAGTGTTTGGAGAGGTCTTAACTAGATTCAGTCATGTATCCTTTTCAGATGGTCTCAACACCACATCATTATCTCAAAGCTATGTCCTTGGGCCAGCCTCTGGGAGCAAGGAAGTTGAGCAGAATGTGCATTCCAAGAAAAAGGGAGGGAGGGAGGAGCCTCTGATTGCTAGGGTCTGGCTCACAGGGGAATCCCCAGTCATGTCTTCTCCATGGCCTTTCCCAACAACTTGTGTAAGTATGCATATAGACAGTGTAAAATCAGCAGGCACGGCATTTTTTTTTTTAAAGATTTTTTCTTTATTTATCTGACAGAGATCACAAGTAGGCAGAGAGGCAGGCAGAGAGAGAGGAGGAAGCAGGCTACCTGCAGAGCAGAAAGCCCGATGTGGGGCTCGATCCCAGGACCCCGGGATCATGACCTGAGCCGAAGGCAGAGGCTTAACCCACTGAGCCACCCAGGTGCCCCGCACGGCATTTTTTGATATAACCATTACCTATCACCTGAAGCCTCACTTTACTTACTTTCACATCCTTGGTATAAAGCAAGATTTGAGGCTCCTGGAAGTCTGAATTCTGGAATAGGAGTGTCAAACTTCAGAGCTTAAGCTATTTGACACCAGGGACCAAGTCTCACACTTTTGAATCATCCTACAGTGCTGTTCTCAGCACAGAGTAGGTGCTTACTAAGTTGGCTTTAGGTTAACCAAGTATGGTTTAATTAATGCCAGTTGCTTGCTTGAAGATTTCCTTGATCATAAGGATTATGTCTTACAACTGTTTTCCACTTTTCTTAATGGTGGGCACCATTAAGTCTTGGTCCTAATTGAATAATAAAGGTGGGACAGAAGGAAGAACATTCATGAATCTCGACGTTCATCAGAACAAGAATTAGACATGCATTGGGGCACCTGGGTGGCTGAGACAGGTGAACGTCTGCCTTCGGCTCAGGCCATGCAGGGTCCTGGGATCTAGTCCCACATCAGGCTCCTTGCTCCATGGGGAGCTCACTTCTCCCTCTCCCTGCAGGTCCCCCTGCTTGTGCTCTCTCTCTCTCTCTCTCTGTGTGTGTCAAATAAATAAATAAAATCTTAAAAAAAAAAAAAAGAATTAGACATGCATGCACATTATGGCTGCTCCTGGCTGTGCTTTTGGGTTCTACCTTACCGTGGAGAAATTATATTCTCTTCTTTCTCTGCCATTCTGTAAACTAAGCAGGGCACTGTGAAAGAAAAAAATTAGTCCAATACTTTTTAAACAGTAAGGGTGGCTTTATTCATGATTGTTGTGTTAGGTGTCAAGACTATCTCAGACTCAACTCAGAATGCAACAAGAACAAATGAAAGTTTATTGCCAAGGAGCCGGTAAGGGAGTCAGCAGATGGAAAATTTCTAAGGGGAGACATTAATGTTAGGGGGAATTCGTGCTAAACCTGTTATTTTCTGTGAGTGTTCCTGTTAGATTCTCATTGAAGGCAGGCCAGTGGGGTCATATATCACGTGCAGGATGGTGGAGGATGAGGAACTGGGTCAGAGTCTCTCTAAACTGACTCAACAGAATTCTTGTTTAAACAGCAATGCAGCCCTAGCAAGGAAGGGGCTTAGGTCAAGACCTCACTGAGAAGGGCGCTGCCAGGAGCCTGACTCAGATTTTGCCAAGGAGATTTTTTGTCAGCAGGCTCTGGCCCTGGGGTCCTGTGGTTACCATCCACAGCTGCCAGACTGGGGAAGGAAGTCTTGCATGCAGGTCTGAGCCATTCTCCAAGCAACATTCTCCATAATTAAATGGACACAGTTACCTCCAACGGTTAGACTGTCAAGTCTGTTTCTCCAATGGCTCAGAACTCAGGTGGAGAACAGAGACGTTATTGGTAGTTCATCGGGCCTCGAAGAACCCTAACACAGGTGTCTGGATATGCCGATGCACTTGTAACTGTGATTTACTATAGTGTGGGAAAAGAGATTAACTACAGAATGACATTAGTACTCTATCGCACCAGGCTCTGTGTTAGGTTCTTTAGACATGCTATTTCATCTATTCTTACAGTGATACTGAAGAAGTCAACAGCACTATCAATATCCATAGAGGTACCAGGAATTTTATTCCAGGTTTTTAAAAAATTTCAATTCAGTTAATTAACATAGCGTGTATTATTAGTTTGAGAGGTAGGGTTTGTTTTTGTTGTTTTTTAAAAATACGTCAGCTGGTCCCAGGTATAAGAAAGAGGACCCAGAAATTTCCATACATTCTATTGTTGAACTCACTTCTGTCATATTGTGCAAATGAATGTCAGTTTGGAATTTTATATACTACTCGACATCTCAGATGGAGTTTTGCTAGAGTGTAATGCTAGGTAAATGTAAATTATAAACTTTGTGCAAAAACAGTTCATTTCACTTATTCTGGGAAAAAACCTCAGTAACCCTCTGTAGATTAACTGCTCTGATTATCCCCTTTAAGGTATTACAGCTTTCTTAAAAATAACTTCTCTGAAAATTACGTCATGAAGATGAGGTTTCCTGGAATATAATATTGAGATGATTGAACACATGACTGAATTAAAATACAGCAAATGAATGGACAAACTCCTGTCTTAGAGAAAACAATTAGCCATGATTTAGACTTTTAAAATCATTGGAGCTTCTTTTCCTACAACTGTATCTTTTCTCTGAGAACTGTTTCCTTCCCTTACATAATTGAAAATGACTGGTTTCCCACTTTTGTGCTTTCTTTCTGTCATATTATTTTTGCTGACTTAAAAAGCTACACTTCCCTCACAGGTACTTTTGGGTTCTTAAAGTGGCATTAGAGATAAATCATTATTATGTATTAAAAGTATTAAAATGAGCTTAGTTTTTATTTGGTAGATTCATGTCTAGGAATAAAGTCAATTCTAATACAATTGTGCTCCTAAAAAACTTCGCATTATTGGGATGCCTGGGTGTCTCAGTTGGTTAAGAAACTTCGCATTATTAAGAATTATGTGTAAGAATGATTGTAGGAAGGGAAGTTAGAGCCTAAACAATTTCAGAATCACAATTAAAGATTATGTTTCCTACAGGAATTTTAATGCAGGTATTTGAAAATGCTAATAATTTGTGTTTATAATATAAAAATTGAAGATTAATCAACAGAAACAGAAAAAAAATTAAATAAAACATTCCAAGTGAGCCCTGTGCATTTTGAATGATAAAAATTAAGGAACTTTTAGGTTACCATTGTGTAAATAATTTTTATCACCCATGTAATGCTAAAAACCAGATTAAAACTAGATGTTTTAAAAATGCATTGACAAAGTGAATTATAGCATTCGTAATTGGCAATGGTTTTTAATAAGTAAAAAGGGTGGGGAAGGGGGGACCCAAGAGCTGTACGTAACATGCTTAACATTAAAAAAAAATCTTAATCTGTGATACTATTTCCAAGGCCCAAGCTTCTTATAATTAATAGCAGTTCATACATTGAAAGTTAGGGTCATTATGGAAATTGCAATAAAAATGAGATGCCGGCATAGCTCAAATAAATTAAAACAAATATTGCTTAGATATATATACAGGGACATTCATTGCAGAACTTTTTTATGATACAAAAAAACAGAAAATAACCTAAAATTTTGATAATAAGGAATTGATTAACTACATTTTTTGTAAATCTCTATAATGTATATGTAAGTAAATATTTGTGGTATATTATTAAGTGACAAAAGCTTGTAATCCCATTTTTGAAAATTTATGTTAATTTTCCATTGAAAGTGTGTAGAAAGATATGTAAGAGAATATTCAGATTAGTTAACTTTTCATTTTGCTTGACTCTTGTTTTCTATAAAAAATATGGATTCTTTGGCTAAGATATTTAATAATTAGAATAATTATTAGAATTTATTATTGTTTAATAAGTAATTGTAAAAGAAATCATGTTCCCTACAGTACTGCAGAAATTGATGCACAGCTTTTGGAAAGTGGAAAAAAAAAAAACAACAGGCAGGTGCCTGGGTGGCTCAGTAGGTTAAGCATCTGCCTTGAGCTCAGGTTCTAATCCCAGGACCCTGGGCTTGAGCCCACTTAGCGGGAAGCCTTCTTCTTCCTTTTCCTCTGCCTGATGGTCCCCTTGCTTATACTTTCTCTCTCTGTCAAATAAATAAATAAAATCTTAAAGACAAAAAACCCACAGCCATAATGAAAAAATTGTTTTTAAGTACATGCTATCCTATCTTAATAACTGATTCAGCATAACATTATTATAGAAAATCTCTGAAGGACAGAATGCTATATAAAACTAATAAGTACATAGTTTATAGAATGTATCTAAGTGTAACTACATAAGTTCTATTTTTTCTTAAGGGAAATTAAAGAAATATTATGTAAATAAAAAAGTATGTGGTTAATATTCTCCAACCCGAAAAGCCCAGCTAGGGAAAAGGGGTAAAAAAAAAAAAATGTGGTGTGGTGTGATAGCTTTACATGTAAGCATGAACTTTTTATTTTTTTTAAAGATTTTATTTTTAAGTAATATCTACACCCAGTGTGGGGCTCGAACTCACAACCCCGAGATCAAGAGTTACATGCTTTACTGACTGAGCCGGCCAGGCACCCCATGCATGAATTTTTTTTTTTAAGATTTTATTTATTTATTTGATAGACAGAGATCACAAGAAATCAGAGAGGCAGGCAGAGAGAGAGGAGGAAGCAGGCTCCCCACTTAGCAGAGAGCCTGATGCAGGGCTCGATCCCAGGACTCTGAGACCATGACCTGAGCCAAAAGCAGAGGTTTTAACCCACTGAGCCACCCAGGTGCCCCCCATGCATGAATTTTTAAAAAAGCAATACGACACTCATTTATTTAGCCTTTACCGTGTTCTAGTTTTGATGCTATGGGAGCAAGACAGGGTGCCTCACCTGTAACATCTCACCATCTAGCCAGAGAGAAAGAAACATCTAGAACTTGATGATGCGTTACATGCGGTACCACAGGTTGAGACTAAGGATTGTGGGAGCACAGAGCCAGCAGCGATAAATTCAGCCTGCTGTGGGAGATTTCACCAAGAAGGTGCAATCTGAGTTCCTTAAAGAATGAGTAAGACTTACTAGGTGAAGATTGCTGAAAGAGCTTTCCAGACCCACGGAATGGTGAGAGCCAAAGAACAGGCAGAGTGTGAGATGTGTCATGGGAACACCAGTCATTCAGAGGTGTGGGTAGTTTGTATCATAGGGCGCAGATGAGGGGGTGTGGAAGGAGGGAAGTCAGTCAGTGCAAATATTTAGCTATGTAAGTATAAAATGTAAGAGCCCAAAAAAAGAGACATGAAATTTGAAAATCGCAATTCTGAACATAAAGGTAGATCATTTCTGTCATTTAAAATCTGTAGCAGTAGGTGCCTCCTTAGCTGAATAGGCAGCACGTCAGTCTCATAAAATCTGTAGCAGAAAGAAAAGCAGCATTTATTGAGTTTCTGTTGTATGCTTTTGCATCTATTGTTGCATTTAACCCTGGTATCTACCCTAAAAGGCGGATTACTCTCAATGTACACCTGGGAAGGGGGGAAGCTACAGAAATCACCTAGTTTCCGGAAAGATGAAGTGTAGCAGCATGGTTCAATCAAAGTTCACACAGCTCCCCAGGCTGGTATCGTTCATGTCACACCCCTCAGTCTTTCTGAAACACCCAGCTGATTCTCATACTACAGCAAACAGCGGGGCTCCTTGCCACACAGATCACCACCACCACCATCACCTGCACCAAATAACTTGGTATATATGGAGTTAAAAACAAATGAAGAGAAATAAAATATGTATGTGAAAACTTTATAAATTATTTCTTCCCTATTCAGCATCCCTTATGGGATGGTTACTGTGATGTGAATGTAGAAATTTCCTGCTTTGAAAGCCTTGATGTTTCCCTATTGTGGCCCACAGCTGTATGAATACAGCAGTATTTCTTGAACTGGCAAAAAAAAAAAAAAAAAAAAAAAGGCTAATTTTCTGCAGTACGTGAATCCACACAAAGGTATTTATCCCAAACAGCTACTTTCTCCTTTACAAAGGACTGATTTGGAATTCAGTTTGGTTGTGATGCCACAGGTGCTTTGGATTTGGATGGCAGCTTCTAAGTGTGGGTGTGATGAGCTCTCTGTGTTGCCTGCCTGGCTGAACCTTTGCCAGGCTGAGTAAGCTCGTTCACCCAGGAGATGGCCCTGAAGCTGGAAAGATGTGAGGCACGATGCCTTGTCGCTTGAGTTTGCCTGTTTTCCTTCTCTCTGCTATGCTCCCTGCCATGAGTCTCCACATTGTCGTACTTCATAAGGAGAGATGAATGCCAGCATCTGCCAAGGCATTAAGATACAGATCCTGCCTCTTCAGTGGACTAGATTAACATATTAAACAGCCGCTTCTGTTAAGATGTTTCCAGCTAAAATTAGTATTTCCTTTCTTGTTATGCTAGTTGTGATTTCATGGGGTTGTTTATCTCCTGGCGGAGCTCCCTCCCGTCTTTCTCGGCTCTTGTCATCTTCCACACTGCTGACAGACTGATCTGTTGTAAAGGAAAATCTCCTCATTTTATCCCCTTTGCTTAAAATTGGTGTGAAGTAAACTCATCCTTCAACATTCAGCCATGCTGGGCTCCCATCGGGAGAGGGTCACTTTCTGGTCTAGCCGAAGCCTGGGCATACCTCTCAGATGGTGCTTTGCACAGTATTTGCAGTTCTGTGTTCATTATCTCTGTCTCTTTCTAGTTGATGCTTGAGGGATCGTCTTTTTAGCTATTTTAGCATCAGAATCTCATGTGTGCTAGCTCATCAAATGTACAAAGAAAACATAAGCTGGAGATATTAATGAGTTAAATTCCTAATAAATGAATTAGTAGGGGTGCCTGGGTGGCTCAGTGGGTTAAAGTCTCTGCCTTCAGCAGGGGACATGATCCCAGAGTCCTGGGATCAAGCCCCACATCGTGCTCTTTGCTCAGCGGGGAGCCTGCTTTCTCCTCTCTCTCTGCCTACTTGTGATTTCTGTCAAATAAATAAATAAAATCTTTAAAAAAAAATGAATTAGTAAATAGTAAATGAATGATTGGTAGTTGTGGGACCTCACCAGAAGGTGAAAGCAGAGGAGCCGCGGAGGGGAGGGGACAGAGAATCTTTTGCCATCTGTAACATCTAATAAGGGGCAATAGAAATTCCTGGAATTTCCTTAAATTGACATGTTTAGGTAGTAGCCTTTGAAGAAATTTTTTTTAAAATTTTTTAAATTTATTTTCAGCATAAAAGTATTCATTATTTTTGCACTACACCAGTGCTCCATGCAATCCGTGCCCTCTCCAATACCCACCACCTGGTACCCCAACCTCCCACCCCCCCGCCCCTTCAAAACCCTCAGATTGTTTTTCAGAGTCCATAGTCTCTCATGGTTCACCTCCCCTTCCAATTTCCCTCAACTTGTTTTTACACAATCTTGGTGGTTATTTGAATTCGTGGACTAGCTCAGAGGTTGTCAGCTTCTAAGTGTGTAAAGAATGCTTTTTGGTGATAACAATCTGTATAAGATGAGACCTAAGAAAATGTGTGATTAATAGAGAACATGGTTTGTGTTTAATCTCCCTTCACCCTAAAGCTCTGCGGAAGGATCATCTGATTTTATGGATGATACTTGGGATTTTTTAAAAAATCCATTTTTCTTAAGATAGCCCAAATAGCTAAAACTGCCTTTCTTCTGAGGCTCTTACAGTTAGTGAAAACTCTAGATAAACCAAAATTATTCATTTATATTTTATAGATCTCTCTGAATTTCCTTTTCCTTCCTCTAGAGAGTGTCTAAGAGAAAATTTTCCATTTTTCTACACAAAGTCTGCTCCATTTGAATAATAGAGAAAATGATAGGGTTTAATTTAAAACATTAATACAGATGGGAGACAGCATTTCCAAATTAATAATCTCAAAAGTTAATTTTATCAATGTGATATGTATTTATATATGTAACATATATACATTATACATATATACATATTCAAATATATATATGAAAAATAATTAGAAAGCTGCACAATAGATATTCAAAGGTAAAAGAGTGTCATACAGCTCAATCATTTTAAAAGACATGAATTATATTTGAGTAATAATATTTTATATTGATGGTAACTATGAGTTAAGACCTGAAGTTATTCCAACATTCCTGAAGTAAGAGAGAGAAACATGGTATTGGATGATTGATACCTCAGCTTGAAAGTCTTCTTTAACCATAATTTAAATAATTACTGCTTAATTTAAAGAAATTATTTCATGTCTTGTTAGTACCGGAACAAAGAGAGTTGAGCTTTTATAAGTTAAAGTTAACATGGACTCTAAGGAGAGAGTTTATTCTTAAGGCAATAGAGACGACTGAATGGAAAGAGATGTGAGACCTGAACCAAATGCATCCCCAAAGTCCATCAATGAAATCAACTTGAAAATAATCAAATTAGTTTTACATCAGATACATGAACAAATGCTCTTGACATAAATGCCTTGTTTCCAGAAAACATGCAAAAACGTCAGATTTCGAGCTTTGCATCCTTTTCCCAAGAAATCATGGCTTACTTACTTGATTTTCCTTTGAGATGAGGATTCTTATGTCCATGTGGCCCACTTGACCTCTCATCGAAGTCTCAATCTGCACACCAAAAACTAACTCCTTAAATGATCTTCTTCCAGTTCCTCTACCTTAGAAGGAACAACCTTCACTCATCTCTTAGGCCCCAAAACTTACGAGTTCACCTTGATACTTTCTGCTTTCTTACCTCCGTATCCCATATCCCTCCAGCACCTCCTAAATACCTACTAAACATCTCTTAAATATTTTACCCTTCTACTCTCACCACCCCCTTAGTAGCAGCTACCATGACTTACGGTCTAGGAGAGGGTACTAAACAGAATGGCCTTGCTACTGGCAGCCTGCTTTATCTTCGGACCTTCCTGGATTTCTTGTGCATACTCTACCTGAGCTCTCTTTCTGAAATGCAAACCGAATTATGCCATTCTCTCTGAAAATCCTCTAACGTTTTAAAGATTAGTTTTAGGTTTCAAAATAAATTATTAGACATGCATCAAAGCCCCAGCGGTCTGGCCCATCCCCCTTTCCAATAGGCCCTCATCCCATCTCAGCTGGTAAGCATGATTAGCCTTCTTTCAGTCTTTCACACCTATCAACCTCTCTCCTTCTCACTCTGGACCTTTGCTCTTCTCCCATCAGGAAAACTCTTCTGACCCCTTGTCATCCAATAAACTTTTATTTTTCCTTCAAATCCCAGCTCAGAGCACCTGGGTGGCTCAGTGGGTTAAGCCTCTGCCTTCGGCTCAGGTCAGGGTCCCAGGGTCGTAGGATGGAGCCCCACATCGGGCTCTCTGCTCGGCGGGGATCCTGCTTCTCTGCCCCCTCCAATGCCTGCCTCTCTGCCTACTTGTGATCTCTCTCTCTCTGTGTCAAATAAATAAAGTCTTTAAAAAAAAACAAAAAACAAAACAAAACAAAAAAAAAACAAATTCCAACCCAGCTACCCATGACCACGAATAACCTCTTACCCACTCTTGTAGCACTGCGCAACTCTCTCTAATGACACTAATCATAATTATAACTTTATTTGTCACTTTGACTGGGCTCTAAGCTTTTTGAGGACAGGTGTTACATCTGCTTCTGTTCTCTAATGAGTCTTCAGAGCTTAGCCCAATACTCAGCATGTACTGTACTGTCAATATTTATTGAATAATCATGGGCATATTAACCAGTACTGACATTAAAGATAATCATTTGCTGAGTAGTGATAAATATTCAAAGGAAGACAGTTTTTTTTTTAACTTTTTAAAAAGATTTTATTTATTTATTTATTTGACACAGAGAGAGGGTACACAATTTGGGGGGAGACAGAGGGAGAAGCAGGCTCCCAGCTGAGCAGGAAGCCTGATGTAGGGCTCCATCCCAGGACCCTGAGATCATGACCTGAGCCACCCAGGCACCCTGAAAGACAGTTTTTAACATAAGTGCACTGAATATATCTGTCTTTACTTTTATTGCCCATATATGAGGTTATCAATGTATTTCTTGCATTCTTACTCATTCAGCAGACCTTACACATTTGGATTATTTGGCTTATGTTAAGACATGTAAGACTTGAAATATGTTTTTTTCTGCCTCAAATTATTATACATTTTAGTTTCTCAGAACTGAAAGATAATTTTCAGAAGTATCAATCACTGGGCACAGTGGATTCATTAAATGACATTAATGACATGGGGTTGAGATTTAGATCCAGACCTATTTGGCTTTGAATCCTAGCCCTGCTATCTATTACATGTGTAACCTTGGGCACTTGACTTCATCTCTTTGAGCATTAGGTATATCATCTGTAAAATGGGTTTTATAACACCTACCTCATGAGATTATATAAATTACAATTCTTCCCATTTAATAGGTACTAAATAAAAGGTCTTTACTGTTCTTGCTGCCGTAAATTCCTCCCAGATAATCTGCACAGTTCAAAAGACCTACCAATTAGATCATCAGCCCTACTGCAAGTTCCATCCAGATGGAGTATATGCTTTAAAACTGAACTTTACCTGAATTGGAGCTAGAAAAAAAGTATGGAAGGAGGACAAATACGCCAATCACTACCCGTGGCCGCCCAGCTTAATGCCTTAATGAACAGAAAGAAAAACGTGTCATTTCTTTGATGTAGTGGTTACCCGATCTCAATTTGCTTTTAATTTGCTTAAGTTATTCATAAAATCTCATCTTTCAGAGTAATTAGTTGTACTTATCTGCTTTTTAGAGGGAAGGTGTTGGAGGAGTTTGTCAAGGAGATGTGACCCCCGGTTAACCGGTGAGCTAGATTCAGCCATCAGAGGGTCCTCATAGCCTCCCCTCTTCTTGGAATGTATGGCATTCTGCCCACTGTTCCCACCATGGGAACCTGTTTTCAAGGATACAGCCTTGTGAGAGCAATGTGTTGTTGGGACCATCTGGACTGAAAAAATGAGTGAACCTATGCATAGTTTTAGGATTCTGGTGGGCAGGTGTGGAAATCCACCCATCTCGTTGCTGCCCAAGACAAGCGTTGCATGTAAGTTCCCTCGCTTATTAATAAACCTGCCACCTACCTGTGTGGCGTGGTCTGCCTCTTTGTTCCTTCCTTGTCAGGATGGGGGTCAGTTTCAGATTTCATCCAAGAAGCTCCTGCATTTGCAGACCAACAGAAGGATGCCTTCATGTTTTGTGCTTTAGTTTCTTTCAGTATTCTCTTTTAACTTTACTTAGTTTAGACAGAAACGGTAAAGTAGACACTGCAAACATAGTAATCAAGTTAACTCACACTTTGGTTTAAAATGACAAACATGACAAATGCCTTTACGAGGGTGCTCTTAGATGGTGTGGAGACGGAGGTATTCTTGAGATACCTAGTTTTTATGAACAGACTATGCTGCTAACATAATGTACTCAGTCATTTTGCTAGTCTTACCTTTAAGGAAGTCTGTGCCTAGACCATCTCAGCAGAAAGATAATCTGGGTGGTTACTTCTAAAATACTGTATGTCAAAGACATATTCGTGGATCAAAGCCTGGGGAAATTTGCTCTTCTTGTGTTCTTTTTCTTCCAGAAATAACCATTGTCTTTTTACGCCTATTGTTTAGCAAGTGACTATGAAATATTGTAGATGTATGTTAGTAGAGGTAGCATAAGATTATTCACCAACCAATCAAGAATATTATAAGAAATGATAAAGTAGTATACCTCAGTCCATAGACAAGAAATAATTAATAAGTATGAAATCAATGTATGATAAAGGCATTACCCTTTGACTTGATGTTACCCAGTGTATTATTTTATTTTTACACATAAATAAGATATGGGTGTAGTTTCCACAATCAAATAATATATATGTGCTTTAAAGATGTATCAGTGGGTTGTAAAACTGCCTCTTCACAGGCATTAATCTCTACAAATTCTTCTTTACTTTGTATGCTACAATAATCATAATCTATGTGGGTTAACAATTATTTAGTGCTCATCCTGTGCCAGATACTATGGTAATCATTTTACACCCCTAACTCTAGCGACGTTTTGCTGAGGTAGGTGTGTATAAGCTGTGTTTCCTGATAAGGGAAGCGAAACTCAGAGAGGTCAGGTAAGGGTCTGAAGATCTCCGCAGCTTGGTTTGTGGTGGAGGTGTGTTTCTGAGTTCAAGTTCACGTGATTCTGAAGCCTCTGAGTTTGGCAACTGGTGAGAAATAAGCTACAGGTAAGCTGATGGGAGTCCAGTGCATGAATGTTTCAAATAATGCTATTCTTTTACGTATTTCTCTGAGCATTTGATTAACATAAGCAACATGGATTTAGCAAGCTTTTTACCTCTGTGTATCCTCCAAAATCTTTTACGCATGACCCTTTCTGCTAGTGAGTGTTACTGGGAGTGAGTAATAGCCTCTGAGGTTACTTAAGCCCTTTGTTGCCATGGAATCAGTAAGAATACCCAGATTCAGAGAACCGGGGATGTGGGAAAATTGTTGCTGCTACATAGATTAAATCACTCAGTCTTTCATTAATTCAACAAAGCATCAGTCACTCATTAAAGCAACAAAGCCCTTTACATTCCAAGTAAGACTTGAGATGTAAAAAAAAAAAACCAAAACCACAAAATAACAACATATGTTCTCTGTCCTTTACATACTCATACTCTAGTGTGTATGGCAGGAGAATTGATAGGTATGTTAAATAATAATTGTAATAATAATATACATCCCATAAAACATGGAAACATGGAAAAAGTACTCTACACACATAGAAGAGAGTGTTTCACTGGTTTCAAGGAATTATTCTGGAGAAGGTTATAGATGAGTGTGAGATGGAATCCTTCGGCTGACATGGAAAGGTGTGAGCTGACGGGCATTCCAGAAAGAGGAAAGGTATGTAAAGGAATCCGGAGCCAGTTAGTTTGGTGTGGCTGAAATGTAAGGATCCAAATACCCACTCATGCACACCTCGGACAGTTCTAGCCCAAACACCCCATGTCTCCCTGTCTCTGTCTCTGTGTCTCTCCGTTTACTTATGGAATTGGCTCATGTAACTAACCGTGGGATAGTAGAAGCTGGCAGTTCTGAAATCAGTTAAGTTAGGTCCGCAGTCCAGAAATTCAGGCAGGATTTAATGTTGCAGTATTAAACTGAAATCTGCAAAACAGGCCAGCAGGTGGGTGGGTCTCTATGTTGCAGTCTCGATGGCAAAATGCTTCTTTCATGAGAAGCCCTAGTCTTTGCTTTGAAGGCCTTCAGCTGGTTGGACGAAGCTGAGCCACACTGTGGAGAATAGTCTGTGTCACTCAAAGGCTGCGGGTCATAAATCTTAACCACATCTAAAAACTAGCCTGGCCAAACTGACACATAAATGAATCATCACACAGGCTAAAGAAAAACAAACTTTTTCTTCCTTCATGGGCTGATGCTTTTTTTCTTGCTGATACTAACCCCGAAACTTATACAGATACAGAACGCAGATCACTTACTGGATGCCCAGATGGACAGGAATCTAGGAAATATAATCTTTAGTTTCCCAGTCTTTAGAGAACCAGGAAGGCAAGAAGTTGGAATGGGTGTTGAATGAGTCAACTAAGCACACTGTCTGCTACTCAATATCCATTCAAACATTTCCCACACCCAGACTTTTAAACAAGAACAAGAATGGCATGAAGGCAAGAGCTATATCCTTAATATAGTTCAACTTTTTTTTTTTTTTTTGAGAAAGAGAGAGAGTGGGGGAGAGATAGAGGGAGAGGGAGAAAGAACTCAGGCAGACTCTGCGCTGAGCACCAAGCTTGATGCTGGGCCAGGGGGCTGGATCCATCTCACCAACCTGAGATCATGACTTGAGCTGAAATCAAGAGTCAGACACTGAACCAACCAAGCAAATCAGGTGTCCCAACTATCCTTTGTTCAAATGAAAACTTGCTTATTCTGTCTTCAAAAGGAAAGCCCCAACTCTCGTCTGTGTCTGCATCTTCTTTCTTTCTTTCTTTCTAAACGTTTTTATTTATGTATTTGACAGACAGAGATCACAAGTAGGCAGAGAGGCAGGCAGAGCGGGGGTGGGGGAGAGCAGGCTCCGTGCCTGCCGAGCAGAGAGCCCAATGCAGGGCTTGAGCCCAGGACCCTGAGATCACGACCGGAGCCAAAAGCGGAGGCTTAACCCACTTGGCCACCCAGGTGCCCCTCTGCATCTCTTTGTAAGTAATGTTCATTTTTACTCTGGGGTAGTTACAATCACATCTTGGTATTTTGTAAGCTATAGAATAAATTATGAAGTTACCGGCAAAGAATTTATCCTATATAAATTCCTATATAAATTAACAGGAGAAAGGAATATAGGGAAAAATAGACTCTCTCTTTTTGCTTTAGGAAAAAAGGCTACTACTTATAGTCCTCATTCATTTTGCAACTTTCTATGAGACTTCTCTTAATACTTGTAACTGGGTGTAAGTTTGTATTTATTATTTCTTATATCCTCCTTCACTAATGATTCTTAAGTTAGACCACTATTCATGAATTTCTGGCCTTTCCTTTTCTAATATAATCATTTTAGTAAAGTCTTTTTAATATCCCCTTTTTAACCAAATAAGTTTTGATATATAACATATCCATTGTTAAAAAAAAAAAAAAATATCCATTGTTACTTACCCCAAAGTATTTTTAAATATCTGTGGACATTTGTTTTCAACCATGATATATTTAGACATAATTTTAAAAAATTATCCAAGTCCATGGGAATTTTCATTTAGATTTTTGATACTGATTAATTACATTGTGGTGACAGAATATGGTTGATAGCATACTTTTATATTTTTTTGTATTGTATTATATTATATTATACTGTGCTATATTATACTATTATGCACTATTATTTTTAAAATTTTTTTTATTTTTAAAAAGATTTTATTTATTTATTTGACAGAGAGAGAAAGAGCACAAGTAGGGGGAGCCAGAGAGAGAGAGAGAGAAGCAAGTTTCCTCCTGATCAGAGAGCCCGATATAGGGCTTGATCCCAGGACCTTGGAATCATGACCTGAGCTGTAGGCAGATGTTTAACTGACTGAGCCACCCGGGTGCCTAGCACTATTATTTTTGAAAGTATTTTATTTATTTATTTATTTATTTAGACAACATGAGTAGGGGGAGGGGTAGATGGAGAGGGAGAGAGAGAATGCCAAGCAGATTCTGCACTGAGCATGGAGTCTGATGCAGAGCTTGATCTTGCGACTCCAAGATCATGACCTGAACTGAAATCAAGAGTCAGATCCTCAACTGACCGAGCCACTTTATTATACTATGTTATACATTTTATATGATAACTGAGAGAAGCATACTGAAAAGTTTCACTCTGATCACAGATTGGTCATATTTTCCCATAGCTCACTCAAGTTTTGGTTTGTATGTTCTGCAAATTGCTTTATCTTCTTAGTGGATTTAAACTTTTATCCTTATGCAGTGACCCTCCGTATTTATCTTAGTGGTTTTCTGATGTTTTGCCTTCTTAATATCTGTTCTACATTCCTATGTGACTTCTTTCTTTTGGGAAATCCATTCTTCCTAGACCACCATTCTCAGGGCTGACTTGCATTTTTTCCTATATTCTTAAAGTTTTTTTTTCTGTACTCTTAAGAATTTGGTTTATTTTTGTAATGCATTTATTTCTCTGTGGTTATTATTTTGGTCTTTAATTGGTTTTCTCAGATCTACAGTCTTACTAATTCCTTTGTTTCTTCATCTCATCTTTGAAGTCTCTTATTGTATTCCTGCTGTTTTTTATATTTTTCTGTTGTAGCAGGCACTTGTAGGGAAAGTTCTTTTCTCTGGCTATGATTGCTTCCTTATGAGGCTCTATATTCATCCTTTAAATAATATGTTTCTTTTATTCTACTTTTTCATTTCTGTGTGTGCTGATATTTTTTAAAATTGAGGCTTTGCCATGTATTTTTTATTCTGCCTACTCATTTATAACACAATAGTTTTACTAAGATATTCCTTCAGATTTGATGTAAAGTGAATGTTGGTCCCTCTTCCTATCATTATCTGTGCCAATTTGGGGCTCATATCTATGCTCTCTGGAAGAAAGTTTCAAGCTGCCTACTTTTCCCAATGCAGAATGCAGCCCTAAACTCTAGCTTCAACAGAATGTTGGGACCAAGTCTGTATTTTTTGTATTTGCATCTTCCTTCCTTAAGCTCTATTTCGCCCCCTTACAATTCAGAGAGGAGCAAATATTAGCTAAGTGATACGTATTTGTTCTATTCCTGGAGTAACTGGAGAGTGGGATGGAGCAGAGAGACACCTTACTTGGCACCTTTGTAGCCTGGTGTCCTATTCCTCATAATCCTCAGTTCATCCACCAGAATTTAGCTTTTCTCATACTTACTTTTCCTTTTGCTTTGTTAATTAATTGCCTCTTATCTTGAACTTTCCCCCTTAATAAGGTCACTATGACAGCCCCTGATAGATGTTTGCCTTATTAAGGAAATACTTAATAAAATTATATTATAGATGACTACAAGAAGAATTCTCAAGTGTTGCCTTGGCCATTTGTCTGGATTTTTCACATACACTTTCCCTTTCCTACGAATTGGCTGGAGGTGTGTTTTAAATGAGTTTCTTAGGGTGTGGTCTATTGGTTCTCTTTCTTTGCGTATAATTTTTTCTTGGAGGGGAGGTAAGGTTAGGAGCCTGTTGAGTCATATTGGTCTTTCTGGCTGTACTTTTCAAAGATTTTCACCTGAGTCGGTATTCTTTTTTTAAATGGTTGGAGCTGACAGGCCGGTTGCCTTTTTGCAAGGTTCGTTGTTGCTAGCGGTTCCCTAAGATTTGGGAGAAATAGTAAAATTGTTATCCAACCTTACTTTCCTTCTTACTTTGATATTGTTCAGGATTTTTAAACATGAGGTAGCTTTGATATTTATCCCAATCAGAAAATATTATCAATCTGCCTCAGTAGCAAGTGGTCATTTATCTGAAATATGCAAGTTGCAGCTCCATTTGGTGGCACAGCAAAGGAGAGGAGCTGGGGGTAATGATGTGTGACTAGGTTTTCCCAGAACACTATGATGTTACTGGGAACAAACTGCATGTCTGAGTAAAAAGACAATTTATTAACAACCAACATTAACCTTTGCTTTAAGAGAAATACACATATATTTATCATGTCCTTTCAACCAACACCAAGTAACCAGAAGAAAAAAGTTACATTATTATATCAGAATATCAGAAAAAAAAATGTAATCTGAGGATTTTAAGTGATGTAAGTGGCTACAGAGATTTTTCACACATGCCAAGAACAGTCAGGTTTTCATCAAATTATACATAATAACACTGAGAGCAATGAAGCGTACGTGAACTCTTGAGAAGATTCCAAATAGAAAATCTAGCGTTGGTTTTTTCCTAGATGCTAAATTCGTTGTTCTTAAATTACTGTTCTACTTGTGAGTAATCTATTTTTTAATCTTTGTCCATATATGTACTATACTTATCTTATCCAAGCCAGTGAACAGCTTTATACAATTCCACTCACTCTATTTGAAGTGAGAAATGGAAACATAGAAAAGATAGAAAAGATGAGTTGAAGAGCCCAAGAAATACGAAATAAATAGTTATAGGGAATTCAGTAAGGTTTCAGGTCTAAGTACAATTCCTTTTTTTGTATTTTAAAAGTAAAGTTTTAAAGGACAGAATACACATGGAAAATTCAAATGGATAAATATTAGCAGTAAAAGAAAATGGGTCAAAATCACTGGGAATATTGAAGTCTATATTCTTATATTCTCTTGGTTATTAAATGTCTATTTTCCAACTCCTTGCCTCATCCTCCCCATTCTTAGAAAAGGTAGGTGGACAAGAGAAGAAATACAAGTGATGCTTTTTCTGCCTTAATTGTAGCTGCCTTTTATCCTCCAGTCTCTACCTTTAGAATGCTACATGCTCCTGCCTCATAAGGAATTCAGTCTCCGTTAGACTCTTTCCTTCTAATCTAAATACAAACATATTCTAAATTCTCAGTGCCATCTGGGGCCCTTGCTGTATCACATTGTGTATCATATTTTTCTCTCTACTATTTTTGCCCAAATTTATTTAAACTTTAAAATATAATAAGTAAACATTAAAGGCAGCCTGGAAGTGACCAAGTAAGGAATATAATGTCATATAATATAAACATTCTTTATATTCTTGTGGACCACATTCACAAGAAGAGGCTCAGACTTTCTAGAACCATTTTTTTCCCCCTGTAACTCTGTTCATCTTAAGGCTCTTAGTTCTACCCCTCCCAACCCCAGCCTTTCTGTTCCCTAAGGACACTGTTTCCCACAGACTTCCCACTTGGTGACCATTTTCTCCTATACTGGCACTGGCTAGAGGCAGGGTACTTATTCTTGTTTATCTACTTCCAGCCCACCTAAAGACCCCTGACCTCTTTAAATGCATACCAACAAACAATGAACACTTCACTTGGCCTTTTCAACTTCTGTCTCAGATCTCTGTTTTTTTTTTTTTTTTTTTTAACTGAAAATTTCTTGGAAACTTTCTATTTCCTGCTCCCACTAGTTCACATCTCACTCTCTAAGAAAGTCATGACACAGGCTTTCATAGCTGGCATGAAGCTGGTCTCATCAAAGTCAGCCTCTCTCTGACTTTCTGTAGCCAAATCAATAGTCAAGTCTAATTTCTCATCTTGCTCTACTTTCTGTTTTATTCAACATGGTTGACCTCTCCCGTCTTCTTAAAACCTTTTCTTAGCTTGCAGGACACTCAACCTAGCTCACCAGTATTTTCCAATCTTCTTTTCCAGCTCCCATTCTCTTCCCAAATTCTAGGTGAAGAATTTTTCTTCTTTCTAAGTTAATTCCCTAGTGGATTACATGCAGACACCTAAATTTGAATACCATCCACCTGCTAGCCACTCCCGTCTTCATGTTTCCAGACAGTCCCTTCTCCTAAATTTCTGACTCGTGTGTTTAACTGTCTACTCCACAGCACACACTCCTCTCAAAACAGACTTCACAGAGGGTTGGTAGAGAATGTACTTAATGCACCAATGTGGAGCAGTCTTAACCTTGACATTCATTGTAAAGAAATGTAGATATTATAGGAGGTTTACATTCAGATTGGGTTTAGTAGGTTGTCATTTTTCTAACGTGCCCTTATATAAAATATGAAAAAATCAAGGTCTTTTATTTCCTGGTAAAACTCAACTTCTATAATCAATCCACTGACTAGTTAATTAACAAGAGTGAAATTAAGCTCCCAGGCCATGAAGCATTTAATTTGCCTTAGAATCCTAGTCTAGTTAAATACCGAGTCTCTGGAGGAAAGACACTGTCTTGATGCCCTTTACTCTTGGTAAACCAGAATTAGAAAGAACAAGGGAAGCCCAGACAAAATAAGCAGATTTTGGCCCAAGCAGCCCTTTGACAAGATTGAGCTGTGTACTTGCATTTGACAATCTCAGTTAATTACTAAGAAAAAGAAAGAGTTAGGGAAAAATAATTTATATATTTGAAAGTCCTCATCTGTGGAATGTAAGGCAAACCAAATTAGTAAAAACACCAAAACAGGTTTCTCTTGATATTTTCCTGTGGCCTTATTGTAATGAATGGAAAGAAATAATAGAAAGCTGTTGTCTTTTCAATAAATCTGTCTTAAGATCACGAACTACTTCAATATATAAGAAAAAAGCAAAAACACTTTTCATTTTGAAATGAGGTGTCAAGATTTTATGGCTCCAGGGTCATCATCCTGAAGAAAGTCACAAAAAGGGCAGATAAATTACAGTCTATAATTAGGATTCTTCCCTTTACTTTTGGCTTTTTCCGATGCCAGGTGGCCCACGGTTAACCAGGCCAGATCTCACATCAGAGATTAGAGTCAAGGCTAGTGTTCTGTGCGGTACCAACAGTAGCTTCCATTAAATTTTGTTTGGGACGCCAACTTTAAATGTTGCTGAACTTGACACCAATTCAGTGATATTTGAAAGGCTTACTTTGTTTCAATACATTTCATTTTCTTTGGCTCACAGCGAAGGATGATATATTTGCTTGCCAGGTGAAGGTGAATGGCAATTCATGTCAATTAGAAATTTATTTAGAGAACTTAAGGTCTTTCCAAATCTACCATTCTTTGCTTTAAGTGGCAGAAATCACAAATGCAATCAATTATTGAGAAGAGAAAGTAGCATGTTGCTGAAAATGTACAGAGAAATAATAAAATACAGAAGTGCAGTGATAAGGTAAAGGGTTGCTCCCGGGGACCAGACCCAGCACCATGAGCATGAGGTAAGGGCAAAGGCTTCTTGCTCACAGTCTGGCAGAAACAGACAAAGATGGGATGAGAGAAGGGAAGGCGATGGTGGATTAGAATTAGTGAGGGCAACATGTAGATGAATATTAAACCACATGCTTATTTGTGCAGAAAGTAAAGCACAAATACAAACCATGGAAATAAACGCTACTTTGCCACAAACAGTAACTGAATGTTAAATTTATCCTTAGCCAAGTGTAAGATAGCAAAAGGACAGCTCACGAACAGACTGAAACCTATAATTTGATTTTAAGAAGTGAACACAGGTCTCTTTCTTTGAGCTTACATTCTACACATGCCAAGGAAAATGATCTCCCAAATTTCAAGCCTCACACGGAAAAGGACTAGAGGGTTGTATTTATAGGTTAGCTTTGATTCTGCACAAGAAAGTGTCCTTTAAGTAAAGAATAAACAAACTTTCTATCCAAGAGCATTTTGTTTGCTTGCCTAAAGATTCCAAATTTGGAATTGTATCCTTTCACCCTGAAGATAACCAAAAAGGTTGGGTTATCTTTGTTCCCTTTAGGAAATCAGAACAGCTTCATCAGTCTTTGCATGTGGGTCTTTGAAGTAGGCAACGATCATATGATATTCTTTCTGTCTTTCACATGGGAAAGCTCTGGCCATACGAGTTAGTGGGCCTCGGAACCTCAACAATAGTCTAATGTTTATGCCACTACCAGGATCTACTGATATAAAAAGCTCTAGATTAGAACCTTTAACTCAAGGATTTTGTTGGCTTGGCACACTGCACTTCAAATGCTATTTAAAGATGCCGTGGATGAAAGCATTTGGGTCTTTTGTTGGACATATGTCTTGAAAACCTGAAATTGGAATTAATTTCAATATTTCAAAGATGACTTAATTTTATCTGGGCTTTCCCCCAAACAACTTCTAGCATGAGTGTTATAAATGTGCACAGTCTTCGGCATGAATAAAAGATTATCATCTTTTGGCTCATGGGAAAAGTAAGAACTTTAAGAGTATATTGACGTGTATTCTAGAAGCCTAAGAGTATACTCTAAAGAAAGAATACATTAAGATGTAATAAGGTGTCTTTAAGGACATTAGATTGGTGTTGAAGAAGGGGGAACTATACCATACCCACAAACTGTTAAAAGTTCTAGCCAATTCTTGCTTTGAATACTCTCCTGGTTAGTGATTTTGGGGACACTAACACTAGAGAGATGGAATCTGTCTTGGCCCCCCTTCAAACAAGTTATACATTTTACCATTGCTAACTGTGTTGTTTTAGACAAGTGAACGTGTCTGGCCTTCCTTATTCCCAAACAAAGATGATATCAGTTATCCAGAGTGTTGTTTGAGGATTAAATGAGAAAATAGGTGTGTGGCAGGATCTGAAGCTAAGACTTGCACGGGATTTTATGTGCTCAGGAAACCCTACCTCGTCACTCCACCTCAGTTGGATTACCGGTCTGAAAATGTTCGAGGCTTGGTTATATCCTTATATCCTATCATTTGCTTAGGACTCCTCAGACTGTTGAGACCGAATTTAAAGCTTGCCCATTGTTACAATTTATTCTAGGCATATGTAGACACACATGATTTACATAAGGGAGTGGAGATAAAAGTCTTGTGACTAAATAGCAGACCATTATAAACAAGGCCCTTTAGAAAATGTCCCCATGAATGAGGTAGACATCTTAGGGTTTAGATTGGATCTCTACCTTCTGGGGTGCCCTGCATGTGTACTGAGCAGGCTCCACCTTGGTTCCAGAGAGAGATGAAGGGACCAGAAAAATGTGGATATTTGAGGTAGAACAAGAGTACAGTAGATTCAGCAGTAAGCAAGTATCAACTTCAACTTCTGGAGGCAGATTTGGTTGCAGGCAATGGGGCAGAGGTTGACAAAGACAGCAGGGAGTGCAGAGCCGTAAGCATTGCTCACCTGCCCTCCTAAGAGGCTTGGAAAAGGGTACAAAAATGGGGAGAGGCAGAAGGAATGAATCATCAAGTGGAGGCAGGAGAGTAACTAGGCTTAGTATTCTATGGTAAGCCACATTTGGACCACTTGTGGAAGGGCCCCTGGGAATTCCTGGTAATAATTATGGAAAGACCACTTGGAAAAACAGCTACAATTTTTTTTTTTTTTTTTTTGGTATCATGATATGGCATTTCCTTATAAATGTGACCCTACTTGTCTCACTAACCAGTGAAGCTTACGACATGCAGGTTAGAGGCATATAAAAAACATAGCAGGGAGAATGGCACATGGCAAGCAGTTAAGAAACAGATGTTGCTATTGGGGTCCGTTATCAAAGGAACAATACTGAGACAAAGTGAAAGTTATGCAAAGCCTTATTCTATGCCAAGCATTAGAAGTCAGACTGACCGGCCAGGGCCACCTCTGAAGAGAGTGACCCCCTCCCGATCTCACAGGCTGGTTTTATAGGGCCTAACCGCAGACCCAAGGTACGTGCCTTCTATTGTTAAGGCGTTTGCTCCCGGAATGGATACCTGCAACCATACCAGGAACTATCGGGGGCATTTATTCCCGGAATGAAGTCCGTGGATGTAAACAACAATGTGGCTACCTAGGCAATATGGAGTTGCTCTGGCTAAGCAGGCCCTAATAGTTAAACATGTTTTAACATTAAATTGTCCCTAACAGTTGCTATTATTATTGTTGTTGTTATCAGTTCTTTAACCCTAGCACAGTCCATTAGCTATGATTTCTGTCAACAGAACTCAATTAAAATGTGTCAAACAAAAGTTCAAAAAAATATGTCCTAGATCACTCCTGAGATCTGTAGGGTTCTTCTGTAGAAATCTGAAATTATAAAGTTATGGCACAGAAAGTATTCTCTAGAAAATGAATTCTGAGTCAATGAAAGAGGCAAATATGGGTACATGCAATACTTATCATTTTATTTCATGTTTGTTCCCTCTGTAGCATCTGTACGGCCAACAACATTCTCTGACTATGATCATCAAAGCCACAATGCCGGTGCTTCTGTACTGGGACAGGAAGATTTGCTGAATTGATGAGGCACTGCAGAATGAGGAGTGGTCGCTCTCCCCATCATTCCTAACATCTCATTTGCAGAATTTGTGCTTCCTCTCTGCTCTGAGTGATTAGAGGTTCTGATTTCTAGAGGACTGAGGGTGATACTTCTTACCAGGGGCATAAGACAGTGTCCCTTAGGCTCCAGGCTATGGTTTATGCCTATTTGTTTAGGGCCCCTCTTCACAAAAATATCAGGCAAAGAAATGAAATACTTCACTGGCAGATAATGGGAGTCACTATGAAGTCTCTTGATGTTTTTATGCTCAGTGAAAACAGCAAATGGGCTATTCCAGCAACCGAAGCCCTGACAAAGACTTCATATCTAGGGGTAGACCCCTTAGTTGTGAAGCATGTTGGCATCATCCCACAGGAGCAGCAGACCTAGACCAGTTGAAGTGCTGTCAGAGCTTGATCATAACCTAGAACAGGTGGTGGAAGAGAGAGGTAACCTGTGTAAGTCACAGCCTCAACAAATACATCCATAAAACAGGGACTATAGTCTGTAACACTAGTCTCCCTATTGTCTTTCTCTTTTTTTTCAAGAGAAATTGTGATGGTTATCCATTTTAAATGTCTGTGGTAGGGCTGAGGATGGAGTACATTTAATTTGGATCATGAGTGTTTCGAGTACTGAGCTGTAGCAAAAGCTGTCAGTCGACGTTTATGTCTTCCTGGCACTAACTCTATACGCATCGATGGCTGCAAACATCTGTCAGGAATCTGTCCGAGCACTTTCACTGGGTGTAGGAATGCTTGGCTTGTGTGTGGAATAGGCTGGAAATCACTGGAAGTTAACATCGCTGGGAGTGGTCCTCAACCAATGATGGATGGAGTTGGTAGCAAAACTTCCCAGTTTCCTGGGAAGAATAACTCTGAGAGGTGATCTGTAGAGTCTTCCAGAGGACCTTAAAAGAGTTTGATTCAATTCCTCACAATGGCAAACTCTTCAGGAATGTATCCTCTCTTGTCTTAGTCCTTGCCCTATCTTACTTTCTCACTCCCTATTGGTGCTTCCTGGAATCTTTCCCCCAGCAAATTATTTTTCATATAGTTCTTTGTCTCAAGGAACTCAACCCAAGACAACTCATGAAGCAAGTCAGAGTTCTGAACATCCTACTACTTATAGTGTTGTAGAGGAGAAGGACATTACTCAAGTAATTACATAATGATTGTAAAATTGCAATTGTGACAGTACTGCACATTATGATAATTTGATTGAGTGTGTGTGTGTGTGTGTTTACTGAACTTAGGAAAAGTCTTCCCTGAGGAAGAAATCTTGGAGCTGTTAGGTGCTACAGTTAAATCATCTGTGAAATACTCATAGCTATATTTTACAATAGTGATTAGAATAGTGTCTGACTCATGGTAAGCATGGTAAAAGCGTTAGGTATTATTAACATTATTAACATTATTATGACTTTCTAACATATTATTGTCCAGTGGCTTTCATTTTGTTTGGATATATACAGTATAGAGCTGCTGCTTTTTTTTTTTTTTTTAAGAGAAAGGGAGAGGGAAAAAAGGAGCAGAGAGAGGAGGAGAGAGAGAATCAAAAACAGACTCCGTACCCAGCATGGAGCCCGACGTGGGGCTCGATCTCATGAGCCTGGCATCATGACCTTGAGATTGTGACCTGAACTGAAATCAAGAGTTGGACACTCAACCGGCTGAGCCACCCAGGTGCCCCGGGTTTATACAGCTGCTGCTTTAACAGCTAGCGTAGTGGAAGGCAGTGTGGCAGAAGGTCTGCAATCAACTAGAGGCATCAGTGCTTGCCTGTGAGTGACCCGGGGCAAGTTTCTTACTCCTGTTTTCTCTTCTCTATAATAGCACCTACTTCACAGGGTTATTTTAGGAGAAATCAACTACTATCCATCAAATACAGGTAGGTAGGTAGCATATAGTATGTTTTGTAGCAGCTGGAACTTCTACGATAAGTTCTTCTAGCCCTCATTCTCATGAGCTTATTCTTCTTCCATTGTGATCCTGTTATAATATCTTTATATTATAACAGCATCTAGGATAATACTTTGGAATGACTCTTACCTTTGGAAGAGCCCTGAGCATAGAAAGCCCTGCAGAAATGACTTACCTTTTATATTTCCTACGACTAATGTCTTTAGATTAGGGACGTCGCACTGCTACTGTTGCATTATTCCTTCAATAAGGTCCTCATCAAAATGAGTCTTATCCTGTATCTCTGAGTGACACAGTCACTCTCAAGCAACTGGTATTGTCACATTGCTAAGAACCTCTCAGGTATTTTAAGCTTTTCTTTTTGGTTTCAATGATTTTATCATAATTATTTTAACAAAATACCACATCTTTTGCTCATGAGCATAAAACCTTCTGTTCTTATACAAGAGAGATCTTGTTCTTACTTCAAGGACAGATTCTGACGTTTCATGAGATAGAATAAAAACATTTTTTTAACCTATATTTAAAAAAAGAATTATGAGTACACCTATAAAAAATTTTTTTGGAGCACATTAAATTTTTGGCAAGCATTGTTTATTTATTGCAAGTGGCCTTTTTAAAAAAAAAACTCTAGCATAATATTGAGATATTGGTAAATAATTCAATTCCTCTTTTAGGTCAGTTCTTACTGTTTTATGCTTTTAGTGCATTTCTATACTCTTATTTTCTACATAGGTTTTTTAAGTTTTTTAACAATAAGATAAAAATTTTTCATTTTAATTTTGTTTAATTATTTATTTATTTTAAGATTTTATTTATTTATTTCAAAGAGAGAGAGAGAGAGATAGGAAGGTGAGGGAGGGGCAGAGAGAAGCAGCCTCCCAGCTGAGCAGGGAACCTAATGTGGGACTCTATCCCAAGACCTTGGGATCATGACCTGAGCTGAAGGTAGACGCTTAACTGAATGAGCCACCCAGGTGCCTCAGTTTCTCACTTTCAGATAAAGTGATATATGAAACTGAAGATTGTTTCCTAATTGAGATTTGCTCTGCAAAACAACAAGGCATATATAATTGTTATATTATCTTAAAATTTGGATTATAACAGATACATTATTAATATACTCTAACATGTTTTCTTTCATGTTACAAAAATATTCCTCATATAATTTGTTCAAGAAAATTTCCCATTATTTTTGTCTCGATTTTCCAGCTTCAGAAGGAGATTCTAAAATCAATTGATTTTACTTTTGGTATTTTGATGGTTTCTGCAACCTCTTTTGGTTCTGATACCTATCTATGACACTTAACTGAAAATACTTTGAAAAGAGCCTGGTTGAATGTTTTATACTAACTGGTATGCATTGTGCTGATTTTAATTTTCTTGCACTGTCTCTGATACGTTACCCCACATCTTTAATAGTTTGATTCTTTTTTTTTTAAGATTTTATTTATTTATTTATTTAACAGAGAGAAACAGTGAGAGGAGGAACAGAAGCAGGAGTAGGGGTAGTGGGAGAAGCAGGCTCCCCACTGAGTAGGGAGCCTGGTGTGGGGCTCCATCCCAAGATCCCGGGATCATGATCTGAGCTAAGGCAGACACTTAACTGCCTGAGCCACCCAGATGCCCCTAATGGTTTGATTCTTATGAAATGTACGGTAACAATTCCTGGACACACCTAATGCTTCTTTGGCATTATATTATGTCTTGAGTGAGCAGGAGGTATGGCAATCAGTCACTGTGGGGACTGTCATAGAGTCTATCTTGAAGTACCGAGAAGGGCAGAAACTGTCCTCTTTACTGTGAGGTTTCTCTCATTTGTCTATTCAATATACATGACTGGATACATTTTTTATAAAGATTTTATTTATTTATTTATTTGACAGAGAGAGAGAGAGAAAGACCGCACGTGCATAAGCAGTGGAGAGCAGCAGAGAGAGGGAAAAACAGACTCCCTGCTGAGCAAGAAGTCGGATTTGGGGCTTGATCCCAGGAGCCTGGGATCCTGACCTGAGCCAAAGGCAGATGCTTAACGGACTGAGCCACACAGGCACCTCCACATGCTCATATATCAAAAGAAGAAAAATCTGTCTGGCTTTTAAGTAAACCTTAAGCTTCAATATATGTAAATTAATTGGGTAGTCATTTCAGTATTAATTTTTGTGAAAAGACATTTTCAAAGATGAAATATGAACTATTTCATATCAGCTTTGACAAATGAACATTTGCCTTCAGTTTTGATGGTAGAGAACACTACCTTGAATCCCAATGAAGAAAATGTTATTCCCTCAAAATAATTGCTTTCCTTTTGTTAGTATACCTGTATTATAGGAAAACTGTGCTCAATTATTATAGTTTGAACCTGTCAGCAAAAATTTTGTGAAAATTTGTCTTTTCTCTTTTTATGAGTGCCTACACAATATCCTTGATTTCGCCTTTCGTCCTACAAAACTTAAAATATTTACTATCTGAACGTTTATAGGAAAAAACGTTCTGACCTCTGCTTTAAGAAAACCTTCATGGTTCTAGGAGGCAGAACAGACTGGAGGTTGGTGAGGGGTCAGGTTAAGGTGCTACAGCGGCAATCCAGGAGAGAGAGGATGGTCACAAATAAGCAGGAGAGTCAGAGTGGTCCACTGCCTAGAAAAAGAGTCCTGAATTTTTTCCATGTCTCTTTGGCAGGAGTGGGGTGGGATGAGAATCATATTCCCCTGATCTTAAAAAAAAAGGGATTTTAAAACAACCACTAATAAAAATTGGGGGTTAATAATAGACAATGCATAGTAAATGGTTCTTTTTATCAGGTATTATTATAAGAGTATGACATATATTAACTTATTCAATCTTCATAATAACCCTGTGTGGTAGGAACTATTTTATCTTCATTTGTAGATGAGGTGTCTGAGGTACAGAGAAATTGAAAACTTGCCGGGTGTCATAGGAGCAGTAAATGGAGGCACTGGGATTTGAATACAGTGCAAGAAAATTAAAGTCAGCGCAATGCACACCCGTTGGTATAAAACATTCAACCAGGCTCTTTTAAAAGTATTTTCAATTAAGTGTCATAGATAGGTATGGTACTTGTACTTCTTATACTTCTGGTACCAGAAGTAATCTCTTAGTCATTACTACACTCCCTCGTCCATAAATGTCCATAACTCAAGTCCTAGATGGCTATCTGTTGAATCATATGTTTGTTGTTCTGGTCCCTGTACCTAGTAGAACAGGGAGAGAGGAGGAGGGAAGAGATGGTAGAGAATATAGAGAAAAGAAGTTTGAAAAGCATTTTAAATGCTTTGATGGGGGGTTAGGTAGACTCTGTGGAAAGAAGTTGGGCTGTAGTTATCTTCTGCGTACTCGATGGCAGAAATGCCCACTGAGAGATCCAAAAAGCAAAAGGTGAAGAGACAGAACTGGGGAGATTATGCTGGAGAATATCTTTTATATCTTCAAAGAGTGCACAACAGAGACCACTATACATTCTCCTGAAGAACCCACACATGCGCCCTTGGGGTAGTAGCCTTAGGACACCTGCCACATAGAGGATGTGACAACTAAGAAAGGTGTTTAGGAACAAGGGGTTTGGGGTTTGTTTCTTTTTTTAAGAGAGGGAAAAGGGGAGGGGCAGAGAGAGAGAGAATCTTTTTTTTTTTTTTTAAGATTTTATTTATTTATTTGAGAGAGAGAGCATGAGAAGAGGGAGGGTCCGAGGGAGAAGCAGACTCCCTGCTGAGCAGGGAGCCTGATGTGGGACTTGATCCTGGGACTCCAGGATCATAACCTGAGCTGAAGGCAGTCACTTAACCAACTGAGACACCCAGGCGCCTGAGAGAGAGAATCTTAAGCAAATCCACACCCCCAGTGTGGAGCCTTATGTGGGAGATCATAACCTGAGCCAAAATCAAGAGTCAGATGCTTAACCGACTGAGCCACCCAGTTGGGGTGCCGCAACAGGAGGTACTTTTTAAAAGGGGTATCCTCTTTTTGAGCATATTTCCTTTCCACCCCACCTCGAACAGTGAAAGAAATGTAATGGAAGCAAGACTGGGTTGTTGGGGGCAGCTGGGACTGCAAACTGGTGGTGTTGGCGGGGAGCAGAGACAGAATGAGGGCAAGAGAGGTAAGAAAGAGAAGACCAACCTCCTTTTCATTTTACTTCCTTCACATTATCACTGAGACTGCTCAAGCTGAGAGAGAGTCCAGATTTCTTTCCTCCAAAGGCATCAAGTACAATGAGAGAATGAGAATCAATTTTCCTGTGGAATAATGCCAATAAATAGTTCTGGTTATACAGCGCTGCTGCAAAAGCATTTCATAAAACAAGTTGGAGCAGAACATCTTTTATGGTAGTATTGACTACACGTCAAGTTATATAAATTTTCTTTGCAAATAAATTTACCATGATTTTGAAAACTTTTCAATGAAAACTGGTGCCTCTATTCACTGTGTGCAATGTTGTTACCCGCCTCTACCTTCAATTTCAACCTGTGATGACCCCAAAGTAATGTAAACAAAGGTCAAGGGAAGCGAAACAGCCTGAGCTGCACTAAAGAACTGGTCACCAGGGGCACCTGGGTGGCTCAGTTGTCAAGCGTGTACCTTTGGGACAGGTCATGATCCCAGGGTCCTGGGACTGAGCCCCACCCTCGTTCCCCTTACTTGTGCTCTGTCTCTGACTCAAATAAATAAATAAAATCTTAAAAAAAAAAATAAAAAAGCTGTTCACCCTAGAATCTGGGAGAACTGTGTGTAAGACTTGAAGAATTATTGCCATGACTGCTATGCTGCTGAATTTATTTACCAAAGCAATAACATCATCAATAAAACTGGCGAAATTAGGGGCGCCTTGGTGGCTCAGTCGTTAAACATCTGCTTTGGCTGGGGTCGTGATCCCAGGGTCCTGGGATTGAGCCCCACACCAGACTCCCAGCTTAGACCCCCAGCAGAGGCCTGCTTCTCCCTCTCCTACTCTCCCTGCTGGTGTTCCCTCCCTCGAAGTGTCTCTCTCTGTCAAATAAATAAAATCTTGAAAAAAACCCTGGGAAAATTGGAAGTGTCCTTTTCGTATACAAAAGAACAAAACCCAAAAAACAAACTTTCTCATCTTCAAATTTCATCCATTCAAGCAATGTAAAAATATTGTAAAGACTGCATCCATTAATTTATTTAACAAAATTTTATTAAACATTTATTATGTAATATGTTTTAAACACTGGGGTTTCAATAGTGAAAAAATTAAACAAAATTCCTTTTTTTCATAGAGCTTGTACTCAGTGTATATGAGTGTGGGTGGTTGGGGGTAAGGAGACAGAGAAGAGATAGACAATAAACAAAACATGTAAAGAAATGATATAAGATGCCAGAAGATGATCTGTATTATGGGGGGAAAAGAAAGCAAAGTTGGGAGATGAAGATTATAGAAAGAAGTAGTTTGCAATTTTAAATAAGGTTTTTCTAGCTAATACATGTATATAGCAAGATTGCACATAGCAAAATATCACATAAAATCTACTTGTTTTCGTTGGTTGGGGAATCTCAGTATAGGCACCTGTTTTTTAGGGTAGGAACATATAATGTAATGAAAAATGTGCAAAGGGACAGAATAACCTAGCTGAACATTGTATGCTCATCAAACATCTCTGCACCTTGGTCCCTAACATATTCCAGGGAAGCAGAAAAACCATTTCATTGAAAGTGGATGTCCTCATAGTGCTTGTAAAGGATTTGAGACAAGGTTTAGAATGGAAGACTAAGGGCAGATACATTTATCTCCATACTGGTTTCTAAAGCATCCATCCACCCTTACCAAATTATTGATTATCCCAAGTACATTGAATGAGCACTGGAACAATTATAGAAATTTTCATGTTCTAGGGTGAGAAAGGAACTAATAGGAATAATTAGGGATTATATTCTAGAGACTTCATTTGGTGCTGACTCTACTATTTAAGGAAAACATCTGAAAATTTCATTTGACATCACAACAACAACAACAAAAAGAACCCTTGAAAAGTGGATCCCTTGAAATGTATATAAAAGTATATATCTTCTTATATAGTGTGTGCAAAAGCTCTTTAGTTTAATAGTAAAAGTGATAAGCCAGTACAGACGTCCATGGAAAATTTCATAGTGTGAGAAGTATTGTAAAAATAAAACTTAAATGGAAAATAAGAAGAGTTAGCAGTTGAAGTATCCTCTAAATATTATTTATAGGGAAAAGAATTCTAATTATTGATATAATAAAATCCATGTTTGAATAGAAATAGCTTTATTTCATTTAGTGGAATTTTCAAGATGGCCCTGACACCTCCATATTAATATACCACTTTCAAATTCCTGTTACTTATAATCATTGTAATCTCTCTAAAAGTAAATATTATAATTATAGAAATATTAAATAAATACATTCTCATATACATTCCAAAAATTCAGATACAATAATAGTTTCGTTTGCCATCATTAGTTTAGATTTCTATTATCTGTTACCTATATGTGCACAGGAATAGATAGTTTGGGTAACTAGTTTGTAAAGTGAGATTTTCATGTTCTAGGGTGAGTTTTACCTTGGAAATCTTTTCACGTTGTCTAAATATTAATATTTCTTATTTTATTCAAGTGCTGCTTTGTATGACTTTACATAATCTTTTTTTTTTTTGTAGATGGAGATTTAGATTGTTTTCGATTTTCAGTGTCATAGACAATTTCACAAAGAATGTCACTGTATATGCATTTGTCCTCACACAGATAGGTATTTCTTCAGGGAAGATATTAAACAGTACTACTGCTGGGCGATAGGGTGGTTGTATTTTAACTTGCAGTGGTACTCATGAACTATTCTCTAAAAGGACTGTGCCAATTTACACTTCTACCTATACTGTCTGTCAATATCAAATACCCCAGAAGCCCAACATATTAATAGTATCAAACTTTAAAGTGATTTTCTAATTTCTATGGCTTTTAAATTGATTTTTATGAGCTCCATATTTGCTGTGGGAGATAATCTTTGTCCCATTATAAAGACTGAAAAATACACTCCTCATTGTAGCTTATCTATTCTGGATATTAATTCCTTCTCTGTTACATACGTTGAGAATATACTTTCCCAGTCTGTAGCTTTGTTTCCTAATTTTTACATTTTTTTCAAAGTTGTATAATCACTTAATGCTTCTAAAGAATATAAAATAAAAAATATTATACAAATAATATAAAAAGTTTATGATATAATGTTAAGTGAAAAAGTAGGATACAAAAATATATGTCCTTTTAAAAAATTGTTTTATTTTTTATTTTATTTTGATTTTTAAAAAGTTTTAATTCTAATCAGCCAATGCCTTTCACAAGTACACGCCTTAATTCCCATCGCCTTTTCACCCATCCCACCCCCCAACCATCAGTTTGTTCTCCGTGGTTCACAGTCTGTCTCTTGGCTTGACTCTCCCTCTCTCTTTTTCCCTTGGTTGTTTGTTTTGTTTCTTAAATCTCACATATGAGTCAAATCATATGGTATTTGTCTTTCTCCGACTGACTTGTTTTATTTAAAGTTTTAAATTTTGGTGTAGTCAAAATTAGGAATTTTTCTTTATGGCTTCTGTGTTTTATATAATGTTGTTAAATCATCTTCTATTCCAAAGTTATGAACACGGATTTCTATTTTTCTTATAATGTGTTTGAGGCTTTGATTTTTACCTTTATATTTTTAATCAAATGGATTTATTTTTTTGTAAATGGCATAAAATATTTGACTTAATTTTTCTCTCTCAATTTACTGAGAAAAAATTCAGTACATGACTAATCTTTCCCTGGGATTATTTTATTGCCACTATCAATTATTGCACAATTATCTATACGTGGATCTATTTCTGAACTCTATTCTGTTACAATCCATTTGTCTCTTCCTGAATCAATACCATAATGTTTTAATTTCTACTTCCTATTGACTTTACAGTGCCTGCCACTTGCATGTTAATATTAGCAAACTAAATATCATGTTTCCCAGAAAGGATCCTGGCATAGAGTAGGAGTTAAATTGACATTTATTGAATTTTTTCTTTAAATTCTGGGCTGCTCTTGGCAGTCTAAAAAAGTAATGTATTTGGATGGTGAGATAAATTGGCTACTTTACTCTTTTTTCCTGCATCTATCTTAAAAATTTTGGATTGAACTAAACCGATTTTATGACTCTCCTCTTGGGGAGATGCTAGCAGGTCATGACTTCTGCATTTACAAACAGCTGTTGTCTACAGAAGGATACAACAGTCTGGAACCTCCAATAGCCTTTTTTAGTTAAGGGTTTAAAGAAACCCCAGTTCTTCCTTTTGATTGTTGTCACATACCGTTAAAGAAAACATGATTTTGACATGTTCACTAACTGAGAAAAATCTATTCCACAAGCATTGCTTTCAAATGTTTTATTGATGATTTAAAAATTTAAGTAAATATCAACAAAAGAGCAGAATACATGACATGAAGTAATCAAAATTAAAATAATTTTAAACTTTTGCTAAAAAGGTATATATTTTGCTAAAAAGGTATATATTCTTATATTAATAAGAATATTGTGAAAAGATGCCTTGAATATGCTAGAAAAGAAAAATAAATCTATGGAGAGTATGGGCAAAATCAAAATAAGGAGAGATCATTACCTTGTTAGACAATTAAGTCATTTCTCATTGTTGGGAGAAAAGTAATTTTATTTATTTATTTTTTTATTCACTGTAATTGCTCTACAAAGCCATTTGGGTTTAAGTAAGGATAAAAAGCAATACACTTTTTCTAAAAAGCACATTAGAATAACTTACTGCTTAAGTGAACTAACTAATGCATAATAATATTTCCCCTCTTGCATTCTTATAAACTTTTACTCTTATACTAGTCATCATAGCACTGTTTGCCTTTATGTTCTATGTCCTTTTTGAATGATTGCGGTAAAGAAATAAATTTGATATGGTTGATACCATGAGAAACAATGGCTACATGTAAATACATCATTGGTCGTTGTAATTCATCAAGCATTATAGACAGTAGGAATTAGATTATGAGTAGCTTGAGAAAGGCCAGGGTCCCTGTGGGCTGGGGCTTTGGGAAAAGAAAAGCAGGACTTATTCTTTCCCCTACTAAAATCTTTTGCTAATCTAAGGGACATGATTCTTAATTATGTTCCAGACCTAACTAGAAGGAACACATTGTAAGCACTTGGAAATCCAGAAGTGAATATGTATGGCATTGATAAGCCACATTTTCTTTGGTCCTGCTTAGTCTCACTCATATTCTGTAAGATGTCACCCAGCTATTGCTGGATTTTTTTTTTTTTTAATGAGAAGACTTTTAATTGGAATTTATTTCTTAGTAATAAAAATTACTTTTTGAAAATCAAATAGTTTCAAAATATGTTCATACCTTAAATTGATCTTATTTAGTGTTTAGAGGTAGAGGGAAAACCCATTTTATTTGCATATGCTGATGTGTGGGACTGCATTTATTTTGTTTTTATGTTTTAATTAAATTCCACTTAACATACAGTGTCATATTAGCTTTGGTGTACACTTTAGTGATTCAACAGCTTACATACAACACCCAGTACACAACTGCACTCCTTAATCCCCATCAGTTGTTTAACCCACTCCACCCCAACCTACCTCCCCTCTTGTAACCATCAACTCATTATCTATAGTCAAGAGTCTGTTTCTTGGTTTTCCTCTCCTTTTCCCCCCATGATCGTTTTGTTTCTTACATTCCACAAATTCCATAAGGTATTTGTCTTTGTCTGGCTGACTTATTTTGCTTAGACTAATACACTCCAGCTCCATCCATATCATTGCAAATGGCAAATTTTCATTCTTTTTTTATAGCCGAGTAATATTCCATTGTATGTAAATACCACATCTTCTTTATTCATTTATCAGTTGATAGGAAATTGGGTTCTTTCCATAATTTGGCTATTGTAGATAATGTTTCTATAAACACTGGGGTTATGCTACTATCATTTAAATCATTTTAACTCCATAGTGCTTAGCATTGCTAATAGAAATTATTAAAGCTTTTAGAAATTCATCATCAAATTTTATCTTAAGTATTGATTAAAGGTAGAATATGACAAGGATATACCTTCTTAGTCCTAGTTACAAATGCTTTTTCTTATCTGAGTTTTTTATATAAATCTGATAAAATTAATGACTCATCAAAGTGTATCCAAGAAATTAAAGCTAAGAAAATATTTTTAGACTTGTCACATTAAACTTATTAAGTAATTATCCAAAAATTGGAATTAAAGGGTCCATTACAGAAGGGGATAGTGGATAAATAATCTCTTTCAACTTCTAGTTGATTGTTGGTCTGAGAAATCCTTTGATCTTCTTTATTTAGTAGCTCAGACTCATATTAAAACTTCAGTTAAGGGACGCCTGGGTGGCTCAGTTGGTTAAGCAGCTGCCTTCGGCTCAGGTCATGATCCCAGCGTCCTGGGATCGAGTCCCACATCGGGCTCCTTGCTCCGCAGGGAGCCTGCTTCTCCCTCTGCCTCTGCCTTCCACTCTGTCTGCCTGTGCTCGCTCTCACTCTCTCTCTCTCTCTGACAAATAAATAAATAAAATCTTTAAAAAAAAAAAAAAAAACTTCAGTTAAATAACTTCCTAACACTCCTATAAAGAGAAATGTAAAAATAAAAGAATAAATATCTTTAAAGTTTGTACATTTATTCCTGGGAATTCCTACCCCAGTGATCAATATATTAGAAATAATACCTTCACCATACTTGATGCATTTAGCCACTTAATAATATGGTCCTTTTGGAGATAGCTTATACTTACTGATTGTGCTTAATGTAACCACATTTCTTCATTTCAAATGAACAAATGATTATGAAATGTAGTTCTTTATACATTAGTCTAAGTATCTGTAGGAACAAATTCAAAGTATAGTGTAAAGCCTTGTCTCCATGAAGACATTCACTCAAATATTTGAGTTCAAGTATTTTTAGTATTCACTTACCCATTGGAGAAATCCACATTTTCAAAGAAAAGAAAACTTCTCTATGGGTTTTTCTGAGAACAGGGTAAAAGGGTTTGACTTCAGTAACAAACTTCGGTTGCTGATTATGCACTAACTGGATGACAGAATGAGCAGTACTGGGGGTAGATTTTTAAATAATTTTTTAAAAAGTTTGATTTTGGAAAGTTCCCCTTAAATAAATACATAACTCTAGATGGGGCTAAGCAGGCTGACCACTGAAATCTTGGGGTAATTGATTTGATTTATACTCATTCCTAGAACCCACTGATCAGAAAGAACACAAATCCCAGTCCACACCGAGTAGATGTACTTTGTGGTAAGTTATGCGTTTATAATTATAGTTTACCAATAAGTCACTTGTGAGATTGTTTTGCATCCATTCCACAAATCCTGGTCACTTTTAAATGAGTTGATTAAGTCAAGTTTCTGAGCTTTCAAATGGTGGACTCTTTCCTGGACTGTGCTGTTCAGTGGTGAGACCTTCCCTGAATGATTAACCATCTGTTTACTGAATTCATCCTGAAATTAGATACTATTCATTTATTCATTTGTTGAGCATGTTTTACCAAATGCTGTTCATATAGGATACAGCAATGAACAAAATCAACAAGTTCTTATATTTATGAAAGTACACTCTAAAGTGATAATATTGTGAAATAATAGTGTAAAGGTCCTTGAAAATCTTTTAGCTAATTCCCTCATTTCAATAATCAGAAAATGAATGCAGCTAGTTAATAGTATAGCTGACACTTAAAGCTCAGGTTTTCTCACTGGCTGTCAAGGAGAAGAGGAAGATGATAAAAGAACCACAGTGGGGTTTCCACTGACTGCTGAGTAGTTCTGGTAAGGAGAGATGAGGGTCATTGTGGCTTACACAAAATATCAGTTTATTCATAAGAAAAGGAGGGCTCAAAAGATAGACTCAACTAATTCAGTTATTGTGACACTAAGAAAACTAATCTCCTGATTATCTGACTTAAGAAACAATACCATAAATCATGTGTCCACAGGACTATAAACCTAACACAATTTCATCTGTGTTTTCCTACCAGCCCCTGGCAAAATAGCAAAAAACATGACTTTGAAGTTCAGATCCTTAGATTTATCTGCTTCTATCTACTGCTTGATACCAGAGTGACTTTGGCCAAGACAACCAACTTGTCTGAGCCTCTGTTTTCTCTCCCTTACAGAGTGGTAAATATTTACTTCTGGGGAAATTTTGTGCTTTTAGAATGAGTTCAAACTTAAGCAAGCATCAACTTAATATAGATTGGCATATGTACAAGATGTTATACATAAACCTAATAATGTAACCACAAACCAAAACCTAGTAATACATATGCAAAAAATAAAAAGAAAGGAATCCAAGTACATTACTGAAGAAAGCCAACAAATTATGAGAAGAAACAGGAAAGAACTACAAAAACAAATGCAAAATAAGTAACAAAATGGCAGTAAGTACATACATACCAACAATTACTTTGAATGTAAGTAGACTAAATGTTCCAATCAAAAGACATAGGGTGATGGAATGGATGAAATAGCAAGACCTATCTTATTTTTTTCTTTAAGATTTTATTTATTTTACAGAGAGGGAGATCACAAGTAGGCAGAGAGGCAGGGTTATTCAGGCTTTCCACTGAGCACAGAGCCCAATGCAGGGGTCAATCTCAGAAGCCTGAGACCATGACCTGAACCGAAAGCAGAGGCTTAACCAACTGAGCCATCCAGGTGCCCCAAGCAAGACCCATCTATATGCTGCCCACAAGAGACTCATTTCAGACCTAAAGACACATGCAGATTGAAAGTGAAAGTATGGAAAATGATTTATAATGCAAATGGAAATGACAAGAAAGCTGGGATAGCAATACTTGTATTAGAGAAAATACACTTTAAAGCAAGAAACAAAGAAGGACACTACATCATCATGAAGGGAACAATCCAGTATGTAAATATTTATGCAGCTAACATGGGATCACCCAAATATATAGAGCAGCTAATAAACTTAAAGGAAGTAATTAGTATCAATACAAAAGTAGGAAACTTTAACACTGCATTTACATCAATGGATAACTCACCCAAGTGGAAAATCAACAAGGAAACAGTGGCTTTGAAGGCCACATTGGACCGATGGATCCAACATATATATTCAGTACATTCCACTTAGAAAAATGGAATGCACATTTTTTTCAAGTGCACATGGAACGTTTTCCATAATAGATCACATTAGGCCACAAAACAAATCTCAACAAATCAAAAAGACTGAAGTCATATTGCGCATCTTTTTTGACTACAACACTATGAAAGTAGAAATCAACCACAAGAAAAAAATCTGGAAAGAACACCAAATAAGTGGAGGTTAAATAAAATGCTTTTAATAATGAATGGGTCAACCAAGATGTCAGAGGAAATAAAAAAATATACATGGAGATAAATGAAAATGAAAACCCAGTAGTCCAAAATCTTTGGGATGCAGCAAAAGCTGTTCTAAGAGGGCAGTTTATAGTAATACAGGTCTACCTCAAGAAGCAAGAAAAATCTCAAGAAAAATAAGAACATATAACTAAAAATCAGTAGAAGGAAGGAAATAATAAAGATTATAGCATAAATAAATGATATATAAATAATAACAATAATTTTAAAAAGGCAATACAACAGATCAGTGAAATCAGGAGCTGGTTTTTATTTGTTTGTTCCCAAAGATTTTATTTATTTGAGAGAGAGCATAAGCGGGCAAAGGGGCCGAAGGAGAGGGAGAAGCAGACTCCCCACTGAGCAGGGAGCCTGAGGTGGGGCTCCATCCCAGGACCCTGGGATCAGGACCCGAGCAGAAGCCAGGGACTTAACCAGCTGAGCCATCCATGCACCCACAGGAGCTGATTTTTTGAAAGGGTCAACAAAATTGATAAACCTTTAACCAGACTTATTTAAAAAAGAAGGAGAACTCAAACAAATTCATAAATGAAAGAGGAGAAATAACAATTGACATTACAGAAATACAAAGGATTATAAGATATTATTATGAAAAACTATATGCCAGCAAATTGGACAACCTAGAAGAAATGGGTAAATTCCTAGAAACATATAATTTACTATAACTGAAGCAGGAAGAAATAGAAAATTTGAACAGACCAATTACCAGCAATGAAACTGAATTAGTAATTTAAAAAAACTCCCAACAAACAAAAGTCCAGGACCAGATGGCTTGACAGGTAAATTCCACCAAGCATTTAAAGAAGAGTTAATACCTATTCATCTCAAATTATTCCAAGAAAATAGAAGATAAAGAAAAGCTTCCAAATTCATTTTATGAGGCCAACATTACTCTGATACAAAAACCAAATAAAGACATGACATAAGGGACGCCTGGGTGGCTCAGTTGGTTAAGCAGCTGCCTTCGGCTCAGGTCATGATCCCAGCGTCCTGGGATCGAGTCCCAATCGGGCTCCTTGCTCAGCAGGGAGCCTGCTTCTCCCTCTGCCTCTGCCTGCCATTCTGTCTGCCTGCGCTCGCTCTCTCCCTCTCTCTCTCTGATAAATAAATAAAATCTTAAAAAAAAAAAAAAGACATGACATAAAAAGAGAACTACAGCCCCAAATCTCTGATGAACATAAAAGAAAAATCCTCAACAAAAATTAGCAAAAATACAACAATACATTAAAAAATTATAAATGAAAGAGGAGAAATAACAACTGATACTATAGAATACAAAGTATTATAAAAGAATATATAACCAAAGCCCTCTTGAAAAAGAAGAACAAAACTAGAGGTATCCTAATTTCAGATTTCAAGATACACTACAAAGGTAGCAATCAAAACAGTATAGTACTGGTACAAAATAGGTGCACAGATGAATAGAACAGCATAAAGAACCCAGAAATAAACCCACAATTATTTGGTCGATTAATCCATAACAAAGCAGGAAAGAATATACAATAAGAAAAAGACAGTCTTCAACAAATGGTGTTGGGAAAACCAGACAATTACATGCAAATGAATGAAACTGGACCAGTTATGTTCACCATACATCCAAATAAACACAAAATGGATTCACAATCTAAATGTGAGACCTGAAACCATAAAAACCCTAGAAGAGAGCAGAGGCAGTAGTTTCTCTGGTATCGACCATAGCAACATTTTTCTAGATATGTCTCCTGAGGCAAAGGAAACAAACAACAACAAATAAATAAATTATCGGGACTACATCAAAATAAAATCTTCTGCACAGTGAAGGAAATAATCAACAGAACAAGGAGACAACCAATGATTAGGAGAAGATATTTGTAAATGATATATCTGATAAGGAGTTAGTATCCAAAACATATCAAGAAATTTAGACAACGCAACACAAAAAGCCAAATCAGTTAAGAAAGGGGCAGAAGACATGAACAGATTATTTCTCCAAAGAAGACATCCAGATGGCCAACAGAAACATGAAAAGATGCTCAACATCACTCATCATCAGGGAAGTGCAAATCAAAACCACAATGATATAACATCTCACGCCTGTCTGAATGTCTAAAATCAAAAATACTAGAAACAACAGAGTTGGCAAGAATGTGAAGAAAAAGCAGCCCATGCACTGTTGGTGGGAATGCAAACTGGTGCAGCCACTGTGGGAAACAGTATGGAGGTTCCTCAAAAAATTAAAAATAGAATACCCTATGAATCAGTGATTCCACTACTGGATATTTATGCAGAGAATATAAAAATACTAATTCAAAAACATATGTGCATTCCTATGTTAATTGCTGCATCTACAATAGCCAAACTATGGAAGCAGCCCATGACCATAGATAGATGAATGGATAAAGGAGATGTGATATATGTATATATAAAAAGGAATTTTACTCAGCCTTAAAAAAAGTGAAATATTGCCATTTACAATGACATGGAAGGATCTGGAGGGTATGATGCTAAGTGAAATAAATCAGTCAGAGAAAGGCAAATACCATATGATTTCACGTATGTGTGGAACTTAAGAAACACAACAAACAAACAAAGAAAAAAAGGAGACAAGCAAAAACCAGACTCTTAATTACTGAGAACAGACTTATGATTACCAGAGGAGAGGTGGATGGGAGAATGGGTGAAATTGGTGAAGCAGATTAAAAGTCCACTTATCATGATGAGCACTGAGTAATGTGCGGAATTCTTGAATCACTAGCGTGTACGCCTGAAACTAATGTAACACTGTATGTTAATCATACAGGAATTTAAAAATTAAAAGGAAAAAGGGGATGGACAAAAAAAAAGTGAATAATTCCTTCCTTATGGGCTTATTGAGATCGATGAAATAGATCTGTGCATAAAAACACATTGTAAACTAAGGAGTGTATATTAAACTCGTTACGCAAATATTAAGCAATCATTATGCTTAAGTATCTATAAAGTCTATTTAGAAGTTCCCTTAGTTCAAAGCATCCTCTAATCTATATTAGCATTTTACTTGCTTAGTAGATTCCTACCAAAGACTTCCCTGTAATTATTTTACAGTTTGGCAACCCCTGGTTACCACTGTGGGGCAGAAAAGTTTATCTCCATTCTCCTTCAAATCCTTTGCTGTGTAATTTTTCCTTTTCAGATCCTATAAGATGGACACAGAACTCAGGACAGAGGACGATCTGTTAAAATTCTCATAAGAATGTCATGAGAAATGTGAAGCTTTTTTTAAAAAGTGCTTCAGATATGGAAGGATAGAAAATTACCCTTTATTTTAAATTCTATATTTAATAGAAGACCTCTGCACCTATATTTAATAAGTGCACAGTGATTTAAGATTGTCTCATACCTCTAGCCTGATGAGGGTTGGAAACAGATTTGTTTTATTTTGTCTGCTTGTTTGTGAACCTCTTTCTTGGTAGGCTTTCCATATTGTCCTTGGATTGTAATTTGTATTGTTTTTGATCCTCCTGTGGTTTTTACAAATTATTATTATTACTAGAACTTTCTGATGCAAGCAATTTCTAATTTTCCTTTATATATAATTTATCTCAGTGCTCTCAGAAGCTTATATAATATGCAGATTCAGATTAAGCAGCAGCTCAAAATGAAGATAAATTTTAAATATTAAATTTATAGACAAAGTTTGCATTTAAAGTTCTCCTTATTTCATGCAACCTAAGAACAGTTTATTGAAATTCTCCTCCAGAACATGAATGTTTACTAATCTCAAGTACATGATAATAATACTTAAAAACAATGAGAATTGTTGTTTCACATCTCTCTGTTCCCTTCTCTGTTATTCTGATCCTTCAAACCTGCATAAATTGGACTTCAGAGTGTTTTGAAGAAAATATGAGCTTTGAAGAGTCAGTTTCTTGGGCCAGCACTCATGTCTTTTTATTAAGTATATTCCAGGTACATAGCTGCTCAGTAAATTCTTGGTGATTTTAAGTAAGTAGGAAAAAGATGGGAAAATACTTTGGAAATTGGGAGAGGGAGGGCATACCAGAAGTAAAAGTAAGGCACGGTCTGAAAGTAAATCTTAAGAAGCAGAGATATATGAGTCATATGAAAAGGTTCAAGAACTCAAAATGAGGGAAAGTATAAATTATTTAATCACTCTTACATTCCATAGGGAAATTGGGATCTGAAATATAGGCTCAGCAAAGCTAGTCGGGCCCACATGTTGACAGATGCAGATGCCAGGGTTCCCAAGCCCAGCTAGAAGACCCTCTTTTAGAGAAGGCTGAGAATATCCTGAGAGAAAGGAGTGGTCAGGGAGCTCTAGCTACAAAGACAGTGGATGATTGAGAAGTCAGTATTGTAACAGAAATAAATAATGCAGGGCAGAAAGAAACATGATGGTCAGCTGTATGTGTCAGGGTGAAGGGTGGAGACTGACATTGTAGCCCCTCTTCTACATTTTCTACTTGGTTATCTAAAAGGTCAAAGGCATATGTATTGTAAGATGGATTCTGATGGTCAGGATGGGAAAGCTGTTCTGTAAGCGAGCACTGCCAAAGCAGGGGGAGAGAAACAAGACAATGATTGGAATACAAATTAGGGAACTGAAGTTTGGCCTTAGGACAGACACAACTAGGATAAGGCATATAAGGGCTATTCAGGAAAGGTGTTCCAAGTTTTCCAAGACCTCTAAGCCTTAGTGGAGGCAAATAGTTCAACATTAGATAAAACCTCACAGGACATATATATATATATATATATTTTTTTTTTTTTAAAGATATTATTTATTTGTCAGAGAGAGGGAGCGAGAGTGAGCACAGGCAGACAGAGTGGCAGGCAGAGACAGAGGGAGAAGCAGGCTCCCTGCCGAGCAAGGAGCCCGATGTGGGACTTGATCCCAGGACGCTGGGATCATGACCTGAGCCGAAGGCAGCGGATCAACCCACTAAGCCACCCAGGCGCCCCAGGACATATATATTTTTTAAGATTATTTATTTATTTGGTAGAGATCACAAGTAGGCAGAGAGGCAGACAGAGAGAGGAAGGGAAGCAGGCTCCCCGCTGAGCAGAGAGCTCGATGTGGGGCTCGATCCCAGGACCCTGGGATCATGACCTGAGCTGAAGGCAGAGGCTTTAAACCACTGAGCCACCCAGGCACCCCAGGACATATGTTTTTAAAGAACATTCCCATAGTAAGTGATATGCTTTTGGACCAGTGAAGATACTGATGTTTTCACTGACAATGTGGTATTTCAATATGCTGAATGATGGGGTCCATTATCAAAAGAATGAGACTGAGACAAAGTGAAAGTTATGCAAAGCTTTACTCTATGCCAAACATTAGAAGTCAGACTGACCGGCCAGGGCCTCCTCTGAAGAGAGCAAACCCTCTTGGTCTTTCAGGCTAGTTTTGTAGGGCACAACCGTAAATCTCTACATATGTGGCTTTGGTTGATTGGATGTTTCTTACCTGTCTGGCCTTATTTTAGGTACGTGTTTTAGCAACGATTATCCGGAACCTGTATCAGTTAGGTGTGTGTTTTAGCAACGGTTACCCGGAACCAATATCAGTAACTGCTGAGGGGTTTATTAAACAACAAAATTGCTACCTAGGCAACATGGAGTCACTATGGCAAAGCAGACCCAGGCAGGCCCTAGGGGTTTAACAGGGTTTAACGTGGAATCGGCCCCAACACTGAAACACTCAGAGATAGAGCATTGGACCACATACAGAGAAGAGTACATCTACCTTCAAAAGAAGTACTAGCAATTTACAGTTAATGAAAGGCTATACTTACTGGCATATGCACAGACCAAGAAGCTGGGCATAATCCGTCAAAAAATGAATTGGATAGAAAGCAAATGGGAGACTTTTGATCTACTTAGAAGTTTACAACATTGCAAATATGGCATCAGAGATAATGTTTACCTAACCACAGTGTAAGGGAAATAATCTAATTTATAGTAGTGACATGTCTTGTGATTTCTAGTTTCTAGAACTACTCACTTCCTCACAGATATTAAGGTCTGTTTTTCAGCATCAACCACAACGCATTCTTTTAGTTATTATTTTTCTGATAATTATTCAAACGAAATACAGTTGTGTGGAAATAAATGGAATAAGTTCTGCTGTAGTGATCTACCACCTGTCAGAACAGATCAAGAAATGGATGGCATTGCTAATATTTGATCCTCGATACTATGTTTTCTTCCCCGTACTTTTAACAACCATACATTTTAAAAGCCTTATTGTCGGTATTCCAAATATTATTTATTTATTTTTAAAGATTTTATTTATTTATTTGACAGACAGAGATCACAAGTAGGCAGAGAGGCAGGCAGAGAGAGAGAGGGGAGAAGCAGGCGCCCTGCTGAGCAGAGAGCCCGATGCGGGGCTTGATCCCAGGACCCTGGGATCATGACCCAAGCCTAAGGCAGAGGCTTTAACCCCCTGAGCCACCCAGGCGACCCTCCAAATATTATTGTTTGAAGAAATGTCTGGGTTTCTTTGGCACCAGAAATATATATTTAAGTATAAACTACTGTCATCAGAAATAATATCTTTATGATGTAACTGAATCTTATTTTTGTTATAGTGGAAGATTTTTTGATTGGTAGAAGGTACAATTACTTTACTTATTAGGCATCTAATAAGGTCAACTTGTGCTTTTAAATACAAAGGACATGAAATGTCTAACAGACATTAAATGTCTAACATGCATTTTATTACACAATCTATCCTGCAATGAAGGCAAAATTCATCCATCAATGGAACATTGCATTGAATATCATAAAAAGGAGTAGCTTTGTTGCATTTTCTTTATACGATTATCATCATTCTCTGCAGAAACCTCAAAAGAAGTGATTCATGTAAATCTGAACTGTTAGGAGTAATTTATATCTGTCTATGCTAATACACTGTGAGGAACATGAAACTTACATTTGTTATATTAAAAGAGAACAGGCCATACAACTTATTGATTTGTATCACGAAACTATCCAGAAAGTATAATGCTACTGATAGTTACAATCAAATTCCAGAAGAAAAGGAAAATTTGACAAGTATTCAGATGGTATTAGTATTTCATTTCAAATATTCTTGTCTGGGAAAAGACATTTTTGATCATAATCATTTTTTATTTTTCTGGGCCTTTATGTGCAAGACACCTACAGGTGGCCTGATTCTGATTAAAATGAAAAAGGTCCCATCTGTTGAATGCACAATCATCTTGTATATAAAGAGCATTGAGCAATGAGACCAAATGTGGTATAAAATTATAAAATTTTCAAAAGCAGAGCAAAATTTCATAGGCTTCAATCACACTGTGGGATTTCTTTGCTGACTCAAATTAATTAAGGCGTAAGGATTGATTGATTAATGATCCAACAACACTGAATTTCACTGGGTGGACCTGCTGACCCAGAGATGAACAAGGTGTCTCCATGGAATTTAAGGAGCTCATAACCCAATGGAGGTTGGATTGAAACTTATAATACTTAGAATATATCCTAAATTTAGGAAAAAGTTGAAGTTATTAAGTTTTATTTTAAAAATGTTAATGTGTTGGGGCACCTGGGTAGCTCAGTGGGTTAAAGCCTCTGCCTTCAGCTCAGGTCATGATCTCAGGGTCCTGAGATCCAGCCCCACATCAGGCTCTCTGCTCGGCTGGGAGCCTGCTTCCCCCCGCCCCCCCTGCCTGCCTCTCTGCCTCCTTGTGATTTGTCTTTCAAATGAATGAATGAAATCTTTGAAAAAAAAAAAATGTTAATGTGTTACTTATTTTGTAAATTTACAGTCCCCACTCTGTCTCTAGATATTAATGTATTAACCGGGACAGCTATGAACAGATTCATACACATTTATTGTCTTTCTTAAGAATTTGTTTCATAATTAGATTATTCCCTAAAATAGACAAAAGTATATTTATAAGATTTGTAAGGTATGTGGCTAGAAAATGAAATATTAGCATGCCTTTATATATACATATAAAAGAACTGAAAAGCCAATAGAACTCATACAATAGTGCAGTTAGGGGGTGAAATAGTAGATAAATATGCTAGTGTTAGTAGAATTAATAACAATAAGTAAATAGAAAAATAACAGAAAAAATATCCCTCATAAAATAACACAAAATTCTAGAATTTTTCTGAGTCGGGAATGAAGTATGACTTTACTGTTGAATATAAAACTGAGCAGAGCAAATGTAGATACTTCATAGGTTTCTAAATGGGAAGACTAAATGTTATATAGATGTACATTGTTCCTGAATTAAATAATAAAGTAAATGGAAGTACTAATGGGGATTTTATGGAACTTCAAGCTGATTCTGAAGTTCATACAGAAGAGTAAAGAAGCAGAATACTAACACACATTTGAAATATACTACTGTATATTAATTAAAACGTGCTAGTTAGCAGATACCAGTGTGGGAATAAAAAAATAAATGAAGGGGGGCACTTGGGTGGCTCAGTGGGTTAAAGCCTCTGCCTTCAGCTCAGGTCATGATCTTAGGGTCCTGGGATCGAGCCCCACACTGGGCTCTCTGCTCAGCAGAGAGCCTGCTTCCCCCTCTCTTTGCCTGCTTCTCTGCCCACTTGTGATCTCTCTCTCTCTCTCTGTTAAATAAATAAAAAAATAAAATCTTTAAAAAAATAAATGAAGTTGCCATAATACAGGGTCCATGTATAAAATAGATCCATCTATATTTGAAATTTAATATATGATAAATAGAGCACTTAAAATCATCAGGGAACACTGGGTGTGGTGCGAAAACAATGAATACTGTTACGCTGAATAGAAATTAAAAAAAATGGGGAGGAGTCAAGATGGCGGAGAAGTAGCAAGCTGAGACTGCTTCAGCTAGCCGGAGATCAGCTAGATAGCTTATCTAAAGATTGCAAACACCTGAAAATCCATCGGCAGATCGAAGAGAAGAAGAACAGCAATTCTGGAAACAGAAAATCAGCCACTTTCTGAAAGGTAGGACCGGCGGAGAAGTGAATCCAAAGCGACGGGAAGATAGACCCCGGGGGGAGGGGCCGGCTCCCGGCAAGCGGCGGAGCAACCGCGCACAAAATCAGGACTTTTAAAAGTCTGTTCCGCTGAGGGACATCGCTCCAGAGGCTAAACCGGGGCGAAGCCCACGCGGGGTCAGCGTGGCCTCAGGTCCCGCAGGGTCACAGAAGGATCGGGGGTGTCTGAGTGTCGCAGAGCTTGCGGGTATTGGAACGGGAAAGCCGGCTACAGAGACAGAGCCGACAGTAATCTCGCAGCTCCGTGTTACCTTGAACCGGTCGCAGGCTCGGTGAGCTCGGAGCGCGGCCGGAGGTCAGGCAGACGGGAGTAACTGGGTGCTGTTCTCTGAGGGCGCACTGAGGAGTGGGGCCCTGGGCTCTCGGCTCCTCCGGGCCGGAGACCAGGAGGCCGCCATTTGTATTCCCGTCCTCTGGAATTCTACGGAAAGCGCTCAGGGAACAAAAGCTCCTGAAAGCAAACCCGAGCGGATTACTCACCCCGGCCCCGGGTAAGGGCGGTGTAATTCCGCCTGGGGCAAAGACACTTGAGAATCACTACAACAGGCCCCTCCCCCAGAAGATCAACAAGAAATCCAGCCGAGACCAAGTTCACCTACCAAGGAGTGCGGTTTCAATACCAAGGAGAGCAGCAGAATTCCAGAGGAGGAGAAAGCCAAGCACGGAACTCATGGCTTTTTTCCTGTGATTTTTTTTAGTCATGCAGTTAATTTAATTTTTTCTTTTTCATTTTTTTTTTTTCCTCGCCTTCGGGTAAAATTTTTTTTTTTTTAACTGTTACCTTTTTCTTTTTTAACGATTTTTTACTAGTTTATCTAATATATATATATATATTTTTTACATTTTTCTTAGGTGTTTTCTTTTTTTTAAATTATTTTCTTTTCTTTTCTTTTCTTTTTTTTTTTTTTTCTTTTTTCTCTCTTCCTTTTTGAACCTCTTTTTATCCCCTTTCTCCCCACTCACGATTTTGGATCTCTTCTAATTTGGTTAAAGCATATTTTCCTGGGGTTGTTGCCACCCTTTTAGTATTTTACTTGCCCCTTCATTTACTCTTATCTGGACAAAATGACAAGACGTAAAAATTCAACACAAAAAAAAGAACAAGAGGCAGTACCGAAGGCTAGGGACCTAATCAATACAGACATCGGTAATATGTCAGATCTAGAGTTCAGAATGACAATTCTCAAGGTTCTAGCCGGGCTCGAAAAAGGCATGGAAGATATTAGAGAAACCCTCTCGAGAGATATCAAAGCCCTTTCTGGAGAAATAAAAGAACTAAAATCTAACCAAGTTGAAATCAAAAAAGCTATTAATGAGGTGCAATCAAAAATGGAGGCTCTCACTGCTAGGATAAATGAGGCAGAAGAAAGAATTAGTGATATAGAAGACCAAATGACAGAGAATAAAGAAGCTGATCAAAAGAGGGACAAACAGCTACTGGACCACGAGGGGAGAATTCGAGAGATAAGTGACACCATAAGACGAAACAACATTAGAATAATTGGGATTCCAGAAGAAGAAGAAAGTGAGAGGGGAGCAGAAGGTATACTGGAGAGAATTATTGGGGAGAATTTCCCCAATATGGCAAAGGGAACGAGCATCAAAATTCAGGAGGTTCAGAGAATGCCCCTCAAAATCAATAAGAATAGGCCCACACCCCGTCACCTAATAGTAAAATTTACAAGTCTCAGTGACAAAGAGAAAATCCTGAAAGCAGCCCGGGAAAAGAAGTCTGTAACATACAATGGTAAAAATATTAGATTGGCAGCTGACTTATCCACAGAGACCTGGCAGGCCAGAAAGAGCTGGCATGATATTTTCAGAGCACTAAACGAGAAAAACATGCAGCCAAGAATACTATATCCAGCTAGGCTATCATTGAAAATAGAAGGAGAGATTAAAAGCTTCCAGGACAAACAACAACTGAAAGAATTTGCAAATACCAAACCAGCTCTACAGGAAATCTTGAAAGGGGTCCTCTAAGCAAAGAGAGAGCCTACAAGTGGTAGATCAGAAAGGAACAGAGACCATATACAGTAACAGTCACCTTACAGGCAATACAATGGCACTAAATTCATATCTCTCAATAGTTACCCTGAATGTGAATGGGCTAAATGCCCCTGTCAAAAGACACAGGGTATCAGAATGGATAAAAAAACAAAAGCCATCTATATGTTGCCTCCAAGAAACACATTTTAAGCCCGAAGACACCTCCAGATTTAAAGTGAGGGGGTGGAAAAGAATTTACCATGCTAATGGACATCAGAAGAAAGCAGGAGTGGCAATCCTTATATCAGATCAATTAGATTTTAAGCCAAAGACTATAATAAGAGATGAGGAAGGACACTATATCATACTCAAAGGGTCTGTCCAACAAGAAGATTTAACAATTTTAAATATCTATGCCCCCAATGTGGGAGCAGCCAACTATATAAACCAATTAATAACAAAATCAAAGAAACACATCCACAATAATACAATGATAGTAGGGGACTTTAACACTCCCCTCACTGAAATGGACAGGTCATCCAAGCAAAAGATCAGCAAGGATATAAAGGCCTTAAATGACACACTGGACCAGATGGACATCACAGATATATTCAGAATATTTCATCCCAAAGCAACAGAATACACATTCTTCTCTAGTGCACATGGAACATTCTCCAGAATAGATCACATCCTCAGTCCTAAATCAGGACTCAACCGGTATCAAAAGATTGGGATCATTCCCTGCATATTTTCAGACCACAATGCTCTAAAGCTAGAACTCAACCACAAAAGGAAGTTTGGAAAGAACCCAAATACATGGAGACTAAACAGTATCCTTCTAAAGAATGAATGGGTCAACCGGGAAATTAAAGAAGAATTGAAAAAAATCATGGAAACAAATGATAATGAAAACACAACGGTTCAAAATCTGTGGGACACAACAAAGGCAGTCCTGAGAGGAAAATATATATAGCGGTACAAGCCTTTCTCAAGAAACAAGAAAGGTCTCAGGTACACAATCTAACCCTACACCTAAAGGAGCTGGAGAAAGAACAAGAAAGAAACCCTAAGCCCAGCAGGAGAAGAGAAATCATAAAGATCAGAGCAGAAATCAATGAAATAGAAACCAAAAAAACAATAGAACAAATCAACGAAACTAGGAGCTGGTTCTTTGAAAGAATTAATAAAATTGATAAACCCCTGGCCCGACTTATCAAAAAGAAAAGAGAAAGGACCCAAATAAATAAAATCATGAATGAAAGAGGAGAGATCACAACTAACACCAAAGAAATACAAACTATTATAAGAACATACTATGAGCAACTCTACGGCAATAAATTTGACAATCTGGAAGAAATGGATGCATTCCTAGAAACATATAAACTACCACAACTGAGCCAGGAAGAAAGAAATAGAAAGCCTGAACAGACCCATAACCAGTAAGGAGATTGAAACAGTCATTAAAAATCTCCAAACAAACAAAAGCCCAGGGCCAGACGGCTTCCCGGGGGAATTCTACCAAACATTTAAAGAAGAACTAATTCCTATTCTCCTGAAACTGTTCCAAAAAATAGAAATGGAAGGAAAACTTCCAAACTCATTTTATGAGGCCAGCATCACCTTGATCCCAAAACCAGACAAGGATCCCACCAAAAAAGAGAGCTATAGACCGATATCCTTGATGAACACAGATGCGAAAATACTCAACAAAATACTAGCCAATAGGATTCAACAGTACATTAAAAAGATTATTCACCACGACCAATTGGGATTTATTCCAGGGCTGCAAGGTTGGTTCAACATCCGCAAATCAGTCAATGTGATACAACACATCAATAAAAGTAAGAACAAGAACCATATGATACTCTCAATAGATGCTGAAAAAGCATTTGACAAAGTACAACATCCCTTCCTGATCAAAACTCTTCAAAGTGTAGGGATAGAGGGCACATACCTCAATATCATCAAAGCCATCTATGAAAAACCCACCGCAAATATCATTCTCAATGGAGAAAAACTGAAAGCTTTTCCGCTAAGGTCAGGAACACGGCAGGGATGTCCATTATCACCACTGCTATTCAACATCGTACTAGAGGTCCTAGCCTCAGCAATCAGACAACAAAAGGAAATTAAAGGCATCCAAATCGGCCAAGAAGAAGTCAAATTATCACTCTTCGCAGATGATATGATACTCTATGTGGAAAACCCAAAAGAATGCACTCCAAAACTGCTAGAACTTATACAGGAATTCAGTAAAGTGTCAGGATATAAAATCAATGCACAGAAATCAGTTGCATTTCTCTACACCAACAGCAAGACAGAAGAAAGAGATATTAAGGAGTCAATCCCATTTACAATTGCATCCAAAACCATAAGATACCTAGGAATAAACCTAACCAAAGAGACACAGAATCTATACTCAGAAAACTATAAAGTACTCATGAAAGAAATTGAGGAAGACACAAAGAAATGGAAAAATGTCCCATGCTCCTGGATTGGAAGAATAAATATTGTGAAAATGTCTATGCTACCTAAAGCAATCTACACATTTAATGCAATTCCTATCAAAGTACCATCCATCTTTTTCAAAGAAATGGAACAAATAATTCTAAAATTTATATGGAACCAGAAAAGACCTCGAATAGCCAAAGGGATATTGAAAAAGAAAGCCAACGTTGGTGGCATCACAATTCCGGACTTCAAGCTCTATTACAAAGCTGTCATCATCAAGACAGCATGGTACTGGCACAAAAACAGACACATAGATCAATGGAACAGAATAGAGAGCCCAGAAATAGACCCTCAAATCTATGGTCAACTAATCTTCGACAAAGCAGGAAAGAATGTCCAATGGAAAAAAGACAGCCTTTTCAATAAATGGTGCTGGGAAAATTGGACAGCCACATGCAGAAAAATGAAATTGGACCATTTCCTTACACCACACACAAAAATAGACTCAAAATGGATGAAGGACCTCAATGTACGAAAGGAATCTATCAAAATCCTTGAGAACACCGGCAGCAACCTCTTCGACCTCTGCCGCAGCAACATCTTCCTAGGAACAACGCAAAAGGCAAGGGAAGCAAGGGAAAAAATGAACTACTGGGATTTCATCAAGATCAAAAGCTTTTGCACAGCAAAGGAAACAGTTAACAAAATCAAAAGACAACTGACAGAATGGGAGAAGATATTTGCAAACGACATATCAGATAAAGGACTAGTGTCCAGAATCTATAAAGAACTTAGCAAACTCAACACCCAAAGAACAAATAATCCAATCAAGAAATGGGCAGAAGACATGAACAGACATTTCTGCAAAGAAGACATCCAGATGGCCAACAGACACATGAAGAAGTGCTCCATATCACTCGGCATCAGGGAAATACAAATCAAAACCACAATGAGATATCACCTCACACCAGTCAGAATGGCTAAAATCAACAAGTCAGGAAACGACAGATGCTGGCGAGGATGCGGAGAAAGGGGAACCCTCCTACACTGTTGGTGGGAATGCAAGCTGGTGCAGCCACTCTGGAAAACAGCATGGAGGTTCCTCAAAATGTTGAAAATAGAACTGCCCTATGACCCAGCAATTGCACTATTGGGTATTTACCCTAAAGATACAAATGTAGTGATCCAAAGGGACACATGCACCCGAATGTTTATAGCAGCAATGTCCACAATAGCCAAACTATGGAAAGAACCTAGATGTCCATCAACAGATGAATGGATCAAGAAGATGTGGTATATATACACAATGGAATACTATGCAGCCATCAAAAGAAATGAAATCTTGCCATTTGCAACAACATGGATGGAACTAGAGCGTATCATGCTTAGCGAAATAAGTCAAGCAGAGAAAGACAACTATCATATGATCTCCCTGATATGAGGAAGTGGTGATGCAACATGGAGGCTTAAGTGGGTAGAAGAATAAATGAAACAAGATGGGATTGGGAGGGAGACAAACCATAAGTGACTCTTAATCTCACAAAACAAACTGAGGGTTGCCGGGGGGAGGGGGTTTGGGAGAAGGGGGTGGGATTATGGACATTGGGGAGGGTATGTGATTTGGTGAGTGCTGTGAAGTGTGTAAACCTGGTGATTCACAGACCTGTACCCCTGGGGATAAAAATATATGTTTATAAAAAAAAAAATAATAATAAATAAAATAAATAAAAAAAAAAAAAAAAAAGAAATTAAAAAAAATCATCAGGGAAATGATAGCTACTGATAATCCAATTAACATTCTATAAAAAATAGAATCTTACCCCACAATAAACACAAAAATAAATTCCAGATAGATTAATAACATAATATACTTTTAAAACTATTTAAGAATAAATGAGAAATATGGGGAAATGTTTTATAATCTTGCAGTAGGAAAGGTTTCCTAACTGAGGCACAGATTCAAAATCCACAGAAGAAAACTTATGTATTTAAAAAATTTTTTGAAAACTAACCTTTTTTTTTTCTATTTTTTTTATTTTTTATAAACATATATTTTTATCCCCAGGGGTACAGGTCTGTGAATCACCAGGTTTACACACTTCACAGCACTCAACAAAGCACATACCTTCCCCAATGTCCATAATCCCACCCCCTTCTTCCTAACCCCCTCCCCCCAGCAACCCTCAGTTTGTTTTGTGAGATTAAGAGTCACTTATGGTTTGTCTCCCTCCCAATCCCATCTTGTTTCATTTATTCTTCTCCTACCCACTTAAGCCCCCATGTTGCATCACCACTTCCTCATATCAGGGAGATCATATGATAGTTGTCTTTCTCTGCTTGACTTATTTCGCTAAGCATGGTACGCTCTAGTTCCATCCATGTTGTCGCAAATGGCAAGATTTCATTTCTTTTGATGGCTGCATAGTATTCCATTGTGTATATATACCACATCTTCTTGATCCATTCATCTGTTGATGGACATCTAGGTTCTTTCCATAGTTTGGCTATTGTAGACATTGCTGCTATAAACATTCGGGTGCATGTGCCCCTTTGGATCACTACATTTGTATCTTTAGGGTAAATACCCAATAGTGCAATTGCTGGGTCATAGGGCAGTTCTATTTTCAACATTTTGAGGAACCTCCATGCTGTTTTCCAGAGAGGTTGCACCAGCTTGCATTCCCACCAACAGTGTAGGAGGGTTCCCCTTTCTCCGCATCCTCGCCAGCATCTGTCATTTCCTGACTTGTTGATTTTAGCCATTCTGACTGGTGTGAGGTGATATCTCATTGTGGTTTTGATTTGTATTTCCCTGATGCCAAGTGATATGGAGCACTTCTTCATGTGTCTGTTGGCCATCTGGATGTCTTCTTTGCAGAAATGTCTGTTCATGTCCTCTGCCCATTTCTTGATTGGATTATTTATTCTTTGGGTGTTGAGTTTGCTAAGTTCTTTATAGATTCTGGACACTAGTCCTTTATCTGATATATCGTTTGCAAATATCTTCTCCCATTCTGTCAGTTGTCTTTTGATTTTGTTAACTGTTTCCTTTGCTGTGCAAAAGCTTTTGATCTTGATGAAATCCCAATAGTTCATTTTTTCCTTTGCTTCCCTTGCCTTTTGCGTTGTTCCTAGGAAGATGTTGCTGCGGCAGAGGTCGAAGAGGATGCTGCCTGTGTTCTCCTCAAGGATTTTGATGGATTCCTTTCGCACATTGAGGTCCTTCATCCATTTTGAGTCTATTTTTATGTGTGGTGTAAGGGAATGGTCCAATTTCATTTTTCTGCATGTGGCTGTCCAATTTTCCCAGCACCGTTTATTGAAGAGGCTGTCTTTTTTCTATTGGACATTCTTTCCTGCTTTGTCGAAGATTAGTTGACCATAGATTTGAGGGTCTATTTCTGGGCTCTGTATTCTGTTCCATTGATCTATGTGTCTGTTTTTGTGCCAGTACCATGCTGTCTTGATGATGACAGCTTTGTAATAGAGCTTGAAATCCGGAATTGTGATGCCACCAACGTTGGCTTTCTTTTTCAATATCCCTTTGGCTATTCGAGGTCTTTTCTGGTTCCATATAAATTTTAGCATTATTTGTTCCATTTCTTTGAAAAAGATGGATGGTACTTTGATAGGAATTGCATTAAATGTGTAGATTGCTTTAGGTAGCATAGACATTTTCACAATATTTATTCTTCCAATCCAGGAGCATGGAACATTTTTCCATTTCTTTGTGTCTTCCTCAATTTCTTTCATGAGTACTTTATAGTTTTCTGAGTATAGATTCTGTGTCTCTTTGGTTAGGTTTATTCCTAGGTATCTTATGGTTTTGGGTGCAATTGTAAATGGGATTGACTCCTTAATATCTCTTTCTTCTGTCTTGCTGTTGCTGTAGAGAAATGCAACTGATTTCTGTGCATTGATTTTATATCCTGACAATTTACTGAATTCCTGTATAAGTTCTAGCAGTTTTGGAGTGGAGTCTTTTGGGTTTTCCACATAGAGTATCATATCATCTGCGAAGAGTGATAATTTGACTTCTTCTTTGCCGATTTGGATGCCTTTAATTTCCTTTTGTTGTCTGATTGCTGAGGCTAGGACCTCTAGTACAATGTTGAAAAGCAGTGGTGATAATGGACATCCCTGCCGTGTTCCTGACCTTAGCGGAAAAGCTTTCAGTTTTTCTCCATTGAGAATGATATTTGCGGTGGGTTTTTCATAGATGGCTTTGATGATATTGAGGTATGTGCCCTCTATCCCTACACTTTGAAGAGTTTTGATCAGGAAGGGATGCTGTACTTTGTCAAATGCTTTTTCAGCATCTATTGAGAGTATCATAAGGTTCTTGTTCTTTCTTTTATTGATGTGTTGTATCACATTGACTGATTTGCGGATGTTGAACCAACCTTGCCGCCCTGGAATAAATCCCACTTGGTCGTGGTGAATAATCTTTTTAATGTACTGTTGAATCCTATTGGCTAGTATTTTGTTGAGTATTTTCGCATCTGTGTTCATCAAGGATATCGGTCTATAGCTCTCTTTTTTGGTGGGATCCTTGTCTGGTTTTGGGATCAAGGTGATGCTGGCCTCATAAAATGAGTTTGGAAGTTTTCCTTCCATTTCTATTTTTTGGAACAGTTTCAGGAGAATAGGAATTAGTTCTTCTTTAAATGTTTGGTAGAATTCCCCTGGGAAGCCGTCTGGCCCTGGGCTTTTGTTTGTTTGGAGATTTTTAATGACTGTTTCAATCTCCTTACTGGTTATGGGTCTGTTCAGGCTTTCTATTTCTTCCTGGTTCAGTTGTGGTAGTTTATATGTTTCTAGGAATGCATCCATTTCTTCCAGATTGTCAAATTTATTGCCGTAGAGTTGCTCATAGTATGTTCTTATAATAGTTTGTATTTCTTTGGTGTTAGTTGTGATCTCTCCTCTTTCATTCATGATTTTATTTATTTGGGTCCTTTCTCTTTTCTTTTTGATAAGTCGGGCCAGGGGTTTATCAATTTTATTAATTCTTTCAAAGAACCAGCTCCTAGTTTCGTTGATTTGTTCTATTGTTTTTTTGGTTTCTATTTCATTGATTTCTGCTCTGATCTTTATGATTTCTCTTCTCCTGCTGGGCTTAGGGTTTCTTTCTTGTTCTTTCTCCAGCTCCTTTAGGTGTAGGGTTAGGTTGTGTACCTGAGACCTTTCTTGTTTCTTGAGAAAGGCTTGTACCGCAATATATTTTCCTCTCAGGACTGCCTTTGTTGTATCCCACAGATTTTGAACCGTTGTATTTTCATTATCATTTGTTTCCATGATTTTTTTCAATTCTTCCTTAATTTCCTGGTTGACCCATTCATTCTTTAGAAGGATACTATTTAGTCTCCATGTATTTGGGTTCTTTCCAAACTTCCTTTTGTGGTTGAGTTCTAGCTTTAGAGCATTGTGGTCTGAAAATATGCAGGGAATGATCCCAATCTTTTGATACCGGTTGAGTCCTGATTTAGGACTGAGGATGTGATCTATTCTGGAGAATGTTCCATGTGCACTAGAGAAGAATGTGTATTCTGTTGCTTTGGGATGAAATATTCTGAATATATCCGTGATGTCCATCTGGTCCAGTGTGTCGTTTAAGGCCTTTATTTCCTTGCTGATCTTTTGCTTGGATGACCTGTCCATTTCAATGAGGGGAGTGTTAAAGTCCCCTACTATTATTGTATTATTGTTGATGTGTTTCTTTGATTTTGTTATTAATTGGTTTATATAGTTGGCTGCTCCCACGTTGGGGGCATAGATATTTAAAATTGTTAAATCTTCTTGTTGAACAGACCCTTTGAGTATGATATAGTGTCCTTCCTCATCTCTTATTATAGTCTTTGGCTTAAAATCTAATTGATCTGATATAAGGATTGCCACTCCTGCTTTCTTCTGATGTCCATTAGCATGGTAAATTCTTTTCCACCCCCTCACTTTAAATTTGGAGGTGTCTTCGGGCTTAAAATGAGTTTCTTGGAGGCAACATATAGATGGGTTTTGTTTTTTTATCCATTCTGATACCCTGCGTCTTTTGACAGGGGCATTTAGCCCATTCACATTCAGGGTAACTATTGAGAGATATGAATTTAGTGCCATTGTATTGCCTGTAAGGTGACTGTTACTGTATATGGTCTCTGTTCCTTTCTGATCTACCACTTGTAGGCTCTCTCTTTGCTTAGAGGACCCTTTTCAATATTTCCTGTAGAGCTGGTTTGGTATTTGCAAATTCTTTCAGTTGTTGTTTGTCCTGGAAGCTTAATCTCTCCTTCTATTTTCAATGATAGCCTAGCTGGATATAGTATTCTGGGCTGCATGTTTTTCTCGTTTAGTGCTCTGAAAATATCATGCCAGCTCTTTCTGGCCTGCCAGGTCTCTGTGGATAAGTCAGCTGCCAATCTAATATTTTTACCATTGTATGTTACAGACCTCTTTTCCCGGGCTGCTTTCAGGATTTTCTCTTTGTCACTGAGACTTGTAAATTTTACTATTAGGTGACGGTGTGTGGGCCTATTCTTATTGATTTTGAGGGGCGTTCTCTGAACCTCCTGAATTTTGATGCTCATTCCCTTTGCCATATTGGGGAAATTCTCCCCAATAATTCTCTCCAGTATACCTTCTGCTCCCCTCTCTCTTTCTTCTTCTTCTGGAATCCCAATTATTCTAATGTTGTTTCGTCTTATGGTGTCACTTATCTCTCGAATTCTCCCCTCGTGGTCCAGTAGCTGTTTGTCTCTCTTTTGCTCAGCTTCTTTATTCTCTGTCATTTGGTCTTCTATATCACTAATTCTTTCTTCTGCCTCATTTATCCTAGCAGTTAGAGCCTCCATTTTTGATTGCACCTCATTAATAGCTTTTTTGATTTCAACTTGGTTAGATTTTCGTTCTTTTATTTCTCCAGAAAGGGCTTTTATATCTCTCGAGAGGGTTTCTCTAATATCTTCCATGCCTTTTTCGAGCCCGGCTAGAACCTTGAGAATTGTCATTCTGAACTCTAGATCTGACATATTACCGATGTCTGTATTGATTAGGTCCCTAGCCTTCAGTACTGCCTCTTGTTCTTTTTTTTGTGTTGAATTTTTACGTCTTGTCATTTTGTCCAGATAAGAGTAAATGAAGGGGCAAGTAAAATACTAAAAGGGTGGCAACAACCCCAGGAAAATATGCTTTAACCAAATTAGAAGAGATCCAAAATCGTGAGTGGGGAGAAAGGGGATAAAAAGAGGTTCAAAAAGGAAGAAAGAAAAAAAAAAAAAAGAAAAAAGAAAAAGAAAAAAAAGAAAAGAAAAGAAAAGAATTTTTTTAAAAAAGAAAACACCTAAGAAAAATGTAAAAAAGAAAAAATATATATATTAGATAAACTAGTAAAAAATCGTTAAAAAAGAAAAAGGTAACAGTTAAAAAAAAATTTACCCGAAGGCGAGAAGAAAAAAAAAAATGAAAAAGAAAAAATTAAATTAACTGCAAGACTAAAAAAAAAAATCACAGGAAAAAAGCCATGAGTTCCGTGCTTGGCTTTCTCCTCCTCTGGAATTCTGCTGCTCTCCTTGGTATTGAAACCGCACTCCTTGGTAGGTGAACTTGGTCTCGGCTGGATTTCTTGTTGATCTTCTGGGGGAGGGGCCTGTTGTAGTGATTCTAAACTAACCTTTTTTTAATTTAAATTCAATTTGCCAACATATAGTACATCAGTAGGAAAACATATTTGGTGACATAAAGTAAAATACCTGTATGGCAAATGAAACCATAATATAAAGAACATTAAAAGATTGAAGAATAGATTGGAAGTTTATGTGTGTGTGTGTGTGTGTGTTTGTATAAAATTCATATGTAATACATATACATATAAAACCAAGGGATAATATCCATAGGTAAGAATTTCTACAAAATCATGTTGAAGAGTACTATGAGATTCCAATGACAGGAATGCAGCCTGGAGAGTTTGTATGTGGTTAATCAATGGTTATTTAAAAGATATCCTGAATTTTTCAATGGGGACTAAAATGAAAAATATATCCCAACTGTACATTTTTCTCTTTAAATATTTGAGTATTCTGTCTTTTCGCCATGTGCTTGCCAACATGCGTCTAACTGAACTTTCCAATTTTAGTCATCTATTTTTACACCCTGACAAATATATCTGTTTTCCTAAATCTGGATTTATATGTTATTATTCTGGTGATTCTCCTTATTGCAGAAGGAGAAGGGTATTCAAAAATTGAACTTTCATAAGCCTGCTATTATAAAATATCTATTTATAGGTAGGCAACTGGCAGAGTTACCATAGAAACTGAAACAGCAAATCAATTCAGAAACCATGAAAGTGTAAGTAAAGATGTGAGTATTATGAATAGAAAGCAATAAAACACAATATCTCTGGTAATTAGTAGGAAAAAATGCAAAATAGGATATGTTTCAAAAGGTGATAATGGAAGGAAAAATAATTTACAATTATATTTTATTCACTAGTATAAATCTGTGCAACTGTAATGGAACTAGGCAAGTTCACATTTTAAGATGCTGTCAAAAATCAGTTATTTTAAGAAAACTGGATAAATATAAAACTCGTGCATGTACTTTGAGAAGCCCATACCTTAAGGCAAACAACTAGTATTCTCTAAATTTTCAATATTAAACCTACTTCAAATACAATGTCCAAATCATTTTGATTGGGCAGATGGACATCTTGACCCAGATCCACAACTTCTACAACCAGCACTGCACAAATTTTGTATACTGCTGGGTGAAAACTGCAGAGGAGGCCAGGACTCATATTACATAACCATCAAGGTGGTAAAATCCTTTGACAATTAATTGCATAGTTATTTTCAGCAGGCACATTTGGTGCACTAACACAGTTATGCCTGAACTTATGATTGTGGCTCTCTGAGAAGATTACAGTAAGAATTACAGCTAATTCAGGTGGGAATGGAATTCAGTTTTCTATCTTTTAAAAAAAATATGTATTTTATATTATAAAAGGTAAAACAAAAGAAAACAAATGTTCCATTCGTAAATGTTTTAACGAACGGACTTTCCTCAGCTGTGGTTATCCAGACTTTAAAATGGAGGTGTATAAAAGGAATGTCAGAAAGTTAAGATCCTTGGGGCGCCTGGGTGCCTCAGTTGGTTAACTGCCTGCCTTTGGCTCTGATCATGATCCCAGGGTCCTGGGGTGGAGCCCCGTGTTGAGCTCTCTGCTGAGTGGGGAGCCTGCTTCTCTCTCTCTTCCCCATTTCCCTCTTTCACTGTCTCTGTCTGTCTCTCTCTAGTAAATAAATAAACCTTTTAAAAAAATTAAGATCCTTTATTCATTAAATCATTATCAGTTATGCCCTAAATTGCAAAGCCATTTGTAATTTAACTTCAAATAAACCAATGTGAGAAAATGGATATTTTCCTAAACAACAAAAAGAATTTATCATTTACTAAGGAACACAAAATAATCATATTTCTATGAATATTCATTTAATTAAAGGCTTCTCCAAAGTTTACTTGGAAAAATCAGTGACTATGTGATTGTTTTCCCATATGTCTACTAAAGGGAAAAGAAAATGATTAGAGTGCAGGAAGTAGGTATTAAATTATGCCAGATATCTCCAATGGTCCAGAGTAGGAGGATTATGATTCAATATAGATTTGTTCAGCTTCAGAAAGCAATACATTCCATTCCCAAGGGGACATAGCTCAAGTACCACTCTCAAGGAGCTATAAACCTCACTACCCTGATTCAAAAAGGATTACATAGGCCAAGAGGGAGATTATATTGTCAATTATTAACCTTAAAAATAATTCTCCTAATGAAATATTAAACTTATTATTTGACTTTGAAAACATTAAAGGCCTCCCATTCGTTTGAACATCCAAAGAGTACATAGTAAGTGTCAGAACAAACAGAATAGTCCAAGCCATTTTAATTAAATTTAAGGAGAAAAAGAACTGTGGTTGGCAATCGCAAGTATGAGAAATCCTGATAATGAATATACTTTGGTGATGAGTTTCATGAATCAAATTAAAAACAAAGGGAAATATTTTTTCTGTTTTTTTTTTTTAAGATTTTATTTATTTATTTGACAGACACAGATCACAAGTAGGCAGAGAGGCAGGCAGAGAGAGAGAGGAGGAAGCAGACTCCCTGCTGAGCAGAGAGCCCGATGTGGGGCTGGATCCCAGGACTCTGAGATCATGACCCGAGCTGAAGGCAGAGGCTTTAACCCACTGAGCCACCCAGGCCCCACTTCTGTATTTTTTCTAATTAACATATATTGTATTCTTTGTTTCAGGGTACAGGTCTGTGATTCATCAGTCTTACACAATTCACTCACCATAGCACATACTCTCTCCAATGCCAATCGCTCCACCACCTCATCCCTCCCACCCCCCTCCACTCCAGCAACACCAGCTTGTTTCCTGACACCAAAAGTCCCTTAAGGTTTGTCTCCCTCTCTGGTTTCATCTTGTTTTATTTTTCCCTCCTTTCCCCTATAATCCTCTGTTTTGTGTCTCAAATTCCTCAAATCAGTGAGATCATATGATAATTGTCCCTCTCTGATGTATTTTGCTTAGCATAATACCCTCTAGTTCCATCCATGTCATTGCAATGACAAGATTTCAGGTTTTCTGACGGCTGCATAATATTCCCTTGTAATATATACCACATCTTCTTTATCCAATCATCTGTTGATGGACATCTAGGTTCATTCCACAGTTTGGCTATTGTGGACATTGCTGCTATAAACATTGGGGTGCACATGCCCCTTCAGATCACTACATTTGTATCTTTAGGGTAAATACCCAGTAGTGTTATTGCTGGGTCATAGGGTAGCTCTATTTTCAACTTTTTGAGGAACCTTCATGCTGTTTTCCAGAGTGGCTGCACCAGCTTTCATTCCCACCAACAGTGTAAGAGGGTTCCTCTTTCTCTGCATCCTTGCCAACACCTGTTGATTCCTGACTGGTTAATTTTAGCCATTCTGACTGGTGTGAGATGGTATCTCACTGTGGTTTTGATTTGTAGTTCCCTGATGCCAAGTGATGTTGAGCAATTTTTTCATGAGTCTATTGGCCATTTGGATGTCTTCTTTGCAGAATGTTTGTTCATGTCTTCTGCCCATTTCTTGATTGGCTTATTTGTTCTTTGGGTGTTGAGTTTGATAAGATCTTTATAGATTTTGGATACTAGCCCATTATCTAATATGTCATTTGCAAATATCTTCTCCCATTCTGTTAGTTGTCTTTTGTATTTCTTCTGTTTTTATTTGAGCTTTTAACTGAAATGAAATAGATAAGTTGTGTGAACAAATTCTGCATGTACAGCCCAGTGAACTTTTAACCCATGTGAACCTTCAAATGTCAGTAGCACACACAAGTCAAGGACTAGAACACTGCTGGCCTCCCGCAAGCTAGTTTCATGTTCCTTACCAGTCACTCTCCACTCTGCACTCTTCCACACACCATGATTCTGACTTCAACTCCCATGGAATAGTTTTGTCTGCTGTTGAAACTTATATGAATAGAATCATTCTGCATATACCATTTCATCAATACTGCTCTTTTTATTCAATGTTACGTTTATGATATTCATCCAAATTTTGCATATATTTGTACTTATTTCTTATTTAAAGTCATGCAATATCTAATTATGTGGCTATGTCACCATTTAAAAAAATCTGTTTAAAATGACAGACATTTAGGTAGTGTTTATTTGTCTTTATTTACAATAGTTTGTTCCAAATATGATTGTTCATGGTTTTAGGTCAACATATGTAAGCATTTTTGTAGGGTGTATACCAAGGAAAGAAATTGATGAGTCATGGAGTTTCTACACATTCAGCTTTAGCCATTACTGCCAAATGGTTCTCCAAAGTAGTTTTACCCACTTAAATTCTCAGTAACAGTGTGTGAGAATTTTGGTTGTTCCACATCTTTGCAGCATCTGGCATTTTCTGTCCTTTTCATTTAGTGATTCTGGTGGGTGTGTAGTGAATTCTCATTGTTTCCAATTAACACTTCAAATATGTAATGAAATTGGATTTCTTTGTATCTTTGTATGTTTGTTAGCCACATGGAGCTCCTCATTGTGAAGGGCATATTAAAACAGTGATTGCTGGGGTGCCTGGGTGGCTCAGTGGGTTAAAGCCTCTGCCTTCAGCTCAGGTCATGATCCCAGGGTCCTGGGTCGATCCCCACATTGGGCTCTCTGCTCAGTGGGGAGCCTGCTTCCTCCTCTCTCTGTCTCTGCCTGCCTCCCTGCCTACTTGTCTGTCAAATAAGTAAAAAAAATATTTTAAAAAAAACAGTGATTGCTTCATAAGGGAAGACTGTAATTTGACCTATGTTCTAATGGCTCTACATTTTAATAAATACTCCTAGTGATGATTATTCATGTAGTATATGGCAACATATTCAACATCAGGACATGGACTGTGTTTTAGTTACTATTGAATTTCTAGTGTCTAGCCCAGGGCCTTGTTTTGGAGCATTGGCTCTACATTTCTGTCTTTCTTTCTTTCTTTTTTTTTTTTTACATATGAACATTTAAAACTATAAATTTCCTTCTAAGTACAGCATCAGCACTATTTTAGCTACATCTTGCTAGTTTTGGTATGCTGTGTTGTAATGATCATCAAGTAAGAAATATTTTCTGATTTTACCAGTGATTTCGTCTTTACTCCACCAGTGATTTAGAAATAAGTTGATTAAATTCCAGGTATTTGGAGGTTTTCTAGGTATCTTATTGATTTTTTTAATTAAAAGCAGTTTATTATGGAAACATAATGTCAAGTCTTTTTACTTATTGAGACTTGTTTTATGGCACAACATATCTGCTTAATGAGTGTTTCAAGGCACTTAAGAAAAATGTATAATTCTTCAGTTGTGTGTAAAGTATAAATATTAGGTCAAGTGACCTAATTTTTGCTTTATATATCTTGAAGTTCTGTTAATAGGTGCATTCACACTTAGGATTATTATACCTGCCTGTTTCTTTGACCTCTGTGCTGGTTAATCTAGTTGGGCTGCTATCAGTATCTTTCATTCTTTTCTCTTAATCAGTCAAGTTCTCTGAAATGAATTTTTCTACAGTTGACCCAGAGATTATTATCCTGTCATCATTCTGAGGCCTAAATAGGCAAAAGGATTGGATTTTCAAAATTCAGTATGTGACTGATAGATTTCCACTGAACTTTGAGGTTTTCATATGGATTCCTACCCTGCTCTGTGGTGTATGTTTCTAAGACACAGTCCTCTTACCCTCTCAAATAAGTCTCTGTCTCACTATTTCAAGGACATATCTTCAGTTTTCTGGAGAAGTAGGGAAGGGACAGTGAAGAAGAGAATCTGGAGGCTCTTGTGATTCAAACAGCCTCTTGTTCTTAACTTCACCCTTATATCCATTTTCAAGGTAACTGGTACTGCAAATTCCAAACTGTGGGACAACTGGTAAAGAACAAATCAGGTAACTTCTAAATTTCCAACATTTTGTTACAGAGCTGATGGTTATATGTGAAGGAATTAGTTGTCAAAATTACATAAATTAAGAGTCACTTGGGGTTAATAGCTGTGTTACTGCTGAAATTCTAACATTATAGATTCATTCTTCCTTTGAGTATTCAGTTGTTAAATTAAAAGAGAGTTTCTTCTCACTTCCAAAGGATTTGAATGAACAAATTAATTCTAGGGGATAATAAATTTCTCTTTCGAACGCACACCTGGCAAGTACAATACACTGACATTTCCATCAGCTATTTACATTATATTTAAAAATAATTTAATCGGACTTTTCTGGCAAACCTATGAGAAACCTGGCCCTTAGGAATAGGAATGTGGACAAGTAAATACAAAAAAGGGAGAGTGGTTCTGCACTAGTTTACTGGAAGATTGTGGAGTGGGGACCTAGAGCTGCTGGAGCCAAACAAGTGCTAGACTGAGGTCATGCATGGGGAAAGGATAAGAAGGGGCAGAACACAGAGTTTTCTGACAAATTGGATGGAGAGAGAGGAAATAAGAATTGAAAGATAATCCTGAGATTTCTAGAATTGACCTTTTGTTATTATTTTAATACTTAAACCCCTTTTCAAAAGCCATAAACAGAAGTCTTGGAATTTACATGATAATTATGGATTTTTCTAAAATGGAGTATTTCCTTTGAGCCCTTAAAATACAGTGCAGAATAACCCTTTCTTATATTGATAATGAGAAGTTATTGTTTTTCTCTAAGTTGAATTATTTCATATTAATTCACCTTATAAGTTTAGAAGAGTTCTATAGGTTACTTATTACTTTATAATTTTTTTTAAAGATTTTATTTATTTATTTGACAGACAGAGATCACAAGTAGGCAGAGAGGCAGGCAGAGAGAGAGGAAGGGAAGCAGGCTCCCCGCTGAGCAGAGAGCCTGATGTGGGGCTCGAGCCCAGGACCCTGGGATCATGACCTGAGCCAAAGGCAGTGGCTTAACCCACTGAGCCACCCAGGCATCCTCTTTCTCTCTTTTTAAAAAGAGGTTACAGAAGCAATGGCCGGGAGGAAATGTGAAATATTCATACAGTCACTTCTTAGAAGTTTTGACTAATATATAGGTATGTGATTGCTTTTATAGGCTGTGTACACGAACCCACATACTACCTATTTATATATGGTTAACTCTCTAGAACACAGTAACAGAGTCTCTCTAACTTGGTAATGCCACAACTTGATGATGCTCCAAGGTCTTGCAAGGAATGTGTGATGTAGACAGAGCAGGTTTAACAGAGCTGAAACTTAGTTTTGGGACAATACAAGTATGTAGGCTCCTGCCCCACACCTGGTGTCCATTGATTAATAAAAATATTAGAATAGATTAAAAACTCAGCTTAGAGATAGTAATCATGACCTTGTTGGTCTTGGATTTTGGAAGAGGCCATTTTTTTTCTCTAAAATTTACCTAAAGTTTTCTAAATAAGCTATAGTGTTTCTTTAAAAAAAAAATCATTTATTTGAGAGAGAGCATGAGAGAGAGAAATCACAAGCGGGGGGGGGTAGAGAGAGAAGCAGACTTCCTGCTGAGCAGGGCGTTCCATGTGAGACTAGATCCCAGGATACTGGGATTGTGACCTGAGCCTAAGACAGAGGCTTAGCTCCTGTGTTTAACTGACCAAGCCACCTAGGCACCCAAGCTATAGTGTTTCTTAAAAAAAAAAATGACTTAACAAAAAAAAAAGTATTAGTAATTTGACTTACCTTTATCTTGTGAACTTATTAGTTCACAATAATAATAATAATAAGAATGAAATAATAAGTAATAATATCTTGTGAACTAATAGCAAAGTGAACTAATGTTAAAACAAGGCTTCTAGTCAAATGTGTTTTATTAAAAAAAAAGAAAAAAAAATCAAGGGACGCCTGGGTGGCTCAGTCAGTTAAGCACACGACTATTGATCTCAGCTCAGACTGTGATCTTGGGGTTGTGACTTTAACATTCATGTTGGGCTCCAGGCTGGGTAGGGAGACTACTTAAAAAAATAAATCTAGGGGCACCTGAGTGGCTCAGTGGGTTAAGGCCTCTGCCTTTGGCTCAGGTCATGATCCCAGGGTCCTGGGATGGAGCCCCGCATCAGGCTTTCTGCTCGATGGGAAGCCTGCTTCCTCCTCTCTCTCTGCCTGCCTCTTTGCCTTCTTGTGATCTCTGTCTGTCAAATGGAATAAATAAAATGAAATAAAATAAATTCTTAAAAATAAATAAATAAATAAATAAATAAATAAATCTGTCATCTATCTATCTATCATCTATCTACCTATCTATCATTATTGATAAGGAATTTTCCAGGCTAAATTACCTCGACAGGGTTTTGGTGAATTAAACGCTTTGCTCCATCTTCCTCTAAGTCTCCTCCAGGCTGTATGAGTGGATATTTTTGAACCTGATACTCACCAAAAAGGGGGAAAATTCCAACTATTTTGTGCTCACCATCACAGACAGAGCTGCAATCCCAGAACTCTGGCTTTTAAAATCAGGTCTGTCAAGAGCTAGTTCGTGAGCTTGACAAAGTCCTTTAACTTCTTGGAGTTTTTGCCTGTCATTTTTCAGATTGAAACAGTAATTGTTATTAAGTTAGGAGGATTTAGTAAAGTCATATCGATAAGTTTGAGTTTCTTCAATGCCGAAGCACTGTAGTAAGCACTAGAAATACAATGATGAGTAAAACACAGTCCCTCTCCACTTGTTGAATATGGCCTCTTGCAATGGTTTCCAAATGGTTCCAAATGTTAGTGAGCATAATCATCAGGTATTTATTAAAAGATGGAATTGTTAAAATGTAGACCATATTACAGCTTTCTTGTGAAACAATTACAGGTTTATATGAAATTGTTTATAGCCCTTTCACTCAAGAACATATGTATTTATTCTTTTTAAATATTCATTTATTTTAGAGAAAGGAAGAGAAAGAACAAGTGGGGAAAGGGTGGAGGAAGAGAGAGACTCTCAACCAGGCTCCCTGCTGAGCATGGAGCCCCAGGTAGGTCTCAATCTCACAACCCCGAGATCATGGCCTGAGATGAAATCAAGAGTGGGAGGCGTAACTGACTGAGCCCATCCAGGGGCCCTTCAAGCACATATATGTTTTATAAATTGATCAAGGAAAGTTTAACTACTTTCAAGCAAAATTTCATCAGGAACAGTATGTGTTTTGGATGCCGGCAAAAACTGAAAACTGGAAGATTCATGTGATTCATCAGTATACACTGACTAATATAAGCAAAGAAAAAAAGAAAAAGAAGAAAAAGAAAGAAAGGAAGGAAGGGAAAAGACTGGAGAGGAAGGATTAATTAGAGAGGCAGGAGAATAAAATCACCCATGAAAGATTTGTCTTTAAGACCTTAGTAGAGACATCTCTTCTGCACTTTCTCCTCAGTACTTTTCTCTTTTGACCTGGAAGATGACCAATCAATGGTAGAAGGAAAGACTGAAAATCTAGTCAGGAAGTGTATTATAAAATAGTCACCCATTGATCTCTCCATAGTTTTGCCTTTTCCAGAATGTCATATAATTGGAATCATGTAGTGAAGACTTTCAGTCTGGCTTCTTTCACTTAGTAATATGCATTTACGCTTATTCCATGTCTTTTCATGCTTGGTAGCTTTCTCTTTAATTGTAGGAATTCCATTTTTAGCACAAAGTTTCAATATTTTCACCCCCTATACTTATCATTTCCTATGGTTACATCTGTATAGATGCATATATATGGTAGCATAGAGAACAAAAGAAAGGAACAGTAGCAAGAATTTTGCTTTTTCTTGATCTTCTTCCCTGTTAAATCTATGTGAAAGGAACAACATAATATTTAGTTACCATGCTTAATAGTGTTTGGTGGTGACAAGCAGAGGGCCAGTGTGATACTAGAAGCATGTTTCAGTACAACAAGCTGAGAAGCAACTGGTGGGTGGAAAACTCAGATAGGATCTGAATTAATAACCTGTCTTATTTTTCCTAAAAATACAAGAAGGATGTGGCGCTTTATTTTTTATTTCTTAATTTTTTTTTTACAAATTTTATTTATTTATTTGACAGAGAGAGATCACAAGTAGGCAGAGAGGCAAGCAGAGAGAGAGGAGGAAGCAGGCGCCCTGTTGAGCAGAGAGCCTAATGTGGTCCTCGATCCCAGGACCCTGAGACCATGACCTGAGCTGAAGTCAGAGGCTTAACCCACTGAGCCACCCAGGCACCTGGTGTGACACTTTGAAGGTATGATAAAAATGACAGTGGGGATATACATTTGTAATCTCATAGCAAACTTTAAAATATAGTATATATGTAAATAGCTTTTCAAGAAGGGTAGAAATGTTGCTCACGGTCACAAAATTGGTGAGTGATCCAGCTAGGATTGCACTGTGTCCTGCATTTCTAAAATCTATCTCTGGAAGATAGACATGTTGAATATAATTAATAAGTATTTACCAATTAAATAAAAGAATTATTTTGGGGTTACCAGTAACATTAGAGGTGTCTTTATTTGGATTCATTAAGGTCACTAGACAGCCTAAGGGCGCATGGATAGTGCCACTGAGGTAGAGAAAATAGGTGTGGACTCCTCTCAGTTTGTCTTCTGCTCATGTTAAGTTCACTCTACATTCTCCATTTTATAGGTACCATCCCTGAAGGTTGGGGTTCCTTCATTGGGAAACTTATCTTTGCCAATGAAGGGTACTGGATACCCATGTGTAAAGTTTTCATTGGTTTTTGAACTTGAATTTTCATAAACAATTTGAGGAATTTTAGGAGAACATCTTATCTGACTTATGTTTTTAAGACGTTTCTCTGGCTGCCATGTGAAAAATGGACTATAGGGCAGCAAAAATGGAAGCGTCAATCCTAGAGAGGAGTATCAAGAGTCCATGGTGGTCTGTCCAAGTCTAAAGACAATGAAGTTGGGGGAAAGAGATCATAGGATATATGTTGAGACAGACGAGATAGGATTTAGTTCAAAAGTGAATGGTCAGGGAAAGGAAAGGATTACGTATATAGTTTAGATTTTCTGCTTTTGCAACTGTAGTGGAAGTCAACAGTTTACTATTACTAAGATGGAAGAATACATTTGGGAGTAGAAATCAGGAAAAGTATTTTGAAAATGTTAAATCTGAGATAATTATAGATATATAAGCATAGATATCAATCTAGCAGGCAGGTATGTATTTCTAGAGAGAGGAGAAGATTGAAGATAAAGAAGTCACACAGCATTGCTCAAGATTAAGAACCAATAATTGTGTACTGCCACACAGAGTTTCAAATGTTTTGCCTATATTTTTTTTCAAGATTTATTGATTTATTTATTTGAAGGGAAGGTACAATGGCAGAGGGAGAAGCACACATCCTGTTGAGCAGGGAACCCAGTGTGGGACTTGATCCAGGATCCTGAGATCATGACCTGAGCCCAAAGCAGACACTTAACTGACTGAGCCACCCAGGTGCCCCTGTTTTGCCTATATTTATTCATTTAATCTCCATACCTACCCTAAACTATTATCCATATTATACAGGCAAGAAAAGTGAGGAACACAGTTGTTAGAGCTAGAATTTGAATACTTGTTAGCCTGACCCCAAAGACATTACTCCACAATTATGAAAATAGCTGTGGTATCCTAAATGGTAGATTGGGTGGGAATAAAAGACCAGTGGATAGGCCAGATATAAAGAAATTGCTCTAATTCCTGGACTCTAACATCTGATTTTGAATTATAAAGATAAGTTTCCAGTGTTGACTATAAAGAGAGCTTTCTTTCTTTTTTTTTAATAATAGAATAAATCTTTATTGGCACCTTCCTCTACCAAGATTACTGTGGAGGTGGGAACATTTGAACAAACAACTGTTCCAAAATCATATCTATTGTGAGGAGACTGTTTGTTCCAGGAAATCTGGCTTACACAATGTCAACATTTGAAAAAGATGCTTCAAATAAGAAAAGGGAGAAAAATATAAATAACACTTATTTGGCTTCAGAGTCTTGGAGGGGGTTTCTGAGAACTGTAGGATTGGGGGGCATAATCAAATAGATGACCATTTCTTTCTCTTTGAAATGCTCTCATACTTTCCTTTATGTGATGAATTCTATAACATACTCATTTCGATCATTTTTTTCTCTTATAGTAGATGGAGTATACTGTAGTCATCCAATTATTCTTATATTTGAGTACCTTTTGTGCTAGGAGCTGCTTATTAAAGCTTGTAATTTAATGTGTAATAAATATCCAATGCCTCGTTACTTGAATTGCTCAATAATACAAACTGAGTAAGTGACTACATTGGTCATGCAGAACAAGGATTATAAATATAAATATTTCATTCATTCATTTCATTCATTCATTCATTCATTTCAAAGTTTATTGAGTGTCCAACCTATGTGGTGGGTGATGTTTTAAACACTAGGGATTACAAAATGAGCAGGAGGTATTTTTCCCTATCCTCAACATCCTTCTTGGATCTACCACTTGTGCAGTTTCGAGTAAATCTCTTCTCATGTGTTCTTCTTTTCTCATATGTGAAATAGGCAATTATAGTGATTATACCTAAAAAGATGAGTGATATCTCAAATCCCTTCCAGCCCTAAAATTAGAATAAAGGAAAAATTAAAAATAAAGAAATATTGGCATTTAGCCTTGAAGGACAAAGGGGATTTTAAAAAGGGAAACAAAGACTTTCCAGAGAATTAAAAATAAGCCACACACTCAAGCACCCACCCACCTCCCATCCCCCCACACAAATGAAGAAGCTGGACCTGTGGCAGCAAATAGTTTTCAGTGGAGAAGCAGTGAAATATAAGGCTCTACAGCCCTGTTGTGAAGGGTCTTGAAGCTATTATGACAGAAACTGGTCATGAACCTCCAGGAGCCATTCTCATCCTTTTTCATTTCCTAAGAGAAAACAGATTTTTAGCGGGCCCAAGGCCTCTCACCTAGAGACTTTATCCCCAGCCTCTCTTGTAGTAAGGTGATCTGGTTTGTGCCATTTGGGTAGATTACACCTGACATACAAAACCTCTGTGTCTTCTTCTTAAAAACAAAGCTGCATATCTTTACATTCCTCCTTCCCACTCCATTCCTGCTGGGAAATTATGGCAACTGGAACAACCATGGTAGTTGTGTGGTAAGGATGGCAAAACCACTTCTCCATATGTGGGCGGCTCATATCTGTACTGTCTCATTGAGGTGGAATCTTTTAGCATAGAAACTTTTAATAGTGGGCTTTTCATTCAGCATAATTCCCTGGAGATTTATTCAAGTGGTACACTATCAATAGTTCATTTATTTTTATTGCTGGGTAGTATTTCATGGTTTAACCATTCACTCATGGAAGAACATCTGAGTTGTTTCCAGTTTGGGGCTATTAGTCGTGAAACTGAGGTGAATATGTAAAGTATTTTGGGTGTGGACACAGTTTTTATTTCTGTGGGAAAATGTCCCCAAATGTAGTTCCTGGGTCATATAACTGTATGTCTAGTTTTGTTCGTTAAAGAAATTGACAAATTGTTTCCAGAGTGGTTATACCATTTTTCATTTGCACTAGCAATGGATAAATGATCCAATTCCTCAACATTTTTTTCAGCATTTGATATTATTACCTTTTTTTAATTTTAGTCATTCTTATATGTGTATAGTAATATCTCTTTGTGGTTTTAATTTCTATTTCCTAAATGGTTAATGATGTTGAACACTGATTCATGTGTAATGAATCTTTTGTAAAATGTCTCTTCATACCTTTGTTCATTTCTTATTTTACAGTTTTACTCTTTTAATCTTTGATATTTACTATGCTATTGTTATTTTGCTGTTCTTTGATATTTATTGCTCTTATTGGCATTGTATTGTTGAGTTCTGAAGATTTTTTTCCTGTATCTTAGATTTGACTTTAAAAGCATGGCCAAAGGGAGAGGACACATTGGACTTCATCAAAATGTAAGACATTTGCTCTTTGAAAGACCTTGTTAAAAGGATGAGAGGACAGGCTACAGGTTGGAAGAAATATTTGCAAACCACATACCTAACCAAGGACTAGTAGCTGGTCCTTGTACTAGGTCCTGAAGATTTCCTCCTGTATTTTTTTTTATCAGGAGTCTTATACTTTCATAATTACATTTAAGTATTTAACTCATTTTGAGTTAGTTTTTAAAAATACTTCTTTTTAGGGGCACCTGGGTGGTTCAGTGGGTTGGGCCTCTGCCTTCAGCTCAGGTCATGATCTCAGGGTCCTGGGATCAAGCCCCTCATCAGGCTCTCTGCTCAGCCTGGAGCCTGCTTCCTCCTCTCTCTGTCTGCCTCTCTGCCTACTTGTGATCTTTCTGTCAAATAAACAAATAAAATTTAAAAAATACTCCTTTTTATGCCTTTGAAAATACCTGTCATTATTTAATTTAGATGCAGGATGGGAAAGATTGATCTGGGAGTGGAGTGGATTAGATTTTCCTAGTACTCAAAGATTCTTTACCTTTTCTCAGAGGGACATCTCAGGTTTGAAAGCTATGAACCATAACATGGGGGGAAGAAAGAGTTTCTAGTATAGAATATCTAGCTTTCTTTCTAAAAGGCAGTACCTGGGTGCAGTGTGTCCTGAAGTGATTAAGGAAAAGGAGAGATTTTAAGGGAATATCATTCTCATACTTTTTTTTTTTTTTAAACCACTTCCCATTTGTCAGTTGTACTATTTTGTAAAGCTAACATTAAACTTTAGATGGATTTTCCTCAAAGGCAACGACTGAGAATCTTAGTGTAGCGAAAGTAAAGGAGATAAAATGGGCATTCAACAAATTTGTTAAATAGAATTAGGTGGTAGAACTATAGATTTGCTCAGTTTGCCCTCATTATTATTGACCACAGTGCACAATCACAAACAGGAGCTTTCATTAACTAACAACAGTGTAGACAGTGAAATAAAAGTCATCTCTGTATCAGAGGATTCATCTAGATATTCTTTTGCATTTAGAAAATATGGTCACTGGGGATTTCCTATAATTTGGATCTTACCTGTAATATCATATACTGTTACTGACAACTCTATTTTCTTCAAACTGGAGCATTTGATCTTAGAGCATTTTAGAAGCTTTCTGCAGATTAAAGACAGGAGACGCATTCAATAAACAGAGGAAATGAAACATCCAGTCACAAGCAGACCTTTATCCATTTCCCAAGTTACATTTTCCTTTTAGATGAAACCACTTCAATTCCTTTTGATTTCCTTCAGTTATATTATGTTAATTAAGTTACTTTCTGAGCCACACTTAAATTTTCACATTCCCTTTGAACTATAATAGCAATGACCCACAGATAGGAAGTAAAGACTTGACCTGTAAAAGACAGAAATGATATTGTTCCCTAATGATAGCTATATCATCATACGATATATGATATATGATCAGAATGCACTCAGCTGGTATCTGACGAGAAAAGTTCTAGGATCAGGGTTACTTGCAAACCAATCACCTATTCTGACACATTATGTAATGAAATGGTTGATGTAGGCTCTTCGCTACTCCATTGTTTTGCTTATATCCACTGTATGATCAGAGATGACAGTACTCATTTGTTAGTCGTGTTAGATCAGCAAGTTATTTTCTATTATCCTGACATTAGATTTTGCTCTCTGGATAAGTTAGTTAATAATTATATATAGAACTTTAGAAAAGACTTTAGGATATCTTTTAGAAAGGATAATAGAGCCAAACATCCCTGTTTTAGAGTTGAAAAATCAAGACCCAGAGAATCTTATTATTGTATTTTGACCATAATAAGATACACATCATTATACATATATTAACATCTCTAAAATCAATGTGGTTTTGTTTTGTTTTACCAATGGGTTTTCTATAGTGAATTGCATCATACTGCATTTGTTGGCCAGGTGGCAATCATGATGCATGAACTTGATAGCATTACTGGATAACTGTAACTTCATGTTTCAGTAAGTGCTCCACTTCAGGATCATTTGAGTAAAGCGTAATTCCCGGTTGAGGTCTAAAAACTTGTGTTAGTATCTTCTAGTCAAACTTATCAGCAGTATCAGCAGTAAAATCATGTAACAGTTGCTAATGTCTTGGAAAACAATCCTGGCGTTAATAGTAGAGTATTCTTTTAAAGAAAAGTTGGCACAAAGGGCAATAACATTGGGGAAAAGAGGCCCAACAACTACTTTATTCAAAAGTTGATTCAGAGCAATTAGCCCTGACATATTTTAATTTTTTTACTTTATAATGTTCATATGTGAGAAATCTATGTCTAAGTAAATTTTAAAGAGATCTTGTTATAAGCATAAAATCAAAACTCAAAATTATGCAGAAACATTATGGTGTAGTTTGATAAACTTTTCTTTGTGAGTGCAATACTCTTTCTTCTAAACAATTATGAATGTATTCAGCTCTGATTCATTCTTGTTTCTTCAGCTGTTTTCCTATAAGCCAAGTTATTATCCATTCATACTCTCTCTGAAATAAAAAACCAAAATGTTCCAATTTTGGTGAAGAAATCTAATCTTTATTTCTATGATGTTAGCACAATATACTCACACAATAGCTTTAATCTGTACTTAACAAAATACATTATAGCACTTTACAAACTTTATCAGTTTGGAAAACATTGCATAACATTTTATTAAACACAATACTTTATATATATTATATATATTTTCATAATTTTATTTACTTTAAAAAGATAATTACTCTCTTTATTCAATACTTGGTTTTCTCAGTAAAGCACAGCCTAACAAAGGAAGAAGTGCTCTCATTAGCAAATCAGATAAATAGAACACTAAGAAGAGATACCACCTGTTAGTCTCATTTATTTTAAATTAAGGTACCAGTGGAATGTAAACAAATATTTTTTTGTAATTTTTTTTTACAAAAGATGTATTATCAAATATACATGCAGAGGTCTGAGTTCTAGTGACTATCATTATATTTCCTTAACAATGTGGTACAATTGGTTCAGTCATTAAAAACTGTAGCCTTTGGCACTTTGAGTAGAAAAAGAATATATCAATATTTATGTAAAGGAAAAAAAAACCCTCAATGACTAGAGAAGTACTTTAAAATCTTTTGTTAAGAAATAGGAAAGATTAGGAAACATCTTACTGCACCTGAAATGCTGCAGCTTTTTTTTTTTTCTTCAGAGTACTAAAACCAGTCCACCTTTCTCTCTATGAAATGGCAGAAGCCAGTAGGAGTGTGGTGACGGTGGTAGTGGCGAGAAGTGGGGAAGGCAACATTTTACTCCCACTTCCCTCTCTGAGAAGGAAATTGCCAGAAGGGATATAGGTGAATCATATTTTATTGCCAGAGTTTTCAATTCTGCTGGTTTCAGCTAAATCCCTAATGCTTTTAGGAAGTTGGTGACTCTAGAAAGCTTTGCCCTTTTCCTGTAGAAGTTGATAATGAAGTGATAGTCTTTATCTCAAACAACTCCTTCTGTCCTCATGGAAAACGAAACAGATCAGTTCAACCAGCTTTGTCGTTACCTTCTATCCCCTTGGCAATCATTGAGTGTATATTAGAATTCTTAAGAAATGGTGTAAAAAAGGCTTGATAATAAATTCCAAGAACCAAATATTTCTCCGTACTTAAATTTTTAAGTTGGAAAACACCTCCAAATGTTTTGGTTTTATCTTCTTCTCATTGTATTGGTTTCCTTTGATTTAGGCTGAAGGCTTTATTCAGGATAGGTAGCAAAACTATTGTTTGCATATTAAGCACTAACACTGTGACTACTTAGAGAATTTGAAGAAATATATTGTTAATTTATACTGATATTTTCACTTATCAATTTGCATTTTTTTTCAGATCTTCCTGTTGATGTCCAATGAGCAAAAATATCTGAGGGAAGAAGGTAAAACCCAACAACTGTTGCTCTAATTTACTGGTTATTAGGATATAAAAAAGAATAATCTGGAACAAAATGAAGTTTTTGGATTACTTGTTAAGATAGCAACCAAAGCCAGCTGGTTGGAAACATCCAAGTGTGGATTCACCCAACATTGCTGGCAATGTAATCCACAATGTCAAGTGTTGGTTCAGATTTCTTGTTCACAAATTCACAGAAATATATTTTGCTTAAGGAATGTCAACTGTTATTCTTGCTTTAAAAATAGAAAAACATATCCATAACATCAAAAAAATTTTCAATTAATAAATAAAGGAGGAGCCATAAAATGCAAAATATGATCACAATTTCCAAAGACGCTAAAACAAAGTATTTTTAAAATTCTGCAAATTTACTTACTAAAAAACAGAATCAGGAGCAGTAGCTATACTTAAATAAAAAGTAAGCATCAAAATAAAAACAACCTATGTAGAAAAGTACTAGTTTTTCCCTCTCACTGAAAATATTCCTACACAATTTTTGTTGCTGAACAAAGCATAATTTTGAAGAAATGCACAAAACCTTTTCGTTTTTTGACTGTGACAGAGCCACTACAGAGAAGCTGCGGGGTGTCCTATTCTAACACAAAGCAGCCAGCATCTTCTTAATACAGTAGCATTTCTTTGACAAGGAATTGCACACCACTATTTCACAGCTAAATAGAATTTGAGAGTTTACATCGTATATGTACTATAATAATCAGCACCACCCTTACTGAGCTCTAGGTGCAGATCTGCAAAATGAATATATAATACTGCATGGCCTCTGCTGTAGGGAAACACGTATTCTGGATTCCCACAGCTAATTATAAAGAAAGATCCCTAAAGTTGGCACATTCAGGAAGTAAAATAGTATACACTGAAGGAAACCACTTTCTTCTGATACTGCCTTCTGCAAACCTTTTGAGTTTGAAGATAGGTCTTAAGATTCTTCACAATATCACATTAGTTAGGTTCCTGCATTGTGCTTTTCCCTCCCCATGATGTGAAATCTACAAGCTTGAGTGTAGTAGTTCTCAAGAGTCATTGAGTTCCGGGCTGATGGTAGATGACCCAGTTGGATGAGAAGTTTTCTCAATCTGCTGGAACAGAGCACAGGTAGAATCAAGATGTGGTCTTTTGGGGGTTGCTCAAGTGCCGAATGCCATCACTCAATCTTTATAAGCCCGTGTTGGGGAGGTTCCCTTGTAGAAGATATTTCTAGTGTTTTCAGGGCTATTACTTCTTTCAGGGATTAAGATGATGTTACCCTTTCTCCGCAGGGTAGAGTCGCGGGAGGAGGAAATGGACAGCGTCTCTGACCCAATTTCGCTGCCCTCTACTGGGGTGACCCGGATTGTGGTGATTCCATGGTGGTGATGCTCATTGTTATCTATGTTGCTTCTCTTGCGGTCTCCAGAACCAAAACTGTCTTTCAGGGACTCACAGCTTTCTGAGTCCCTGTTGAGATCGTTGAGCTCATAAGTTTGGCGAAGGCTGCCCTTTTCAGGGGCTTTCCATTTCCAGGAGCCACTACCTTCGCCTTCAGTGGATGGGATCTGTATGATGGGCCTGTTGTTCTCTGGGTGAGCCTCAACCCTTACGATCCCACTGGGTTCATGGTCTGTCAAGGTTTTGTAGCGGATGGAGCCTGTGCAGGAGACTGTGCTGCCTTCAGTGTTCTTGGGGCTGCTTTGGAGGACGCCCTGCTGCTTGGACATAGCGATTACTTGCATGATTCGGGGCTGGCTGTTGCTTCTATTACAGGCCACAGTCTTCTCAGCAGCTTTCAACCATTTGGCTCGAGCAGAGCTGCTTTTGGGAGAGGTGCTTATGTTTTCCTGGGTTTCCTCGGGGATATGCACTAACTGTGAGGACCCAGGGCGGGACTGAATGGACACTCTTGGTCCCCCAGGCATGCTATTGTTACACCCAGGGACAGTGCCAGGCTGTACTTTGAGGTATTGATTGCTGGGAGCATGGTGGTCTCCATTCACCCCCACCCTGGAGGGCTCTGAGCTTGACCTCATTTCTATGGATCTGGGTGGTGACTGTCCAGGCTCAGTCTCTATAACTTGCAAGGACAACTTCCGACTTTCATTCTTATTCTTCCACTGGGTGAGAAGCTGCTTTGATCGAGCAGAATCCATAGAGGCATGAATGGAGGCATTTCTTCTGACAGGGTCTTCTACGGATGGGGTGTTGGCTCTAGGCAGGGTATTGCTAAAGGTAACCATGTTCTCCTTCCCCATGGGGCTCCGTGGAGTGATGATTTCCACATCAGCATTTGCTCTTTTAAGGTTTGTCAATGAGCTAGCATCTCTGTGGTTTCGGTTGAGGATACCTTCTGTGTGAGCAATTCCATCGCTGCTGCTACCATTTTTAGCGGATAAAACTCGGCTGGGGTCTTGGTTGAGGTCTGTCAGAGATCTGAGGGCATCTCTGTGCTGAAACATACTCTCATCACTAGGCAGAAAATTCCCCACAGCATACAGGCCCTAGTGTTGAAGAGAAACAATGAACATCATGCACTAGAAGACACGGTTACTAAGAATTTGTTTCAGATGATCCACTGAAGCATATAAAGAAGGTATGTGCTCTCTATCCATCATTGACTAATACAAATAACAAAAAAACCAAAGTACAATTACTCAGGAAATCTTCTGTAAGTTATATCATAAATCACAGAACTAACCGTTCAGAACTAAGGGGACCGTTATTTTATATTAATTGGATTTTCTCTCCTTTCTCCATCCCCCTGGATGTTTTTGTGAATCTTATCCTCTGTATGTTTTGAGAAAAAAAGACAGACAATGAAAGAAATAAGGACGTTCTTCTGCTTTTCAAAGCAACTCATTTTTCTGGATTTAGGAACCTCTTGTTGAGTGACACCTTGAATAGCGTAACTGATTTATTTTACCTTCCATTTTCAATCACACCCCCTGATGGAAAGTGGGGGAGGCATGAAAAATATAAAGCAAGGAATCATTCATAAAACATGCTGTTAGGTTTTGCAGTGAGGTCAGAGAAAAATACTGTTAAAACTCAGATCAAACACAGCCCTGGGTGGTCAGCATTACACAGAATATTCTCAAAAGAAAGGGCAGACATTAGTACTAGTTGGGAACATCCATGTTCTTTCCTTTAAGTTTGGAAGCAATAGTTGATCAATTCAATGCTAGTACACTAAATCTGAGCTAAATTTCATGTAATCGTATCTTCATCCTCAACCTACCAGTTTTCTGTTATTTTGGGTTTGGGGGATAAAAATTTGGATGAGGCAAAGTTTAGATTCAGAATTTTTACAATTTTTACACATGGAAGATCAAATTCTTGTTAGATTTTCAGCTTCTGAGATGCTTTAGTTTAGAGGTAAGAGAAAGCAGCAGATACCTCTTTGGTAGCCACTTTTCAAATCAACCCACAAGAATCCCATGGATTTAACATTTTATGGAGCACTTAACAATTTATAGTAGCATTGGCTTGCAATGGATAATTTCCAATTTCGGGGCACTGGGTGCAAACAGAAATGGAATAAGTCCAGCTTCTGCCTCTCCAGAAGCTTTTCTTCTAAATAGTACCTATCTTTGCTCTCCCTGCCAGAGTTCTCAGGATGAGCAGTCCCTACCTAAGGCTCCATTAATAATTGTATTTAAAGGAGTAAATTTGGGGAAACTGTCCACTAGACTGTAAGAACCTCTGCCATATTGTTCGACATGCAGTGCTGGCACTGTGGTCAGTAAACATAGTCGCTTCATCTTTGTTTTTATATGAAATAGTCAGTTACTATTCTCACCTAATAAGTGATGAAACCGGTTGCTAAAAGATAATGTAGTCTGACCAAATATAAGATACTTGAGATTCAAGCCAAAGCCCTTCAGACTACGGACCCCAGGCTAATTGCTGGACACCGTGAAATCACACTCACACAAGGGCAAAGGAGGAACTTGAAGGACACAGCTCTCAGTCTTCCTTGATTATTCTGTAAGCATTGGCAATCAATGCTCCCATGGGAAACCCAAGCTTATGCCCAGTTCCTGATCTTCTAACTTTACTTTGATGCATGTTTTCTATTTAAGCTGTGGTTTATTAAATGAGAATAGTAAATCATTTACCAAGTAGAGAGCAATTCCTCCTCCTATTAAAAAGCCACAATAGACATCAACTGGGTGGTTCTTATACTGAGTTATTCGGGTGAGCCCGCAGATGATCCCACAGATGATAAAGGTGAAGACCAAGAGGGGTTTGAGAAGCTTAGAGGAATCCGTTAATGTGGAATTGAAGTACATCTGAAAAATGAAAGCAATCTGGTAAGTATGTTAGAAAGGTCATTTTACCATTAAATTATAATCGAATAAAAAGTTAGACTCAAAGTCTAACTCATACATTTGACATCAATTTTACTGCTCCTTTCCCCCTGCTATGGCTATGTTCTATTCCTGAAAAAGAAGAAATACATAGCAAAGTTCATCAAATAAAAAGCATATCTCATTTAATTACATGAAAGCTTGAAAGATAAGTTGAAGCAGTATAATTAGCAAGATAACTGTTTAGTGTCCAAGTTACTTGTCACCTAATTCCAGTCCACTTTTCTCACATAGGACCTGATGGACTATTGTATTAATCAGACACTATGTGGATTTACTGTATATCATTTATCAACTTTACACTGACTTTGAACTCACTATTACATAAATACTGAAAGTAAAGCATGTGTGTATGTGTGTATGCGTGTGCTTAAACACAGTTCTTTCAGTTCGAGAATTTATAACTTTCATATAGTTCACACTACCTTGCCATGAGATATAGTGCATTGAAAGGATACCAGGCTGAATAAGTATTATGACTGTGTAGAAAATTTCATTTAATGTAGTATTGTATACAGTATCATCCAATTTATGTTTTCGGTGCAACTGTGTTGAAGGACTGCTGTGCTCAGGTTTACTGTTCTGTTATTACACGGCTATATAATCTAATTAGTCACTTGGAGACAAGACTCATTTCTCAGATATTCTCTAGGACACGGACTGATGAAAAAGAGTCAGAGACTTACCGAAACGTACACAGCCGCAAAGGCAGCGAGGGTCGCATGCTGAGAAGGGAATGATTTTCTGCCAAAGGAAGACAGTCAGATTATGCCTTCTGTTTCAGATTCACTGCTAACAATCATAAGAACGCTGGGTGCTTCAAATGTTCTATCTAAAAGCCTCAAGGCAGTAAGTGATAACTTTAATTTCTCTTTAGATTTCTGGAGAAAGATCGGAGTGATAAACACTGCTAATCACTATTAGAATTAAAGAATAGCATAGTGCGCTTTCCAATACAAAGTGTTAGCGTTGGAGGAATCGATTTGTTACACCACTGAAAAGATGGTTGAAAGGAGAAGTGGGTTGGAAAACATTATAATTGTTCTTTGGTATTCAAAGTGTGTCAGTTTAAAGTAAAGGTCCATAAAACCTAGGATTTTAAAGCTTTGAAACTTCTCTTATGCTCCTAAATATATGGGTGCATTTACACAAAATTTTCAAACACAAAATTATTTTCTCACAGCAATGGGTCTAAATGTAATTTTTACACTCTAGAAAACACAAGAAGTCCAATTTTAACAGAGTGTTTCTCCACTTTAACGTGGAGAATTGTAGAGCATCTTGAGAATCGTAGAGCATCTTATTTAGTTAAATAATTGAAGAAGCAAGCTGAGAGAGAGGTGCAACACAGGGTATGGGAGAAACACCGAAAAGGACAGGCGAAGGAAGAAAAATAGAGATTTCTCTTAATAGAAAAAAAACTTTAAAAAATAAACTTCAGTTATATTAATGTCCTCCTAATTATTTGGTACCCATAAAAAGGATTGCCACTTAAAGCAGACAAGATATGTAGAAAGATTGAGAAAGAGTAGAGGACATTGGTCTTAAATGTAGCTTCAAAATTATTGAATGGACTATGAGAACTTGAAATTGTATAATTACATAATATCAGTTTCTGCTTCTTCAAGGGTACTTACTAACTTATTTTCAACTCAAATTGATCTTGAGAACTCACTGAGCAACAAATGCAGTTCTTATAGCAATCACTTATTGCCCTTCATCGTTCTGTAACTTATTTCTTTTGGATTTCCAAAACATTATCTCTTGCCAGAAAGTTTAATTTTTACTTCATTGATTGAGAAAAACTTAATGCACTGGTATTTTCTTGAGTTTTTCTGTCTTTTATTTTTTAAAATGCAAGAATAGAAGCTATACTGATCTTCTGGGTTTATACAAAGTAGATGCACATATAAAACTCTACCAAAAGGAAGGTTCATGTGATTTTTAAAAAATACAACATAAAATGGAGATGTAAATATAAATATTTAAGCTTCCACTTAAGTCAATATAAACATCCTAAGATAAATCAATTGTGTTAACCTAAAACCATAAAGAGTCTAGGGTACCTCGCAAAACATGAATAGGATTTGGTGATATGAAGATTAGTGGCAAGAATGTGAGGCTGGTATTTTTGAGACAGGAGGATTTGGAATGAGCCACCAGAGTTTCTATGGTGTAACCACTAAAGAAATCATTGGATTGAAAATAAAGAAAAGAAAAATAAAATCAAAATCCTTATGACTGAAAAATGTATGCATAAAACAATCCCACAGTCGTTATTCAAGAACCATGAAAACACTGACATGGGAAGGTTAAAAATCTCCATTTCTGACCTGCCACTGTTGATAACTGTAAGGTCAGATCCTGAGCAAATATCTTCTACAATGTAGGAATTTTCTTTGCAAGACACATTCAGAGAGGTATAGTTTGGCTTGCACACAGTCAGAAAGTATGGTGCCTGATACCCTGTGGAGAGCTGTATGATATCCGTAATGAGAGCTGTAGAGCACAGTCCAAACACATGAACACCTATACACAATGGGAAAGAAATCCTGATTAAGTTAGTGCTTCATACCAACATTGTACCATCATCAACCATGTTTACTACACATTAATGTGGTGACCTGCAAATCTGTCGTGATCATTTTCTCTGAGTTTATTTAGAGAAAATAAGGATAGAAAATTCCTGTACCTTTAAACCAGATAATGCCAAAATAAGGGCAATGAATACCACCAGGGTAGTCATTTGGAGTATTTTTAATTAGTTTGGTTAAAAAGGACCATTCTTAATATTATTACTATAGGCCACTTGTCAGATATCTGGGGCATGTGAAGGTGACCAACTGTGTGATTTGAGGAGGATGAAATATGGGGAATGAGGCAAAAATTCAAAATAATTTAAAATTGCTTAGCACGTTTGAGCTTCTGGGGCTCTCTCTCTCCCCAGGACTCCCTAACTCCAGCCACAGTTGCCAAGCCCTACAGAACTGGTTCCAGCTCCCCACAAGCTGCAGTCATACCGGGAATGCTAATTAAAACAGAGAAGAGGGTAGGCGGGCCCTGTCACGGAAATAATAATCATATCTTGGATGCAGGGCTGTGGGAGACTTCCTGCAGATTTGTAATTCAGAGATGATGCTCTTGTATCTCCCCGCCCAAATTCTTTCTTTTGCCTCCTGGCCCCAGTCTCAAACCATAAACTCACAAACTCTGATTCAGGCATGTTCACTTGAACTCCATTCCTGCTCCAAGTCCCTTGCATGGGAATCTAGCTCTGCTCACATACATTTGATCTGAACCTGGCTTCCTCTACGTCGTCTTGACACCCTGGATTCACTCTGACTTGACAGTCTGGATTCTGATTCATGATGTGCTCATAGAAATCAATACAAGAGGCAGCTGAGTAATTCATCAATAAACCCCTCCAGATAGTGGTCGTTGGCCTGCCCATTACCCTGTTTTCCACTTTCCTTTTCTGCCTATCCTTACCTAGCAATGACTCTCCCCATTCCTTCTCCACCTGATCATCTGGAATTCAAGATATAGGCCCTTTATTTCTACTTTCTAATTCCTAGCAGCATACTGGTCCTGGAGAGGAGTAGGCTTCAGTGGGAAAACCCATCCATTTTTACCTTTGGAGAAGGAGCATCTCCAGACCCTCAGAGGATGGGGTTCTGGGACCTTATTCTCTAGGGAAAGCTGGACTATCCTCAGAGGCACGAGGCTTTTCACAGAGGATATATGCCCCTTTGTCCAAAGCAATTGTTACATTAGCAAAATTGTTCCCTGAGATCAGCTATATGTCCTGAAGACTTCTTTTCTTGCCTCAGTTGTGGCCTCGCTAAAGGGCTTATTCGTGGCTCACCATCTCCAAGTACCTTGATCAGTGGATCAGAGCCTGGGCATTAAACCAGGCTTTTCCTCTAGTGGGAGAGAAGGTTATATTTAATTATTGTCTAGATATTAGATAAAATGACCTATTCTCTTTGAGCTGAGAGGTTACAGGTAAAGTAATTTTTTACTGACTTACTGGGAATGAATGTGAAGCATTCATATTGGTGTGGTATACTGTGTTTTGACTTCTCAACTTGGTTTAAAAAACAAAAAGGTCTGTGACTCAAACATTAAGATGGTCCCAGGCTAATCAGAAGAGATACGGGTTTAGATTAAAAAAAAAAAAATAGGGGGAAAAGTTAGAGGTTATAACCAAGGAAAAATAGTCATGATTCAGTTCTGTATGGTGACATTTCCATGTGCAGTAGCTTCTGGATGAAAACACTCCAGAATTGAAATGGAATCACTGATGTGGCTAAACTAATTTCTGAAGAGTTATCCATTCACAATAGCCTCCCAACATTTATTCTCCATTTTAAAAAACAAACACACATCCAGAGAAACCATTTTAAAGTAAACTTATGCTTCCACCACAGCTAAGACAAAAATATACTAAAATGAATGGCATGCTAACTCTCAAAATAAGGACTATAACTGTAAATAACATATTACAGATACAAAGCCCCAATCTTGGTGTTTTAGCAGTTTTTTTGTATAATGTAGAACTCATCCTGTACCTGAAATTATACATCTAAATTATAGCTTTAAAAACTTAATATCTGTAATTAAATATAACATTTCTATTTGGGAAAAAATAATTCCTTTCTTTGTGGTTCCCCACACCCACCAACGAATCTGACGGCTCTTCTAAGGAAGGAGTTGAAATTGCAGCCTCCGGCATTTATGTTGGGCTCCAGTCCAACCCCATTTCTTCTTTTGGACAGGCAACAGTAGAGAATTCCTTCCCCTACCATAATCTGCAAAGACAGGATGGTGTTCAGAATGGACCTGATGGGTAACAAATGAATTCTAAGTTATCTCTTAACACATCATCGGTTCAACAAGAAAAAGGTTTTTTTTTTTTTTTTTTTTTTTAATTTTACTTATTTATTTGACAGAGACTGATCACAAGTAGGCAGAGAGGCAGGCAGAGAGAGGCAGAACCAGGCTCCCCGCCGAGCAGAGAGCCCGATGCGGGGCTTGATCCCAGGACCCTGAGATCATGACCCGAGCCAAAGGCAGAGGCTTAACCCACTGAGCCACTCAGGTGCCCCAAGATATATTTTTCTATAAAGTGTTAGAGATGTGAGCAATTTCTCCTGAGTGGTTGAGCGAGCAGTGAGAAGCAGCAATCAGGGCACTGTGGAGAGCGCTAGTTGGATCTTCTGGGTGCCTATGGACTGGTCAAGGGTGAGATATGGTCCTGGCATTTTCTTGCGGTTGCAGCACTCAGTCTTTGGCCCTTTGTTCAACAGTATCCAGGGATGATGGCTTATTGCTTAATTGCACAGTTACTGATTCTGCCCTAATTCTTAGAGTCTTGGCATTTCATCTCTTATAGCACAAAAACAAGATGGCTGGGTGGGGGCAGGGGAAGGATAAAGTTAACACCAGAGCTAGGATTAGAAAATTTTACTAACATATCATTTCAATAAGCCAATTCAGAATTGAGCAGAAGGTTCCATCCATGGAAAGCATGCATGGGGTTAGAAAGCTGAGATCTATAACCAAACTGTCCAACAAAAATTTCTGTGATGATGAAAATATTTCCTGTCCTTTCCAATAGGGTCGGTCATCACTACCCACATGTGGCTATTGAGCCTTGAAGTTTAGCTACTACACCTGAGGAGCTGAATTTTTTATTTTATTTCACCACAATTAGTCCAGTATTTAAATTTCAAATTATTTTAGACAACAGAAATAGTCACGTGTGGCTGGTAGCTATTTTGTTGGAGAATGCAAATTACAAGAGAATTTAGGTAAGCAGGGTACAATTTCTTAGGCATAAGATTAGAAAATGTGTTTACAGGGGTGCCTGGGGGACTCTTTCGGTTGAATGTCTGACTCTTGATTTTGGCGCAGGTTGTGATTTCAGGACTGCACACTGTGCTCCGTGTGGGGCTCTGCGCTAGACATGGAGATTCTCTCTTAAGATTCTCTCTCTCTGGAAGTGGAGATGCAACGTGGGAGGTTTGGCGGGTAGGAAAAGAATAAATGAAACAAGATGGGATAGGGAGGGAGGCAAAGGAGAAGAGACTTAATCTCACAAAACAAACTGAGGGTTGCCAGGGGGAGGGGTGTAGGCAGAAGGTGGTGGGGTTATTATGGACATTGGGGAGGGTATGTGCTATGGTGAGTGCTGTGAAGTGTGTAAGCCTGACGACTCACAGACCTGTATCCCTGGGGCTAATAATACATTATATGTTTATTAAAAATTTAAAAAAAATATTGACCTGGAAGACCAGGAGCAGCTACTGAGGCGCTTTGGCCCTCCCGGCCCTGAGGCCTGGTGACCTCTGACCCCTGCAGTCTTCTCACCAGGGCTGGGGGGGCGGGGACGGTGTTGGCAGAGAATTAATAAAGTTCAGGCCTTTTGTTTAAAAAAATATATATATATTGAAAAAATTAAATAAATAATTTAAAAGATTCTCTCTCTCTCTCCCTCTGCTCCTCCCCACCTCATGCTTTCTTTCTGTGTCTCTCAGGAAAAAAAAAAAATAAAGAAAAAAGAAAAAGGAAAAGGAAAAAGAGAATGTGTTTACAATGGACAGGAGCGGTAATGTAATATCAGAAAGATTAACAGATTAAAGGTGTTAAGTTAAAGAAAAGTATATTTGCTGTAGGATTCTAGGACATAGGACATCAGGGAAGAGACCCAATGCATTTGGTCATCACTTCCTTCACGAAGTTTTCCTTGAAACACCCAACACCACCCTAAACTGAATTATATCTTCTTTGTGGTTTCCTTAGCACCTATCCTTCCTTTTTAGTATAACTCAGTGAAAGTGCACTTCAGTTGTTCACTTGTTTGTCTCTCACTAGACTATAACCCGCTGAGGGAAGGGCCTTTTCTTTTCTTTCTTTATTTTTTTTTCTTTATTTTTTTTATTATTATTTTTTTAAAGATTTTTTTAAATTAATTAATTTATTTATTTAGAATGAGAGAGCGAGAGAGAGCATGAGAAGGGGTAAGGGCAGAGGGAAAAGCAGACTCCTCGCTAAGCAGAGAGCCTGATGTGGGACTCCATCCCAGGACTCCGGGATGATGACCTGAGCCAGGGCAGTCACTTAACCAACTGAGCCACCCAGGTGCCCTGGGAAGGGCCGTTTCTTATTCACCCTTTACTCTCACTGTCTAGCACAATGGCTGCCATTGTGGGGTTTGCATTTGTTAACCTTCAATGTGGGATGTTTGTTGGCTGATTGGGCATTCAGGCCCTTAATCGTGCTACAAAAGAGAAGCAAGATTTGAAATTATGAGTCTTATTTACGTAAAAAATTCAAATATTTAAGATCACCATGCTTAAGAGATTGATTTGAAATGCGACATTGATTTGTAGACATGTGTGGAGCTGAGAAAAGTTGAATTACAGGAGATACTGGCAGTCTTAGAAATAAGGGATGATGTCACTTTAAAGGTCATAGTCATGATAAGGGGCTCAAATAGATTTTCTAAGGGAAACTTCCCAGTTCTCATTACTAGCTTAACATTTATTTTATGAAGTATTTAAAATTATAGTTTTTTTTTTTTAAACTAATGACAGCCTACAACCTTCTGTTTGGAGTATTCAATCTGTTATATTTAATTCTGTAGGTATCACGGTATGTATACAATTATAAAGAATCTTAATTTGTATAAAAAATAATTGTTTAATGGAATCAATAATCATAAATGTGTGAAAATCATGTGGCATATATGATAAACATCTTGAAGATCAATTGTATTGAAATCACCAAAAGGAGGGTTTTTTTTTTTCAAATCATTTTAACAGTGAGTTAATTATTTATACTTCTTGAGAAATATCATCCTACACTATTACTTTAAGTTAGAAACACAGTAGGTCTTGTATTCTGCATAGATAGATGTGACACAAAACACCACACACAAAACACCACACAAAACACCACAAAACATAGAATAAGATAGTGGTTATCTAAAATTCATCATTTCAAGAGAATTAACCACTCATTCCTGAAATGCACTCTTGCATGGTTAAAAGATATTGATTTTATCCTCACTTCCTCAAAAATAGTTCTGCAGATACTTTTTTTCTTCTCTTTTCAATTATATGTGTAATGATTCACATTTTGTCCAGGAACGTTAAATTATATAAGAATTTATTTGTGTAGTGCCATTAGGGAAAAGTGTCTTAGCATACAACACAGTAGTCATTATCTCAAATGACCTTGAGATTTCAGGCATTTTATTTTAGTTGTTTAATATGTTCAAGACTCATATGTCAAGAGAGTGCTTTAATACTATTTGGCTTGATTATGGATAGAGGTTTCTTGTCATTATTTTGACATCTCCCAACTGTCCTCTCTAAGAAACACATCAATTTTCTCCTCACACTTCTATTCATTTAACCTTGATCTGTATGTCATTACATGAATTTTCAAAGTGGTTCAATTTTGTCCAAAGATGGAATTTTCCTCGGGGGGAGGGGAGATGCTTCCTGATGTATTTCTAAATGCGCCTGCTTGTTTCCTCATTCTGAATGGCATGCTGGTTGTGCTAAAATGTGGTTTCAGAGTTTAGACTCTGACAATAAAATTATTTGCTGCTTTTGTCATTTGTAAACAGAAAACAATTTCTGACATGTATCTTTTCACAATATTCTGTTTAATCTGTACACAGGCCAAAAAAGAATTTTTTGTTTCTTGTTGAATATCATGGGGAGGTTTTTGGAAGAGATTCTGAAATGGCTCTGCTTCAGGGGAGACACAGTGAGAAATATATTTTTTTCTATTAATCATATGGGCACTGCCCTAGGAATATCTACCACAGGGAGAACTCACAATGAAAAAGTCTTTATTGGGGCATCTGGGTGGCTCAGTCCATTAAGCGTCTGCCTTTGGCTCAGGTCATGATCCTGAGTCCCAGAATGGAGCCCTGCATAGGGCTCTCTGATCAGTGGGAGTCTGCTCCAACCTCTCCATCTGCCCCTCCTCTCCACTCATGCTCTCTCTCTCACCCTCTCTTTCAAATAAATACATAAAAATTTTTAAAAAGTCTTCATTGTGGAAACAGCAAAAGAGAATGACAAAATAGTATTTATTATAGTGTTTAAATCTGTAGTGAAAGTCTTTTGGAAACCCTAATACATTTAATATTGTGTAAGGTTCCCATCTAGGATCTATAATCAAATTCCAATAGAATTCTCCTATAAAGTTAGATATATTTATCCTTTAATAAAATGTAATAAAAGTTAACTTCCAGCGAAGAGAAAGTATACATTTTTTTCTATTCATACAGATTACATGAACATTTAAAACTGCTGTTTTCCCTGAGATACAATCTCCAAAGGACTGAACAAAATGCTTATTTCATTATTACTTTAAAGTAAATGAAAAGTGAGCATTAAGGATGAAATTTTTCAATTCAAGGGCAATTTCAGAGACATAAGAAAATGTATTTCACAGACATGAAAGGAATTTTTATAGTTTCTGGTACAGCATCACGAAGACAGGTTATTTTTAAAACGTCTCTCAAAGCACTCTAAAAAATCTGAAAAGCAAACATTACGTGATGTATATTTAAATGCCTCTATCAAAAATCAGTTGATCTTTTGTTCTTGTAAAGATTCTTTTGAAGAATATTGCTGACATGAGTTCTTTTGTTTTTCACTTGGTCTCCTCTCCAGATGAGTGGGTGAAAACCATGCCTCCCTTCACAGATGTGGCCTTTATTTATTTTTTTTAATTTTTAATTTAAACATTATGTTGTTAACATACAGTGTAGCATTAGTTTCAGGTGCAGAATTTAGTGATTCATCAGTTGTATGTAACACCCAGTGCTCAATTACATCAAGTGGCCTCCTTAATGCCCATCAGAACTGGGCTTTAAAAACCATTTCCACATGAAGGATTCCTCTTGCTTCCCCTCCTCCCTCGCCAACCCATTTTCTAACAGGTTAATGCTACATATACATAAAAAGAAAACAGCATCCTTGAAAGTTGGCCATTAGAGTCTACTTGCTATTTTTCACCTTTTCACCAAGAGGGGAAGGAGATTAGAATTGTAACTATGTAGCAAGATTAGAGACAGAATTAGGGGCATGGGACAAGAGGACTACAGATCCCATAACACCAATGTTGAGAAAATAAATATTTTGGGAGAAATCTTTAAAGATAGAGGAGAAAATGAAATTGGAAAGAGATCTAGAAGATGCATGATATGTGTTTGAGAGAAAGGTACGAAAGCAATATTTAATGTGAGCAAAGTCAAGATTTGTTTTACACTGAGTTGGTTATCCAGAGCTACGAACCCAGTGTGAAAGAACCATGGACTCCTTGGAGTATTGTGGAGTTCTAAGTGATATGGGGGGATTTAGGGGATCTCAGAATATAAATATTTTCCTAGTTTGCCTCTTGTTCCATTAAGAGGCAACTATGGAGGGCCCGTGGAGATCCTGAGATTTAGTGGGTCCTTTGTGGGAGGTATTGACACTGGGTTCCCCACGTCCAGCTTGGTGAGAGACAGACATGGCAGATTCTCCCTGTCATTTCTCAAGGCTCCAGAAAGAAAGCTTTGGCCTGGAAGCCCCAGAAAACATCCTTAGATTGCATCTTAAGAATTTATTAAGGAAATGGGGGAGTCACAGATACAGGAACACAGTGATAAGGCCAAGGTTGTTGAGCTCAGGACATCTAACAGTGTCAGCAAAGGGATCAGTGTGAGATAAACGGGGTGAGCAGCAGCAGGAGTCACAGCTAGACTTGTCTTCCTAACAACTTCATAAAATACCCTAGGGAGGAAAGGCTTCTGGATATAAAAAATCATTTAAATGAATAAATATCAAACATAGTCTCGTGTTAAATATCAATACAGTCATGAATATTTGTACAGAATTTTGTTTTATTTCAAGTATTCTATTACAATAAGTTTGAGGACTACACCCCAACTAGGATAAATGCTTTCTGGTGTAACAGTTTAAAGCTTATATTCTTTTTGCTCTTGTCTAATGACTGATGATACAGATTTTTTAGTAAATCGTTAGAGAAATGACAGGAAAGTGCCGTTATTCTGAGCAATACTGCCCTTTAGGTAAGTTTTATTAGTTTGAATCGCAGCTATTTCCAAGCACATCATTAAGAGTTCCGATCACACTAGAGTTAACTGGAGTTAAAATAACTCAGTTTATTTACAAAGTATTGGAGACCTTTTAAGTATGATAAAGTTCTGTGGAATATTAAGTTCTGATTTTACCTTCTGAGAATGTTTTGTATAATTTATTTTGAGTGTAAACATACACTATAAATTAATGTAGGAGAAATTTTGAAAAAACAAATTCATAACTACATGAAAGTATAGACTTTGGAAGATTTATGTATAGATTTTTCTAAAATTGCTGATGTGTTGAACCAGAATTGGCCAATTCATTAGGGAATCTTGTAAAAACTCCATTCAAGTACAGCTTTTCATTTAATAACCACTTCCTCTGACATTCATGAGCATGATAAAAGCAAAGTAACAGTTCCTACTGGTAGAAATAAATGATGTTAACCTTGAAACATGTTTCTTGACCTTTATGTGGAATTCTGGGGGCAGAAGAGATGGTAAAAAGGCCTGTCCAGTCTTATTTATTAATGGATTAATGAAAAATGTGTTTACTCATAATGTGTAAGTTAACAAACTAAAAAGGATTATGTTTTACATTCAATTCCAGTAGGTTAGGACATTTCTTTATATTATATATGTAAAAATGCAAATGCCTCTTTTGCATCTAAAGTATTTTATGTTTAGTTTGTGTGCGCATGTGTGAACCAAAATGCCAGGAATGTGAGTTGTGTCCTTTTTACTTTATAATTGTTGGTACTCAGTGCTCATAATCAATAAAAAGTGCTAATCCAGTAAAAATATGAAACTGTGATATCAACATGCTATTGAGAAGAAAGTTCTTGGCCATATAATTATTTGTTTTTCCCCTCCAGCTTTCCAGACTTCAGATACCAAATCAACACATTAATTAGGAAATATATCAGAAATGTCATATTAGCTATTCAAGGGGAATTATGCAGTTACAAACATTTTTTAAGAATGATTTATAAAACTGAACATTAGAGACCCATTAATTTTGCAATTATACATCTTAACTTCTAATGCCAGTAATTAAGTCACGGGATTTTCAAAATATCCCTAAAGACATGACCTTTCTTTTCCAAGATTTCGAGTTCACTTTTTGTTTGTTTTTAACCCATTTATTACACAAATGTGGTCATTCTTAGTTTGGGGAGAATGACAAATATAATTTGGGGGCAATTCTTACCGTAATTGCAGGTCCAGCAAAAGCCAAGCTCAGCAACATGAGGAACGGAATTGCCTCCTGGGTTGGTTCAATATAGGGCATGCTAAGACTCCGGTCATAGCAGCTAAATCCAGAGTGCACGGGTTTGAAGACATCCGTGAGTTCAAGGAAATACAGGCTAACCACCGATGATGCCAATATAGGCAACTGAGAAGGAAGGATATAGAAGAGCAATTTATTATTGTGCACAGGTCATACATAGGATCAGTGCATCTTTAAGTGGAAACAAATGGCTACTTCCCCTTCTCTCAGCACTCTCCTCTGATCTCAGACTTAACACCTTTCATAAATGCTATGGCTTCTACTTTCAGAACATCTAATTCCCCTGCCACCAGCCTCCTATGAGCCCGTGTCATGTCCCTCACCTTTGCTCTCAGATCACGCCCTAACTGGTGGTGTACTCTCACTCTTCTCTCCCCACCCCGCCTATCCACTTTCCACCCAGAAAACCAAGGGGTCTTTGGAAAAAAAAATTTTTTATCATATCCCTCCCGATCATAACCACTCTAAGCGCTTTCCATTCTACCTGAAAAAGATCCAAATGTCACATCATGGAATACCAATTTCTGCATGAACTGGCTCTTGTTTCAGTTTCTTACATCATTCTGTATGATGTTTATACAACTCCCAAGCCCCTGCCCCCTATAATCTAATTGGTTTCCACACATCTCCTGAACAGTTGTATACATTTTTACCTAGTGTCTTTTGCATTTGCTGTTCCTTCTTCTGTTTGTGCTCTTCCTCTGGCTCTTGATATAAACTGTTTTCTTTTCATCATTTAATGATGATTTCCTGTCACCAGGCCCCCCAATAGACAGACAAGGCCACACAGGCTCTTCCCGGCGGCACTGGGCCCAGGAGGAAGTCAAAGGTCAAAGGCAGAAGGAATAGTGAAGATGGTGAAGCCCACGGGAAAACAAAAGCTGAGAGTCAGAGTTCAAAATCTGTGGTTCCCAAGGACAAGAATTGTGCTGCTTTTCCAGCCAAAACAAAGGAAAACCTCATCCCTAAAGAGGTCATTGTCCATGTGGCCAAGGAGAGGCCCAAGGCCAAGGCTGCTCCTCCTCCTGGGGTGGTGAGCTAAGACGGTACTTGAACCCCTGGTCAGGAAGACAGAGGCCCCCAACGGCTTGAGGAGGCTGGGCATGCCCACCAAGCCCTTATTGTCCAAATGGACCAGTAGGAAGGCAAAGGCTGAAAGCTAGAGCTGCCATGGAGACATGGAGACCCTGCCTGAGTTGTTATTCCTCAACAAACCCTCACTCTATTTATTTCATTATAACCTATTTATCAACAAAGGCTTTTACACACACACACACACACACACACACACACACACACTCACACACAATAGCCCTTGATTCATCCTTCCCTCTCTGCCCTTATCATCTTGCTTGACACTCTTCATGGCATTGATCATCAACCAAAATTACCTTGTCAATTTAATACTTCACCTGTTTATTTTTCGTCACTCTCTCCCCGTCTCCCACAGAAATACATCCTCCATGAAGTGAGAGTCTGCCAGTGATGTTTATTTATTGCTGAGTCAGGGCACAAAATTGTTCCCGGCATGTGGTGGGCACGTAGTACATCATTTAATAACTTAATACTGCAATAAATACTTGTTGATAAATAACTAATTGAATAAGTTAAAAATCAGACTAGAGTTCCCAGATTTAGTAATGAAAATACAGGTCACCCAGTGAGATGATAATTTCAGATAGGCAATGAGCAATTTTTAGTATAAGTATGTCCCATGCAATATTTGGGGGATACTTAAACTAAGAATTATTTGCTGTTTGTGTGAAATTGTAATTTCACTGGATGTCCTTTAGTCTGTCTGGTTAAGTCTATATTACACATTTACCTTCAAGACTGTGTATTATGGATTCAGTTATTTATTCACTCAACCTACAATATCTCATGTACTATGTGGATGCGAGCTATAATATGGTTGAACAGGACATGGGCTTGGCCAGCAAGATTATGAGACACCTGCTGTCAGCTCAAGAGAAAATACTGCAAGTACATTGATGGTAGACCTCTCAGAATCTGAAAATTCAGTTTAAATCGCACATATATTAGGAGTTGCTTAGCCTAAGGCTGTGTTATTTGTAGTGGATACAATATTTACTTGACTAAACAGAGCAGATTTTTGATGAAGACATTAATGACCATTCATCATATCTGGTTGTTCAGTTAAAAAAATAAATTTACAAAACAAGATTATGCCTTCTATTCCCAAGAGTCTTTTTATAATGAGGTGAGAATTAAGTTTATTAGAAAAACTATTTATCTATAGAGATTAATCTGGCATTGTCCTGTTTTTCAGACTGATGCTTTTCAATAGAACAAAAAGCACATCAAAACACTCACATTGGGGCACCTGGGTGGCTCAGTGGGTTAAAGCCTCTGCCTTCAGCTCAGGTCATGAATCCAGTGTCCTGGGATTAAGCCCCTCATCGGGCTCTCTCCTCAGCAGGGAGCCTGCTTCCTCCTTTCTCTCTGCCTGCCTCTCTGCCTATTTGTGATCTCTCTCTCAAATAAATAAAATAAAAAATTAAAAAAAAAACCACATTTCTCTCATTAGAACCCATGATCGTTTGTTCACTTCAAATATCTGATCATTTCTCCCCACCACTCCCCTCTCCTGTAATACACAACTAGGAGTTTTCATTCTCAACCAATAAAACATCACTTCATGCTGCATGTGTGTGATTGAGATTTTTCATTTAAATCCACGTAATTTTTCATTTAAATCCACTTAAATATATTTTAGTTTTAATTTAACAAGTAATGCATATAGCCCTTACTATGTGCTGTGAAGTTTCTGTTTTAGAAAGATTAAATAATTTTATTAATTTTAAACTCATTAATTTAAGACTTTTGATTATGATATAATGTAGGTGCTATTATTATCCTTGTTTTTAGGTGAATAAGCCCAGTCTTCTCTAGTAAGTGGCAGAGGTAGGTTTTGAGCCCATGAATTGTAGCTCCAAAATCTTACTTCTTAACCACACTCTATGCTTTTTGTTTATTTTCAAAAATGGGATTAGAATTTTAGGACAATGAAACACAACTAGCTTCAATTAAAGGGGGGGCTATTTAGCTTAAAGTTCTGTTGTCTTCCCTAGTAAAGACATTATTTGCCATTGAATATTGTGGGTGATTCCTTTAGAATCTGCTTAACTGTACCAGTGAAGATATAGCTGTGAAATGAAAGTTCTATATTGTGCGTGTCTGTGTGTGTACATGTGTGAATATATATATGTAGATAGGGAGGGACACTCTGAATTCAACATACTGTAGTCAAACCAGGCGGGTCATATGGTTTTCAAGGGAGGTTCTAATATCAGCTCTCCCACTCACTACCACCAATGTGACCTTGGAAGTGTTTTCCTTAAATCTCAGTCTTCTTATCTGTGAAGTAGGTACATTGACAGTACGTAACCATCATCACAGGCAGCTGAAAGGATTAAATGAACTAGGGCAAGTAATTTTTAACAATACCTAGAATGAAGAATAGCTTATAAATGTTAGTAGTAGTATTATTGTTGCTGTTGTTATAACTATTAATAATATTATACTTGTCAAATGTCCCCTTTTTTGTAATTCTTTATATGGTAATCTATTTTGAAAGTAATTTCCTCACTCTTAATTCCCTAGCACTTCTTTTTAGGAATTTGTTTTTTATTTATTTATTTTTTATGTGACAGAGCACACACAAGCGAGAGAGGAAGAGAGAGAGCGAGCACGCAAGCCCAACCAGGGGGGAGGGGCAGAAGGAAAGGGAGAAGCTGACTCCCTGCTAAGCAGAGAGCCCAATGATGCAGGGTTCTAAGATCATGACCTGAGCTGAAGGCAGACGCTTAACCAACTGAGCCACCCCCACGCCCCTCTTTTCAATAAATTTTTATATGCTCTTCTTTACTATCAGTTGTCTACTAGGTTAGTTGGAGCCTTTGCTCTGCTTCCCAAACGAAAATCTCCTTAAAGTGGGGGCCTAATCTTACTCATTTCTACACTTCCACGAATATTACATATCAGAGTGACTTCTAAATATATATGTATATATATGAATATAACAAATTAGTTTTTGAGTAAAAATTAATTTCCCTCAGTAATGTTATGCACTTTAGTCATTTCAGACATCAGCTTTCTTTCAAGATTTTTCCTAGTGACACAGTTTTTCTACCCATGTATTAATAGTTTTTACAGTTCTAAAGAAACATATTTCAAGACCCTCATTTGTTTTCAAAATAATCATATTTTTCTTCTTTTTGATGTTTGTTTCTCTGGATTTTTAAAATATCTTTTACTCCTTGTATTCTAATTTGTTTTTAAGAAATAGTGATTTGGGTATGCCTGGGTAAGCATCTGTCTTCGGCTTGGGTCATGATCCCAGAGTCCTGAAGTCAAGTCCTGCATTGGGCTTCTTGCTCAGCCGGGAGCCTCCTTCTCCCTGTGCCTGCCACTTCCCCTGCTTGTGCTGTGCCTCTCTCTCTCTTTCTCTCTCTCTCTGGCAAATAAATAAATAAATAAATATCTTTTAAAAAAGAATGATTTGAAAAAATATTTATAATATTTGAGAAAAAAGTAATTTTATACATTGTGGTCCTATAGTGTATTTTACTACCAGACAACAATGAATTAGATTACAATGCTTCCTCCTAACATACTTATATTCAGAGGTATCCTTCATCTTTTGAAATATTCATCAACAAAACTTCTTTTTCAATGGAAGAACTTTAACAGATGGTACACACTAATTTGGGCACACATATAGCATTGATATATATACATAATAAAATTGCACAGACATCTTTCAAATGCATTTAAAATGAGATTTTAAAAGAGATTTTAAAAGATCCATATAGGCAAGAATTAAGAATTTTATTCTCCACTTATGTTGTAACCAAGAAAAAGTGTGAACTAGCTCTTTTTATGTAGCAATACAGAGGAGGGAAATTACCTGAAGATTAGGAAAATAGTTTAAAAAAAAAAAAGAAAGAGATCGATTCTTATAATTACCATCTGCTAAGAAACTTGTGACTAAAAATAATAGAAGCAATTTTTAAGAGAAAATTACAACAGTTTTAGAAAACAAGGCAAACTAAAGAAATGTGTTTCAAAAGATTACATTTGCTGGATAATATTGATTTCTTGAGGCCTTTTTAAAAAATCAAATCGACGGTATGTATCAATTTTAGCAAAACATTTTATGGAATCTATCATGACATTTTATCTAGGTCAGATAACTTACTTGCTTTTAGCATGTTGATCATGAGAACAAGCTTTCTTTCTCATTTGGGAGAGTTTTCTTTGCTCTTGGCCCAGAGTAATATAATTCTGTTCCATTCTTTTCCTCTTTCATGGCCATCAGGAATGTAGAGTCTTACAAAATCCTCTTAAACTGGTGGTATCAGAGCCGCAAAGAGCCAATTAACAAATATAATATTAATGTTCCTTTTTCATTTATTCAACAAATATTTACTGAGAACCTGCTAGCAGTGGGCCTTGTTCAGTGTCCTGGGAACAAGCCAAAGTCCTTGTTCTCATTCTCACTGAGGAAGGCAGATAACAATTTAAAAATTATAATCTGAGAACGAACGTGTGCTCTAAGAAAGATAAAAGGGAAGGTTGTAGTAATTGAGTGCCTGGATTGCTCTTCTAGATCTGGGAAGGCCTACCTCAGTAGGTATCATTTAAGCAGAGATTTCACGGGACAAGAAAGAACTCATCGTCTAAAACCTAGGTGAAAAGCAGACTCAAAAAGGAGCAGTGACAGAAGAAAAGTCAGAGAGGTGGATTTGGGGCCACGCTTGGCAGAGAACTGAAGGCTGTGGGCTGAGTTAATATTTTAGGCAAAGTACGTTTGGAAATGCTTTGGAGAATTTAAGCAGAGGTTTAATATGACTTGGAATAGGTCTTACAGACATCACTCTGCCTGTTGGGTTGAGGATGGATGTGGTGGGTCCAGAGTAGAAGCAGGGTGAAAATGTAGAAGGCTCGTCAAAACTCAGCAAATACTTATCGACTACGTCCTGTGTGCCTGACCCTGGTCGTGAGTGAGGAAGACGACAGTCCATGACAGAAAACTCCCTGCTCCCATGGAGCTTCCATACTAGTGGAGGCGTGGCCCCTGACCTAAGCCAGGCAAGACAGGGACACAGGTAGAGAAGTTGCCAGATCTGGATCTGATTCTAGAGGCAGAAATGACAGGACTTATTGGCAGTCTAGCCCTGGAAGGAAAAAGAATCAAGGTCCCTGATTTCAAGGACCCTAGGCTTGAGCAATCGGGCCAGTGGCATCATTTATTGGAAGGAGGAAGGCTGGGAGAAGCTTGAGTAGGAGAAATCTAAGGCTCTGTTCTGGAAATATGAAAGCTGAGATGCCTCTTAGGTATCAAAATGTTGCTGTAGAAAAGAGTAACATGCCATTCTGGGCCGAGGCTGCTGGTGAAAAGCTGCATGGGACCGATACAGGATGATTATTTTTTAAATTTTATTGTTTAAAAAAAAAATTTTTTTTTCAGACCTTAGCACATACCCTCCCCAATGTCCATCACCCAGCCACCTTATCTCTCCTATCCCCCTTCCCTCCAGCAACCCTCGGATTTAAACACCACACTCAAGAAATTTCAGAATTTTTTTGCACAAGAAATTTCAGAACGAAATTACTTTGCTTTTGATATGAATAATGACACAAGAAGTCAAAGAATGTAACTGGATAGATTCATACCACTCATACGCAAGAGATAATCTACAAAAAAAGGAACATTTTAAAATGTAAATAATAAATTTAATTTGATTTGATTTATTTTTTGTTAATAAAAAGTTTAAATGGGAGCCTGGGAACCAATTCTGGTAAAGTATCCCCAAATCATATAACAAGTGAAATTTAAAATAGTAGTATAATATACTGAAATCAAGTTCAAAGTAGGAGAAATATTAGCAGATCAAAGTAATTTTACTAAAGCTTATGCCACAAAGGAGGTTGTCATAGGTCAACACAGTGATGATAGAATTTTCTACTTCCTACAGTGCAATATTTAATGACATTTCTGGTAATTTTTGCCTTGTAGTTAATCCAGATAAATGTTTCCTTAAAATATTGGCAATGATAATTAATAATATATACTATAGTACAGTATACGGCTTTATAGTTTATATCACTATCTTATAAACATATATTTTATCCCCAGGGGTACCGGTCTGTGAATCACCAGGTTTACACACTTCACAGCACTCACCAAAGCACATACCCTCCCCAATGTCCATAATCCCACCCCCTTCTCCCAAACCCCCTCCCCCCAGCACCCCTCAATTTGTTTTGTGAGATTAAGAGGTGGTGATGCAACATGGGGGCTTAAGTGGGTGGGAGAAGAATATATCACTATCTTAATTGCAGCATATTTAGATAAACTACAATGAATCTCAAAAATATAAGAAAACACACTGACATGTATAGGGTAGTTAAGGGAAGGAAATGGTCAGGAATGAGTCTATAACACCATTCTAGGTCTAGGTATCTAAATGAGTTTTCACAAATAAACTGGCTCTGGTTTAAATGGCATGCATAGATACAAATTCAAACAAGGCAGTGTGAGAGAACGAAACCAACGCCAGCTTCGGAGACAGGAGAAGTCAGTTTCTCCCCTCATTTATTCCACCAGCTTCTAGAATTTGGGGCAAGTCGCTTCACCTTTCTGGGCCTCATCTGTTCTCAGTGAAATGAGGGGCTGCTTGCATTGTTATCTACTTCTAGAATTCTCCATGTGCTGGCATGATTTTGGAGACATCTCACTCGTTTCTTTTACATGGTCACTACTCTCTAATGTATTAGGTCTGCTACCTGTGTCCTCCACTTGAGTCATTTCATCCTCTAAGATATTTCTAGACAGATTTTTCTTTCTTTCTGCCTTTCTCTTTTGCTTTCTTTCTTTCTTTCTTTAAGGTTTTATTTATTTATTTGAGAGAGAGAGAATGAGAAACGGAGAGCATGAAAGGGGAGAGGGTCAGAGAGAGAAGCAGACTCCCCGCTGAGCAGGGAGCCTGATGCAGAACTTGATCCCTGGAATCCTGGACCATGATCTAAGCCAAAGGCAGTTGCTTAACCAACTGAGCCATGCAGGCACCCTAGGCTGATTTTTCTAGAGTTCATATCTGGTCATGCCTTTTAAGAGTGTCTCACTAACAACGAAATAAAGTGCTATTATTTTTTTTTTAGAATGGCACTTATGACCTTTTATATTCTCGCCTAATCTACTTTCTTGTTTAATTTTGCTCCATCCCTACTTTCCACTGTCGCGCTATGTTCCTATTACACTTATGTCTCAAAAGGCATGTTCTAGGCTCTGTTTTACATTACATTTTCACATTTATGTCCCATAAAAATTGTCCTCATAAAGGTCAAGTTGACATGATTTTTTTCTCCCTGAAACTTTCTCCATGATCTTCATTCAGAACAGAAGACTCTGACTCCATACTCCATATGTATTCTATTATAGGACCTTTTTGTCTGCCTTGGACTATAATTTTTTGTATATCACCAGCCCTAGTCTTAAGATTAACTACTTAAAACTACTTAAAAAGGTTAACTTACTTGAGACCTGTGTATCTCACACAGTGCTCTGAATGTTTCAGGCATTCGGTACGTGTTTACCAAATTTAACCAAAAGAAATCAAGACATTACTATTAATTAAATGGAAAACTTGAATGATTTCTTAACAATCAGTAGCATATGCTTTGGGGATGTGGGTGCCAGATACTGTGCCTAGGTCTATAACAGATTCTGCATTCAGTCCACACCTTATAAAGTTTCTATTGGTATTCCCAATTTACAGATGAGAAAACTGAGGCAGATGTCGGTTATGTGAATTGTCCAGGGGTCACAAAGCTGGTGAGCGGGAGTACCCAGATTCCTACGCAGATGCCCAAGTCCAGAAAACAGGCCATCAACTTCTTTGCTCATAACTCTCAGCCTACTTTCCCTTCAACATTGCTATAAAGGTTGTGACTGCCAAAGCGGAAAAGGGTTGCAGAGAATATGTGATGTTTGAAAAAAGTCACCCACTTCTTAACTCTTAAACAGTTTCTCTATCAACTTCTTTAGCCCCCAAATATGAAAATGTATTCTTTTTTAAAAAATTATTTATTTGACAGACCGAGAGAGAGTACAAGCAGGGGGAGTGGCTGGCAGAGGGAGAAGCAGGTTCCCCACTAAGAAAGGAACCCAATGTGGGACTTGATCCCAGGACCCTGGGATCATGACCTGAGCTGAAGGCTCAGCACCTCAGAACCACTGAAGCACCCCATGAAAACAGCTTCTTGTGCTCAAATCTACTACCTGTCTTTTCTGCAGCTCAGTTCACTTCCAGTTACTAAAAGTAATATTTATTGAATAGTAATTCATATCTAAAAAGAAAAGAACTTTTATTGGGCTTTTACGTAGGCATTTCCCCACGAGTTATCTAGTTTAATACTCATGACCTCTTTGGGAATTGAGAGAAGATCCTGCCCCAGATACGTTAAATAGTGTGCCTGGCTCTTCAGTGCCATGCCCGAGTAAGGAACCTTATCTGTTCAGTTCCCAGAAGCACAAGCTCCACTCCACCCTGCTGCCGCTCTGGCACATGTCGCCATCTGGCATTAGTCCGGTGTTTTCCAGGAAAGAAGAGCCCCAGGCTTCCGTAGAAATGCCACATAAGGACAGAGGCGAGAAATGGCCATGTGTGTGTGAGGGGTTTCAACAGTGGCAGCAAGAGTGAAAAGCCCTAGGCACTTTCAAATCATGCTCTCAACGATCTCATATTCCAAGGACTTAATGCTCTTCCCGGGGCAGTTTCTCCAATGTAATCATATTATTATTATTATTTTTGGGTAATATCTTAAGAACCCTTAATTATATCTTGGATGTTTTCTGCTCTTATCTTCACTTTTTTTTTTTCCTCGTAAATAACTTCTAGTATAAAATACCAGGGATTGGGGCACCCTTAAATCTCCAGATGCTTTCCTGTCCTCAGTGATTTCTTTGGATCCCTTTCTCTAGCTGCACAGGGATGGCCTCATGAATGCCTCTGTCGCAGCGACTGCCATATGGGATGGCAGTTGTTTTCTACTTTTCTCTTTTATTCAATGATATGACCCTTGAGAACACAGAAATGGTCTTATTCATGTCTCTATCCCACAGGCCTAGTATAGCAAAGGACATACTCAGTAGCCTCAATGTAGAATAAATACGTACATGGCTGGCTCAGACAGAGATGTTAAGTGTTTTACACAATTCTTGTTGTGTGGCTAATATGATAAAACAAAAATACCCATGTTAAAAGATCCTTGCCTACTTATCTCACAGAACATGCTCCTATTGTAAATTTCTACAATTCTAATAATGATTTTTTTAAGCACTGAAAAAGACAAGAAACTCAAACTAAGCCCTTCAAATAGTAAAGTTTAAAATAAAAATACATGTCTGTTTTATCACCTGAATATTGATCCAGCATTAGGCTTGGGGTAGTAAGCTTTGTAATCACAGCTTTAACCTCAGGTTTTGGAGATTTGCTCCTCTTACATAAGTAGACAATGAAGTATGTACATTGTCTTGGAAAGCATTTTGTTCTTTAAACCAAATTAGACACTAAGACCTGAGGCTGGGGACCCATACCTCAATTGTTAAAAGTAATTGCTTTTAAATCTTTCTAGAGTTGTAATTTCATTTCCCTTACAACATAGACCTGACTTCAAAAAATAATGGGTACAAGTAGCAATTTAATGCTACTTCCAGGGGCCACTTAAAGTAGTTTACGTTTCTGAACTCTTTCAATCTTCATAAAGCCTCTTCCTATTATTAGGTACCATTATTATACCCGCAGATGGGAGAACTGAGCCAAGACAGATGACGTGATTTGTGCAAGATTACACAGCTGGTTAGCTAGATTATAAACTCCAAGAAACCCAGCATCTGTGTTCATGTTCGTGATCATTATACTTCCTGCATTTTGCTGAAAATTTCCACCTCTGACCTTTGCCTTCACAAAGACAATGAGAAATAGAAAAAATAAACAAACATAAAGTACATTTTAGCTTTATGTACCCTGGAGGCCTCCCTATAATTTCTGCTGTGATTGGTATTATGCATGTATTTTTGATATCTCTTAAAAAATTATAATTTTAATATACTTAGATTAAATGACATTTTGACTATCACTTGGATTATTTAATTCATGTAGAGAAAGCATACATATTTTCCCCTGAATGGTCTTACAAAGGAAATACATAATACATTTGGGGTCCAATACATATTTCCTAATATGAAACAACATAGGAGTAAATAAATAAATAAATAAATATTGTCATGCAATGTCAGGGAAATGAAATCTAACTAAAAATTACTGCCATTTTGAGACGTGGAGTAACAAAACCAAAATTCTGATTTTGAGATCTAAAGTGATACCTAATTTTTTGTTATAAACACAGAAATTATTGAATTCTATACATCAGTCATTTGAAAAATTTTTTAGTTGTTTACTAAATTCAGGCACCAAATTTATCATTTAAACTATTTTATGTAAGTACTATTAAAGTTTATATTTTTTACTATGTAATAATTGATTTAAGTCTTAACATTTATTAAGTGTATACTTGTAGCTGATATATTTTACTTGACCTATCAATTATCTAGCAAAGGGATTTCTAATCCATTATTTTAGATAAGAATTTAACAATGTCTCGTGAGCCATTCTCTCCTTCAAGCTTGTCTCCTACATACTTAGATGCATACTAAAATGCGTATTATGTGCCCACCTTCAAGATTAAAGATTTTCCAAGACTGCTAAGGATTTTATTTACTTGAAAGTATCTGTGAAAGATATCAATGAATATAAGCGGAATATTGAAGGTAAAATATTAATGTGCGACTGGACATTAATAACTTTTATTTTCTAACATCTTAAAGCTGTGATTAAATTAAGTATAATTGTATCATGTGTTTCATTTTGACATGCATCAAAAAGTCAGATGAGTAAATATACACACAAAATACAATGTGATGTGACATACAAGTACATCTGGCAGAGAGGCACATTTTATTACTCAAGTTTTAAACAAATAAATCTAATTACTACTGAATTACTTGACCAACACAAAAAACTGGGAAAGTCAGTAGTTTGAACCAAAAGTCAAAGAATAAATGAAATCATATGTTTGCGTGTGCATGTGTATGTATATGTGTGTGTGCGCACACATTTGGCGGACCTTCTAGAATTTCACCTGGTACCATGCACAGATCTTCAGAAGGTGGCGCAGTAGGATGGAAATGTCTCTGAACTGGAGGGACCGTTAAGCATTGTTGTAGCTGATGACATTTTTAAGCAACCTCCCCATCCATTAGAAGAAGTAGCCATCCATTACAGATTTGGTTAACCCTTGCTCATATGCCAAGATTTCAGCAGCCTCTGATTTTGGCAACCCAACCATCTGGTCTGTGTAGCTAACTGGCTCTATCTTGCCATTGAAGAAGGGGAGGTCCCTGCCCCACTGCTCAAGCTCAGTGTCTGCCCCTCTGTTATGCTTAACTGCCTCTGTCTAGATTAGAAGTTGTTGTCCTCATTATGGTTTTTAATGCAGCCTGGAAAATGAAGACAGAACACAGGAGAGGATGAGAGACTAAAACACAGCTCACAAAGGTATTTGTGTTTCTTGGGGTCACCTCTTATTACCCATCTCTCCTCCTCTGTTGTGTTGACTTCTGCAATCTTAAAGTGCAAGGGTGGTGATGGAGGAAGGCGCAGAGCCTGTGGAGTCAGGTGGGCTGGAAGCTTTGGAATGGACAGTGTGTAAAATTCTTTTATAACCCAGAGAACAGGCATCTTCTGGCAGGTATTGCACTTGGACCTTCTTGGACATGTTAGAACACATATCGGGGTGATATGGTAGTGATCTCTTCCCTTGTTTCTGAACTGGACTAGAAAGACAACTAGCCTTTGGAATCAGCCAGAGAAGACTGAGGCCAAGGCTAAAACCAAAGCTGAGGGCCAGTATAGTCTTTATTTCCCTATCTCCAGTAACTGATAGATTTCTTGACCAATGTGACATTAATGCAACACAAATTTATTGAGACCCTATTACCTTCTCTCTGCTATTTCTATTGCTCTAGAGGTTAGAGTTTAAAAAAAAAATTATCTTAACTATCTCCTGATCTAACTATCTAAAAAAATCACCAGAACCAATATTATCCATGAAATAACTATATACGCATGAGACTTAAATATCAAAGAACCTAGCATCATTGAATAAATTTCTTCATACACCTATTAAATTTAACTGGAATCTAGAAACCCAATGAGACCCCAAAGTAGAAAAGTTTCAAAAGTTAATTTTTTTTCCAGTATACAGTTTACAACAGAGAGTTGCCTGTACTTTGATGTCTTCCCCTGGAGAAGACTCATGATCTAAACCCAAATCTTTATAATTGGATGCTGTGTTTCAATCACTCAAATCTCAGTTGCTACAATACAAGCATTTCCAGATCATCACACAGAAAGGAAAAAACTTAATTCTTTGGTGTGTATCCAACTGTTTCAAAAAAAATTTTCAATGAATTTCATCCCAATAGCCCAAGTGAGGATACGTACTCCCAAAGATTAGATTATCCTTTGATTCATCTTTTCTTGTAGAATGTATATATATTTATCTCATAGATGGCTGAAATGAAACATGAGAATATATGTATTTTGCACTGGATAGCTGCCGCTGAGTTCATATACAGTACCACAGAATTCTAAATGATTTGAATGGCACGGTCTCACAGAGTACGGACCTACCAACATCCTTGGAACAAAAACCTGCAGTAGAGTGTTGTACTAGCATATAGAAAATGTTCAGTGAATGTGAATTTTCTCCCACTGACAAGGTTAAGTAAGGATACTAAAAGCAAGTGGTTTCCACTTTGTGAATGTGTGTTTTGTGTGTGTGTGTGTGTATGTGTGTGCCTGTATCAATAAAAAATGAGCATGCAATCCAACAAGCTTTTATTTATACGTATTTTTATTTTGAAACAGATTACTTTATCATTGTATGCACATTATAAAACATACCAAAATGTGTGATACAAAAAAAAAAAAAATCAGGAAAATAAACTCCTTTCCAGGGAATCTAGTAAAGTCTGAAGCCACATGAAAACTTTACTTTAGACGAGATGATGGGTTGGAGGGTGTTGGCAAATGGGAAAGAGAAAACTCATTTACTAAGCACTGAGTTTCCATTAGAAATTGCTAGCCATATTGTATAATTTGTATACAATCAAGGAGTCACAAAAATGAATGGGCCCACAGTATTTCCACCATTTTACAAATGTGCATACTGAGACTTGGAGAAGTAAGTTACTTGCCCAGAGTTTGCTAGAATGTGTGCCTTATGTAACTTAAAGAGTTATCTATGAAAATTAAAATGACGAGTTCCTTCTTTAAATAATACCACTCCTTGAAATCTCAAAAACTGCATAGGTATGTCTTACATCATAAAATGAGTATAAGTATACTTAAGAACTGAGGACTCCTATTGACCATGGAGATTGATTTAATCTTCCATTGTTCAATAATTCATGAGACAGAGCAACATATTTGATGGGATATTCATCAGCATTTACTTTATAAACAAAAACATTTCCATTAGCTGAAAAAAAAAGTTAAGGACAAATTTATGTTCATATTAGTTCTGTTTTATTCCATCCGTCCAGTGAAAATTTACTGAAACTCTCCTATGAACTAGGAAATATGCCAGCAATGGTTCTATATCATTTCCACTAATTTAAAAGGCACATAATAAGCAATCAATAAATATTTATTTAATGAATAAATGAACTGTCATGAAGACACAAACAGATTACACCCTGGTACTTCATTTTAGTACCCTTTTTTTGGAGACTACTTCATGTAAGATTGGTCTCTTGGGGGTTCTGCCCATGTGGGCTCGCTTTCTGAAACATGATTAGGACTTTATAAAATGGCATTTTACCACCAAAGCAATTAAATAGCCCAGGATTTTGGTGAGGTGTGTAAATACCACATTCATACATAGTTCCATGTTCCCACTCCCAAACAACAGCCTGTTAAACAAACTGATACGTCATTTACCTTTTCCTCTAAATACCTTGATTTTAATTTCCAAATTTTTCCCTCTCTTTAATTTATACCTCAGTGACCTAAGGCCAGTTCTGGAAAAATATACAGAAGCCATCTTGTGACAGCAAATAAGGAAGCGATTATCCTCCCTTATGTTGCATTAACATAAATGTTTGTGACTTGAAAACAACCAAAGAATAATGGAACTACAGGGCAATTGATTCCGTGTCTAATTACTGACAGGAAAAACACCTCCACATTAACTGTGTTAAAAAGAACATTTCTGTCCTTAGCTTCCATATTCCAAAATCCACTTGACCATGAGGAATTATTGGAATTATTGGAATTATGGAACATTTTGTTCACATTTCTCAGCTAATTAATTCTAGAAGAAACCACAGAAGCTAAGATGCTCATAAATAGACATTTCACTATCTAAATACAAACCTCTTTTTTTTTTTTTTTTTTTTTACAAACTTCGACATAGGCGTATAGGACTATTTGGGTTTTAGGCATATTCTTGGACCTCCTTGAGCCTCAGTTACTGCATTTGTAGAACAAGAGTTAGTACCTACTGCTACTGCCCAGTTGTATTTAAAGGATCAAAAAAGACAATGTATGTGAAAAACTACAATATATTATAATAGAAAATTCAGGATTTTTTTTTACTAATGATGTAAATTATATTCTTATTCCTTCAATGTTTCATCTTTATTGTCTGTCAGAGACCTCGTGTCAAAGGAAGCAATTGTGAAATTATAGGTGGGCAATTAGGCAATGAGAAAGAAAAATACCACTTCCAAACTCCAGTCTTTAGCTATAGCCATGTTTTTCAAAGAGCCCAACAATTTGGGAAAGCAGAAGATCCATTCACAATTGCTTTAATATGTTGACTAATTCAATGCCAAGTCATGAAACATGTACCCTAGGTCTCGAGATACAACTTTCAAACAACTAGCACAATTTGTTCACATGTAGAATTAGAATGACCTGTATTTTTAGTGTTATAATCCAGGGGGACATTTTCTAATATGAGCAATTCTAGAAATAGTAGTAATTAGGACTGAACACTGGAACAGGAGCTGGGAGACTCAGGTTCTATTTCCGATCTGATATTCAACTAGAGTGTGCCTTTAGGTAACTCAATTAACCTTTTCAAGGCACAATTTTCTCCTCTGTGATAGAGGAACCAAGCCAGATGTTCTTGGAGTGCAGGATTTTATTAGACTTAACTCTGAAATACAACATTTACTCACTTTTTAAATTTTTATTTTATTTTATTTTACTTATTTATTTATTTATTTTTTAAAGAGAGGTTGCCTGAAAATAGCCTAGTGTGTATACATACTCCGGCAGGAAATCTGCTGTGCACTGTATCTGTGATACATTCCCGACATAAAAACTGACAATTGTGCCTCTAATGCTATGCATTTAACAAGCCGGTTGAGACGACCAGGATGCCTAAAGGATCTCCATGGTTTGTTCACACATGGGATCCCCATCCCCTCACATGCACTTCACATCTACCTTCTATTTTCTCAAGCATCTTCTCCTAATTCCCCCATGGCCTGGCCTCTCTCTGTTTCTGTTATCTCTTTGGGATTCCTTCTTCCCCAGACCTGCAGATTTTCCTTTTCTAAGCTTTATTTCAGTTCCAACTCCTCACTCCATCCCTGCTGCTCCTTTGGTCCCCACAGGAGACTCCTAGGTGCCCTGGGCTGTCCCAAAGGAAGCGCCTTCTGAGGCAGACAGATAGCGTGTCATGTATACCTCCAGGTCAGGATTAAATCCCTTTCTGTGAGTAGGAGACAACACTAACGAAGCCCCACGTTCAGTAGCTGAATAAAAGAGAAAAACTTCACCCCACTACTCAGAGGGAGCCCTGACCAGGTATCTTTCAAGGACCTGCCTTCAGACACCATGAAGCTAGCCCGGGCGTGGTAGCGGCGGGTGTCCCCAACCCACTGCTCTGTTCCATTGAGTAGAGTGTGAGTGAGGGGGAGTAGTGTGACGGCAGTGCAACAGTGAGAGGCACCAGCCCTCAGATCCCGGCTGCTTCACTGCATTGCCGTGCGTCCCCACAGTTAGCTCTCTGAGCTCCAGTTTGCTGATGTAAAACATAAGGATAATAATCCTTTCTTGGTACTGCCTCAACACAATAGTAATGCTAGTTCTAGGGTAGTTCTCAGCATTAAAGATAATGTAGGGACAGGGTGTGTCACATATAGGAGGACTGAAATTGATTCTTCTACTTATTATTATTATTGCCGTTGTTATCGTTAGTCTCCTCTGAGGTTGGTAGAAGCCAAATGCTTTTTTTTTCTTTTTCTTTCTATTAGAGAAAAGTAGGCCACAGAACATTATGAGTGATGTGGCCGTGGACAGTAGGATAGTGATGGTGCCTAAAACAGCACAGAATTTCCTCAAAGCAGGTACTGCATACCTATCAATATTTGGTATTTGTGGAAATGTCCTCATTTAGTCTCTCTAAAACTTGGGAATCTGTTCTCTATTTCCTTCTCGTTATTCATTCACCAGAGGACTTTGCGCACTGTGACTCTAAAAGAGGAGGAAAAATTTGTCAGCTCATCTCTGTTGGCAGGTTTGTGGGACTACTTTGAGCAGACTACTTCACCATGCCGCCCAGAAAAGGGAAAAGCCTCCAGCTACTATTTTGGTACATGCAATGCAGAAATGTGATTTTGTACTTCTTACTGATGCCAAAGTTTATGGAGAAAGAAATAAGCTAGCTATATTTCCCAGAGAGAAGATCCAATGAGTTATATAATTTTCACACAGATCACGAGCTAGAACAGAAATCGTGTGACTTCAGGTTTGCTATGATTAAGAATCTGGGAACACTTTCCAGGGAGAAGAAAACAAAATTCAAATTAATGTTTTATCAGGACACCAGAATGTCTGCGTATGGTGCTCAGACTGACCAAACTGGGATATCTGTGCTCAAACAAAGGCTTTTGGAAGTTCTCCAGGTCTGACGGCAACCAAGAAACAAGGGCTTTTACTGTGGAACACCCTGTCTGGTTACCAAGCCTACAGTAATTAACCTGCATTAACAAAATCTCGAGACATAGCCATTGTTAAGTCCAACATTCAAACTAGTGAACACCTTCTGTATGATTTCAAGTTTATTGTGTTTAAAATATTCTGAATCTGGAATTTTTCAGATACTGCTATTTGATGCTTAATGGCAAGAGATGATATTCTCCCTGGACCTGGGTTTGTGCCTGCCTGTGTGTGCAGGGGTGTGTGTGTGTGTGTGTGTGTGTGTGTGTAGAAAAACAAGAATTTCCAACCATCTATCTCTGTAATCCTATAAAAATATCCTTGCATATTGGTCAAACACAGCTTTCAACCTCCATAAAAAAAACATTAGATTAGTAATAAAAATATAGGTCATAAAACAGAACATTTAAATGAAAAAAGCTCTTTCCTATTTATTTATTAAGAATTTATGCCTTTTTGGCTTAAAGGGTATTTGTCATTTGTTTATATTACCTACCGAGTTGATGTGAACTCTTATCTTTGAACAGGATGACTAATGAGAACAAAATGGTGAGTCTGAGCACAGGTACAACCATTATGATGCCTTGTATAAAGGAAATGCACTAGACACACAGATAATCAACCTCATCTCTCGTAATTTTGGGTTATTAAGCCTGCAAGACCTTTCACTAAGTGTAGGTGTGCTGCCAGTGCAATTGCCACTGAAAGTGATAGAACCATCAGCCGGAGAGTGCTTTGGAACTTTAAAGGCAAAAGAAACCTTATCTTCAATGGAACATTCCTTTTTAACCTGCTTTTCTGTCCAAACTGATAAGGGCTTGGATGTGCTTGTCAGAGAGTTCCTTTTGAGTTGAACAAGGCAAAACCAAATTAATAAACTAGATCATAGAGGTACCATGCTGAAAATCATCATGTGTTTTTTCCATCACCATGTACTATTAATATATTTCATTACTGTCAGCCATAAGCCCCTTCATCAGCAGACAACTGGCAGCATACACCAAAGGTGTAAGAGAAATGAATTCTAGGGGCACCGGGGTGGCTCAGTGGGTTAAGCCTCTGCTTTTGGCTCAGGTCATCATCTCAGGGTCCTGAGATCGAGTCCCGCATGGGGCTTTTGCTCAGCGAGGAGCCTGCTTCCTCCTCTCTCTCTGCCTGCCTCTCTGCCTACTTGTGATCTCTATCAGGTAAATAAATAAAATCTTTAAAAAAAAAGAGAGAGAGAGAAATGAATTCTATCCATTAATTTAATGTTTGTTTGACGTTGAGTTTGGTGGTGAACTGGGACAAGATTACTCACTGTTAGTGGCTGAACCACTTAGCCTAGTGCCCACAAGGATACAGTCCCCACCCTCTGACATTCTGCACTTGAACTGCCAGCATCTCCACTCTTTCTTCGTACCTGGTCATGGGGAGTTGTTGAAGGGACCCTAGCTGCTAACTATTGAGTCCGTATGGGGAGTGGACCCTGTCCACCAACCCCTTGCATCTAGAGGCATCCTGTGAAGGAGGAACTCAGCGGAGAAGGATGGTCTGCTATCAGGCAAAACTGTCATCTTCGTTGATGTAGCCTTACTTGAAACTACATATTTCTATGTTTACCAGTGGGAGGCCATAGGCAGTAACTTTGCCCTGTGAATATTCTTTCAGCGTGTCGAGAGAGACAGTGGGTGCCAGGAGCACATGCTCTGAATCCATACCCAGCTCTACCTCTGACCTGACTTTGTAAACCTTGGACAAGCTGTTCAGTTTCCATGAGCTTCTGTTTCTTCTTCTCTGAAACATAGATAATAATAGTGTCTTTCTTAAAAAGAACCTTTGAAAACTAAATGAGATGGTGCAGGTAAAGCATTTAGCTTGCTTTATTCTTAGTAGCTATTAGGTGCTTCATAATTGGTTGCAATTATTACTGTATGAACTGTAAATAGCACTCTGTTGGTTACTGTTTCCATTCTGTCCATCAAAATTGGTCCACTTCAGGAATGCTATGGAACCAAACCACCTCTAGAAATTGGGGAGGGGCTAGGGGCTTAAATTACTGCCTGAAGTAACATAGAAAGGCTTGAGATATGAGCTTTGGGGCTGATATGGGATGGAAGATTCACTCAGGTTTCACTTTTCTGTTTTAATTACTAAGGTCTTGGGAAACCATGTTGTAAGACAAAGTGTCATTATTCTAGGGCATTTTACTGACATCTTAATTCCTGCTATTTATTCATCATCCAAAGGAAATACAAAGCTCATTTTCACTGGCTTCAAAATGAGTCACTCCAAAGAAGCTTGGTAGTGCATCCTGTCAACCCCTTAAATAAATGGTGTACTAATGTCTTCTCCAATTTTCTAGAGGCTCTTTAGTGGTTCATAGTGCATTGAAGTTTCAGGGAGATAATTTGCAATCCGATTTTTGTGGCTCTCACTTTGTGTTACCCCCAGGATATAATGCCATTAATGCTCATTCAGACTCCATGCATAGTCTTCAAGTATTTAAGCTATTCTATAGCTTGCTCTGCTAAGGAATTTGTAGCGGGTTATCTGAACGGGTCAAAGGGAATGTAATGATTTGGGGTGATTTCCACTCATGGAAAAGAAGTGACATTTGTGAGATGTTTGTTCCTAGAGATACATCTCAAAAGCATTATGAGGCATTTTTACTTATAAAATTTTAGATTAAGGGATATGTATGTACCCCTGTGAAAGGTCCTTCAAAAGTTCACACATAGACTCTAACGACATATACTTAATTCTCTGGTTTGTCCTCTTTCATAAAAGTATTTGCTTTGAAGCCATACAGCTGCAGTCCATATGCGGTCAGATTCTAGCTGACCTCAGGTGTGCTCCATCCTGGAGGTGGAGCCCGGAAATGAACTGATTCCTTCTAGAACACATAAATGGTCCAGATATGAATGAAAGTGCTTTAGTATAAAACCACAGTGGCTTAGCAATGCGACAAGTGGCTTGACATGATTTAGCTTAAAGTCAGGCATCCCATTTTCTTTCTATTTATTTTCCCTTTTCATCATGGAATCTTCTGCTGCCCACATTTTTCTGATGGAAACTATGACCTTTCAACAAAATTGTCTAAACCATGACCTCAAAATCCCTTGTGAAAGAGAAAGGATAAAAACAAATTAATCAATTAATTACTTTAAATAAACAAAATACCTCTTTTTTTTTTCTTTTTTTTTCCTCTTTCCTATAGGTCATGGATGAAGGAGTCACCCATCATTTTTCTGAGACTCATGCAAGTCACATACATCTTTCTTAAAACTGAAACCGTTTTAGAATTTGGGACACCTAAGAGAAATCTGCAAATATTCTGTCCTGTATAAGAACAATCTGACAACGTCCCTTCCCCCAAGTTCCAAGGCAGTGGCTATCGTTCCTATCGTTCAATATAGATAAGCTTCACCATCATCAAATACAGAATCTACTATCTGTACTTGGAAGTACTAAACCTCCATATTTGCCTGAAAAGACAACCAATGAAAGATATTTATAATTCATCAACACTCTAACACTCTCTGTTGCAATCCAGGTTTTAATTACAGAACATAATGTTATGACTACAACCATCTAAAGTCTCCAAACCTATCCAATGTATCTCTTTTCTACCTATGATTTAATAAACCTCTTGCCTAAAAAATGTCTTCCTAATGCAATGGACCACGGTGCATGGAATCACTGTACCTGTCAATCTTTTTAACCCTTCCACAAATTGTTCCTTTCTTAAATACTGCATTTTGGTAAATTAAAGGTTCATTATGATTACATCTGCATGTTAATTGCTTATCTATAGTACTGCTCAGCACAAAATAAATGTACATGTAGAAATCATGCAAAAGCAGATGGTGTCACATATTTTAAAAATATTATACATACATATATACATACGTATACACATGTATAATTTCTGTTAGCCATGGAAAAGGGCCAATAGATTGATGTCTAGAGAAGCAGACCCAGTTTTAGAAGCAGACGTGAGCACCATAATAATTGTAATAAGGGAATGTTGTTTGTTGTTGTTGTTGTTGTTGAATAAAGCAGTCAGTAATTCTAATGCTCTATAAACATCTCCAGACCTCATACATTCTGAGCATGGCTGTGTGCATTTGAATTCTTCTTACCGAAAGCTCACAGAGTTCTAGATACGGATTCGTAGACTGAAAACACAAATCCCGAAATATTGGCATCATGGCCCCCGTGGGCCACGGACGCTTTGCACACCAGCAGACCCGGAGGGCCCGAGAACTAGCCCCACACTCACTCACACAGGTATCTCTTCCCTGTAGGCCACCCAGCAGCGACACCACCAGTGATAGTCACTCCTGGCCGGCAGACACTCATAGGCACACTCGGGGGAGCTCCGGAGAAACCTAGGGGAAGGGGGAGGGTCGGGCATCTAGGGCAGCGGCGCGCACCCCCGCACAGTCTCCGCGCCTCCAACACCGTCCAGGACCCGAATTCGCTCCCGAGCTGCCCTCAAGATCTGCATTATGCCAAAGAGCTGAACCAACTCACCTCCACGAAATAAAAGCAGGGCAAGAGGGTCACGCTGTCCTTGATCACTTTGCCCTTTGGCCTCTCCTTCGCCGACATCCCGGCCGCCTGCCCGAGTCCGCGTCCTCCCCCGGGCGAGGTGTGCACCGCGCAGCCCAGGCGAGCTGCCTTCTCCAGCCGCAAGCGCCCGGCGCCGCTGATGTCACATTCCCCGCGGGCACCGCTGGAGCCAGAGCGTTGCATGCAGCGCCCCCGCCTTTCCCCGCCCCTCTTTGCAGCAACCCGGCGGCTCCCTGAACGGGCAGGTCCCCTTCCTCCCCCTACTCCGGCCCCCGCTCCCGGTTTTGTTCCACCGGGAGACGTCCAGCTCCCTCCTGCAAGCTGTTGCTGCAATGGCTTCCCCTCCCTGCCACCCTCCCTCTGCTCTCCACCGCCCTTGCCAGGCTCCGCGCTGTTGGAGCTTGACGTCAAGAATCGAAAAGGGGGAGACGCACCCCTGGATATTGCAGCAGCGAGGCTGAGAAGCTAAGACACCCACGTCTCCCCCCCTGGAAAGCCTCCTAAGCCGCTGGAGGTGCTTACTTAAGAATTGCTGAAGAGCGGAAGCCCGGCTCCTGCGCACTGACCCACAGAATGAACACTGACCTCTACCTGCGTGAAATTAAAAACTTGGATCCCATACTGAAAAGTAGGCCTGGTGGGAACTTACAGATTGCTGGCTGTTATCCAGAAAAGAACGCCCCTTTTGAGGGAGGATTCTGTGCCGAGGGTACTCCCCGGCCCCCTACAACACCTTCCTGCTGATAAACACCATCACCTGTCCGGGAATGGTGAGGGTTCCCTGCACCAAGGGAGGCTGGTGTGTGGGCATCCTCACTGCGCCCAGAGGCCAGGGCCTGTTCTACCCGCACCTTCACACCTCCAGAACAGAGCCAACATCACAGTCTTAACTGTGACAGGAGGCACCTCTTCAGACATTAACAATCTAGAATAAGTCCTCCACCTTCTGGCAGTGAACTTGGCTGGTCTCAACTGTGCGATTATTCTGACAACCTAGCAAGGTCAAGTGATACAGAGGAGAAAAACACCCAGCAAATATAAAACACTATATAAATTGTATTAGGCTGATAAAGATAACCCACTCCCATGATCACGTGCCCCAATATCTTCAAGGTCTCCATTTCAAGTGTCTGACTGCCAATGCGGACATTCCACCTCAATTCCAGTTCGCTCATGACCTCATCTAAACAATGATGACTCAAATGCCCCCACCTCCAAATACCATCGCATTGGGGGTTAGGATTTCTGCCTAAGAATTTTGAGGGGCCCAGAAATTCAGTCCACAGCACACTCCAGCAGATCTAGCAGCATGGAGACAAACTGATCCACCAATGTCCACATTTCACGGGCAATAGCACCTTATCTCCTCATTTTACCAAAAGCTCACAATTGTACAAACCTTCATGTTCTGCCTCCCTATGCACCACACCTAGAAAGCAAAATCCCAGCCCGAATTGAATGAGATTCTCTGCCCTTGCCAGAAAAACTGAAGGTGGGTAGAGGAAAACACACAACCATGCGGTGTTGTCTCACATTAGAGTGATGACCACAAACTTCAAACAGGACCCGCTTACCCCACAGTCCTAGTATTTTTCCATAGTCCGTTCACTTTCTCACTCTCTAGGGACCAACTCAGACTTTCTTTTTCTTCAAATCTTGTCATTCTCAGCTAATGACATCAACTCATTTTACCAAGAGAGTGGAAGTAATCAGAAGAGAACCATGTTACTATCCAAAGCTGACTACTTGCCCCATTCCTCACCCTCCACAACTACCACCATCTCTTCCTTGGACTGACACAGTAGCCTCCTGACTGCCAGCTTCTACTCATGTTAGTCCTGTAACCTATAAACCGTTTCCTATGCAGGACGAGCCAGAATGATCTTCTGAAAAGTAAATCCAGTTGTGTCACTCCTCTGCCCAAACCCTCTAAGAGCTCTCCATCACACTCAGGAGAAAATCTAACCTCCCCAACTTCACGGATTTTGCACGCACTGTTTCTTTGTCCCAGAATGCTCTTCTGTCAACATTGCATGGCTTAACCTCTTACTTAATTCATACCTTTGCCCAAATTTAAACTCTTCTGGACCAGTGACTCCACCTAGATAACATTAATCACTTCAGGCCTCTTTTACTCTTTATTCTTACATATTATTTTGTTTTTCTATACAGACCTTGTCACTATCTGATAGTTTATCAAGTATTCATTCATCAATTTTTCATTGACTTTTATTGACTTTATGTCCCATTAGAATATAATCTCTAAAAGGTCAGTAAGTCTTACCTAGTAACAGGAATTGAGCTTGGCAAATAGGCACTCAGTAAACATTTGTTGAAGAAATGAATCAATCACTTAAATTAAATGATAGAGGTGGGTGGGGGTATAGGTAGAAAGAAAGAAAACAATGCATACAAAACCATGTAAAATAGTTTCTTTCACATACTAAATGTTCAATGATTGTTAATCAACCATCATGCTATTAATCAGCAATTATACTTCTCATCTCTACCAAAGTTCTTCTGTAGGGATTTCCTTTTTCCAACTCTTTTAGTACCTCAACAGAATTTGCAATTCTTGGTAGTGGTAAAAAATAAGTTAGAAAATTTCTGAATTTATCATCGAGGAAACTCAGCTTTTCTATATGAAGGGGAGGTAAAACAGAAGGCTAAAACTGCAGTTCCCTAATGTCATTAGCCAAGAGCTGAAAACCTGTGATAAAATGCCAGAGACGCATGCTGACCACACCTCAGTAATTCAAGAAATTATTGAAACATTAGAAAGTTACATTCCTTTTCTCTCTAGGTGGGCTCAGCGTGACCTGACCACATGGTCTGGGATCAGGAAATGCTTCAGAATTCAAAGCTCAGTTCTTATTGTAAATCCTTTATCCCTCCCTTGACCAGATTCCCTCTTCTTCTCTACCATCTCTTTTAGAATATTTTCTTTCCCTTCTAAAACCATTTCACAAAACAATGCAGCTACCTTTTGCAATCTCCCCAATACTAAACACAATAATAACTTTATATTGGAGTAACAGTGTAATGTATTTTACCTACTCTAACTTTTGATGTTCAAAACAATGCAATGAACAGGGCAAATTATTTCCCTCTATCAAAGAATAATCTTGTAGATGCAATTCAGAGGTGGAAAACATTAAGAAATAAAAGACTGAACCAGAAGAGAATGAGATTTGGAGACAGAGACCAGAGCTCAAGCCCAGGATTTATATTTGAAATCTGCTTTCAAGCAAGTCATGCCACATTTCAGTTTCTTCTTTAAAAATAAATAAATAAATAAAATTCAAAAAATATTTATTTATTTATTTGACAGAGAGAGCAAGGGAGTGAGCAAGCATGTTGCAGGGTGGGGCAGAGGGAAAGGAAGAAGCAGACTCCCTCATGAGCAGGTAGCCTCCAGCAGGCTGGATCCCGGGACCCTGGTATTATGACATCATGACCTAAGCCGAAAGCAGAGACCTAACTGACTGAGCCACCCGGGTCTCCCAACATTTCAGGTTCTTAATACATTACATCACAGACATATTGGCCCCATCTGACCACTTGGGAGCTCAAATGTGACAATATATGTGAAAACCCTTGGGACATTATCAGATTGGTCCATCCATTCAACTGTCCATCCATTCAACCTACAAATCCTGATTAACCCCTCCCCCACTACTTGGAAGGCACTTTTCTTACTGGATACCCATTGGATAAAATAATAAATATGGCTCCTGCCCTCACAGAAATCAAAGTCTAATGCAGGTGGAAGGAAAGAGGTGCAGGACAATAAATTAATCATAACAATAGAAAGCACTTAGATGATACTCACTACAGATGAGTCACTGTTAGAAATGTTTGCACCAGTTAACTTCGCTTAAATCTTAAAACAACTTTAATAACTGCATACACTGGCTCACATTTTTGGGTTGCAGGACCTGAGACTCAGAAAGGTTAGTTATTGTGCACAAGGGCAACAACTACAATTACCTGAGATTTTGAATCTAGTAGATTACTCCAAGCTCTGTGATATGTTGATATACTGATATACTGATTTTTTTTTTTTCCCCAGGCTCCATGCCTATGTGGAGCCCAATGCAGGGTGTGAACTCACAACCCTGAGATCAAGACCTGAGCTTAGATCAAGAGTCAGATGTCCAACCAACTAAGCCACCCAGGTGCCCCTCCAAACTCTATGATCTTAAGGGCTACTACACACACTGCCTTCCTTTACAAGCATATAAATACCTCTTAAGATGTACACTACTAAGGAGACAATTAGGATGCAGTTGTAATTACTGTGGAGAAACTTTTTAAGTATGGTGGTCAGGATGCCTGGGTGGCTCAGTTGGTTAAGCAGCTGCTTTCGGCTCAGGTCATGATCCCAACGTCCTGGGATCGAGTCCCACATCAGGCTCCTTGCTCAGCAGGGAGCCTGCTTCTCCTTCTGCTTCTACCTGCCATTCTGTCTGCCTGTGCTTGCTCTCTCTCCCTCTCTCTCTCTGACAAATAAATAAAATCTTAAAAAAAAAAAAAAGATGCTTAAGTGTGGTGGTCATGGAAGGCTTTGGGAAGGGTTGACCTCTGAGCCACTTTCAGCCTTGAGGCTACTAGAGGACATTCCTGAACTCAAAAATGCTCCATCCCACACTCACCACGCACCTCCGTGTTTGTACCAAGGGCAGAACTTATATGTTGAATGTTGCTTCAGGTTTGCTGGTTTCAGCTTCTTATAATAACGGTGGAATTAAAAGCAATTTAATGTGCCTCGTAGCACTTGAATACTTTTCAGTGGAAATCTTGTTCCAGTGTGTTCAAATGAAAAATGGCACCCACTGAAAACAGAGCACTCTGACATTCTCAAGACAGAGTACTTCACAGCACAAATAACCTAGAAAAAATATGCCTGAAAATGCATTTGACATGATCATTAAAACTGTCAGATTCTTGAGATAAGAAAGAGGTCGTTTTCCTATGTGTTGGCTTTGGTGCTCACAGCCAAATACAAACTCTTTCTCAGCTTTTTGGCAACTGTGCTTCCTTGGGATATTTGGCCTTTATCTTTAAGGTTAAAAAAAAGTGTATTTAATTTAGTAATGTATTTCTCAAACATCAGTCCACTTCTCAGTAGTATGGGGAGGCAATTTAAGATTTTATTTCATTTTCCTAAAAGAGAGAAATTTAGAAGGACTGAATGTGTGAAGGAGAAAAAGTAGTGAAAAGAGGAAAGTTCTGGCAGATGGGAGAGTGATGTTCTAATTCTGACCTTGTCATGGACTGAGGAGACTATTTTACCTCAGGGACTCGGTTTCTTCACCTAAAAATGGAGTTTGAGTGGTAAAAATGAATATCTGCAGTTTTTGTTTGTCTAAGACCCATTGTCCTTTCTTGCGATGGTGTCTTGAATTTTCATGATGAACTGTCTATTCCTGCGGTCAGAGCTATACTGAAGGTGTTCGGTCCTCTCCTGGCTAACTGGGGAAGTGGGGATGGGGAGCCATGTAAAAACAAAGGGAATCAATTCCCTAGGAAGCTGAATTTTGAAGGGAGTGATACAGAGTTGAAAAACTGAGTGTTGATTCATGGCAGGTGCAGAGAGAACAGCAATTACTCTTGGTCTTTCATTTCTCAGAACTGAGGTGTTCCTTTCCTTTCGGAAGTCTAGTTTCTCCTTTCTTTTGTCCCTTTGCAAATCCGCACAGCTTTTCAAATAAATCCTTCTCTCTGTCTCTCTCCGTCTCTCTCCTCCTCTTCCCCTCTCCTTTTCTCTCGTAAATTTAGCCGGAGTCCACTTCTTGGTGGCTTCAAGCAAAAACCCCAAATGAATACAAAGACACCTATTCACTAAAGGATTAACTTAAGACCTTTTTAAAAAATATGTCACCTAACAGTATTCTCTGGCAGGAGATACTTTTTTTTTTTTTTAATTGAGTTCTACATTTTCCTGCTATCAGTGACTTTTGCCCACCATGGCCTCCTGTGATTCCTCATGAGGAATCAAATGGGGTGTACACAGTTCTAGTGAGTCCCATTCCCCAGGAACGTACCTTTGTTCTGAGAGTTGTAGCTATCCTAAGAAATCCCATAAGAGAAGGAACCAAACACAAAGTTGCATTGCTAAATTTTGCTGTGGGTGTGCATTGATATGTTAATGTGTTGAGAATAGGTTACAACTGCCCCACAAAATATTAACCTCTTCATGGGTGTGGCAGGGTTTGTGTGAGAGACCTTCCCGGCAGGTTGCTTCTGTTTGCAAACATTCTGGTTAGGGTAGAGCATTGTATGACAACAAGCACAAAGGGCTGAGAGACAAAGGAACAGAGAAGGAGCATCGGGAACTGGTATCTACTCCAGTGCACTGACAGAGCCAGGAAGAGGCCCCACCACCTAGAAATCCACTGGACATACCCCCCCCCCCCAGCCAATCAGCTGCAGAACATGTTTCTGCCCAAGGGGCACCGGGCACAACCCCAGGTGTGTTGGGAGTGGTGAGAGAGTGGAGAGACCCAGCAGCTTCCTCCTGTGTACAGATAAAAGCAGTGACTAACACCTCTGTCTTCTATGCGTTAATTTGTCCATGGGAGACCAATGTCTCTTTTATGAGGGTACAAATGCCCTAAAAACGCATGCACGTTTTGGAAATAAGACCAAGATTTTTGTTTTGGGACATTTGATATAAAAATCTTAATTGGATTTGAAAACATCCAATTATCACAAGGAATTTAAACATGACTTTGGTCAATGAAAGTAGAGTTTTTGGATTTTTTTCAGTGTCATTTCAAGGGTTGTTCTATTTTCAATGATTGTAAAGCAATGGTTTTAGATTTTTATTAGCTATTTGTGCAAAGTTTTTTCAACTGTAGCTATCACAAAGTTAGATAAAAATTTTTAATTTTATATAGCCATTCTCTGTACAAAATCATATTTATGACAGTAAGCTTGAGTTTCTCATTAAAAAATAGAATAAATTTTATTTGGCAGTTTTATATTTAATATATTCCCCTAAAATTTGATTTGTCTTCATGTTTATATACTGTAAAAATAGGGCGCCTGGGTGGCTCAATGGGATAAAGCCTCTGCTTTTGGCTCAGGTCATGATCACAGGGTCCTGGGATCGAGCCCCGCATTGGGCTCTCTGTTCAGTGGGGAGCCTGCTTCCCTCCTCTCTCTCTGCCCGTCTCTCTGCCTACTTGTGATCTCTGTCTGTCAAATAAATAAATAAAAATCTCCCTATACTGTAAAAATACAATTAATTTTTCCCACCAAGTTTTTTATAGCTGCCCTTAATTTTTTTTTACTTTACCTTATTGTGCTGTATTAATACACTATTTAATATGTAAAAAGGTTAAGGAATACATGAATATAAACTGATGTTTCCTTTTCTTTCAGGGTAACTGGGCAAATGGTTCTCTACTATCTTAACTGGTAAGCAACAAGCCACAACTAGTTAAAGTATAAAATGGACCCAACCACTCAGTCTAAAGATTTTGCTCGCCATCATCTTGGCTTTATTCATGCCTTTCATCCCTTATATTTAGTCTCCAAATCCTTTTGAATGTCCAGTGCAATTTGGTTCTTTCATATTTGTGTCTCCTCTATTTCCACTGGCATCAATTAATGCCTGGTTTCCTACAAATGTTTGCTGTGTCCTCTGAGCTCATTTTGCCACACAATACCTCTCTAAGTAAGGGCTCCACTGGACAACTCTTGTCTCTGCCAAACAGCCTCATTTTCCTCTCCTTAGACCATGTCCCCTTCTGTGATGAGCTTGTTTGAGCCATACTTGGATCATGCTCGTTCTGCCTCTGAGCCCACCCACATGCTGTTCCTCTATCCTGGAACACATGCACACCTGACACTTCTGAGTTTTATTCATGCTACTCCACGCTTTCAGTGACCTCCGTCTGAACAGCAGTAGACATTTTGCACTGCACAGTGTAGCACTTGATTATGACCTTGATTGTTTTGTTTATATTTAGTGTATTGTAATGTTGTATTCCCGCCTGTAGGGGTGAATTGGGGGAATGACACGTGTCATTTCTCTGCTATTCATCCCCCCCCCCCCATTACATTTCTGCTCTCACCATTTTGTTCCAGACTTCATTATCTCTACAACGTTATGATAGCCTCTGGCTTCATTACTTCATTTGATAATCAGTTCTTTAATTTTGCAGCAAGATATCTCCCCCAAAACACAATTTTGACTGTGTTACTTATTTGCTAAAACACGCTTTCACCTGGCATGTAAGGGTCCTTGTTCTGGCCGCCACTAATCTTCATGTCTCATCCCCCATTGTTCCCTCTATGGACCCCACACACAACCCTTGGCATCATATTTCACACATTTCAAGAGTTCAGTGAATACTTATTGAATAACTAAATTACATAATTTCTGTTGTCTCCTAGGGTTGATAAAGTCCTGGAATAATAAAGTTCTGAATAAATACTTGGATTAATTTAGGGTTTCACGATCTTTGATCCTGCTAGGATAAGCACTCTCTCTCTCTCTCTCTCACTCTCTCCTTTCTATCTCTCAACACTTGGAGCACATTGGCAGTTTTCACAAAAAGTGTGAGAGGCATCTGACATGCAAATAAGAACCTACTTTAATTAGTCCAGAGTGACTCCTGTTCTCTTGCTCCTTCTGTAATTATCCATTGATTGCATAGAATTTTTATAATAATTAGTCCAACATGAGAATTCTGAACCTCTCTCTGGAGCTGCAGGAAAATGTTCACCATTAAATCAGCTCTCCATTTTCTTCTCTTCTCTTCCCAGTGTGTGGCTAACCATACACTCTCTTAAATACCTCATCTCAAACTCTCCAATGTCTACTGAAGACTCACTATCCCTATGAAGTTTTCCAGCCTTATTTCCAGGCTCTAACAGCTTCAGATGTTTTCTAGAATCCAAATGTGAGTTCTCTTTTTTCTTTTTTCTCTGAGTACCTGTACACTTTTGTGTACATATCTTACATATCTGTATCTATATCTCTTTTCACCTATCCTGGTCTGCCTGGCTGTTGAACTCCTCTGTGGACTGGGAATTATATTTTATTTGTCATACTAAACTGAAATTTCCCCATGTTCCCTCTTAATTTGAATGTCATGATAATAACCATTTTTTTTAACTGAGGTATAGTTGACATCTGCCATTCAGTTAGTTGAATCATTCAGTAATGATTCAATATTTGTATGTATTACAAAATAGTCACCATAGTAAGTCCCTATACATAGCTAAAATTTCTTTTTCTTGTGATGAGGACTTTTAAGATGTACTCTCTTAGCAACTTTCAAATATGCAATATTTCAAATATTCCATACACTGTTACTAACTACAGTCATCATGCTTCTGTTTTAGAACAAATTATGAAAAAAATTAGGTTTCACAAGAGTTGAAAAGATTTTAAAGGAATTATCAAGAGACATGGAAAGAAATGTAAGATGATATAACTCAGTGGTTCTTAACCTTTGCTGCCACTCACACCACTTTTGTTCTTTTAGTATGTTCTGGAAACAGTTATGATAAGAGCTAAAACAAGATATTCCTTAAAATTAAGATATTACATAACTTTAAAACAGGTAGAATTACAATTTAATTTCACAGTAATATATATACTACATGAAAATTATACACTTAAAATAATTTTTACCCCTTCAGTTATATCTTTGATAAAGATTTGTTCATTGATATTGGAAAAATAGGCATATTAATGCTGGACTTTATTTTGAAGTACAAAATTAATACAAAGTTGATTTTACACAGGTATGAAGTCACAAATAACAGATCTTTGCAAATGTGGAGATGGTGATTATTTAAATGCTAGAATTCTTAGATTCATTGGTTCACCCCTTGCATTGAATTATATGTCATTGATTTATCACTTGGTAAACTATTATTTCATCAGTTGATTGTTCTTTGGAGATTCCAGGCATTGGAAACATCTGGTACTTTGGTTTACACCCATCCCTTCTTTTGAGATATGACCTCTTCTCCAAATATAGACCAATATATGGCCCCAAGAAATGGGGACATTCATTGTCTCAGAATTCACCATATTGGTCACATAACTGAAGTGAGAACTATCGTATAAGATACTCTATCTTCTGGCAATGGAGATTTGCCCAGAGATGGCATAAAACCAACAGGAACCTATCAAAATACCCTCACAAGGGCTTCCTAACTAGAGTCAGAGGGAAGTGGGCCCTTCCCTCCCTTTTAGGTAGCAAGGCTATGCCAATGTAAGTCCCAAACTTCCCATGGTCCTGTTTCCTCTGTCAAATGAGAAAAGTCTTATAGTAGTAGAAGAGAATAAAGCCAATATTAAGGGAGAAGAATATATAAATGAGAATTTTGAGTTTCTGAATTCAATTGCCACAAAACCAGCAGCAACACAAACTTCTCAGGGATTGAGCTACATGAGTCAATAATCACCTCCTTTTTAAGCCATTTTTGCTCAAGTTACTTTTCTTTGAGTTCCGGTCAATTATAAACCAAATACTTCTGTGTAGTGCATACTCTATACGACTGATAATGATATTGTAAGAGTTTTTCTCGAAAAATAAAGTATGAGATGCTAATAGTCAGTATCAAATTGATTTCAAGCCACAATCCTACCATGCCATCATCCTGAAATGTATCCCAATAGACTATAAATTAAATCTCAACTCAAGTGGTCTACCACTGCATTTTTTTTGCTGCCACCCACAATCTGCAAGAAGGGATGATGACAAACGTGTCCGTGAACCTCTCTTAAACAGTGGTTCTGGACGTTCACTATTTGCAGCATACACATCTTGTCCACATACAGAACTCACTGGGGTTAACTAAGGTTGACAAATTTTGATTGGTGAACTGAGCAGATTGTGTGATGGGCCAGCCCATGTGAGATGATGCCAGAATAAAGATAAGTGGTGTATTAGCAATTTAAAAGAATCAAGATATGCAGTGTTGGTCTAATTTGCGTTTTAGATAATTTAGCCTCTATTCAATTTATAAAATCTAGCTCTTCCAGAAAGAGCTGCTTGCATCCCAAGAAAATGACCTCACCTGAATAAGAGCTTCTTTTAGACAGGGCTAAATTTTCTTTTTATAAAGACAAACTGCACATTCATTCTATAGACAAAGAAAGAAGTCACCTTGGAGCAGATCTCTGCTTTGAAAAGGGTTGACATAGGCAAATGTAAATTGAATAGAACCCACTGTCCTTAGGGAAGGGTATCATACAACTTCTGTTGCCAGGAGACAACTTTTCTATTTTCTTTGGTCTTTTGATAGATGAATCAGCTTTATAAAAAAGCTAGGGTTGTGGTGGAAGAAAAACACACAGACTCTGATCCCAATTTCAAAATGAAGGGGAAAAAGGAATTAAGGTCAACTCTCAAGGTGATCTGTTGTTCTCTAAACAAGAAGTCTTCTGGCAGGAAGAGACATAAAGACTCCCAAGAGGAACCCACCAGAAGGAAAATTATTTCCGGTTTCATGACCCAAATCTAAAATAATTGGACCCAAGAGTTGCTAAGGAAGAACTAGCTCTGGAAGAGTAGTAACTAAGTTTGGAAGACCCCTCGGGACTTGGCCCTAGCGTGGTGCTGTGGTTTGAGAACCATGAATATTCCAAGTGGGCAATGCTGCAGACTATGTACGTTTCCAAGTCACTGAGAGAATCTCATCAGTGGTGGGCTAACTTCCATTGGATTATGAAGGCCAAGGGTCTGGCAGCAAAGGGAGCCAGATACCACAGGAAAAGTAAGGCTTTCGATTCACTCTTCTGGCATTGAAAGTGGACTGAACCCTTCTAGCAACAAGTTAGCTCTTGGGGCCCTAGAATCCTTGTTAGCAGGTGAGCCACCAGCTCACAGGCCAAATCCAGCCTGCTTTCCTATGTAGAGTTACTGAAACACAACCACACACATCCTTTCTGTGCTGTCTCTGCCTGCTTTGACACTACAGTGGCAGAATGGCGGAATCAAGAAGCTATGACAAAGGTTATATAGCCCACAAAAGGTAAAATATTTACTCTCAGTTTCTTTATAGAAAACTGTGTTGATGCCTGATATAAACAGCTTTCAGATTCCCCTTCACCCCATCTATCCTAATTCTCACTAATTCCCGATTTTAGTCTCTGTGTTTACTCTGAACCCACGGGGTTGATCTTGCTGTCTCTAGGATAGACCCTCACTTTTTCTGCAGATACCATTTCTCAACAATCACTCTCACAGCAGAGTTCGTAAACATCCTTCTACCCCACTGCAATATCTAGTCTTGACTCTTTAATGTCACATCTATGGATGTAAATTAATGGAGAACAGCGAACTTGTGACATGACTTCAGATACACGGGAATAACACACACAGAATAGTCTATAGTTTATTTTTCACAAAATATTTGATGGAAATTAAAAATATTTCCTAATATTCCATAAAATACACTAGAGAAAATTTTAATGTTCTATTTAAAATTCAGATATCTATTTGTCTTTGTAAATATTATTCAGAAGAAATTTTAAACTTTAAAATGCCATAAAATGGCAAAAGCCACATTATACAAATATCTTTAGTTTGTTCAATCTGTGCTGAGTTCTTTCAAGGTTACTTAAGATGGAATGCAAATTAGAGTAAATTAACCAATATTTCAGAAGAAGCAGATGGAACCTTGGTCTTAATGTCACTTGACTACTAAAACCAACTGTTGTATTAATTATTAAAGAAAATGAATAGATTTAATGAAAACAATGTTGCTTTCCATTGCTGATCAGTTCCTCATTGACACTGGACACAATACAATTTAAAAATTTGGGGAAAAAATTAAAATGTAATAATTCAAGAAATATTTATTGAGGGACTATTCTATACAAAGTACTGTACCAAATACTAAAGGTCTAGAGATAAATGAGCACATTTTTGTTCTAAACAAGTTTACACTGTGCTAACAGAAGTTACGTGAAATCAAATACTTAGAAAACAGACACTAGCTTTCAAAATTTTTCTAAACTGTCTCTTGAAATAATATGAAAAAACCTTTTCTTTGTCCATTTTATGTTAGTATCTTAAATTTTAAGATATTTTTAAATTAGTGAAAATGATATCATTTTGGCATGTTGTAAATATTGGTAATATTAGATAAATCTGTGAGATCATTTTAGAATGTATGTCCAGTGGGATCTAAATGCTATTATGGGGATTCCTGGGTGGTTCAGTTGATTGGGCCACTGCCTTCAGCTCGGGTGGTGATCCCAGGGTTCTGGGATCGTGTCCCACATTGGGCTCCTTGCTCAGCTTGGAGTCTGTTTCTCCCTCTTCCTCTGCCTTCCACTTTGCCTGCTTGTGCTCTCTCTATCTCTCTCTGACAAATAAATTTTTAAAAAAATCTTTAAATGCCATTATGATTTGATGCCTACCTTCATTCACTAGTGATATAATTGAAAAGATGATTCCAGTAGTGATTTTTTAGGCAATCTGACTAACACCTGCTGAAATAAGTAAAAAAGCTAGACAAAATACAGAAAATATCTTCCTAATAGCGTCGAACACTCAACAAGTTAGTGAAAAATAACCAATCTTGGACTAGTGAGGGTAAACACCACAGAGAGGTGAGCTAGAGTGATTGACACCAGAGGCGTTTGCCCAGGGAGAGGAGGCAATTCACACTTCAGGGAAGAGGACTAGAATGAGTGGGAACACCCCATAAACAGCTGAGAGGCAAGCTGTGCTTTGGGGCAGATTTCCAAAGGCGGGGAACTGAGCCTCAGCTCAGCAACTGCCAAAGCTGGCAATAACCCATCCCTGTTATGAGCAAATACCTCAGAGAGCTGAATTCTGGAAGCAGGATCTGCAGATTACTCTGGGGAATCCCTAGGCAGCTCAGAGATTCCTTGAACATCGAGCCTATAATGCAAGGGTTCACAGGTAATTGAAAGTGGGAGGTAAAATCCTCTCTGAAGAAGATAATATCACGCAAAGTGCCACACTTTATCTAAAAGATATTTTTTCAAATAAAATTGACCATCAAATAATTTAGTATTACAAAGCATAAATAAGTTTGTGTGAGCCAGAATCAGCAGGAGCAATAGACAGACCAGAAAGAACTCCAGATACTGGATTTATCAGACACACACTAGGGTAAAATACTTATTCTGTTTATAGAGATAAAAGTCAAACCTAATTTTTTTCAAGGGATTTAAGTAAACAGACTTGAAGAGGATCTACCTAAAAATTATGTAATTGAAACATTATACAGATCAGTTTAACAGCTGATTAGACCTTTATGAAAGCATAAGGATGTAGAAAGAAATATAAGCAAAATAGCATGAAAGTCAGGAAAAAGTCAAATAGGTCTTCAGTGTTCTAAGGTTCTTCTTCAGGAGGGAGAAAAGAGGAAAGAAAAGCATATGGTCAAGAAAAGGTCAAGAAAAGCATATGAGGTGGAACCAACAAAAAGAACATAGGAAAATGGGAGATATAAATACAATATATATAATTCATAATGTGTATACTACATCATTACTTATATATAATGCAGGCCTTCAAGTTGACTGTTATTTTAGTTAAAACACGAGGACCATACATCAGATTTCAAAATTAATTGTGACCTATTTATAGAAGATTTTGAAATTTTGAAAATGGAAAGAACAGAAATAATACACCATATAAAAACTTGCCCAGAGAAACTGACATAGCTATATTAATTTACAACGGGATTAAACATTATCAAAGTGTTATAGGAATTAATCTAAAGTTATGCAAGATCTCTATAGTAAAAGCTAAAACACTTTAATGAAAGAAATTAAAGACCTAAATAAATAGAGAGCTATACATATTTATGGAGCAGGACACACAATATTATAAATGTGTTGATTCTCTCTGAAACCACCTATAAATTTAAGGCAGTCCTGATAAAAATTCCAAAATAAAGGCCTTGACAATTTGATTCTAAAATTTATACAAAAAGAATTTTGCTTATCTTGGAAATGATTCATTATTATAGTCATGTTTTGTTTTCTCAATTTCTTATGAGTATATCAAAATATATTACCAAGACATAGCAAACTACCAAACTATACCTTATTCATTCAATTAGAAGCACTTTGACTATCAAGTGGAATTTATATAAGAGTAAAAGGGACTCTATAAAATCAGAAGTTATTTATTTTGGGGTTTGTCCATTAGCTTCAAGTAAAAATTTACATATTTGTGCCATACCTATTTCAAATGCCACTCAGAGTGCTTTATTTTTTTTAAAGATTTTATTTGTTTGTTTATTTGAGAGAGAGAGCAGGAGAGAGCATGTGCTTGCAGATGTGTGAGTCGGGGGAGGAGCAGCAGGAGAGGGACAAGCAGACTCTGCCTTTTTTTTTTTTAATGTTTTATTTCTTTTCAGCATAACAGTATTCATTGTTTTTTGCACCACACCCAGTGCTCCATGCACTCCTTGCCCTCCCCAGTACCCACCACCTGGTTCCCCCAACCTCCCACCCCCCGCCCTTAAAACCCTCAGATTGTTTTTCAGAGTCCATAGTCTCTCATGGTTCACCTGCCCTTCCAATTTCTCTCAACTCCCTTCTCCTCTCCATCTCCCCATGTCCTCCATGTTATTTGTTATGCTCCACAAATAAGTGAAACCATATGATAATTGACTCTCTCTGCTTGACTTATTTCACTCAGCATAATCTCTTCCAGTCCCGTCCATGTTGCTACAAAAGTTGGGTATTCATCCTTTCTGATGGAGGCATAATACTCCATAGTGTATATGGACCACATCTTCCTTATCCATTCGTCTATTGAAGGGCATCTTGTTTCTTTCCACAGTTTGGTGACTGTGGCCATTGCAAGCAGACTCTGCCTTAAGCAGGGACCCCCATGGGGAGCTTGATCCCAAAGCCCTAACTAACTGAGCCACCCAGGTGCCCACCCCTTAGAGTACTTTAAAATTTAAAACAAATGAACAGGTGCCACCTGGGTGGCTCAGTTGGTTAAGCAACTGCCTTTGGCTCAGGTTGTGATCCCAGAGTTCAGGGATCAAGTCCCACGTGGGGCTCCTAGCTCCATGGGGAGACTTCTCCCTCTCACCTTCTCCCCTCTCATTCCCTTTCTCACTCTCTCAGTCTCTCTCTCAAATAAAAAAATAAAATCTTTAAAAACATTTTTAAAAAATAGAACAAATGAACAGAGAGATGGATATTAGAATTATTACACAAAAATTGGTTGTTGCTTTTATAGCCAAAAGTGATTACATTAACAGTGATGAGTTTGAACAGCATATCTCTACCCTAAGAGGATAAAATAATCCTAATTACTTGAAGTCAGCATCATATTAAATTGTAGTTTGCTTTGTGGGATCTGATACACCACAAGAGTAAATGTAGGTGAAAATTGTATCTGTCTTTTGTAAGGTGGAAAGAATGGCAGACTTCTCATTCCCTGGAACCCTGTTGAACAGCTATGTAGATGTGCCTGGGCTAGCCTACTGGTTGATGCGAATCACATAGATCTATTGTGTCAGCCAATACCCAGCCCAAACATCAGAAACAGCTACCCAGTTCATTGGCATCTGATTACAGACCCATGAGAGAACTCAATTCAAATTGTTGAACCACAAAATTGTAAGCTAAACAAATGGTTGCCACTAAATTTTGGAATGATTCATTATACAGCAAAAGTTATTTCAGTTGGAATAATTTTGTCTGGGATTCTGGCTACAAAATTCTTTCCCCCAACCCTGGTGTTCAGCTTCTTAAATAAGTTCCTTTTCTGCTTAAATCAGCTAGAAATGGTTTCTGTTGTTTACACCTAAGAACTCTGACCAATACACTTGGAATAGTTTGGGATTTTGATACTATAATACATTTTTTTCATTTCCAGTAATTTACATAATCCCATGACTCTTTCTTTTATTCCAAATATCCAATATATTATACCCTAACTTATTTGGAGAACAAATAAAATATATGGCAGTGACCCCAAAAGGCGGGTCTTGATATAAAAAAAGAAATTTAGAATGAGTAAGAAAAGCTTATCATTTTCCATGTCTTTTCTACCACCTTTGGCACCCCTACCAAGCTCAGAGAGGGAAGTTGAGAAAAATTTAGAGAAAGAGAAAAAAATTAGAAGTAGAGCAAAGTGAATTTATTTATTGGTCAATCTTAATAAAAAGGCTGAGCTCTGACCCTTCACACCTAGACAAATATTCATGAGGTTGTAGGTTAATAAAAACTCAACATGGTTTAGTGATCTGGGAGCAGAAGTTACCTGCAAAGCTCAGAGTGGTATTAAAATTTCAGCATTCTGGGGCACCTGGGTGGCTCAGTGGGTTAAGCTTCTGCCTTCAGTTCAGGCCATGATCCCAGGGTCCTGGGATCGAGCCCCGCATCGGGCTCTCTGCTCAGCGGGGAGCCTGCTCCCCCTTCTCTCTCTGCCTGCCTCTCTGCCTACTTGTGATCTCCTTCTCTCTGTCAAATAAATAAAAAATTTTAAAAAAAATTTCAGCATTCTAATTGTCAGCCCAGGAGCGTGAAAAGCCTGCATGAGATGAGTCTAAAGTCACCCAGCAACCACCAGTCTGTCATGTCACCGAAGCACATGGGTAACCTTGTGTACCAGAGAGGGCATAAGGTTGTAGTTTCTTAGTCTATGAATCACAGGAGAAGTCAATGGTTTTCACTTGTCCGGGAGAGCTCAGAGGTCCTATATTGTTATACAAGGGCAGTCTCAGCCATGACCAGTATGGCTTCTCCAACCAAGAGTAAAGTAAAAGGTCTAACTCTGTGAGGGGCTGAGTAATGTGGTTTTTAAGCTGGGCACATTGTCTTCTCTCCCAAAAACATCACAATTCTGATATTTAGGTGAACGATTTAGCAGTTCTGTCAAGTGTTTGTGCAGGTAATTTGTGAACTCTAAGGAAGAATGAAATGTAAGACAATGTTTTTATATTTGTACAACATGTTTTCTTTGAATCAATTTCAGATGTATTTAGGGTCAATAGGATATAAACTTGGAAGAAAATGTAAATGTAACCTAATTCAATCTAAGTATTAGATGCAGATTCTTTTTTTCTTTAGCATCATTAACAGATGTTTACAAGCCTCTACTTGGTAATTTCTGACATTAGGGCTAAAAAAAGCCTCTGGTTAACAAATTATAACACGGCTTAGCATATCTTTCAGAAAACATACCTGTGAGTACTGAAAAATAAATGATGAAATAGTGAAAACATACCAACACTGAAAGTGTTAAGACTTTTTCTTTAGAACCAAGGTGAAATTTCCATGAATTGAGAAATGTAATCAATACTTACGCTTTGTCTCAGGAAATCAAGCAATTCTTCCCCTTTGGAAGAGGAGGGAAAGAAACTAAATTCTTCTCAACTTCATGGTTCCAGGCGAAAGCAGTAGTTTTGATTTGTTTGTTTGTTTTACAAACCAAGAAACTGAGGGGCTATTCCTTTTCTTTGAAATTGCTAATTGTTAAAGTAACGGTCCTGATAGTTTTATATCCATTCACAGACTACAACTCCCAAAATGCAACAGGAGAGATTTACAATGGTGCACTGCATCCTGGGAAATTAATTCCCCACAGTTAAGTACTGTGAGCCGAAGCAGAGGAATTTGAAAAGGCCTCGAGAAAAGTACGTGCTGAGGACTGCAGTTTTTCCTGGATCCAGTTACCTTATTACGGGAGAGAATCAGACTGCAGGAGTTTGCAAGGTCTCACTGCAGTCCCCCAGAACTGCACCAGAATGCATGCCTTGTACGCAATGACGGCAATGTGGTGCCCCCGCACTTCTACTAGCTCCCAGCTCGCCACTCATTCATTCATTGAGCAAATATTTATTGAACATCTTGCACGCGCAAGAACAGGCTAGGCATAGGGAATACAGCAGTAAACAGACGGAGTCCCTGCCCTTCAAAGGAGCTACATTCTGGTGGAAGGAAATAGACAAATACAAAAATAAATACCTGTCATGTAGTGAAGGGGATGGAATTAAAAGTAAAGGGAGGCTAGAGCAGGCGGGGCTGCATGAGAAGTGGTCACTGTTTTCTGGATGGGGGTCGGGGAAGGTGAACTGAGAAAGCACGTTTGAGAAGGTAGAAAGCACATTTGGAAGGAAGAAATCCAGCAGCCCGGGTTAGTTTGTATGCAGAGCGGAAGCCCGAGCACTCTGCACTTGCCAGTTCTCTTGACCTGGCACGCTCGTCTCTAAATTACCTGAGTGGTCTCTCCCTTACCTTCTTCAGCTCTCAGCTAGAAAAAGCAGATCATCTATCCACAAAGAAGAATCAGAGCACTGCTAATAGGCTTCTCAAGAAGAAATCATGTCTGTCTTCAGTTTTTGTAATTTGAGATAATGGTGTTTTTGTTTCATAAGTCATAAGCTTAGGTTTTTGCAACCAAAAGCATTACTAGCTGATAGGGCTGGGAAGTGGTGGATCCAAAGGCACCACCTGTAGGTCTTTGCAATCCTCTGAAGGCTATGATGTTTTCCTATTCTTCGGCTGCCATGCTGCATAAGCACGGGGAACACTATTCCTAGTGTAGTCTCTATGCTGACCAGAATAGTGCAGGGAGTGCAGTGAGCCTGCTCTCTGCCCACTGCATTATCATCCAATGACACAAACAAAGACAGGAAAAGCCATACACAGTTCGTCCTACATGTACAATTTGTCACTTTCTCACTTCTCTTCCCATGGTACTTGGTATCTGTTTTCATAACACATTCTAGCGCCTGAGGTACAATTGTTTATTGGTACTTCTCATTAGGTTGAAGTTTACTTGAGGACATATGTAGACCTTCGTCATCTTTCCTTCCCCAGTCTTATATAAATAATTAACAAGTGACTCAATAAATTTTAAAAATTAGAAATTTTGTTAAACCTTCATTTCCTTTTTTGGTTCCACATAATCTTTTTCTCACATACTTCTGAGCCTGAAACATGATAGAATACAATTTAGCATGGATTGCCAAAACAGCTTCAAAACAGTTGTGTCCTCTTATTTAGGGCATACTTGTGAATGGCCTTTCATCTGGGTTAAGTAGCCATTCTTTTTAAAAGAAGATGACATTGTAATTGTAACCATACATCTGGGCAGACACAGAGAGTCCATTGTTTCCCGAAGGCCAAGGAAAGAGATTTTCAAGCTTTTTGTCAGAACCATTGGAAGCAGAGTGTTTGAACTCCGTTTTGGCTCCAAGAGGCATGTGACCAAAAAAAAAAAAAAAATGCACTAAAATTTTAATGATTCCTTTTCTAGGCATCTTATATTCTTTATTCAAAAAGCGCAGGTTCAGTAATAAGTTTTTACTACATAAAGTTTAGCAAATCTAGGACAAACAGAAAAATACACTATACAGTGATAATTATTAATATTATATATACTCTTTAGATTTTTGTCAGGCATTTGAGTTGTTAACTAGTTTTCTTTATTATAAAAATCTATAATTATTTCTTTAGAAGTCATTTTCAGAATAGAGAGGAATTGATTATCTAGTACGTTGAAAACACATTATGTAGTTCTTAGTTGGACTTGGTGCAAGATTTGGTGGACAAAGGCCACATAAAGTTATCCAGCCTCTCAGAGCTACGGTGGTGACTGGAATCTGTAGGGCAATAGCTGTTTGCAATAAGCCAAGGCCCTGTGGATCTCAGTAAGTCCATTCATTCTACTGTAGCAAAAATGACACAGTGGGCACAGCATGCTACAGCTCCCCTGGCAAGGCCAGCTGAGACAGGCGTTTGAACATCAGGAATTCTATCATTACACAGGGTTTTTATATGTCTTTTTGGCACAGGTGGATGGAATCAATTTTACTATCTTTATTTGGTTCTTATCTAGAACTTCAGACCAAAAACTTAGAATATAAAGACAGATTAAGATTCACATGGTCCTCAGAGCCCTAGTGCATGATTTTCTGATTGAAATATGGAGGGCCAAGCAGAGGTAGTTGGCACTTGGGTTGAGAGCCCAAATTCTGTTCTTCTTTATTCTGTTTGGAACTTTTTTTTTTTTTTAAAGACTTATTTATTTATTTATTTATTTGACAGAGAGAAATCACAAGTAGACAGAGAGGCAGCCAGAGAGAGAGAGAGAGGGAAGCAGGCTCCCTGCTGAGCAGAGAGCCCGATGCGGGACTCGATCCCAGGACCCTGAGATCATGACCTGAGCCGAAGGCAGTGGCTTAATCCACTGAGCCACCCAGGCGCCCCTGTTTGGAACTTTATTCAGGGTCAAGAAAGGAAGCTTCTTGTGGAAGGGCTAACCCCTTAAGGTCTTTTTCTGAGGTTCTTAATCTCTTCAGTGGTGGCTCATGCTGGCTGTGGGTTGGATTTTAATTTTGTATGTTCTACCTTTGTTTTGTATATCAGGGACCCAGAGTTTAATGTTTTAGTCAGTTTGGGCTACCATAACAAAATAGCATGGGCTGGCTGGCTTAAACAGCAGAAATTAATTTTCTCACAGTTCAGGAGTTTAGAAGTCCAAGATCAAGGTACAGCAGACTCAATTCTGGAGATAGCCCTCTTTCTGGATTATTGACAGGTCACCTTATTTCTGTGTCCTCTAATAGTAGAGAAAGAGAGAGAGAGAGAGAGAGAGAGGACTCTGATGTCTCTTCTTTTTTTTTTATGTCTCTTAAAAGGACACTAATCCCATTAGATCAGGGCCTTACTCTATGACTTCATTTAACCTTAATTACTTCCTTACTCCAAAACAGTCACATTGAGGGTTAGGGCTTCAACATGTAAATTTTGGAGAGACAGAATTCAGTCTGTAGCATTTGGGTTCAAACACAAAGGGATTTAACAGTATCAGAAAAGGGAGACCAAAGAGATCTATTTTGAACCCAGGGATAGAATTAAGTCAAGGCAATTATTATAATCCCTGGTAGATTAAGTAGGAATATAAGCAGGCTCTAATTTGGACAGTGTCTCAAGGAATCAAGTTTGCTTAGATTTTCCAGGGCAAACTCGGTTGCTTTAGAGGGGGAAAAAATAATAAAATTTGAAATTAGAGCAAGGAAGGAAGTGGGCAAATGAAAAAAAAAAAAAAAAAAGATGTACCTTCTTTTCTAAAAGGGTTAAAATTTTAGTGACCAGGTAGAGGTTTGGGAGTAACTAGATTACAAAAAAAGGAGAGAAAAGAAGAAAGACCCAAATCAAATAGATCCCAAAGATGTCATTTCAAAAAAAGGAGATTATAGTCATTAATAAACCAGAAAGAATGCCTAGAGCCAAGTGTGGCCTAACCTAAGAGAAACAAGGTAACATCTTGAAAAGCAAATGACTCTCAGGAGGAATCAGATACAGGAAATTATCGGGAGGCACAACCTTAAAGCTACAGGGATAGATTTAATGATAAGAACGATAGAGGAAACAGGGATGCCTGGTGGCTCAGTTGGTTGAGCCACTGCCTTCCGCTCAGGTCATGATCCCAGAGTCCTGGAATCAAGTCCCATGGTGGGACTTGCTCAGCAGAGAGCCGGCTTCTCTCTCTCCCTCTGCCTGCTACTCTGCCTGCTTGTGTGCGCGCATGCTCTCTTGCTCTCTCTCTCCCTCTCTCTGATAAATAAATAAATAAAATCTTTTTTTTTTAAAAAAAAAGAATGATTGAGGAATCCTCTCTCTGTGCTGGGAAACATGGCATAGCAAAATTCTATGTGGGAGATTAAAGACTGAGTGAATTTTTAGTATGACTGTAGCTTGCAATTGGAGCTAATTTTATTAATTTTTCACCCAATTAGATTTCCTGAAATATTTTCCATTTTCTCAGAGAGACACATAATTTTTGTATTTAGGAAGTTGGTTTATGAGGGCTGAAACTGATCTATTCCAGTAAATTCCTGATGTCTTCTTCCAGAAGTGTTTGACATAATGTTTGTTAAGATATGGTTTAATAGGTATTTATAATACTTACATTTATATTTTATTCTGCCACTGCACCTGAAATGTTAACACTTATTCATAGGTTCATTCTAAAAGTTGAGAAGCAATAAACAGACTTCCAATATTATTACCACATAAATAATTCTTCATTGAAGAACCAATAATGTGATTGTGTTCATAAAGAAGAAAACATAACCTTATACCATCGTTTCTAGTCAAAATGATATTCCAACAAGCAGTTTTCTGTGGATTATCTTGTCTCACGCCCCATTATTTATTCAAATTTTTATTCAAAATCTGTATTTGGTTTTATTCTTTTGAATAATAGTTACTTACCAGCTGTAATGTTCCCCAGCATTTTTTATTTTATATTATATTAGCTGACAGGATTTATTTTATATATTAAATAAAACATATACCTTTGTCTTATCATAAAGATAGTTCCAGATTCTTAACTGAACATGTAATTTATTATTCAAATCTACATTTTTTTTCTCTAAGTCATTCTTCTGAGGGTTTTCTGACTTACTGCTACAATTTAAACTAATTTCTAGGCTGGATTCAGAATGGTTTCTGGAATTTCTTATCCTCACATTCTTAGTTAATTATACTGTTTCTTGTAGTACACATCCTGCTTTTTCTTTAGTATAGTTCTCCTTTTGGTAAAGTACATCCTTAAGTACTTTTTTTTTTACCGTTTTTCTTTTTCTTTTTTTTTTTAATAATTTTTTATTTTTTATAAACATATATTTTTATCCCCAGGGGTACAGGTCTGTGAATCACCAGGTTTACACACTTCACAGCACTCACCAAAGCACATACCCTCCCCAATGTCCATAATCCCACCCCCTTCTCCCAAACCCCCTCCCCCCAGCAACCCTCAGTTTGTTTTGTGAGATTAAGAGTCACTTATGGTTTGTCTCCCTCCCAATCCCATCTTCTTTCATTTATTCTTCTCGTACCCACTTAAGCCCCCATGTTGCATCACCACTTCCTCATTACTTTTTTTCCCAAAAAGAGTGCTTAAGAGATAAACTTTTTGTCTAAAAATTTTCAATGACTCTTTTTCACATTTGATTTATATTCTGTGTTAAAAATTATTTTTCCTTTAGAACTTCGGAAATACTTGCTTTATTGGAACTTGGGAAATACTGTTCCATGCAGTCTTGCTTATGACCAATGACAGTTCCGGTTCTCTTATGGGTGTTGTGAACAGATTTGTATCCCTCTAACATTTTTATGTTGAACCTCTAATCCTTATTGGAGCTATATTAGGAGATAGGAACTTTAGGGAGATAACTAAGGTAAAATTAGGTCAGAATGTTAGAGCCCTAATCCTATTCGACTGTAGTCTTTGTTGGAAGAGGGAGAGACGCCAGAGATCTCTCCTTCTTGTGCACTCGAGGAAAGGCCACGTGAAGACACAGAGATAAGGGGGTATCCACAGCCAGGAAGAGAAACTTCACCAGAAATCAGCCCTGATGCCATCTTGATCTTGAATTTCTAAACTCCTGAACTACGAAGAAACAGATGCCTTTTGTTTAAGCAACTTGATATGTGGTATTTTGTTGTGAACATCTGAGCTACTAATATAGTAGGTACTTTTTGCTTAGAGTTTTCAGTTTTTGCAACAATATGTTTTGGTATGAGTCTTTTAATTTCTGTCCATCTGAAAAAACAACTTTCCAAATCTGGGCACTTTTTCTTTGATAATTTGTGTGATTAAGTCTTTCCTTCTCTTATCTTTATTTTCTTTATGAAATTCCCATTACATAGAAGTTGACCTGAATCTCTTTTTTCTCCCCCATGTTTTCCATTTTAGTGGTTGTTCACTATTCTGGGAGAGTTCCTTCACTGTATTATTACTCTACTATTTTAATTTAGTCATCAGCATGTCCTTTTATAATTTAGCAGTTCTATTACATTCATTTAAAATTTTTCAATTATATTTTTAATTCCTAAGTTGTCTTTTTTCCCTCAACTTGCCTATATTCCATCAATGCCACTTTTTTTGTATGTTGTATCCTCAAATTTTTCTGAAGATATTTATATATAATATATATATATTTTTTACCTTGCATCGTCTGCTACTTCCAAGATTAGTTTCTCTGTTGATTTATCTTTAAATTTTTCTTTTATCTCCATATTTTTTTCAAATCCTTCTTTTTTGGTAGTAAAATAGTTTGTTGGTTTGGTCTATATACGCAAAAAGCATTTTCCTTTAATGGGAGGGCTTACTCAGGGTTCGGATAAGCGATAAGATCTTAGAAGCAGAAAAGAATATGGATTGTTGAGGCTGGAAACAGGTAAGGAGGCAAGGTTTTTCAACAGCCAAATTAAAGAGGACTTCAGCCGGAGTAATTCAGGATATTCAGATATCTCCTCTTTATTTCATTTTTACTTCTTTGCTGTTTCTCTCCATTTCCTAGGTGAGGGGTTATCTCAGTTCTTGGGTCTCTAACTGGGAGTAAATCTATAGCCCTCTGCCCTTTACCTACAGGAGAGTACTGGTTCAACTGGAATTGGCCTAGCCAATTTGTGGCAAGTCTCCCAAGACTACTTTGGTGGAAGAGCTACCTGCCTTAGCTCATTTCTTCTCTCTGTCCCTGTGCCCTTCAAGCTGTGAATTGGGATTCTGATAGAACAAACAACCCTTACTTGTCCTTCAGCTTTCCCCTGGGCACAGTTGCCACTGCTGTCCCTTCTGCTTTCTATCTTGATACAATTGTATGTGCTTGAAGATTTCCATACATTAGGAGTCCCTGGGGGGCTCAGTTGTTTAAGCATCCAACTCCTCTACCCCTTATTCCCCAGCAACCCTCAGTTTGCTTTGTGAGATTAAGAGTTTCATATGGTTTGTCTCCCTCCCAATCCCATCCTGTTTCATTTTTTCTTCCCTACCCCCCAAATCCTCCACATTGCCTTTCAAATTCTTTGTATCAGGGAGATCATATGATAACTGTCTTTCTCTGATTGACTTATTTCACTCAGCATAATACCCTCTAGTTCCATCCATGTCATTGCTAAAGGCAAGATTCATTTCTTTTGATGACTGCATAATATTCCATTGTAAATATATGTACCACATCTTTTTTTTAACTTTAAAATAACTTTATTTATTTATTTTTTAAATTTCTTTTCAGCATAACAGTATTCGTTGCTTTTGCACCACACCCCGTGCTCCATACAATCCCTGCCCTCTCTAATACCCACCACCTGGTTCCCCCAACCTCCCTCCCCCTGCCCCTTCAAAACCCTCAGGTTGTTTTTCAGAGTTCATAGTCTCTCATGGTTCACCTCTCCTTCCAATTTCCCTCAACTCCCTTCTTCTCTCCATCTGCCCATGTCCTCCATGTTATTTGTTATGCTCCACAAATAAGTGAAACCATATGATAACTGACTCTCTCTGCTTGACTGATTTCACTCAGCATAATCTCTTCCAGTCCCGTCCATGTTGCTACAAAAGTTGGGTATTCATCCTTTCTGATGGAGGCATAATACTCCATAGTGTATATGGACCACATCTTCCTTATCCATTCATCCGTTGAAGGACATCTTGGTTCTTTCCACAGTTTGGTGACCGTGGCCATTGCTGCTATAAACATTGGGGTACAGATGGCCCTTCTTTTCACTACATCTGTATCTTTGAGGTAAATACCCAGTAGTGCAATTGCAGGGTCATAGGGAAGCTCTATTTTTAATTTCTTGAGGAATCTCCACACTGTTTTCCAAAGTGGCTGCACCAACTTGCATTCCCACCAACAGTGGAAGAGGGTTCCCCTTTCTCCACATCCTCTCCAACACATGTTGTTTCCTGTCTTGCTAATTTGGGCCATTCTAACTGGTGTAAGGTGGTATCTCAATGTGGTTTTAATTTGAATCTCCCTGACGGCTAGTGATGATGAACATTTTTTTATGTGCGTGATAGTCATTTGTATGTCTTCATTGGAGAAGTGTCTGTTCATATCTTCTGCCCATTTTTTGATATGATTATCAGTTCTGTGTGTGTTGAGTTTGAGAGGTTCTTTATAGATCCTGGATATTAACCTTTTGTCTATACTGTCAGTTGCAAAATCTTCTCCCATTCCATGAATTGCCTCTTTGTTTTGTTGACTGTTTCCTTTGCTGTGCAGAAGTTTTTGATCTTGATGAAGTCCCAAAAGTTCACTTTCACTTTTGTTTCCTTTGCCTTCAGAGACATATCTTGAAAGAAGTTGCTGTGGCTGAATCGAAGAGGTTACTGTCTATGTTCTCCTCTAGGATTCTGATGGACTCCTGTCTCACGTTGAGGTCTTTTATCCATTTTGAGTTTATCTTTGGGTATGGTGTAAGAGAATGGTCAAGTTTCATTCTTCTACATGTAGCCAGTTTTCCCAGCACCATTTATTGAAGAGACTGTCTTTTTTCCACTGTGTATTTTTCCCTGCTTTGTCGAAGATTATTTGACCATAGAGTTGAGGGTCCATATCTGGACTCTCTAATCTGTTCCTCTGGTCTATGTGTTTGTTTTTATGCCAGTACCCCATGCTGTCTTGGTGATCATGGCTTTGTAGTAAAGCTTGAAATCAGGTAACATGATGCTACTAGTATTATTTTTGTTTTTCAACATTTCCTTAGCGATTTGGGGTCTCTTCTGATTCCATACAAATTTTTAGGATTATTTGCTCCAGCTCTTTGAAAAATGCTGGTGGAATTTTGATCGGAATGGCATTAAAAGTATAGATTGCTCTAGGCAGTATAGACATTTTAACAATGTTTATTCTTCCGATCCAAGAGCATGGAATGGTCTTCCATCTTTTTGTGTCTTATTCAATTTCTTTCATTGAGTGTTCTGTAATTCCCCGAGTATAGATCCTTTACCTCTTTGGTTAGGTTTATTCCCAGGTATCTTGTGGTTCTTGGTGCTATAGTAAATGGAATCGATTCTCTAATTTCCCTTTCTGTATTTCCATTGTTAATCTATAAGCAAGCCTCTGATTTCTGTTCATTGACTTTGTATCCTGCCACGCTGCTGAATTGCTGTATGAGTTCTAGTAGTTTGGGGGTGGAGTCTTTTGGGTTTTCCATATAAAGAATCATGTCATCTGCAAAGAGAGAGAGTTTGACTTCTTCATTGCCAACTTGGATACCTTTTATTTCTCTTTGTTGTCTGACTGCTGTTGCTAGGACTTCTAATACTATGTTGAACAAGAGTGGTGAGAGGGGGCATCCTTGTTGTGTTCCTGATCTCAACGGGAAGGCTGTGAGCTTTTTCCCATTGAGGATTATATTTTCTGTGGGTCTTTTATAAATAGATTTTATGAAGTTCAGGAATGTTCCCTCTATCTCTATACTTTGAAGTGTTTTAATCAGGAATGGATGCTGGATTTTGTCAAATGCTTTTTCTGCATCAGTTGAGAAGACCATGTGGTTCTTCTCTCTTCTCTTATTGATTTGTTTTATCACATTGATTGATTTGCAAATGTTGAACCATCCTTGTAACCTAGGGATGAATCCCACCTGGTCATGGTGGATAATGTTTTTAATGTGCTGTTGGATCCTGTTTGCTAGGATCTTGTTGAGAATCTTAGCATCCATATTCATCAGGGATATTGGTCTGAAATCCTCCTTTTTGGTGGGGTCTTTGCCTGGTTTGGGGATCAGGGTAATGCTGGTTTCATAGATAGAGTCTGGAAGTTTTTCTTCTGCTTCATTTTTTGGAAACAGCTTAGGAGAATAGGTGTTATTTCTTCTTTGAAAGTTTGGTAGAATTCCCCAGGGAATCCGTCAGGTCCTGGGCTTTTGTTTTTTGGGAGGTTTTTGATCACTGCTTCAATCTCGTTACTAGATATCGGTCTATTCAGGTTGTCAATTTCTTCCTGGTTCAATTTGGGGAGTTTATAGTTTTCCAGGAATGCATCCATTTCATCTAGGTTGCTTAGTTTATTGGCATATAACTGTTGATAATAACTTCTGATGATTGTTTCTACTTCCTTGGTGTTAGTTGTGATCTCTCCCTTTTCATTCATAATTTTATTAATTTGAGTTTTCTCTCTTTTCTTTTGGATTGGTGTGGCCAATGGTTTATCGATCTTATTGATTCTTTCAAAACACAAACTTCTAGTTTCATTGATACGTTCTACTGTATCTCTAGTTTCTATCTCATTGATCTCTGCTCTAATCTTGATTATTTCCCTTCTTATATGTGGAGTTGGTTTGATTTGTTGTTGATTCTCCAGTCCTTTAAGGTTTAGAGACAGCTGATGTATTCTGGATTTTTCAATTTTTTGTGGGATGCTAGGATGGCTATGTATTTCCCCCTTAGGACCACCTTTTCTGTATCCCATAGGTTTTGGACCGACGTGTCTTCATTATCATTGGTTTCCATGCATTGTTTAAGTTCTTTTTTGATCCTCTGGTTGATCCAAGCATTCTTTTTTTTTTTTTTAAAGATTTTATTTATTTACTTGACAGACAGAGATCACAAGTAGGCAGAGAGGCAGAGAGAGAGGAGGAAGCAGGCTCCTTGCTGAACAGAGAGCCCGATGTGGGGCTCGATCCCAGGACCCTGGGATCATGACCTGAGCCGAAATCAGAGGCTTTAACCCACTGAGCCACCCAGGCGCCCTGTTCCAAGCATTCTTAAGCAAGGTGGTCTTTAGCTTGCAGGTGTTTGAGTTCCTCCCAAACCTTTCCTTGTGATTGAGCTCCAGTTTCAATGTATTGTGATCTGAGAATATGCAGGGAATAATCTAAGTCTTTTGGTATCGGTTGAGTCCTGATTTGTGACCCAGTATTGGAAGGGATTTTGATAGGGATTGTATTGAATGTGTAGATTGCTTTGGGTAGCATAGACATTTTCACAATATTTGTTCTTTATTTTTTAAATTTTATCTTATTAATTTTTCCATTTTATTTTCTTTTCAGTGTTCCAGAATTAATTGTTAGTGCACCACACTCAGTGCTCCATGCAATACATGCCCTCCATAATACCCACCACCAGGCTCACCCAACTCCCCACCCCCCTTCCAAAACCCTCAGTTTGTTTTTTTCAGAGTCTATAGTCTCTCCTGGTTTGTTTCCCCCTCCAATTTCTCCCAACTCACTTCTCTTCTCCATCTTCCAATGTCCTCTGTGTTATTCCTTATGCTCCACAAGTATGTGAAACCACATGGTAATTGACTTTCTCTGCTTGATTTATTTCACTCAGCGTAATCTCTTCCAGTCCTGTCTATGCTGATACAAAAGTTGGATATTCATCCTTTCTGATGGAGGTATAATTCTCCATTGTATATATGGACCCTATCTTCTTTATCCATTCATCCACTGAAGAGCATCTTGGTTCTTTCCACAGTTTGGTGACTGTGCCCATTGCTGCTATGAACACTGGGGTACAGATGGCCCTTCTTTTCCACTACATCTGTAACTTTGGGGTAAATACCCAGCAGTACAATTGCAGGGTCACAGAGAAGCTCTATTTTTAATTTCTTAAAGAATCTCCACTCTGTTTTCCAAAGTGGCTACACGAACTTGCATTGCCACCAACAGTGGAAGATAGTTTCCCTTTCTCCACATTTTCTCCAACACATGTTGTTTACTGTCTTGTTGATTTTGGCCATTCTAACTGGTGTAAGGTGGTATCTCAATGAATTTTGATCTGAATCGCCCTGATGGCTAATGATGATGAATATTTTTTCATGTGTCTGTTAGACATTTGTAGGTCTTCTTTGGAGAAGTGTCTGTTCATGTCTTCTGCCCATTTTTTGATGTGAATATCTGTTTGGTGTGTGTTGAGTGTGAGGAGTTCTTTATAGATCTTGGATATCAGCACTTTGTAGTGTCATTTGCGAATATCTTCTCCCATTCCATGGGTTGCCTCTTTGTTTTATTAACTGTTTCCTTGGCTGTGCAGAAGTCTTTGATCTTGATGAAGTCCCAAAAGTTTATTTTTGCTTTTTTTTCCTTTGCCTTTGGAGACATATCTTGAAAGAAGTTGCTGTGGCCGATGTCGAAGAGGTTGCTGTCTATGTTCTCTTCAAAATCTTAGATTTATGTTTTTATTTGGTCTTTGCAGTCTCAATGGAATCTTGTCAACAAGAAGGATCAAAGGCAAATTCTCAGCCTCTTGATTCTGCAACAAAGAGCTGAGGTGGAAATAGGGAGGTGAGAAATGCTGTTCTCTTGATCCTCCTAGAAAAATACTGTGATCCTTTGTTCTTGGTCTCACCCACCTAGAGTGGAGCATCTCTCATTCTTAGCTTGGAAGAAGAAATTAGGGTACCCGTTGTGGCTCAAATGCCACAGACTCATGTTGTTTTTTCAAAGATTTAGCACATTTTCTTGAGTGAATGCTTCATCATTTGCTGTCTGCCTTAAGGACAATTTCTAGAAATTTTAAATGATTTTTAAAATATAATTTTCCCTAGTTATGTTTATTTTATCCAGGAGAAGTTATGCTGATCTCACACTGCCATTCTGGAAGTAGTTCTCAATGAACGTTTTATTTTAAGCCTCTAAGTTTTGGGGAATCTATTACAAATAAAGAGTATCAGAGACAGCTGTTATTGTTATTATTACAGTGATTGTTATTAACACCATTGCCATTTATTTCACAAATAAGGATTATGCAATGGAAGTAGAAAACACTACATGTATATCTACATATTTAACAATTCAGCTGGTGATTCAAAAGATATTAATGAAATTGTTTAAAAAGGGCCACAAAATTAATAATTTATTATAAATATTCTGTGGAGCAAGAATTTCATCTACACTATTTTTTTATTTTCTAAAAAGCACTGAAGTAAGAATAATATTCCCATTTTACATATGGAGAAAATTAAGTTCAGAGAAGTTGAATTTTGTCTGTGATTGTCTACTTAGCAAGTTAGAGTTTGGATTTTAACCAAGAATTTACTCATCTCAGAGTCTATGATTTTTGTACAGCTTAGTAGAGATCAATTAACAAAAAGGTTATGAGCAAATATGTGATAGACTCATCTAAAATATAAATGTAAAATTTACAGGAATGTATATTAAGTCCATTTAGAGCTATAGTCTTTTGGAGATTTAGGGAAGGAAATAGAAATTGAGTTGGGGTCAATGGTTATCAGTTGAGAATGGGTTGGTGGAGAGGTTTTTTGTTTTTGTTTTTGTTTGTTTGCTTTTTTGGGAAAAGAACACACAAGAAAAGGAACATCATTTATTTGTGGGTACAGATAGGACATATTTGGACAGAACAAAAGTTTTACCTATAATAGGTATTTGATAAATATTTGGGAGTTCATGATATAATAGAGAAAAGGTAAAAATAGAGGTAAAACAAGGCTTCTTGTTTGTCTGAGGAATATGAGCTTTATCTATAAATAAGCAGAAGGTCAGAACCTGAGAGGATAGTGCAGAAATGACAGAAGGAATGTATTGTTTAGGTAGGTTAATTTGGAAAGTTGTGATGGTCATGATGGAAAAGAGAGAGCTGGAAAACAAGAGAACCAAATATCTAGGTCTGAGGTTCAGAAATGAAAGAAGACTGATCAGAAGACTAATCTAAAATATGGATCAAAATGAACAATAGAATTTTGTGACTAAGTTTAAAGTAAAGAGAGAATGAAAAGACAGAGGGAAATTGGCACACTTGAAGGGACCTATGGAAATATTTAGATTTCCTTTAATCTAAACATTTAGACATAAAATAAAGACATTCAAGAAGAGGGTCTATTTAGGGGAAAATAGTTTGTATTTGACATAAAGATGTACAAGAACATCCTAATAGACATAATGCCCTATATTTTCTTAATCCTTTACATTTGGTTAAAGTGCTTTTATTTGGATGACTGGGTGACTCAGTGGGTTAAGCTTCTGCCTTCGGCTCAGGTCATGATCCCAGGGTCCTGGGATCAAGGACCACATCGGGCTCTCTGCTTTGTGGGGAGCCTGTTTTCCCCCTCTCTCTGCCTGCCTCTCTGCCTCTTGTGATCTCTCTCTCTCTCTCTATCAAATAGATAAAATCTTTAAAAAAAATAAATAAAGTGCTTTTATTTGCTGTCATATCATTTAGTTGTCCCTAGAAGCTTATGAAGTAGTCAGATATTATTATGTCTATTGTGTATTTGAGGAAAGACTCCAGAAAGCCTCATTGACTAGTTCAAGGTTAACTAATAACTACTCCAAGTAGAATTAAACAAGGTTTAGTATTTATGTTAATTTCAAATTCTACTGATTAGAAGGCATGGTTCTGAAAAATCTCCTGCCAAATACACTTAGAGTGAATCAGAAATTAAATAAGAACCATGCTTACTGCCATCTGCTGTGTGATCCTTGGGGCTTAGAGACTAAAACTTCCACTTGGTCAGTAATTGAAAGAGGTGATTACAAATGTATTTCCTGGTAGTAACAATGGAAAATAAATGTTATAAAACTAAATCAGTTGTGGCTGCTCACTTAAGTGCTAATGTTTGTATGGTCTGACTGGACTATAGTCTTGCTGATTTACAGTATAAATGTCTACTATTAGAGTAGATCATCTACGCCTCTGTAGGCAACAGGGTAGTCAGGTTGTCCAGCGGAAATTCAAACTCTTCGCCTGAGCAGAAGCAGAGATGAGAACATGGCCTTTAAACATAAAAGGGCATTTTAATATGACATTAAAGGGCATTTAATATGACTTGGCTTACTTGCTACTTCAATCTTGTTTTGCTAAATGGCTTTTGTTGTTTTCTTGGTTTAAGCTGCCATCAGAAAGATTTATCCATCTCAGACTCTTACAAGTTGACAACTGTTTAACCCTCAATTCCTATGTTTAGTGTCAAGTCTGTGAATTTCTAGTGGGTCCTGGAGAATAAGTTAATGGAAGCCTAATCTGCTCTTGGGAATCCGGCAGAACAGTAGGGGACTAAGTGCCCAAGTAGATTGCTTGCCTTTTACCTGTGGGCAAAGGATTTGCTGAAATTAAATAAATATACTGAGTTGGGGCTAGAGTGAGCTGGGGAACTGAAAACAGAAATCAGAGAAGGTTAAGACTGAACTGTTCATGAAAAGTCAAGACAGAACCAGGAAATAGAAAAGACCAGGGAGCTGTGAATAAGTGAGAAGACTGAAGTTTAGTAGTTTGGTCTCTGGCTACAGGGGTCAAGTATTTATAGACAAGGTTGGCTTGCAAGAATTTGCCATAAAGTGACAAGCTAGAGAACAACACATGTAAAGTTTGGTAGCAAGAAAAGAAACCTTAGTGTTGTAAAATAAGCAACATTTTCTTGTAATAAATAGCTTAGGGGAGAAACATTTCCAGTAATTAGAAATGTATTTTTTTAAAAAGAAATCTTGCCCATTGTTGGACATATCTAATTTTAAAAATATCTCCCTTGTATTGAACTGAACTTCTCCCCATCATTAAAAGGACCAGCTACCTGAAAGTCCTTCCTAAATGATAGATATTCAATATTTGATGGTGACTAGGGTAGTTCAATTTTGAAACTTTCTCTTCTAAGTGCTTTCTTCATCCCTTTCAACGTTTTCATGTGATGTAAAACATCTGGGGCCATTCAGTATGTTAGTATTTTTTTCAATGACACCTCCCACTATGGCATGCAATCAGCCTTTCTTACCTTGGCCTAAATACCACATCACATACAAAAATAGATATAATATATGGTTAAGTTAGTAGGTGTTAGATTCAGAATTTGAAAGACAGTTCAGCCATGTATTTGCCTTGGGTCCTTAAAAAAACTCAAATGATCTTTCCTAATCCACTCTTTCTAATCCACAAATTGTCAATATATTTGTGTAGTCCTAAAGATTGAATGGCCTGGTATATGTATCTCTGTAGGTGCTGTTATTATTAATAATAATCTAGTGCATTTTTAACAGTTTAATACTATTGATGTGTATTGGCTTGATGTCCATTTAAACCTGCAAATTTTTCATGTGAATTGCTCTCAAGCTAGATTACTCACGTCCTGAACTTTTGAAATTGAGATTTTAATTTATAGAAGCAGGGATTTACAAGTTTCCTAATTCTATCGTGCTTTTGGCAGTTAAGCCCACACATGCTTTGTATTTAAAACGTTATGGATATTGATCTATCATCTTCTAAATTGACTACCCTTAAAATCATATGGGATCTGCAGATTTACTTCTTTCAGTGCACATTTAGAGAGCACCTTCTGTGTGTTAAGTATGAAAATAGACATGAAAGACAGAATTAAAACAAATACAATGTGATAAATGTTAAAAATGAGTTGTTGATGCAAGAGGTATTAGTCGAACTCTATGCTCTGTTCATTAAACTCTGCTAAAGATCTTTAAGGTATTACCTCATTTAATCTTCATCTCACCCTGTGAGGTAGGTACTATTGTTATCTCTTTTTCATATATGAGGAAACTGAGCCTATATACTTAGCTCTAAAATTCTTTCTTAATCATGAAACCAAGGAGATGAGGTGAAATTTCCACTGCTCTGTGTGGAATGAATGGCCTTTGTGGCCTGTATTTGGAGTACTAACATCATTTCTGGCTTAAATTTTCTCGCTTTGTCTCAATTCTTTTTTCTTGTCCTAAATAATGTGTTCATGTTTTAGTATAGGTTATAGGCTATGTCAAATTTCCTTTTGGAGCAAAAGTAAATAGTCACAGTGTCTGATTACAGTCATTGTTACATTTTCAAGCCAGGGCCATGAAGAGTCTTGGTGGATAGGAGTGATTTCCTTAAATGACATGACTCCATTTCCTTGGTTTTCATTATTTAATCTGCTTAACCCATACAACTCTACCATTACTTGTTTTTATTCTTCTCCATCATTATATCACAAAAGACCATCCAATGTGTTGCTGAAATCTAGAAACATTTTAATTTCCCTCATCGACAACTTCAGATACTCTCTCAGAGAAGAAGAGAAAAGATAGTATGTTGGATTGCTTTTTAATAATTCCACAAAGAAAACAAGCTATCACTCTTCATGTTTTTAAGATACACAAACCATCTGTTTGTGTTTTAGGGTTTTTTCCAAGAGCATTCATTTGTAGGATGAGGTTCTTATTTTCAAAATATATGGTGTTTTGTGATGCTTTGAGCACAGTGAACTAGATTATCCTTGCTGGTAAACTTCCTTTGGGAACCAAAAGGGGTTCTTTGGGAAGCACCACTAACTCTCAAGGCCTATTAGGGCACTACTTCTGAAACTTTCTCGGAAGCTGAAAAATAAAGAGCATTAATGACTTTAAGTAATAGTTTAGGAAATGATACCTTGGTGATCCAGGAGTGTTTAACTTGCAGGCAGGGCAGAACTTACCTACCAGCTCCCTCTCTAGGAGTCAAGCTCCATAATTTCTAGACCAGACTCTCTGCCACAAACTGGTTGTGTGCTGTGGCTAGTCATTAACTTTCTAGCTCTGTATTTCTGTATCTGAAAATAAGAGGATTGGGTCACATTATTCCCATGAGTTCTTTCCTGTTCCCAAAGTCACAATTAATGAAAGACTCAGCATTAACAGCAAAATCAAAGGGTTACATGGCAACGCTGTGTGTGTGGATGTGGGCAGGGTGGGGTGGGGTGGGAGGGTTATATAGACAAAGCAGAGAACAGATTCGTAGAGGGATATTATGAAAAAAGAGCATCTTTTAGAGGGCCCATCTCAAATAATAGATTGTGACGATTTATTCTGTTGTGTATATATTGTGACGATTTATTCTGTTGTGTATATATTGTGTTAAATATAATACACCTATATAACACATATATCATATAAAACATACATATGTAACATGTATAAAACAATATATGTGTAACAATATACATATACATAGGAATATATTGTATAACACAGTAAATTAAGTGTCACAATTTGTGGCCCTTTTCCCACATTATTCCTTTCTGGATCTGTTCTTTAAATTCTTGCTTATGTTGAGTACTTTCTATTAACATCTTTAATTTAGCTGCAGTGGTAAAACAACTACCCCAGAACGCCTTTGCATAAAATCTTTAAAGAAAGGACAGGTCCTCCTAAACCATCACAGATTGGTTTATTCTATCAGTTATCACTGATCGAAGATTTAGGGGTGGCAAAGTCAGATCAGAGTTGAGACCCATTGGATGGGTATAATGCAGTCAGTAAATATAAATAAGTATATATAAAGTATCAATAAAGTATAACAGTCAATAAATAATGGTTTAACCTTAACCTAGGGAGTAACTTGACTTCCTTAGGTTTTGAGGACTTTAATTTGACGTTCTGAAGAGATTGCCCATGCTCAATTTCATTCATGTAGGAGTTCTTCTTGAGACTCCACTCCAGGAAGATGCATGTGATGTGATTGAGAGTATCTCATTGTCTGTATGTGCACTCAGGAGACTCCCTCATTGGCCTTTCACGCCAACGTATGCTTTGCACTGGTTTGCACATCTGCTGTAGTACAATTGGTCTTCTCTAGATGATGGCTAATCACACCAGCTCTGCCTACAAACATTCTGGAAGCATTGATTGTACTACGCTGTATTCTACATGTTGCCAGAGATATTTTGCAGAAAAGCTAAACTTGATTTTTTTTTTCATATTATTTCTATCCCTGGGTGAGGGCTTCCGAAAATGCATCGAGCAGAGCTGCTGCAAAACTCTTCTTCCCCAAGGGAGTACCCCATGGGTTGAGTCAGTAAGGGCTTTGCAGAGATTAGTTTATCAGGAATATGTTCTCCTGATGTCTCACAGATTAACTCACACTGCACAGAAAGGCTTCAAGGATTACAAAGTGTGAAGACATAAAGATGATAATTCCAGGTATGCAAAAGTGCCTTAAAATATGGTTCATAAAAGGTATCAAAATCACTCAGATAGTAATTGTAGTAGAAATGTAATAATGTCTCCACTCTTTAAATTATTACCCACATTTGTTATGGTATTGTTTTTAATACTGAAGGGAAAGAGGCTTAAAGTATTTGGCATCCACTATAGCTGAGAACTCAGAGGTTCAAATTATACACTTCCCTAGGAAAAGATGATATATACTACATTCCTTTAAACCTGGTTTCAAAGAACAATGCATTCTTTGCAAATGAATTAAATGAAAAGTAATTTCTTACTATTTCACATATGACTTTGTCTTAAAAATACAAGAGAAAGTACCACATAAACAAAGCGAAATTTTAATAACATCCAAGGGAGCTTCAGAAAAATACAACTTTGAATAAAATCTCTGGGGCAGTGTATTTATAATACCAGTATCTCCTAACAAGATTCAAGAAATGTACCTGTAGCAAGGATTCTATTAACCTCTCCCTGTTTTCAAGTTAAACTAAGTTTTGCAGAATGAAAATTCATTTCATTTGATTCTTAATAGAAAATACAAGAAGGGTCCAAATAGACCAAAACTAGCATTCTGAGAATAATGTCAAGAGCTTGGTTTCCATTGTAATAAAAGTTACCCACCATTAAATTTCCTGGCAGTGGGTTAAACCCATAATGGCATTGGCCATTATGCAGCTTAAGGGAAATTATGGAGTAGAATCTGTCTGCACAAATCTTGAGTAGGAGGAGTAAATGTTTCATAGCACACTGTGTGATCCATGTCCATCTGGTGTTCTGAAAAAAGAAAAGCCAGGGAGGTCCACAAAATGTGCTTGATGGCACATTTGAGAATGAGAAAATCAGAAGATAATACATATTCATATTTTGCTTTATTACAATACCTATTAGCAAAGGACACCAGACTAAACAGGATATGACTTTATTTTGTCTCAAAAAATTTTGAGAGATACTTTTCTTTTCACTTGATGAAGGCAAGCACGCTGCTTCCACATACATGTTATTTCTTAATGATAAAAAAAAGTTTCAACTTCAAATGAAATGATCACTCTAAAGGTGTCAGGTGTCCTCTTTTTTTGCAACCATCGCCAAAATGCAGATATATACTTCTCCTGTGCATGATTCTGATCTTAAATTGCTTAATTCTATCAAATTACTTGTGTATATAACGTTTTGATATAAAATCTTCAATCTGGCAACAAAAGCCACTTGAAAATACAGAACATCACGAAGGAAAAACACTTCTACTCCCGTTGCTAAAAGATGATTAGTTTCAACATTTTGATGAGTTCTTCCAGTATCACATATATTTACACATTCAAACTATACATACAATTCCTCCCCAAAAGACTGTTTACATATTACTTTGTAGGCTCTTTTCCCTCTTTAGTAATACAGCACGGACATTTTCCCATGACCATGAATATTTACCGGTAGGTTTTATATCAAATATGTTTAGAATTTAGATTTATAAGTAGATATTTTACACTTGATGTTCATCCAGTCATTCTTAAAAGATCATTTGCTTTTTTTGTGGAAGCAACCCTACTGTTCCATCACTGGGATTGCAAACAAGAGATACCACTTCATAAGATCTCCTCCAGGACATCTGACCTATGACATTGAGGTTTACCAAGAGCATCATCTTCCCCCACTGTGCTCACTGGCTAACTGATGGGCAGCATGTGGGCCATGTCCTCATCAAGTGCAATTCTCTGGGACAAGTTCCTGGATGGTTGGGATGCACCCAGAATTACAGAAGGACATTTCAGTCTTCAACTGAACTAGTAGGTTGGAGCTCGCTATGTCAGGGCTGTTGGGGATCCAGCAACAGCAGCTGGGAGTGGGTAGCAAAAGACTAGCCCATCTGATAGAGGAGGACTTTGCATGGAAATCTAGTAAGTTTTCATTTCCTGAACACTTCACCACTAGACATGGCTTTCACTCAAAAAAGACTTTTGCTGAAAAAAACGAGCAGCACCCACACTTCCACATCAGAGCTTTTGCCCTAATTTTGGTGTCTGTCTCCTCTCTTCTCCAGGCCCAAATTCCAAGTGTGGTCTGGCTGCTCCAGAATCTCTGGTCACCAGGTGCAGGCCCTTTGATACTTTCATTCCTAGAAAAGCAATATAGAAATATGTATGTGTCTTTCTCAAGTGCCTTTTAAGACTCAGCTTTACCGTCATCTCTCTGAATCTTTCCAATTCTCCACCTCTCTCTCTCCTCAGTCCCTTGAAATCTTTTATTTGTAATGTCGACTATACTGCCTCACTCACAGAGGGATATCAATAAGTGTTTGTGAAACTAATGATTAAAGGAATAAAAGAGAGATGTTAACAACAACAACAACAATATGAGCTTCCAGTGTTGTAACATCTGGCTTTTGGCTCCAGCTTTTTTCCAAAGTCCCTCAAATCCAAAAGGAGTTTTGTGTCATATTCTAAGATCAGACCTGACTGGATAGCAGGTTTTGCCATGTCACAAAATTGGCAGAAGACCTCAAGTTCAGTAGTCGGAGGTAAATTATTGTTGTTGAAAAATTAAGAAAGTCAAATTTATTCTGATGTTTTTAAAATATAAAATTAAAATCTAAGGCCATTCTTCCATTGTCTGTCCAATTTCATCTAAGCAGGATAAAACCTAAAGCTCTTTTTCCTCTATCAGACAGGGCTTCTTTGAGATTAAGACCACAGAAATATCCCCAAGGTTTTTAAAGTCTAAGGCAGTGTGCGAGAATGCTAGACACAATAGTAATACCCACTTTGTTCTCTAATGCTTTCTCCAAATTTTCATTCCAATGACTTTAGAATTATAGATTTTTTTGGTGGGTATGGAGTTACCCAAAGCAGTCCACACCCTCTTTTGTTTAATATCCATTGATTCCACTATGCCTAGTATCTCCCTTAATATTTGGACAGTGCCTAAACCTTTCTACTAAGACCAACCAACTAAATGGCAAGGACTATGTCCTATTCAGTATTATTTCACCTGCTCCTAGAAAAGTACCTAGAACATAAGACAAGTTAAAGAAATGTCTTCTCCTTAAATGTTTTGCAGATCTGTTGCTTTCTGATAGAAGATATTAATTCTTGGGCACTTCTTTGGAAAAAAAATTGCTTTTCCTTTTTTTCAGATTATTTCTTATTAGAAAATGAAATTATTCCTGATGTTACAATATTGTTTTCCTTTTTAAAGAGTTATTAATTTGTTTTAAAATAATGAACATTGTGGTACGCTTTCATAAAAATAATCATTCCATAGTCTTTGTAAAAATGGCATCACTATGATTATAAATCAACCTAAGTTCCTTACCAAGAATACTTAGTTATACTTTATCTCCCTCTACTTTCTTTCCACCCTGAAAATTTTTTACACATTGTGACTTATAATTTTTGGATTTTAAAACATGAATTGGTAATTATGGCTATAGACCAGACTTCAGGATACCACATGGCAAAAGTTCTTAGAGAGGACCTTGAAGATCATTGCCTAATATATAATCCTGGCAAGGTCTCCTTCGGAGACACAAGAAACCAGAGAGGTTAAGTGGCGGGGCAAGGTCAAAGGGTAAGTATGTAAGTGCTACAAAGCTAAGACAACAGAAACAATTTTGTAAAATTTGGAAAAAGTGCATAGGTAGAAAATTGAATAAGATAAAGACAGAGAGATCTCTTCTTACATGTAATTCAACTCTACTCTGAGAGAAAAGAATGTATGGTTAGGAGAAAAAGTTACCACAACATCCATTTGGATATGGATTAATTTAGTTCCTACACTAATCATCTTCCACTTCATAAATAAGACCACCAATTTAGGTATCAGAAATATGGAAAGGAGCAAACAGACTGAAACCTGGGGTGGGGAAATAGGTCTTTTGCTCATTTTCAGATCATGTTATTGAGAATGATAGTTTTCAGTCGTATAGGTATTCTTTAACCTGAAAAAAATCAGCAACTACCAAGGATAAGATCTTAGGAACTCTCTCAAAAATTATCACAGTGTATAAACAACTTTTTATCTAATAGCAATACTCATTTACCTTTAGCATTCATGTAAGTCAATAAAATCTCTTGAAAAAGATCTCTTTGTTTTTATTTTGGTTTAGTGGAAAAAAAAAAGTTTTTTCCCTTCTGGATTTCAAATCTGTCCTTCTCACATTGGAGAAGAAAGCAATTCGGGGGAAATTTCTCAATATGTTATTATTTTTCATGAATAACTATAAAATTTAGAACGAATAATGAAAACCATTTAAGTGTAAAAGACCACAGGAGACATTTTCTCAGTCAATCAGCATCCAAGTGATACGATCACATGGAGCTTTCTGTATAATTTTCATGTTGAAGAGTCTATTCAAGCTGATTAGAGAGGATTTTATATAAAATTTAGAGGACTTTCTTAACAAAGCATTTCTTTTGACTAACATGATTTTGAAAACATTCTGTTTTTTCTTTGGCAATACTAGTCTCCCAGTGTTTCTTTAGTTCAAAGATTTCTGACAGATGGGAAAGCCAAACTTTTTTTTAACCCCACAGGTGGGTAATAATCCTCTTAATGTAGCCATTGTCCTCATGATTCTTTCAATCTAATATATGTGAGATTTCCTCCATGGTAATAATATATACTCATGACTTCTTTTTGCTGCCGAACGAGGGAATTAAAAATCACTATTGTTTCCATAAAGATATATTTGCTCTAAGGAAGAACAAACAGGGCATTTTGAAATTATTTGGAAATTCAGGAACATGTGGCTAGGAACAAGTCAATAGTAGGTAAAATCTCTCTTTTTAATTGATTTCAGATGCTGGCAATACATAAATACATATCAAGCCAAAACCATTATAATTTTGGACCCCAGATGGAAGTTGTTTATGAACAACTAGAACATTCAGTTTATTTATAGTACAGAAATCAAACACTTGAAAAACAAAAAGCAATTACTGTATCTCCAACCGTGTAATGACCATGTTAGACAGAAGAATCACAAATTTAGCTTCATCATTCTTAAATCAAACTCTGGATTGTGGAGATTATGGCTGTGTCTGGAAAATTAGAGAAAACTAACACTTTTGGAATTACAACACAAAAAGACAATTAAGCTATGACATGACTATTATTCTCCAGAACAATAAAGTTCCATTTTGGGAAAGACATAAAAGTCATCAGAGAAATATTAAAATAAAATTAATTAGATGACAACACGTTCTTCTTCTTCTTCTTCTTCTTTTTTTTTTTTTTCAAGATTTTATTTATTTATTTGAGAGAGAGAGAGGGAAAGCACAGGAGAGTGAGAAGCAGACTCGCTGATGAGCAGAGAGCAGGATTCAATCCTAGGATCCTGAGATCATGACCAGAGCCGACCGCAGATGCTTAACCCACTGAGCCCCCCAGGTGCCCTGACAACACATTCTTACTTCTTTCTCTCTTGCTTCTATGGTAGGTATCTTCTTATACCTTCTTTTTGTTTCCAATTTTCCTTTTCCTTCACAGTCAAAATTTCTGTCCCTTTTTATTATTCATTCATTTTTTTCTTCACGCATTCTTTTTAGTTACCACATGATCTGCTGCTATCTTTCCCTCCCTCCTCCCCTCCCATGCTCCCTATTGGTTTCTTTTCAAGTCTCTCTCTTTGTGTCTGCAGAAATAAGAGCATTGGAAGGCTCGAAGGAAACAGTTTTCTGTTCAAAAAGGAAGAACCTTCTAAATCTGAGCATGAACTGAAATGGATAGGAACAAATTGTCTGGAAATGACCCTCTCCCTTTAAGAGATGCAGAAGAGGATGAAGAGCTGCTTATCTGAAAAGTTATAGAGAAATATTACATGAAATAGAAGATTGAACTAAGGGGCCTCTGAACTCCCTTTCAGCACTAAAATAATGTTTCTGTACTTCCGTTCCTTGATCAGAACAGGTTGAACCTCCCCTGAAACTGCCCTACCCAACAGGGTTCACAGAGGTAGATGATCATTCATATCCGATTTCCCCCCCCTTTGATGGGAAGGCGGGACAATCTTCCTCCAGGACAACTGAGCAAGTTTCCTTGATTGTGCTCAGGTTACTTCCACTTTCTTTCTGTTCTGCTTTTGCATTTTATCATCAATTCTCCTCTTTCTTCTTTCTCTTGCTTTGTTCTCTTTTTCTTGCCACACGCCCATCTCTTCCACTTCCCCCTCTCCTCTTCTCGCTCTGTTCTCTTTCATCTTTTCCCCTTTATTCCTTGCCGCATTCTTTCCCTTCCTTTTTGCCTTCCTATGCTTGCCCAAGAAGGCTTGCTTTAGGACTTGGCATTCAGTCTCAAGGCTCAGAAGATCTTAGTCACTAGAGGAGGAAAGAAGATACTCTCTGGTCTCTTTCAGAAACAAAGATGACTTCTCAAGCCTCCCTCCCTCCTGCCTGCCCCCTTCCTCCTTTAAATATTGATGGTATCACACTAGCAGCCTACTAATGTAACTTTGGCTGGCATTCTGCAGAGGCAAGGGGAGCTGCAGGTCCTGTCATAGGTAAGAGACTTCAGACATCTTTTCCTTCTATCTGTTACTTGCTCTTCTACTGTGCCTGCATTTCAAGCTTGCCAAGGACAGAAAAACCCATTGTGTGTCAGTAGATTTTCTGCCTGGGGAGAATCTCCACTTCCCATGCTAGCTGTAAATTTTTCTGATGCTTATCAGCAGGTGCGTAGGCTCCTATTGCAGCAGGAGGAAAGGTCAGGCCCTGTTCATCAGGAGGGGCAACTGCACAGCCAAGATTCTAGGCATAGATGTCTCCATGCTTCCGAGGTGGAAAAAGAAGCACATTTGGTGTGCAGCCCCATGCTTTCAAGTGTTGCTGATTCACACCCCATCCTGATGAACTAAACCTGTGGCTACTTCGCTGGCTGGTTTGGTGGTGCCCAGAATAAGGGCAGTGTATTTTCTGGATTCTAGTGCACCACCATCAGGTCCTGGAGAATTACGAAACAGCTGAGTGCTTAAATGTGCACCACTTAATTATGTGCCACATGTAATTTCAGAGCAGTTCTATTTATAGTGAGACTTTATTTTTAAAAAGCTTGTATTTCAGAGTAGGAGGCGATGCAAATCGTTTTAGGCCCTGTAATGAGGCTTAAAATGTGACTCAACAGAGCTATAAAATTGGCCAGCACTTCAAATGGGTCACATTCAGATCAAGATGGTAAGGAGGACAATAATGGCATCAAAACAATCCCAGGATGCAGAAAATTTGAGACTGTTCTTGGTCTGTGTATTGGGTGTGTCTGTGTGCATGTTTTGGGTGGGGGTGTGTATGTGTGTGTGTGTGTGTATGTTTTAGGGAGAGGTGATTATTAGTAGTTAAGACAGAGAAGAAGTCAGAGGAAATTCAGGATATCTAACAGAAAGTCAAAATTTATCTAAACATTTCATAAGGTCAGATTGAGTCAAATGCATATTCAGGGCGCAATTCCAAGTGGGAAAGACATCAAGGAAATATAAGTGTGAAGGCAGGGCAGCAGGAGCAAAGCTTAGAGGGCTCAAGTGAAGGAGAGGGCTTATCTGGGTTGTCAATTAGGAAACAACATCTGGGGAGAGAGAGATCTCCTCCACTAAAGCCAAAGTGTGTGTGTGTGTAGATGGTGTAGAGTATGACTAAAAAATGATCCCCCTTTTTTCCCTTCACTCATTGAAGAAAGGAATGATTAGGGCTTGTAATTAATTTGGGGGGACTTAGAAGTATAATAAAAAGCACATTGGCTTGACCTAAATGTGACTATAGCCCCCATCCACTAACAAAGCATAGCAGTTCCTCACCTCCCCCCCACCCGGCCCCCGCCCCGCATCTGTCCCCACGTGGCGCACGCCTTTCCCAGAGAGGTTGAGCTCCAGCTCTCACACAATTCAGCTAGAAACACAGCGATCATGCACAGTTTTAGAGTTGGCACACGCCGTCGTCACTGGCTGGCTCAAAGACGAGGTCTGTGAGTTAGGCAGTGGTCAAGGGGCATGTGTAGAAACAGTCTCCTGATAATCGGTTGATGGTTGATGGAATGTTTTCATTTTTCTGGGCCTGGTGTTGTATTAGGGAAATCTAGCTGCAATATTTCTCATCTTTTCTTAGTTGTTCTTCCTTATACTTATTTCCTACTCATTTGTGCATCTATGGCCAGCCTTAACCCCTACACCTACTTTCAGTTACAAGCACATTTCCTAACCAAGGGGGAACTCTCACTCCTCCATCCCACCCACATCCCCACTCCTTGGGCCATCATTCCTCACGCGGGGCTCTCACACTCATGATTGCCGAAGCAAATACATGTGAAGGGCAGGAAGAAAAAAAAAAAATCTCTTGCTGCTAAGCAATAGCCAAGAGATGAAATAAATGTATTTTCAAGTTCTAATACAATACACTATGAAAATAACAATGAAGAGATTGAATTTAATCCAAGGACCCACTGCAAAAAATCTGCTTTTAAACTAAAAAAAAAAAAAAAATCAATACCTTTAGATGTAGTCTCAGGACCTAGGTTGGTATTTTGAAAAGATACAATGGGGGAAAAAAAAAGAAAAGAAAAGATTCATGAAATCTTGTGCATTGATATTAATTAGTTCCTTACTATGTTTTTTTAGTACTGATGAAAAGGAGTAGAATCTGAATATTAGTTTATAAATTAAATTATTGTCATAAATATGATCACTAGCAATACATGATGATATAATAATTACTACTATTCATGTAGAACCATCTTATTTATTTAGGGTTTATAAATTCCATGAAGGCAGGGGTTGTGTTTAATAGTTACTTAATAAGTATTTATAGAATGCTGAATGTTTTTCAAACATATGCTCTCTTCGTCCTCTTAACAATTCAAGGATCCTGTCTCATTAATTCTTAAATCTTTTACATGTTTGGTACTGCAACTGCTAGTAGTAGAAATTTATCAAATATTTGTTGGTTGAGGGAGTAGTAGGGCAAGTGTTAACGTCTGCTATGTGAGTTCAGGACATACACCAAAGCATGACCCTCATGTGATATACCACAACCTTCTCTAGGGAGCAAATATCATCTACTCCTAAGATCATATATTTTACATTAAATACAGGCAAACTATGAATCTAGGCTGGTCTTGGATTTTGTTATTGATAAGTCTTTCTCTAGAGAATCCTGGAAAGGTAGAGTTTTTTTGTACTATTCATATATTTATGAGCATTTAGATTGGAGAAGCCATTATTGGCTACCAAGAAGATTTCTGCCTGAGGACCGACATCTAACAAGTTTGGTGCTCATACTTGGAATGATTCATCAATCTTGCTACGGATTATTGGGACACTGCTTGGAGTTTCTGATAATGTTTGCTTTAGTGAAGAGTTCTAAATAGGTTTGAAGTTATGTAAACTACTGTTGATAAATATTTCTGTCATCCTTCAAAGAATTCCCAGCGGAGATAATGGTGCCCCTTATAGGAGCAGTGATGAGGACAAACACCCGGGGACTTGCTGTGTGAGCAATCTTTCTGAGCCCTAGTGTCTTTGTCAGCAAACCTGAGCCTGAGAAAGTAAGAAGTGTACTGCCTACCTTAGATGTAGCTGTGAAGGAGACAGTAAGACACTCTATTAACCAGGAAGTTCAGTGTAAAAGTCAGTTGCTGTTATTACCTATAAAACAGAGGTCACAATTACTCATCTATCTTAAAAAGTTGGTTTGAGAGTCAAATGAGACAGTGTAGAAAAATATTTGAAGAGGACAAGATATATTTCAACTGCATAATGAAAGTATTATTAAAATGTCCTCTTCAAGAACATCGATATCTTTTCCTCATGACTGAAAATGAGGGGTAGTTCTTTCTACAGAGGTTCATGGCACCATCACAAACTGAATAATAATCACTATCTCATGCTCATTGATAGAGTGCTACAAGCTGCTTCTCCAATATCACTTCTTTGTGAACCAATGGATACGATATTTTAAAAAAATACCACCAGAGTTATAAAACCCACATGTCAAATAAGCAACATGCTTTCTCAGCACCACTTACTCTTCTTAAAGAGTTGCTAACTGCAAAAGCTCTCTCCCTAGAACATAAATCATTGGAATTAAAACTTTGGAAATAGTAAGGTAGCTAGCATGATGAATAAAGCACAGTTGGAGAGTTTCAAGTATGGCAGTTTGTGTTTTCTCTAAGGCCTTTCTTAAGAGAAACCGGGAAGTCAGACAGTATCTCTAACAAACACGTGTCATAAGAGACCCAATTGCCTATCAATGATTCTTAAGCAGTTAGAAAATCCTTTCATGAATAGATTTCAATTTGCCCCAGACATAAACAACAAATGTTGGTTCGATTATACAATATTTACTTTCATAGCTTCCTAAGTTAGACAAACCCTCAATGTTTGAGAAACATGTATATTACACTGTTTTTATGATGCCTCCATTAACTTCACTGGCTCTGAGCATGCTGGAAAGAACAGTTCAAGAGACTCCATTTTGTTTTCCTATTGAGGGATTTCTTCAAGGGGTAAGACAAGAGACCATGTCTCTGACTATAACTGTAGTCTCCCTGTACTACCTTTTGGCACATAGTGTCCCTTCCTTATCAGACTTGGCAATAATAGGAGAGGTTGACTTTCATACTCTCTTCCTGACACACTGAGTTCTATGGTTAACAATAACATCTGTGTATAAGACCATGGACACTGTGGACACAAATATGGCCTAGTAGATAAAGAGGTCAAGTGTCTGAAAACACTTTTCTTTAGGAGCATCCATCTCTGTGACTGGTTTCTTCTAAAAGCAGCATTCAAGGGACAAAGGATATCTTGCTTCTTCAGATCTGAGGAACAGGGCCTCAACTTCCCTTTTGAATGGCTTTCTGAAAGCAGCAACCACCTCAGCTAACTGTACAGTGCATAGTAGTTACTTTGCAAGTGAATAAGACTCCTTTGTGGGCAAACTACACGGAAGCAGGCAAATTTAAGTGGACAGTATTATCAGAAATCATGTTATTATATAAGGTTGATTTTCTTTTCTTGGGCTTGATTCGTTTAGATAATACCTGTCACTGCTCCTTCTCCTGACAATTTCTGAATTGACTTCTGTAATAACTCCTGGTTCAAGCAATTGGTAAATCTCATAACCTACCTCTTGATACCTTTAATGAGCTATCTTCAATCTTTGAATCCTTGTTTTAAAATGTCCTGAAAATCTTACTTTTCTGCAGTGATTTTATTGGATCCGTTTTTGTTAATTCTATTTTTCCTAACATTCAGTACCTTCCCCAGATTTTTTGTTTCCCAGTTCCTTTGTTATTACTTTTTAGGTTCTCTTCAAGCCCCCTCAGCTAACCTACTGAATCCATCCAGACATTGCTTTTTTACCCACTGACAACTGCAAAGTGAGTCTATTAACATGTAAATGACTGTGGTCAGAACAAGCTAAGGATATGTTTACAGTGGGGTTATTGAACATATATGGTAACAACATGCGTCATTCCGAAGGGAGAACGTTTATTTCTATTTATTTGTGTCCTTAGTTTCTTTGAGAAACTTTTCGTAGTTTTTATTGTATAAGCCTTTACCTCTTTGATTAAATTTATTTGCATGTATTTTATTCTTTTTGATGATTCATTCTTAAAAATTTCCTTTAAAGATAGTTCATTGTTAAAATATATAACTGGTTTATATATATAAACATATATAATATGTTAACTGTTATACATATGTTATACATATATTAAATATGTATAAAATATTAAATATATAAACAAATGCTGGTTTTGTATTTGCCACTTTGTTGAATTCATTCCGTAGTTCTTGGGTTTTGTGTGTGTGTGTATGTGTATGTGTGTGTGTTTGTGTGTGACATCTGTAAGGTTTTCTGCATATAAGATAATGCTATCTGCAAACAGATAATTTTACTTCTTCTTTTCTGATCTGGATTCCTTTTATTTCTTTTTCTTGCCTAAATGCTCTAGCTAGGAATTTCAATACTGTCTTGAATAGATATGTCAAAAGTTGGCATTCTTACCTTGTTCCTGTTCTTAGAGGAAAGCTCTCAATTTTTCTACTATTGAGTGAGATTTAGTGTGAGTTTTTCATATGTGATCCTTACTATGTTGAGGTAATTTCCTTCTATTCCTAGTTTGTTAAGTGTTTTGTCATTAAGGAGTGTTGAATTTTGTCAGATTTTTTTTTCTGTATCTCTTGAAATGATGTGTGATTTTTATCCTATAGTCTATTAATGTGGTTTGCTGTATTGATTGACTTACATATATCGAACCACCCTTGCATCCTGGAGATAAATCTTTATAGGACCCTTATGTTACAATACATAAAAAATTAACTCAAAGTGAGTGAAAAACTTGGGAGTAAGACCTGAAACTATAAAATTCCTAGAAGAAAACATAGGGACAACGTTTGATGACATTGGTCTTGACGATGATTTCTTGGATATGACACCAAAAATATAGGCAACAAAAGCAAAAATAAACAAGTAGGGCTATATCAAATGAAAAAACTTCTGCATATCAAAAGAACAACAGACTTGAAAAGACAATCTATGGAAAGGGAAAAATATTTGTAAACCATATATCTGATGAAGGCTAACATTCAAAATATATAAGGAACCCCAACAACTCAATAGCAAAACAAACAAACAAACACCCGGAAAACCTTGATTTAAAGAAATAGGCAAAGAACCTGAATAGACATTTCTCAAAGAAGACATACAAACAACAGCATGAAAAGGTGCTCAACAGCACTAACCATTAGGAAAATGCAAATCAAAACCACAGGGAGTTACTACCTCATACCTGTTTAGGATGGCCATTAAGAAAATTACAGAAAATAACAAGTCCTGGGAAAGATGTGAGAAATTGGAATCCTTATGTACCATTGATAAAAATGTAAAATGATGCAGCCACTATGGAAAACAGTCCAGAGCTTCCCCAACAAAATAAAGTGGAAATGCCCTATGATCCAATGGTCCTACTTGTGAGCACTTACTCAATAGAATTGGAAACAGGTTCTCAAAGAGACATTTGCACTCCTATGCTCACTAAAGCAATATATTTAATAGCCAAGAAGTGGGGGAAAAAACCCTAAATGTCCATTGATGGATGAATAGCTAAAAGAAATATGATATATAAATAGAATGGAATATTAGTCAGCTTTAAAAAAGATGGAACCTATCATATAGTGAATCTTGAGGACATTATGCTAAGTGAAATAAGCCAGCCACAGAAAGGTACACACTGCATGATTCTACTTACATGAGATTTTTAAAGTAATCACACTCATAGAAAGAATAGAATGGTGGTCACCAGGGGCTGCAGGAAGGGGAAATGGGGAGTTATTGTTCCGTGGGTACAGAGTTTCAGTTATGTAGGATGCAAATGTTCTATAGACCTGCTGTACAACAATGTGTATACAATACCACACTGTACACTTCAAATTTGTTGAGAGTAGATCTCATATTATGTGTTTTCTTTTTTTACTACAATTAAAAAAGAGAAAGAGAAGAAGAAAACATGTTTCTCTATTTGATCTGAGCAATAGATCTGAAACTTGTTGGGTGACGGTGGTTGTTATACTTGTTTTCTTTTAAAATCTGGGGTATGATTTATCCAGAACAAAAATTTGACTTCCAAGAAAATTTTAACAATAGCAAAGTTTTCATTTAAAAAAATTTTTTAGCTCATAAATGACTCCATAGTGGTGCCTGGGGAGCTCAAGTCCTAATTTCAGGATTCTGGGATCCTCTCTGCTCGGTGGGGAGTCTGCTTCTCCCTCTCCCTCTGCAGTTCCCCCCTGCTTATGCTCTCTCTTCTCTCTCTCAAATGAGTAAACAAAATCTTTAGAAATAAATAAATGAATGAATAAATAAATAACCGTAAAAGCTGACCTTCAGGAGGCTAACACAGCTGCTGTCTAAAGGCAACACGGAAGCTGCTGGCTATTTGTACATCCTTAGGACAAGAGGAACTGCTTCAAATCTCCCCCACTCTGAGGCAAGGGAAAAGTGGGGTGGGTTCAGGGCAGGAATAAATAAACATTTTAGTGCTATAATCACAGCTAATGGCTTCCCACTGAAACTCCGGATCCCTGGGTGGTCAATTGAACTCCACCTGGGTTAGAGAAGTATAATCAAGAACAAAATCTTCTCCCAGCTCAGAAATCCTCTCCCCAAAGGTAGTGGAGAAAGAAAACACTTTTATTATTGAATAAGCATGAAATCAGAATGTGATGTGCATCACCGGCCATCTGCTAAGAGAGTGCAAAGACAGGAAAAAAAAATGTCCCTTTTTATTTGGCCAAGCAGATATTGCCCATTACATATGTGTTTTCATGCTGAACAGTGATAAGTCCTCCAGTGAGAGGAATGGTAACACCACTTGCCACATGGAGTTCATCCTAAATTCTCCTGGTAATTGGGATGAATGAACAGCTTTGTTAGCTAATTGGCTTTATCCAGAGGAAAAACAAACTTTTTGTGCTTTCTGACTGTAGGTAGTTTTGTTTTGCAACTTGGAGCAAGGCATCCCTGCAGTTAGACTCCTGAGGCCCCACAGAAACTGGGAGACAGAGGTACCATCTCCCTAGATGCTCCCACCTCAGGGATAACCCCTGGGTCTTTGAGAAAGATGATCCCAAAAGGGCTCATTTGAAGATGATCTTCAAAAGGATTTCTATACATTTCGAAGAGATGTGAAAACACTTTCAATGGTAAGTTTTCCAAGGTAAATGCTTTCAGAAAACTGAGGGTATAGAAATCCTGCCCCCCTCCATTTTCAACAGAAAGAATTAATGTTTCTGATTTTTAATTTGTATCTGTTCTTGTACCGGAACTAGCAACACGGAATTTTCAAGGGAACCTGAGGGTATTGTGGGGTTTTGGGGGGTCATGCTGGGCCTCAGTTTTCCGGAGGGGCCACATGCCTGGCTGGAGTAGGCTGTGGGACGCTAGGAGGCACCATCTTCCACTCTAGCCATGGGATGAACCAACCTGGGTCTTGGGGTAGGGTATGGGGGCAACTTCTTGCCCTTATCAGCCCACAAGTCTTCAATGGGGCTTTTCAGAATCTTACATAGTGTCTGATGCTGAGGCCTCACTGTGTTCAAAGAGATTTATTCACATGGTGATGATGATGATGATGATGATGATGATGGTGGTGGTGGTGATGTGTGTGTGTGAGAGAGAGAGAGAGATTCTTATGGGGATAAGCCTAGTTCTTTCTATCAACTTCAACTTTTAATGGATGTGCACTAGGAGTTAATATGACTTTTATTAAAAAAAAAAAACTAAAACAAAAAACTAGTCTTGAATCCTGCCTAAAGCTGACCTTATAAGAAGTTTGCTTTTTTTTCCCCAAAAAGTGATATTTCTTCTCATCAGTTCTTTTTAAGTCCAATTTAATCAAACAGCTGAGTCCTAGTCCATAGGTTTTTAACCGCTTACCAGACCAGATTCTATTATTCTTTTTCAGTGAGCTTGTGAGAATACATCTAGCTGTCATTTGAGATGAGGGCATGTAACAGCTTTCCCTCCCTCCTTTTTCTCCGTTATCCAACACTACCCCACTGGATCAGCTCCTCATTAAAAGCATTTAACCCAGACCAAGTGATAATAGCCAGTGTGTATCATAAGACAAGATCGAGTTACATCACCCCCGTATCAAGCTCTGCTTTTCTTTGTTTGGTTATCACCACTATTGGTTCTTGATTTCCCACTGATCAAACAGAGGTGAATGGCAGCTGTGTGGAAATTACAATGTAAATTGCTGTGTGCAAAGCCCAACTGAACAGGAAAAAGCTGCTGTTAAGGGGACTGCCATTGTGAAGGTCTATGTTGGACTGGTTTGAATTTCTTAGTATGAATAAATAGATGTTAGTGTAAAAATGGTTAGGGCCTTAACTATTTTGTATTATCATGTGTCAAGTTCATGTAGCAAAAGCGTCATGCAGTGAGCACGGATTTAGTTACCAACAATCTTAAGAGACGATATTACATTTCCAAATTATTTTAGGCTTAGGCATCAGAAAGTGTAATTATGTTCTTTATATTATTTCCTAACTGTGAATCACTTTCATTCCTATTCATTTATAAAGTCCATCAAAAATGTATTTGCATTTGCTTCCTTTCCAGATACTCTCTCTCCTCAACACCAACTGTGCTTGTTAAATCAATGTACCCTTGACTTTTTGTGTCCCTGTAAGAGAAGTGTTAGCCGTTCATAGACTTCACAGACATCCCTAGTCATTTTCTGTATTTTATTTCCCTACTTAATAAAGAGTAATAATTAATTTCCAAGCAAGGAAACAATAATCTGGCAATTCTCAGACAAGAAGTAAAGGGTGAAATATGCCTGATATTCTAGGGTTTTCTCTTTATTTTGTATCCTCAGATAGATTTTTAATTTCCTAGTGCAGCATCCATGTTTTCCACATTTATTTCTCCCAGTGCCTGAAGCACAGGTAGATGGCCCCAAAATGCCCTGTTGAGTGAAAGAAGAAAGGTGCCCGAAACAGGTCCCCAGCCTAACCCTTCATTAAAAGGAAGACAGGACTCTGAATATCAAAATAGTGAGAGGGAATTTTTAAGATAATTAATTAATTAAGATGAATTACATCAACGTATTTGAGCACTTGGCAATGTATTCTATTATGGGCATGATGCATTTAGTGAAGTCGTGTATAGTCTGGCTTTCCAGGAAGGACAGAGAAAGAGAAAGAATAGTCTTTAATTATCCCAGGCTTATTTGAATTTTACTCACCTGACTATTTTCCACCTGATGCTAATATAATGTCAGCTATTTGTTTGAAATATTCTCCTGTGTCTTTTGAGAACAGAGACCATTGAGATTTTAGAAGAGAATGTGTTTTATTTTCATTTTAGATTTAGGGAAGAGTTGAATGATCACTTGGGACTTTTTAAAAACTGATGTCTTTACTGCATGTAGTAGAACGGATCATCTAGTTTCTTCCTACACGTCCCTGCACTCAAAGAAATAGCCTCTCTATTTACACGTGACATTTTTCTTTATCAGAGCGTGGAAATGAACCTGTAAGCCCTTTTGGCTTTCATGAACTTAAGGAAATTGACTTAACTGGTTTTTAAGAGAGATTAAATGAAAAAAAGTTCTTTTTTTCTAACACCCCTTTAAAATCAGTCACAGCAAATCTTAATTTGGTTTCCAATATTGTTACTCCATTACTCTAATAAATTAAATGATGGATCAATCTTTCCAATTTTTCATGATACATCTTATGATCTTTATGTGAAGTTCATCACCATCAGTGATCAGTGAAATAACTCAAAAAATGTATGTATTGCTGAATTATATTTTCTCTCTTCTTGATATAAAAGAATCAGTGGCCAGAGTGCAGGTAAAAAAACAAGTAGGCCATTGAGGAAAGAAGGAGCTGAAGGGCACTACTATTTATAATATTATTTTGTATTATTATATATTTTTTATCTGTGTGCTCAACACATTGTCTCATTTAATCCTTTCCTTTCAAAATGAATTTTATTGACTCTTACAATGAGGAAAATGAGTCTCCCAAATTGTGTCCAAGACTTCCCAGCCAGAAAAAGGTAGGGGACCCGAGATTAGAAGCAGAATTTCTCTGGTTTTCAAATATTTCTACATAATTATGATGGCACAAACATGACTCAGCTATGGCATAGACATGGATATGACCAGGTTCATTTGTTGCACAAAAGTGAATGCAATGGGGAAAATTCATGATGTAGCTGAACAAAGTCTAGATACACAGAGGGTGATAAAGGAAGATCTACAAAGACATGTCAGGGAACATTAAAATAGAAGTGAAGAATTTTAATTAGATTTATGGAAGACAGTCTTGACTGTTTAAGTTGTCCGGTGCAATTTTCACTTGGATGGATATTATAAATACATTTTCAGTTCAATGCAAAGCATTTCTGAAAAAGCTGAAAGAGCAGGAATTTAAGACAGAAAACATAGTAATTTTCTGTGGATGCAGAAAACATAACCAAAGACGTTTATGTGATTTCTTAGGTTGTGTTCAGTGAGAAACTGTAAACTTTGTTACCTGTATTTTATTTTTCATTTAAATTTTAACTAAGTTCATGCGTATTTTACAAATGCTAACATGTCATTTTGTCTAGGTTTTGTGCTAAAAAGATGTGCAATCCCATCATACTTAATGTGAATGGGTTTGTTTGTTTGTTTGTTTTTGAGAAATAATAACTTATTTTTTTTCATGCTTCCAAAATTTTTATGCAGAAAGCCGCCTATTTGGAGGGGGGGATTACCCTGGCAGTTCAGCTTATTTGTAATGTTAAATTTTTGATTCATCATTAATCTTTCATATGATTTACCAATGTAGATATGATATTAACTTTGAACTCGGAGTCTCATTGTGAATTATACTTTTCTATACAAGTGTTCTTGTCTCTCAATTTCTCTGTCTTTAAGCAAAGAATCATAATACAATTGAGAATTCCATTATATGATTTTATTTAGGTAAATATCTTAGGTAAATGACACTCAGGTTATTATTTGGTTCTCTTGGGTTTCTAGGAATTCATGCATATTGGTATTACTATAACATTTTGGAACATTCTTGGTTGCCCAGATAGATGAGTAGATTATAGTACATCTAGAAGTGAGATGATCTCGGGGTAATTCTTTAAGCTAAAACTAGTCTCCCATGAATCTTTTCGGGACCATAGATAAGTTTTAGCTAGCCCACATTCCTTAGTACCATGTATCTGTTTCACCAATTATGACAGCTAAGAAGACTCACCTGTACAAAATAGAAGTTCATTCTAGAACTGGTTTTGATTATAGATTCTGAGTCCTCATATTGTCTTCTGGTACATAACTCTATTCAGATGATTCCATGTGAGTTTGTTTGTTTGTTTATTATTTTTGGTTAAGATTTTATTTTATTTTATTTTGTCAGAGAGAGCAAGAAAGCAAGCACTAGCAGGGGAGTGGCAGGCAATGGGAGAAGCAGGCTTTCTGCCGGGCAAGGAGCCTGATGTAGGACTTGGTTCCAAGACTCTGGGATCATGACCTGAGCCAAAAGCAGATGCTTAACTAACTGAGCCACTCAGGCTTCCCTCCATGTGAGTTTAGATAAACATAGTGATTTTTTGCTTAAATCTGGGACACTTGACTCACTGTCAAGCCATTCAAATCTCTATCTCTCAACTTGTCCTCCTTCCTCTGGTTATATTCAAAAGCTATAAAGGTTTTTAACAACAATAGCAAGGCATCTCAAGATTGGAGTGGTATCCAGTTTCAAATATGTTACAAAGTCCCTCCAGCCATCCTATGAGGAGGTCCACATGGGAAGAACCGAGGCCTCCTAGCAGTAGCTAGTGAGTGAGCCATCTGGGACATGGATCCTCTAGTTCCAGTCCTGAGCCAAAACCATTCAGCAAACCTGTTCCTGAATTTCTGACTCACAAAAACTGTGAGGTAATAATATTTGTTTTATTTTATTTATTTTTTTTTTTCTGAGCATGTATTTTTATTTTTTTTTTATTTTTTTTTTTTTTTATTTTTTATAAACATATATTTTTATCCCCAGGGGTACAGGTCTGTGAATCACCAGGTTTTGTTTTATTTTTAAGGTGCTAAATTTAGGGATAATCGTTTTGCAGCAGTAAATAATTAATGCCGTGTGTGTGTGTGTGTGTGTGTGTGTGTGTGTGTGTGTGTTTTCTCTTTCCTATGGTGGGCTGTCTTTACTACTCATGGAGTTTTTTCCAGTTAATTGTCAGGTTGGCGGTGGGGACTGGGTTTCAGAGAGGGGGACAGGAGTAGAGATGGCCCAACGGCGTGAGTTGAAGCACATTTTATTATCATAATGTCACAAAAAATTGATACCTTTGAAGAGATGAGAGAAATGGTTTCTAATTTAATTAAGGCATGACATGCTAAAATTCCTTTTATATATTGCAGCCAGAAAAATTCTTTTTCTATATGGCATTTTTTTTTGTTTAAATTTTTTATTTTTTATAAACATATATTTTTATCCCCAGGGGTACAGGTCTGTGAATCATCAGGTTTACACACTTCACAGCACTCACCAAAGCATCTATATGGCATTTTATGAAGGATGAATCTTACTATCTAATTCCACTGCTTAAAACCCTTTGAAGATCGGAGTCAGAATTCCATACGTGGTTGACAAGACCTCTCTTTATCTGGGTTCTGCTGATCTCTCCAGTCACTCCAACCTTTGTTTCACCAACACCTCCTACCTCTAGTCTTCCTGGAGGATGTTCTCCATGTGAACCATGGGTGCTCTCACTCGCCAGCCTTTGTTGGTTAAGATTTTCCCTGCCTGGAGTTCTACATTCTTACTTTGCCCAATTTTTTCTTTTCTTTCTTCTTCCTCTTCTTCTTCTTTTTTTTTTTTTCTCTATGTTGCCCACGAGTAACATTCAACCTTTAGATATTTTGTTTGATCTCCACTGCATGTTTTAAAATTTTGAATGAACATTTAGAAAGTTTTGATTTCCTCTAATAAAACAATCAAAAGCTGGGGCAAGATGGACTTTTCCTCCTACCCTGGAGACACATGATCTGTGCACCGGCCCCTACTCCAGACCCCTCCTTTCACTGATTGCTGAAAATAACATTTTTAGCAGGCACTGTGAATTAGTCCAGGTCCTCTAAGAAGCAGACACCAAGGAGGGATTAAATGTGCAAGAAAGTAATCAGGGAAAATGCCTATATGGAAAAAAAAAATAGAAAGACATTTTAAAGGTACCCAGGATTTGTTTTAATAAGGTATGGTAAGACACACAGACGTGGAGATGACACAGTTTCCTATAAGTAGGTGGCATGTGGCACCACACGGGTAAGCACTAAGATTGGTCAGGAGACAGAGGGAGCTGAAGAGAATGTGGGCAAAAGCCTTCACTCTGGTTTCTGCAGGAAGAACTAGGTGGAGGTGAGGAATTCAGGTTTCTGAATGGCCAGTTTGGATAATTTCGGTGGGCTCCAGGGGCATAGGGGACATCCTTAGTTGTTTGGTACCTGGCCTTCAGGTGATTGAGACCAGTGAATGGTGACTTGGAGTGTGAAAACCCAATAAGGAGGTGATTGGATGTTGGGAGCAAGGATTGGTGGGTTTACATTTGAAAGACATGCTCAAGAGCCAGTTTATTGTCTCTGGGAATTGCCTAGCCCTGGGAGGGTCATGCCCTCTGAAGTCAGCCAAGTCCCAACATGTCAAAATCTCAGCACACAGAAAATAAAAGGACATGGCTAACACAGAAGGGAGCATGTAAAGGCTGGGAACGCACAGACTACCGTGTCAAGTCTGTGCCTGAGAGAAGAGAAAGGGAGAGAAGTTGGGTGGAAAGATCCTAGAATACCGAACAGCCTGAGGAAGATTTGGCAAAGCAGTTGGGGAGATTTCAGGTCAAAATTTGCCAGCAAAGGAATCCCGTGTGTCCCAGGAAAACGACTTAGTGCCCTATCACCTTCTGTCATTTGATGGGAACAACACATGGGAGAAATGGCCTCCATGCAAACGCAGCCAAGGGTTTCAAAATATAGCTGCCGGGGTCTTTGGCCTGGTGTGCCTGTCATGGAGGGCTCTGGGAGGCACATTCGCATGGCTGCCATCAGACATCATCCTTCACAGGCGAGGAAACCACATTTCGGAAAGTTTAGGGAACGTTTCCTAGAGTTACAAAACGAACAAATGGAAAAGCTAAAAATTCAATATTAAAAGTGTTTGTGCATAGCCCCATGCAGTATGTCACTTTATTAACAGACAAGTGACCTATTCATCAGACAGGGCTTTTTAAAAGCTCTCAAGAGACAAGGCTGTCTGTGGTAGCTTCAGCCAATTCCCTTTATTAGTATAAGTAATCCTTATATTGTCAGTCGAGAGCCAGTGGATTTGTCATGAAATTGATGAATAATATAATTTTGAATGGTGGTTTTCATTTATCAGACATTTGGAATTTAGGTGTTCAGCAGAGTTCAGATAATTTTAATATAATACATTTAGGAAATATTTTCCCAAAGAAGTCATAAACCATGTTCTTTATCACTTTCACATTTTTTACACTTTAATATTAGTGGCCCCTTACCCAGATACTATACAGTCACAATGCACTCAGGCATTGTTAGCATTAGGATCAAGGACTCAGTTGATTAATAGGTTTATGAGGCCAAGGTCACTGGCTCAACCACCTTGAGGTGAAGTTAGCTTCATCTAGTCCCAACGTCACAGACCTGACTTTTCAGCCAAGTCATACTGCAAAGTATATATACAAGAACATCGACACTTCTTTATACTTTATTAAGATGGATCCACTACAACTTTACTGCCCACACCCCAGAGCCCAAAACATAAGCATTTGTCAGATTCTAGGTGTCCGTCGATTCCATTGATGAATTTCACACATGCCCAATTTCTCTACTGATGAAATGTCATCCAATTTCAGTATGGTAAGCTTTTTCTGTAATACTCTGAAAAATGTAAATTACTATGGAAGTATGCTATCAAGGAGTTAGACTGTAATACTAAGGATAATAATAATATTCCTCTTATGGTCTAGTCTTAGTTTATGTGGCAGGCTGTCTCTAAAAGGAGCCCCAGTGATCTCTGACTCGTGATGTTCACAGCTTTATATAATTATCTGCTGTTGAGTGTGGGCCAGACCTAGTGACTCAACTTCAAGGAACAGGAATAGTGCAAAAGTAATATAATGTCACTGTCGACATTAGGTTACTTTAAAAAGACTATAATTTCCGTCTTGCTTGCCATCTCTTACTCTCTCCTTTTTGGAGAATTTGCCCTGGGGGAAGGAAACTGTCCTGTTGTGGAGACTTGTGGGAAGGAAAAGATGTCTCCATCCAGTGAGGATATGAGGCCTGCCCACAGCCACCGAAGGGAGCTTGGAAGTGGATCATCTGAGGCCTGTCTACAGTTCTGTAGTTGAGCCTGGAAGCAGTTCTGTCCCTCATCAAGCCTTGAAATGACTAAAGCCCAAGATAACATGTTGTATGAGAGACACCTTCAGCCAGAGAACCCAGTCAGCCTTGTCCAGATTCATGACCCATAGATACTTTGAGATAATAATTGTTGTAATAAGACACCAGGTTTTGGAGGTAATTTGTTACACAGTAATAGGTAACTAATATACCTGGGACACCACATAAAACATTTGGGATGTGAAGATTTGCTGTGGGTTCATAAAGAATTCAGGTGATTTTTCAATGATGCTTCCTCCAAAAGATTTGCACAGCCAAAAGTGGGAACAGATACTGTTCTTCCTTATAACATATAAGGAGTCTCTGTACTTTTCATATTAAATTACCCCCATTATTAGCTAATTCTGTACCACTTATGTCAGAATAAACTGGAAAGGGCTAGAAAGGGAAAGTATATTTATGTTCCTGTACAAATCGGTGAAAAGTATAAACCTCTATTTTAGAATCACCAGAGAAAGTAAGCACAGTCTGGAGTTTTAGTTGCCTCTGGAGTGTTCAATAAATATTTTCTATGGGAGCACATTTGTTCTCTCCCAAAGCATGGCATGGCATAATGCTATGCAAATACCAAATATAGCACCCAATAAAAAGCCATTAGTGGAATATTCACTCAAAATTCATGGATTTTGACATAAATAATTTGCACACTTAATGACCCATCCCATACCCAGGCTCAGTAAAAAGTTTCCCATTACCTCAAAAGCCTAGGAAAATTATAAATACTTTTCCTTCAGTAAGGAGGTAGTGCAATATACCAAAAAGACCAGGAGTCAAATAGACCTAGGTCTGAATCCTGGCTTTTCCATTTATGAACTGTGTGACGTTAGGCAAGTCACTTCCCCACTCCGAGTCCCAGTACCGTGTCTGTAAAACAAGCATGACCTCATGGGGTTGTCAAGAAAATTGAGTGTGACATTCTTTGTGAAGCGCTGGGCCAGGCACATTGTAAGGATACAAAAAATGGAAGTTATTGTTGCTATTATTATTGTTCAAAAACTCCTTCGTTATGAAAATACTAAAAATTTTTCAGAAGCAGTCTGTCATAGTAACTCACACAAATATTCACTGATTTCTTATTTTATCTCTTTCTCACCTTTTGTCCACCATCAAAGCCCCCTCTCTGTTTCTATTGCTTGTCAAACCAAAGTGTCAAAACGAAAAATCAAGGAAGTATGAACATCTGTCCAGATGTTAAAATCCCCATATTGGCACAGTCTTTCCTGGGGAAAGCTTACTTCTCTACCAGAAGACAGAAGAGAAAGATACTTAACAGGAGGATAATCCCTACCCACAGATTTAGAGTAAGATTTATATACCATTTTAATTTATAGGACATTAACATACAGGTAAGAGCGATCATTTGTATTTCACTTCATATCACTAATTAGCTCTAGCGATGTGTTTTATGTTCATATTCTTTTTATGAGAAAGATAGAAATGTTAAAAGACTAAATTGTTTTTGATGTGATTATGACATACAGCAGATTTTAAGGTAATTTTGAGTGTGAAGCACACAGTTGGGGTGTGTCACTTGAGACGTGATTTTTAAAACCCTAAGTACGTAATAATGTTAACATGGTAAGTTTCAGCCAGAATTTTGTAGAAATCCCCTTATTCCAAACATGGGTCAAACCAGACTATGAGTTCCCTATGAATACCTCCCACAATCTAAACTGATCCTTATTGTAATTTTTTGTAACTGTATCTATTTACAGCTAACAAGTTTATGTTTACTTGTGGATTTATATTTCTTTTTTTTTATTTCAAAATTTTTTATTTTTTATAAACATATATTTTTATCCCCAGGGGTACAGGTCCGTGAATCGCCAGGTCCACACACCCCACAGCACACCCCCCCAATGTCCATAACCCCACCCCCCTTCTCCCAATGGATTTATATTTCTAATGATGGTCTTTTCCACTAAGCCCTAAGCTAAAGAGGATAGGGATCTGTACAATTTTTTCATCATGCCATTCTCAGCCCAGTAGTCTCTTTCTTTTTTCTTTTCAAGTTTTTATTTAAATTCCAGTTAGTTAACATATATGGTAACATTGGTTTCAGGTATAGAACTGGTGATTCCTCACTTACATATAACACCCAGTGCTCGTCACAGTGCCCTCTTTAACACCCATCACCCATCGAGCCCGTTTCCCGCCCACCTCCCTCCATCAACCCTTTGTTGGTCTCTATAGTTTCTTGTGGTTTGCTTATAGTTTCTAAGAGTCTCTTGTGGTTTGCTTCTCCCCCCCTCTTTTTTTTCATCCCATAGGTTCATCTGTTTTATTTCTTAAATTCCAAATATGAATGAAATTATATGGTATTTGTCCTTCTCTGGCTTATTTCATTTAACTTAATACATTATAGTTCCAGCCATATCATTGCAAATGGCAATATTACATTCTTTTTGATGGCTGAGTAATATGGCATTGCATATATATATGTATAGGGGCCACCTCTCTTTTATCTGTTCATCAGCTGATGGACATTTCTCAGCCCAATATCCAATAAATATTTGTTAATTATTGAATTAAAGAGTCAATGTATGTGTTTATGGGATAGTTTTTGCTGATTTACTTTTACATATGTTTGACATACAGATGGTGAACATTTTGAAACCTTTTAATGCTTTAAGTTTAGATATATATGTAACTATAACTTTTCCTATATATTCCAGTTTATTGCAGAGAATTATACCTCAATCCAAAGCTTGAAAAGTTTTCATATTGACACTGCAGACTTTAAAAAAGACATCATTAAGAATGCTAGATCAGTCTCGAAGAGTGATTGACATTAGTGCAGGTCTTCTTGAAGGCTCAGTACTAATAAAAAGGATGACATTGGGACTGCTCATTCCAACATTGCGTCAACCCCCGGATATGGCACAAGATGATTCAGATTAATATATCCTCATGGAGGCTTTCTCTTGCTTGCTGCTATACCCCTAGAATAAACAACAGTAGTTAGTATAGAGGAGGCACTCATTAAGTGACTGTGGAATGCACCTCGCAGTCAGTCTAGAGTGTTAGCTAAACTAAATCAAATTGATAGACTCTTCTGGTGCTTAACACAAGAATCTAACAGGTAATTTTGATGATGGTTTTTGATAGTGTTAGTTTATCTCTGGATTCAAAAATGATATTTCCAGTAAATAATTTAGAGACAGTACATTAAATCTAAAACAACATATTATTCGTTTTCCAAAAGTTTAACAAAAAATTAAACAAGAGTTGTACGCACTAGAAGCTTCTAGGCATTCAGTTTGGAAAAAAAGCAGTAACATTTCTTCATTATAATGGGCATTAGCTGCCAATAGAAAGAAAAGATATTTAAAGAGAGTGTTCATTGTACACACAGAAGAATTCACAGCATGGCATTAGTTTTAGAACACAGCTTCTTTTAGACAGTGTGTTTTCTTTAGAAAGAAAGGTTGGTCACATACTGTAATTTCCTCAAAAGGACATAGGTAATTTTGAAAAACCATTTTGAAGGACACAAGTCAAACTGACTTGTCCGACTAAAATGTAAGAGTTTTACTTAAGTAATATTTATAGCAGACAACTCAGACTCATGCTCCTCTCGTGCTTTACCCATTTAATCTCCCAACCCCCAAGTTAAGTAAGGCTTTCACTTTTTACCCTACCTGTGCTCAGATTATTATTGGGCATTGTATAGGTGTGTGCTACTTTGCCACACATTTTTTTGTGTGTAAACTAGTATTTAAAGTCTTTAAGAACTAACATTTCTCAGTGTATCTCCTGTTCCCCATGATTGTAAATTAATTTAATAAATATAATATATTTATATTATAAATATAATAGTTATACCATTGCTAACTGGAGTACTGCTAGATTTTTTAAAATTATTTTTAATAAATAAGACAAATATATTCCTGTTTTTAAAAAATTATGGCTATAGCTAAAACTCAAGTTTCATTTCTTCACCACCTCTGGTCTCAATCCCCTTCTCGGAGGTAATAACAGTTATCAGTGTGGTAGGTATTCCTTTATTTCTTGGGTTCCTTTATAATATATATTTTAAAAATATTTATGCTATATTATATTATATTATATTCCTTTAGGTATATCTAATATATTATATACACCTATATATATTATAAACCCTTAGATACATAGACTTATAATTTCCATTTTTAAATTTCAGTGCCTTTGATAATTTTTCCATATTAGTACTTATAGATGGAATTTAATTGAAGATTTCCTCTACAATTTGTACTTAGAAGCATGTATTTTTGTCCAATCTTCCTTGACTTCCATGAATTTCTAAGCAATAATTGATGAGATAGGATTAGCATTATCAGGAAACCTACAACTTAAGTTAGTTTCACTGCATAAATATTAGATGTGGCAAGTCAGAATTTATCATCGCAATGCTTTTGGATATCCAGCATTTCACACTGGAAAGCCCCTTCTTTTCTACCTTAATTCCATGGCATATTTAGAACATTTTAGAGAAGGTTAATGCCTCTGAAACAAACAAACAAAAATATGGATCCTAACATAAGACTTTAAGATTCATTCTTTTTTTGGTATTCATACATTTATACCTTCATTTAACAATAATCTAATTAACACTGTTTATGAGGCATTCTCCTAACACCTAAGAATGAGAATGTAAATACTTAACCCTAATCCAAAGGAGATCATCATTTACTACAGGAAAACACCTAAATAACGAATAAAGTCATACAGCGTTTAAAAGCTGCATAGAAGGATAAACAATGCCATTATTGCCTTGCACATAGAGAGAAATTTTAGACAATTAACCATTATATATTGACGACACGTGCTAAGCACCATGCTAACTGCTGGCATTGCATGGCCTTTTTTCTTTTGTAATAGTAAAGTATTTACCTCCATGTCTTTGAATCCTCAAGCTTTTTTCTGGGTACACTAGGAAAATAGTTTAGTGGTTAAGAGCAGAGGTTCTTGTACCTTGTTGTCAAACCCTTGTTCTGTCCTTTCCTAATTGAGTGATCTTGAATTTAGCTTTTCAGTTTCATTATCTACATAATTTGGTTACTGGTAGTTTAACTGAACCATAAGATTGTGGTGAGAATTAATACACATGAAGCACTTAGGAAAATGTCTGACATAGAGTCATTATTCCATATGTATTAATTATGTGATGTCACCTTCAGTGGGTTCCGTTTATTAGCTCTCATCAGGCATTTTCTCTTTGTCTTCAGTTCTAAATGTTCAGCCTTTTTCCTTAAGGTGGATTTCATGGTGTGCCATGAAGATTCTTAGCTATACTCACTCACCCATGACTTCAGAGAGATTTCATTTAGATACCTCCAGGATGAGGGGAATGGTCATAATCTGAAAATACCTTCAATCCAGTTACACCTTAATAAGCACAAGATTCATTTCTGAAATATATACTCACATACAATTCCTTTCATAGAAAGAAAATAAATAAAATGAAGAAAACTTCAGAATAAAGCACACACAGGCACACACTTTGGATTCAAATCTTGTTTGAATAAGCTCTTCAAGAAACTTCAAGGTACAGCTATTATAAATGTGGTATATATATTTTTAATTTAACACTTTAATCTCTCCCAGGGGTGATGTGGCTGTGTAATTCTACTCCTTGGCAAAACTGACTTTAAATCATTTCTATCAGGAGAGTAGTCATAGGTTTGCTAGATAGAAAAAATAAAACTACAGGGTACCCGGTTACATTTGAATTTCAGATTTTTAAAAAGGAGAATGTTTTTTTTTTTTTTAAAGATTTTATTTATTTATTTGACAGAGAGAGATCACAAGTAGACAGAGAGGCAGACAGAGAGAGAGAGGGAAGCAGGCTCCCTGCTGAGCTGAGAGCCCGATGTGGGGCTCCATCCCAGGACCCTGAGATCATGACCAGAGCCGAAGGCAGCGGCTTAACCCACTGAGCCACCCAGGCGCCCAGGAGAATGTTTTTTATTATAAGTATATCCCATGTTATTTGGGGGACATAGTTATATGAAAAACTTACTGATTATCTGAAATTCAAATTCACCTGACTGGGCATCATGTACTTCCTTTGGCATCCCTGGGGCGGTGAGGGGAACGCATCTCATATGCTCCTGGGAATGCTTCCACATGTTGTTACGTGCCTTCGTCCTACTTCCCTCTCACCCTGCCCACTCCAGCTCTTTCGAAATATCACTGAAAGCATTCATGTACAGTCATTTTTTTTTGAACATTTAAATTTGCTGAAGCAAATAGCACAGCGACACCCATAGTCCAAAATTATCAGACTTATCCTTTCCTGCTGGCCCAACTTAGTCTACTGCCTCCCCACACAATCCCATTTCTTTCTGCCTTCTGTTTCCTTTTGGAAGCTTTCTTTTTCTTTCCTTTTTTTTTTTTTTTTAAGATTTTATTTATTTACTTGGCAGAGAGAGAGCAGAGAGTCCCCACACAAACAGGGGGACCGGCAGGCAGAGGGAGAAGCCAGCTCCCTGCTGAGCAAGGAGCCAGATGCTCGGGTCCATCCCAGGACCCTGATATCATGACCCGAGCCGAAGGCAGCCACTAACCCACCGAGCCACCCCGGCACCCCTGGCAGTTTCTTTCAATGTTTGCTTTTCTTCCTTAAACAACATGGCTTCTTGTATGTTAAGATTAGTGCTGGAGTACGGGGACAGAAAACAAATATGAAAAAAGAAAACCTGTTGAGCCCAGAAATAAGTTATCCATTATTTCAGCCATCCCTTGGCTGTTGTCCTCATCTTTGTTTGTTCCCAACTGATCCCGACTGATCAAATACAAACACTGGTTCAACCCAGATATTCCCTCTTTTCCCCCCGGAATCATAGCAGGAACCTTTATAATATGCAGATGGGTGCACTATAAATCGAAAGTTTCCAACTGAAAATACACAGACAGGGCTGTGCAGAAATATTCTATTATTTTTTTCCTCCATCTTTCTCTTCCACTGTCCAGATTGATTATATCAAAAAAATCTTATTCGTTTCAAAACGTTCTAATTCCAAGTTTCAGCCTTCACTCAAGGTCAGTAACTTCATCCTCAGCCTTGCAGAGAAAACAGAAACCATCACACAAGGTCTTCCTCAACTTCCTCAAACCCCATATACAATTTGCCAGAACCCATGCTTCCCTGATATTTGTGTTTACATTGGAAGAGGTATTTTCTCTTTCCTAAAGTTTTGGATGCTGGGTTTATCTGCTTCCTCAAGGATTGTATTTAATCAGTTTTCATCTCTTTATTTAATTTCCTAACCTTTTTCTTGTTGCTGTTTCAATGGTTGAAGAGGATTTAAACACTTCATAGCCTCTTGTATCTTAAACAAAGAAGCAAACATTCACCTTGGTATCTCCTTCATTCTTCTTTACACTACTTCTTTGTCCTCTTCAAAATCAAGCATTTTGAAAAACAGAGATCTAGAATTGCTATTTCTAAGTCTTCCTTTAACCATGGACTCTTCTGCCCTCTGCTTTAAAATGAAACTGCTTTCACAAAGATTCTCATTGTTACCTTTTTGCTAACTCTAATGAATATTTTTTAGTTTTTATTTTACTTGATCTTTCTTAAGCACTTGACCACCTCTTGAAATATTTTTCCCTTGAATTTCTGAGATACCACATCTTCTATTTCATTCTTTCTCCTTCCATTGTACCTATAACTACAAGAGCTATAGCTCCACACCACCTGCATTAATTTCTTATGGCCACTGTAGCAAATTACTGCAAATTTGTTGGCTTAAAACCACAGAAATTTATTCTCTTACATTCCCGAGGCTGTAAGTCTGGAATTAAGTTGTGGCAGAGTTATTACCTCCAGCTATCCTATGGGAGAACTTTTCCTTGTTTCTTTCAGTTTCTGGTGGCTGTTGGCATTTCTTGGCATGATAATTATTTTTCTGTGCCAACTTACTTGACTATAGTTTCCAGAGATTTAACCAAACACTAATCCAGAGGCTGCTATGAAGGTGTTTTGTGGATATGGCTAACATGTACAATCAATGGCTGTAAGTAAAGACAATTATTGTACTGGTATTGTATTATTGTTAATTAGAAGAATAGATTGTTAACGTAAATGGACATTAAGAAAAAGGGTACTGAATTCCTAGGTGACACTGTTTTTCCTGGAGTTCACCAATGTCCTACTATCTTCCAGTCTCCTCTCTGCTCTGAAGCTTTTCTCTAGCCTAGCTCATTAGTGTGCTCTCCAGCTGTAGCGGGCCAGGACAAGCAAGATCTTTACACCGAAATCAATAAACGTTGCTTAGAGAAATTACAGGAGGGTCAATTAAATGGAGAGATGTATCATGTTCATGAATAATATACATGCTGATATAATCTCAATAAAAATTCGAGTAGTTTTTGTATAAATTGGAAATTTTATTTTGAAATATACCAAAAACCCAGCAATGGATACAAACCAATATAATCTTGAAAGAGTAAAATAAAGTTAGGAAACTACCAATAATGAAAGATGCAGCTAATAAGACAATATACTATAAGGACAAGATGAACAAAGACATTAATGGAACAGAATAGAGGATCCATTTGTAGATTCACATGTGTCTGGTCATTTGATTTAAAACAAAAGCATCATCAGGGAAATACAAACCAAAACCACAGTGAGATACCACCTCACACCAGTCAGAATGCCTAAAATTAACAAGTCAGGAAACGACAGATATGGTGAGTATTCGGAGAAAGGGAAACCCTCCTACACTGTTGGTGGGAATGCAAGCTGGTGCAGCCACTCTGGAAAACAGTATGGAGGTTCCTCAAAAAGTTGAAAATAGAACTATCCTATGACTCAGCAATTGCACTACTGGATATTTACCCTAAAGAAACACATGTAGTGATCCAAAGGGGCATATGCACCCGAATGGTAAAACACATTATAGCAACAATGTTCATAATAGCTAAACTATGGAAAGAACCTACATGTCCATCAACAGATGAGTGGATAAAGAAGATGCAGCCATAAAAAAAATAAAAGGGGAAAATCTTGCCACTTTCAATGATGTGGATGGAACTAAAAGGTAATATGCTAAGCGAAATAAGTCAGAGAAAGACAATTATCATATGATCTCTCTGATAAGAGGAATTTGAGAGGTAGGGTGGGAGGTTGTGGGGGGTAGAGAAAGGAAAAACTTAAATAAGATGGCATAGGGAGGGAGACAAACCATCAGAGACAATCTCACAAAACAAACTGAGGGTTGGTGGAGGGTTAAGGATAAGTGGCTGGGTTATGGACATTGGGGAGGGTATGTGCTAGGGTGAGTGCTGTGAAATGTGTAAGGCTGATAATTCACAGACCTGTACCCTTGGGGCTAATAATACATTATATGTTAATAAAAATAGTTTTTAATAAAAGCATCAATACATTCAAGAGAGAAAAGGGTGATTTTTTCCTATAAGTAGTGCTGGGTCAATTGGATACTTATATCGGTAAAAAAAAATCCAAACTATACTTCACATACCACACTTAAAAATTAATTTGAGATAGATCATGCACCTAAATGTAAAAGGTAAAACTTCCATTCATCAAAAATCTCCATTAGAAGGAAACATTATGTCACAGAATGGAAGGAGGTATTTGCAACATATATATCTGATAAATGTCCAGAACATATAAAGAACTCCCTCAAATAAATAAGAAAAAACAGTTCAAATTTCACAATTACAAGTATCTTAAACAGGCATTTTGCAAAGAAGAATATCCAAACAATCAATAATTATATGAAAAGGTGATCGATAAATCACTCATCATGGAAATGCAAATTAAAATAACCATGTGATATAATTCCCTCCACCAAATCTCTGAAATTAAAAATACCAAGTGTTGCAGAAATTATCTGCCTTTAGTACCTGCAGTTCTTAGTCACACCACTTGAAAGAATGAAGATGTAGACCAGACGGAGAGTGGTGGGCACCAAAGCAAAGTTTATTGAGTAATAGTTTAAAGCTTCCAGAGAGGGAGGGGCTCCAGAAAGAACTGACCCCAGAGTTTCTAAGTTTAGGGGTTTTTAGGAGCTCTTTTACAGAACTGTCTTAAGCAGTCAGGGTGTGCTGAGTCATGCCAATCAGTGCTTTGGTCTTGTATCTCTGTCTACCTATTTGGTTACTGTCCACGTGCTGATGGTCTTTTTTTGCTGACATCTAGGGGCTTATGTCTTAACTGCCCCTTGCCCACAAAACTGACAAATGCTTTGTGGTAAATTGCCTTATTTTAGGACGTTTTGCAGAAGTCATTTCTGCAAAGGCTGCAAAACAGAATGTCAGTGTGGTCTTGTCTAAGCTGCAAAACAGGATGTCAATGCTGTTTTATTTTAGCTGTTCTGACTCCATGTTCTTTTGTTGGGGATCCTGGCCCTGACCACCTATCTGTCCAACTAACTTGTAACACAACCATGACAACTGTTGATGAAGATAACAAATAACTGAAATTCTCATATTTTACTGGTGGGAATATAAAATGATGTAACTCCTTTGAAATATTGTTTGTTTTTGCTAAATCTAAACATAAACCTCTCCTATGACCCAGCAGTCCAACTTAAGAAGCTGGGTATAGGCTTAAAAGAGGAATGAGTCACTATTTGTATAAACACACATGCGCACGCGCACACACACACACATACACACACACACACACACACACACACACACTGGACAAAATATTTCAAGAAAAAAGAATGTTTCAAGCAACTTTATTCATAATAGCTAAAAAGTGGACACTGTCTAAATGTCCATCAATAGAAGAATGGATAAATAAATTGTGATGAGTTCATATAATGGAATTCTACCCAGCAGTAAAAAAGAATGAACTAACGGTACATGAAACACTATGGATGAATCACACAGACATTACATTGCATGAAAAAGATCTGCTATAAAAAAGCATATATTGTATAATTTCATTTCTATGAACTTTAAGAATAGGTAAAACACATCAGTGATGATAGCAGTCAAAATGTTCTTTATTTCTGGAAACTAGGGATAGATTGGGCAGAGGCAAAATAAGAACCTTAATTTGTATCTTGTTCCATCTAAAGTGCTGGTTGCATGGGAGAATATATGATATACTCATATATATGATATAATATACACATATATAAAATATGGCATCTATTATAGTATATCTATTCTATATATATATGTGTGTATATATATATACATTTATCAAGCTTTTCATTTAAGAATACATGTTTTGTCAGTGCCATGCTGTAAAGCATTCACGTTTTATCTATGTTATTATATTATGACCTGATTAAAACTATAAATACAAAAAACAAACAAACATAAAAACAAGTATAAAAAAATACTCAAGTTAATCTTAAGTGAAATCAAATTCAGGATCCCAAACTGTTTTATAGTGTAATTCCTAGTGTGTAGGGGAAAATGTTAGAAAGTTAAAATAAAAGTGATTATTCCTTCATCAAATAAGTGTCTTTTTGGGCATCTGGGTGGCTTAGTCCATTAAGTGTCTGCCTAAAGCTCAGGCCAGCCTCCATGGGTCTCCCTGCCCAGCTTCTCCCTCTACCCCTCCCCACTGCTTGTGATCTCTCTCATGCTCTCTCTCTCTCTCTCAGATAAATAAATAAATTTTTTTTAAAGTGGTTTTTTTTTGGTCCAAGGCGTCTATTTTGAGAGTGGCCTTTGTGAAATAACGCATTTGTTTTGACCGACCATATTTAAGAAGCATTGTTTGCCAGTAGGAAGTCAGGCAACGTGCTTTTTGGTCTTTGTTTCATTTTAGAAGTTGATGGAAGAGTGATCTGTGCATTAATTAACAGGCGTTGTAAGCAGTCACTTCTTCTGATAAGACTTAAATGTAGATTTTAAGAAACTCACATTTGGAGACATGCGTACGCACCTCAGGGAAAGGCAAATATGTATATCTGCTTGAAGAGACCAATTAAGATTCATATGGGGGGCCGGGGAGGAATTGGTAAGTAGGTACAAAAATGGACACGTTTTAGATTTGGATTTAGAATCAGAAGACCTTGTTTAAGCTCCAGATCTAATTCATAGTAGGCGTGTGGTTTTCAGGAAAGTACCTCGGCACTAATTTCTTACACATTTAAAAATCTTGTGGGGATAAAAATGAGACAAATTAAGATGAAGATATTTTTGAACTGCAAGGCAACTGTGTAGATATTTAATTAATATAACAATGATTTTTTAAATGATGATATATTGTAGACACCAGCTCAGCACATGTCAGCTGCTTTATATGCTTATTCCTTCGCACGCCATGTTCCGAGGCCCCTTAAAATGACAAGCCATCTTCTTTGAGAAGTGCTCCTCTTCTTCCGTCAGTGTGATTTCAGGGAGAGTTGGCATCGTCTTACCTTCCCTTACTCCAGTAACAGCAGGTGGTTCGTCCAGTTCTTGGAAAGAGACCCAAATATGGACAAACAGAACCTCCCTAAGAATTTGCAAACTGGACCGAGAAAGACTTAGTCCTTTGATAGTGGAAATACACGAATGTAAAATATAAAAACCGTATTTCCTATCTAGAAGTAACTGTCCATGGTGATAGAATACATTGGCCAACAAAGAGAAACAGAGACCACAGCTGGAGCAAGTGACGAAGGAAAGAGGACAAGAAAGTCAGAGAGCATGAGAGAGAAGGGACAATTTCCATTGACAAAGTTCATGTCCCATTGCGGCATCTGGATTGGGAATGTCTGCTTGCTGAGGCCTCAGTTCCATATCCGCTCTTGGGCCAGGGATGGGGCAGCCCCATTCACTCCTAGATAAGAAGGAAGTAAGTATGATTAACTGAAGGCAGAAAGAAACACATGCTATCTATTGTGGATTTTGTACTGGAGAGGACATTTAACTACTTTTGTCTCAATTTGCCCATGTGAAAAGAGGATAATAATAGTACCTTCTTTGAGCAATGACAGTGTCTTAATCACAAGTGAACTGGATCAAAGAGCAGCTGCCTATTTCTCCCAACCATTTTTGTAGAATTTTAAAGATGGTTAAAATGCATAAAGCAATAGGGCTGTAGAGTCTGCTTTTCACCCCTGTAAAAGTGTGCGTTATGGAAACTGAAACAGTCCGAGGGAAAGCATCTAATCCATTCTTCAGACTTCCAAGGAGTTATACTTGTACATTTCTAAGGGGAACAAATGTATATTTTTATAATTTTCATGGAATTATATTCTATGGTAACCCTTAGTAATATATTCCCACCTCGAGTTCATCCTCAGGAATCTCAGAAAATGCCTTAAATTCAACTAAGTCTTTCATGCTACTACTTTCATGAAAGAACATAAAATCTCAGGTCCCATTGGTATCTTTATTCTATATTAATAATTATTTTAAGGCGCAAAGGAGCCAGTTTCACTCTGTTTCAGAAGCCATTGATGCTCCCGAAAAGTCACGAAGTCATAAAATCCTTCATCAAGATTTGTTCTTCATTTACCAAGCTCCTGTTCTGCTAAACTTTCTTTATGTGTTTCACTTTTTAACCCTTTAAAGATTTTCTTTGAACCTTTCAGGAATTCTGAACAATCCCCTTCAGGTCAGGGAGCATGAGCCCTACAGATTTTCTCCCTGATGACTAAAAATCCCAGAAATGTCTTCAGAAGAGGAAGAGGCACACAAGGCCTAGAGATAAGGTTATTTCAGGATTCTGAGGGAGTCCCAACACTTTCCAGACCATCTGGTCAAAATCTAATTGCTAATGGAATGAACAGATTTTTTTCATCCACAAATATAGCCTAAATGGGAATTAAGCCAAGATTTTTGAGAATGGCTGGCACAAAAAAGCTGTTGTCAAAGAAAGCTAAAGAGGATCGTGATAATGTCAGTGTATTAAATTGTATAAAATACATATTTTTGTTTGCTAATGGAAGAGAGAGGTGGGCCTCCTTATGCGAAGCATTTTCAAATCTATTCCCTCTCCCCTATAATTCAGCTGTGCTAATTAGAATCAATTCAATTTCTTTAACCCCTTCTGAAAAATGAGTACCAGCCAAAACTCTGATATTTTTTCCTTGCTGACAAAATGATACTGTAGCTTTAATTGTGCGTGCAACTGAAAAGGTTGTCATGGTGATGGGAATCTGTGATGGAGCTGCTCCACTTCTCTGGCCTTGTTCTGAGCCTGAAGTGGAAGGTTCTATTGTTGAAAGAGCAGAATTTTAACTTTCGCCAATAAAACCTGTGTTGACATTTTTAAATGTGATTTTGCTCACGTTGTTATCTTTCATTTCATAAAAACAGTAAGAGTGCTCAAAATGACAATAGTGAGAATGTTTTAGAATATTCTGTCTATGATTGCTGGAGAGCCTAGTAAAGGTTCAACCGGCTCTGCAGTTCAGTACAGTTTCCTGCCATAGTTTGGAAACGTTTGCCACCTAGTGGCGGTAGCTGAGAAATGCTGAAGGATACGGTCAACATTTCAATGTTTTTTATTTTAGGCACCCGAAAGAAAAGAGAGTTCCTATCTCCATAATTGATTCTTCAAATAAATCATTATTTAATAGATTTACGGCTACTGTTTACAGCCTGTGCCTCTCTCCATGCGATTGTCTAGAATGCGTTTAAGACTCAACCCAAAAGTCAATTACTCACCGCAGTCCGCCAATTCCTTCCTTCCCATTCCTCCTCCATCAAAATTAATTGCTCCTTCTATTGCTCTCCCATATGTACTTTGTTCTTTCTGATTGCATTATATTATATCTAGGGTTGTGTGTATGTCCATCTTCTGCCAGATTAAGTAGTTCCTTCAGAGAAAAATGATTTACCTCCTGGTGATTCCTCTGTACCTATGACATTAGCAGGGATGTAGTAAGTTCTCAGTAAGTATTTACTGAATTAATTGTCTGCCTCTACCCTTCCGCCTCCTCTTGAACTGTGCTCCTCTTGGCTCTCTTTATTCCACTGACCTTCTTTTAGCTCCTCAGCACCATGGTGTCTCCCACGATATGGTCTTGACACATGTGCTTTCCTCTGTCTAGAATAATGCTCCTCCCTCCTTTGCCCATGTGGTTGAAGCTACTCATCATTGGGCTCTTGGTTGAGAAATTTCTTCTGGAAGGAAGCTTTCCCTGAGTGCCTGATCAGGGGATTCTCTTTATGATCCATTCCCATTGTGGAATATATTCTTAGTGCTTTTCACAGTTGTGATTTTACATTATCTGGGCAACAGTTTAACTCATGTCCACTTCCCGCAGGAGTATGGAAGGTTTTCAGAGGTTGTAACCACACCTGCTTTGGTCCACTGTGGTATCTCTAGTGCTGCAAGACTCTCTGGCTAAATTAATAATTATAATTAAATTAAATATTTGCTCATGATTACATTTTAATATTTATTTATTTTCATTGAGATATAACACATACAGCACTGTGTAAGTTTAAGGTGTGCAATGTGTTGATTAGCTACATTTATATATCACAGTATGATTACCTCCGTAGCATGAGCTAACACCTCTATCAGATTACGTAGTTTTCATTTATTTTTTGTGGTGGAAACAATGCAGATCTAGTCTCTCAGCAGCTTTGAAGTTTGTAATACAACATTGTTGTCTGGAGATCTAATGCACAAAATCCACTATGTTGTGCATTAGATCTCCAGGACTTACTTGTCTACTTGTCTACTTTCAAGTTTGTACCCTTAGAAAACTATCTCAGTCCTACTTTCCTCCCCCTGTGGCCCAGCACCTGACAACCATCATTCTGCTCTCTGTTTTTATAGATTCAGCTTTTGTGATTCTACATAAAAGTCATATACAGTATTTGTCTTTTTCTGTCTGACTTATCTCACTTAGCATATTGCCCTCAAGTTCTATCCCATGATTGCATTTTTTGGAAATGTTCCACAAAATAATTCTTAAAAAAAGAGTTGGAAAGCCAACTTGAAAATGTTTAGCCTTAGGGGCGCCTGGGTGGCTCAGTGGGTTAAGCCGCTGCCTTCCGCTCAGGTCATGATCTCAGAGTCCTGGGATTGAGTCCCGCATCGGGCTCTCTGCTCAGCAGAGAGCCTGCTTCCCTCTCTCTCTCTGCCTGCCTCTCCATCTACTTGTGATTTCTCTCTGTCAAATAAATAAATAAAATCTTTAAAAAAAAAAAAAAGAAAATGTTTAGCCTTGCTGAAAAAAGTGAAAAATTTGACCAAATTTACTTGAAAGGAACAATCCTCATCTGAATACTTAAGTTATTATGAGATGGAAAAATAAACTATCTCTCTATATCTACCTCTCCATCCTTAACTATCTATCATCTTCATAGCATTCAGGTATTTTTCTCAGTGAGGTATCCACAGGCTCCCTTCAGTCGTTAAATGTACAAACCACCATGAGGTGTGTAGGAAATACTACAGCAAAAAGAACTCAGGCTTTGGAGTCAGGTCCAGTTTTGAATTGCTTGGCTATTTCCGCACCATGAGATCTTGGTGATGTAGCTTCTAAGAATTTCAGTGTACTCATCTATAAGATGGGATTAACAAAAGCTGTTTACAGGACAGTTGCAGAGATTAGCATACCCTTATTTTTAAATAATCCTTGTTGATCCTTGCTAACCAGGTGAGTACATGCTGTGTGCCAGGAAAGCAAAAATAAGTAAGATACTGTCTTGGAACTCAAGTAGTAGCTTCATGGCAGGGCAGAGTTCAATATATAAATTAGTGATAACAGCAAGAGGTAAGAGTACTTCATATCAATGATTACAGAGGGTGGGAGCAAGAAGAAGAACAGGATAATTCAGGAGCACGGGTAAGGCTCATGCGTTAGCATGGGGGAAAGTCTCCTAGTGCTGGCAATGGAGGACTGGAGTGGGGGGTGAAACTGCCAATTTTCTTTTACAGTAGAGGCACATTGGTTAGTGTTCTAGCACACTGGTTGACCCACTAGCAATGCGATTTGGGGCATGCCATTTAATCCATTACCTGTTTTGTTTTCTGTAATAATTACAGTAGTAATGAAAATTTACAAGGCATTCATTTTGTGCCAGGCGGTCTTCTAAATGCTGTACTTGTCAGGATGCCTGGGGGGCTGACTCTGTTGGGTGACCGACTCTTGGTTTTGACTGAGGTCATGATCTTAGGGTCCTAGGATTGGACTCCATACCCAGCATGGAGACAGCTAGAAGATCCTCTCCCTCTGCCCCTCCCCCCCAGTCGCCCTAGTGCATGCCTTTGAGCACGCGCACTCTCAAAGAAATAGATCTCTAAAATAAATAAACAAACAGACAAACAAATAAATAAATAAATGCATCATTTGTCTTAACTCTTTTAATGCTTACAACGTCAGTTTACAGAAGAGGAACTGAGGCCAGATAAAGTTAAGTAACAAATATCTTGCCCAAGGTCACAGGAATAATAAAAATGGCAGAGCTGAGACTCAAACGTAGGTACTCCAATTCCAGAAGTTCCATGCTTATCATAGCTGACTGTGCCAAGAGCAATGAATAATACTTACATATCCAACACTTAACACATGGTCGGGCTCACAGGAAGCATCTGATAAATTTTAGCTTTCATTACTGTTAGGTAATTCTAATTAGTGAAAAATATTAATTTAATTAGAAGTAATTTTTAAAATTCAGTGAATTCTCAAGGAAATATTTAAAAATTGTGTTTCTCTCTAGTTTTTACCAATAGATGTAGGCAGATGACTAATCATGAGCAGTATTTTTGCCTTTCAAGAGCCCTCTTGTGGAAAAGTATAATAATTCAGGGTACCATTTTTACTTATGTAAGAATTGTCATATACATAGAGAGAAATACTAAATGTAACGAAAATCCATTAATATTTTTTAATTTGGCATCACATTTCATTTCACCGAATGTAGCAAATGTATTTCATTATTGATGACTCACATTATGAAATTACATGGGCAAAACATTGCCTTGCTGTAAAAAATTAAAAATCAATTCCATAGAAAAATTGAAATCTATTTATTTAGTAAGTCACAGCAGAGCAAACTTTCCATGACTTCACAAGTAGTTTCTATTAATCTTTCAAACTGTCAGAAAAATTCCTAGGAACATTGCAGGTAAAAAGTCTACGTATCTCAAGAAAATAATTACCACATTGGCATTTAGAATGGAGTGATAATGTGCTTTCCTTTTGTGTCATTTACTCATTTTAAAGTAAGTTTGACTAAGGAATTAACCTTGAACAACGAATAACCCTGAAAATGTTTAAATATGCTGCAGTGTTTAAAAGGTTCCTAGAACAATTAAAGGTATGAACTGATTAAATATTAGTGTGTGGATGAGTCATTTGTTAGATGACTCGATTTGATGACTCTATTTATTAGATGACTCTAATGCATGCCTTTACTGGAGAAAATAGTCCATGGGCATCAAGTATTTCTGTGTCTTTAATGTTCTCTGGTTTGTTATTACAGATATGTGTTTCAGTGACTTTATCTCTGCTTTCTTTTACAAAAATGATGCTGTTATCTGCTCTCAAAGTGAGGCCGACAGCTATACTTTCTAACTTACCCTTCTGAATCATAATGAGGGGTCCTGGCCCTGTGTGTTTTTCTTGTGTTTTTATACACCTCCACTCTGTAAACAGAGATGACATGGGGCACTTAAAATCCTTTTCAAATAAAAATACACATGCCCAACATATCCTCTAAATGCAAGCTTTCAGTTTAAGTAATCTCTAAACTTCAACCACGTAACTTATCAGGAAGAGCTTGATGTTAACTTCTAACTGAATTGTCTCCCAACAAGTCATTTACTGAGCATCTATGCCCTTACTCAGGTAACGTGCTTGTGTTTTCTGGCCATTATCTCTTACAACCTTCACAATAAGGAAGCACCATCAATCAAAGTAATTAAGTTCTTCAATGTCTTAAAACAAGTAATACAGATTTGAGACTAGAAAAAGACTCATCTAAGCTAAATAGATTTACTTAGTTAAGACCCACATTATAATTTGGGAGATTGCAGGTAAAATATAGAATGTTCATTAGATGACAGAGTTCTGTAGTCCAAGGGTGTAGACTTTAGAGACCAAGCCATTTGGGTTCCAAGACTGATTGGAATACCTAGTTACTACTGATTCTGAGTAAACGGTCTCTTAGAGACCCAATTTTTTCATCTAAAAAATGAAGATAATGGCACCAATGTTATTTTGAGAAATAAATGCATTAGCACATGAATTGCACCTAGTGAAGGGCTTAATGAGGATCAAAATAGTAATTCTCTGCCCTCTTTCTCTTTCTCTCTCTCTCTCTCTTTTTTCTTGCCAACAGTACACTTGAGTGACTCACTCAAATTTGAATAGTTTCTTGAGAACTACACCCTGGCAACCCATTCCCTGGCATTGTCAGGTTAATTATAGTTTCTCAATCAGTTCTATGTGACTTTTTTTTTGTTTTTAAAGATTTTATTTATTTATTTGAGAGAGTGAGAGAGTAAAGCAGGGGTGGGGCAGAGGGAGAGGGGGAAACAGACTCCCTGCTGAGCGGGGAGCTTGATGTGGAGCTTGATCTCAGAATTCCAGGATCATGACCCGAACTGAAGGCAGATGCTTAACCCACTGAGCTACCCAAGCATCCCTTCCTTGTGCCTTTAAACATGATTTTTCTCTACCCATATCCTCTCCAATGCCTCTTGTTCATCTTTGAATTCCTCTTCATTCTTCAAGATCACTTATATGTCATATCTTTGGAGTCATATATTAAAAGTATGAATTAAGCACTCACTACCATCAAAACATGTTTTTGACTTCTTATAAATATCTAGCAACAAATACTTGACAATTTTGATTTGTCCTGGATTTTCTAACCAAAATTTACTAATCGATCGAACAAATGTGTCACTGGACATATACCAGGTGCCATGATAGAGGCTGGGGATACAAAAGTGGACAAGAATAAAAACAACACAAAAGGTGTGACCAAAGGATACAACAGAGTGTCCTGATTTATATCATGAGTAGGGAATGGAGTGGAAATCTATCAGTGGACAACTGAGGCATGTTTATTTTTTCTTCGTACACCTTCATACAACATACTGTCATCTGCAATTTCCTAACTATTTGTTGGCTTCTTTTTGGTTGAGCTTCTCCCACTAGAAAGTAAAGTACACAGAAGGAGGGATTTTGTCTATCTTATCTATCAATACATCTCTAGCCTCAGCCACCCTACACCCCTTCCCTGGGCACCATAGCAGGAACATTGTGAACGCTCAATAATTACTCATGTAATGAATAAATGAGCAGCTGGGATTATAGCATGGGAGAATTCTTCAAAGAGAGGTAAAAGTTTATGGAAAAATTACTGGTGGGAAAATCTTGGGGCCAAGCACAGGCACAGCAGAGGCAGTATTTGAAATGAAGCTGGTGGAGAGGCAGGGTTTTGGTGACCATGTTAAAGAACTAGGATCTCATCCCAAGAAGCTCTTAAGCATCATATTCGTGGGTGCCTTCACATAATTTAGTCCTAATGGAAATTAAAGAAAAAACAAGCAAACATAAAAACTTTCTATTCCTGAAAGGAAGGAAAATCCTAAACCCAACTACTCAATAATATGAAAATGGAAATTCAAGGAGGCTGAGTGACTTGTTCAGTGCCACCCTCCGGGTCACCAGTGTTGGAGAAAAAAACCCAGAAACATCCTACGTCCTTTTCCAGTGCTCTCATTTGCAAAATATGACACCATAGCTAAGTGCCTCATTATGCTTATAGAAAAACACCATTGAGACATATAGTTCAATATTGTTCTAAAGGCAATGACATTGAAATTGGCTTGGGAATGATACAGTATTTCTCTCTTTTGAGGGCAATTTCTGTGTTCAAAAGCCCATTACTTTCTTCTAATATTCTAGTTCCCAATGCATCTTCAAGTAGAATTTCTTTTAAAGAAGGTTTGTGCCTGGCAGTTTTATTGCTTGAAAGCTCAGTTTGTTCCAGGGATAAATCTTTGAGTAAAACAAATGGTGTGTTTTCTGAAAAACCTCACAGCTATGGTTTTTCTTCCTGTCTTATGTCGAAAAAGGTAAAGCTAGAGAAATCAACAGGAAGAGGACCTGGTAAAGGTGGTGGTTTGGAAATATTATCATTCAATGTAATTTATTACTAGCAACAGGACCAAATCCACCCAAAACATATGTTTAGCAGCATTGATTAAACTGAGGGGTGAGATGGTAGGAAGAGAGGGAGAAAGGGAAAAGCAAAAAGGAAGAGAAATTTCATTTTTACGTATGACATCAAAAGACTAAGTGTTCTGTCCTTGATGGGGATAGTTCATGGGAAGCTTTGCAATTATAGAAGTAAATATTAGTATTGCTATCACTGTTGAGCATCTATTCCATGCTAATGTCTTTAAGCTTTGATCTTTACAATAATGTTGCAAGTTCATTGTTATCGTCTCCATTTGATAGAAAAGAACTCAGGGACTGTTACAAGTCAAGTAGCTCCCACTACCACAGAGCTAATCAGTGTTGGAGATGATTGCCCATCCTCATATCTGTTTTTTTCTAAAACTGAAAACTTTTTCCTTAGCTGTGCAGACTCTGGAAACTGCTACAGGTGTGGTTGCAGCTGCCAAGATAAGCCACAGGAATCTGTCTTCAGTGTACCAGTTTAAAATAAACAAACTACCCACGTCCTATCTCCAGAAGATGTCTCTTTCCAGGTTGTTGTTATGCATTCTCTTCTGAACATCCCTTGCTAATGTGACCATTAGCAATTACAGAAACTTAAATTTAAGCATCACTTTCAATGCTTGGACAGGGAAATACTTTCTCTTAGTTAAGAAATATATTGTTGCCAGTTGTTTTCAAAAAAGTAACTAACTCCTGGATGGCACACTCCTTGCAAATGCCTTGGGACACACAGGAGACAGGTAACCAGACAGAAAGTCCTAACCAAACAGAAATCCTAATCCGTTTCATTCATAGCAGATGTAAATTTCCGAAGTGCAGCCTGCAAGATTCTTGTGGGTAGTAAAGATAAGATCACTCACATAAACCATGGATTTGCCATCTGGAGTGCATTCTCTGAAACTTGTGTTATCTAAGTAAAAAAAAAAAAAAATTTTTCTTGGCAAAATACTTCTGTCCTGTTGCCATAGTCATAATTGCATTTTTTTTTTCACTTTTTATCACGTGTGTGCTTTTTTTCAACTTGACCTATTTCTGGGATGTATTTTAGAGATAGAAAATTTGAATTGATGTGATATAGCATCTGGTTTTCCATGATAAATAGATTATATTTAGTACCTTCATACTTTCCCTTTTTTTTTTGCTTTAATTATTAGTAATAGAAACCTTTTAGAATGTGTTTTGATTTTAAATATTAAGTCAATATATTTTGAATTGTGTTTGTAAAATAAAATTTGTACCCTCGAAGTAAATTATCTATTGGAGTTGCTAACACAACAGCTGTTTCTGATATTAGGGGTAAAAGAACATAAAAAATTCTATTTAAATAATTTAATCTGTGCTCGCTTCGGCAGCACATATGCTAAATAATTTAATTAGTGAAATATTTTTCTATGAAAAGATTTATCAAAAATACTCATGAAACCTGGATTCACTGGCTTTAGTTTTGGGTTCAAGGGATTATTTATTTATTTATGTAGGCTCCACATCAAGGAACTTATAAAACACAGACTTCATTTTATTTTTTTCACCAGATAAAGAGCAGTTAATTTTCTCAAATTCTACTGTGGGTGCATAGCTGAGTTAACGTGTTCTTTGCCATTTGTTTAAATCTTATTATTTGTCAAACTTTAAAATGCCCTGTTTGAGGGAAGAAACAAGACACAGATATAGATAATCATATTTTGGAGATTTCCCTGTCAATGATGTAAGAAAAAATAAAATCTTGATGTATACCTACACACACTTCTAATTTCTACACAAATACAACTTAACTCAGTTGCCTCTGAAATTGACCAATAAAAACAAAATTCTCAGTAATTGAAAATAATAAGAAAACAATAAAAATATTTGACCACATCAGCCAGGAGTGTTCAAATAATTTTTTTTGTTTCTTAATATATTCACTAGTTTATTTGATATTGTATTATGCAGAAAAAACAAAAATATCTAGTTCTGTATTTTAAAATAAGCCCTGCATTTTATATTTTTTTACATATGTACTCAGTTGGAGAGAAAATACCTTAGTATAAATTTTGTAATATAAAAAACTCAAATTTCAGATTTCAATTAAGTCAACAAATAGAGTCTGACAAATTGCATATGTGAGAATATTTCTTTTTTTAAAACCTCTAAGTTTTTGGTTCCTTTTATGTAAATGGAATTAATCATTACATAATGAGAGTTGGACTGGTAATTTTATTGACTTTATTTGTTAAGCTCTATTTTTTTTTTAAAGATTTTATTTATTTATTTGACAGAGAGAAATCACAAGTAGGCAGAGAGGCAGGCAGAGAGAGAGAGAGGAGGAAGCAGGCTCCCTGCTGAGCAGAGAGCCTGATGCGGGACTCGATCCCAGGACCCTGAGATCATGACCTGAGCCAAAGGCAGCGGCTTAACCACTGAGCCACCCAGGCGCCTGTTAAGCTCTATTGATATTAGTAAGATTCTATCAGCAAAAAGTTTTAGTAATGCTTTGTTTTATAATATAAAGAAAAAACAGAAACTCAATAATTATTATGTCTACTTTCATTGCAACTAGACCCCAGATGTCTAAACAAACATTTTTATTTAATCCTTAGAGAAATTCTCCAAGGTAGTTATTAACCTTGTTTTACAAAAGAGATAACTAAACATATAGAAGTAAAGTAACTAGCTAAAGTCATGCAATTCATTAATCGACCCCAAGTTTGATTCCAAAGCCTGTGCTTTTACCACTCAACTGTCTTTCCTGTGAGCTCAGTGGTTATTTTCTGACAGTGTCAACTACTTTAGTGTTAATTTTAGGTTACATTGCATGTGCTTATGGTCTTTTCTCTGCTTAGATCAGTCAGGAGACACTAGAGTTTGCTGTGGTAAAAATTTTAACTCTGAAACATCCATGCCTTAAGATAACTGAGGTGTATTAGTCAATCACTCAACAGACACTGTTGGGTGGATGGCATGAGTCCTGCTCCACAGGTCACTAAAGATCCCCCGTGTGACAGAGGTGCCACACAAGACTGGAGAGAAAGAAGATGGGGAGAAAGAAGGGAGAAGGCACAGACTTTTCAGTGCCTTAGCCTGGAATGACACAAGTCACTTCTGCTCACATCTTATTGTCCAGGACCACCTAACTACTAGGGTCTGACTGAACTCCAAGGTCTTAGGGAAGACTAGCTTTTCTTATGCAGGGGAGAGAAAGGAAAAACTATATCTTGGTGAACACTAGTAATGTCTAAAATAGCCTCCTTATTACATGCTAATTGTTTAGCATTAAGAAGTTTTTAAGGTATATAACCAAAGAATTGGTCTATAACCAAAGAATTCCTGCCAAATTATTTAAAGAAAAGCACATAGACAATATAACAAATGATAGAATATGAAAGAAGCAGGAAGGAAGCACAGAAACAAACAAATAAGTAAAAGAATGGACTAGATGAGGGAAATACAGGCAAACATAATCCTATGAAGATACTGATGAAAAAATAACATAAAGGCAGAATTAACTGCAAAAAAAAAATGGTATCAGCTCAATTAAAGAAAAAAAAATTACAATACATGCTATGGGAACAAGTCACACTGCCATCCATTGAGTTAAAGTATGAGTAATTCTGTATGAGTCAAATACAGACAAAATGAGGGAGATGAAATAAAAGATGTACACAGAGTAGCGTGTATTATCTTAAAGAGATTCACTCCAAAATATGGAAGTATTAAAGTCAGTTAATTAAATGTCCAAGCCAAGTCACTAGGAACGATTACAAAAATATATGTGACAAAAGCAACAGGAATAATTTAATGAAGGTATTAACGAATTCTGGAATAACAGGGAAAAAAGAATCAATCTCATATTCTCCAGACATGGTTCTTGGAAAATAGCAAGCAGCAGCAGCAGCAGCAGAAATAATAATTTCAAGGACAAGAATGAATCTGATAATTCAAGTAAAGAAAAAAAAAAAACTCCATACATCCTCCAAATGAACAATATGATTACATTAGAAACGATATTAGGAAAATTTTTAAAAATTATAAACTCATACTTTTCTCAACTAATAATATCTGAAATCCAGGATGAAATGCCATTGTTGGGAAAATATAAATAGTATCACATAACCCAAGAAGAGAAACCGATCTAAATCAAGTAACTGCAAAGTAAATTGAGAAAGATGTCAAGAGATATCCTTGAACAGTATTTGAAATCCAGATAATTTCAAGTGTGGATTCTTTCAAATCATCAATAGAAATAGAAGCATTCTGTTATTTAAACTGTGTCTGACCTCAGAAAGAAAAGGAAATCTTCCCAATTATTTTGTACAGTAAGAATTGTGCATACACTGGAAGCTGACAAAGATAACATAGAATTTAAAAAATGGCCTATGCATATTGGTGCGGAAAATATGACATATTTCCCAAATATTAATAGAGTATAATAAAATATTTTAAGATTTTGCATTCACAAGTGGAATTTCCATAGGATGAAGGGATAGTTTATTATCAGAAATCTATTAATATGATGACTCATATTAAGAAATTACAAGATAAGTCACATGATCTTATCTATAGACACTGAAAAGTATTTGCTAAAATTCGGTACCAATTTCTTCTTAAAAGCCATGAAGAAAATAGGAATAGAAGGATACTTCCTCACATACTAAATCTTATTATGTTTAAAAACAGCTTTATATAAATGTCAAATTTAAATGATGATAAACATCTCATAGTTTGCAAAATGCTTTATAGTAAGGTATAAAAGAATTCTATTAATGTCAGGATTTAGAAATACAAAGATGCTTGCTGCCATTTCTACAATTTAATATTGTCATACAAATGCCAAAGAAGTTAGAGAAGAAAATAAAATGTGTGAGTAATGGAAAAGAAAACGAAAATACATGAATGTCCGTAAATGATATCACTGCATCATCCTGGTTTTGAGATGCTAAGAAATTAACTGAAAAACCAATAGAAGCAGTAAGAGAGCTCAGTAAATTGCCAAATAATCTAAATGATCCAGATAAGTTGCACATGCTCTAAAAATCTCCCTCAAATAGTCAGATAGAGAGGAAATAAAAGAAAAAAGATGGCTAGCTAATAACAACAACAATAATAATAAATTAAATTTCCAAGAAATTTAAGTAAATGTATAATGTTCATAAATATATATAAACTACTGGCTTTATTAATAGGTAGAAAAGGAGAGTTCAGTTAAAAACAGATATTTTCTGTTCTCCACTGAGACACTGAAAAGCCTTTGATTTTACTAACCAATCTAAATATTCTGTGCAATCCCACCAGGATTGGAACGCTATTAAAGTGATTATATAGTTTCTCTGGAAAAGCAATTATGAAAAAATTTAAAAATATAATAGTAATGTTCTATGTAATAATAAAGTGGTGTGATACTGGCCCATAATGGGCAAATCAATAGAAAGGACCAGATCAAAGAAATAAGTCTTGGTCTCCATGGGATAATTTTAACTTAAAGTATATAATAAAAATGACATTTCAAATCAGTGGCAGATAGATTATTCAATAAATAGCATTGAGATAGCTGCCTGGAGTAAAAGGGGAAAAAATAGTTTATAATAGCATGTACCTAAAACCCCTTGATTTGGCTTTCTGGGTTGGTTGGTTTTAGTTTCTAATCCCTCCTCTTTTCTCTTCATTCCTGCAAGTAACTAGGTGAAACCATCATCAGTTCTCTCTGGAACCAATACAATAATCTTTTAAGTCCTCTCCTGAATTCCATTTTTCTGTATGAATTAATACATAAATAAACATCAGAATGAACAATTCAGAGTGTAAAAAGGTAGAACTTCAGAAAAAGAAATTTACATTAGTAGGAATCTTCAAAAAAGTTTTCTGAGACAGGTTAATCATTCCAAAATTTTGTTGATGGATATATTATCAGGGCAATATTTTAACATCTCATCAATTAAGTGATTTCAGGTCTAGAGTGAAATTATAATATGTGATATAGAAAGGCTTCTGTTTTAAAATGTAATCATCTCTTGATTGTTCTCCGATTTCACAGGAAGAAATAAGCTTTGGTGTGAATAATATGTAACAGTAGGTGATATAGAAGCATTGATCTTGTTTTGGGAAAAGTTATATGTATTTTTGGAAGTGTGCTTTTCTTTGTAATAATCACATTTTATGTAGAGTCACATTAAAATTTATTGCACTTTCTCGGTGAAATGCTAGACCTCGGAACTCACCAAGTATGGTTCTCCAAAAACAGCTGTATCATTTCCTGCGGACTTTTATGTAATATGCAGAATCCCAAGCAACATCCTCAGAACCAATGAACTGGAATTTGAACTTTCATAAAATCTCCATGACATTCTTGGGAACATTAATGTTAAGAATTAAATATTAATTTAATTTTCAAATAATTTAAGACTGTCATCTGGGATAATTCCAGTTCGATCTAGCTATTTGACATTTTCTTTCTACAACACCTAAACCACCGAGGATGCTCGACTCAGTGTGTCTTTCTACCTATCCCTTTTCTTCTCTGTCCTTTCACTAAATTTAGACATTATTATCTATTATAGAAAATGAGAACTGACAGATAATTTCCCCCCTCTTCTTCTATCATATCAAGTTTTATCAAGGATCAGCTGTAATCATCCAGAGGACAAATGTTAATATCATGAGAAATAGTGTATTTTTCTTTCTAAAAGAAAGTACACAGGCATATCTTGGAAATATTGCTGGTTCAGTTCCAAATCCTCACAATAAAATGAATATCAAAATAAATCAAGTCAAATGAAAGTTTTGGTTTCCTAGCGCATGTAAATGTTGCATTTACACTACACTGTAGTCTATTATGTGTGCAATGGCCTTATGCTTAAAAATTGTACATACCTTCCTTTAAAATTTTTTATTCATAAAAAAATGTTAACCACCATCTGAGCGTTCAGCACGTTGTAATCCTTTTGGTGGCAGAAGTCTTGTCTCCATGTTGATGGCTGCTGACTGACCAGGGTGTTGGCTGCTGGAGGCTGGGGTGGCTGTGACGATTTCTTTTTTTTTTTTTTTAATTTTTTATTTTTTATAAACATATATTTTTATCCCCGGGGGTACAGATCTGTGAATCACCAGGTTTACGACGATTTCTTAAAATAAGGCAACAATGACATTTGCTGCATTGATTGACTCTTCCTTTCATGCATGATTTCTCTGTAGCATGTGTGGTTATTTGCTAGCATTTTACCCACAGTAGAACTTCTTTTCAGTATTGGACTTGGTCCTCTCAAACCCTGCTGCTGCTTTATCACTAAGTGTATGTCATATTCTAAACCCTGTATTATCATCTCAATCATCTTCACAGCATCTTCACCAGCAGAAGATCCCAGCTCAGGGAACCACTGTCTCTGCTCATCTGCAAGAGACAACTCCTCAGGCATGAAAGTTTTATGAGATATCATGAGATATCACATCTTCAGACTCCACCTCTAATTCTCTTGCTATTTCTACTACTTCTGTAGTTACTATCTCCTGAACCCCTCCAAGTCATCCATGATGACTGAAATCAACTTCTTCCAAATTCCTATTCATGTTGATATTTTTACTTCTTCCCACAAATCATGAATGTTCTTAATGGCATCCAGAATGGTGGATCATTTCCAGAAGGCTTTTCATTGACTTTGCCCGGATCCATCAGAGGAATCACTACCTACAACAGCTGTCGTCTTAAAGAATCTATTTATTAAATAAGATTTGAAAGTCACAATCACTCCTTGATCCCTGGGCTGCAGAACGGATGCTGTGTTAGCATGAAAACAACATTAATCCCATAGTCCATGTCCATCACAGCTCTTGGATGACCAGGTGCATTGTCAATGTGCAGTCATATTCTGAAAGAAATATTTTTTTCTGAGTAGGAGGTCTCAACAGTCAGCTTAAAATAGTCAGTAAACCATGCTATAAACAGATGTGCTGTCATTCAGACATTTTGTTCCATTTATAGCACACAGGCAGAGTAGATTTAACATAATTCTTAAGGGCCCTGTGGTTTTTGGAATGGTCAGTGAGAACGGGCTTCAACATCAAGTCTTTCTAACTATGAAAGTCCTAGATGGCATCTTCTTCCAACAGAAGTCTCTGTTTTTTTGTTTTTTTGTTTTTTTCCTATTTTGAAAATCTGTTTTTTTATTGAAGCCACCTATATTAATGATCTGAGTTACACCTTCTGGATGACTTGACTCTCCACCAGCACCTTGACATTTTCTGCTATGGAGGGAGCGTCTTAAACCTCATGAACCAAGCTCTGTTAGCTTCAGACTTTTCTCCATCAGCCTCCTCATCTCTCTCCACCTTCACAGAATTTAAGAGAGTTAGGGCCTTGCTCTGGATTAGCCTTTGTCTTCAGGGAATGTTGTGGCTGATTTGATATTCCATCCAGATTACTACAACTTTCTCGAGATTGGCAATAAGGCTGTTTCATTTTCTTGTCTCTTGTGTGTTCACTGGAGTAGCATTTTTAATTTCCTTAAAGAATTTTTTTTTTCATTCGCAAACTTGACTGTTTGGCACAAGAGGACTAGCATTATGGCCTATCTTGGCTTTAGACATGCCTTTCTCACTAAGCTTAATCATTTCTAGCTTCTGACTGATTGATTGATTTTTTTTTTTTCCAGCACACACACACACACACACAAAGCGCTTTTATTATAGCACAGGGACAGGATCCATGGGAAGAAAGAGCTGCACTGGGATTGTGAGGAGTAACTGATTATATACTTTTTAATTAATGGGGATTGGGGTAGGTAAGTCTCTAAGGAATTCAGAAGCAAGGCTATCAGTGAGACATATCACTCTTCCTCTGGCTTAAACACTTAAAGGCCACTATAGGGTAATATTGAAATTATTTCAATATTTTTGTGTCTCAGGAGATAGGGAGGCTCAAAGAGAGAGATGGCAGCAGCATTTAGTGGAACAATCAGAACACAAAAAAAATTTTTCTATTAAGTTCACTGTCTTGTATGGATGTAGTTCATGGCCCCTCAGAATGATTACAACAGTTACATAAAAAAAATCACTGATCACAGATCACCATAGCAATTGTAATAATGATGATGTTGACACACTTGGAAATATTGTAAGCACTACCAAAATGTGACACAGGGACACGAAGTGAGCAACAGCTATTGGGAAAATGGTGCAGATAGACTTGCTTGGCACAGGGTTGCCACAGACCTCCAGTTTGTCAAAACCAACCAAACAAACAAACACTAATATCTGCAAAGTTCAATAAAGGAAGCACAATAAAAAGAGATATGACTTGATTTTACTTTTAATCATTTCAAACTATATTCCATTGCTAACTCTGGACTATTTTCTCCTTTGCCAATGGCACTTTTTAAAAAAAGATTTTACAGTGCAAAGCATTACACAGACATGAAAACATTGGAACAATTTGTTTCAGTATGTCAATGTGTTACTCCCTATGACATCTACAATATCTATCAGCAACTGTGATTTCACAGTTTATGAATGACCTTGAAACTAGTGCAAACTGGAATTATATGTCTCAGATTCTGAGAATATGCTTTAAATGTGTCCATTATATTTAAATATACATAAGTATACATATTTTTTTCTCCCCCAGAAAAGATATATTTCTTTCATTACATTTTATCTCTTCACTCAGAGTAACCTTGAACAATAACTATGGGTGTGCTTTTGAGGGATAAGCATTTTTGTAATCTTTATACTGTTGTCACAGCAGGAAATTGCTTATTGCTATCATGTATTTCATTTAAAAGCAGATGATCTACTCAATAAGATAGATCTTGGCCATATGTTGGTAGCCTAAAAAAATTCATAAACAGAAAATACATTGTGTAAGATACATACAAAATTGTCCAGACTGCCATTATTTCAAGGGTTTGGCAAAGGTAAACATAAGATGTATATATATTGTTCTTCTGAATCTCAAAGTACACAATGATTTTTATTCCCTTCCATCAATACCTCTCTTTCAGCATGGGAGAGTTTTTTCAGTGTGTTTTCTTAGATGACACAAGGGGGAGGAATCACTTTTTGTTCCAAAGGGAAAATTCAGACTGAGTCATTCCTGGAGAAGAGGCATTGGGACTCTACGGAGGGAAAAAGGAAGTGAGTGTTGCAGGCCTCCAGGCCCCAGTGTGGGGTCACTGGCTGAGTCCAAGGAAAGAAACGGCATGACACACAAGGCAGTCAAAGGACAGTTAAATTCTACCTGCAAATTTCCATTTGCTCTTTGAACAATTATATATTGAAGACCTGCCTTGTCCCAGGCTCCATTCTACATACTCCAAACAAAGCACCAAACAAGACAAATTGTCTGACCTCAAGAAGTTGTTATTCTAGTGGAAGAAGACCCAAATAAATGGGGAAGAAAATGAAATAGGTAGAATATTCGGTAATACTTGTTAAAAGCAGGAAGGGCTCACAGGCAACATTAGGAGAGGTTTTTCTAAATACTGTGGTCAGTCACACTTCAATAATTGGTTCAACACTATCTCATTTGCAGAGTTCCTCTCTGTTTTGTGAGATGGATGCGGACATAATGAGAGATATGGAGTACTGTGTTTCAAGACTAATTTCTTTTTCATTTTTTGTTCATTTACCCATTTAGCTTCTTAAAAATATATATAGTATATATCATTTATTTACAAATAAAGTTTTATTAAAGATTTTATCATTTTAATTATAATTTTAAAATTTTATAAATTTTATGAAAAACATAAAATTTTATATTTATTTATTTGTATTTATATGTATATATATACATATATATATGTATCTATACACACACATATATATATAAAATAATGGCTCTCCTCAAAACCCTGTAAGGGCCAACTATCTTTCTTCATGTAAAATCCAAAATCCTTACCTGGCCTACAACATTGCTACATGATCTGATCTGTTGCTGACGGTCTGGCTTCATCGCTTATATTCCTCATGCTCACTCAATTCCAGCCACTATGGCCTCCTTGCTTTTCCTCAAACACACCAGCTCTTGTTTGAGGACTTCCACATTTTTTCTTTTACCTTGAGGTTTTGTCCTCTGGGTATCTGAATGGCCTCTTCTCATTCTTCAATCTGACATCTTCAGAGAAGCCTTTGAGGAACCCTGTAACTAGAAAATATCCCATGAACCTACTCTTGCACTGGGTCTTAACTCTTTTTTTTTTTTTTTTTTAATTAATTTGACAGAGAGAGATCACAAGTAGGCAGAGAGGCAGGCAGAGAGAGCGAGAGAGAGATTGGAGGAAGCAGGCTCTCCGCTAAGCAGAGAGCCCGATGCAGAACTCGATCCCAGGACCCTGAGATCACGACCTGAGCTGAAGGCAGAGGCTTAACCCACTGAGCCACCCAGGCGCCCCACACTGGGTCTTAATTCTATTCAAAAACAAAGACTGAATATTTACATCCTTAAAATGGATAGATCAAGTAAAATCTCTCCATGTAGGTGACACTTAGGCTGAAAACAAAATGATACAGATAGTGGGACAGGAGGAATGCTTTCTAGGCAAGTGGAAAATGATGCAAGAAGCCTAAAGCTTGACAAAGTTGATTTTCAAGAAGTCAGTGTGACTGGAGCCAGGAAGACAAGAGGCAACAAGTTTTTAGATGAGGTTACAAATGTAGGCAAGGCCTAGACCATTTAAGAACTTTGGTTTACAGTGAACGCTTTAGATGTTACCATATATCTCATAGAAAATTTTAAGCAGGGTGGTAGCATGTTCAAAAGATCACTTTAGTCACTTTATAGGGCTTTTTACAGAGATGAGAACGATGAGATGAGGGACTTGCTCAGGGGGAGAAATCAAGAGTTTTGCTTTGGCCCTCTTTAGTTTGGTATACATATATATTATATATAATATATATGTATAAATACACGTATATATAAAATATCTATATGTAGACATTAAGTGAGCCTGGTGGTCTGGGGAAATATGGCTAAAATTAATCTAGTGTCTAAACAAAAAGAAAGATATCAATTAAGCAAGAAGTATTTATTGGGCATTTTCTACACATTCTTCATTACATAAGGCACCAGAGGGACACCTCATATATCCTTACATAGATATTCCCACATAAAGATATATTAGACACATTTCTTTCCTTACAGCGATGCACACTAATTGGCAGCATCACGAAAATCATAAATGGATTGTAGGGCATTTAAGTGCTAAATTCGGTGACATCGCCAATAAGAATTGGGGAAAGAGGATGATTACTATGAAAGTTAATTGTCAAATAATAACTCAGGATCATTTGCTAGATTCTTTTCTAGTTTAATTAGTCAGCTGTCAACTCATTCATTCTTTGTCACTGAAACACAATGATGAGAAGAAACAGAGTTCTGCTCTTCAAGGAGCTTGCAGTCTACTAAAGAATAAAATTAGGGGCACCTGGTTGGCTCAGTGGGTTAAAGCCTCTGCCTTCGGGCTCAGGTCATGATCCCGGGGTCCTGGGATTGAGCCCCATATCAGGCTTTCTGCTCCAAGCCTGCTTCCTCCTGTTTCTCTGCCTGCCTCTCTGCCTACTTGTGATCTCTGTCTGTCAAATAAATAAATAAAATCTTAAAAAAAAAAAGAATAAAATTAAAATATTTGCCTCAAAAAGGCATGACTTAAAACTGTAATGGTTCGTATAAAGAAGTACTCCATTGTGCTATGAAAGCATTTGAGGTTTCTGATTTAATCTGTGTTATCAGGTGAGACTTCTGTGCTCAAGTATTATTTGTGTTGAATCTAAATGCAGAGCAGGAAGAGACGATGGGAATAGGAGAAGAGGGAAAATCACTGCTTGCAGAGAAACATGGGTGAAGCCCTGAACTGGTAGAAGCTTGGTGTCCTTAAGAAATTACTAGACAGCTATTGTGACTGGAGGGCAGAGATACTGGAGGAGAGTCAGGTAGAGGTCAGCCTAATAGGTCTTTATAAACCATGTTAAAAGCAATGGAAAAATCACTGGAAGATTCTAAACGGGGAATGCCATGATCATATTCTCATGTTTTAAAGCTCCTTCTGGCTCTTACATCTACAATAGGTTTGGGTCAAAGTAGGGCAGGCTCCCTATGTATAGGAGGGTCTTTTTTTTTTTTTTTTTTTGTAGGAGATTCTTATAGTGACCCCGTATATGGTTATGTTATAATCAAATCAAACTATAAAGAGGGCTAAATTGTAGACTGGAATGGAATCCTGGTGGTGGGGATGTTAGGAGACATGTAAATTCCAGATTACAGAGGTGGATGGGTGAATGGATAGGGTAAAACCAACCAGATGTGGCAGTATATGACATGAAGACATAAGAAGACGAGAGTGTCAAAGATGACCAGTGACTCTCTCTCTGGTTTTTGTAATCAGAAGATGATGGTGCCCTTCACTAAGATACTGCAATGTATAATATCGTGGTGTTGTTAGAACAACAACAATATGTTGTTCTAGTCTCTGCACAATGACCTTGTAAAGTCAAATGAAGGTTTAAAGATCACACTGTCTTATAGGTATTGTTTATTTTTAAGGACTTTATGTTTCAGATACAGCTTTTGCATTTAAGTCAGATACAGTCTCTATAAACAGAAACTCTTTTTAATACTTGCCTGCCTTTACATACTTATTTGATATGTCTAGCAGGTTAATCTCATTAACTTCCTCACAAAAGCATATCTATCAATACCTTACCATGAAAACCTTCTTATCTAATAATTGTAATTGATGAGGACTAAGGGTTTTTTTTGACTCAAATCTTACCTCTTGTCTTCTCACTCTTTAAGCCATCTGTATCCTTGGAGTGAAAAGGGAGACTTTTATTCAAAGAGTGGTACACATTTACACTTTGGTACATTAATCTCCAGATGATGAAAATTGAAGGATGTGTGATTCTTTCTTCCCATCCACTTTTTCACATTATTTCTGGATAGCATGTCTTTCTTTTAAGTGACATTCACAGTGGCATTTACTACTTTCATGGTGTTGTACAAATATCACCTCTATTGACTTCCAAAATATTTTCATCACCCCACCCCCCGCAAAAAGCCCCATAGATATTAAGCAGCTACTTCTCATTTCTTCTCCCTCCCAGCCCCTGGCATCCATTAATCTGCTTTCTGTCAATAGCATATTACTTTGATAGTTCTTATTAACACTCACTTTTAATTGTAAGAAAAAAATTATATTTCCTCAGAACATCCTTAACATTTAATAATATGAAAATTTTGCTCTATAAAATTTGAAAACCTCACCAGCATAAAATTAACATTCAGATCTATCTAATCTGCAAATTCTAATTAAATGCACAAATTTAAATCTCTCTATTGTTTAAAATATTCAGATTCATTCAACAAACATTAGTTGACACCTTCTTTATGTCAGGGACTATAAGGATTAAAAAAGAATACAGTACATGGTCTTTACAAGCAGGAAATAAGTTTCAGTAAATTTACTTGGAGTAGCGAGTTTAAATTCAGGCAGTAGTAAGTTTAAATTCAGAATCCCTCTTATTTCACAGGTAGAGAAACTGAGGCCCAGATGCTAGGAGGTGTTTCCAAGTCATGCACTGTCTCAACCAGAAGCTATCTAACACCAGGGGTGTTAGATCTTTATTGCCAGAGCCTATGCAATAGAAAAGGATTGAATCCTTCCAACCGTCTGCTATGAGCATGATGGGTATACCGGGAAAAAAAGAATCTAATTGTCTAACGGGACAATTTCAATGGTTTAACTGGAATAATGTACATCCTAAATAAAATTTAATTGCTATTTCCAAGAAGAGTGCATTTCAAAGTATGAGGACGGGAGAACATCTTTCTCAGATGAATAGATGGATAGAGATAGATAATAGGTAGATAGAAAGATAGATGATATAAAGAAGCAAAGAGAGAATTTCTTTAAGTTGCAAACAACTACTTTTTTGCTTTTGAAAAAAATAAGGGAGGCAGTGGAAGAAATTTAATGACAGGATACTAAGCATCTCCAGTATTTTTTTTTAAGATTTTATTTATTTATTTGACAGAGAGAGATCACAAGTAGGTGGAGAGGTAGGCAGAGAGAGAGAGAGAGAGGGAAGCAGGCTCCCTGTTGAGCAGAGAGCCTGATGCGGGGCTCAATCCCAGGGGCTCAATTACAGGACCCTGGAATCATGACCTGAGCCAAAGGCAGAAGCTTTAACCCACTGAGCCACCCAGGCGCCCCATCTCCAGTATTTTTTTTTAAAAAGCTGTGGGGTCCTATCACTTAAACCCAAAGACTTTTAAGCTCTGTATCTGTCCTTTCTAAATGTCAGACTCCTGGGGGAGAATATGACTTGTTCCTCTTGGGTCTAGTGTCTGCCAAGGGGATTGATCAAGTATGATAAGGGTTAGAGAGAGGGACGAGGAGGACAGACATAGCCTTGGGTGAATTTTCCACCCAATACAGGAGTCTTTTCCAGAAAATGGACAATAATGTGAGTAGGATAAATTGCTCAAGAGGTTTCTATTACTAAGATACTCATGTTTGTTTCATGTGCAATTGGAAAATACATTGTTTTAAAAAGGATGTGACATTAGAAGGGTCAGACAAGCCCTATTTTTGCAGTTAAGTAACTTAAATTATCAGACAAGGAAAACCAAAATCAAATAGATTGAAATCTACCTTCCACAATCACCAATTTGATCAGAGATACAAAACTGTACTGAAATTTTTTCAATGCATTGTAACTATGCTTTTTCTGTAATTAGAGTTATATATTTTAGAAATTAGAAAATAACAAAAGAATACTGAGGTAAAGTTGCAGACATTGTATTTCTGGATTGAAAAATATGACTCCTAAATGGAATACTGATCATATTCTTATCACTTTGATCTCATAAAAAGTGTTCATTTCTTCTGCCTTAGCTGACACCCTATCCAGATGAACCAGGCAGTCTCTTTGTTGTTTCTTTACCTCAAGATCTAGAGAAAGGCCTGAACAATTTCCTTTTTACCTCCTGGAAGCCTGGATGGTACCTAAGTCATGGCAAAAAATAGAGGATGAGGCACTGGACCCTGTCAATGGGCTTCAACAACACAGTTCTGGTTTTGTTGCCTTTTCTTATTATCTTCAGCTTCAGGCTTAGCTTGAAGAAAAGACTCTGTTGCTTCAAAATAGTCAGGATCATAAGGAAGAGGAGAGTGGCAGAAATTTTCATGATAGGGAAAGAGATTTGAGATAGGCCTTGAAAAACAGAGGGATTAAGAGATGGCAAGAAAGGGAGACACAACTCCAGGCAAAGGGAAGAGTATGAGTAGAAATTAATCAAGGAGGTTTATAGAGATAGAAGTGGAAAGAACTTTCCTAAACATCTGCTAGTCACCTTCTCGATCTTTGGGCATGTTATTAGTGCTTTTCCTTTTCAAGAACAGTACTTAGGGGAAGAAAATTAAGTAGGGCATGGAGTCAGAAAACCAAGGTTTAATTATGGTTGTGTTATGCAATGATTGTGATATTTTACAAATTATTTACCCTCATAATCCTCACTTTTCCTGTTTGTGAAAGAGATCTTATAATATCACATGGTTAACAGGGCTGGCATTATAGAACTTACACCCAAGTAGAGAGTAGAGGCAAAAAAAGAATTAACAAGGAAATGTATACCCTGCTAATCTGTAGTAAGGGTTGTCAAATACAGGAAAGTGCAGGTGGTTTGCTTGGGCAGAGCCATGGAAGAGGGTGTGATCCAAGAGGGTCCCTGAAAGGATGGCATTAGAGCGAAGACTTCAGTGAAATCATAGACCTAGCCATGCAGTTTTCTAGAGAAAGGATGTTTCCAGCAAAGGAATGGTAGATAAAAAATCCCAGAAGTGGGAGCACATTTGGCATAACCTAAGAACAGTAAGGAAGCAGAGCAGCTGAAGAATGACCAAAAGTTGAAAATGGCATCAGAGAGAAAGTTGACGTGGTGATGGGGAAGAGATAAAGGAGGGTCTTACAGGTTGTGGTGAGGACTTTACATCTTACCATGAGACATATGGGAAACCACAGAAAACTAGGTCTTGAGCAGAGAAGTGACATAAAACAACATATTTTTAAGTAACTATTTGGGCTATTGTGTGGGCAATAGCCTGGGTAGAAGAAGCAGGGGACTGGCTGGAAGGTTATTGCAACAATTCATGTGAAATGTAACACTATTCCACACATTTTATTTTTTAACTGTAATATGAAACATTTGCATTATATTTTCTTTTTTCTCCATCACAACCCAAGAAATCCAGTTTAGTTTTGAGCCTTTTCCCCTACTTCTTTCTAGATCCAGGAAGAGAAGAGAGAATGGGCCCAAAGAATGCAATTCCCGTCAAAAACTGACTTTTTAGAAAACTAGCTTATCCAGGTTCTGGTCTGTCCTACTTGACAATGATGTATAGTTTTTGGTGCTTGAAAATGGCCAGGATGCCAGAAATCACGAGGAGATGCTTTAAATTTTTCTTGTTTGTTTCACAAGCACAGTGTTTTCTTTGCTGGATAGAGGCAAATAAAGAAACATAGTTTCTCCTGGGCCAGATTCTTTTTATGCATGAGTCTGTAGTGAGAAGCACCTTGCTTAGGAAATACTGTGACCTAGGAAAACTAGGGGGGGGGGGGATGTTGGGTTAAAGAACAGTTTATTATAAACTTTATGAAAACATTATTAGTTTTTAAAAAAAAACATAGTATAAGACAATTTTCAAATAGCATATTAGTCCTTGCACTACTTGGTTTTAATTGGTTGTCAACGACACATATCTGTGGAAGCCATAAGCTATTGCATTGAGTTGTTTCTGGTAGTTACTCAAATTTCAAAATATGACAACTTTTATAAAGGCTCCCCTGTCTTCTTGTCTCTAAGTACTTATTTTACTGTTCAGTGTTTTGCAAAGGCGAGCAAAGAGAGGATTCTTCAGTTGTTTCTTTTTCTATCCTTAACATAGATCCGATTTAGGACAAAAGCTTTGATCCAGCCCTGGCTTAAACAGCACATACACCCAAACCTATGATCTTCTAAAGTCCCAGGTTCAGGGAAAGCCACCGTGCAGAATATTATTTTGGACACCGTTTCAAAAACTGCAAGTATAGTTCTGTAGTTACAAAATAGAGTCACCTCACTTGCCCTTCCTTTTAAAAGAAGCTGGTGACGATTTTAGAAGTTATTTTCCATAGCTAGTCAGCGCTCACTGGGATTCATCCTGCCACTTTATCTTACAATATTTGCCACCAAGATGTCTACGTTACAGGAAACCACATTTCCAAAAAAAATTGCCATTTCTCAAATTTCACTAAAATGATGCAGTGGCTGCCTGAGTTTTTGGACAACATTGCCAAACTGCTCTCATTTCTCTACAATCTCCCTTTTAATGAAAATCGGAGCTGCAAATATTCCATTTCTAGTTCTATGGCTTGCCGAGTAATTTTTTTTTTTGAATAGGCAGTTACTACTCCAGATATTCTGCCATTTTTCCAGTAAACGGAATTAGAGATTATGTAGGCATACGGATGGGAGTGGGGGGGGGAGAGGGGGGTATGAAAATAGAATCAAGATAGAGATACAGATCAGTGGAAGAATCGGGATAGGTATGTAACTTCTGTTTCTGTATTTCCTATAGAAAAACTACCATAGAAAAAGAATCCCTTTTCTAATAAATGAAGTACCCAAAACTGCATGAAAAACACAACTGGAAATACGGAATAAACTTTCTGTTCTTTGGAAGGGTTTATGGGTAACAAGGGCCAATATTGTGGTAAATTATCATCACTGTATAGCCTGTGTAGATTATTGAGTCTGTTTAATTGTCCTAAAGATTTCTGGTTGAAAGAAGGCATAGGAGAGCAAAAAGATATGAATTTAAGAAATGAATTAAAGCCTAATTGTATGACTTTGCTCAATCTTCTAAGTGTTCATTGATTCTTGGGCCTTTATTTTTATTTTTATTTTTTTGTTTTATTTTATTTTTAAGATTTTTGTTTATTTATTTGACAGACAGAGATCACAAGTAGGCAGAGAGGCAGATAGAGAGAGAGGAAGCAGGTTCCCTGTTGAGCAGAGAGCCCAACGCAGGGCTCGATCCCAGGACCCTGAGACCATGACCCTAGCCCAAGGAAGAGGCTTAACCCACTGAGCCACCCAGGTGCCCCTTTATTTTTTTTTAAGCATATATAAATTTAACACCATATATGTATGTATATGAAATATATATAAATAAATATATACATATATCTCATAGAATTGATGTAAGAATCAAATGGATTATAGATGTAAAAGCCTTTTGAAACCACCAAAATACTTAATATAAATATTTTGTCTATTTATTCTTACCTTAAAAAAATTAACAAATGACCTTAAGAAATGGAGGGCAGAATTGTCAGAATTTAGAAGGATAAAAATTTTATACATTGTCTTCTGGATTTAATTGTATCATTTGTACACAATTTATCTTAGTTCTTTCTAGCATATTTCCATTAAATTAAGCCTTCTTGATCTAAGGCACTTAAAAAAAGAGAGAGATCTATTTATCTTTCTATTGTGGACAGAATAGGAAAGATAAAAGGCAAGCCTTCTAATCAATTATTCATCACATTAACTGCATGGGAAGCAGTGATTTATCTTAATATTTCCAGGTGGTATATATTATTGTTCAACAAATGGGCACTCCCTGGCTACCCCCAAGACCTCTCTGGTGAGAGAATTTCCTTGACCCTCCAATGTCGCCCTGGCCCACATACTAGCTCCATCCAGTTGGTGGGAGTGAGAGTATGTCAGTTCTAGAGAGACAACAGCTCTTCCTCTGGCCTTTCTGGAGCTTCTGATCTTCATTATGAGAAGTACAGGCACAGGCATTTGCTTCCTGTCTGGGACCAGAATGTGAGAGGCGGAGCACAGCCCCTTCCCCAGCCTACTTGCCCCTTGTGAGTGTGAGGCTGAGTGGCTGTGGCTGCCAGCTACAGATCTGTAGGGTGTTGGTTAGGCTGCATTCATTACGGCAGTGGCCAAAGAATATACCTGGTGACGACTACCACTGACTGAGAAAACTTTTGGAGTATGTGACTCCCAAATGGGCCTGCTGATTCCTTCTCCCCCCATCTCATCTCTGTCCACCAGAAGGAAATTTTGAGTCTCCAGACAGAACGTTAGTACCCAGGTCACTTATCTTGTTGGGGAGCAAGAGGTAAAGGAACAAAAGACTAAAAGTTCCCAGTTTAGAATTTGAAGTAATTGAAAGCCACTGAATTGAGGGGAAAAAAGAAAAACAAGAACAAAAACAAAAAAACCAACCCTGGGTAAAACAGCAGGTTACCCGCTGTGGGGGAGGAAGGCAGGGGGTAAAGCAAGAGGCTATTAGTGTTTGGGGACCATCCTTCTTCCTGGAAACTAGAAAATTAGAGATGAAAGGTACGCAGCACACACACGCAAAAACACACACATTTTGTGTCCTTAATACGTTGGACTTCACTATTAAGTCTATGACCGAGCAGGGTGTGGCTGCGTACCTTGGAGATGGAAGTCAGCAGTTAAGCAGGCAGTCTTGCTTTTCGCGGGTTCAGGAACACTACCCCAAAATACGGTACGTGGGTGCATTGAATACTTCAGGCTGAAGGAATTTGGGAAGAGGCAGGTGCTGGAAGGATTTTTCGGACCTTCTCCTGAAGCAAGTCATGAGCCCCTCATGTGAGATGCCCTCCTTGTATGTGGAGGAAAGGACCATCCTTATCTCTGAGAGTGGAGGACCACCAAGAGGAAAGGGCAGGCCTTGCTGTCTCCCCAGTTTACTACACTTTGCTCAGACCATTTTTCATCCTATCACATTTTTTCATGACTCTCCACTCGTCATCATACCAACATAAAAACAGCTATTCAGGGCTTTTTTTCCTAAGGAAATCTCTCCTTTTGCATAAAACTTATATTAAATAAATGTATCCTATTCTCTTGCTAATCTGTCTTGGTACAGGGGCCCTAGCCATGCCCTTAGAAGGCAGAGGATAAAGGTACTGCTCCTTACGCCTCCATCTTCCTACAGCCATTCCACTGCATGTAACCACTGCCCTCTCTGGATCTTTCCAGTGGGCAGTAGAGATTTTGCCTGGAAGGCACTAAAATGAGTCACTACTCTACATGAATTATACAGAAGCCAAGATAATGCTGTGTTCAAAGCCAAAAGCTTATTCTTAAGTCGTATTTCAGATTATAACTATCCATAGGACCCAACATGGTAATGAAATTAAGATATTCCAATAATAAATAAAAACATCCCAGAGATGCTGCAAAATTTCTACTATAAACCTTGTCATATTACCAAATTCCTGGGGAGACATCACCTCTAAAGTTGGAGTCTTTTTAAGTGCAAAGTGAAAGTCCAAAATAAATCCAAGTCTGACATAAAAGTCTCCGGTTGAATGAATAAAGTATTCAAGAGAATAAAAATCTCGAATCCATCCTCTTTCATGTCCTGTTTTGCTCGGGCTCAGCTGGGGAAGGTTTCCATGTTGGGTGAAGTCGGGGCCCCCCAGCAGCTGAATCCTGGGGGATTCTTTCAGGGCCTCGGGAATAATGATGTGCCACTGACATTTGTCCAAAGGAGACTGGAAATTTAAAAGGACGCGTAAGATTTTAAAGCTGGGCTCCTACGCTCAAGATTGAAAAGTAAATGACTCCGATAGATGCTGAAGGAGCTCTCCCGGCCAGCGCTGTGACCCTGTGCTCCTGCTTGACCCAGAGTGGGCACAATACTAGCCTCAGTGGTGTCTGGGCAAAGGGGGTGGAAGAAGAAAAATCTTGATTTTAGCCTTACTTTATACTACTTTGCCTGAGTCAATGACCCATTATCTAAAATTTGTTTGGGAAAAATCTAGAAGGAGAGTCATCTGGGTAATTCTCATCTTAAAAAAAAAAAATCTCCTTTGTGGAAAATCCTTTAATTTCCATTTTGCCTTTGAATGCTGAGTTTCTGGTATTAAGACTCAGTGAGTTCCCTCTACACCATCTCTAATGAGGGTTTGTGGTACTTTGTCCTTGGAGCTGTTGCCCCGCCTTTTGCCATGGTCTTGCTTAAACCAATAAAATGATCTCTTAGGAAGGTTTTCTCTTCCTACCTGCATTTGTTCAAATAGAGGAATTCCCTCCACACATTCTTGAATTGTAGCTGCTGTGACTGCTTCTGAAGCTTGTATCCCCAAGTGCTGAGAAGGGCCAACACGCTCACCTCGATTGTATACAAATTGATTTTGAGAAATCGAAATCCACAGTCACAGTTTACATAATTAAGGAATCCAGACCAATTAGCGACCAAAAAGCAAAACCTGACTCTGGAGTCTCTAAACCCAAGTTTCAAAACCCAAGCTCAAATCACACAAACCCAAGATTTGTCCCTACACAGGGCCCCAGGTACACAATGGGTTCTGAGTTTTCTAACACTGCTTCTCCAGGTCCAGCACTAGCAATGAAAGCCAGAAATTCACTGGTTCACAGAGACATCCACCAGCTCACAAATGGGGCGCCTGGGTGGGTCAAGGGGTTAAGCCTCTGCCTTCGGCTCAAGCCATGATCTCAGGGTCCTGGGATTGAGCCCCATATGGGGCTCTCTGCTCAACAGGGAGCCTGCTTCCCCCTCCCACTCTGCCTGCCTCTCTTCCTACTTATGATCTCTCTCTCTCTGTCTGTCAAATAAATAAATAAATAAAATCTTTTTTAAAAAAGTAGCAAATATTATACTGCCTATCAGTGCATGAAAACAGTTGAATCCCATGTCAGTCTACCCTGCAATGCGAGGCCACGCTGTCCCCAGGTAGCTCAGAATCAAGCTGCACGGCTGAGGGCCTGTGAGGCCTGCCTACTGTCTGCTTAAGGCCACTCATCTCTGGGCAAACCTGATGTAACCCCCAGAGGCAGCAGGTTCCGAAGCCTACATGGCTCACCTGCTTTATGTCTATGGCTTAAAGCTATTGGCTCAGGCTGCAGCCATTAATAGCCATGGGTACACCTGTAAAAACAGAGTGTGATACACACCTACCACCTACTAGGGCCAAAACCCCATGTGGTCTACACTTAGTCAAGCAACTGCAAATTTCAAGACACACTCGAAGTCTGCATTTTTCCTAAAGCTATACTCGAAGTCTGCATTTTTCCTAAAGCTAAATGCCAGACCTTGTTGATCTTTCAGAAATCTTGGGTCATATATCAAAACACTGCTTATTTATAAGACTAAAGTGGGTTTTCTACCACTGAACACCACCTTCCCACGTTGCCTCAATTTAGAAATCCTCCCGCCCCAGCCCAGAAAGCATCACCAGACTGTGGATACCTCCTAGAGGGACACAGTATTTAGAACAATTGTTGGGAGTAGACCCGTCTCTCTGCAGACAAGCTAATCCCAGGGGAAAAGGAGAGAGAAGCAAGGCGAGCTAAACCCAGTTCTTGCTGCCAAGCCCATGGATGACCAAGAGGAAGTGTTATGAGGACCGAATACTTAGGAAACTTGAGAAGGAAGGGAAGTAGTGTCATGGATCACTCAGTGGAAGGATCCAAAGTTATTTATTTTCTTCTTAGCATCCTCTGTTTAAAATCAAAACAATATGCTTTTTTCCACTGACTGGAAGCACTATTTCTTCCATTTTTAAGTTTATGTGTATTCCTGGGCCTGTAGTTGTCTATTCATTCACCAATTCCAAGCCAGTGAAATTATAGAAGTGTTAAGTATTTTAATATTTAACTAGGTCACTCTTGCTCTTTCCTCATATTGTTTTAATGATTTTTAGTATGTTAATTTGCCCAGATTCTAAAAAATCATTGTGTGGTCTTTTGTTGGGATCGCATTATTGATTTGGCATGGAGTTCTAATACAATAAACAAATGTCTTATACCATTGACTCATGTGCATTTTTTCCCCCACAACTTCTAGGTTTGGAGGTCCAAAAGGGCAAGGAACACTTCTTTTTACCTCTACATTTCCCACAACAGTTCTTGGATATGTTAGGTGAGGGGAGCAATAAGTTATTTTATAAATATATTATCCCTTTTTCATCAGTGCTTTAAAAAAAAAAGATTTACTTATTTATGTAGAGGGCAGGGTGCGCATGCACACACACACGGGTCAGGGAGGGACAGAGGGAGAGGGAGGGAATCTTCAAGCCGGTCCTCCATGAAGTGTGGAGCCTGATGCGGGGCTTGATCTCATGATCTCAAGATCATGACCTGAGCCTAAATTAAGAGTCTAACACTTAACTGACTGAACCCCTACATCAGTGCCTTTTTTCCAAAAAAAAAAAGTGTCCTCTACCTTGACACTTTTTCTGTTGCCATATTTTTTTATTCTTCCAAACCCACTTAAAATGTAATGTCCTATGAGAAGCCTACACTTAACACCTGCCCAGTTAGTCATAGTCTTTCCTCTATGTCTCTGTGTTACTATCTATATGTCTCTATTCTGTCCCATATCACCTTTTACTGTGTATGTATTTATCTTTTCTAGACATATCAAGTTAGACTTCTTGATAGTGGGATTCTGATATTCATCTTTTTTTTTTACCTGGTATGTTCCCTGATAATGTAACATGGTTTTCAACATGTGTTTGGTAAATAAATAAATGCAATGAATGAAAATTGTTTTTGCTTTGTAATATTTATCATAATTGAAAGTAATTAAATTTTTTGTGTAATTCTTTTTTTTTTTTAAATGAATGTCTTCCCCATTAAATAACAAACTTCACAGTCAGAGAGCATGACAGTCTTATTTACCATTGTATCATCAGGATCTGGCACAGAGTAGCTTGTTAATAAATATTTATTGAATAAATTAATATTATAAATTAATAATATTATATTAGTATTATAATGAGACTATATAAAATATTCATATGAAAGGTTTACAGAGAGAAATTGCTATGCAAGTGATCAACAGATATTTCAGGAAAAGAAATATCTTTTTATGATATTTTGAGGATTCAAATTCCTTCATTTAAAAGTCATTAAGAGACTGTACCATAGGAGAAGATGTCCTTCAGCAATGTAGTATCTTTATTTTGCTCTAAGTCAAAGTATGATGGGAAATCTACCCATAAAACATTTATATGGTACATTTAAATAGGCTGTTAACAATAGAAACAGCAGCCAACAGGTTTATCCTGTCAACAGAAATTTATTAACACGGCAAATATATAAAATAACATATAAAATGAACCATAATCCTGCTTCATTTTCATTTCAACATCACTTCCAGAAAACTTTGCTGTCATTGCATTTAAACATTTATTTATATTTAGAGCTGAATATTTATAGTTGTTTTTTAATAAAGAAGGCTGTGCAGAATCATCAAGAATTTTTTAAATGACATTCCAGGGAAATATATCCAGAGCAACACACTTCGAAGAGAAAGTAATTCTGAAAATACAGAAATTCCAGGCTCTCTGTGAATAAGACAGAAAAGATATAGACACCATTATTGAATAATGGGTCATAAGTCATCAGGAAGTTAATGTAAATACATTATATATTATACTTAATATATGATCATATATATTATCCTTGTATGATTAACTGCAAGCATAGATCCTAATAGTAATAACCCAGCAAACATTTAATTTGAAATAAACATTTCTAGATCCTATTAAGAATAAATTTGAACCCTAAATTGTAAGTCCTCTTTGGAAAACTTGGTCAAGATTCATTAATACTAATCCTAGTTAATATGTATTGAAAGTTCACTATGTATCTGGCACTGTTCAAATCAATTTATACATGTCACCTCATTATTTGGTCTTTATTATGACCTATGATATAAGTACTGCTATTCTCGCCCTCTGACTGAGAACGGATCTAAGGCTAACCTCAGTCCATGACAAGGTCTGTGTTACCAAATCAGCAAGTGTTAGAGCTAGACTTTGAAATCTGTTTTGACTGTCACAATGGATTTTAACTACCATGCTCTATTCTGTAAAACAAACTGTTAGTGTAAGGAACAGAGCTGGCTGAAACCTTCATTAGGGAACTGTTAAAAATATATTTGAATTTGAATACATTTTGGCATGGGATTACTTTATGGTTCCTTGCATTTTTTCATTTTTCATTCTCTCTGGTGCCTGATTACCCAGATGATTTTACTTGGTATAGTTAGTTTATCTTCCTGGCCACAGAAGACAATGGATTTTGAGACTCCTGTTCTGTCACATCAAAGGGGTCCAAGAGAATAGTAAATGTTGGAGTCCAAGAGGGAAAATGAAAAGATTTCAGATCAAAAAGACTAGGTGAAAATCCAGCTCAAGTATCCCTTTAAGGTTCTAAATAATATCTATGTCTTTATCTATGTATGTATCAATCTATTAACCTCTCCATCTATACTGGGCTTTAATGTAGACCTCATTTATCTTTGACAGTTGTAGCAATTTTTGTATGGAGATACCTCAATTTAGGATTACAGAAAATGGAACTGATTTAGAGGATACATAGGTGTTTTGTGATGGATTAGGAGATATCTCGTAGGGAGCAACTGAATAAAGGCACTATAATAAGAAATACAAGTATAATTTGAGATACAGACCAGGTTCAGGCTCTGGTCTCAGGAAGACCTAAATAAAAACCCTAGAGTTTCTCTTTAATAACTCTAACCTCTGGGAAACACCTGAACCATTCTTTGGCTTATTGAGGTATGAGAATAGCAGAATATTCCTTCTCTCCTAGGAATAATGTATGGAGCACTGAAATTTAGTTCCTTTAATTTTTTTGTACCCTAACTTTTTGATGGGTGTAAAAATGATGATTTTGTAATTCACTGGTCTTTCTTTTGAATTGTTCTTTCTGCTCTTAAACATATGAAATGATTTTCATTTTCAGTATTCTATTTTTCAGTTCTAGAATTTTCATTTAATCATTTGCATTGTTAAATTTTTTCTAAAATTCTCTATGTCTCATGCTTATTGTTCAACATTTCAGCTAAACATATTAATATATTTATAATAGTTATTTTAAAGTTCTTGCCTGTTGTTTCTAATCTCTGGAATATCTTTGGGTCTACTACTATTGACCATTCTTTCCTTTGAGAATAGGTCACATTTTTGTGCTTCTTTGCATGTCAGATAGTTTATACTCTAGATGTTGGTACAATAAACAGAGAATAGTAGAGACTGAATAAATGATATTTACCCCCATTGAAGAGCATGCTCCTTTTTGTAATCCATTATCAAAGTGAGTTCTGGGAGAAGTTACAGTTTGGGTAAGTTTCAAGACCCCACTGATTCCAAATAATTTGAAGATCCAATTAGAATTCTCCGTCAAGCAGGACTTGAAATTTAAGCGCCACTAAAAATCTTATGAGATCTCAGGGCTTGAATGTTCAGATATGACCGTAATAGGCAATTTACTCTCTCTTGGGATGAGCTTATCAAGTTCTGAAATCTAGTTATATTAAAGTTTTTGTGTACCCTATCTCTCCTTATGGTTATTAAAAAACTATATAACTTTTGTAGTTTATCTCTTAGTTGTTCTGTTTGGAGCAGTAAGTTCATGGTTTTCCTATACTTTCAGTGAATAAATCTTCCTTAACTCTTCTTAGTCACTATACAGTCATCTTTGGAAAGGAAAACTTAGTGAAGATTTACATATAGCATGTAAAAATTACTGAGTATGGTGTCTGACATTGATAGGTGCTTGACAAATATTAATGTCCTTTCTCCATCAAGTTGGATATCAAGGAATGCCAAGTAATGAAAGGAACAGCTGTGTGGGTTTCGCATGAATAGCATTTGGAAGGGGTTAAATTTTGAAGACCTAGAGGACAGATTGACAGGAAGGAATAATAAAAACCGCGTTTTTTTCTGCTTCATTTATTTCTTGCAACCCATGTTTATAGAAGGCATCTTATGGACTGCGCTTATGGTAGGGATTATTTTCAAGAGACTTCCAAAGCAGAGATTTTGGGCTCCTCTGATTTTTTTTTTTTTTAAATCCTAGGAATATATCCACTAAATGCTACAGAAACAAAGATGGTTATTTTTCCCTAAGTGTTTGTTTAAAAGGAAATGGGAGATGAAGTGGGGGTTGTGGAAACAGAACAGAATCTGCTAAAAGGAAAACAACTGAGGAGCAAAACAAGCACAATGGGTGACAAATTAGAAGAGGAGGAAGACACTCCACAATCAAGGACAACAGACAATCGCTGACAATGTTTACATCTCAAGGAAGGAAATGAGTTTATAAACACCTTCTTGTTATGAACGAGAAAAGAGCTGCTACAGAGCAGTGTCAGGATTCACATCGGTGGTCCACACCTGGATGGATGAATCGGCTTACTGAGAAGTGGGGGAAAGATAGGAAGGGGGAGGCTGCATTGTCAGTTACATCTAATCCTGCCTGCTTTCTCTGAGTGGTGTGCATTTGCTCAGACCAAAAAGAGTCTTTTTGTTCAAACGGCTCTTCTCTCACCGGGAGAGCCAGATGGGTGACCCCGATAGAAAGATGAACTAAACCTTTATGTATTAGGTTGTTGTTGAACAAAATAATTACATCTTGGGGTGTGTGGATTTCATATCACCCAGTCTCATGGTGAACACACGATTCACAAGAACGAAAGAAGGGCAGGGAAATAAAAAGCAAAGGAAAAAATAGGAAGAGAACCTCGCACATTTTATTTGGGTCAGTAACAAGCTAAGAGCTCAATGAATTGAAATCCCATGGGAGTGGGAGCCGGACAGGATTTATCCATTTGTGACCCTGACCTATCCCCTCTCACGTGAGGTTTCCCAGCTGCTGGCGAACTCAGTCGCTGCTCTCCAGAGGCAGCAGCTGGGCTCTCCTCGTCGTCCCCTCTACAATTTCCTGCTCAGTCTGGGAGCATTTGATTAAAGAGAAATTGAACAAACCTTAAAGTGTATATACAGGCCAGATACTTTATTTGTTCAAAAGGCACTTTTTTTTTTCCCCCATGCCTGAGAGTTACGCTGTGTCATCGTGCCTTGCAGCCACTTTATATCCTCTCCCTCCTCCTTCATTTCCTGTGTCTCCATGGAAGGAAACATTCCCTCAGAGGTCTGCATCTCTGTGTATCTCTTTAAAATTGGGAATTTAGAGTCTCGGTTGTATGATTTTCTTTGCTGCATATCACACCACAAAGACTCGTTTAATTACACATTTTTGTTCTAGCTAGAGTCTCTGAGGCAATCACTACTCTAGGAAACACAAATAACATCTTAAATGTTTATTTATATGCTACTGACCTGAGTAACTTCATAACTTACCTTCATCAGTTCATTTGGACCATACTCCCCAGAGCTTACCTGAATCCCAGCACTTACCACATTTTCTTTTCTTTTCTTTTTTTTTTTTTTTTGAAAGATTTATTTATTCATTTGAATGAGAGAGAGAGGGAGAGAGAGCACACAAGCAGGCATTGGAGGAGGGGCAGAGGGAGTAAATCCCCAAATAGACTCTCACAGAGCCTGATGCCGGGCCAGATCCCAAGACCCAAGAGATCGGGACATGAGCCAACACCCAGTCAGACACTCAACCAACTGAGCCACCCATGTTCTCCTCACATTGCATTTTAATAGGGAGATGTGATGCTTTAGTAAAAAGTACATGGGCCTTGTTATTAATAGTACCAATTCCAATATTACTTGTTTGACATTTGGCAAGTTACTCTAAGATTCACTCCCTTTACTTATAAAATGGGCATAATAATAAGGCTTCTGTTCCACATTTAGCCATTAGGGGAATGGAGTCAGTGCCAAGTGGAAGCAGATGGCACTAGACCAGTTGCCTTAGGACTTTTCTTCTTTATCTTGATTCAGTTTCCTTCCCATATTAATTTATCAATTTCTAAGCCTTCTTTGGGGACAAACAGGGAATCATAGTCATCCTGTCTCTCAAGACAATGCAGCTTATTCATCTTCTCTCTGAGGCATACCTTCCTTATGTTCTCAAATCAGCTCTGGTTTAAATATTTAAGCCCTAATGTATGGAATTTATAAGAGCAAAAGAGCCAATCTTGTGAACTATGAGGCTTGGATGAGGGACACCTGAGAAGATATTTTGCCTTATTTTCCAGTTTAGGGTCTTTGGTGAATATTAAATGATCTCTGTTGGTAGCTGTGCATATTAGAGATCCAGAAGGAAGAAGCGGAGTTTATGAATTTCCAAATGAGCAGATAAAGAATAAAACTTGCCATGTAAAGAATGTGGTTTCTTCTTAAACAAATTTGAAGGAAAACCAAAAGAAGTAATCACAAATTCAAAAATCCCAAATTCCATACCTATGGAATTTGATCTACCATTTTTTTATAAACATATAGTGTATTTTTAACCCCAGGGGTACAGATCTGTGAATCACCAGGTTTACACACTTCACAGCACTCACCATAGCACATACCCTCCCCAATATCCATAATCCCACCCCCTCTCTCCCAATCCCCCTCCCCCCAGCAACCCTCAGTTTGTTTTGTGAGATTAAGAGTCACTTATGACTTGTCTCCCTCTCAATCCCATCTTGTTTCATTTATTCTTCTCCTACCCCCTTAACCCCCCATGTTGCATCTCCACTTTCTCACATCAGGGAGATCATATGATAGTTGTCTTTCTCCAATTGACTTATTTTGCTAAGCATGATACCCTCTAGTTCCATCCACATCATTGCAAATGGCAAGATTTCATTTCTTTTGATGGATGCATAGTATTCCATTGTGTATATATACCACATCTTCTTTATCCACTCATCTGTTGATGGACATCTAGGTTCTTTCCATAGTTTGGCTATTGTAGACATTGCTGCTATAAACATTCGGGTGCATGTGCCCCTTTGGATCACTACATTTGTATCTTTAGGGTAAATACCCAGTAGTGCAATTGCTGGGTCATAGGGTAGTTCTATTTTCAATATTTTGAGGAACCTCCACACTGTTTTCCAGAGTGGTTACACCAGCTTGCATTCCCACAAACAGTGTAGGCCAGTTCCCCTTTCTCTGCATCCTCACCAGCATCTGTCATTTCCTGACTTGTTCATTTTAGCCATTCTGACTGGTGTGAGGTGATATCTCATTGTGGTTTTGATTTGTATTTCCCTGATGCCGAACGATGTGGAGCACTTTTTCATGTGTCTGTTGGCCATCTGGATGTCTTCTTTGCAGAAATGTCTGTTCATGTCCTATGCCCATTTCTTGATTGGATTATTTGTTCTTTGGGTGTTGAGTTTGCTAAGTTCTTTATAGATTTTGTACACTAGCCCTTTATCTGATATGTCATTTGCAAAAATCTTCTCCCATTCTGTCAATTGTCTTTTGATTTTGTTAACTGTTTCCTTTGCTGTGCAAAAGCTTTTGATCTTGATGAAATCCCAATAGTTCATTTTTGCCCTTGCTTCCCTTGCCTTTGGCAAAGTTCCTAGGAAGACGTTCCTGCGGCTGAGGTCGAAGAGGTTGCTGCCTGTGTTCTCCTCAAGGATTCTGATGGATTCCTTTCTCACACTGAGGTACTTCATCCATTTTGAGTCTATTTTTGTGTGTGGTGTAAGGAAATGGTCCAATTTCATTTTTCTGTATGTGGCTGTCCAATTTTCCCAACACCATTTATTGAAGAGGCTATCTTTTTTCCACTGGACATTCTTTACTGCTTTGTTGAAGATTAGTTGACCATAGAGTTGAGGGTCTATTTCTGGGTTCTCTATCCTGTTCCATTGATCTATGTGTCTGTTTTTGTGCCAGTACCATGCTGTCTTGATGATGACAGCTTTGTAATAGAGCTTGAAGTCAGGATTGTGATGCCACCCACTTTGGCTTTCTTTTTCAATATTCCTTTGGCTATTCGAGGTCTTTTCTGGTTCCATATAAATTTTAGCATTATTTGTTCCATTTCTTTGAAAAAGATGGATGGTACTTGGATAGGAATTGCATTAAATGTGTAGATTGCTTTAGGTAGCATAGACATTTTCACAAGATTTGTTCTTCTAATCCAGGAGCATAGAACATTTTTCCATTTCTTTGTGTCTTCCTCAATTTCTTTCATGAGTACTTTATAGTTTTCTGAGTATAGATTCTGTGCCTCTTTGGTTAGGTTTATTCCTAGGTATCTTATGGTTTTGGGTGCAATTGTAAATGGGATTGACTCCTTAATTTCTCTTTCTTCTGTCTTGTTGTTGGTGTAGGGAAATGCAACTGATTTCTGTGCATTGATTTTATATCCTGACACTTTACTGAATTCTTGTACAAGTTCTAGCAGTTTTGGAGTGGAGTCTTTTGGGTTTTCCACATATAGTATCATATCATCTGCGAAGAGTGATAGTTTGACTTCTTCTTTGCCGATTTGGATGCCTTTAATTTCCTTTTGTTGTCTGATTGCTGAGGCTAGGACCTCTAGTACGATGTTGAATAGCAGTGGTGATAATGGACATCCCTGCCATGTTCCTGACCTTAGCGGAAAAGCTTTCAGTTTTTCTCCATTGAGAATGATATTTGCGGTGGGTTTTTCATAGATGGCCTTGATGATATTGAGGTATGTGCCCTCTATCCCTACACTTTGAAGAGTTTTGATCAGGAAGGGATGCTGTACTTTGTCAAATGCTTTTTCAGCATCTATTGAGAGTATCATATGGTTCTTGTTCTTTCTTTTATTGATGTGTTGTATCACATTGACTGATTTGCGGATGTTGAACCAACCTTGCAGCCCTGGAATAAATCCCACTTGGTCGTGGTGAATAATCCTTTTAATGTACTGTTGAATCCTATTGGCTAGTATTTTGTTGAGAATTTTTGCATCTGTGCTCATCAAGGATATTGGTCTGTAGTTCTCTTTTTTGATGGGATCCTTGTCTGGTTTTGGGATCACGGTGATGATGGCCTCATAAAATGAGTTTGGAAATTTTCCTTCCATTTCTATTTTTTGGAACAGTTTCAGGAGAATAGGAATTAGTTCCTCTTTAAATGTTTGGTAGAATTCCCCCGGGAAGCCGTCTGGCCCTGGGCTTTTGTTTGTTTGGAGATTTTTGATGACTGTTTCAATCTCCTTACTGGTTATGGATCTGTTCAGGCTTTCTATTTATTCCTGGTTCAGTTGTGGTAGTTTATATGTCTCTAAGAATGCATCCATTTCTTCCAGATTGTCAAATTTGTTGGCATAGAGTTGCTCATAGTATATTCTTATAATTGTCTGTATTTCTTTGGTGGTAGTTGTGGTCTTTCCTCTTTCATTCATGATTTCATTTATTTGGGTCCTTCCTCTTTTCTTTTTGATTTAAGTCTGGCCACGGGTTTATCAATCTTATTAATTCTCTGAAAGAACCAGCTCCTAGTTTCTTTGATTTGTTCTATTGTTTTTTGGTTTCTATTTCATTGATTTCTGCTCTGATCTTTATGATTTCTCTTCTCCTGCTGGGTTTAGGGTTTCTTTCTTGTTCTTTCTCCAGCTCCTTTAGGTGTAGGTTTAGGTTGTATACTTGAGACCTCTCTTGTTTCTTAAGAAAGGCTTGTACCGCTATATATTTTCCTCTCAGGACTGCCTTTGTTGTGTCCCACAGATTTTGAATCATTGTGTTTTCATTATCGTTTTTTTCCATGAATTTTTTCAATTCTTCTTTAATTTCCTGGTTGACCCGTTCATTCTTTAGAAGGATGCTGTTTAGTCTCCGTATATTTGGGTTCTTTCCAAATTTCCTCTTGTGATTGAGTTCTAGCTTCAGAGCATTGTGGTCTGAAAATATGCAGGGAATGATCCCAATCTTTTGATACCAGTTGAGACCTGATTTAGGAACCAGGATGTGATCTATTCTGGAGAATGTTCCATGTGCACTAGAGAAGAATGTGTATTCTGTTGCTTTGGGATGAAATGTTCTGAATATATCTGTGATGTCCATGTGGTCCCATGTGTCATTTAAGGCCTTTATTTCCTTGTTGATCTTTTGCTTGCATGATCAGTCCATTTCAGTGAGGGGAGTGTTAAAGTCCCCTACTATTACTGTATTATTGTTGATGTGTTTCTTTGATTTTTTTAATAATTGGTTTATGTAGTTGGCTGCTCCCACATTAGGGGCATGGATATTTAAAATTGTTAGATGTTCTTGTTGGACAGACCCTTTGAGTATGATATAGTGTCCTTCCTCATCTCTTATTATAATCTTTAGCTTAAAATCTATTTGATCTGATATAAGGATTGCGAACCCTGCTTTCTTGTGATGTCCATTAGCATGGTAAATTGTTTTCCACCCCCTCACTTTAAATGTGGAGGTGTCTTCGGGTCTAAAATGAGTTTCTTGTATGCAACATATAGATGGGTTTTGTTTTTTTATCCATTCTGATACACTGTGTCATTTGATTGGGGGCATTTAGCCCATTAACATTCAGGGTAACTATTGAGAGATATGAATTTAGTGCCATTGTATTACCTGTACGGTGACTGTTACTGTATATTTTCTCTGTTCCTTTCTGACCTACTACTTTTAGGCTCTCTCTTTGCTTAGAGGACCCCTTTCAATATTTCCTGTAGAGCTAGTTTGGTGTTTGCAAATTATTTCAGTTTTTGTTTGTCCTGGAAGCTTTTTATCTCTCCTTCTATTTTCAATGATAGCCTAGCTGGATATAGTATTCTTGGCTGCATGTTTTTCTCATTTATTGCTCTGAATATATCATGCCAGTTCTTTCTGGCCTGCCAGGTCTCTGTGGATAAGTCTGCTGCCAATCTAATATTTTTACCATTGTATGTTACAGACTTCTTTTCTCGGGCTGCTTTCAGGATTTTCTCTTTGTCACTAAGACTTGTAAATTGTACTATTAGGTGATGGGGTGTGGACCTATTCTTGTTGATTTTGAGGGGGGTTCTCTGCACCTCCTGGATTTTGATGCTTGTTCCCTTTGCCATATTAGGAAAATTCTCTCCAATAATTCTCTCCAATATACCTTCTGCTCCCCTCTCTTTCTTCTTCTGGAATCCCAATTATTCTAATGTTGTTTCATCTTATGGTGTCACTTATCTCTCAAATTCTCCCCTCGTGGTTCAGTAGCTGTTTGTCCCTCTTCTGCTCAGCTTCTTTATTCTCTGTCATTTGGTCTTCTATATCGCTAATTCTTTCTTCTGCCTCATTTATCCTACCAGTGAGAGCCTCCATTTTTTATTGCACCTTGTTAATAGCTTTTTTTATTTCAACTTGGTTAGATTTTAGTTCTTTTATTTTTCCAGAAAGGGCTTTTATATCTCCTGAGAGGGTTTCTCTAATATCTTCCATGCCTTTTTCAAGCCCAGCTAGAACCCTGAGAATCGTCATTCTGAACTCTAGATCTGACATATTACCAATGTCTATATTGATTAGGTCCCTAGCCTTCGGTGCTGCCTCTTGTTCTTTTTTTTTGTGGTGAATTTTTCCGTCTTGTCATTTTGTCCAGATAAGAGTATATGAAGGAGCAAGTAAAATATTAAAAGGGTGGCAAAGACCCCAGGAAAATACGCTTTAACCAAATCAGAAGAGACCCCAAATCATCAGGGGGAGAAAGGGGATAAAGAGAGGATAAAAAACAAAAAATAAACAATTAAAAAAAGAAAACAAATAAATAAAAATATAAAAGAAATATATATATATTAGATAAACTAGTTAAAAAAGAAAAGGGTAAAAGTTAAAAAAATTTAGCAGCAGAAGAAAAAAATTTGAAAAAAAAATTAAATGAACTGCAAGACTCAAGAGTCATGGGGAGAAAGCCATGAGTTCGGTGCTTTGCTTTCTCCTCTTCTGGAATTCTGCTGCTCTCCTTGGTATTGAACCTGCACTCCTTGGTAGGTGAACTTGGTCCTGGCTGGATTTCTTGTTGATCTTCTGGGGGAAGGAACTGTTGCAGTGATTCTCAAGTGTCTTTGCCCCAGGAAGAATTGCACGGCCCTTACCAGAAGCTGGGCTGAGTAATCTGCTCGGGTTTGCTTTCGGGAGCTTTTGTTCCCTGAATGCTTTCTGTAGAGTTCTGGAGGATAGGAATGAAAATGGCAGCCTCCCAGTCTCCAGCCCAGAGGAGCCGAGAGCTAGGGGCCCCCACTCCTCAGTGTGCCCTCAGAGAATAGCGCCCAATCGCTCCCATCTCCCTGGCCTCTGGCCGTGCTCCGAGCTCACCCAGCCAGCGACCAGTTCAAGGTAACCCCGAGCTGAGAGCTCACTCCTTGGCTCTAGTAGTCTCTGTAGCCGGCTTCCCTGTTCTAATACCTGTAAGCTCTGCGACACTCAGACATCCCTGATCCTTCTGTGACCCTGCCGGACCTGGGACCACACTGACCCCATGTGGGCTTCACCCTGGTTTAGCCTCTGGAGCAATGTCCCTCAGCAGAACAGACTTTTAAAAGTCCTGATTTAGTGCTCTGTTGCTCCGCCACTTTCCGGGAGCTGCCTCCCCCCACCCCCACCCCGCCGCGGTCTATCTTCCTGTGGCTTTGGATTCACTTCTCCGCCATTCCTATCTTTAGGAAAGTGGTTGATTTTCTGTTTCTAGAATTGCTGTTCTTCTCTTCAATCTCCCATTGGATTTGTAGGTGTTTGCAATCTTTAGATAAGCTATCTAGCTGATCTCCTGCTACCTGATGTAGTCTCAGCCTGCTAATTCTCCGCCATCTTGACTCCTCCCCTGATGTACCATTTTAATGAAAAGTCTGCCCCATTTCTAGAGAATCTTGGTCTCTTGAATGCACACTCACTAATTAAATATCTAGCCCTGTTCATACATCAATATGGTCTGCTTTATTTACTGTATATTTAAGTAGCATGTAAAAAGGAAATGATAGATAATAATTAAGAGAGAAAAAGTCCTTAAAGGAACCAAAATCTTAAAACAAACATGAATACACCCTTATGAGTTTCACGAAGGAGAGATAGAGTATTCATGGGGAACAATATTGGCAAAGAAACACTTTAAAACACTCTACTACTGTCTCAAATTTAGGCCCCTAATTCTCATGTAGTTCTAGTTCTTCAAAGGTTAAATTTTTTTCCTATGATAGCATAGAGCCCTGACAAGTCAACGGTCTCCTCTGCCTTCCCCAAGTCTTGCATCTTACCATCCCAACAGCATGGAAAAAGAATTCAAGAACATGCACATCAGAAAGAAAAGACAAAAATGTTGACCTTCATGTCTAGGGAGAGCTGCCTGAGGCTCTACCCAGGATGGCCTTTACCGGGCAGCCACAGCAGCTCCAGAGCCCACCACATCTGACTAGTTGTGACTTCAGAAAAACATCATAGAAGTTGACAAGAAAGGAAGCTTAAAGAGAAAGTAATGGCTGGCTAGACCTTCTTCCAAGAAGTAGTGGCACTGACCAGCTGCTTGGAAAGAACTAGGTCTTAAAAGAGATCTGGTGCCTGGACTTGAATCTATTTCTCCTTTGAAAAAATCTACAGTGATATGTATTGCAGAGTCCCATTTTCTATGCCACGTATCTATTTTATCTCTAATCTTTTTTATTTCTGTGTTCTAGAAGAACATGTCAAATTGTTCTCTCAATCACTGAGTTGACTTTATATAGCTCCAACTTTGCTGTTTATGACCTCAGTTGTGAATTTAAATTGTCCATATTTCATCTTAAGTTTCCTCACATTTTAAATTAGCCTACTTACATGTGCTTAGCTATCATTCATGAAATTTTAAATTATTTCACTGCCCCGGTATTGGATCCTGGCCAGTTCTAATTGGCGGATTACATACTTGTGGTAAGCAATTACTTAAAATTTAGTGATGACAAAACGATGTTACTGTGAAAGTTACAACATCTAATTTTCAATGTCTACATGAACAAAAAGAGGTATAATAACTTATACACCTCCTCGAAGTAATGTGATGTTTTTACAATACAAAGATACTGAATGAGATAGAAGAAAATCTCCAAGAACATAGAGAACAAAATATAAAACATACAAAAGAGAGTGGTGAGACATGGAAAACCAAATAAGGAGGTCAAAAATACATTAAAAAGCATTTTCAGGGAAGAACAAGGGAGACATTAATCAAAGAAATAATATGTATTTACCGGAGATTAGAAAAAACACAAGTCTTAAGGTTAAAACTGTCAAGAAATAGAAGTAAAAAAAGACCCACAGTTAAGGATACAATCCTAATTTTTTTGACATCAGGAATAAAGAGAAGATTCTTAAAATTTACAGAAGGAGAAGAGAATAAAATCAACTACCTACAGAGCAGTAAGAAATGGAATTACACTTGTTTTTGAACACTGAATGATAGAAGACAGTGGGACTTCCTTCATTGAAAAAGTTTTAGAATATTAAGAAAATGAAACATACGTGAGAGTGGGCAATGCCTTACTTAGTTAAGCATCAGCTACAAGGAGATTTTTTTTTTTATATTCAGGAAAAAAATAAAGCAGCTTTTTTTAGTTGATAAAATAGAAATTAGGCTGTATTAGTAACGGCAAATATATAAACGCAGGCTGCCAAGATGACCGTACTCCTTAATATAGCCAGAAGCGCTAAGACTAGTCCAATTTTGACAAAAAGAAAGCTGAAATCATCAGTAACAAACTACACTGTTTTTAATCTTTGCAAAGTGATATAGCCTAAGTTTATCTCACAATTTTTTTTTTTTTATTGAGAAAAAAAGCTGATGTCATTTTTACTATGACAGCTATAAAATGTGCAATGAGGGGCACCTCGCTGGCTCAGTCAGTAGAGAATGTGGCTCTTGATCTCAGTGTTGTGAGTTTGAGCCCCATATTGTGGGTAGGGATTACTTTTAAAAAAAAATATTTTAAAAAGATGTGCAGTGAAATTTTCTGGTTCATTGTAAAGCACCCAATAAACACTACTGGATATCAGCCACACTATTCTGCTTTTTAGTCTGAGCTACTGAATTTTACGCAAAGCCTAAGGACATGGCTTGAGTTTCCAACATGGTTTTTTCTGAATTCCCAGGTTCATAGTTTCTGAATTAACATCCGCAAAGGAAAGATATCCATCTATCATTAGGTGGCAGAGATTAATGGTCCCTCAATTTTGTCCATACATAAATAGAAGATCACTGGGCAATTTTTCCAGCCTCCCAGGCAGAGCCTCCCATGGCCTTTTAATTATGTTCTGGTGATGTAATAGTGATATGCACCATTTCCTCTACTAGTCCTTTCTGCCTTCCTGTTTCCTAGAAAGCAGGCATGATGAAAATGGGTCATTCGGGACTATATGGATGAGGGACATGCCTGGATGGCAGAGCCACATGATAAGAGGAGCCTGGATTGTGCACACCCTGCAGCTGTCTTCTCAGACCCAGTCAGTGTATACCTGGATTATTATAGTTTCTGAAAATTATGTTGAATAATGCACTTCTCTTTTCAAAATTGACAGAATAACAAGGAAATTGCCTTCTCCTGGGATGGCCAGTTTAAATACATATTTAGCACACACTCAAATGCCAATTTCACATTCTACTCCCTCCCCTGCTGGGAAGCTAGAGCAGTCACTCATTATTTTAAAATCTCATAAACCTCATTATTTAAAAATCAAGACTGGAACTTGAAAACGAAGACTTTTTTTTTGCATTCATGTTTTTTTTCTCTAAGAAAATGCAGCTTAATGTAAACTACCAGTTAAGTTGCTAAGGGTTAGTGAAAAGATAATGTACCCAAATATTCCCTGAAATTAAATATAACCCATTATGACAGTACCCTAGGGCCCACAAGGTTATTGTATTATGGAAGAGTTTAATATCTTTTTGTGAAAATTTTCAATAGAAGCTGCAGTCAATAGTCAATGCAGTTATTATCTTATGGAGGGTGAGTTTATATTTATGTACTGCTTGAGGCACAAAGGGACAATAATGTAAATCAATTAATACAGAATAGGGTATTAAAGCAATATATAAATGGTAATAAAATGTAGAATAACATTGCAAGGATCTCTGGTGATAATAAAATACATTGGTACACACAATTATATTAATTTTGCCTTGAAAATATTATATGAATTTTTTCACAGATACTCACATACTTTAAGAATACAATGATAGTACAAAAGTAGTAATAATGTCTAGTTCCCTCTCAGTTTTTGCACTAATGATGAGTAGATGTGGTAAAGTAAAGCAAAATTTCTGATTGTCCTTAAATCATTTCTTTTTTTAAAAATTCTTTTCAATGTAACAGTATTCATTGTTTTTGCACCACACCCAGTGCTCCATGCAATCTGTGCCCTCCCTAGTACCCACCACCTGGTTCCCCCAACCTCCCACCCCCCGCCCCTTCAAAACCCTCAGATTGTTTTTCAGAGTGCATAGTCTGTCATGGTTCACCTCCCCTTCCAATTTCCCTCAACTCCCTTCTCCTCTCCATCTCCCCCTTGTCCTCCATGCTATTTGTTATGCTCCACAAATAAGAGAAACCATATGATAATTGACTCTCTCTGCTTGACTTATTTCACTCAGCATAATCTCTTCCAGTCCCCTCCATGTTGCTACATGGAGTATTCATCCCTTCTGATGGAGGCATAATACTCCATAGTGTATATGGACCACATCTTCCTTATCCATTCGTCTGTTGAAGGGCATCTTGGTTCTTTCCACATTTTGGTGACCGTGGCCATTGCTGCTATAAACATTGGGGTCCAGATGGCCCTTCTTTTCACTACATCTGTATCTTTGGGGTAAATACCCAGTAGTGCAATGGCAGGGTCATAGGGAAGCTCTATTTTTAATTTCTTGAGGAATCGCCACACTGTTCTCCAAAGAGGCTGCACCAACTTGCATTCCCACCAACAGTGGAAGAGGGTTCATTTCTAATGGGATGCATTAGTTGGTTTGAGAGAAAATATAACAGATTTACCTTCCTAATTATGTTTCTGTGAGACTAATATTAACATTAATTAGCATTCCATTTCCATCCACAAGGAAACTCATTCCAGAATTTAAATTTGCCACAGTTAAGCCATATTCAAATAAAAGAGATTTTTCCTGTGTATATTACTTTCCTTGTGGAAAATTTTTAAATTTCCCAAGTGGGGAAAAAAAAACTTTCAAAATAACTTACATATGAATAATTTTTTCAACTTTTCACACTATTTCAGAGCCATATAGAAATTTTTCCAAGGTTATACAATTGGTTATAGTTCTTAAGAACCCCTTCAAAAAAATCCAATAATCTTTTCTCACCACAAAACTGCTACTCAGATATACTAGCCAGTACTAAACCTATATAGCTAAATGATGATTGAATCAGAAATTGCATATGAGATCCCACTCTAAAACCTTGATGGCTATTCATCAAAAGAAATGAAATCTTGCCATTTGCAATGATGTGGATGGAACTAGAGGGTATTATGCTTAGTGAAATAAGTCAATCGGAGAAAGACAACTATCATATGATCTCCCTGATATGAGGAAGTAAAGATGCAACGTGGGGGGTTTGGGGGGCAGGAAAAGAATAAATGAAACAAGATGGGATCAGGAAGGAGACAAACCATAAGAGACTCTTAATCTCACAAAACAAACTGAGGGTTGTTGGGGGGAGGGGGGTCAGGAGAGGGTGATGGAGTTATGGACATTGGGGAGGGTATGTGCTATGGTGAGTGCTGTGAAGCGTGTAAACCTGGCGATTCACAGACCTGTACCCCTGGGGCTAAAAATACATTATATGTTTATTAAAAATTTAAAAAAAATTTAAACAAACAAAAAACGTTGGTGGCTATTATCTGGTGAACTAGCTTGCTAGAGCAGCGTGGCTTAAACAACAGAAGTTTACTTTTCTCACAATTCCAAAGGCTGAAAGTCTGAGATCAAGGTGTTGGTAGGGTTGGTTTTCTTCTAAGGCCTCTCTTCTTAGCTTGATGACCATCTTCTCCCTGTATCTTCACAGGTTCTATTTTCTGTGTGTATCTGTGTCCTAATCTTTTTTAATAAGGACATAAATCATACTGGATTAAGGGCTATCCTAATGACATAAAGTCACATTCTGAGTTATGGGGTTGTAATATTTCAACATATGAATTTTGGGAGACATCACGCAGCTCCTAACACCTAGAAGATATAATCTCTGCTTTTTCTTATCACAAAGATCTCAAACATTGTTTCAGTAGATGGAAGGGTACAACCTATCCATTTGATTGGGAACTGAGGACTAGAGTACCAGGTCCCATATCTACATTTGGACTGAATAACACTTCATAAGGTTCTCTTCATACAATATTTCATTTGATCCTCAAAACAAACTTCAAGGTAGATATTGTTATTACATCCATGAAATAGATGAGAAAATTAAGATCATGAGGGTTCAGTGACTTGTACAAGATTGCACAATGATTGACAAATCCAAAACACAAACAGAATCATTAGGACCATACCACTTGCTTGGAATTAATTCACCAAATTCCTGAAACAAAAGAATCACTTCAAATATGGACATCTCATTTTCTGTTCTATGAATAAGTTAATAATGAGCTGACATTTAAAGTTAAGTACTCCCTTCCCCATTACAGTTAATGTTTCTTTACAAAACAAGACAAGCAAGCAAAAAACAAACAAACGAAAAGCAAAGTAAACCAACCAACCAAACAAAAATCCCTTTCTCATGACTGTTATCTTAATATTCCAATAAGTCTGTTAATGCCTGTAGTACTTATTTTTTACTGTGTAAAAAATTACTCCAAAATTTGGTGGCTTAAGATAACACACATTATCAATTCACAGATCTGGGGGGACCAGAAATCTGGGAGTGGTTTAGCTGGGTGTTTCTGGCTTGAGATGTCTCATTTTGTAGCTGATGGGACTTAGTGGGAGCTACAGTTATATATGAAGGTTGATTGTGGATGGAAGATCCATGTCCAAGATGCCTCACCTACTTGGCTATTGGCAGAAGGCCTCGGTTCTTAATTGACTTTGGCAGGAAGACAAATTCCTTGCTATATGGGCCTCTCCTTATAGCAGGGTAGCCAACTTGCTCCAGACCCAGCATCTAAGAGTAGCAGGAGGTCACAGTGCTTTTTATGACCTACTCTCTTTTTTTTTCTTTTTTAAAGACTTTATTTATTTATTTATTTATTCATTCATCAATCTATATTTATTTATTTATTTATTTATTTCACAAGTAGGCAGAGAGGCAGGCAGAGAGAGAGAGAGAGAGGAGGAGGAGGAAGCAGGCTCCCTGCTGAGCAGAGAGCCTGATATGGGCCTTGATCCCAGGAACCTGGGATCATGACCTGAGCCAAAGGCAGAGGCTTTAACCCACTGAGCCGCCCAGGTGCCCCTGACCTACTCTCTTAAGTCACAGACCATCCCTTCTATTATATTCCACTCAATAGGAGTGAGTTACTAAGTCCAGGGTGGGAAATTAGTCTATACCTCTTGAAAGGAGGAACATCAAAGAATTTGTGTACATGTTTTAAAAATACCACACTATATATGTGTACTGTCAAGAAGCACTCAAATGAAAGGTCTATGGCTCTCTAATAGTCATTGAAGTTCAATTATAGGAATTTTTTTTTTTAGATTTTTTATTTATTTATTTGGCAGACAGAGATCACAAGTAGGCAGAGAGGCAGGCAGAGAGAGAGGGAGAGAAGGAAGCAGGCTCCCTGAGAGCAGAAAGCCCCATGTGGGGCTCGATCCCAGGACCCTGAGATCATGACCTGAGCCGAAGGCAGAGGCTTTAACCCAGTGAACCACCCAGGTGCCCCCAATTATAGGAATTTTTAGGCTTTAACCTTGTACATATATGATGGAATCTATTAAGTAGGTTAAATAAGCATTAAACACTTCTGCAAAATAACTTACAAAATGGAACATACCAGCAGAAAATTACCTTGGCTTATATAAAAGATCAAGACATTTTGGTTCCAACGTGTGTTATTTGTGATACAAGATAAGTCATTCCTTCATGGTTAGCTCACCTGGTAACTATAATATTATAGTTCTATTCGGCTTCTGACTTTATTTAAATCTCAAATAATTGATAACTTCAATAAAATTCAAATAAAATGAGAAGAAATGTATTAGTTTCATGATGAGTATGACAAATTAGCATGTGACATAAATTTGTCAAACGCCCCTCTTTACCTTCATTCCTCTTCTCCAAGGGAGAGCACCAAGAACTGAAGAATAATGTGTTCATTATGAAAGAAAGACTCCGGCAACTTATACCAAGATTGAAAAATGTTTTAAATGATGCTTGCAATATGCCATTGTCATATTAATGATTATTTTCCTTCTAGTTTAATAAAGATCACATTTTCTTTTACATCACTCATTCGCTACACATTTTAAACTTCATTAAGTGTCACCTTATGTTATATTTGGAGAGGGGAAGCAAATGAGCATGGGAATAGCTGCCCCAGGTCACCCCTGCCAGGTGAGTGTGGTGTGGTGGCGAGTAAGGGTTACATGACCCCCATGGAAGCCACAGTCCCAAACTTCAGCGATCTGCTTCTCTCTCTCTTCTTCTCATTCTCTTCTTAAATTTGGAAGATCTCATTTAATTTTTTTTCCACCACATTTTTTTTTATTATTATAAACATATATTTTTATCCCCAGGGGTACAGGTCTGTGAATCACCAGGTTTACACACTTCACAGCACTCACCAAAGCACAAACCCTCCTCAAAGTCCATAATCCCACCCCCTTCTCCCAAACCCCCTCCCCCCAGCAACCCTCAGTTTGTTTTGTGAGATTAAGAGTCACTTATGGTTTGTCTCCCTCCAGATCCCATCTTGTTTCATTTATTCTTCTTCTACCCACTTAAGCCCCCATGTTGCATCACCACTTCCTCATATCAGGGAGATCATATGATAGTTGTCTTTCTCTGCTTGACTTATTTCGCTAAGCATGATACGCTCTAGTTCCATCCATGTTGTCGCAAATGGCAAGATTTCATTTCTTTTGATGGCTGCATAGTATTCCATTGTGTATATATACCACATCTTCTTGATCCATTCATCTGTTGATGGACATCTAGGTTCTTTCCATAGTTTGGCTATTGTGGACATTGCTGCTCTAAACATTTGGGTGCACGTGCCCCTTTGGATCACTACGTTTGTATCTTTAGGGTAAATACCCAATAGTGCAATTGCTGGGTCATAGGGCAGTTCTATTTTCAACATTTGAGGAACCTCCATGCTGTTTTCCAGAGTGGCTGCACCAGCTTGCATTCCCACCAACAGGGTAGGAGGGTTCCCCTTTCTCCGCATCCTCGCCAGCATCTGTCATTTCCTGACTTGTTGATTTTAGCCATTCTGACTGGTGTGAGGTGATATCTCATTGTGGTTTTGATTTGTATTTCCCTGATGCCGAGTGATATGGAGCACTTTTTCATGTGTCTGTTGGCGTCTCATTTAATTTTTTTGTCATTGTCAATTAGGATTTTTCCTTTGTGGCAGAACTAATTCACATTCAGCTTTGATTTTCTCCCAGGGGTCCTTGGCAGGAAGTTTCGAGCCCCCTCCTTCACCCACATGCTTGCAGCCCCACCAGGTTCCTCCCTGCACCCACTTCCGGCTTGGATTCCCTAGCCTGACAAGGTGGCTCTCTCAAGTGTGGTGCTGACAAGAACACCCTAATCCCTGCCACCTTTTCTCCTGTCCCTTGTCCCTTCCTCATCAAATGGTGGGAGAGTAAACTATTTCACTGCTACCCCTGTCCTCAGCCTTACTATTTCTTTACAAGACTTTGAAAACATCAGAATAAAACTAAAAAGCATGTGCACACCCAAAATACTTTGAATATATCATTTTTATCAGATAAAATTGATAAAATTTTAAAATTGATAAAATTGATCTTATAAGAAGATCAATGAGATCATTGCATTTCATGAGTCTCTACCAACTGAACCCATACAATGGAAACCTTTTAAATTAAATGCTCTATGTAAGTACAATTTTTTTAACTGTGAAACAATGTCTTTATTCTTTCTAAGCTTCCCTATATATAATCACCTGCTCTGAGGTTATGAGAATTTTCATATACCTTGTATTTTTTTATTATTTCAACTAAACTGCAACAGACGTATTTAAAGTGGGTACAAGCCAATGGGACATTCAAAAGTGGAGCTGGATGCAGGAAGGATTCTTCATTACGTGTAGAGCTGTCCCATGCACTGCAGAACATGTAATAATATCTTTGGTCCTTGTCCCTAAATGCCTATAAGGGCCCAACTCTTTCTGACAACTCTCTTCTCTTGTATGATTTTCAAGTACATCTTGAAATGAGGCATGGCATTCTCCTGAAAAACATGGAATTCTGGGGAGAGTGGAGGTAGTGGGGCTGGTTTGGGGAGGCAGACCCCAACTGCTTACAACAATTCAACTCAGAATATGGAACATATCAGCTTTTTGGCTTGCTCCTGATAACGCAACCCAGGGGAAAAAAATCACATTTCCCTACCACTGTAGCTTTATCTAAAGAGGAATGTACTAATTTAGATATTTCTTCTGTCTTGGGTGAGTTGTTTATACATATTTATTTTCACATATCATTCTCTGACAGTAATTCCTAACAGTTAATTTTAATTCTATAAGAGCTAGACTCTGTAAATTTCTGCCTTTTTAATTATCTGAGGGAGGTTTAACTCTCTATTATTTTTTTCATAAGAATCACAATCAAAATATATTAATTAATAATTCTCCATAAACATTCCTACTGTGTTGACTCATGTATACCCAATTAGGGAGTTTTCACATTGCAAACATTTTATTTTGTAAATTTTCCAAGCTAGGTGGTGGGGATAATGTGGAATGTTCTTGGAATTTGAATTCCGGCTGCAGATCAGAGTTCAGGACATCTTCCCCCTTCACCATATTCCTAGGGTTAGGACTACCTTGTCAGATTATTGACAGAAGGTCACCTGCACAGGGTTGAGAAGGGACAGGCACAGAGCTGTAGGAAAGGTGTGGCTATGGTGCCCATGAACTTCAAGGCACTATATCTATGGTCCTAATATCTGCCTCTCTGACAGATAGAGTCAGATGTTGCATATCTGATTGTGCCCCCACTAGGATGGGAATGGAAATGTTCCCAAGCCAGAAGTAGCATTTAAAGAAGGATAGATCCTTGTGGATGCCAGGTGCAAAACAAGTAAAAGATATTGATGTTTCTAATATTTTAAACGGTAACTCAGGATGCAAAATGTCAGTTCCCAGTAAAAACAAAGTTAGTTTTATAATGAAAATTTATAGAGTTTCCACAGAGCATATACCATGTACGAACTGATTTCAAAATTATTGTATTATTTCCCCATATCCCAACAGGAAAACATGTTTCCAAATCATCAAAACCAAGAGTTTAGGAGCTACACAATTTTCCCCTGCTTCTTCTTTGTAGAGGTAAGAAAATTCTGGAAATTCACCTTTAGAATATATATTATTTTAAAAATATATATGTCATCTCTTCAAAAATTACTTCATGTATCCTCCTCTATACATTGAAATTAAATGTAGAAATCTGTAATGCCATTGGCTTCTTTTCATCTGAAATGTTTCATGGTCATGGAGATTACGAACATGGGTGCCATATTTGTGTCATACACAAATGCCTTTCTAGATCCAGAGTTAGAGTTTCATTATCTCATCCATGCATCTCCTTTTCTCTGTCCCCATTTTCTAATATCAACCCCACCCCACCACAAACTTTTCCTTATCACAGGATCTCTCAGCCTTGTTCTGGAACTCCATGGTGTTGACTCCACTTGATTGGTTAGTATAGTTTTAATCTGCCCCTAAATTAGCCAGAAAACTCTAAGGTTAATGTCAAGAGTTTCATGATCTTTTCCCTCTTTCTTGGAATCAGAATTGGCCCCTATTTTGGTTCTTTCACCTTCTTTTATCACCTTCCGCCCCGCCATCTACACTGACAAGACTTCTGAGCTCTCACACTCTTTTCTTTCAGACTCATTAAAGCTATGAGGATTATAAAGAAGTTGAGCTGATGGGAAGTCAGGGTACATTGCTAAGATTTCCATGTCACACATCATGTGCTCCCATGAAAGAGATTTGATGGCATCTGAATGAACCATTATTTATATTGGCCATTTTGAATTGTGTATACATAAATAACATGACTTAGTGCATCAACAATGGTAAAGGGATTCCTAGTAGTAACCTGCTTGGCCCGCCCAAATGGCTACTTTATATTTAATTATTTTTATTAAGTGTATATACAATATTAGAAATATCACAATTATATTTCACGGTGACTTTGTCTTTATCTCACATAAAATTTCCATGTTACAATGAATAAAATTAATATGTTAATTAAGCCAGAAATACTAATTTGATAATAGCTTCTTCAATGATGACTTTAACAAGATTATGGCTTAGTGCCTAGACATTGCAATTACTTTCTTGGAGTCAGCCTCCTTTCTTATGACTGAAGTGAAGTCTTTTAGTGTTCTTCTATAAATGGTTCAGTGCAATCAAATGTTGTGGGAGGCAAGGTTATCCAGATATTAGGGGAGGGAGGATAATGGAATAACCCAGCAAATGGGCTATCAGTCTTTCAGATGTTTCAATCATTTAAAAATATGCTTTAGAACTACAGCAGGTTAATCTCCTTTAAGAAACTAGTTTTTGAAAAAAAAAATCCAGTAAAAATACAAGAGTATGCTGAGATGAACTATGTTTAGTATTTATGGCAAAGGACTCTAGCCTAAACAAGAACAATATTTATATAAAGATATTTATATAAAGATAAAGAAGCTACCAAATGTTGAACTAGAGACAATGCTTCCTTTACAGTTGGGTGAGAGATATACAACATGCTATTTCTAGCAATTTCTCTTTCATGATATGGAAAACAAAGATGGCAGTAGGACCAACTGGAAGACTCTGTCAGACTACAAGTAAAACAAGCCGAAGTTCCAACCAAAGTAATGAAATAGGGCTGGTGATGGGAAGTACAGATTGAGTTTTTCACTAAAGTTCTCAAGATTATATAGCACGAGAACACAGGAGCACAGCAGGATAAATGACAGCCTCTGAAGCCAAATCAAGTTGGTCTTCACACTGAAGCAATTCTGCTGTTTGGGGAACAGTGGATGAGCTTTACAAGGATTCCAACAACTGAAAGAACATGCTTTAGGGTGAGTCAGGGACACTTGCTGTGTGTAAACCTGGGGAATAAATCTAGGAAAACAGACAATTAAGCAGAGATAGCAGAGTTGAAGCTGAAAGAGGGAAGGCATGAATAGCAGGTGACTAGATGCTTTCAGTGAACCGTAAATGGTCTTTCGACTGATGTCAGTATATGAACCAAGATTGTTGGTCTCTCAATATACTCAAGGCAATGTTAACTTGTGCTTCAGCAGAGTAAACTAGAGGTTAGAAAAAGATATTTTGCATAGCATCCATTGATCTACTTGAGTTTGCATAGCTATGGAAGAGAAAGCCAAGCATGTGTCTCCTTTTCCCATCATCTCGTCAGCTCTGTTCACCCTCTATTGAATTAGATGGGTCAGAATTGAAAATGATTCTCTGATCTTGGTTCCTTGACCCTTCGATAGCTCAACTCCTGTGCTTTCACAGGCTTGAATGCAGTTTTCGTAGCCCCTGTACTTTGCTTCAGCTCTTTTGATCTCTCAAAGCAGTAAGACAAAACCACCTCGCCCTGCTTGACTATTCCCTTTACTCGCCTATTTTCTTCTTAGACAGCATTTTTACTTTCTCTTTAAAATGGAAAAGATTTTCTTCTTTTTTCTGAGTATAAGTAATAAATGTTCATTACGTTTAAGAAATAGACATTTTTTGCAAAGTTCTGAAAATTTTACTTATTCATTTCTATATAGCAGGCATTGTTTTGGGTTCTGGAAATACAGACGTGATGAAAACAGGTAATATCTTCTTCCTCCTCAGTGTTACATCCTAATAAGCTGGTAACACAACTAAGATAGAAGTGAGCAGAATATTTAAATAATCAATTGTGGATAAGTGCTACAGGTACAATGAAAGTAGAGAATGAAGATGGGGTCCGCTGATAGCAGACAACCTCATAATTTTCCTTATAATGTTGCTTTTCATAGACAATATCAGTTAATACTTTAGCATATTGCTTACCATAAATTTTCTTTCTAATTCATTTCACTTTTAATCTATAAATACAAACACATAATTTAAAAGGTTAAAAAGTTATAACAAAAAATTGCTGTCTACTAGCTGTGCTCCCCTGCCATGAAGTAATTTTTTGTTTCTCCAAATAATATATGTATACTGCTGTGTCTTGATTCATAAATTTTAGATATCATTGATTGACTTCTCCTTAAGGGACTGAAAACTTCAGCTTTTACATTGTCTACTCTTTTCTTTCCCCTTAAATTTTCTTATACTAGATATGTCACAGCTGTTAGCGAAGTCTATTCATAACATTTTCATTATTATTATGGCTATGTAGATTCTATTCAAGTATTATTCAAGTATTATTATTGGTTCATTTCCTTACTTTCACAACTTTTTGCTTTTTTTAGAAGTTAATAATGACTTCATTATCTTATTTATGTAGTTTTATTTAAATCTTGGCACAGAATAGATTAGCTTTATTAAAAAATGTCTTATTCTGAGTAAACACCCAGTAGTAGAATTACTGGATCATATGATAGTTCTATTTTTAATTTTTTGAGGAATCTCCATACTGTTTTCCACAGTTGGCTGTATCAGTTTGCATTCCTGCCAACAGTGCACAAGGATTCCTTTTCTCCACATCCTGACCAACACTGGTTTTTTTCTTGTGTTATTGATTTTAGCAGACAGGGGTAAGGTGATATTTCATTGTGGTTTTGATTTGGATTTTTCTGAAGCAACCCAAATATCTGTTGATAGAAGAATGGATACAGAAGATGTATATACAAAGATTGCACTATTACTCAGTCATAAAAACGAATGATGTCTTGCTACTTGCAACAACATGGATGGATCTCAAGAGTAGAATGCTAAATGAAATAAATCAAAGAAACACAAATACCTTATGATTTCACTGCTATGTGGTATGTAAGAAACAAACCAAATGAGCAAAAGAAAAAAGAGACAAACCAAGAAACAGACACTTAAGTACAGGGAACAAACTGATGGTTACCAGAGAGGAGGCAGGTGGGGGGATGGGTGAAATAGGTGAAGGGTATTAAGAGTACAGTTATCATGATGAGCACTGAGTAATGTATAGAACTGTTGAATCACTATATTGTAAATCAAAAACTAATATAACACTGTATGTTAACTATGCTGGGACTAAAATTTAAAAAAATTTAAAAAGAACACATAACAAATGTCAAAATCAATGAATTTTTTTAAAGACTTATTTATTCATTTTAGAGAGGGAGACAGCACACATGAACAAGTAGAGGGAGAGGGTGAAGGAAAGGATCTTTCAAGCAGACTCCACGCTAAGTCGAGCCCAAAGTGGGGTTTGATCTCACGACCCTGAGACCATGACCCAATCAAAAACCAAGAATCTGACACGTAACAGACTGAGCCACCCAAGTACCTCTAAAATTAATGGCTATTTTGGTACAAGAAGTAAAACTAAAAAGTTCCTTTAAAAAGTCTTACTACAATTTTCTACATGACAAAGGGTATCAGATAATCTATCACTTGCCCCCCCCCAAACCCCAATGTCCTGAGTCTCTCCAGGTGTCTTCCATTCTCTTATTTTAAACTGCTCTATTCACTCTCTGGGCCTGGTCTATAGCAGTTGTCTTGAGGTTTCCTTCACCACAGTCTTGGGTATTATCTTCCCTTCTTCTCTCCTGTGTTGTAGCAATGCCCATTCGCTGTATCCCAGGTCTCCTCTTCTTGGTTTATTCTGTTTTAATGGAAAACATCTTATAATACATTCCCCCAAAGAGTATATGTGCCAATTTTCTATTTCCTCTATACTAAATAACTGTCAATTTCATGGCTGAGAGTAACATAACACTTTTTATCTTGCAGTTATGTAGATTAGAGGTCTGACTGACTCAGATCACATTGGGCTAAAATCAAGGTAGGGTCAGGGCTGCATTCCTTCCTAGGGATCTAAGGGTGAACCTTTATCTGTTCCAGTTTCTAGGGGCTGCCTGCATTTCTAGGCCTGTGGCCCTCTCCATCATCAAAGCTAGAAATGTTGGATTCAGTCTTTCTCCCACTGTATTGCTCTGACCTCCTCTTCTGCCGACCCTTTCCACTTTTAAGGACCATGGTGATTATATTAGACCCATCTGCACAATCTCCCTATGTTAACATTAGCTGATTAGTAAACATATTTCATCCACAAATTTAAGTTCCTTTTGTCAAATAAGGTAACATATTCACAGGTTCCAGGGATTAAGACACGGACACCTTTATGGGATTTATTACCCTGCCTAGCTCAAGATACATGGGAAACACAGCTTAAAGTCTTTGCTGTACATGGACATCTGATTAATAGGTTGGCTAGATGTAGAATTCTAGGTTAAAACGATTCCACTCATAATTTACAAAACATTACTTCATTCTCTTAAAGCTTGCAAATTTCTCTTTAATTCAGATGAGATTCTGAGTTTTTAAAAGCCTTAAGGAAATTATTATTATTGGTATTACAAAATCATACAGTCATATGTCTTAGTGTTATATATTTTATTTACTGTTCTGGGCACTGGGGCAGAGTCCCTTCACTTTAAAGACACATACCCATCAGTCTCCTTTTTTCCTAATTACTTGGGATGATTGTGTTCTTCCTCATCATTTTTCCTATTTTCTTTATCTGGACCTCTTATGATTTGAATGTTGAACTTCCTGCTTATCATACATACATGAGATGGAGGCAACATCATACACACCAGTACATAAAAGGAGAAAAAAGGGATTATGCTTATATTAAAGACTATAAAATTTAAATTAAATGTATTTACTAATATATATCAAGTAAACATCTATTATGTATGTATAATTTCTCTGTTGTCCTTCTGTTCACTCTTTTATTCTTATTTTCTGGAAGAGTCCTTCAATTTTGTCTCCCAACGTTCTCATTGAATTTGTAAAAAAAAAGAAGAAAAAAAGAAAGCTTAAAATTTTTAATTTATAAAAACTAAACTCTCAGGATGCCTGGGTCGCTCAGTGGGTTAAGCTGCTGCCTTCGGCTCAGGTCCTGGTCTCAGAGTCCTGGGAACAGAGTCCCACATCCAGCTCTTTCCTCAGCGGGAAGCCTGCTTCTCTCTCTCCCTCTGCCTGCCACTCTACCTGCTTGTGCTCTCTCTCTCTCTCTGACAAATAAGTAAATAAATAAATAAATAAAATCTTAAAAAAAAAAACACAACTAAACTCTCTTAGTCATACTTTTTTGTCTCTGTTTTTCCGTTTTCTTTTAAAGAATAGTGTATTTGAGGTTTTATTCTTCTTCCTGCATTGCCTCTGCTTTCTCTTAATTCTTTTTATTTCTGAGTGACTTTTTTCTTTCTTTCATGTTTTCCTTTTTTAGTTTTCATCTTTCATATTTTCCTAGGACTTAGTGATATTTGAATATCTACCGCATGTTAAAAAAAGCATAAAAAATTTGGAAATATTACATTTAGTGGTCAGACTTACTGATAATTATGTTAGGGTATACATGAAGAAATAACATTTAGGGATTATTGATTGTAAATGGCCCTGTGGCTGAACTAAATTCATAGTCACAAATACTCACTGGATTCATAACCAATATCTTAAGACTAGAGGTCACATCTCTTCCATTCTATTTCATTACAATACTGTAGAACTTTCTTACATTAATCAGTGTACAGGCACACCCTGGAGATATTGCTAGTTTGGTTCCAGACTACCACAGTAAAACAATGTCACAATAAAACAAGCCAGATGAGTATTTTGGTTTCCTAATGCATAAAATAATAGCATCATGTCTTTAAAAACAATGTACATATCTTAATTAAAAAATATTTTCTTGCTAAAAAATGTTAACCATCATATGAGCTTTCAGTGAATTGTGATCACTTTGCCCGCCATGGGTCTTGCCTCAATGTTGATGGCTGCTGACTGATCAGGTTGGTGACTGCTGAAGGCTGAGGTTGGTTATGGCAATTTCTTAGAATAAGACAACACTGAATTGCTGCATTGATTGACTCCTTCTTTCATGAACAATTTCTCTGTAGTGTGTGATGCTGTTTGAAGCACTTTACCCACAGCAGAACTTCTTTCAAAATTGGAGTCAGTCCTCTCAAATCCTGCTGCTGCTAAGTGTGTGTCATATTCTAAATCTATTCTAAGTCTGTTGTCATTTCAACTGTCTTCACAGCATCTTCACCAGGAGTAGATTCCAGCTCAGGAAACCAATCTCTTTGCTCATTCATAAGAAGTAGCCCCTCAGCCATGAACGTTGGATCAGGAGATCGCAGCCATCCAGTCACATGTTCAGGCTCCCCTGCTGCTTCTAATCCTCTCACTGTTTCCACCACATCTGCTCTTCCTGCCCCCACTGGAGTCCTGAACCCTCCAAGTCATCTATGAGGGCTGGGATCAACTTCTTTCAGACTCTTGTTCATGTTGACATTGTGACCTCTTCCTATGGATCAAGAATGTTTTTAATGGCATATAAAAAACCAGAAGGTTTTCAATGGACTTTGCCCAGGTCCATCAGAGGAATCAGTATCTATGGCAGCTATAGCTTTATGAATTGGTGCTAAATAAGATTTGAAAGGTGAAATTAGATCTTGATCCATGGGCTGCAGAATGCATGTTGCTGTTGTGTTAACAAACATGAAAATAACATAAATCTTATTGTCAATATCCATCAGAGCTCTTGGGTGACCAGGTGCATCATCAAAGAGCAGTAATTCTGAAAGGATTTTTTTCTCAGCAGAAGGTCTCAACTGTGGGCTTAAAATATGGAGTAAACTGTGTTATAAGCAGATGTTTATAACATCTGTCCAGACTTTGTTGTTCCATTTAGAGAACACAGGTGGAGTAGATTTAGCAAAATTCTTAAGGGCCCTAGGATTTTCAGAATGGTAAATGAGCACTGGCTTCAAGTTCAAGTCACCAGCTGCATTAGCCCCTAAGAAGAGAGTCAGCTGTCCTTTGACATTTTGAGCCATGCACTGACTTCTTCCTTTTTAACTGTGAAAGTCCCAGATGGCATCTTCTTCCAATATAAGGCACTGCAAATCTGTTGTTTAGTGTAAGTCACCTTCATGAATTATCCTGGCTAGTTTTCTAGATCACTTGATGAGGCTTCTTTATTAGTACTTGCTGCCTCACCTTGCATCTGGAACCAACCTCTGTTAGCTTCAGACTTTTCTTCTGTAGTTTCCTCAATTCTCTCAGCCTTCCTTAGAAAGAAGAGAGCCAAGGCCTTCATTGGGATTAGGCTTCTGCTTATCCAGGCCACTAAAACTTTCTCCATATCAGCAGTAGGATTATTTTGCTTTCTTATCATTAGTATGATCACTGGATTAACACTTTGAATTTCCTCCAAGAATTTTTCCTTTGCATTCATAACTTGGTGAGCCTCCTGCTTCAAAGACCTTGCTTTCAGGCTATGTTGGCTTTCAACATGCCTTCCTCACTAAACTAAATCATTTCTATCTTTTGATTAAAGTGAGAAAGGTGTGACTCTTCCTCTCTCTTGAACTCTTAGAGTTCATTGCAGGTTTATTAATTGGCCTAATTTCAATATTGTTTTTTCTCCAGGAGTGGAGAGGCCCCAGGAAAGGGTAAGAGACAGGTGAATGGTTTGTCAATGCAGCATTCAGAACACATTTATCTGTTAAGTATGCCATCTTATAGGGACATGGTTCATGGCACCCCAAAGCAATTACAATAGTAACATCAAAGATTGCTGATCACAGATCAGCAAAACAAATGTAATAGTAATAAAAATGTTTGAAATGTTGTGATAATTACCAAAATATAATTCAAAGAGACATGAATAAATATACATAAAGACACAAAGTAAGCAAATGCTGTTGGGAAAATGGTGAAGGTAGACATACTCAATGTTGGGTTGACACAACCTTCAATTAATAAAACAAAACAAAACAAAAACCCTACAGTATTTACAAAGAGCAATAAAGTGCAATACAATAAAATGAGTTATGCCTGTACCTGTTACAGATTTTCTTGAAATAATGTTTTGTGAGGACAGCTCAAGAACTGGCAACGGTATGGATTCCTTACATCTCCCTTCCTTCTGCCTTCACGACTTAGGGATATCTGTTTTGTGGCTTTGCAAAGAGAAATTGTCTAAAGGATAAAAATATCAAGAAGCAGAATGAACTTTTTACCTTCCATTTATAGTATTTACAATAAAATATTATGCATTTTATTTTCCTTATAAAACAGGAAAAATCCTTTTACTGCATCTCAAAACTTACAAAGGTTTTCTTTTTATTGTTTTAAAAAAATTTTTTTTTATTTTTTATAACCATATAATGTATTTTTAGCCCCAGGGGTACAGGTCTGTGAATCGCCCTTTTTATTGTTTTTAAAATAGTTGACCATTTTATTCAAATATTCTTACTCAAGTTTTACTGATTGTGGTCATTAATACTTAAGTAATTATAACTAAGGCTCTGAAAATTATGTATAGTTAACTGTATTTTATTGAGGATGAGCCAGAAAAAGAAATTCCTCCTCTGCTTTCTCTTGGTCTGTTCTCAAGTATTTAACTCAAACCCAACCCAACCTGACACATAAATCTTGAGAAGTCTGACACATACAGAAGTCATTGTCTTTCTTACACTGAGCGTTGTTTAATATGCAAGTTGCTTATATTATTATGCTTTAAATATGATCAATAAATGTGGAAACTAGGTAAGAAAAGATTGTTGTGTAAAAATGGGCTGTGAAGGCTCAATGAAAAGGTTTTCCTTAAAGGTTCATAGCATCCATTTTGGCAAGAGAGGAAGAAAGATTATTCTGGCTTAATAAACCACAGTCTGGGTGGCTTATTAAAAATTCCTGTTGAGAAGTGGATCTTAACATATGATAGGTGATGCAGCTTGAGGTCCTATGCTTCTTCATTTCCAGTCTGAAAGACAACAGGACCATCATAGAATTTTTTTCTTTAATGAAGAAATTTTATGGATAGGTCATTTTTTTTTTTTTATGGGTAAATCATTTTTTAACAAACCGGTGGTAGTATTCTAAATACTACACCATCTGTGTGTGTTTTGCTTTGTTTTTTTGTTTTGTTTTGTTTTGTTTTGTTTTTTGTTTTAAGTAATAGCTTGAGACAGGGTGAATCACACTGGAGGATATTTTTTAATTAGGCTTTTGTGGTGACAAAATTCTGAACTTCTTTTTTAAAGATTTTTATTGATTTATTTGACAGTCAGAGATCACAAGAGAGAGAGAGAACACAAGTAGGCAGAGAGGCAGGCAGAGAGAGAGGGGGAAGCAGGCTCCTTGTTGAGCAGAGAGCCTGATGCAGAGCTCCATCCCAGGACCCTGAGATCATGACCTGAGCCGAAGGCAGAGACTTTAACCCACTAAGCCACCTAGGTGCCCCCAAATTCTGAACTTTTGAGTGGCACTGAGTATGAAGAGGAAATGAAGAATCTAAGAATTTCTAGAAAAAGCACCAATATCCACTCCATGGTTAAATATAGTAAAGAAAGGATGGTGAAGTTAAAGATAATTTTTAATTAATTTATTTTCTTTCTATTTTTCTTTCTTTCTTTCTCTCTCTCTCTCTCTCTCTCTCTCTCTCTCTCTTTGTTTTTGTTTGTTTGTTTTTGGCATTGAGTGGCTTGTATGTTTATTTTGTAAAATGAAAACAACTTTACTCAAGGTTTTTCCTGGTTATAATATATTGGGACCAAAACATTAAAAATCATAAAAGAAGTTCTCAAAATTCCCTCCCTCCCCTGAGATGCCATCACTGTTACCCATATCCTTTAAGACAAATGTCTGAATTTTATTGCTTTTCTTTTTTATTTTATTGTTTTCCTCCAACTAGTTTTCCATTCGCTGACCCTCCATCCTGCTCCTTGGCCATCAATTCCCACTTGCCTATGCTATATGAGATGTAGAACTCAACCTCTCCCCTACTGTAAGACCCCATGACAGTGGTTCCTATGCCTATTGCAATACTCCCCTACCTTAAATAAAGTCCTCCTTGCCCTCTCCAGCAAGTACTGGGACTAATATTTTTTCCCTACCAAGTCTTATGGCCAAATGTCATTAGCCCCCACATAATTAATACTTATGGAATAAATACCTAAATGTCATGGAAAAATGTAGATTAGTGTAGGATCACCCCAACAATCACCCCACAGCAATGATGAACGTGATCAGAACACCCACTAACCCACGCCACGGCAACAGGTTCTAGGGGTACAGGCAGATGTAAGACCTTTCCATGGCAGGTAAAAGATTATAATTTATTGGAAGGAAAACTATATGCCCCCATTGGCAAATGCTGCCTTAGGTCAATAATTCATTTCATGACTTATATTAAATTCCAATCTTTTATTTAAAACCTAACTTCAACTAAAATTGTCTTTCTACATATACCAGCAAAACCGTACATATCTTAATTCTCCGAAATTGTCAGGACAGAGGAATGTGAAGCAAGTGAAATAAATGAGGAAATGGTGCAACATTGCAAACAGACTTCTTTCATGTATTTGAATTTGTCTTATTTTTACACAATTTACCAGGTAATGAGAATGCATACTGCCTCAAAAACCACTATGAAAAGTAGATAATGCTTTTTATTAGAATTTACTAAAAAACAATAGGAGATTTATCTAATTCACATTCCATCTGACACATTTAAACTCAGCTTTAACATTTTGTGTGGATCCTGCTGATTCTTCTCCTCTCCCTCTCAGGTTTGTTTGTTTGTTTGTTTATCTTTTGGGATGCAAGTTTTTTTCAAAAGTTACTTCTAGAGGAACAAAGCAGTGCTGTTGTTGTATACAATACTCTCTCCATTAGAGGATTTCAATTACTTTGGTGACCTGGCAACTTAGATTCACTCCCTTCAGGTAACAGTCAGACTCCACAAAGGCATCTTTTCCAGCAAGCTGAATGCATTTTTGTTCCCATAGAGCCTTGTGCTGAGACTGCCTCAGACCCAGGCCTTCCACCCAATCACAACTCCTGGACTCAGCAATGCCTGCTGTGATTCTCATATGCATTGCAGGACAGCCTGATCATGATCCTTGACATTGCCAACTTTCCACAGGAATAAGAACAGAAATGTTTAGAGGATTTGGCCTTTCAAATTTCCGTAACAAATGTCCAGTGAAAAGCAACTATAGAAAACAGCTTCTGAACAAAAGCTTTTCTTCATACTGATGAAAGGTGCTAACAGTCCACCTTAGGAGAGCTGCTTCACCAAAGAAAGGCAGACAATCTGTCAAGCCTTGTATAAGTAGCTGGTAAGTAGATATTTTCATGAATGCTTGTTTTTCTCACTAGATTCATTTTTTTTAAAAAAAGATTTTATTTATTTATTTGACAGAGAGAGATCACAAGTAGGCAGAGAGGCAGGTGGGGGAAGGAGGCGAAGCAAGCTTCCTGCTGAGCAGAGAGCCCAATGCGGGGCTCAATGCCAGGACCCTAAGATCTTGACCTGAGCCAAAGGCAGAGGCTTAACCCACTGAGCCACCCAGGTGCCCTCACTAGGTTCATTTCTTTTTTAATTTTTAATTTTATTTTATTTAAAAAAAATTTTATTTCTTTTCAGTGTAGCAGAATTCATTGTTTATGTACCACACCCTGTGTTCCATGCAACATGTGCCCTCCATAATACCCACCACCAGGCTTACCCAGCCTCCCACCCCTGGCCTCTTCAAAACCCTCAGATTGTTTTTCAGAGTCCATAGTGTCTCATGGTTCCTCTCCCCTTTCAATTTCCCCCAACTCCCTTCTCCTCTCCATCACCCTGTGTCCTCTGTGTTATTTCTTATGTTCCACAAATAAGTGAGACCATATGATAATTGACTCTCTCTGCTTGACTCTCTCTGCATAATCTCTTCTAGTCCCATCCATGTTGATACAAAAGTTGGGTATTCATCCTTTCTGATGGAGGCATAATACTCCATAGTGTACATGGACCACATCTTCCTTATCCATTCGTCTGTTGAAAGACATCTTGGCTTTTTCCACAGTTGGCGACCGTGACCACTGCTGTTATGAAGGGGTACAGATGGCCCTTCTTTTTACTACATCTGTATCTTTGGGGTAAGTACCCAGTAGTGCAATTGCAGGGTCATAGGAAAGTTCTGTTTTTAATTTTTTAAGGAATCTCCACACTGTTTTCCAAAGGGGCTGTACCAACTTGCATTATATGCCAATAGATTAAGCAACCTAGATGAAATGGATGCATTCCTGGAAAACTACAAACTTCCAAAATTGAACCAGGAAGAAACTGACAACCTGAATAGACTGATATCTAGTAATGAGATTGAAGCAGTGATCAAAAACCCCCCAATAAACAAGAGCCCAGGACCTGACGGATTCCCTGGGGAATTCTACCAAACTTTCAAAGAAGAAATAATACCTATTCTCCTGAAGCTGTTTCAAAAAACTGAAGCAGAAGGAAAACTTCCAGACTCTTTTTATGAAACCAGCATTACCCTGATCCCCAAACCAGGCAAAGACCCCACCAAAAAGGAGGATTTCAGACCAATATCCCTTATGAATATGGATGCTAAGATTCTCAACAAGATCCTAGAAAATAGGATCCAACAGCACATTAAAAACATTATCCACCATGACCAGGTGGGATTCATCCCTGGTTTGCAAGGATGGTTCAACATTTGCAAATGAATCAATGTGATAGAACAAATCAATAAGAGAAGAGAGAAAAACCATATGGTCCTCTCAATTGATGCAGAAAAAGCATTTGACAAAATCCAGTATCGATTCCTGATTAAAATGCTTCAAAGTATAGAGATAGAGGGAATATTCTTCAACTTCATAAAATCTATCTATGAAAGACCCACAGAAAATATCATCCTCAATGGGGAAAAAGCTCAAAGCCTTCCCATTGAGATCAGTAACATGACAAGGATGCCCACTGTCACCACTCTTGTTCAACATAGTATTAGAAGTCCTAGAAACAACAGACAAGAAATAGAAATAAAAGGTATTCAAATTGGCAATGAAGAAGTTAAACTCTTTCTCTTCGCAGATGACATAATACTTTATACGGAAAATCCAAAAGACTCCACCCCCAAACTACTAGAACTCATACAGCAATTCAGTAACGTGGCAGGATAAAATGTCAATGTATGGAAATCAGTTGCTTTCTTATACACTAACAATGAAAATACAGAAGGGGAGATTAGAGAATTGATACCATTTACTATAGCACCAAGAACCATAAGATACCTGGGAATAAACCTAACCAAAGAGGTAAAGGATCTGTACTCGAGGAACTACAGAACACTCATGAAAGAAACTGAAGAAGACACAAAAAGATGGAAGACCATTCCATGCTCTTGGATCGGAAGAATAAACATAGTTAAAATGTCTATACTGCCTCGAACAATCTATACTTTCAATGCCATTCCAATCAAAATTCCACTGGCATTTTTCAAAGAGCTGGAGCAAACAATCCTAAAATTTGAATGGAATCAGAAAAGACCCCGAATTGCTAAGGAAATGTTGAAAACGAAAAACAAAACTGAAGGCATCACGTTGCCTGATTTCAAGCTTTACTACAAAGCTGTGATCACCAAGACAGCATGTCACTGGCATAAAAATAGACACATAGACCAGTGGAACAGAGTAGAGAGCCCAGATATGGACCCTCAACTCTATGGTCAAATAATCTTCGACAAAGCAGGAAGAAATATACAGTGGAAAAAAGACCGTCTCTTCACCAGATTCATTTTTAAGCAGAAAAACAAAGAGTTTACATTGACTGAGTCTACTAAATACTAATACAAATGAACAGATACTGTGGTTGAAAGAAGAGTCACTCAACTGAGATGATCATGATCCCTGAGAAAATTGGGCCACTGGTGCAGAATAAGTTTTGTTTAGTGGATAACCATGGTTTAGAGTCAAATCGCTGGGATCAAGTTTATTTCTTAATAGAAGGGGAAAGCTTAGGAACTTACTTATGTCTCTCTCTGAGACTCAGTTTCCACATCAATACAATGGAAATAATTAGAAATAATAATGGATTTTACATAATCTATGTAGAACAATGTTTAGTACATATTTGGTTCTCAATGGTAGTTGTTAATGTTTTTCATTTATTTAACAAATGTCTATTATGCTGTTTCTACATTCTGATCCTTTTTTGAATTTTTCAGACTGAGCAATTCCTGCATTCAAGGACCAAGCAGCTTAATAAAAGAGATAACCTAATGGTCATGTCATTTAAACCAGCAGGACCCATCCTTGTGAGCCCAAGAAGTTATATTTTTCTCCATAATCTTGCTCTTTTCAACAGGAGATTGTATCCAGAGTTGATATTGATTCAAAGTGAATCAGTCAGTTTATGATGTTGGAGAATTTGGAATTTTGATATTAAGAAAGACAAATTAGTCTCTGAAAATTACCTGAGTGGAGGACAAGCATATCTAGAAATTACAAACATCATGGGTGAAACCTGTTAAGGAAAATGATTTTAATCTGAGAGAGGAAAAGACTGAGAGTACAGCTGCCCAGCTTCCTGGTGCTTTTCCAATTTCTGACCCCATTACTTGTAAAAGCAGGCTGGACTTTCTGCCTATGGATTACATAAAAAAATCTATCTCTTCATTTTTTCTTTTTGTTTAAATTTTACATTTCTGTTACTAATTTGATTTGATATGACGGAGTGAGCTGATATTTAAAGATCTTAAAACATAGTCAGACCTGATGAAAGTTTTGTTGTCAGTCACGGTAACAAAGAGGAGCAAAGGAAACAGAAGGCTGAATACTGAATTACAACTGAATAGCAAAGGTAAAGCGTGCCTAGGGCCCTAACCTACTTGTATTGAACAACAATATAGTTTGGTTAGCAGATACATATCCTTAGTCACTCCTTCAAACATCTGAGCCTGAGATACCTTGAAGAAAGGCATTGTAGGACTTCTAATAAAAGATAATAAACCTAAATGTATAAACTAAAACTAGATTTCTATAAGAAAACAGAAAATCTTAGCAACCTTGGGTTTGGCAGAGATTCTTAAAAGACACGAAAAGCACAAAGTTTCTAAGAAGTAAACTGAAATTCATCACAGTTAAAAATATTTGCTCTTCAAGAGTTGCTATTATGAATATGAAAAGACAAGCCACTGACAAGGAGAATATATTTACAAAGATAGATAAGCATATATATATTGAAGCATTCTCAACTTAATAATGAGAAAGCAACAAAAAACCAACAAAAAACCCAATAACAACAAAAAATAAACAACAAACATAAACAACAAACAAAAAAATAAACAACAACAACAAAAAAACAAAGCCAATTAAAAAAAGAAAAAAAAAAAGATTTGAAGAGACATTTCACCAGAGAATATATATGGATGGCTAAGCATCATTAGATATCAGGGAAATGCAAATTAAAACCACAGTAAGTTCCTATTACTTATCCAATAAAATGGCTGAAGGCTGACCAAATTAAGTGTTGGCAGAGATACGAAACAATGGATAAAACATTCCAGAAAACAAGTAAACCAAATGTCCCTCAACAAGTGAATGATAAACAAATTGTATATCCATACAATGTTAGGGTCATCAGCAATAAAAAGAAATAAATTATTTATAAATGTAACAGAACAGACACATTTCAGCTGTGATAAGTGGACGATATCACAGCAAAAAAAATTCTCTTTCCTATATGAATACGTTTACATATATTTCTAGAGTATGAAAAATAATACATATTAAAAAAAAAGCAGACCAGTTTTTGCTTCAGCATGGGGGGGAGGGGGTGGCAAAGGGAGGAAGTGATTTATAAAGGGCATGAGAAAACTATTGAACTGATGGATTTGTTCATTATCTGATTACAATGATAGTTTCATGGGTATTTTATTGCCCAAACTTATCAAATTGTGTATTTTATTTTTTTAAAGATTGTATTTATTTATTTGACATAGAGAGAGAGAGAGAGAGAGAGATCACAAGTAGGCAGAGAGGCAGGCAGAGAGAGAGGGGGAAGCCGGCTCCCCGCCCAGCAGAGAGTCTGGTGCAGGGCTCAATCCCAGGACCCTGAGATCATGACCTGAGCCAAAGGCAGAAGCTTTAACCCACTGAGCCACCCAGGCGCCCCCAAATTGTGTATTTTAAATATGTGAAGGTTGTTGTATATGTTGTATGTATATGTATATGTATATGTATATGTATATGTATATGCAACAAATTGTGCGTGTGTGGTAAAGTTGTAGTAATCTTACCTAATAAAACTGAAAAATTACTTTAAAAAAACTTCTGAAATATATTTTAATCATTTTACATGTTCAAGTAAAGAAAAACAATCTCATCCAATTTATATTAAAACACCTATAAAAATTTTATGTGTCTTTAGGTGAAATGGAAATAGTAGTTATGTTATTAATTACGTATCAGTATTGTTTCAGGGTAATAATTATCTCTAGCCCTAAATTACCTACAATATTTACTGCTTAAATCTATGGTTTTTTGCTTCTTTATTATTTCTATATAAAATAGCATAGTATCTTTCATTAAAACCAATCAAATACAAATCATCATGGAAAAGCAAGTCAAAAGTCAAATGAGCTATCACCTCACCCCTGTTGGAATAGCTAAAATCAAACACAATTAAAAACAAGCATTGGCAAGGATGTGGAGACAAAGGAACATTCTTGTACTGCTGATGGGAATGCAAACTGGTGTCAGCCACTGTGGAAAACAGTATGGAGTTAAAATATTAAAAATATAATTAATTTATGATCCAATAATTTCACTACTGGGTATTTACTTAAAGAAAATGAAAACTTTAATTCAAAAAGATATAGGCACCCATATGTTTATTGAAGATTATTTACTGTTACCAAATTATGGAAGCAATCCAAGTGTCCATAGATAGATGAATGGAATGTGTGTGTGTGTGTGTGTGTGTGTGTGTGTGTGTGTCTATCTATCTATATGGAATATTACTTAGGCATAAAACAGAATGAAATGCTGCCACTTGCAACAACATGGATGAGCCTAGAGGGTATAGAAAGATGATTGATTTCACTCATGATGAGTGGAATTTAAGAAGCAATACAAACCAACAAAGAAAGAAAGAAAATGACTTTTAAATACAGAGCACACACAGGTGGTTCCAAAAAGAAGGTGGTAGTTGGAGAGGTGAAATAAAGGCGATCAAGAGTACACCTATCTTGAACACTGAGTAATATGGTGTTGAACTATTGTATTGTCCACCTGAAATTAATATAACACAGTATGTTAATTATACTTCAATAAAAATAACTGATCCAAATAACCAACTTATTGGATAAAGGCAAAATATATTTTATTAATATGCCATTTAATGATTATACATTTCCATATTAGATGTTATAGGCAAAAGCTTCTTTTGTCTTTTTCAAACCAAATTAAAACAGTCTATTTAATTTTATGAATATTGATCAATGGAGAAATAAAGCATCTCTTTATCATTTTCCATTTAAAACTTTTCTAAGAAATACACAGTACTCACCTCCATAAAATAAACAGGGCTCTGGACTTGGAGATCATTTTTTTCAGATCTTAATTGAATAACTGTCATGTATCCATACAATAGGATACTGCTCAGCCGTAAGAACTATTGATATATACAATAACAAGGATAATTCTCAAAGGCATTATGCTAAGTGAGGACGCTAGTCTCAACAGATTACATATAGTATGATGCCATTTAGATGGCATTCCTAAAAATGCATAAATATTATTCCATTTATAGGGCATTCTGAAAAAAGATGAACTAGTAGGTCAGAAAACAGATCAGTGTTTACCAGAATTTCGGGAGGGGGGAAGGTCTGACTACAAGGGAAATCTTTGGGGTGTTGGAATTGTTCTACATTTTGTTCATGTTGGCAGAAAGCTTTCTTTTAAAGTTCTTGTATTTTCAATCAATGACTTTGAAAAAATTCTGACAGTTTTATCACTCAATTTATGAATTAAGAGAACCATTTTTCAAGTCAATACACTGCCTCAGAAAACCGTACCTTCATTAACAAAGAACTTGCTTTCATGTTGATAGCACAAACATTTTAGTGATCTATTACAAAAGTCTCCCTTTTGAATTCCACTGCAACTTTTCATAGTGATCACTAAATCTACTGTGTCATTTTATCAACATGTTGCGACTCTGCCTTTTGTGGATAATGCAAATGTTGTGCTCTATCAACCTGTCAATGCATTTGGCTTTTAGAGCTATTACTCAAAGAGATTCATTCCATGTTATCTTGAGGTGCAGTGCTTATAAAAGGTTATCAGTGGGGAAAAAAAAAATTCCCCTAAAGCCTTAACACCTATCTCTTACAATAAAGTAGCTATCAAAAGAGTAGAGTAAAAGAAAGGGTGATAGTTGATAAATAACAAAATGTGAAATGTAGAACTTTTTAAGACTATTAAAACACATACACATAATCTGAGTGGGTATGTATAGTGTATTATCTCTCAATACAGATGAAGATAAATGCAGGACACTGCATAGAACACGGACTTATTCTCTACAGATATTAAGAAATTTAAGACTTCCTGATCTTGTATTTGAGTATGTATTACGATTTTTAATAATTAATAAAATACAATGAAGCATTTCTTAGTGTTAAAGGTAGTGCAACCGCTTTAATAAGGAGAGAAATAAATCTTGTTAAACAAAATTACCTAAAACATATTATATAAATACCCAGTACACTACTGAAAACAGGGATTCTTGGCTGTAGTCATTAGTTGGGGTCACTCCAATATATATATCTATGACATCAAACCCACTTTCCTGGAGAAAGATAGACATTTTATCAAACAGGTACTTTCACATGAAAAAGAAAATAAATTTCAGCCAACTTGCTATTAGTCTACTGGCTGTCTGGAGCATTGTGGTGACAAGAAATCTAAAGTCAAGTTTGGGTTTAATATGAAAGAGCAAGATTTTTTAGATAAGGTTTATTTATTTATTCTGGAGAGAGAGAGAGCACACGCACAGGCTTGCAAACAGGGAGAGAGGCAGAGGGAGAGGGATGAAAAGAATCCTCAAGCAGACTCCCTGCTGAGTGTGGAGCCCCATGTGGGGCTCTATCTCACTACTCTGAGGTCATAACCTGAGCCAAAATCAAGAGCTGGATGCTTAACCCACCGAGCCAACCAGACACCCCAAGCAAGACTTTTTAAAAGTTTTTATTTTAATTCCAGTTAGTTAACGTACAATGTTACATTAGTTTCAGGTATACAACAGAGTGATTCAACATTTCCATACATCAGCCAGTACTCATCACAACAAGAGGCCTCCTCAATCCCCCATCACCTATTTCACCCCCCCCCATCTCCCCTCTGGTAACCATGTTTGTTCTCTATAGGTAAGAACCTGTTTCTTGGTTTATCTCCTTCTCTCTCTGTTTAATTCCCTTTGCCCATTTGTTTTGTTTCTTAAATTCCACATATGAGTGAAATCATGGGGTATTTGTCTTTCTCTGACTGACTTGTTCCACTTAGCATGACACTCGAAAGAGCAAGATTCTTGATTAGCAATGTCTGCACGTCCTCAGCAGGTGAAGTGAAGGTTCATAGACTGTGTATTTGCCAGTCCTGGACTAACTTTTAAATGATAAAGAGATTCAGATACAATTTTCTAATTCTTCCTCTTGGGAACTGATGAAAATCCTCAAGGGAATTATCTTCAGTTTAAGTTTCTTTTCTTTTAGGTTCTCTTTATCTTTCTTTTTAAAAAGGTATTTTAACTCCTGTCATAATTTCCCTATGTAGGTTTGTGCTGGAATAAAATGTTCTTGCAAAAAATACCTTAGTACTTCTCGCAGACAATTTTTGGTCTTAGGCTCCATATTTGCTTTTTCATACAATAAATTGTTTTTCCTCATATTTTTGTTTTCCTGGTATCTGATCTCCTTTCCTATGTTCTGTGAATTCTCTGTGCTGCATGTGCCAGTCTTGGTCTTGGTGGTGGTAGGCAGAGCTTGCTTCCCATTTTAGAAGGCTAGTGGCTAGACGCTCATTATCCCAGATTCTTGTAGCATGGGCATGCATAACTGACTTAGTTCAACTAATCAAACTGTAGGCATTTAAACGGGACTCAGAGTGACCAGTAGAGGCAGAGAGCAAGGGGTTTGTGACAGTGAAAAGATGAGAAGCACCCATCCATTTCCAAGAGCTGCTATGACAGTAGTTGCAGTGACAGTGTCCAGTGTCTGGCACTGGGCTTTGGGGCAGTGGCGTCTGTGGTCCATGCTCCAGCATCCGGTACCCAGCGGGGATGGCATGGTGCTCTGTGATACAGTTCTGGCAGGAGTTCTTGCTTGCTACTGCCTAGCTTTCTTCGCTTCTGCACATTTTGCAAGCCTATATCCCCAATCTTACCAGAAATTCTGCAGAAAATCCAATATACTTTAATGTGTACTTTTTCCTCCTTAGATGAGAATTGGCTTCTCATGTTTACAGCTAAGATCACTTTATAACAGATTTGTGAAAAGAACTGGTGATAAAACTGGGTGAGTTTTGCCTCTTTTCACTTGGCTTTGTAGATGCTTTGTTACTTGGTGAACCTCAGGGAGTGTTTTTTTGTCTCTCTGTTGAAATTTACTCCTCTCTGTAACCTCTCTGTATGTATCATATACTTGGTTTCTGCCATCCTGAAGCAATAGGACTGATAAATTTTGGACCTGTTGGCAAGAAGGGTTACTACTTTAAAAGTTTGAGCTTAAAGAAGAAAATTGATCTTTGGAAATATGGATACCATAACCTTTTTGGCATAGTTTCTAATGATGACAGCAATATATTCCAAATTCAACCAATTCTCACATCTCCACTCTGACATTATCACCATCATTTCTCCAAGTGTGACTCAATAGCCATATAACTGGTCCACCATTCCTCTCCTGCCCATCTTACCCAACTCCCACATACACAGGCTATCTTCCAAGCAACTCTTCAGCATAATTTAGGGAAAAAATCCCTTACCCAACTCCCACATACACAGGCTATCTTCCAAGCAACTCTTCAGCATAATTTAGGGAAAAAATCCAGAATCTTCGCATGGTTTACAAAGCTCTACATTATTTTGCTCATAGCTACCTCTCTGACTTCATTCCTTACTACTTCCCATCATGCCACCTGGCCCTTTTTGCCTGTCCTTTCCCAAGCCAACAATGCTCTGTCTCAGGGTATTTGCATTTGCTATTCTTTCTGACTTGAGGATTCCTTTCTTAGATACACACATAACTCATCCACTCATTTAATTTAGATTTCTATTCCAACACCATTGCCACAGAAAGGACTTTTCTCAACAACCTTTCTGAATGACTACACTTATCATTCCTTTATCCCTATCCTACTCTAGTTGCTCCTCACAATCTTTATTACAGTCTGATAATATAAAATTTTACTGATTTATTGATTTATTTAACTTCCCTCCTGGGAATGTGAACTTCATGAGGGAGGCAGAAACTTTAATATATATAATATATATATTCAAGTCTTAGATAACCAGTGCCTGGCCAAGTGCCTGACATATATTGTATTTAATGAAGGAATAAACCACAACAGTTCAGAGTTGGATGTCAAGTGAGTAACAAAAAGTGTTGTGTAGACTTTCAGCCTTTCTTTCCTACTGTTGCGATAAGTTGTTTTACTGGAGCCGGACTCAAACATAATTTTTTTTTTTAAAGATTTTATTTATTTGTCAGAGAAAGAGAGAGAGAGAGAGCACAGGCAGACAGAATGACAGGCAGAGGCAGAGGGAGAAGCAGGCTCCCTGCTGAGCAAGGAGCCCGACGTAGAACTCGATCCCAGGATGCTGGGATCATGACCTGAGCCGAAGGCAGCTACTTAACCAACTGAGCCACCCAGGCGTCCCTCAAACATAGAATCTTGAGGAGAAACATAAGCCAACACATGAAAAACTCTAAAAGTTTTGTGCATTAGTGAATGAGTAGCTACATAATTAGTGACAAAAATACTTGTTAAAATGGGATCGGGACGGAGACCAACCGTAAGAGGCTCTTAATCTCACAAAATAAACTGAGAGTTGCCGGTGGGGGGGGGGGGAGTATAGAGAGGGGGTATGGAGAGGGTGGTGGGGTTATGGACATTGGAGAGGGTATGTGCTGTGATGAGTGCTGTAAATATGTAAGCCTGATGATTTGCAGACCTGTACCCCTGGGGCAAATAATACATTATATGTTCATAATTTTTTTTATTTTAAAAAATGACCAAATGATTAAATAGCTGAGCGATCAGCTATTAATTGGGCAATAAACTTTGAAACCTCACAAACATAAAGAAATGTCTTTGGTGGTCTCATTCTTAAATTCTAGTTTTTTCCAGAATTTTATGTTTTATATTTGTACTGCTGGCTTGATAAATTTTCTTGAGCTTTGAGTTAAATCAGAACAGCATGCACATTTTAAATTATCTTTAAAGCTATAGTTATTGTTTGGCTGGTATGGATGGCTTTTACAGAAATTCAGCTAAGCAATTCATTTGTCATCATATATCATGAGTGTTATTTATTTACTCCATTCCAAGAATGTGGCATTATCTAGTGCTTGGTTCATGTCAGTTAAATTCAGAGCACAGTGCTAGGAAATGTGGAGATTCTCCAAAGAAAATGACATATTTCCTGCTTTCAAAGAGTCTGTCAGTTCTAACATTAGTACAAATTGGGTCTCTTTCTGGGTATGACACTTGGTCCGTTTCCAGCTGAGTCAATCTTCCTCTTAGTTTCCCTCGCTGAAAAATAAAGCTAATAATATCACTGATGGAAAAAAAAATTGTGGAGAATATTGAGGTGATATTTGGAGTTTGAACTTGTTAGTAAGGTACAAGTTAGGTCAGTCCATTCTAGAATGTTTTGGTTGGTGAAGCAACAAATTAACAAAACAGAGTTTCTCCTACTGTCTATTAGAGTTGGAATCCCAACAATCCCAACAAAAACAACTAACCTAGTATTTTCAAACTTTAAAAAAATTGGAATCGTGTTTAAATGAAGTCTTAAGCCGAGGCATAAGCAAATAAAGTTGTTAAAAGTGGAACTATATACCTACCCATACACGGCTTAATTAGAACTTGACATCACTGAGACCCAGCTCCTAGGACTTTGTCACATGGATACGACAGAGTCTGACAGTTTTATGGTCACAGGCACTAATTCAGATGCAGTTTCCCCTTTGGCATCATTAGAGAGAGATTACCCATTTCCGGAACAGCAATATAAGTAGTCCCAGTACAGAAAGAGAAGAGCAGGATATTAACCGCTTTGGATATAAGAGCTTTAATCTTCATCTTGGCAATCTTCTCTAGATATTTTGAACTATAACCAGCCCTCCTTAACTCATGGTATCTCATCCTTGTATTTGTGATGTCTCTTGAAAAATTAGGAACCCGTCATACTTAAGACTTTCCTCAGGGATGATTAACTGTCAACCAGATGTGCTTGCACATGTGAGCACATGCACACACAAACACACAAACACACACACATACAATCTAATCCCATTCAAGTTGTTCGTCACAATCCAAAATGGACTTGCTCGTATCTTTCTACCAAGAGAGTGTGGACAGAGACCCTGTAGATCTCATTCACCATCATCTCCTAAACATCTATCACAGTCTGCATTCATCCACGCATGCGTGTGTTTGTTTATTCGTCGTTCATCTAAGTACATTCATACTTTCTCTGTATCTGACACTCTCCTTACACAGAGAACACAGGTTCCTGCCTTCATGTATCTTACAGTCCTACTTAGAGTTGGTGCTCTATAAATATTTGTTCAATTAATGAAAACAGCTTTTTTGCTATCAAATAAAGAAGCAGTCACGACTAGGTTTTTTAAAAAAATATAAACTTTATTTTTTTAAGATTTATTTATTTATTTTGAGAGAGAGAGAGAGAGAGAGAAAATGTAGAATATGGGGAGGGGCAGAGGGAAAAAAAAAAATCTCAAGCAGACTCCCTGTTGAGCACGGAGCCTGATAAGTGGCTCAGTCCCAAGACCATAAGATCATGTCCTGAATTATGACCAAAATCAGGAGTCACATGCTTCACCAACTGAGACACAAGGCAGGGGGAAAAATAACCTTTACTTTTGGAACAGATGTAGGTTCACAGCAAAACTGAGCAGAAAGCACAGAAAGTTCCAATGTACTTCCCGCTCTACCACCCCCACAGCTTCCCCCACTATGAACATCTGTGTATTACATTTGTTATAATTGATGAATATACAGTGACACATAATTGCCACCCCAAGTCCACAACTTACATTAGGGTTCACTCTAGCTGCTGTATATTCTATGCCTTTAGACAAATGTATAATCTCATGTATCTGCCATTTTAGTGTCATGTAGAATAGTTTTGCTGCTTGCAAAATCTGGCTAGACTTTTAAAACTTAATCTCAAAATTTTCTCCGCATCCTCGCCAACATCCGTCATTTCCTGACTTGTTAATTTCAGCGATTCTGACTGGTGTGAGGTGATATCTCATTGTGGTTTTGATTTGTATTTCCCTGATGTGAGGGTTGCTGGGGGTGGGGGGGTAGGGAGAGGTGGTTGGATTATGGACATTAGGGAGGGTACGTATGCTGGTGAGTGCTGTGAAATGTGTAAGCCTATGATCCACAGACCTGTACCCATGGGACAACTAATACATTGTATGTTAATAGAAATAATTAAAAAAAACTTTTACCTCAAAAGTTACAGAAATTAGATTGAGTAGTATCTGCTTTCAGATTTTCTGGACTAAAGTCCTGGTTTGGATGACATTTGGTTTTTCTGATCACAAACATGTAAAAAATATGCCTTCTCATCCTCTCATAGCAAATTGCTGGAGAAGTCTTAAGAAATGAAGTAGTACATGGGATGAAAAAAAAAATCTCTGTCTTTATCATTACTAGGCATGAGCACCACTATGATAGTCTTTAACATTTTTTTCTTCTGGAAAAGAGCCTCAGTTGGCTGATTTTGTTTCCAGAACCCACAAAATCTAGAGGGGCTTCTTTGTAAATTAGAAATTATATCTAGAAGCACCTGGGTGGCTCAGTGGGTTAAGCCTCTGCCTCCAGCTCAGGTCATGGTCTTAGGGTCCTCAAATGGAGCCCTGCATCATGCTCCCTGCTCAGGGAGCCTGCTTCCCCTTCTCTCTCTGCCTGTCTCTCCGCCTACTTGTGATCTCTTTCTGTCAAATAAATCAAATCTTAAAAAAGAAAAAAGAAAAGAAATTATGTCTAGCATGAACACAGTCACAACAGTCATTAGGCCAAACAGACTTGCTTTCTGTACTTGACCCTCACAAGAGGGCTCTAGACTCAGAGCATAGCATCTCAGACCTCAGAAAGCAAGATCAATTGAGCACATTACCCCCTGACTGAGTGATTCCTGGACCACCAACACAATTTGAAAGCCATATTTCCAACACCTTCGTTTTATAAAAAATATTTTATTTATTTATTTGTCAGAGAGAGAGAGAGAGAGAGAGAAAGCACAAGCAGGCAGAGGCAGAAAGGGAAGTAGCCTCCCTGTTGAGCAAGGAGCCCGATGTGGGACTGGATCCCAGGATCCTGGGATCATGGCCTGAGCCGGAAGCAGAGGCTTAACCCACTGAGCCACCCAGGCATCCCACAACCTCCTCATTTTTAAAGAAGCAAAAAGAGATCTACAGAGGCGAAGTTACCTACCTGCTTTAGGTCAGTTAGCTGCGTAGAGGCAAATATTATGCTAGAACAGCAGGATCTGGAAACATATGTTCCAAAATTATTTCCGATGCTGTGTACTAGTGATGTAATTTTGAAGAACTTTCATCAGTCAAAAACAACTAATCAGAAACCAAGATTTAATCAGTTTTCTATAGAGATAACATTCCTGATTCAGTAAAGTATTTTATAGCAAGATTAATCAAAATTTCCCATTGAGAAAATGGTTCTCTGAAAGCAGAAACACAATGCTTGTGAACCTGGAAATATTTTCTTGTCCTAAAAATTTTCGACACATCCATTGGTGACTCTGTCCCTTCCTTTCTGAATTCCATGTGTGGGGCGTGAGGAGACATTTGCAGGGCTATGGATTTCTTCAAACTCTACCATTTTGTTTAGTGTGAGTGGTGTGCATGTGAGAAACGTGATTCAATTCCATATACATATATGTAAATATACACACATATGGGAATCTGAGTCCATCATTTGAGCTTAAGTATAAATATGACCAACACAACTCTGCAACTGCTATAATCAAAAGGGAAGAATGTCTTAAGCAGCTGAAATCCCCAGGAACCTGAGGTAAGCCAAATAAAATTATCCTCTTGGAAGTTGGCCCTGGCATGAGAATGGCCTCCATCACCCCGGAGAGAATTGCACGACACTTTCATTAAGAGGATGTAGTAAAACCTTAGTTTCTCCTTCAGAAAATTATCACATTTAAATCCTTTGAGAATAGTGCAAGAGTTTGCCACTACTTGCCTATGAATATAGAATTCCAGAATTTTTCTTTTGAAATAGACAGAAGCTGACAAATGCACTGAGCCAAGGGCTACAGCATCCCTCAGGGTTTCACTGGAACACTCATAACAGATGGATGTCTAGACTGTTTTTGAACACCCCAGGGACAAATTCCACAGTTTTAATTATGAAAACCATTTATATAATGCATTAATGTGCCTGTACATGATTTTCCTACTTTATATAGCAATATGAGGATAAAATGAGATAACACATGCAAACGTTGAACACAGAGTCTGAAACATTACAGAATTTAATACATTTTTGCTTTCGCTTCTTTTTCTGCCACCAAAAGTAAACAAAGATAAATAAATTCCAGAGATCGTGAGTTAATTGCATGTGCACTTTTCCCCTAATAGATTAGAAGCCCTTAGAGCAAACATTATCCTATTTCTTCCTGCACTTTCTGTGTCTAGCTCAATGCACTGCTCAATAGTAAGAAAGAGTGTGAGGTGAATAGAGAAAGGAGGGGGGATAGAAAGGAAAGGAAAGAGGGAGAGAGGGAGGCAGGAAGGAAGAGAACAAAAGAGGGTACGGAAGAGCAATATATAAGCTTATATTTCTTCCATTTCTCCAATAATTTCCTGACACTTTCAGGATAGACAGACAACAAACTCCACAGCTTGGTTTCCAAGACAGCTCTTGCTTGCCCTGGGAACCTCTGTAACCTCGATAAACATACCTCATGTTTAGCTTCAGCCACACCCGATTAGCATTTCCTCAAATACACTGGACAGTCCCAGCCCTGAGCCTTCATGTACATTACACTTCTAAATGGAATATGTGCCCCCTTTTTTTCTGTCTCCTCATGAGCCTCGCAAGCTTCCCCTCATCCATTAAACCTCAGCTAAGGGATTTCATATAATCACAGCAAGTAATTCTTTCAATTCTTTCCCCTTCTGTTTCAATAACATGCTTTGTCTTTTTTTTTTTTTTCATGTGTTCTTGCATGATAGCATGTTGGCTTTCCCTGAATGTACTCCAAATATTTTTTTGTTTCCGATCCTATCCAATTCACTTATACTAAATCCACATATAAACATTTTAACTATAATATGTGCGACCTTCTTCCTCCTAAATGTTTCTGGTTCCCTTCTGATTATACCTGCTCTGCGTTTAGGAACCAATCTTGCACCCTTCCTCCCTTAAGAAGATAATATCCCTTTGACTTTGAATTCCAGAATACCCTCTAGGAGAATTTTTTTTTTTTCCAACTCCAGTACTACTTCAAAAATTATACTTTGTAGGGCACCTGGGTGGCTCAGTTGGTTTAGTGACTGCCTCTGGCTCAGGTCATGATCCCAGAGTACCAGGTTTGAGTCCCTCATTGGGCTCCCAGCTCCACAAAGTCTGCTTCTCTCTCTGACCTTCTTCCCTCTCATGCTCTCTCTCTCTTAAATAAACAAATAAAATCTTAAAAAAAAATTAAACTTGGTATTTTACCCAATTGTTGTTAGATATGCAACTGTAAGACACAGTATGAGGAGATACCCAATACCCTTTACCTAGTTTTCTCCAAAAGTAACATCTTTCAAGACTCTAGTACAACATAACAACCAGGATTTTAATATTGATATAGAGAAGGTACAGAACAGTTCCATCACCACAAGGATTCTTTGCGTCGACTTTTATGTTACAACCACTTACAGGTTCCCAACCCTATCCCTGACAGGTGGCAATTACCAATCTGTTCTCCATTTCTTAATTTTGTCATTTCAAGAATGTCATATAAATGAGATCGTATAGTATATGACTTACCAGGATGGGCTTTTTCACTCAGCATAATTCCTTGGGGATTCATCTAGGCTGTTACATATATCAATAATTCATTCCTTTATATTGCTGTCTACTCTTCCTTGATATGGACATACTGTGGTTTGTTTAACCAGTCACCCATTGGAGGACATCTAGGTTGTTTCCAGTTTGGGGCTATAACAAATAAAGCTTCACATTCACATATAGGTTTTTATTCTATATATGTTTTCATTTTTCTGGAAAAGATGCTCAGGAGTACAAAAACTGGGCCATATGGTTCTCCATGCTTAGTTTTATAATAAACTACCTGTTCCATTTATAGTCACAATGTTACTATCAGCAACCTTTATATTCCCTCCAGCAACAGCATGAGAAATCCAATTTTTCCTGATCTTCACCAGCATTTGGTGTTTTCCTTTAGCCACTTTAATATGTTCATAGTGATATCTCTTTTTGGGTTTAATTCACATTTTCCTAATGCCCATGATGTTAAATATCTTTCCATATGCGTTTGCCATTTCTTCATTTTGCCACGTGTATATCCTCTTTGGTAAACTGTCTCTTTATGCCTTTTGCCTATTTTCTGTTTGGATTTATTTTTTTACTGTTGAGTTTTATGAGTTCATTACTATATTATTGTTCATCGAAATTAATTTGTAATGGTACTAATATTTTGTTGGTTATGTGGTATGGAAACATTTTCTTCCAGTCTGTATTAACATTTTTATCCTCTTAATGTCTTTGGCAGAGCTAAGCTGTTTAATTTTGATGAGGTTTAACTTATCAGATTTTTTTCTTCTATGGGTTATGCTTTTTAAATTATTATTTGAGAGAGAGAGAACACAAAGAGGAAGGAGGGGCAGAGAGAGAGGGAGAAGCAGACCTCCTGCTGAGAAAGGAGCCTATGGGAAGCTGCAGAGCTTGATCCCAGGATCCTGGGATCATGACCTGAACTGAAGGCAGACACTTAACTGACTGAGCCACCCAGGTGCAGTTGGGTTATACTTTTGGTATAAAGTCTAAGAACTTTCTGTCCCACCCTAGATGTATTTCCTCTTATTTTTTCAGAAAAGCTTTATAGTTTTATGTTTCATGTAAATTCATGATCCATTTTGAGTTAATTTTTGTAAAAAGTGTGAAGGGTAGGCCAAGGTCTTTTTTTTTTTTCTTTTGGCCTATGGATGTCCATTAGCTGCAGTATCATTTGTTAAAGAGGCTACCTTTCTTTCACTGAATTATGTTTGAATCTTTGTCAAAAATCAGTTGAGCATATTGTGTGGGTCTGTTTCTGGGTTGTCTGTTGCATTCTATTGATCTATGCGTTTATCCCTTCACCAGCACCATACTTGATTACTACAACTATGAGGCAAACTTTAGTATCAGAGAGAGAAACTGCCTCGACTTTATTGTCCTTTTTCAAGATTGTTTTAGCCATTCTAAGACCTGTTCTTTTTTATATAAATTTTAAAATATATTTCTCTGTGTCTACAAAAAGCCTTGCCGGGATTTTAACAGAAACAGCAATAAAACTAAAGGTCAATTTGGAGATAATTGACATCTTTACTATGTTGAATATCCCAATCTATGACCATGATATGTCTAGTTTTCTCTAATTTCTTTTACCAGCATTTTGGAATCTTTAGTGTATAGTTCCTATACATGTTTGGCTACATTCATACTTAAATATCTCATTTTCTTTGAAGATACTATAAGTGGTATGGTGCTTTTAATTTCAGTTATCACATATTCACTGTTAGTATATAGTAAAGCAATTGATTTGTTTTTCTTACTATATAATTCACATATTATAAAACTCATCATTTTAGAGTGGCATACGTTTCTTTAGGTTTATCTTATTTGGGATGTACTCAGTTTCTTGAATCTGTATTTCTATTTCTTTTGTAAAATTGGAATAATTATTAATCTATTTTTTCTTTGGGTACTTTTCCAGTTCCATTCTCTCTTCCCTCCTTCTAGAATTCGGATGATATAAATATTAGTTCTTTTGTTACTGTGGCATAGGTCTTTAAGACTGTTCATTCTAACTTCATTTTATTTTCTCTCTGTTGTCTGGATTGGATAAATGCTATTAATCTGGCTTCAAGTTTACTGAAACTTCTTTCTCACCTCCATTGTACTATTAAGCCCATCCAACACTTAAAAATTTGATTTTTGCATTTTGTATTCCTACATTTTCATCTGGCTCTAGTTTATGACTTCTATTTCACTTTTGAGATTTGTAATCACTGATTTCAAGCAAAGTAAATAACTAACAAAAATAAGAGAAAGCCATATGCAAAATTTAAAATTTTAAAATCACCCAAAATCCCATCTTAAGGAGTTAGTTGATAAAACCAAATGAATGTTTTTGGCTCCAGTATCATTTTCATATTTGTATTGCCAGAGCTCCCTATGCCTGCTATGGTGATCCATTAAACGATGGAAGATAATGTCCAAAATTTGCTCCCTAAATTTCTCTTTCTGCATTGTACTTTCCATTCATTCATTTATTTATTCATTCATTCATTTGATCTATATTTGTTGACTGCCTGATATGTAATCCTCAAAACTGGGGACACAAAGTCCAAGATATGTGGTTTTTTTTAAAAGATTTTATTTATCCATTTGACAGACAGAGATCACAAGTAGGCAGAGAGGTGGGGGGGGGCGGGGGGGGTAGGGAAGCAGGCTCCCTGCTAAGCAGACAGCCTGACGCGGGGCTCCATCCCAGGACTCTGGGATCATGACCCGAGCCAAAGGCAGAGGCTTTAACCACAGAGCCACCCAGGCGCCCCCTAAGATATGTTTTTATCCCAATTTTCTGACATGGTTTAAGGGATGCAAATTTATGCAAAAACCCTAGGCAAAATTTTGGATATCATCTTTGACTTCTCCCTCTTGATTAACCCCACTTCCATCCAATCCATTAACAAATTCAAAATTTTCCCTCCAAAATAGATCTTTAATTCATCTAATACTCTCCATATTTACTGCCAGTCGAGTCCAAGCCGCCATCATCTTTCTTCCAGGCTATCGACCCACTCTTCAAACTGATCTCTCAGCTTCCTCGCTTACTCAGCAGCCAGCTGATCCTTTAACATGTAAATAGGATTACGCCAGTGTCTTCTTCCAAATCCTCTGATGGCTTCTTATATATGAAAAAAGAAAATGCAAATTCTTCACCAAGGGTTTACCTACTTTTCCACTCCATTTTGTGCCACTCTACTTTCTTTCTAATATCTATACTTCTCTCACTTGCTCAAACCCCCAACCTCCTTTCTACCCTGAGTTCTCTGTTCACATAGTTTTCTCAGGCTGAACAACATTAATTTCATCAGCCGTCTCCAGCAAATTCCCATTCAATGTTTTTCAGCTCTTCTAGAATACCCGAATATCAATAACTATTATTCAATTTCTTCATAAGCCCTCCCTTTACTCCCAGTCTAAATGTGGGACTCCCAGTTATTCCCTCTTCGTACACTGTGTTATTTTTCTCAGAATTCTTACCTAAATTTGGAGTTACGAATTTGGTTTATGTTGGTTTAATATCTATTTCTTCTGCAAGGACATATGGACCATGAGGGCAGGAGTTATTACTCCATTATTTGTAACTATACAATTAAAAATATCATAACGCTTGGCACACAGTAAGTGTTTAGTACATATTTTTGAATAAGCAGGGAGCACAATCTTGTCTTCAACTTATGATCCAGCTAAAGAGAGATATATACACAAAAACTTGGGTATTCCTCCTTTCTGCCGCATAGGTTTCCTCCTTTCTGCCACATTGATGTTTATCTTGCAAATATATGGAGGAAGGGAAGGTAACAATTGAATAATGCAGTTCCCCCATTCCTTGTGCCTGGTGAGTCCTGTTGCCCAATGTCTCCTTTCAGTCTCTCTGCTCTCACTGCTGCCAACAACCTATCACAGCCCACTCCTCTAGCCTTATTTCCCTGAAATCCCTCAAGATCTTCAACAGTTTATTTATTGGGCATCTTTATTCAACAGTTATTTATCAAGAACCTCCTCTATGCCAGGCACCATGTTTGGAGCTGGGGGTCAAGCAATAGATAAGATGAGACAGAGTCTTAGTTTTTATGGACTCCATAATCTATCAATGAAGACAGACAATAGACATGAAAAAAATTAGTAAGATTTCATAGTGATAAGTACTGTGAAAAATATAATACAAAGTTACGTGGTAGAAATGTGCTGGTGATACGGGTAAGGTGGGGCTGCTTTTGATTAATATCAATTTGATATATAATCAATTTGATATATATCAATTTGATATATTTGGTATATAATCAATTTGATTAATATTAAGATCAGATATGATCTTTCCAAGGAGACAAGATTTGAACTGAGGTATGAATACTATGAAGGGACCAACCCATATGAACATCCAGAAAGGAAGGGCATTCTGGGCAGAGCAAACAACTATTATAAAGATAGGAGAAAAGTAAGTATGTTTGGGGAGCCAAGGGAAGGCCATTCTGAGCTGTGATGATTAACAGTCAAGTTGAGGAGGCAGGCAGAAACCAGATCATGCAGGACTATTCAGTCCATAATGGGCATTCAGAATTTATTCTGAGTATGAAGTGAAGTCACAGTAGGGGTTTAAAATTAGAGTGAAACAATTAGATTTTTATTTAAAAAGGTTACTCTGGCTTTGATGTGGATACAAGTTTATAGGCAGGCAAGAACAGAAAGAAGCCGGTTAAAATGTTACCTTTCATAGTCTACACAAAAGGTGGTGACACCTTGGTGGGGAGGAGAGAAGAGGTTTATTACAGTTTGGAGGTCATGCCAGCACTCCTGAGTTCCCCTCATTCCTCCACCAGTCATCACCCTCTGCCCCATAAGGACATTACTATGCTGATTTTTAACAGCACTGACAGGTGTTAGCTTTGTTTTACAATCTATGTAATTGAAATCATGTAGCATGTACTCTTACATCTTTCACTCACATTTTTCCACATTGTTGCATGCAGTTGTAGTTTAATCATATTATTGTTTATTTTTCTGCTATGTGATTCTATCAAAATTAATTTATTCGTTTTCCTGCTTATGACATGTGGGTGATTTCCCACATGTGGGGCTGTTATTAATAGTGCTACTATGAACACCCTAGTGCATGACATTTGGTGACTTACTAGGTTATAAGATATACATTTCTAGGTTATAAGATATACATATGTTTGGCTTTAAAAGATAGTACCAGTTCTCCAAAGCAATTGCACAGATTTACACTCCCACTAGCACTTAATGGCAATTCCAGCTACTTGGTATTTTTTGCGTTTTTTTTTAGCCATTCTGGCAGATGTAAGAGGTATCAATTTTTATTTTCTTTGAAATATTTGTTCTGCATGTTTACTTTTTAAATCTTTTTAGGACTTTGGCTTTTACTCTATTTCTTTCATGTTTGGATAGTATCTTCCAAATTTGAATACACTTCTTTTCATTGATAGGCTTGTCAGCCTCTGTTAGTCTATATTGCCAGATGGAAGACACCACTTGCTTTCAGTTTTTGCCTTCATATGCCTACTTATCACTGAAATACACAAATATTTTTAATTTTTAATAATGCCACATTGTCATGGAGTGACCATGGACTCTTATCATTATTCTATGAATTCCGTGAGGTGAGTTTCATCAATAGGTGGTTTCAAAGTCTCTTACATCTTCACTATTATTTTATTTTAATAATTTTCATCCTTCATTTTTTCTTTTTTTTTTTTTTTTTTTTTTTTTTTTTTTTTTTTTTTTTTTTTGAGATCCCATCTTCTCTTTGGACCAATCTGTGCTTATTTCTGCCTCCATGGTGTTTGTCCCCTCTCCCTCCACCCACTTTTACCTAGTCTAAGATCCCAAAGCAGCTCTTAGGGTTTATTCTACTTTCATATGCAGTTATAGTTTATACATGAATTTAATTTCCCAGAAATTTTAGAAGAGTTATTTCACTGGGAGAAAAGTGTCATGGAATGACAACCACTTTTAAATGCTTTGAAATAAAGAGGTTTTCCATAACCAAAGAAATTCAAGATTATTTTCACAAATATGGTAGAGTCGTGACAGACTTGATCCTAAAGTAACTTAAGAGTTGAACAAGTCCGTAGGCACAGTAGCCAATCAAAGTGGTTAATGTTTCTGGAACTTTGCTAATTGTGGCACCATGTCAAAGGTTAATTAGTTCAACTGAGAGTTATGGTCACAGTAATTTAGGACTGTATCTGCAACTGTGCTTGTGGAAATAGCCTTTGACTATTGGAAATAAGGATCCCCTAGTAGTTCAATTGAATTTCCTCATACATGTGTCTCTAACATGTTTTGTGTGATATTGACAGAAGATATCTGAGGTGCTATCCCCTGAGTCCCTGTTTCTGTATGATTCTATGCTCTACTTCAATCTGATAATAAACTTCATAGTGGAATCTCAAATTAGGCTATTAAGTTTTTACTGTCCTCTCCTGGGGTTTAGGCATGGCCAGGTAAATCATACACTAGATCAGCTGAAGTTTCTCAGTGACTGAGAAGCTTTCTGGAAAAGAACATAAACTATATCCATTGCTGAACTTCAAGCATATCTGATCATGCCTGATGAATTGGTGAGTTGGCTCCAAAGAAGTCAAATTATGAGCAGATTAAGAATTGTATAGAAAAGAGTTCATTCCAAAGGTAGAAGAAACCAGGCCAATGGCTTAGGTCCAATAACAAAGGCTTTAGTCATCAGAGGAGGAAGAAGAACTCAGTTTAATATCACAGTCAATACATGATTTCATCCCGGACTCAACCTCAAGAACCTATAAATTAAAACAGAAAGTCTTCTTTTCCTAAATACCAATACCTTGTGGCCTAGACAACACTAATTTTCACCACTGTGACAAATATTTCTTTAAAAATACTCAGAGGGAAATAGGACTACTCCCAAACCCCTCCACAGACCACACACAGTTTTGTTGTGGCTGAGGGCTCAGAGTAGATTCTCACAGGACTGGGGCACCCAGGAAAGCTACAGGAAAGACTTTCACAACCATTGTACCTTGGGGGGGGGGGTGTCAGCCACCTCAGCATCCACAAGAGTGGCAAAGGCTAGTAGTAGGGAACCTGCTGTGTTGGTGGAGAATCATATAGTGTCTATGGAACAGTATGGCTGCTTTATGTTGAATCTTCTTCCTGACAATTTGTGAGCTACTTTCAGGGGTAAGGAATCTCAGACTTATTTGTGGCCAGGTGTGTGAAGTTGGGAATAGAAAAGGAGGTAGAAAGAATTTTGCAAGAGTTGGATTTTCTTATACTTGGCAGGTCAATGCCAGAGGCAGAATAATTTGTTATAAGATAAAAAATTTGAAATCTTTTCTAATTTGAGACTTTTCTCTTCATAAGACCAACCATCCGTCTATATAACCCTGCATTTATGCATTTTATCCATATTCGTTGACTATCTTTATTTTTTTTTCCCCTGTGAAGCCAGAAACATAAAAAAAATTTTTTTCTTTTGTCAGTGTGGTTTGGCTTGTTACAAAATTCCTGTCATTTTTTGGTTCTTTGTCTCTTGTTAATAAATTTAACTTTTAATTTTTTCTTAGGTTCCTCACTCTCTTTGTTTGAATTTTGAAAATTGTTCTTTGAAAACTGAATTAGCTATGTGAGAAATGTATGAACAGAAACGGACACATTTGTTTAATAAATTGTTAGTTACAAATGCTCACCATCTTTCCCTCCTGGTTGTAGTTAATGGAAAAATAAAATCAAGGGGTTTAATGAGGAACAAAATTATGTACTAACTTTGTTACTGGTAGAGCTGGATTGAGAACCCAGCCTGGATTGGAGGCCAGAATGGCACTTCCTATGACCCCTCCTGAACTGACATTCCAGATTCCTGGGGAAGTATTCACTCATACACAGGCAGAGATGCTGGATTAGAGAGAGCAGAGGACAAAGGGACCCACCAATGCACTTTTTGGTTTAGTGACCAAAAGTGTGGTGGGAGTGCAAGGTGGTCAAGCAGTCAGGGTTTGAGGACACATGGATGATTAGAATTGGTGTGTGTTGGGGGGGATTACTTAACAATGCAAAATTTCAACACAGTGAGCCTGCCTCTCAGTAAATGTGGCCAACAGATGGTAAGCTCTTTTGGAGCTCACCAATCAGATATTTTACCCCTGCTTCTATGTGTGGAGTATGTACAGACTGTCCTTTCTCCAAGGAAAAAGGGAGAAAGATGTCAAGTAATGAGCTTTCTTCCCCCAAACTCCTAAGCTTTGTGCTCACTTAATTGCTTGTGTTTAACAGCCAAGGCTGTGGTCCCCAAAGGTTGTGGCTTCTTTTCTGAAGGAGAGCTAGCAGAGTATCAGAGACATCCCACTCCCCATCACTGCGCCTCTGAGCCTCTTTCTGGGTCAGTAGCTAATAGTTCAGTTTTTGTACCAGAAAGTTCTGACAAGCTCGGAAATAACCATTAATTGCTGCAACTCACAGGATACAATGTACTCATGGCCCCAAACTCAATGCCCATTCAATTTGCAACCTCAAACTATGCCAGCTTCATTGTCACATATTTCTTATTAGGAACTACACAAAAAAAATCCATAGAAAAGCAAAAGTACCTCCAATAATGCAGTATAACTCTATAGTATATCACACACTTGGACGACATGAAATTCCTCCTATTATTATTACAGTCTCATTAAGAAATTAAAGACTGAAAGAAAAACCTGATTCAAGTTAATTGAACTTCCAGGAAATCAAAAGTCCAAAATCTTGCCCATTCAATATATTTCTCTTTTTATTTTCATCAAGAAGGATCTCAGGCACATGCAGTCTGGTTTCTTTCAGGAGCGGATTGTCCTTTTTCTATGGGTATAGGTGTAGTCCCTTTGGCATCTTCAAAATTTAATTACTGCAATTTCAAGTCACATTCATGTGTGACATGTTATCAGACAAAGAATCCAGAGAGTCTATAGGACATGTAAAATGATCTCAGCTGCAGCCCTCACTCATGCAATTTAGAAGAGACAAGATAATTTCAATCCTCCCACGACAGTCATCCCCATACATAATATAATGTCACAGTACAATTGCTAGCATTGAACCACAGCAGAAAAAAATAGAGTAGATTTGACTTTAGTCTTGCCAGAATGCCCGGGAGTCTAGGCCGGTTTATTTTGATTCCTCAAACCATCAGCTTAAATTCAGTTATGAGAATGCTTCCATTAAGAGGTTAATTGTCACATTGTTCCTCACATTTGATATATTTCTGCATTTTGCAAAAATTGTAAATTTTTTGTGATGGCCGCTCCAGCCTCCAGGCCTTATTTGAAGCTCTCTTCTTCCCCTTTATGTACATTTCACCTCTTTTCATTTCTAAATTTCCCCTGAGCTGTACAGTTCTGGCATGATTCTGGCATCTGGATGCTGAGGAGTGAACATGCTGCCTGGGGATACAATCTCCACTTCCTCTTGAGACCTGGGTGACCTACATTTAAAACAAACAAACAAACAAACAAACAAACGCTCCAGAGTTCATTGAACTGCCTTTTCCACAATGTCAATCTTCCTCTCTTTTTTCTGGATTTCTTCAACTTTAGAAATATCTAGAGGCATGTTTAGCCATGTGCCATTTGTTGCTGCTGCCTTTTCTGGAATTCCTTGAGCCTAGGAACCCTATGTATTAAAAGGATCTTTCCTTGGTCTTCACATGGGCCTCAGCTCAAGATTTCCCTTCAATATATTCCTGAGCTGAAGTTGCTATTGATTTTTCCAATGCTTGTGCCCTTAGTGAATTAAGAAAGTATAAACATATCCTTTCCATGTGACTTATCCAGTTCTGTATTCCCAGGGTTTTGGGGTTGTTAGCACTTGAATCTCTTATGTTTCCTTCCACAGCATTCCGAACACTCTTCCATGACATCTCTGTCGTGCCATTTTCCATTTGCCTCCAGTACTTTACTCTCATCGTTTCCCTACCCTTTCAGCCAGTCCTGGCTGAGCTTTTAAATTTCTACTCACCTCCTAAACTATTCTCTTTCTTTCTCTAAAGCAACAACCACAATATTAACTATAACAACCAGCATTTATTGAATATTTATTAGGTGCCAGATCCTGTGCCAAGATATTTAAAGAGAGAAAGGAGGAGGAAAACGATGAATTATCCACTGTCAACATTTCAACAGAACATCTCTATGTCTAATAATTGTGCCCCAAGTTCCTCACCTTACTAGTCCATCAATTACTCCTTTTTCAATAGAGAAAAACAAATGAGGGGGTAGAGATTGTCAGGAAATATTTATTCTGGTGCTGGAGAAAGGTAGTGTTTCTTTGCAGTCAAGGGCAGCCCAGGCACCCTAAGTGTATTTCTTCAATTCTCAATCTTGATCCCTTGTGTTTCTAACTTCAACATCTGTATTTCATTTTTTATCCATCCATTCATTCAGTCAGTCAGTCAATAAATACTTATTGAGCATTTATTATAGCTCAAGTTATATTATAGGTTCTAGAGATACAGCAATAATAGAAAGAAATTTCTGTCCTCACAACTAATCGATGAAGATTTTGTGATTTGGTAACCTGCCTCAGATATGCTGCAGATTTAATATATCATTCAGATTTTTCCAATTTTCTAACATAGTAGGGTTTCCTGACCCCCTCCAGAGTTGATAGTTCTTTTTTGACTCCTGACTGTCCTAACATGGACAAACCCTCCATGGCCATTGGTATCAAAGACATGACTACTTTAATAGTGCACTCAATCAGTGTAGATATTTGCAAATGAGTCCTAATTTACATCCACAGAAAATATGGTTTACTTCCAACAACTGATGATATCCTTCTTTGAAACCATCTTCCTGCTTGCTCTCACCAATAGCGGAAAGCAAAGAAAATATAATTTGGTTTAATCTGGTAATTTATATTAATCCAATAATTAAAACTTTTTCTATAAGTGAGAGTCTATTTTTTTAAAAAGATTTTATTTATTTATTTGACAGATAGAGACCACAAGTAGGCGGAGAGGTAGCCAGAGAGAGAGGGGGAAGCAGGCTCCCTGCTGAGCAGAGAGCCCAATGTGGGGCTCCATCCCAGGATGCTGAGATCATGACCTGAGCCGAAGGCAGTGGCTTAACCCACTGAGCTACCCAGGCACCAAGCACCCCTTAAGTGAGAGTCTTATTCAAGTAAATTCTCCATCATTCAGATTTCCTGTCTTTGTCCCAGATATATCCAAGATGGTCTGAAGTTGCAAGATAGGGAGGATTACATAATTAACAGTGATTGACAGGAGGGGACAGCTCTACATACAGATCCTCATAGCTGCTGTCACAATAGCTAACATTTGTGGTTGTGTAATTTCTTGCATTCTCTTTGTTTTGGTCAGGACTAGAGATTCTCCTCTCCTGACTCAACTTACCTTTACTTCCTGGTGCTAAGAGGTCTTGGGCATGGCTGCCAGCTACTGTAGTTGGCTAAACTGGCCACAGTACACTCAATCCCAGCCAGATCTCTGTGGAATTTCTGACAGGTACCACAGCTGGATTCCCTCCCAACTACTATACATCTCCACATCAGCTCCACTGTGAGGGCATGGGGTATCTTCCAGATCCTTTCCATGGCACATAGGAGTTAAGAGTGCCTTAGGAATTCTGTCTAAGGCTCTCATTCTGCCTAAAGACTGACAGGAGGGTAGGAGGGCACCCAGCAACTATGTCCTCTTCAGGGTAGACTTGTTCAGACACTCTTGACCCAGGACATAGGTGCCAGCTGATACATTTCTCCATCTTACTATAATGTTTCCTGTGTGCTTTAGCAGACACGTGTATGTGTGTCAGGTATGGTACAAACACTATATTTCCAGTTCGTGACAAAAGTGTCTGATTTTCCCTGGGACTTTTCCATTTAAAAATTGACCTAGCTTAGTCAGGTACATAGGATAGATGATCTTAAGTCACAGTCTATGAAGCAGAACTACCACCAATAAGTGGCTATAAAAACATTTGGCTGAAACTGATGGGAGCTTGATACAAAAAAGTGTAATGGAGAGATATCCTTTGGCAGGTGAAAAGGTATCTGGTTCAGCATTACAATATAAACGTTGCCAGTACTCTTTATTTTCTCAAGTCAATTGCAATTTTAGAGATGCCCAGTTTGCACTAAAGCATAATGAAGCCCATGAGATTTTAACATTGTCGGCCCAGTTTTAAAATGTGGTTAACTGACTTGTTAATGTAGTGTGAGTTCTGAGGGCTGCATTAGGTCAATCAGTCTAATTAGGTTGCAAGCCCACTGGGCATGGATTGTGAGGGCTTTACCAAGTTTTTCTTTAAGGCTTGTGCATTTTTTATCTCAATAAATTTCTTCAGCCTAAATTTCCAAAAGCAGTATGCAAACCACCCCTTAACTATTATAAAAATAAAAACATGATTTCTGGAACTAATACTTGACTCAATTTGAAAACGGGTCTCTAATGTTATGAAAGTGTGTTGGGACCACTGCATAATTTTTTTCAAAACAGTGAAGAGTGAAATCTAGTGACACATATATACATTATATAGATGTCAGGCTACTGGATCCCTATAGGATTCTATAACTCTATGTGTATACAGAAAATTTAAAAAAATTATTTTTTATTATTTCCATCTAAAGTTTGGTAGAATGATTTATTAGTTGTTCAGTTGTTTAATCAGTAGCTCAGGGTACTTTTAGGAGTTTCTACTCCTTGAATAGACTGAACTAATACAACACAGGTCTATGTAAACTTAACTTTTGTGCTTCGTTGATAGTTAACTTTTAAAACTTTATCAGAATGGACGCTTTTTTACTGTCTACAGCTATTTCTATTATATATATACTCAGAGCTAGAATATTTTTCAAGAGAAACTTTCTAACTATATGTCCATATTGTGGTATTGAGACTAGAAGATTCATGAGGACCCATCCAGGTCTTTTCCCTCTTTGTTTTACAACACAGTCTGGCACATGGCAAGGATACAACCAAATATGAATACATAAATACCTGATTGAAATCCTCTACAATAAGGAACACCCAATCATTTGTTCATGAGCTATCACCTGGGGAAAGAGAAAGAACAGTGATGCTAGGAGACTCTGACCGTGAAGATTCAAGGGACTCCTAAGAACTTCAGTAAGGAAAAAAAACTTATTCAAGATGGAAAGATCTACATAGCCAAATATTTCCCTGAAAATAATATGCCTGTATTTTGCTTTAGTCATTGCAACTTTAACTCTCTTGAGAATACCCTGTAGGTTTCACAGAGTGTCTAAGACCATAGGAAGAGCACAAGTGAGGAAATAAATTCAACATCTTATGAATATTTTAGAATATCAAAAAATCCTAGAGTTGAGAAGAATTTTTGAGGTCATCAGGCTAAGTTTCTACCAAAATTTAGGGACTCCTTCCTAGCCATAGAAATCATCCAACCTGAACACTTTCACTAATATAGAAATTAAGCATTTTGTAATTATATACTTACATGTTTGTAATCCAGACTAGACAGATCCAGGTCTTAGAGAAATGAGTGAGCCTGAAGAAAAGAACTATACATGTGGAACAGAATAAATGGTTCCATATAGAACAGAAGAAAATTTACCTAATTAGGAATTAGACGTATACCTGGATCAAAGGGAAACATGTTCTGATAACCAAAATTAATTAAAAAGACCAAAGCTATACATAGGTTGGGGAAATTGTAATTTCAAAGATAAAGTATCTTTTAGACTATACCAGAGACTGCTAATTGACACCCTCAACTCATTATTATTTCTCACCCTTATCTGTACCAAGAGTACTTTACCAATAAATATAATAATTTTAAAAGTAAAATAAACCATTCCCTTTTCCAGCCTCTCTTGAATCACAATGTGGCCATGTACCAAGTTCTGGCCCAAAGGACATGAATAGAATTTACATCTATAACTTGCAAGTCATATCCTTAGGGGGAAGAGGCATATCCTCTTTGCTCTCCTTCCCCTTCCATCTGGCTGAGAGGTGAATGTGGTGATGAGCCACCTTCCACGTGGATGAGAACAACCTCCCAGAAATGGCAGACCGGCGAGATGGAAAGACCTCCATATAGTCCTGGAATGATTATGTTTAGACTATAACAAAAGAGAGAAAGAAACTTTCCACTTATTTTAGTTTCTTTTATGTTAGGGTCTTACTTAATACACTGCTCTCCAGAGTGACCAATTGCAAAGTATCAGTATCCATTAATATCGATATAAATTGGTTTACGTGATATATAAGAAATTTAAGTATCCTACAGCAGATACAATACTTTCTCTTCAAAGCTGATGAAATATTTTCAAATATTATATTGTCACAGAAAACTCTAAGCTTAACAAAAAGCAAAGTTTGTACAGATAGATTTCTGTGATCAAGAAACAGTAACAACAAAAAAAAGGAAAAAGATAATCAAAAACAAAACAAACCATTTGAATACTCAGAAAATTTATAAATATACCTGTTAGGTCAAAGAAGAAATTGAAGTTGTAATTATAGACTATTTAGAAAATAATGACAAGAAGTTTCTTTTAAAAGTCATGGGAGTGCCTGGGTGGCTCAGTAGGTTAAGCCTCTGCCTTCAGCTCAGGTCATGATCTCAGGGTCCTGGGATGGAGCCTAACATTGGGCTCTCTGCTCAACGGGGAGCCTGCTTCCCCCGCTTTCTCTCTGCCTGCTCCTCTGCCTACTTGTAATCTCTGTCAAATAAATAAATAAAATCTTAAAAAAAATTATGAACTATGATCCTAGCACTGTGATTATGGTTTCTAGATGTCACTTTTTACTGAAAGGAACCTGGACTCATGGAAGAAAGCTTATTTTAAGCCTGGGTCAGGAAATGAACAATATGAGTGTAGAATATCTGTCATAACAGAAAGTAAGAAAACTCTCAAAATATACTGGATTCATGTCATAATGAATAAAAAAAATTAGATTTCCACTGGACAAAAATGAACATTTTTGAGCAATAATAAGAATTTTAAAAAATCAAGTATGTTTAAATCCATGAGTTCATAAGGATAAATGCTTTCCTCACTACCCCATGCCAAGTGAAAAAAAAAAAATCTTGGAGACCTATGAAGGTACTAGGGAACCCACTTAATATTTTTAAAAATGTAAAAAAAGAAAATAATCAATCATTCTACCCTTCCCATAGGAACTATGCCTCAGAAGGACAAAATAATTGATGAATGGAAGTTAGCCTTTATGGAAACTTTGCAGCTACTAATGAAGAAGAAATGAAAAATTTGCAAACCACCATTTTGCAACCCCTAACATAAACCTAACATGAACAATCTAGGTGATGATCAAGAACAAGTGCTAATATGACAAAGAGACAATAGATAATATGTGTCCCTTGATGGAAATACATAACTCTACCTTTGATTGAGATGAAACCTGCTCTGAGAAGGACTGATTTATGGGGAAAATTGGAGACAGAGAACACATGGTAAATGATACCTCACAAAATCTAGACTTCAGAAATTATAGAATAATAGACTTAAAAAGTCAGGTTTCTTCAATAAAAGGAGAGAGAGTCTGTACTTACAAGACATATCAAGTTACATATGAATACCTACATTTTAGCAGTTCTTATGAATGAAATTATATGATGTCTAAGATTTACTTCAAAACTTCAGGAAGTGAAAGATCTTCTTGGAAGTGGAATATCTTCCAAAATAGTGGAAGATCTTGCTGGAAACCTATAAATGAAAGAAGACCGGCCATCTCTAATACAGTGCAGTTGGGTAATAAGCATACATGGGACTTAATTACACTGTTCTACTCCTACATATACTTAAATAGTCCTACAATTAAAAAGTTAAAAAATTATGGAACAGGAACAAAGTATTTCTCAGAGAAAACATCTTAGTCATGGATATATTCATTATTAAACAAAGCATAAACGAATCATTCAGCTTAAGAGCTTCAGAAAGAATAACAAAGCAAACTCAAAGAATATAAGGCAAATTAAAAAATTAAAGCAGATGTTAAGAATTTCAAAAGTATAATGACTCCTAGGTCAAAAATATTCTTCAGTACTATTAAATCTTCATTTCCTTTCTAACTGTGTGAGGGCAATTAAATCAAGCTGTCTTAAAATCTAGCTTAATAAAAAAGTCTAATGGAATTCAATCACAACAGCTTCTCCTCTCTCCATCTACACCCCTCATTCCTAAGAATATGTGCACTTCTTGGGAGACCTGGTGTCACAGAATCAATAGAAGTGATGATTATGGCTTCTTGTAAGTCCACATTAGAATCCCAGAGTTTCTGGGACCTCGTAGCTATAATCCTAGAACAGTTGCCTCTCCCCTGACTGGAATTCTTCCCAGTCATCCAAGTGATAACCCACTGTAAGGTCTCAAATCACCAAATTCTTTAAGGATTTCTAAACACGCTATATATAGATAACTATTGCCTTCCTTCCCACAGACTGCTTTCCCCCACTAACCCTACCCCTACCCTGCACCAACCTCCTTCCCTTGTGTCTCCATTTGCTACTCCGATAGAGTGTGCAAACATCTGAAAACAAGCTTTTCATTTGATAACATTCTTCTACTCAGTTACGATCGATTCCCAAATCAAAATAATCATACAAACATCAGTGGGTGATAGGCTTTTCCATTTATAAAGGACTCAAGTTCAGGTAGCTAAGTGGCCAATGCTGCAAGTCACTTTATAGCATACTCTATAAGTAAAGAACAGGTATATAGTCACTTTTATGACAAATTTTTTCAGTATGTGGAATCATTTATTTTTCTTTAAAATTTTCTCCCTAAATTTTGGATTGGCTATAGCTCATGTCAGCATTATTTTTTGTATCTATGTATCTAATTATTTGCTCAAGAATCTATGCAATATTGAAAAATACTTTTTTCTCTGAGCCTGAATTTTTCCATTGATGACACTGAGATAGCAACACCTCATATTAGTGTTCTGTGAAGTACATAAGACAACAATTTAAATGTTCAACATAATGCCTGATCCATTATATACATACTATATATCTTATATTTCTCTTAACACATCAAAAAATATAACATTTAAATACTAAACATATAGTCCTTGTGAGTTGTTTATTACTATGACATTACAGTGCCAATACTAAGACATTCGGGCAATAATTCTTTAGTCATGCCATTCTTGTTCTGCTTTAATCAGAATGTTCATTCATTCTGAAACTCATTGTTTAGAAGAAAATTTTAGAGAAAATTATTTCTAAAAAGATACAGTTAAAATTTTTTTTCTCACAACTTTGTGACAAAGGAATTATGCACTGCTCCCAATAGAAAAAAAAGTCAAACAACAGAAATCAAAATGAAGCTGTTAATGGTGGCTTATTCATGGGTTATTGATTATGTTCCTTTAATTAACAAAGGTATAAGATTTTAGAACAAAGAAAGATTGAAAGGACATCAAGTGCAATTCAGGGCATCTGATGAGATGAGATGATGAGAGGATGCTCTGTAGTTGGGAGTGGTATCCATTTTTAAGGGAAATATACATTCCAACAAAAAAAAATCATAAATGTATTTGTCCTTTGTTGAGTCATTTAGGAATAGAAATTTGACTAAGTTCCCGCCTTCTTTATTCCTTTAATTTCTTTAATGGGATAGGTTGAGGGTGGAGTGGTGGGATAGGAAGAGATGAGTAAGAATATAGTTTTAGGGGGTGCCTGGGTGGCTCAGTGGGTTAAGCCTCTGCCTTCAGCTCAGGTCATGATGGTCTCAGGGTCCTGGGATCGAGCCCCGCGTCGGGCTCTCTGCTCGGCAGGGAACCTGCTTCCCCCCTTCTCTTTGCCTGCTGCTCTGTCTACTTGTGATCTCTCTCTCTCTTTCTTTGCCAAATAAATAAATAAAATATTTTTTTTTAAAAAGAATATAGTTTCAGGTTCCTGTAAGGTGTAAGCCAGTAGTATTTCTGTCCTCCACAGTATCAAATAGAGAAAGTACAAAAAACACTTATTTAAAAAAAAAGAAAGAAAGAAAGAAAGAAAAAAGAAGGGGAAGGAAAATAAACCTGCTAGAATGCATCATTGGTCATGTAGTTGCCTAATTAATATCATTTTCTACTGATTTATTTTACTTCCTTCCAGGAACTCCCAAAATTACAATCTTGCCCAAACTGAAAAATATTTTTTTCAATCTTAATTTAGTTCTTAAATTTAGTGCAAGTTTTTCAAACCCAGAAAAATGTTTGACTAATATGTACATAAGGGGTGCACCCAATAGGATTTTCTGTCAGAACAACAGTTTACAATTTTTTCATGTGTTACACAAGCCAACAGTTAAATGTCACCAAAATTCATTCCTTCTCAATCAGTACACCTTTTTCTCCCCTCCCTCCTCTGATTACCACCCATCTCAATACACTCTATTAAAACATTTCCTTATGGTCAATTAGATCCCTCTATTCGACAATCTGTGATTCTTTATCTCCTTAAGATGTGTTGTTCATAATTTCCTTCCATTTGGAGAGATGGTTCAAACATTCTGGTTACTCAAGTTCTATACAAACTCAGTATCCTTGTCAAATCCACCTCCTGCCAAGAAATCAGCTCTGAATTCTCCATTTGGAATTAATATCTCTTCATCGTAATTATTTGTGAAAATCCCAGCCCTGGTTAAACTCCATTTTCTGATTTGTCCTCTCCTGCCCCCAAGCAGCTGAACCTGGAAGAAGAAAGCAGACAGCCATGCTGATCAGTGTAATTTTAAACTGTCCTCAACACTTGCTTCAAGTCAAAACCAGTTCCACCACATTTCCGAGGTTAATCACTCTCTTAGACAAAGATTTTACATTCTCTTTTCTCTCATAAAACTCCAACAACCACTTTCCTTCTCTCATTTAATTTCCTTGATTCTTAAGTCATTGAAAAAATATGACCGACAAGAAGAAAATTTCTACATGCTCTTACTACTGAATTTACCAATGTACTCGAATCTGTACTCATAAACAATCTTCCTGCCTCTGGCAATGGTGAACTAATGGTACCTCTATCTGTGAATAAGCCCTTCCTTTGTGCACGGAATTCCATTCTTCTAACTTACTCTAGGCTATTACTCTTGCAACTGGTCCTCTCTCTCAGGCATTTGTCATTTTTCCTCTTTTATTGGAGAATTTTTATCAGCATAAACAGCTACAATCTCTCTCATATCAAGAAAGAGCCATTATTTACCACACATCCCCTTCTAGTTATTACCAGAGTTTTCTGTCCCTCTTTATAGCAAAATCACTTAGGTAAGTTTGTACTTCCTCCCACCCTCCATTTGTCCTTGTAGTCAAGTCCTCTCTTGAAGTCAAAAGTATCATCAGATGGGCACCTGGGTGACTCAGTTGTTAAGCGTCTGCCTTTGGCTTTAGTCATGATCCCAGGGTTTGGGGCTCTAGCCCCTCATCACATCAGGCTCCCTGCTCAGTAGGAAGCCTGCTTCTCCCTCTCTGATTCTCTCTGATTATGTTCCCTTTCCCACTGACTCCCTTTGTCAAATAAATAAATAAATAAATTTTTAAAAGTTATCAGTATTTGGGGGCAAATACTCAGTAGTGCAATTGTAGTGTCATAGGATAGCTCTATTTTTAATTTTTTAAGGAATCTCCACACTGTTTTCCAAAGTGGCTGCACCAACTTGCATTCCTACCAACAGTGGAAGAGGATTCCCCTTCCTCCACATTCTCTCCAACACTTGTTGTTTTTTGTCTTATTAATTTTGGCCATTCTATCTGGTGTAAGGTGTTATCTCAGTGTGGTTTTGATTTGAATCTCCCTGATAGCTAACGATGGCTAACATTTTTTCATGTGTCTGTTAGCCATTTGTATGTCTTCTTTGGAGAAGTGTCTGTTCAAGTCTTCAATCCATTTTTTTACGTGATTATATATTTTTTGAGTGTTGAGTTTGAGGAGCTCTTTATAAATCCTGGATATCAGCCCTTGGTCTGTACTGTCATTTGCAAATATCTTCTCCCATTCTGTGGGTTGCTTCTTTGTTTTGTTGGCTGTTTGCTTTGTTGTGCAGAAGTTTTTGATCTTAATGAAGTCCCAAAAATTCATTTTCGCTTTTCTTTCCTTTGCCTTTGGAGACATGTCCTGAAAGAACTTGCTGTAGCCGATGTCGAAGAGGTTACTGCCTGTATTCTCCTCTAGGATTTTGATAGATTCCTGCCTCATGTTGAGGTCTTTTATCCATTTCCAGTTTATCTTTGTGTATGGTGTAAGAGAATGGTCAAGTTTCATTCTTCTATACATAGCTGTCTAAAAATGTACTGAAAAGAAGGGCCGTATGTACCCCAATGTTCATAGCAGCAATGGCCACAATCGCCAAACTGTGGAAAGAGCCAAGATGTCCTTCAACAGACGAATGAATAAGGAAGATATGGTCCATATATACAATGGAATATTATGCCTCCATCAGATAGGACGGATACCCAACTTTTGTAATAATGTGATGGGACTGGAGGAAATTATGCTAGGTGAAATAGTCAAGCAGAGAAAGTCAATTATCATATGGTTTCATTTACCTGTGGAACATAAGGAATAACATGGAGGACATTAGGAGAAGGAAAGGAAAATTTAATTGGAGGAAATTGGAGGGGGAGAGGAACCATGAGAGACTCTGAACTCTAAGAAACAAACTGAGGGTTTTGGAAGGGAGGGGTGAGCCTGGTGGTGGGTATTAAGGAGGGCATGTATTGCATGGAACACTGGATGTGGTGCATAAACAATGAATCTTAGAACACTGAAAAAATAAAATTAAATTTTTAAACAAAGTCATTAGAAAACTTGTTGGCTTTCCTTTCAAAAGATATCCAAATTTCAACATCTTTCCACTGCCTTCACCCTTTTTGAAAGAACCATCATTGCTTGCCTGAACTAGTAGTGATTCTCCCTCCCCGCTATCTTCCTACTTCCTTCTTTGCCCAACCCCCGGCATCCAAGGGATAAATTTAAAACATAGGTTATTTAGATCATGGCACTCTTCTGCCTCAACCCACCAGGGGTTTTGCATTTAGCTTAGAATAAAGTCCAAATCTGCAACATGGTCTGAAAATCTCCCATGGTCTGGCTCTCCACCAAATCCCTGATGTCATCTCCTACACATTTCTCATTCTAACCTCATCTCCTCCCAATCATTCTGCTCCAGCCACGTTGCCCTGCTTGGAAATTCTTGAACACATGGAGCATTCTCCTGCTTCAGAACTTGGCACTTGCTCTTCCCTTGTCTGAGAAGGTTTACCCCCACGTATTTTCCTCTCATTTCCTTTAGTGTCTTTTCAAATACCATTCTTAGCCAGAGAGGGCTTAGCTAACCACTCTAGGTTTCCTCTCTATCCTTCTTTTTGCTTTATTCTTATTTCACTGCTCAAATATTGCAAAGGTATCTGTTTGTCCTTAGTTTTCCCCTACTAGAATATAATCCATGACATTTTTTTGTTCACTTCTCTATTTTCAACATCCAGAACTATAGCTTTCATGTAATTGTGCTTAATAAATATTTTTGGCTAAATAATAATAGCACATGCTTGATCTTCCATTATATAACTTATTATAACTTGTTTGTGCTAGTATATAATACACATATATCCTTTTATTTCCATATATGTAATATATTTTCAGAGTAACCAATGATGCCTAATACTGCATTTGCATTGTTTTTAAAGATTTATTTATTTACTTGAGACAGAGAGGGCCTGCATGAGGGTGTGCATGGCAGGAGGGGCAAAGGGAGAAAATCTTCGAACAGACTCCCAACTTAGTGTGGAGCCCATCTCCAGGACTCCTCTATTCCAGGTCCCATGAGATCATGACCTGAGTTAAAAATAAGCGTCTGAGGCTCAACCAGGTGAACCACCCAGGTGGCCCAACCACACTTGCATTTTATGTACATTATGTGTTTAGTTCTTATGACAACTCTTAAATGAGGATTACATTATGCTTATTTTATAGATATGAAAAAAATTCCAGAGATGAAAACTGCTGAACATGGTTACCATTCACAAACCCCATCCCCAGTTCTCCAAACTGAAGGCTTTTCCTATTACTTTACATTTGGATTTGCCTTTGCAACATTTAGTCCAAATTGTGCTGTTTCCTGAAATTTTAATTCAATTAAGTAATAGGTCGATTAAATGTAAGTATCACTTATATACCTTTGAAAACTGAATCTACAGAAGGACGGTTGAATTAACTATTTGACAAGAACGATTTTTCCATTTGCCTTTATTTTCTTCATTCATTAGTGAAGAAACATTAAAGTTCCATGAAATAATGGAATTGCTTAAACCATTGGACATGAAAGGTTGGAAAAACGTGCTATTTCAGCTCAGTAGGACATTGATATTTCTATTTTTAGAAATATTTTTGGAGAGAATAAGGCTTGATGAAGTATATGAGAACTGGAACCTAAATGCTTTATTCATCAATATAAATTTTTAAAAATAAACCAACCTTTAACATTTTTTTTCTTATTTATTTTTATGCTACTAATTTTCTATTACTTTCAACTCATATTCCCATATCCCCTTCCTTAGGTCTTTGTATTTCTAATTCTTTTTTTTTTTTAAAGATTTTATTTATTTATTTGACAAAGAAAGAGATCACAAGTAGGTAGAGAGGCAGGCAGAGAGAGAGGGGAAGCAGGCTCCCCACTGAGCAGAGAGCCCAATGCGGGGCTCGATCCCAGGACCCTGAGATCATGACCTGAGTCAAAGGCAGAGGCTTAACCCACTGAGCCACCCAGGCACCCCTATATTTCTAATTCTTATAGATATAGTATAGGATGGAATGAATGGAGGGGGAAAAAATAAACATCTGCCTCACTATAATTTTCTAGGTGTGTTTCCCAGCTCCTAAATTAGATACAGTTCAGGACGGGATGCTGCTTAAGCTCCAACATGAATGAATGAAGATGCAGACATTTGAAAGAAGCTGGGCTCTACATAGAGTATCTTTTCTACGCTGCTATGACTCTCTCTGTCTTGTTCATCTCTGCACATGGTTATGCTACCCACCCAGGGGCATGATGTCTATTTTTACAATGCCAGGAAATCACCTTGGCTGTCTCTTTTCCCTTCCTAGTTTTCTATCTTCCAGATCAAATCCATCACTAAATCCTCTTGACTTTACTAATGTATGAATTTTCTGATGTATGAATTCTATTCCTATTTATTGTCATAATCTTGGTCCAAGCCTCTGGCTTATGGTAACAGCTTTCAAACATGTCTTCCAGCTTTCAAACTCTTTAAATAAACAGCCAGTGTAATCTGTTTTAAACAAAATCAACTCCTATCTATGTCAATGTCTTCCCCTTGCATTTAGAAAAAAAAATCAGCTCCTTCCCATAAACTACAATGTTCTTTGTGATTCTGCCTAGCTAACGCCACTGTTCCTCTTATATCCACCAACTTGCATATGGAGCTCCATGGGAACTTTACAGATAGTGTTCCCTCTGCCTAGAATGTTCTTTCCCAGACTCTTCATGGCTGGCTTTCTCTCACTTCCAGAACTCAGTTTAAATGACTCTTCCTCAGTCAGGCTTTCCCTGACTACCCAAAGTAAAGTAATTGTTCTATTGCATTATCTGTCAAAAAATCATATTCATTTTCTTTTTTACTTTTTGCATTCACAATAATGCATTTACTTGCTGATCACATGTCAGTCTCATTAAATTTGTAAGTTTCATGGGGACAAAGATAAAGTCTATATTGCTCTCCAGTGTACACCCAGGGCCTTGCATGGTGACCAGCATGTTGTAGTTTCTCAATAAATAGTCATTAAATGAATGAATGAATGAATGAATGAGTGCTCTACTACTACTTGAATTTTTTGGTAAACTTAGCTAACCAACATTATTTGGTTCAGATTATTTTTCAAGATGTTTAAGCCAAAGAAGTTTAAATAGATAAAATAAATACATATAGTCATATTTTTATAATAGTGCTTTATATTTTTGTGGTACATGAATAAATTCATCAACAAAGCATTTGTCATCAGACAGACTAAAAACGTTGAACTCCTTAATTAAAAGTGAAGGCTTATCTGACTCAGCATTGTGAGAGCCTTCTCACAATGTCCCTCACGAAAGCATTTCCTTCAGTGTATGCCTCTTGTCCCTCTTCATAGGACTAGGATTTATTTACATTGTAGTACAGTTCTAGGGTAAAGGACACCACATTCCCTACCCCCATTGCCCTCAAACTCTGCCTCATTCCAATCATTTCATGCAAATAGTTGTCTGAGAGCAGTCATGCCTATCTATCAAAACAGCGGATATATGTGTATCTTTGTTCAGGGTCAACCAGATTCCATACAATGTATAAATCTAGATGACACAAAAAAAATTTTTTTAATTTTTAATTTAGTTTTAGTTTTAATTTTTTAAAAGATTTTATTTTTTTATGAGTGAAAGAGCACATGCAGAGCAGGGAGAGGCAGAGGAGAAGGGGGAAGCAGACTCTTCACTGAACAGGGAGGCTGACAGGGGATTTGATCCAAGGACACCAAGATCATGACCTGAGCTGAAGACAGACACTTAACCAACTGAGCCACTCAGGCATGCCTATTTTTTTTTAAGGGAAATTATTATTATCTTTAAAAGATTTTATTTATTTCTTTGACAGAGAGAGACAGCGAGAGAGGGAACTCAAGCAGGGGGAGTGGGAGAGGGAGAAGCAGGTCTCCCACCAAACAGGGAGCCCCATGCAGGGCTTGATCCCAAGACGCTGGGATTACCACTCTGGCCGAAGGCAGATGCTTAATGACTGAGCCACCGAGGAGCCCCTGAAGGGAAATTCTTAAAACTTAAGTTTAAAGCATAGGATACAAAATATTGTAGAAAAGAAATTATAGGAAACTTGACTATAGACATGTAAGGTTATATAATAATCTAAGAAAATATATTACAGCAGAAATAAGATAACATTTAGGCTTACCATCTATTCACTTTCCCTAAAACACTGCTGAATTCTAGGAAGAACATATAGAAAATATTAAGTAAACATTCTTTGAACTCCTTGCTAATGCCAGTTTTCCAGGTATATTATATACAGTAAATCACTTACACATCACACACACACACAAAATTCATTGAGGTGGGTAGTATTATTCACCCTATTTTACAGATGAGTAAACATGACACAGAGGCATTTTAGTAACTTGTACAAAGTCACACAGCTACTAAGTGGCATGAATAAGATTTGAATCTAAAAACCACATTCTTAAATATTATGCAATACTGTCCCTGTTAAATTATATTTCAATCCATTCTTTTAAAATATACATATATATATATATATATATGTATATATTTTTGACAGAGAAACACAGAGAGAGGTAGCACAAGCAGGGAGAGTGGGAGAGGGAGAAGCAGGCTGCCTGCTGAGCAGGGAGCCCAATGCAGAGCTTGATCCCAGTACTCTGGGATCATGAGCTGAGCCGAAGGCAGACTCCCAATGACTGAGTCACCCAGGCGCCCCATCTTTCAATCCATTCTTAAAGAACTTACATATTAGTAAAACGAGAAGAAGTATGCAGAAACAAATTAGTAATCCTTTTATACAATTAATATTTATAATTTCTAAAGTAATTTCAATATATTATTATATTGGTTCATATAGGTAAAAAATTAGCATAATACTTGGCATATTGTATACATTCAAAATGTGTTCTTCTTCACAGGATCTTAACCTCAGCTCCGTGAGATAGGGAAATACAGGTGTCAGGATGAGAGAAGCTATTCATGATTACAGATTAACTTTAAAATTCCAGTGACATGGGGCGCCTGGGTGGCTCAGTGGATTAAAGCCTCCACCTTCGTCTCAGGTCATCTCAGGGTCCTGGGATCAAGCCCTGCATTGGGCTCTCTGCTCAGCAGGGAGCTGTTTCCTCCTCTCTCTCTGCCTGCTTCTCTGCCTACTTGTGATCTCTGTCTGTCAAATAAATAAATAAAATCTTTAAAATAAAATAAACTTCCAGTGACATATTCAAAGTTTATTTTTCATTCATGAAAAGTGCCATGTGGGTCAGCAAAGTCTCTTTCTCAAGCATAAATCAGAGAGATTGAAATTTTTGATCATGGTTATCAGTTATAAACTTCAGTCTTAGCTCCTTCATCCCAACACATGGCTACTGAGGAAGGGATGGGGTTCAGCCAAAGAAAAAGGCACAGCAGCTAATAACTCCCTCCCTCTAATTCAACACAAGTCTTCACATTTACTTGCCCAGAACCAGTCATGTAACTTGAATGCAACTCCAAGAGAAAGTGGGAAATATTGTTTTCCTGTGGACCCATAAGAAGAAAATAATATAATAAATATTGCTATAAGTGCTAATATTCCTCTTTATCAGATCAGTATAATGAGGTACATAAAGGTATAGTGACCATGGGGGCACCTGCTTGGCTCAGTCATTTGAATATCGGGCTTTTGGGTTTGACTCAGGTCATGATCTTGGGGTCCTGGGATGGAACACTACCACCAGCTCTGGACTCAGCCTGGACTCTGCTTGAGGCTTCCCTCTGCCCCTCCACTTCTGCCCTTTCCTCATGCTGAAAGCATAAGCCCTGTGCACCCCAAGGGCACTTGTGCTCTTTCGTGGTGCTTGCTCTCTCTCAAATGAATAAATAAATCTTTTAAACAAAAAAAGGTACAGTGACCTGCTCTTGCCCACATAGTCAGAAAATGTTGAGCTAGAGCTTTCAACAGGCTTTACACATTTTAAATTAGTAGTCATTATGTCAACTGTCATAACCAAATAGCTAAAATTTGCGGAAAAAAATAATTCTTTCAGGAGAGATTCATGGAAAGCCTCCATGGAAGAGATGTCATTGAAATTATTAGTAAAGGATAGCTAGAATTTATGTCTGGAAAAATGGGGTAAGAGTATCCTAGGCAAAGCCACATGAGCAGAGTAGTAAAAGTATATAGAGGAAATAGGAATTAATTCGATTTGACCGAGTCAGGATTATTATATTAATGTGCATAAGATTATACTAAGTAAGAGATTTCACCTTGGTGTGACTGATACAAAAATTTAATTGCTCAGTTGATAGGCGCATTAAGACAACTTTCAATCTCATGGTTTGATCACTTCTCCTACCTTTGTTTTTAACCTAGACATAGCCTTGTGTTCTGAAATGTAGCTATGATAACTGAAAACTCATAATTTATTTAAAGTTTGCTAGTGGTAAAATACTTCAAAATATTTCCCCGATTTCAAGTACAGTCATCAATGATTAAATATTGGTATATATCTGAAAAAAAACAATCTGAAAGATCATATGTAGAAATATTAAATTCAAACAAACTAATTCACATTTATTCACTAACTCATTTGACATTCACTTTTCAAGGAGTTGTGATGTTCCAGACAAAATACTAGATGCAGGTGAGACATAATTGAGATAGGGTCACTCACTTTTTTTTTTTCCAGAGCATTCAGCATAGAATTAGAAAGAACAAGATTGGCAATAATAAAGACATTTTCCCCCCTTTTAAAATAATTCAAATGTTAAACTAGTAATAAATCTAAACTGGTTATAATTATGCTGACATACAAAAGAACAGACTTTTATTTAATCATACCTGGAAGGATTTAAAGTAAGTAGAACAGAGGTTCATCTTTTTCTCTCTTTCTGTGTATACTACCCTGAATGAACTTGTGGCAATGAACTTGGCAATGAGCAATGTGGCAATGAACTTGGAAAAGAAGCCTACACCATCTCCCCAGGCACAGTCTTCAACGGACTGAAACCTTGTGTTTGAATGACCCATCCTATGTGATATTACTAGAATAAAGTAGCCAAGAGCATAGAAAACAATAAAAGGAATCCAGCTTTCTATTTGTGTGCATCTTGAAAATTAGGCAAAGAGGGATCACTCATGGGCAGATTAGCTGCATAAAACATGGCATGTGTACCCAGTTAGAGAGTACTTTAATGTTCATATTCTTTGGTCTCTGTGGTTACAAGAAGTTAGATTACATGAAGATTGGCTTGCTTTCATCTTTCTCACAAAGTAAAGAGAGGTAGGCAGATATTTGCCCACAGTTTTACCACATGGGGTGTCAGGAACGAGTAGACTGAGTATCAAGGATGACAAAATACCACCACAAGTTTAAAAGTTTTCAAAAAAAACAAAATTTATTTTAGGATCTTTGGCATTGGAAGATGGAGGTTTGGGTATGACTTATACAATGTGTTATAATTTAAAACTATCTATGAATTCTAGAAGGCACTGCAGGATTAAAGGAAGGTCCAACCATGCGTAAAGGAAAATAATCTAAATAATGTAAATATTGCCTGGGGTTACATTTTTGTAATTTCATTATTTAGCAGAATCTTCTGACGTAGGAAACCAAATTATTCACTGGAGATAGATGGTGATGTACGGAATCTGTAAGAAGTAGAACATGTCAAGTGAGGTTTCAAGGTTTAATCAGAACAAGGAGGTCAGCAATCTATAAACCCAAGTCTCCAGGTTTTCTGCTTTAAAAACATAAACAAACAAAAAATGTATTCATAGTCAATAAAGGGCTTTTATGTAGCCCTTTTATGAATCCTTCACTAATTCAATGAGGGATATTTAAAAGAGCATGAGAAAAACTTTATGCCTGTTCTCAGGGGACAAAGATCCCATGTGGGGAGCACTGTTGTTTGTCAGTGCCCAACTGGGGTCCTAAGAAGCAGAAGCAGGACTGGAGACGGACACACAATTAAAAAGTAATGTAAGTTGAGGGGTGCCTGGGTGGCTCAGTGGGTTAAAGCCTCTGCCTTGGGCTCAGGTCATGATCCAAGGGTCCTGGGATTGAGCTCTGCATCGGGCTCTCTGCTCAGTGGGGAGCCTGCTTCCTCCTCTCTCTCTCTGCCTGCCTCTCTGCCTACTTGTGATCTCTGTCTGTCAAATAAATAAATTTTTAAAAAAATCTTTTTAAAAAAAGTGATGTAATTTGAGCTAGAATAAAAAACTAAACTTTTGGTTTTCAATCCTCATATTATAGAATTTTGGAGAAAAAGACTCCCACCAAATACAAGGTTACACAGGAAAACTTGAGGAGTGCAGTATGGCTTGAGTTGAAGTTGAAGGGAAGGGAGGAGAAGGAAAGATACTGAACAGATGAAGGCAGAGAATTCCAGGACAGGGGATCAGCATAAACACAGACACGGGAGGAAAACACCCGAACTTGGGAGTCAGCGGCAGGGAGGAGTGGGAAGTTGTTGAGGCAACTTAGGGAGGATCAGACAATCAGATAAAACGTTAGAATGGATATGTTTGGCATAGAATCCATTGGAAGTCATTTTATCAAAAGTGTGATGTGATAATTACGCCCAGTGTCTTCTGACGAGTAGTCTGGAAGGATTAAAAAAAGGCATAGGAGAGGATGAGAGAGGAAGTCAGGGAGACCACCGATTGCACTAATTCGAGCATAAGGTGATAAGGTGCCAGGAATACTCGACATTATATGAAGGGCAAGGAGTTTCTTCTTTGACTGCTAAAATTAACCCACCTACCAATATCTTCCCTAATTCTCTTCCTGCATTTCTTTTTTCATAGCTTTCCTAACCACTTTATTTTTATTTATTGGCTCTCCCTCATCCCTAAAATAGGTAAGATTTTTGTTGTTGTTGTTTTGGTTTTCATTCTTGTATTTCCACAGCCTAGAACAGTGTTTGACACATGATAGGCATTCAATAATTTTTTTTCTCATTAATTAATGAATAAGTATTATAAAAATGCTAAAGAAATTAATATTTAAGAACAGATTGAATATAAAGAATTAAAAAAAGAAAAAACTGAAATAATAATTCCAGATAATACTGCCTAAAATGTATATATTTTTTTAAAACACAGGAATAATCAGAGTTTTTATCCAAGGGGGAAATTTAGAGTTGATTTTTGATTGAAACCTAAATAATATTAGGAAAGTATTACTTGATTAGCACTATCTTTTCCATACCTAGCTCAATGCCTCCAAGGTTGGTTTTCCATGAATAGGTTTTGAACTAGTACATGTGTTCTGTTTGGAATTAGAAAGGTAGGGCTGAAGAACAGGAAAATAGAGGAAAGGCAGATTTGAGAAATTCTGAGCTGGAAGCTAGATCATCTGGTATGGCTGAGTTTCCAGAAACTGGAAATGCATAAATAGTTTAACATGTTTATGTTATGTGGTATAAGAATGGGTATTCTCAATTGACTGAAAACATGTCTTAGCAAATTGAGAAATTAATTTGAGAAATTTGCAACCTGGAGGCAGAGCATACAAACGTTAAACTTCTGAATTAGTTTTATGCATACATGTCTTCTATTCATTACATAAATTTCTGAAAAGTTATGTGCAGATCAAATAAGGACAAATCTAATTACATTGACTTGCAGGAGAAGAGCTATTTTATCTGCATTTCTGATTGATTTGTAATTGGCTATCCTTCATTGCACCGTCACCATTTCTCTGCCCTTCAAGATTCTCTGTGAGTTGGTTGATGGACTGTCAGCACTTACATTCACTAGGGGCTTACTATTTAAAGGGCATTTATAATAAATATTGTAGTTATATAAGAAAAGCGTATTTGGGTACATTGAGTTTTATAAAGAGCAAAGGTATATGTATCATAGAATCTTAGAAGAGATTTAGTATAAGAATAAATAAAGCATAGAATATGAGATAGTTGATGTGACTTAGTTTGTTAAAGTGTAATAGCAAGGTATATAATTTATGTTTTCATGGTTTTAAACATGAGTCTGTCAGACCTTAGGCACAAACTCTTTTCAGATATAATCCTCTTCCAAAGCATACATGCACATTTCTCATGTTTTCCTTCACCCTCTCTGTTATTCCTTTTTTTTTCTCAACAAAATTCATGATTTTGATGCTGATGGTCTAAATTTCCTTCGCTAGACTTTCCTGCTAAAGATATAGACAGACCCAGCATGATTATCCCACCACATTACTGTTCACCCCTTTGATCTTCCCAAGGATTAAATGATAACTAGAGATGAGCATAAATTATGCAGGGGAAATACCATCATTTAACTCTCACAAAAGAATAGATCCTGATTACTAGTCAAGATAGACTTGAATGGGTTGCAGTAACAAAAATCCTTAAAAATATCAGTGGCTTTCAGCAACAGAAGGTTTGGATTTGGCTTGTTTTCTTGTTTTGTCTTCCTTGCTCCTGGAACATCTCCATCCCAGGTCAATAGTGAGCTCTGTCCTTTGTTGTCTCTGCTTAGGGGTACAAAGTGACATTGTTTCATGGCGGAGGGGAATCAGCACTAGCTCCTAAAAACTTCCACTTGAAGGTGGCATGCTCAGTCTCCCTTCCTGCTGCGCTGGCCAAATCATGTCACGTGACTTTGCCCGGCTTCAAGGGGCTAGGAGTGCAGGCCCATCAGGTACCCGAAAGGGAGAAAATCCCAAGTGATCTTCTAACTCCTTCTCCCTGAAATAAATACAAGTTATGTGTATACAACTTATTTTTAAGTATACATGTTCAGTTTAAATTCATTCAAATGCATTTTAGAAAACATAAAATGCAACAGAAATATAGGTGTTATAATTAACACCTATTTAGGTAATATCATCATTAGAATGGAGAATTTGGTAATTATAATAAATAGCTAGTTTTGAGGTGTCCCTTGATTTTTTTCCCTTTGCATTCATAAAGAATTTATTGAGTACTTCCTATTTCCCTGATCCTAGGTACACAGAGACAAACTAGACACACAAGGAAATTATAATCCTATAGAAAAGAGTCACTGGTAAATCAGAGTTTTTGATATATTACATTAAATGTGATAGCAGAAACACATACAGGATGCAAAGAGCATACTAAGGGAGAAACTTCACAAAATGAGGTCAGAATGACTTTGTGTACCCACCGAGATTGCAGAGTGGTGACTCTGAGTTAAGTTTTAACTCCTGAATGGAAATTTTTATGAATAAGAATGGTCCGGACAAAGGAATTACCATCTCCCAAAGCACAGGACCATGAGAGTTGGTACGACGGTGAGAAATTGCAAGGAGTTCTAAGTGGCTGGAGAGTACATTTATGGAGGCAAGGGGTCCACGCAACAAGATGTAAGGTGAGAGAGGGAAGCAGACATGTGTGTGCCATGCTAAACATAAAAACATCAACTTTATCTAAGAGATAATGGTGAAACACAGGAGTTTTTCTGCTTGAGAAGGAACATTCTGTGGGAAAGTGAAGAATGAATCTTCACTGCGTAGTATAATACCTGGTACGCAACTGGCACTCAGGAAAAAAGTGTTGAGTGTTGAGTGGAGAGTGAGTAACTGGTGGCATGCATGGTCAAGTGAGATCATCTCACTATGATACATTAAACAATTTCTCTAAAACTTGGAAATATCATGCATTCAAACTATTGGTAATGTGTATAGCCAGTGTTTCTAAACGAAGTAGTGATTCAGAAATGCAACTATTCATTCATTTATACATCCACTGGATTTTTTCTTTGATCCATTTATGTAACAGATAGATCTTCTATGCAAGGCGCTATATTAAGTGACATGAGAAGCAAAGATACCTAATATATAGATTTTTTTTCCTGTACACCCCTGGAATCCAACAAAAGAACTAAGACTCACACTCAAATAATTACTGCAAGGTTGTCTCTGGAAACAGGAAGAAAAGAAAAACAGACTGATGCTTATTTGCGGTTGGAGGTTGTAAATGGTTTCTGGAATTGGTATTATTTCGGCTGGCTTCTTGACACGTAGATTTAGTTTAGACTTTCAGAGACAGTCAAAGTAGAAGTAAAGAAGGTAGGCAGTACACCTATTTCAAACAATTTGTTCAATTTTGTTTTTATTGTTATTGGTTAATCTGTCAAAATTAGGAGGCATTTTTAACTAAGCAGCTGATTCAAGTAAAAGTCAATCAGATAACCCTGGATTTATTTTGCATACAAATGAGCTCTCCATGCATCTGCTATTCATACTGAGTTACCTCTTCTGACTTGTGGAACAAATATTGACAGGCTGTTTTCTAATCACCAGAATTTCCAGAGAATTAAGATTTAGCCACATTCCAGTTTTCAAATGTTACCCTTTAGAAAAGAAGGAGTAACACAGTGATTAAGTGCATGTACATATTTTGCAGAAAATGTTACACTTTATAACCCAGAAGTTGATAAAATGCCTTCATTTTATCATCATTTCATTAATTTACTAACCACATGAGTATTTATTATGTTCCAGAATGTGTGCCATATGATTAATAATCATATTAGATTCATTAAGCCATCTGATTTGCCAGGCAGCAAACTGTTTTCTTTGCACACCTTATCTTATTTAATCCTCAAATTGACAATATGAGATAAGTATTATTATCCCCATTTCACAAATGAGAAAATTTAAATGTAGAGAACCTAGGTAACCTGCCCCATGTTATATAAAAAAATAACATTACGCTAAGTGAAATAAATTAGATTGGACAGAAAAAGTTAAAGGCTATAAGATCCCATGTATATATGGAATCTAAAAAACAAAACAAATCAGAAACAGACTCATAAACACAGAGACCACACAGGTTCAGAGGGGATAGGTTTGTGGGGATGTGTGAAATAGGTAAAGATGATTGAGAGGTACAAACTTCCAGTTTTAAAATAAATAGGACACGGGGATTAAAAGTACACCATAGAGAATGCGGCCAATAATAATGTAATAACTTTGCATGGTGACAGAGGGGAACTACACTTCCTGTGGGGAGCTCTGAGTAATGTATAGAGCTGTGAATCAGTATGTTGTACACTTGAAACTAATGTAACATTGTATATCAACTGCACTTTAGTTTTCAAAAAGTGGAAGTACAAAATTCAACCTCAGATCTGTCTTTTCCGAAACCAGTGTTGTTAATTACCATACCTGCTAAACAGAATACAGTTAAGAAAAAAATCTGATTCGGGGCGCCTGGGTGGCTCAGTGGGTTAAGCCGCTGCCTTCGGCTCGGGTCATGATCTCAGGGTCCTGGGATCAAGCCTCACATCCGGGATCTCTGCTCAGCAGGGAGCCTGCTTCCCCCTCTTTCTCTGCCTGCCTCTCTGCCTACTTGTGATCTTTCTCTCTGGCAAACAAATAAATTAAATAAATAAATAAATAAATAAATAAATAAAATAAAACCTTAAAAAAAAAAATCTGATTCAACCTTAATGCCAACCCAGGATAACCAAGATACAACAGAAACAGCAATCGTGGGATACAAGTGTGGAAATTGGGACTGGGAGTTCTGAGAGGCAAAAGCTGTCTTTTCCTTCTTGAAATCCCAATGCCACACCTCATTTGTTGGTGTATGGTAATTGCTTGGAGACATTTGTCGCATGAACAAATAAATGGATGACTATAAAGAGATACAAGGAGAAATTGGAGCAAGAGGAGACATTTTGGTATAAGAAGAGATTGAGAGGTTAAATGTCCACCCCAAGGTCAAACACCTATCTACTCAAAATATCTGGACTTCAACCCACCATTCAGTTCTAACTCTGTTCTTTTCCATAGTATCACAGATGCCTATCTTTGGTCCTGTTTTAGGAAGACGGCACATAGACACAGTGACAATACCTATAATTTACCAAAATGAACTCCTTGAACTCAGGTTTTGCCCTGTTGCTCCTCTGAAGCCTTATTGCGCTACTGTTCGCACTGGGAGCCAGCATGTCGTGGTTGAGACTGCATTCTTGATCAGGCAGAGTGGGTTCAAATTTAGGTTCTGGCCTTTATTACTTACTGTGTGTTGCCCGGCAAGTTAAACTTCACTAAACCTCAATATTATCATTTTTATAATGAACATAATAGTACCGAATCCACAGAACTGTGAGGATGGAATGTGGAAACCCATGAAAAGTGCTTAGCACAACATCTAATGCATTAATCATGTAGCCTGAAAGAACTGGCTACTATTTTGTATCACCAGGGTATTCGTTTCCTAGAGCTGCTATCACAAAGCACACACACACACAAAAACAAAACAAAACACAAAAAACGAAACAAAATGAAACCTGTGTTGCTTTAAACTATTGAAATTTATTCTTCCGTAGCTTTGGAGGCTACAAGTCACCTATAAGGGTGTCAGCAAGGTCATGCTCTGTCTGATAGTTCTAGGGGAGGATCCTCCCTGGCCTTTCTTAGCTTCTGGGGTTTATTGGCTATTTTTGGCATTCTTTGGCTTGTAGTTTTATCACTCTAGTCACATGACCATCTTCTCCCTGTGTGTCTCCACACCATCTCCCCTCTGTCCATGTCTGTTTCTGCCAAATTTTTCCCCTTTTTATAAGGGTACCTGTTGTACTAAACCAGAGCCCACTGCCTTGACTTTATCTTAAGTAGCTTACCTCTGAACACACCCTATTTCTACATAAGGTTACATTCTGGAGTCTTGGAGGTTAGGTCTTCACAACTTTTTGAAGAGGACATAATTCTAACTATCTATAAGAACTGAAAGGAGCCACGTGAGTTGAAATCCCCTGACCCAGAAGAGCATGAAAAAGCACTTCTCTGAGAACTGTCCCGTGTGCGTCCTACTTTTCCTCGCCCAGCTTCTCAGCCACCTCCTGACAGCCTCAATTGAGAGTTGCCTCTTGGGTCTGGTTTAACTTTCACTCCTGGTCTAATTAGGGGAGCCACTTGCTGACCTGAAGCTTCCATCCCCAGTAGGCCCCGAGTTCTGCTTTTCCTGCATCAGTACCTGTCTCTGGTGATGGGATGGCCTCCCCTGGAGGCTGACCTTGTCCTCCTTTTACCATCAGTAATCCTCTATTGACATAGACGATAGAGGTAACAGTTTCTTGAAAGCTCTTAGGTGCCAGAGGTGATGCCAAACACTTCATAGGCGTTGCATTATTTAATCCCCACATCAGCCCAATAGGGTGTAGGTTGGCCAGTGTGCAGATGAGGGAACTGAGGTTCAGAGAGGTTAAAGTGCATGAAATAAATGAGAAACCATGAGGCTTGGACTAAGTTGGTGGTTGAGGGAACAGAAGAGAGAGAGGCTTTCAGAGAGAGCAGGTATAATCCATTGGACACGACATAATGTGCATATGAAAGAGGGTAAACAATGAAACAACTTCTGGTGTTTGGATGGATGCAAAGTGATACTTTTCACTGGCATGGCAGGAGGAGAAGGAAAACCAGGTGTGGGAAAGATGGGAGGTGATTGTGACTTTCATTGCATATGTGTTGTGTGTGACATAGAAGATCATATAGGTAAAGATGAGGCAGTTAGATTTGAGCCCAAGGTCATGTAGAGAGAATCCCTACAGTCTCTTCCAAACAGGTTTCTCTCCTTCTGCCTCTGCTCTCCCTCATCCTTCCCCAATCTATTTGCTACATAGTTACCTTAAATCACTTCTTCCTTTCCTAACAATGGCTTCCCCTCTCACGAGAGGCAAAACCCAAGGCTTGACAATGACCTACAAAGCGACATAATCTGGTGCCCTGTGGACCTCTCTCTCCCTCTTGCCCTCCTCTTCAGCCAGACCACCCCCTTTGCTTTTTTTCAAGCCAGGCAAGTTCTACATCAGGGTCTTTACACTTCCTATTTCTCCTACCTGCAATGTTCCTTCCCCCAGATGTATGTATGGCTGGTGCCCTCACATCCTACAGATCTTCACTCAAAAGTCTCAGTGGAGCTCTCCTTGACCACTGCATCAACTCACACATACTAACATTTCAAATTCTCTTTCCCAGGCTTTCCCCCCCTCGTTTATACATAGCACTGTTTAACCTACACTAAAGTTTATTTATGTACCTTGTTTGTCTTTTCAAATGCAAACTCCATAGGGGCAAGGGATCTGGCTGCTTTGTTCTATGTTCTATCCCCAGTGTCTAGATGATCACTGGCACACAGTAGGCTGGCAATAAATGTTTGTAAATAAATGATTGTATGGGAAAATCTGATCAAAATACAGATTTCAGGAGTGTCTGGGTGACTGTTAAGTGTCTGCCTTCGGCTCAGGTCATGCTCTCAGGGTCCTGAGACAGAACCCCATATTGAGTTCCCTGTCCAGCAAAGAGCCTGCTTCTTCCTCTCCTCCTTGCTTCTGCTCTCTTGCTATCTCTATCTCTCTATCTCCAATAAATAAATAAAATCTTTAAATAGATAGATTGATTGATTGGTTGATTTTCTTGATTCACTCAGAAATTATTTCTTGAATATCTGTATTATGTGCCAAACATTGTTCTAGGTTCTGAAAAATAACAAAGTAGATCATATGTCTACCATCATGAAGCTTACTTCCTAATTAGAAAGAGCAAAAATAAACAGTTACAGTTAATTAAATATACTAGATGCCAGATGGTGACAAGCTCTATCGGGAAAAATAAAATGAGCTAAGGATGGTGGATTTGGGAATCATGAACATAAGATGTTGGATCATACATAGTTTGTGATATGAGGAAACATAAACATTAAAGGGATAAGTAAAAGAAGAAGGGAAGACCATGAAGAAATCTAAGAGGGAAATGACAGAGAAATAGAAGGAAAGTCAGGACAGTGTGGTATTTGGAAAGTCAAGGAAGCAGAGAATTTCAAGGAGGAAGAAATAATCAATTATGTCAAACATCAAATTTGCAGAGGTCAAGTACTATAAGGACAAAATATATTTGTTAGAATTTGGTATTTAGGTGAATTTATAAAGATTAGTTTCAGTGGAGCAATGAAATAAGTAGTCAGATTATCATGAATTTAAAAGAGAAAAGGATATGAGACTATCAATAGAAGTTGATATGACCCACTCATTTCAAGACACTGCTTTAAATTTAAAAAGGAAAAAAGAGAAAAAAGAATTAAGTTTGCTAGAGAAACCCATGAAAACTGCAATATAACTATTTTAGATACAATCAAGAACTCGAAGACAGCTCACTTTCTCTGCCTCTCTGTCTCTCTCTCTTGTCTCTTTCACTCACACAGTCTTCACATATATACCCCCCAATATTCCGATTCATTAATAATCTTAATTTTCAAAGAAAATAAAGTTCCCAGAAACTTGCATATTTATGAAGGTTTGGTCCAGGATTGGTGCTTAGCAAACTTCAATTTGGGTTTTTACCCATAGATTTAATGGAAACATAGGTCAATTACAATAAGACCAATAGCAGCTAAGATGGGTTAATTACCTACCTGGGGTCAAATATTATGACAAGGGTTTCATATTTATTTGTCCTCACTTTTGAGATGTGGAAATGAGGCTCAGAGATGTTAAGTAATTGCTCAAGGTTATGGAGCTTATAAAAGCAGAGCTGAGATTCAAACACAATCTAACTTTCAACTTTATGATTCCACTACACCAGGCCACCTAAGCTACACAGTGTCTTATGCTAGTCCAACTTGTAGATAACTTACAGGTGGCCAGAGGCCTAAATGTAAAATATACGAAGCCATATTAGTACTAGAATGAATCCATGAGTAAGTTCTTCTATAGCCTGGTAGTAAAAAGCTTCCCTGTTATCCAAATCATAACTTAATTTCAAACTGGGAAAGTACTTAAGTTATAGACAAAGAGAGAGTAACTCTAAAACAGAACATTCTTCTAAAATAGAAAGAAAACTGGGCTAGACATCAACACAAGAACTGCGGTGTATTAGTAATCTTTTGCCAAGTAACAAAGTGCCCCCAAATTTAGCAGCCTAAAATAATGGACATCTAATATCTCTCAGTTTCTGTAGGTCAGGGACTCAGACAGATTAGCTGGGCTCTCCACTCCGGTTCTCACACAAGGTTCATCAAGGTATCAGCTGGGGCTGTTGTCACCTCAAGGTGGGATTGAAAAAGGAGTCTCTTACAGTTTATTTCACAGTTTCTATAATATAAACCAAACCAGAAAGGAAAAAGCAACCTCTAAAACTTCAAAATGAAATGAAAGAACCTAACTAGGTATCAAGGTAGTGGTATAATCATATGGTGAGGAACTATTTTAAATGATTTTTTTTTAAGATTTTATCTATTTGAGAGAGAAAGAGAAAGGAGAGAGCACAAGCTGGGGGATGGGCAGAGAGAGAAGGAGGAGCAGACGCCCCACTGAGCAGGGAGCCCAATGTGGGACTCAATCCTAGGACCCTGGGATCATGACCTGAGCTGAAGGCAGGCGCTTAACCGACTGAGCCACCCAGGCGCCCCTAAAATGACTTCAAAACATAGGAATTTTTCTACTGTTGGTGGGAAATGCCCTAAAAATAAACAAATACACACAAAAAAACCTGCCCCTACCCTGAAGAAACAAAACAAAACAGAAACGTAACTGTTTTCAGGACTTGTCTTGTTATTGGTCGTGTTGAAAAGTTTGTCCAGTTATGTAGGTGTGCTCGTGAAACAGGATGTTCGGTACTGAAGAGATAGCATACAGATGAAAGACCAAAGAGTTTAAATTTAAACACTGTATTCCTGACCCAGAATTGGGATCTCAGTATGAATTTAGGGTGTTATTTTCTCTAAAAGAAAAAAAAAATTAACTTTATCTATTGAAAAAGCATATAAACAATGACCATCTGGTGGCAATGAAGAAAGCTTCATTGATCTGATTTTGGTCTCTAAATATCATTTCCACCTAAAAGGAACCAAAGTACCTTAGGAAAATAGCTGCTTCTAGGTCTGGGGCAAAACATGTATGAAATGATCCTGGAACAATTTCTCATACCAGAAGTGAGGAAATGAACCATGATAAATAGAGTTACATCAAAAGGATCTGTGAAACTAATGTGAAGACAATCCTGCTGGCCAAACATAAGGTAACTGGAGTGTAAATCAGGATAACAACCTAATGGATTACAGCATCAAGTACCTTTAAATCCCTAAGTTTATAATTATATAATTATCTCATATAATATCTATTATATTATTACTGCATTATGTGTAATTGTAATATAATAATATATTATAGTACATGTATAATCTTAACATGTTGTTCTAATATATTAAAATAGTATTGTAGGGGCACCTGAGTGGTTCAGTTCGTTAAGTGTCTGACTCTTGATTTTGGCTCGGGTCATGATCTCAGGGCCACGTTGGACTCTGCTCTGAACTTGGATTCCGCTTAAGATTCTCTTTTTCGTTCCTCTGCCTGTCCTCTCCACTCCTACTCACAGTCTTTCCCTCTCTAGAACAAAAACAATAAATAAAATAGTATTTATTAATAATATAGCCAATATATATTAATATTATGTAGGCAATATATATATAAATTAAACTCTCATTTTTCACCTTTGGAATATGTTAAGAGACCAATTCATGTTTTTAAACTGGTAAATAAGGGGAACTAATCAAAAATTTATCCTGCTTTTCCCACACAAATTGTACTATTGAATAATCAAGTAGTTGATTAGGTGATGCATCTCTTTATAGAAGTATTAGAGCTAATGACTAAAGATGAAATGATAAAATTAATATTTTTCAATCTCTCAAAGAATTAAAACAAATCTAGGTAATAATCATCAATGGTTAGTAATAGCACTAACAGAGAAAAACAAAACAAGGCAGATGTCATGTACTTCCTAATGGAAGTACACACTAAAACCTATCAAATATTCTTGTCAGAAAAACCCAAAACTAGATCTACCTTCTACACAAAAATATAGGGTATAAGAACATATTAATTGACCCTACAGAGATGTCATTATCAAAATCTAGACTATAGGGACCCTGCAGCGTTAAATGACTGATTTTTAAAATAAATTCAAGAGAAAAAAAACTAATGGAAAGGAAACTTACAAATTAATATAGAAATAAGAGACATAACAACCAATTGCAAACTTTAAATCTTATTTGCATTTTTATTTGAATAAACTATAAAAATAACGACAGGGTAAATCTGAATACTGAATGGACAGATATTGGATGATATTAAGCAGTTATTAAGTGTGATTATTCTAATTTTGGTTTGTTTTTTTTAAAAGCACACCATTATATGGAGACATATACTGAATTATGTATGGGTAAAATGACATGTTGGGAATTTGCTTCCACATAAACTAGAGGAATAGAGAATTAGAGTAAAAATAAAACAAGATCATGGAGATAATTATTGAATGTGAGCAATAAGGACAGAGGTTTTATTATACTGTTCTCTTTAATGGTATATACTTGTAAAAGTTTCCATAAAAATTCTTTAACCTGAGTGGTAGTGGGCCCACAGATTTTTTTAGAATATCAATTTTGTGCTTTTCTGCATGTTTGAAATGATTCATAATGTAGAAAAAACAGAAAATTTGGGCCCTCACAATACCCTGAAAGTAGCTAGCACCACTCTAGGACACATTTTATTTATGGTATTATGTTAAGAAGTTTATTTTCAAATGATACTAACTTGTTGATTCAAGGGAAATCATTGAATTATCTTATTTATTCCTTTTGGTTCCCCCACTTTCCTATGTTTTCAATGGGAACAAATGAAAATTGTTGATTAATAAACTTTATTTTTCTGTGTTTCAATTTCCTTGAATAAAAAAATCATTATTAAAATGGAATAGTTTTATACATGACTAATCCTGACATCTACTACATTGCTTTGGTCTTTTGTTTTTAACACAAAATTCTTTTACTGTACATTTTGAAATGTTTTCATCTTTCTCACACAAAAAAGAGGGTAGTATAACATATTACTGATTTTCACTGACAGGTGCTAGACCATGTGAAAAACCTTGTGGGATTAATTTTCTGTTTTTCATTTTTTCCCATGCTATGCTGATTAGACGTGTCCCATGACTTAGCTCAGCCCCAAAACATGGCACCAGATCAATCAGTGGGTTTGGCACAACTTTAGTTACTCTGGTATAGGAGTCATTAAAAAGGAGTCATATTCATAAGATAGTTTAACTGCTAAAAGAGAAAAACTGAAAGTGTTTTGTGTCCTTGATGTTTTTTTCTTCCCGAAGGGAAAGGGAAGAAGGGGTGTTGGGGGGAATAGAAAGCATCTAGGGAGTGGAAGCCATGTTTCCTGGAACCTTAAGGTCTGCCTCTCAACTCCAAGATTAAGCTTTGTTCTCACAGGATTTTGGCTTTCCAAATTGGGATGCCAAGGTCCTTCACACACATATATATATCCTTCAAAATCCCTACTTTTCAATTGTGTTCTTATGTTCTATTTTAGAAAACTTCTCACTTACTCAATAATCCAAAAGGGAGACTTTGATACCAGAGCTGAACTGAAGAGGAAATGGGGCTTGTTTTCAGATAAAGTGAGAGTTACTTTACGAGCCTTCTTGAGAACATTGTATTGTGACTGCTCTACTTTCTCACTAGCTCTTTTTGCTCAGCTTCCTCTTGATAGGGTCTCATCAGGACCTGACCAGGTCCTCACGCCTGTGTTTTAGTGGTTGCTGTAGCTACCCTCACCCTCCCATCTCAGTGAAGGAAGATGTCTCCACAAAGGTTGACTCTATTGTCCACCTTGCCTTCTCGCTCCCTGTCTCTTTCAAAATCTACCCCCATGAGTAGGTTCTCCCTGCTCTGGCCTCTTCGTTCATTCATTCCTGTGCAGGTTCTTACTCATCAAGTGTACGCACTGATCTTCCCTTGACGTGAAAGTGAAAGAGAACAAAATAGTCTTTACCTTGCGACCTCCTCCAGCTGCTATTCTATTAACATTCATAGTACCGATTTTCAAGCTACTACCACAAATAATCCCACCTGCTGCCTCTGTTTCCCTGCTGCCTTCCCAAATTTGGCTTCGTCTTTGACCGTTCGGTGGAGAACAAACTTGTACAGGTGACCAGGTACCTGATCACCCCATGCAGTGGCTCAGACATTGCCCGATTTCCCTTTGTCTGCTTGGCAGAGTTAACCTGTGCTCATCTTGCATATCCTTTGTGAACATTCCCTCCTTGGTCTCCTTGACACTGGGAGATCCTTGATATCTTCATTTTCAATGATGACTTCTCTTGTTTGACTGGTTGCTCTATTATCCTTCCCCTTTCTACTTTCTTTCTAAGCATTTCTTGAATATTAGGGCTCTTGAGGGCTAGTATATAACATCACTTGATCCTACTGCATAATATTGAACCAGTTGGTTCAATAAAAACTGGACTAGGAGATCTGCAAATGGATATTAACTACTTCTATAGATCCATGGCCAGAAAAGGATGCTAATATTCTCTGCCTCTTCACTTATACCAAACTCAGAGATTGAAAGAACCTATTTAAGGAGACAAATTAGACACAAAGAGCCGACTTACCCAGAACTGCTGTTTCCCAAAAAAAGAGAGAGCTGAGCCTCCAGATCTTTTAGCCTTTAAATAGATAAGATTTACCCAATGGAAAAACGTGAACCAGTGAATGTCGCTGTCAGTCGAAGTCAGATAAATCACTGCTCTCGCTTGGGGAGAAATGAGTAAGCTACATCACGAGTGTTACTCTAAGCACAGGGAGCTATATATACATAAACAGTGTGGGATATTCTTCATTCTTAATCATCATCTTTATGCAGATAGTTCCCAAATCTGTGTCTCTGAGTCTGATGTATTTCTAACCTTTATAATGTTAACTCTATCTGCTCCCCTCCACCTCCTGTGTCCTTCTGTTACAGTCAATGGCACTACCATTCCCAGTCATCCAAACAAAATGACTAACCTTTTGATTGGCATCACCTTTGAGTTATCACTCACCTTCGTTCCTAGGGGGTTCTTCTGTTAAAATGCCTATCCTACTCATCCTTTCTCTTCAATTTGTACCTCTACCACTCTATTCTACTCTGTATTTATCATGTGAGCCTTCAACTGTTACTTATTAAGTGCATACCAGGAGCCATAAAAGAGAGAGATATAAAAGAGAGATGAAACATGGATCCAGCCCTCGTGTTGAGAAGAGTGGACAAAGGGCGATCAAATTATAATTTAAGCAAATGTATAACCTCAACACTGCAGACAGTTGCAATATCTGAGGGAAACTTGGTGCTGGTGAGCCTGTGACAGGAGGATATGGGAGATGAGGAACATCATCTCTGGGAGATGACACTCATATTGAAATATGAAGTATAAGCAGGAGTTAGTTAGGCAAAGAAGGCAGAGAGGAACATTCCAGGCAGCATTCTGTATGTGCAAATGCCTTATGATTGGAGGTAGCAGGGTGAGTAGAGGTCGCATGGAATAGTGTGCAGATTTAGGGGTCATGTGGTACAGACTAGGGGAGTTGGAAAGGTAGTTAAGGGGTTGTGCCATGTTTGGTCTTATACCTCATGTTAAGTAGTATTTGTCTTGAGATCAAAGAAAGTCATCAAAGTGTTCAAACAACAGGGATTAGGGATGCTTAGGTAGCTCAGTCAGTTATGTGTCTGCCTTCAGCTCAGGTCATGATCTCAAGGTCCTCATCGGGCTTCTACCTCAGCAGAAAGCCTGTTTCTCCCTCTGCTGCTGCTCCCCCTGCTTGTGCTCTCTCTCTCTCTCTCTCTGACAAATAAAATCTTAAACAAAAAATAAATAAACAACGGGGATTAGCATTGGATTTTTAAAAGACCACTCTTGCATTTTGGATCATTACCTTTACTTCTTAATTGATCATTTGTGTGTCTCCCATTCTTCTACCTTGTGAATTATACAAACCAATGTCCAAATAGTTCTCACTATGTGCTATTTGAACCTTACCTGCTTCCCAATCAAATGGTGTAGATGATGCCCCATTATTTTTAAGACAAAGCTCGGACGATTAGATCTGTTTGTTTGCTAGAGCTTGCTACCATCTGGGATCAGTTTCCCTGTCCAAAATAATTTCCCACTTCTCCCCCAATACTGACCCTCTCTTCTAGCTGAGCCAATCTTCCAAACCACACCAGCCTCATTCCTGCCCTCCATTTCTTTGTGAAAGGAATTTTCTTAGAGACTTTGAAACTCCTGCCAAAATTTTTCCTCTTACTAAAATACAAACATATTCAAGATACCAGTAAAATTCCACCTCCTCTGTAAAATGATTGCTAACTACTCTGGACCACAGTGTGAGTTCATTCGTGCTAAACCTGACAGTATTTGTTAGTATTTCCTTTGTGGGACACGATTCCTTTTTCATGTTAGGCATCATCATCTTGGCTTGATGTGTCAATCTAGACATTGATTATAGCCTTTCCAATGATTTTTTGTTGTTGTTGTTTCATTTTTCCATTATAAAGTGATTTTTTTTTCTAGAGAAAGATTTAGAGTCAGAGAAAAAGTGGGGCATAATAAAAGAATCTGAATCTAATTCTAACAAAATATTTCCAATGTTCTTAAAAGTTATTTGGTAATGGGGTGCCTGGGTGGCTCAGTGGGTTAAAGCCTCTGCCTTCGGCTCAGGTCATGATCTCAGGGTCCTGGCATCAAGCCCTGCATCTGGCTCTCTGCTCAGCAGGGAGCCTGCTTCCTCCTCTCTCTCTCTCTCTGCCTGCCTCTCTGCCTACTTGTGATCTCTGTCTGTCAAATAAATAAATAAAATCTTTTTTAAAAAATTGGTAATATTTTTTTGTTCCATGATACACTTACTATGGACTTCCTATTTCTTAATTTACTCAAAAGTGCCCTGTTGCTGGACATTAAAATAGTTCCATTTCATCATGCTTTAAATAATGTGGTTAAACAATTATTTCTTTTCTTATGTGCCACTTATTTTCCTAGGATAGATCTTAAAATATGTAATTACTGGGTCAAGGAGCCATTTTTTTTACACAGAAGCTAAAAAGCTTCCAATGAGCTGTATTATAAGTACTGTATGAGAATGTTCACAACACATTCTTACTAGAATGGGTTTTTATCACTGCCTATATCATTTGTAATTCAATGTTTCAAAAAAACAAAACCAAAACAAAATAAACAACAACAACAACAAAACCCAATATGGTGGTGTTTTGATTCGAATAGCTGTCACTAGTGAAATTTACCATTTGCCTCTTTGTTACCTGAGGGAGTACCGGGGAAATGACTGCAAAAAGGGTGCAACTGAACCCCAATAGCTGGAAGCCTTTTTAAAAAGATTTTATTCATTTATTTGACACAGAGAGAGAGAGAGAGAGAGCATGCAAGGTGCACAAGCAGGGGGAGCAACAGACAGAGGGATAGGGAGAAGCAGGCTCCCTGCTGCACAGAGAGCCCCACTCAGGGCTCAAACCCAGGACCCTGGAGTCAGGGCTGGAGCTGAAGGCAGACGCTTAACCAACTGAGCTACCCAGGTGACCCTGGAAGCCTTTTTGATCTGAGGCTAGATTCTTTCATTTATTCTACAAATACGCATAGAGTGCTTGCCAGTAACAAGCACTAACCTTATGTCAGATCGGCCATGAAGGAGTGGTTCCCAAATATTGCTCTTCATTGGAATTACCTAAGGATTATTTAAAAAAATAACTACTGCTTTGCTCCCATCTCCAGACTTTCTGATTTAATCAGTATGAGACGTGACCTGGGCAGTGAGAGTTGTAAAAGCCTTCTAGGGATTCCACTGTGTGGCAAAGTTTGGGAACTATGTCAGAGTGAAGAAGGATGGAGTCACAGAATACAATACAGTCAGGGATGCAAGTGCTCTGCAGTGTATAAAAAAGACACACACACACACACACACACACACACACACCCTGGTGTTTTGAGTCTGGCAGACTTCTTCTGCACTAGGCGACCTCAGACAGTGGTTTTGAACAGTCCTGCTTGAATGACCTCAAAGGGTAAGATTAAACATTGGGCAGAACAACGCACCGATAATAAAACAAACAGCTATTTACTATCTCAGTCTGAGTTTTAGTTTTCATGAGAGAAACCTGGGAGCCACAGATGAATCAAACGTGACATCCTCACTATCACTGGTGAATCAGTTGGGTCGAAAGGAGCTCTGCCCAGGAAAGTCGCTGTTAAAACAGAGTTCAAGGGGTGCCTGGGTGGCTCAGTGGGTAAAGCTTCTGTCATTGGCTCAGGTCATGATCCCAGGGTCCTGGGATTGAGCCCTCCATCAGGCTCTCTGCCAAGCAGAGAGCCTGCTTCCTCCTCTCTCTCTGCCTGCCTCTCTGCCTACTGTGATTTCTGTCTATCAAATAAATAAATAAAATCTTAAACAAAAAACAAAAAAAAACAACAAAAAACAGAGTTCAAACCTGCACCCAGTATGCTTAGAAAAGACATTAGTGTGCTGTTGTAAATACATTTAATATTTTGATATATATGAATTATGTCATTTAAAAATAGCGTATACTTCCTCATTTCCTCTCTGAATTGCTCATTAGAGAATATCTGTCTCCTGGAAAATATATGTAAAGTGTGTGCCATGGTTTTTATCCATCTCGTTTTGATTTACTTATCAGAACATACAACATCTGCTAAAGATGAAACCCATAGTCTTAGAAATTCTTCTTTCCTTGTGGTTTCAGTCTGCACATCATTAGTACAATTCAGATGGAAATTCCTAGAGATGCAATATTGCTAACAGATTGTACTTCCCAGGAAAATATGACCCCCCAAATTTGATTTATTTAGCATATTTGCATTTTAATGGATTTTTCTGAAAAGGTAATCTCATCAGGATGGGCTGCTGTAGTTTTACCGAGTAATTCACAATTTTCAGCTCATTTCTATGTGTTTATTAATGTGCCGTATGAATCTTTTCACAATGTGCAAGCACATATGGATTATGTCTACCTGAAATGCATGTTTAAAAATTTGGAAGACTGAGCATTTGGTATTTTGGTTACCTTACAGATTAATCCTCGAGTTTAATATATTCCACTGAATGATTCTCCCAGCCTCAAGGTTAATAATAACTAGAGCTTCTGTGGTACCCTATAATTTATAGTACTCTTTTCACATACATTAACTCATTTAATAACATGCCCGAAACCTTGGGAAAGCACGGTAACCTTTTGAAGCTACAGAAGAACTGCTTAAAGGGCCAGTTCCCCGCTCCGCAGCCTCCCTAACCTTCAGGCATGCACATTCCTAAGCCAATCCTGACCAAGATGTTAGTTTTTGGTATAGCAAGCAGGTGTGGTCAGTGGATATGTCCTGAGGATGACCTGCTACCTGATGTGACCACATTAAATTCTGGCACTCTCTCCTTCCACGAGCCCCAGCCTCCTCCCAGATTCCATTTTCTAGGCTTAATTGGCACAGCTGTGTTTTTTCCAATATCTCTTTCAGCGTTCTCTAGATCTCCACAGGAATCAGTATGCTTTCCTCTCATCACTGGGACAGGGTGCCTATTTCTGCCACCAGCTATTGCTGGAAGGGGTTGTCCATATCATGGGCTGCCTGGGTGACTCAGTAGGTTAAGCATCTGCCTTTGGCTCAGGTCATGATCCTGCGTTTCCAGGATCTAGCCCCACATCAGGGTCCCTGCTCAGCTGGGACTCTGCTGCTCCCTCTCCTCCCTGCTCATGCTCTCTCTCACTATCTCTGTCTCCCTCTTTCTCTCTCTCACTATCTCTGTCTCCCTCTTTCTCTCAAATAAGTAAAACCTTAAAAGAATAAAAATAAATAAATAGTAAAAATTGTTCATATGCTACAATAGTAATTTCTTGGGAACCAAGCAGATGTAGAGTCAAACATCAGTTCTGCTACTTATTAATCGTGGGCAAGTGAGAAAGTCTCTCTGAGATTCAGATCTGGCAAAGTGGGGGAGGGGTGAATGATACTTATTTCATAAGGTTTGACAGGTAATTAAATAAGACTAAATTAAGTAAGATGAAAGCACGAAAAGTGTTTAGCACTTAATAAATACTCAATCATGTCTGTTTTTCCCCCCACCTTCCACCCAGTAAGGTAACACAGTATATATTTTTAGAAACTTCTATTCTTCTGATTTTCAGGTATGGAAACTTGTAATATTGACTTTCATACAATCTATTTTGTAAGTGTATGGGAGACAATCCATTGTACTATGACTGAGTCAGATTTTTGTAGAATGTAAATTCTTCATATGTTTCTAAATAAGTAACAGAACACTAGTTTGCACGTTTTTCTAGAATAAGGTTATTTTATGGGGTGAGTGTCTAGAGGCCAGGAATTTGGGAAACTTGTTTTGAGCAACACTAGCAGAACTGGGGGGGTCCATGTAATCTGATGATGGTATGTGATACATGCAGATTTTCTCTGGTCCTCATCATGTAGTCATAGTCAGCTGGAAAGGAGGCAATCCTTAAGCACAAAGAATGCTTAGGAGATTCAGACAGCCCTGGTAAGTCTTCTGATGAAAATGATTCCTAAGCATTCTTATCTCACTTGATACTGGACTCCATTACTTGTCAGTAATTGATTTGTTGCAATTCCTGGAGCGTAGCATTGGGCTTCCTTATCTGTATGAGCAAGAAGAACCAATTAAATTTCTGACCCAAAGATAAAAAATATGTGTGAGCTTAGCCCAAACTCCCCATATTTTATTCATTTAAAACTTCTGGCTGCACTGAAGAAGATTGTCCTTCAGTTTTAGTACAGTTGTACTGGCCAAGTAAATCGTTAAAGTTATGTGCCATTGATTCCATTTTAACTCATGTTTTCTGACTTTTATAATGAGGTAATAAAAATACACTTGGTCTCTAACTTAAGAGAGTTCAACTGGAAATGTGTAAGATTGGCAGGCAAAGATATCATTGAAAAATGAGTAAATATAACTTATTATTTCCTCATGTTATAATTTATGGGATAATCATCTGGATAGTTCAGCAATCAAGTATATTTGTATTTACCTTGTGTAAGCTAATCCAGTTGAAGTTGCCAATAATCCAACCATTTTGCATCTGTAAAATGGCAAGTTCATATGGTTCATCCCAATAAAACATTCTAATATATTGAATTGGGACAGCAACAGGATACTGTTCTGGACTGAATTATGTCCCCCCCAAATTTATTATGTTGAAACTCTACCTTTGGATGTGACTATATTTGGACCTTAAGGGAAGGACATTAAAGGAAGAACTAAGGTTAAATGAGCTCATAAGGGTGAGGCCCAAATCTAATAGGATTGTTATTCTCCTAAGGAGATGACCAGACTGACCAGAGTTCTCTCTCACCATGCAAATACAGAGGAAAGGCAATGTAAGACCACAGTGAGAAAGCAGTCTACAAACCAGAAAGGGAGGTCTCACCAAAAACCAACTCTGATGGCACATTGATTTCAGACTTTTAGGCTCCAGAACTGCAAAAATACAAACTTCTATTGCTTAAGCCATCCAGTCTATGGTATTTTGCTATGGCAGCCCAAGCAGACCAGTGTAGGTACCAATCCCCAATCTCCGCTGAATCTTCCATTCCTGGGTCAGTAGCTGAACTGGATTATCAAATGTTAAAGGAAAGTATGGGCATATATTCCTCAAGCCTATGTTCTCATTTCCAGGTCCACTAGACGCCAAAACTGGGTGTCACTCCAGAGCGGCGTCTACTTTATACTGCTATAGAATTACAAATAGGTATCTTGAGGAACAAAACCCCAGTTTATTCAAATTGGACTCCATACACACGGAAAGCCTCAATTAATTGGAATAGTTTTGGTGGTAGTACCCACACACGACTTTTTGGAAGATTGGCAAGCTAAGATTGATGTTGTCATACTCTCATTAGCAAACTGAGGGTAGTTGTGACGATCAAAGGTATGTGAGTAAAACACCTCCCGTTGTTTCTAGCAATAGAGAAGTCACTTAGTAAACAGTTGTGCTGTTTCAATGAAAACAGAAACATGTTTCAAAAAAAACCAGTACAGGGCATGGAGTGTGTCCAAGCAGGCACGGGATTAATTCATAGCCAAGGCTGAGGATAGCTTCCTGAGCTTCCCAACCAGACAGCCTGTTGGGGGAATTGAGACCAGATGGGAGTGGCTCCTCCCTCTCCCAGGCAAGGGAAAGACAACAGAACTCCACTTGTGGAGACACTGTGGGGAGTGTCTTTTGTCCCTGCCTGACCAGTAGGGCTGGAGACAACTACTGGCAGCTGTGTGGCCCAGTGGTGCTCAAGCCAAGAGCCGGGCAGGCAGAGTTGAGAATCTACAAAGCAAAGCCAGTAGTCTGTTCAGTCAGGGAAGATGGGGTGCCAGTCAGCATGAGTTAAGACAACAAAGAGGTTTACTGGCTTTAGAGCTGCCTCTCTTGCTACACCTGGGCAGGAAATTTAATTTGTAGCCCTGCTCATTGCTGAATACAGCAGTCAGTCCATCCGACCAGAGACCCTAACCTAGAGCACACAGGAAGCTATAGGCTTATATACGGCGCCACTTGAACAGAGAGCGCAACCCCTGGCATCCCGCTTACACAGAGTGAAACCTCATCTCAACCATGTAATTAAATTGTGAACAATCAAAGAAAGGTATATATACTATAAAGGTAGAGTCATCAAAACAGTATGGTACTGGCATAAAAACAGACAAATAGACCAATGAAGAAAAGACAGCATCTTCAACAAACGGTACTGGGAAATTAAATATTCACATATAAAACAATGAAACTGAAGCCATATCTTACCCATCACAAAAATGAACTCAAAATGGATTAAAGATTTAAATATAAGGCATGAAACTCCTAGAAGAAAACACAGGGATAAACCTCCTTCATATGCACCTCAGTGATGATTTTTTGAACATGATAATTTAAGCATAAACAAGAAAATAAAAAATAAACAAAAAAGCTCTGCACAGCAAAAGAAACCATCAACAAAGTGAAAAGACAACCAGTGGAATGGGAAAAATATTTATAAACCGTATATCTGATAAGGGGTTAATTTTGAAATAATATAAAGAATTCATACAACTCAATAGCAAAATCCCAAACAACCCAATTAAAAATGGGCAAAGGACCTAAATGGACATTTCTCCAAAGAAGATATACAAAAAGCCAAAGGTGTAAGAAAAAATCTTTGACATCACAAGCCATTAGGGAAATGTAGATTAAAATCACAATGAGATATCATCTCAGGTGTATTAGAATGGCCACCATCAAAAAGACAAAAAACAACAGAGGCAACAGAGGCATGGATATAGAGAAAAGGGAATCCTTGTGCACTATCGGTGGGATTATAAATTGGTGGAGTCACTGTGGAAAATGGTAAGGGGGATCTTCAAAAATTTAAAACTAGAACCACCATATGATCCAGCAATTCCACTTCTGAGAATATATTCAAAGAAAATATATCCAAAGGTATCTGCTCCCCCATGTTCATAGCAGCATTATTCACAATAGCCAAGACATGGAAACAAATGTCCATTGATGAATGAATGGATAATATTTTATGGTAATATATACAGATACAACAGAATATTAATCCAGACATTTAAAAAAAAAAGGAATCCTACTATTTGCAACAACATGGCTGGATCTTGAAGACATTATACTAAACAAAGGAAAGCACAGAAAGACAAATACTGCATGACCTCACTTACATGTGGAATCTAAAAGCAAGCAAACAAACAAAGACAACAACAAAAAAATCAATTCACAGAGGAAGAGACCAGACTTAGGGTTACTAGGGGTGGACGGTGTGAGGAGGAAGAATTGGAAGAAGGTGGTCAAAAGGCACAAACTCCCAGGTAGAAGATAAATAATTCCTGGGGATGTAATGTACAGCTGCTAACACTGTTGGGTAAGAGAGTAAATCCTAAGAGTTCTCACCACAAGGAGAAGTTTTTTTCTTTGTTTTCTTTTTATTATATGTGAGGAGACAGATGTTAGCTCAATCTATTGTGGTGTCATTTCACAATACATGTAAATCAAACCATAATGCTGTATGCCTTAAACTAATACAGTGATGTACCTCAATTACTTCTCAATAAAACTGGGGAAAAACAAGAGTTCTTCCAAAAAGCGTGAAGGCTTTCTATTAATAAAAGCAGTGGTTCCCCAAGATACCCTATTTTATGAGACTTTTATCAAGTTAATTAAGATTTTTACTATTCATGTTCCTCTATTTTTATTAGCGATCCATATGAACCAGAAGAGTATTTAAGCAAGTCATCAGTGAGTGGAAAACAAACTAAAATATCTTATTCTTACCCATTACATTAAATTGAAGACATCATCAGATTTGAAGCATTGTTTTTATAATAATAAAATTGATGTTAACAAACTGTGATTAATCAACACCTGATTTAATACCAAAAAGGGATAATCAGAAGAGTTAACAAGCATAGTGATATGTTTCTCTTCCAAAAACTTGCCCCCAACTTTCTCTCTGTTACAACATAGAAATACTTGCATTTTAGAGGTGACACTTTCTGCTACTTACTATCTTTCAGTGCAGTAATTGAGACTTTATTTTCTTTCCTTGACCAAAAATTATTTTCCTTGCTTATTGTTATAAACCCATAGGGTGAAAAAAGTCCAGTAATTTTATAATCCATTCAAGTATGATGAAATCTACAGCAGAAATTCATTAAGCCAGAAGCCTTTGTGCCCTCACTAAAATAGCATTCTAAAATTATCCAATTCTAAACTAATAGTTGATTACGGTGCATATAGGAACATAAGGAACCATTTTGAGTGTCTAGTTTTGCTATGTCTTTGTTTCAATCATTATCCAGCACGCTGAAGGACAACCAAACAAATGCTAATTACCATTCACAATCTGTATCATTGACAAAGGACCTGCAGCTGTCATCGGCAGAGTTTGCCCCACATTTTCCAAAACACCTCTAAAGAAGCTCCGTTTCTCATTGTTAGCAGGATTTGTGATTTGTTTAGGACAGTCCTCATTTATCATAGCACGAGTAATGACTTTCAGGTGTCTTCAAGTAACATGAAGTTACATAGACAATTCAGCAAGATTTTATGCAGGCACCTTTCCAAATGGATCAATGAAAGTTTTGCTGATCCAGCAGTAGCAGGATTAATTATACCAGAAGAGTTATAATAACTGTGATGATCATTTATTGTCATGAATGGCCTAGGCTCTGTGTTGCATGTTGAGGACATAGGCAGCCTCATCCTCATTTTGGGGTACTATAGACACTAAGAAATTAAAATGACTTCGCCATGTTCCCATAATTATGAATCTACAGTACAAAAATATCTGTTGAGTCCTCATCCTTGGGCTTAAGCACCACTTCACTGACACAATCCTATGTCCTCATCTTTAACGTTTTAAGATATTCTCAGGGAACTTGAATATTTTGAAACTCCCCCCCCACCATGTAATGGATCCACTGACTTACATTTTACCAAGCTTTGTGTTTTTTTTTTTTTTAATGATTCAAACATATAGTAAATAATCTAATATTCACAGAAGTGGAAACAGACCAGACAGCAAATAATCTGAGTTTTTTGAGTTGGAACTCAATGCTGAGAAGAAAATTTAGCACTCACTTAGACTAGGTATTTTCTCCTCCTAATTATGATATATTTCCTAGTGCAGAGTTGCCCAATGCTTTGATATTTCCAAAGCATTTTATAGATATAAACCTTTCAATGTCTTTGTAAAGATTCACTAATCCAATTTTACAGATGAGCAAACTGAGATTTAAAGAGGCTGATTGCCATGGCCACACAGTATGATCAGCATGTTTCAATTAACATTAACTATTAATTGCTAACTATAATTTAAAATTTTTATTTTAATACAGGAATGTTAAATTGATAGTGTATTAAATTTTTCTAATCTTTTCCAGCCTTAATGTCTTATAAATTTTAACTCTTTTTACTTGGTCTGTCAACTTCATGCCTACATCTTCAGTGAAATATAACTAGATTTAGGATGTGCTCCAATAAAATGTGTGCTTGGTTTGTGATAACTGTTTTAAAGTTATTATTATTGTAAAGCTTTAAAAAAAATACTGGAAATGTAGATGAATACCATCAGCTGTAATGCAGTCACAGAGTAAGGCATTTTAATGATATCTCAGAGGTTCTAACTGAAGATAGATACTACTTGTCCAGATCAGAAGTTTCTAGCCTCTGAGATAAACATCCCATTACAGCTGGAATCTCAAAGACAGACATACACATTACTACTGGCTGTTTTTCCTCCTGGTTTTTTGAGAATAAAGCTACATCATATATCAAGTACTGAAGATCTTTATGTGAAGACCCTGGGCACTATTATGTCCATAATAAGAGGTCAAGGTGTAATCCCAAATGTTCCTAGCTCTCGTTAGTTTGCCTTTGAGGATAAACACACCTATATGAACACATTTAAGCACATTTCTCATGTTAACCAGTCTTACAACTTATTCCTTAAGTATCCAGAATGTTCTCCACATCAAATTGTTTGGGAGTCAGTAAACTAGTGTACTTGCTCCTTCTCACAATCCAGTTCAACAAAGACCCGTCAAGATATTGCCTTTTGTAGTTCAATAATTATTAGAATGAAGTACCAGATGCCTTTACTTATTCTGAAAGCAACTACCTGGCCTATTAAAAAAAATCTCTTTCCAAATCTATTCCCACTAGATCGTACACCAATCTATATGTTAATATTTAAAGTTCCTCATTAGTACAAAGTCATCTAACTTTTCACATTCATGAATCTCCTCAAAGATCTGCAGCTCAAGTTTAACATTATGAGCATTTTTGTTGCCTTTGTCATCGATTTTGTCATTGCTGTTGTCAAAAGGGGGCCTCTATTCTTTTGGACACATTTCCCTAGTTTGTCTTATGTAAAGCCTTCTGAATCCTTGATACCTCACCATCTCAGCTATGCATTGCAAGTAATATTATTTTTCTGGTTTTGCACCATAGAAAGAGAAATAGAAAAGAAAAATGCCCTGCTTTACCTCTGAGTTATTTGAAACACATGGAAACCCAACACTTAACATTCCATTTCTTCATTATTCCTTAGAAATTCTCACCCATCTTTGCCAAAACCATTCAGCCTATAAACTAATGAGGGCCAAATCCTTGGACGTTAGTGGAAAAATCTCAGTCTCTCTCTCGCTAGTCATAGATTTATTGTACAGGACCCAATTGGTAGTAATGTTGAGGAGCTAAGTACATCTCCAGTTCCCTTCCAGTAAGCACCTTTTATTTTCAAAGTTAAAGAAGGACACATTAATTTACCTAGTTATCCACGGTCAATGCTTGGCTTCCCAGATACTATTCATTCAATTGGTCTTTGCACTCCTATCAGCATAAAGATCCACCCCAAATCTTCAGACATTTGTTTTCTATTTGTGGGTGAAAAAGTTATAAACCATATAGAAAAGGACATCTTCTTATGCTGGTCAAGCACTTTACTAGTTCTTATCAGAACATTAGTATTGAAGTGGAAGATGAGAGATGTTGGAATGGATGAATGACTCCCCCAAGATTTGTCTCAGTATTTATCATGGTTCATGTTTTATGGGTGTAGAAGCAGACTGAGATCAGAGTGGTTGTTAAGACATGTGCAAATAAATATGACATGAATTACTGGAAGTTGGAAAATAGAAGTTACAAAGGCCAAATTTTTTGACCTAGATTATCTACCTTGGTTGGAGCTGAGATGGGGAGAATTTGCAGGACAGGACAATGTTTTCAGAAAGATTGACTGCTATAATATATCTGAAAGCACAATGAGGTGCCCAAGAGTTAAATTAAATTAAGAATTTAGGCAAGGATTCCAAAAGATTAAATATGAGCAGTGCTGTTGTTAATCTAGAAACAATGGAAAGGAAAGTTAAAAATTGAGGTAGGACTCCCAAGGGTTCTTTGAAGTTGAAAAGATACATTTCGGCCAAGAATTAGCTTAAATTATTTATTTATTTATTTGACAGAGATCACAAGTAGGCAAAGAGGCAGGCAGAGAGAGAGAGGAGGAAGCAGGCTCCCCTCTGAGCAGAAAGCTTGATATAGGGCCTGGATCCCAGGACCCTGAGATCATGACCTGAGCCGAAGGCAGAGGCTTTAACCCACTGAGCCACCCAGGTGTCCCTAAGTAATTTACAAGAAAATATAGAGAAAATAACATACTAAACAAGTACCTTCTTTGGGCTAGGTACTTTACATGGTCTCATTTAATTGTCAAAATAAACCCAGAGGTAAGAAAAATTAGTTCATTTTGTCCTCAGAAAAGCTCAGACTCAGGAAAGTAAAGTAACCAGCCTAAGGGCACATAGCTCATGCTCTTTCATCCATTTCACATCATTTCTATGAATAACCAATCTGCTTAAATATTCATGGAAGTTGAACTTAATGTTGGTATCTTTATAATGTGAGTTAAGATTCAGTATTAACTTTGAATTTCAGCATTGGATCATTAATCAACCATGAATCAGTCAACAATGCTATTTGACTGTTTATGTCTAATGTGGACAAATGATGGAGATGTTGAGGAAAATAATATCTTATTTCTGAGATAGATAGTATCTGAAAGAGAAGACAGAACTTGTAGGAAAACTTGTAGGAAAATGTATAAGCCTACAGAACTTTGGATACACCCAGAATCATTTTGTAGGTCAAAAATTAGAAGGACATGAAGGAGTTAAGTTAAGGTAGTCTAGATTTATTTCTGTCTACAAGTCAAATTTTATAAAATTTAAACATGATATAGGTGTTCACTATGTGCCAAACATAACTGAGCATCATTAACCCATCAACCTTGTAAAGTAAATACTAATATTATCCTGCTTTTACTGGCAATGAAATTGAAGCAGAAAAAAGTCAAGCATCTTGGCTTGGTTTCCAGAGCTGGTAAGTAGCAGAGCTGGGTTCTGGTAAGTAGCAGAGCTGGGATTTGAACCCAAGTAGTACAAGAGTTGCTGCTCTTACATTAACCTTATGCCTTCAATGTCACTAGGCAATATTTGTTTACCTTAGGACGAAAAGATTATGATTTCCTATCCTTTGACATACATCTTATATGTGAACATACTTCACCATGATTCTTGGAGGAATAGATTCGTTAGTTTATTCATTGATATTTATTAAATACCTACAATGTGGCATACACTGCTCATGCTGGGGACAGAAAACTGTGAACAGGACAGTCAAGGACCCTGCTTTGTCACACCCATAGTATTACATGTTAATAATGCAGTACATGTATCTTAATTTCAAAAGTAATATATGTTTTCATTGGCTTGGATCAATTACCTACATCACTCTCCTTAATCCAAAGTTACCCTTAAAATCTACCCTTAAAAATTAAGATCATTTTTCCAAAAATCGTATTAAGTAGAAAGGTTTGGGAGATTCCTATGTACAACCAGAGGAGCAGTTTATACTCTCTTACGGTCTTAAAATGATTCTCTGAATGGGGCATTAAATCATGGACCTTTGTAATAGTTACATTTTCATAATATGGCAAGCCACTCTAGTCCATTAAGGAACCCGTTTCTTCCCACTGCCCCAAATTGCTTATTCTACATATTGTTCAGTGTCTTTTATCTAGTAAGTAGTTATTAAATGATGTTTAATAACACGTGGTGGATAAGGTATCCCTCATTAAAGGCAATTTACACTGCCATTACTTTCCCAAAATACCAGTCAGTTGCCAAATTTAAACGACCTTATTAGCCTACCAATGTTGCTTTTTCCTGATGCTAAGGCCCCACCTCTAAAAATCAAGTACATCCTATTAAAATGAATGAATATTCTAGAAACCTGCTAAAGCAATCTACATTTTAATGAGACAGGAAGTGTTCTAGGAATATTTTCATCCCCTTGTCTCTAACATATGCTTCCTTACCTGCTCTCTAGAGTGGAGGGTGTGAGCAGTGTCAGGCTCTCCTAAGGTCCTCCCCCACCCCACCTCCAAGTTTCCTGCCCAAGCTTGCACACATGGCATCACGAAATGGGTTCTTTACATATAGGCAGCTACTTACAGAGCTATGCACACGCGTGTATGTCCATGTATGGTTGTGCTTCGTACGCATGTGGTATGTGCCCACGCTGGTTTCCCTCTCCTTTCACCTGACCTGGGGGAATCCCGGCAATTCCCCAGAACTCGGGGAATAGCGAGAGGAGGCAAACAGCCCTTTTCCCTTCCCTGGTGGCAGGCAACGCTGGGTCCCAGGAATCTGCAGTGCTTCCTCTCACAAGCAGCTAATAAAGGGAGACTGACTGAAGCTGAGCAAGCGGAGAATACAGGACAGAGGAAGGGGCCGTTGTACAAAAGATGATGCTTCTGGAGCTACTGAACTATGGTTGTGTTTCTACATACAAAGCCCTAGGAAGCTAGCGGGGAGGCAAGAGAAACTCTGAATCTGAAATGCTCTGAGATGATTTTTCTAACAGTGCCTAGAAACCACCGCTTGGCGCGGGTCCTGCGCGGGGTTAAGGAATCCAAGGGAGCGCCGGCTGAAACTCGCAGCGCGGCATCCCGCACTTTGAGCTTCGGTGGGGTTTGCGCTCCGAAGACGCGTCCACGCACCATTTTCCCAGGCGTTGTGCGGGTTTCTTAAACAGCCCAGCTGCTGCCTCAAAAAGGAGTTTCTAGAAGCTCCTTCTCTGCTGCTTCCCCTCCCCCCACCTCCCCGCCTTTTCTCGGTTTTTACCCCCGCGAGGAGCTTCTCCAGCTCCACTGCGTCTGCCCTCCGAGGGGCACAGGTGCCGCGGTCCCGGCTACTGCCGCCCGGTCCGCCGACGCTGCCTCCTTCGGGCGGGCCCCAGGGGCTTCACCAGGCGCTGGTGCAACGCGAACGGTCTCCCGCTGGGTGCTGCGGCCGCTGCCGGTCCCCCGGGACTCCCCGCCCTCCCGCGCGACCCCGCGCCCGGCGCTTGCGGCGGGCGGGGGGCGGGGAGGGGAGCGGGGGCTCGTCTGGGGGTAGCCGCCTCCTCTGCAGCCTGCTGGCGCCTCGAAACCCGGACCTGCCTCCGCCTCTTCCTCCAGCGACTCCATCCCTCCTCCCGCGCCTCGTCGTCCCGCCGCCCCCGCCGACGCGCCCCCGGTGGCTGCCTCGGCGGACCCGGGAGGGGGCCCGCCGCGTCCGCCGCCCGCTCGGCTCGGCCCGGCCCGGGAGGCGTGCATGCCCCTGCTGCCCGCCGCGCTCACCAGCAGCATGCTCTATTTCCAGATGGTGATCATGGCAGGGACGGTGATGCTGGCGTACTACTTCGAGTACACCGACACGTTCACCGTGAACGTGCAGGGCTTCTTCTGCCACGACAGCGCCTACCGCAAGCCCTACCCGGGCCCGGAGGACAGCAGCGCCGTGCCCCCCGTGCTCCTCTACTCGCTGGCAGCCGGGGTCCCCGTGCTCGTGGTAAGTCCGGGGTGCCCGCCCTCGCGTCGGACTCGCTCCGGTCGGCCCTCACCTTCAGGGTGGAGGCCCCGCGGAGGGTCGGGCGCGGCAGCTTTGCCTTCTAAGTTCCTCCAAGTTGTGGGCAGCCCCTTCCCCAGAGGACATTCTTCTAGGGCGCGTCAGGGGTGGATGCGAAGGAAGCCCGCATCTCTCCCCACACGCCACCCCCGCACCCCCTGCGGTGCCTGCGGCGTTAGGGCGACGGGGAGGAGGATGGGAGGGATGCGGGCTGTGGGAGGTGACGGGCGGGGGTCGGGGCCGCGGAGGGGGTGAGCCCTCGGATGAATTTTTACTTCATCCGCTCGGTGGCCTGGCACCGCTGGCCGCCGGCTCTCGGATTGCGCCTGGAAGCTGAGCAGCCGCGGGCCGGCGAGGAGGAGAGGGCAGCAGTCGCTGGGGTGTGGAAGTCTGGGCGCGTACGCCCGTTTTACCACCGCTGGCCCTTTCGGATGAAAGTGCCAGTGGGACTAAGCTGACCAGGGAACACATATCTGAAAAAGAATTTTGAAAACTGCTAAAGGAAGAGGCTGCAACAGCAGTGCTTGCTGAAAAGCAGGGGCTTGCCCAAATGATTCATTTAAAGGCTGCTCCACTCTCTGGGCAGCTTAAGTCCTTCCCTCTGATAGCTTCGCTTAGAATGCCTTGTGGGTTTATGGACTGTGTGTGTGTGTGTGTGTGTACAGACACACGCACACATGTACATACGGATATACATATGTAATTATTATGATAGCAATCATGTAATAATTGACATGTGTGAATTCGGTGCAAAGTTACTGGTAGGAAAATTGGTGGTGTTTCTTCAGAAAACATTATGATTCTTCTGTTATTGCCATAGTATTGGAGAAGTGGTAAGGCTTCTCTCTCTTTCAACACTCAACAGATAACAAATAGGAAATTGGGAAATGAAGAGGAAAGGGAAAAGGAAGTTTTATTTTAGTGGTTGAATGTGTAAATTTTAACAAACGAATGTTGAGAATACCAGTGGTATCTGCTGGATTTGGATATTCATGTTTACTTTGATTTTAGGGGAAGTGATTTCATATTTTTCCAAATAATGAGGAGTTCCTAACACACGTAATGGAATTCCAACAAGGAACTTCTGATAACTTCAAAGTAACTTTGTTGATCACAGGTACCATGACAGTTGACTTTGAATTCAGCTCCAGTACACTGGTTTGAAAAGTGTTAGAACTTGCACTAGAAAATGTTTTGTTTTGTTTTGTTTTTAATATTGCAGGTTAAAAAATACCTAAAAAATATAACCTTCAAAAATTCACCTTTGTGTTTGTGTTTTCTCTCTCCCATTTGAAAAGCTGAAAGAGGAAAGAAAATTTAGTCATTTTAGGGAATGCTTTTCCCTTTCTGCAGGTGTTGGGTTTTCCGGCACATGTTTTCTGGGAGACTGAATAGCTGGGGGATTTTTTTTTCTTTTTTTTTAAAGAAAAAGGCCTGTCACTTTCAGATCACTGGTTTGGTTACACCCATAACCAATAATGTCTATAACCTGTCCCTTGGTAATTACCATTCTGTGTCTTATTTAAATGAGGTAGCACCCGTTAGATCCTAACCATCCATAGGTGGTGGCAGGTACCAGTTAGAGATGAGAATATATTGGCCCTAATATTGACTATTATTGATTATTATAGTTGATTATTTCCCACTTAGGAGAAAGCTAGGAGGAGAAAGGGAAACAGTCGTTATTGAGTGCCTACTGTGTGCTGGGCACACGAGCCATAACTGCATTTATTCTCCAGAGCATTCCCCTCCAGATAACATTTAAGGACAGTGAGGATCAGATAATAAAATGGAAACACCTGAAAATAAAAATGGTGGGTGTGGTGTTTGTATGCCCATGGGACTGATGCCACATGCGGTGCTACTTCTACTACTAACGAAGAACGTGCTTTGAGAGAGGATGAGGGCATCTAGAATAAAAACTGAGGGGTTTTTAAGGGGTGGATCTGACTTGCTTTCCATGTTTTGACTTTCAGTTCTTTAGTTGCAAGAAAAGAATTGGGGTGGGGAGTCCATCTGAAGAGAAGGAAGTGTTGGATTTTAGAGGCTCACTGTGTTGCTCACTTGTCCTTGTTTCTCCTTCTGTTTTTACAATGGGAGAGACTGGGAACAGTAATGGTAGCCCTGCCTTTCCATTCCTCTCAAGAACACTGGCTCAGCACAGCCACTTTGCATGAAAATGATATTATTAGTAATAATAACACTAGTAATGCCCATCATTTGTTGAGTTCTATACCTTACACTCATCTAACATTTGCATTATCTATGAAGGCAGTTGTTATTACTGTCACCTAATATTTGCAAAAACTGAGGTTTACAAAAATAAAGTAACTTGCCCAAGGTCTAGGGCTAAAAATGTTATACTCAGGATTTTAACCCTACTTTGTCAAATTCCCAGGCTAGAGCCTTTTCTATTATAATGTACAAATGCAGTTCACTGATAAGTCATTCTTCTAAATAAATGCCTCAGTCTCTTCCCCCCATCTCTTACATTTCTTGGACTGTAGTGATAAAGGTTCTTCATGTGGTATATTTTTTAACCTTCAAAGTCATTTTTAAGTCTTTAGATTAATCTGAAAACTAGCTCTCTGCACTATCACAAGCTGTGGTTTTGTTTCATACTTGCTAAATTCATTTATCTAAAAATCAAAAGCAATCTATCTTTTCAGTGTTATCACTTTTATGTAGTGTTGATTTGGATCCCAGGTCTGGAATCTAACAAATTTGGATTCAGATCCAAAGTACATCCTGCTGCTATGTTAACAGTTGGGAACTCTACTTGCTGTGTAACCTTGAACAACTTATTTAAGCTTGTTAAGCCTCAATTTCCCAAGTCACAGGATTTTGACTATTCAATTAGATATAATACATAAATGTCATCCTTGGCCCGTAGTGGATACTCCATAAGAGATAAGAGAGCAGTAAATCATTAGCATTACTAATGAAATGATAATTCAGTAAATGTTTATTGAATTCCTGTTTTGCAAGCATGACATCAGAGTATATAAAGGAAAAAATATTAAGGAAAAAATGTAAAGTTATAAAGGAAACGTCAGGAATAAACCAAATTCCTGAGGCATTACAGCCTAATTTGGAAAATGAAGTAAATATGCCAAGGTCATAATAGAAGTGTGTGTACCGACAGACACAGACACACACATACACACACACACACACATACACACACACATGCCACAAAGACCTCTGGTGGTTCAGAAGGGGACAAGCTCATTTTTATTTGGGAGAGGTAAAGAAAGGCTTCATGAAGAAAACGGTGCCATTTGAAAAATGTGACTTGAAGAAGAGGCTGGAATGGAGTTTGAATCAGGACATAATAGAAGCAGCTACATGGACAGCCACTTGGTAGCAGAAAATGCAGGCTGTATTCTTGAAACAGCAAGTGGTTTGTCTTGTTTCTAAGAGTGGAGTGTGGGGACCAAAGAGGGTATCCTGCTGAAGAGGAAGACGTGGGTCTCACTGATGAATCCTGGAATGCCAGGCTGAAAGTTTTTCTCAGTTTGTTGGGAACTGACTAGGGACATTGTCTGGTGGGTGGTGTTTGAGGACATTTTGGGGACAGTAGCATAGGGCTCTTCTATTATTAAAATACCTATATAAGAATTTTAAACTCTTTATCCTCAAGTCTATTTTGTAGTGGGAAATTGTCTGTTTCCCGCTATTTCAAGTTTATTTTGTACTTTAATTGTGTTTTCAGAAAATGACCGTAACTTGGGCTCATTTATAAAGACAATATTATTTGTTGTCTTGAAAAACGTGCTGGTCGGTGGGATCTGTGTAACATTTGCCAAAGACCACATACATAATTTATAGGTATACATTTAATTAGTGATCTTTGATTTTTCACTGATTAAAAGAACTGGTGATGACAATGTTTCCTACGCCCCAAATTTGGATACAGTGGCCATGAGTAGTTATTGTTCATTAGATCATTAAGCAATACAGGTGATTTGAAGGAGACCAGACCTAGAACATTCATCTTCATAGAGCCAGAACCAAGGCAGAGAAAAAAACAGCAGTGAGCCAGGCAGATTTGAATGTTAGGGAACATGTCTGATTCTTTATGTCTGTCTCCTCCAGAAACTCCCTCTGGACTCTGAGACTCAGGGATGCAAGTGCTACTGCTGCTGTCCCAAAGGGGTGGGGTCACTAAATGTGGCAGAGGTAGATGATGACAGAAAGTCATCTCCTGTCTAGAGCTCCATCTTGTTAGATCAATGTGCCTGAATCTTCCCCATAGACCTCTTCTTCTGTGAACTCATCTTTAGCGCTCACTTCTGTTTCTACTCCTGGGACACGTACCTGTGGCATGGTGAGAAGCACAGACATAGGTGTCAGACCAGCCCGGATGCTTGTCCGCATTTCTCTCACTCATTCTACGTGGGACCTTGGGCAACATTTTCTTATTCCTAAACTGGAGATAAAAATGCCTACCTCTTAACCTCTAGGTTAAGACTTAACCTCTAGTTTAAGACTCTGGAGTCAGACTGCTTGGGTTTGAAAGCCTAGATCTGCCACTTCCCCACTGTGGGAACCTGAGCCAGTCTTTCAATGCTTTAGTTTCTTCCACTGTAATAGGGAGATAATAGGAGTGTTGGTCTCACAGGATTATTATGAGTAGGAGATGGGTTCCCATATGTGTCAGAGGAGTGCCCAGCTAAATAGGTGTTAGCCATTCTTAGTCCTCCCCAGGTTGGGATGATTAATCAAGTTAATCTCTTTAGGCACCTAGCAAAGTGCATTTGTCAGTGACTTCCAGGGCTGATAAAATATTGGAGGTGGACAGAGACCACCTAGGTCAATCCATGCAACCACAAAAATTGGGTACTCTGAATGGCAAGAAGAGCGAAAATCGGAACTCTGTTATTGGCATCACATCAATGATTCTTAACCTCTGATGATGCCTCTTATTTTTTCAAGGAGACTGACACTAGCTAGTATTTCCTATGCAGCAAACACTGTGTTAGATATATTTAGAGCATTACTTCATTGAATACGCACTATGGTGTTTCTTTCTTTAAGCGTACGTGCTATCATTAAATGCACTTATAGATGAGAAATATGATATTTAGTGAGGCTGCGTGTCAGAGTTGTATTAAATTATTTAAATCCATTAATTAACTTTTACCTTCAGCTTCTGAAGGAAATTTGGATGTGAAGAGGTTGAGGTGCCAAGCAGGAGTCCCACATCGACGGTGCTAGAATCATCAAAGCCTGTGCCTCTAGTTCTCTATACCTTGATCCTAACCTGTTCAGGGGATCTTTAGAGATTTTTTCGGTCATAGCTATTCAGTACCAGAGGAGCCCAAAGTTTCTCAAATCTTTTATCCTCCAGTTCAGTTTTTCTGGTTTTTATCAGAAGCTTCGTGCTCCAGTGTAGATAATGGTTTCAATGTGTGGTGTAGAGACTGTTTTGTTTCCTGTTAAGCTTGAAATGTGGTGGAGAGGTGGGTGGCAGCAGAAGGGATTCAGAGATATTTCTGTTATTCTGATGGGAAGTCATGGTTCTTATCTCTGTAGCATACACTGACACAGCACTGCCGGGAGCTGCATCAGTGTGGACCCACCCTCTGGTTCTAGACCTGCACACTACAGTGAGGGGCCTCTTTTTCTAAGGCATGTTCCTTAAAATGGGACCTAGCACTAAATTTGGGGTGTGTATTGATACTATATATATGTATACATACATATGCACACACACACATACTTACGCACACACATGCACACGTTTTTCTAGTAAGAGCTTCCATAGCTTTATTGGGTTGTCACAGATATCCAAGATTCTCTAAAAGTTAGAACCACACTCTGCACTCTGTCCTTATGTCTCTTAAGACCTTGCTTCACTTAGTCTCATTCATATCCACTCATTCATATTTTCCCTCCCTCCCTGCATTTCTTTTTGTCTGTCTTTTTCCAAAGATCCCCTCTACTTTGCATACTGGTAAGGAGATGCTGATGCTGAGGGGAAAGCAGGGGCTGGTCTGAAAACCAGCTAGTGTTCCTCTGCTTCTCCTTCTCTCTCTTCCCTTCTTCCTCTGCCTGTCGTCCTCCCCATCCCTTTCTCTTTTTATCTTTCTGTCTTCTTTGTCCCCTCCAACCCCCATCACTGGGTTATCCCTACGGCTTTTCTGAGCCAGTTACCTTATCTGAAAAAATGTGGACGGACTTCTTCTACTTTTCAGAGTTGTTGTGATAATCAAATAGGTAGAATATGCTTTGGAGACAATATGAAGAAAAATAATGCAAGCAGATTATGTGGGTTATATATCCAACTGGTCATTGGAGATGGTTATGACCGCTCATGGCGTGACTACATCCCACTCATTTGTATAGTTTGAAACAAAGTTATGTTTCCAAGGAGCAATTATACCATGTTACTTATGCATTGCATCATATTAATTTAATTTTAAAATTTGCATTGTCCCAAAGAGACATTATTTGTATAAGTTTTAAATGATGATAATGCATCTACTATGTACTAGGTACAGTGCTATTGCTTGAATTTGTCTAATGAGTAAGGCGTATTCACCGCCCTTCAAGAGTACAGACATTATGCATGAAGTTATAGCTGCAGACCTTCGTTTTCTTGTATGTAAGTTTGAGGTAATGATACTTAATATGATACCTTATAAGAATTAATATTAGCATGCATCAAGAATTCGATAACTGATAGCCGCTCTTTTGGCATAAATGCCAATAATATTTATTGATAGTGCACAGCAAAATGACACCAGGTGTATGTAGTTAGTTCTGTGGAATGAATGAGACAAACCATTAACTTTTCACTCTAACCCTTTTATATAGTATATGCAGTAACTCATCTAGGGAGCTTTTGCAGTTCGCTCAAGCTGGTAAGTGACACATCTAGGATCTGAATCTATTACTTCAAGTCCAGTGTTCTGTTGGCTGCATGCAGATTCCCACTAATTCAATTCCCAACATAAATGGTGACATTCTTAGAAGACAGAAGTGACTTAAAGCATATTGATTACGTATCAATGTGATGTTTACAGTACCCACATATTTGTTAATGTGTAGGTTCAGTTACACCAGACATAACAAGGGGATGTTCAAAGACAAAACTTCATTGGCTTTTAAGAACCAGTGGAATGTGCAATAGAACAGCTCAACATTCCCATTCATCAAGTTGAGAGGCAAGTTCTGTTCTCAGAGAACTTCATGGATAATTAGGAGGATCCTCTTAACAGACTTTGGAAAATCATAAAAATATCATTTAGATGGAAGATATTTTAAAATATGTGAAATGGAGTTCTATATTCAGTACTATTTAAACTATTTCTGAGAATGCCAGTTTTCACTCAGCAGACTGGTTATTTTTTTAGTCATATTATGACAGATGTAGTTTGAAAATCACTGTCAGTAAAACCACCATTTTGTTGTTGTTGTTGTAAAAAACAGAATATGAAAGATTTTTTTCCAGACTATGTGCATTGAGAACCATAAAGGTAGTCTTTTGGTGGGCATTTCTCAGTGAGTGAAAGTTTGAGTGGATGTGTGCATGTGTGTGTGTGTGTGTGTGTGTGTGCAGTGTACATACATGTATGTATATATATATGGTCTGGAGTAAACTTGGAATTTCTTATACGAATTAATTTTTATCTCCCTTGCTTCTAACCTCTATAATGCGCCCCATCAATCTCTCCCTCCCCAAAACACCCCAACTTTCTAGAACATTCTGCCATATTTGTTTAGATTTAGCACCAATTCCTCTGAAGAAATCTCTTGGACTCCCACATTCTCCTCTATGACTCTTTAGCCTCTTTGACAAATTGTGGTATTGTTTTAATACCACAATATTGTGCTTTATGTTGTATTTATTTTTATTCCTCTTTCCATCACTAGACTTGAGCATCTCAAAGTCAGGGTGATGTAATCTGACTAAAGCTGATTTCATCATACCCAACTCTTCAGTTATTTTAGGTAGATAAGTTATCTAGGCACCAACTAAGTTTGTGATGACAAGATTATAATGACCAAATTCTGATAAGCATGCAGTTACTTAATAACCATTTATTAAAACAGGTTAAAAAAAAAAGGCCATATGCCCTGTTCTATAAGCTTAGTGAACTGGCAGCTCTTTATCCTTTGAAGTGTTTTAAGTTTATGAAAGGTTCATCACAGACAAGGTGGGATTCTGTACCTTTGCACTATGTTCCTTACAGAACTCCTTCTAAACCAATGTCTGGACCTGAGATCCTTTGAGAATAAGCCATTGGGGTATAGGTTACAGACCTCACTGGAGTCTTAACGGTTTGTTTATTCATTCAAGGATGGAAAGTATCTCCAAACTACTTTTTAATTAATTCACATAGATTGAAAATATTTAATTTCACAGATAAAGATTCTATTTTTAGCATTCATCATGCTAATTAAGTCATTACTTTCATCAATAATTATTTTTATATCCATAATGCTAATTAAGTCAGTTATTAATTAACATACAGGTAGCAAAAAGACTTGTAGCACCCTCTTTGGATCAGGCTTTTCCTGATAAAATGCTAGTGACTTCCCAGGACTTTCTGCCTCCCTGCCTTCCTCGTTCCTTTTCCCAAACAAATAAATATGCAGTGAGCACCTCCCATGTGTAGCATACCTTGAAAATAAGGCCCAAAGGGCTTACTTGACTTGCTGCAAATTCCAAAACTAGGATTAAACTCATCTTTCCCTTCTTCAAAACTTTCAGAGCAGCATCATGAAACAAAAGACTTATGAAATCATAGGTCAGCTAAATACAAATGTAGTCCTGTCATATCTAGGTACTACCAAAATAACTTATGGCACTTCCTGTCTAAGGGAAACAGTATCTGTGTTGATAGAACCAGAACCTCTATTCTGAGTAAATTGTGTATTGTGTTTCTTGTGTGATGATCCCCTTTTTTTTAGAGTGCTTTCAATAGCTCCAGCAAAGACTGTACTTTTCTATCAAGATTTTTTATTGAGATTTCAGATTTAGCTTTTTCTCACACTGGGGTGCACAGAAGCACTTTTCACACTGAGAAGCATCTTATATTTCCGGAGATCTCATCAAAGCAGAATGCCAAGTTTTCACAGACACCAAAATTGAGCAGTCTTGGATAGATATAGTGCACCTGGAGCCTCATCTTGTAGTTCAAAATGAATCCTTGAAATTTCCAGTTAAAAAACAAAATAATATCATTGGCTTGGTGACAGTGACCTCTTCCTTCACATGTGCCTTTGAAGTGTTGGGTTCGCTCAGTTACTAAACCGAATGAAGAGACTTAGTCAAAACTATGTGACAACACTTTTGGTCTTTCACAGAGAGATCTTTGTTTCCTCTTCCCTCTAGTTCCTAATCACATGATTATTTGGGGTCCCCTTTTTATTTCTCCTGGGGCTAAGTCTAGAATACAGATATAGCAATCCAGTAGACACTTTCTCCAAGCCACACTATCAGGCCTTTGCTGCCATCCAATTTTTGGAAAAGATTTGTGAATCCAGTGTCAAGAAGATGCTTCTTTGTAGCTGGGATTTGTTGGTCATGAAAGCAGCCTTAAAAATCATTTAGTTTCATTTCTTGATTTTCAAATGAATGGCCAGAGAGATTAAGTAACTTGGCCAAGGCCAGGCAACTAATGAGGAATGACACAAACAGCTGTCGTATGTGGGCACTGAGTACATATCAGGCATTGCAGTACGTATTTTCACATATTAATCAACCGAATCCTCCCAACAACTGTTCTCTCAATTTACAGATGAGGACACTGAGGCACAAAAGGATGAAACAAGTAACCGATAACCCCACAGCAAGAAAGTTGACATACCTTGGCAGAATGGCAGATACGTGCTTTTAACACAGGGATGGTGTTTGTTCCCATCTCTTGCTGGGGCTAAGGCCATCTGTAAGGAACTGTTCCACATAGCAGTATTAGTTGGGAGAGAGAGGCAAAGAGTATATGATTATTATGGTAGCTTTTTCACTGTTGACCAAAAGATTTCACTGAATATTGTATTTACAATGGGCACTGTCCGTGATAGTGAAGAGGTAGTGGCAAATAAGGAAAAAGAACATTTAATTCTCAGTTTGGTTCTAGATGTCTTTTATGCTTATAATGTCAAATCTTTCTTTTCAGAAAGAAAGTAAAACTACATTTGAAACTTGCCACAAGTAGAGGTAACTAAAACCTACCCATTTTTGAGGCACAGATTCCAAATTCTTATAGCAGGATATTAACATAACACATTATAATATAATTGAAACACTATATATAATTAACATTAGCATATATACTGCACCCACAGCAGAGTCATTATGTTAAGTGTGGCAACTAGTTAGAGGCATGGAAGAAGAAATACTCAGTGATGTATGTGTGCATGTGTCAAGGAAAAGCATAGACATTTATATATTTGTATATTTTGAAGTCTTTATTTTTTAAGGTTTTATTTATTTATTTGACAGACAGAGATCACAAGTAGTCAGAGAGGCAGGCAGAGAGAGACGGAGAAGCAGGCTCCCCCAGAGAGCAGAGAGCCCGATGCGGGGCTTGATCCCAGGACCCTGAGATCATGACCTGAGCTAAAGGCAGAGTCTTAACCCATTGAGCTACCCAGGTGCCCCTGAAGTCTTTTTTTTTTTTTTTTTTGAAGGGACTTAGGAATACTCTTAAGATGATTGTAGAAATTTTTGGTCCAATCCTATAGCGCCATTTTCTGCAAAAGAGCAGTGACTTGAGAAATCAGTTCTCTGCTATGCTGTGCTTTATATTATTTTCCCGACTCCTCATTTCCATCTGTTTAAATACTTTCCAGCCTTTACTTGGGGCAACTGCAATCCCACCTCTTTTGTAACTCCTCCTCTGATGCTTACAGTCAATGGTGGTCTACCTTGCCTTTAAAAATCCTTTTTGAATAATAGTCTGTCCTCTTATATACTTTCTATAAAATCGGAGTTGCTGGTGTGGGATGGGGAGCTGGAGAGACAGCGAAACCAAATAAAAGGAACGGTCGCAATCATGTATTACTGTATGGAAACAGCGAGTGTTATTTATAGGATTGGTAATAAATTTTGAATATACAGGTTTTAAGAAGATCTGAAATTAAGAGGAGAGAGAGGTTGGAGAGGAAGGAAGGGAGAAAGGAAGCAGGGAGGGAGGGAAGGGGGCGAGCGAAGGGAATGGAAGGGAGATGGAAAGAAAGGAAAGACAGGGTGACTTACTGGCCTGACAGGCAGTGAGCTTTCCTTATTACTCTGCTGCTTACGGCCTTGGAGACCTTGAGAAAATCCAGTAGCTTTCAGGCCTCTGTGTCATTCGAGATCTGGTTTGGAAGGGTTTGAACTCCACCGAGGATAGAAACTGACTAACTCATGGCTCCTCAAAGAGCCTTTTCTGTGTCTGTGAAACAAGTGTCACTATCAGGACGCTTTACCTTGCAATGAAATAAAATCTCTCTCTCTGATTTGTCTGCTTCCGGGCCTCTCACCATTTGAAACCAGATAGAGCACCCTAGATGATTTACCGATACACGAGGTTAATTGAGTTCTTTGACTCTTCTTCTTTTTATATTTTTTTAAATTTTTATTTTAATTTATTTTTTTGAGACTTAGAGTTTTCAGGCTCACAGGGCATGAATTTGGGTCCCTTTTGTCATTCTGGCTCTCACGTCTGACCTCACTTGGGATGTGCTGTTTTTAAGGCATGGCACAGACCCTGAATGATGTCTTGCCAGTGTACTTTCACACCTAGCAAAAACGTCAGAAGTTCTGCACACTGTTTTTTTTAATGCATTAGCCTTGGGGGTCACCAGAAATTCTTCTTGTGGTTGATTATCTCCTCTGTAAAGGGAGGGGGTTCAACTTTTCTTTGACCCCAACCCGCTGCATGATCATGTACGCTGTCTCCCTCCCATGACCACAGTAGAGATCACAGAGAGGCTGTGGCATTTTCTTTCGGGTTGAAACTGATGTGGGTTTTCAGTCCTTGAGGCAGAACTCCGGGCAGCATCTTCTAATTGGATTTTCTGTCTTGCAATCAGATGGTTGTTAAAATGCTTCCACTGTATGTCACATATGCAGTGTAGTATACTACGTATTTATGTATTATGGTTAATTACATTATGAGTATTTTGGCCATCAAAAGATTATACATTCAGCAAATTTGTCTGGTATATCTTTGCCTCTTGCTCAACACATAATGGCTAATTCAGTGCCTCCAATGGTAGAGGTACGTAATCATTAATGTATTTTAAGAGAATACAATTGGAGAAGCAGGAAATAAAATTATTTGGGGGAACCATTCCTAGATACTTATGTTATAATGTCCAAAGTATTTTTCCAAATCTCAATTCTTAATGCTACTACTCATCCCTGATTTCAGATATTTTCCCCATGTACATTCATTTTTTAATTTAATCAAAGTTGTCTAAAATATAGTTCAAAATATTTACTTCAAATGGAGACTATTTCAAACACCTATCATTTTGTTTTAAAGATCTTAAACATCATCATATTTTTCAGTGTCAATGAAGAGTTAAAATATACTAATTTCTGTAACCACTATTTCCCCCATGCCTTTAATTGTCCATAGCACAAAATTTTAAAACTTTAAATTGTCACTCAGTAAGCACTTCTGTAGCATATGCTCTTTCTTCATCAGGTGTAGCATATTCTGTATTTCAATACTTCCCCCCCTATTTTTTTAGAATGAATTGGTGGATTTAAAGAGCACATCTTCCATTCTGTCTTGTAAATCAAATAGCCAGTACATTCTACATCAGAAGTTTGTCTGTTTAGTAAGTTAGAAAACTTTTTTTTGATCTTCTGATGTAGGATTCAACTAGCTGACAGTTTCTTTTCTCTTCTCCCCACCCCCCACCAAAGATTTTATTTATTTATTTATTTATTTGAGAGAGAGAGCGCGCGCATTAGCAGGAAGAGGGGCAGAGGGAGAGAGACAAGAGGGACAAGAGGGACTCTGACCTGAACACAGAACCCAACATGGAGCTCTATGCAGGGACTCGATATTACGACCCTGAGATCATGACCTGAGCCGAAATCAAGTGTTGGACCCCCAACCCGCTGAGCCACCCAGGCACCTTGCTAGCAGAGTTTCTAAATGAAGTAAGTCATGACTTTATAGTCACTCAGATCTCTGAATCATACTCTGTACATTTTCATTAGTAATCCTAAATTAAGAGTTGAAACATTTGACTCGGTACATAGAACTATTTTCCAGAAGAGTTTGTTTCCATAGAGAGTGATAAAAATTAGTGGTACTTTAGAAAATGACATTAATGAGTAGAGGAAGATTTAATGCTGCTTGGGCAGGCAAATCACTTACAACTTCAATTAACTTCGGAAGGAACCAGGAAAACGAAATTAGGGTTTTATTGTTTATGGATTGCTTTTCCTTGAAATTCAGAATTTCCAAGTTAGAGCAAAAAATCAGCCCAGTGCAAATTAGCTCCTCACCTTATCCAATGGGAGCAAATGAAATAATCTGCTAGCAATCACTTTGAAGTACAATGATGTGGTATTCAGTAATTCATTCCTTCATTTATCCATTACAAAACAGTTACTGAATTCTCCCTGGACAAAGCTTTGTATATGTAATAAATATTCAAAGATGGAAGAAAGGATCCCTGTCCTTAGGGAAGTCAAAGTTCAGTGTCAATGAAGAGTTAAAATGTACTAATCCTGAAAACCAGCCTGGGGAAGGAAGGTAGAAGGAATGATGAGAGAGATTTCTGAAAGGAGGGGACCTTACCCAGTCAGAGCAGTGAGGGAAAGGCAAGAGCATACATATAGAGTCATTTAGGCTGGAGAAGCCTTCCCAGGTTGAAGGAACTTTAAGAATGTCTATCATAGGAAGGTGTGTAGCACAGAAGTAATTAGCTTCAGAACATAAGGATGCAAAGTAGAAAATACATTATGGGGTGGCTCAGGTGTTTAAGTGTCTGGCTTCAGCTTAGGTCAGGATCAAGCCCCATTTCAGGCTGTCTGTTCAACTGGAAACCTGCCACTATCTCTTCCTCTGCCTGCTCCTCTGCCTGCTTGTGTGCATTCCCCCTCTGTCAAATAAATAAATAAACTCTTTAAAAAGAAAATACATTATAATAATATGCGAGGATTCCCTTACTAGCATGAAGAGGTAAACCTCTGATATGCTTTCTAATCTCTTAGCCTCACTATCTCTGTCTGCAAAATCAGACATCTAAATCTCCTTGTCTTATAAGTAATTCTGTTCCTGTGACTGATTTTAATTTAGTAAACTAAAAGGAAAACACTAGAATATTGTTTTAGACTTTTAAAGAATCTAGGGAAATTGTCATCATATCAGCCTTGGCTGCCAAGTATGTTCCAGAGTGCTTACATTTTCCTACTTTAAAATAAAAATACTACTATGAAATATACTTTTAATTAGATAGTTATTAAGAAGATAACCCTCTGAAACACTCTGACACACAAATTACATGATTTTCAACCATTATTTGCAACATGGACAATGCTAAAATATCAATTATTAATAAATATGGAAGCTTATGTTGATATATACAATTAAAATTTAAATTGGCAAGATATTTTTGTTACTGTTGCTGTTTTGCATTTTCTAATTACATAACAGGTGTGCTCACCTGTGTAGTAAATATCTTTAATCTCATTTTAAATTGGAAGGTAAAGTGAAATATATACATCTATATGTTGCTCTAGAAATTTGAGGGCATGATATCCCAGTTCTCTTAGAAAGCACGGACTGAAATATATGTGAAACCCAACAGTATTGTTCTTGGTACATGAAATTCATATTTTCCTATTTATGGTATTAAGGATTAAATGTTCTTGGTTTTTTTGCAAGATGCTCTATCCTTCTAAATTTAGTCGTCTAATTAAGATTTCCATTCATGGGAAGTGACTTTAAAGAGCACATAAGACAGGCTTTTATACAAACACGCTTTGATTGGATTAATTGGATTTGCATAAATTTTATGGTGTGACTATGCTAGTGTCTTGGCTTGGTTCACTTACAAGGGAGAACTTAAAGGAATTGGAAAGAGAAAACACATGAAAGCCTGCAAAGGAGGCATGTAAAAGCAGTCAGGTTAAGAACAAACCATAAAGCGCTGAAGCAGTCCAAGCTTTAGCAGTATATAAACTGGTCAAGCCTGGAAAAGCTGAGCATCGGAAAAAAGATATGGGAGATTCAGGCATACCACAAGATTAGAGTGATTTTTCCCCCCAGAAAATGAGGAGCCTTTGCACCTGACATGGGTCTAATTACAGGTACTCGGGGGCTGGTGGTACATTTAGGACCAAGAAGGCCAAGGCGAGGAGGGCAGCTTGGACAGGCAGGCAGGCTTCTGGGAAGTAGCTCTCATAGAGAGTCACTTGGTCACCAGAGGAGCGTGCTGCCCCAGGGACCGAAGAGATGGTGGCCTGGAGCTGGGACAGGGAAGTAGGGCAGAAGAGGGCCATATTTAGGAAGCAAAGATGTGATGTGGTATCACGAAGGTGCACTCAAGTAAGGCAGGGTGAGCTAGTGAGAACAGGCAAGACCCAGGAGGAAGCAGGGGCTGAGGGACACAACAGGGTGGTGAGATGAGGCCCCAAGGCCCACGATCCTGGGAGTCAGCAGCACGCATTAGGATCCGCAGCAGCCAAGACCAGGAACCCTTCCCAGCAGACAGCCATCAGAGCTCAGAAATAGATTCTGAGCGGAGTCTAAACAGATAAGGGGCAATGGAATTAAGAAAGCATTGGTACAGAACCAAACTTTGGACCTTGCAGCTACTAATGCAGAAGTGACCTGCAGAGCATTCATTCTGATACTCACGCATTCATTAATAATAATGTGACATTGGTAATAACAACATGACTCCTTACATTTGTGTAAAGCTCTGTTGTTCACAGAATGACTCCCAATAATCATGCAACATGGATATTATAATCACATTGAGATGATAAAACCTAGGCTCAAGGAAAATTAGATCTGCTCGCAGTCTTGCAGCCAAAACAGGGGCAGAGCTTAGGTTAGAACATGTCCCTGGTATTTCGAACCGTCGTTTGTAAACTACTTTGCAGTGAATGAAGACAAGGGCAACCGGTGTGAAAATAATAAACACACTCCTGACCTCAGTGGGTTTACAGTTTAGTTAAGGATCAAGGCTCAGGCAGAAATAACCTTCACATTTCAAAAACTTGTCCAAGGACTAGGAGAGTGCCTGAGATTTAGGAGGCTCTCAGTTCCTGTCTGATGTATTAATGAATATCTACTGAAATGCCGTAGGAGCCTAGCAAAGAGAATAAATCAGTTTGGGGTGCCTGCGTGGCTCATTTGGCTAAGTGTCTGCCTTTGGCTTAGGTCATGATCTCAGGGTTCTGGGATCAAGTCTGATGTGGGGCTCCCTGCTCAGTAGAGATCCTGCTTCTCCCTCTCCCTCCGCCTTCTGCTCCCGTTGCTTATGCTCAAATAAATAAATAAAAGTAAAAAAAAATTCAGTTTGGACTCAGGCTATAGAGAAGGCTTCTCTGGGAACATGGCATTTTAGCTACTCAATGATAGGATGCTTCCACGAGGGACGGGTGTGTTTGGGTTTGGTTGGAAGGGAAAGAGAGATAACAGATTTAGCATCAGGCTTTACTTGGGTTTGGATCATGGATCTGCTATGGACTTGGGAAGTAGGGGGCCAGTCGCTTGACCTCGTGGATTCTCAGCTCTCTTGTGGTAGTTGCTTGTTGTATAGAAGTCCGTGCTTTTGCACATGTTAATGTTGGGAGAAGCTAATTTAATTCTCACAGATGTTCTTTCATTTTGTATTATCATCATCCTTTTGCAAAAGAAAAAACTGAGGCTCAAAAAACTCAAAGGTAATTTGCACAAAGTTAAGTAATTTGAAACCAGAAGGGTCTTCTTGGTTCTAAAACCCATTTTTTTTTTCTATCACCCTCCAGTGACATGTAAGTGATGTATTGAGGAGATCCAGGAGGAGTTTTTCTTCTATTTAGTCCTTTTGATTGCATAAGGAGTTTGTATGAGGACAGAGTTAGGCACAAGTGAAGAGAGCAATAATTTATGTGTAATTGGAACAAGTCTGAATGCGACAATGAACCATCACTGTTGGAGCAAAGGAACTTAGGGGATGAGATAAAAATCCCATAAGAACATCAAATAGCCGAGAATCCAATTGAAAATGTAGCATTATAAAGTAAGATGAGGTAGTTCTAAAAATATAAACATATTCAGCCAGTGAATCAAGATAATATTGGGTTGAAATAAACAACCGGAAAAATCTATGCCTTATGAGTATTTTGAATTAGACAAAAACAGCTAGACCAGTAAGGTCATTGAATAAGGTGGAGGTTAAAAAAAATATTGGGTGTTGTAATATTACCTGGGGTCTATTTGTATTTAACTATCTTTTCATATCTGCTTTGTTCAATTCTGCTTTTCCCAAATTATTCTTAATTGATGTGGGATCCCAGATAAACAGAAATGATAAAAATGTAAATGAGAGGGCTGTGGATTCTCATAGTACCATAAAAAAGGATGCTGTCCTGCGACTAGATATGGGATATGAATCAAGATTTTTTAATATATTAAAGTATTAGAGAAGTCATAAATTCTGAGCCATCCTGATTGTCTGTATATGAATATGTGGAGGGACAGGGATGCACTGACACCAAGGCATGCCATGGTGTCAGGTACACAAGTGTCCAGGTCATATCCTACATTTGTCACAGCTAACCTAAGACTGTTCATTCAGATGGCAGCTGTGTTCTTTGTCAATCAACCCAGCCATGCCTCTCTTCCTTTCTCCTACTCTTTCTCCTTTCCTCCCTTCCTTCTTCTCTTTTTTCAGCAAACTTTCATGGACGTTCTTCTCTATGCCAAGAAAGTAGGCAAATTCTGGTGATTTAAAAATGAATAAAATAGTAAGGAATTCATAGTTGAGACGTGGCCATCGTCGACCTTAGAGGAATTTAAACTCATTTCTGCTTTTCTCCTTTTGTTCTTGATAAACAAAAGTTTGGGGCCGTCAAAGGATCTTACGATTTTTGTTTTAAGTTATATTCATGACCTAGTTTGTAGCCTGTAACGCCAGAGGTAGTTTTGACCGAGTTCTGCATGGGCATTTTGAAAGAACATTCCTGCCCTTCCACCATGTCCTCATCATCTGCTATCTTTGGTTACCGGTTGACAGGACTGATTGACAGATGCTTTCCAAAAGCCCCACCCACTACAGTTTATGTTTCTACTATATATGATGTGAATGTTCTATAAGCACCTTCTCTACATAAGGGGACACTTCCCTGCCAGAGGATAAGCCGCCCCTCCTTAGCAAATTACTTGCGAGCATTAGCCACTTGCAGGGAAACTAACCTGATTAAAAATATATCAGGAAGAAGGTATGCTTAAATAACGTCAAGATGAGTAACTAGATAAAGGAAGGGATTGGCTCACTTAGAAGAGTTTATAGAACTTGCTGCATTTAAATAGCTGGCTCTGTAAAAAGGTTACTGAAGAATCCTAGTTGATCAGCAGAAAATCATGGCCAAGCAAAACCACGTGAGAAACTGTACCTGTATTAGTATGTGTCCATAGAAACCATAGTAACATTGCTCTCAGAAAGGAAGGTAGCAAAAAAACCAATCAAGGTACAAATTTTGTGAGTTGATGCCTCTGATCTGTTTGCTTTAATCAGAATTTGTAGGAATAATGGGTAGGGAACGGGTTGTTGCAGTTAGACTTCAGATGGGATTGACATGTCAGAACTCTAATCCAGGAGCATGACAGATGATAGGACAGTTGATCCAAAAACCCATGCAACACATTGGAGTTTCACGTATACTTATTTAATCCATCCACAAATGAATGCTTTGTTGTTTAGTGGAGTCCCTGCCGTAGACCATTTTAACTTTCAAAGATTAAGACACTATAATAAAGAAACAGGATGGAAGTTTTCTAAAAGCTCTGCTCGTGTTTGATTTTATATTTTTACCCTAGAACACCCTTGGGGAAGTGTTGTGGTGATCGCTGTGTATTGTGTAAGGCTGATGAATCGCAGAACTGTACCCCTGAAACAAATAATACATTATATGTTAATGATGAAAAAATAAGAAGATCAGTCAGTTATGCATACTAAGTAAATACTTAAAAATCTGTATCAATGATACCTCTAGAGCTCTTCCCTCTGCTCTGGTTCCTTTGAAAACCCAGCACCTATGGAGCTATCTGCAATAATGATAGGCCAGGGGATGTAAAAATGGAATTTAGCCCCATAAGATCCACTAGAAATATAATGCAAACCATATTTCAAGTTTTATAGTAGCCACAATTTTTAATAGTAAAAAATTAAACTCAAGTGAAACTAGACCGCCTGGGTGGCTCAGTTGGTTAAGCATCTGCCTTCAGCTCAGATCATGATCACAGGGCCTTAGGACTGAGCCCCGCATAAGGTTCCCTGCTTAGTGGGGAGCCTGCTTCTCCCTCTCCCTCTGCTTATGTGCTTTCTGGCTCTGTCGCAAATAAATAAATAAATTCTTATTAAAATTAAAAAATAAAAGTGAAACTAATTTTAATAATATACATTATTTAACTCTGTATATCCTAAAGAGTATTTCAGCAAGCCATCAACATAAAAATTTACCAGTAAATTATGTCGTATGGCCTTTTGTGCAAAGTCTTTGAAATGCAGTGCCTTTTTTACACTTACGGGCGCATCCCAATCTGTACCGGCCAGCTTCTGAGTGATTGACAGCCAAGCACCCGAGGCTCGTGGCAACTGTACTCGCAGGGCAGATCTAGACGTTTATTTTCCCCTGTTACTTTAAAGAAATTTTGTCATTTCCTAGTCTGCTGTTTCTCTAATTGTGGGGAATACTGTCGAGGTGATATGCACCATTTTGATCCGTACTTCAGAAGACACACCTGAATAGATTTTTAAAGATGTTTCCTCAAATTAACAAACACTTGGTTTACTGTAACTGTATCATATATGATTTTTAAAACCCCTTTTTAAATAAAATACTCTTTTTCATCAAGGTTAGGAAAGAGAGGGGGATAGGAAAATATTGGAGCAGTTTTGAAACTTAAACTTGGATCGGGGCATTCTACAGATTTCCCTTCCATGCTGTCTTGCTGTGGGAAAGAAAGGTTCATGATTGTGTGGGGATTCTCCCCTTTTGCTAGTTCTCCATATATGTTAGTGACGTTGTGGAGAAGGGTTAATCTTGGCACCATTTAGCCAATTCTCCATATATGTTAGTGACGTTGTGGAGAAGGGTTAATCATGGCACCATTTAGGCATTCTTGCTGTTGCTTTTCTTCAATAATTGAATTATGTCTGATCTCCAGCACACATGGTGGCAGCAAGTACCCTAAAGGCTGCAGTTCAAGCACAGTCATACCTACCTACATTTCCCCTCCCTCCCTCCCTCCCTTCCTTCCTTTTGTTCATTCATTCATTCACACAATTTTTAGTGAATATCTGCTACTTGCTAGGCAACTTGCTAGACATGGAAGTTAAACAATAGAAGAGATCCTGCAATGCCGTGGGAGAATTGTATAAGAAAGCGACAAACATTATGATGTCCATTACCATCCTCCAGAAAACATTTTATTCTTTGTTGGTGTCTTGGAAATGGGGAAGCATTCCTCTCTTGCTTCATTTTATGAAAGGTTCTGATAATGTTACTGTTCCTGGGTTCCAGCCAATCCTTTCCTAAGCAAATACCCCTATTAAGAGAAGCTTCTGTCGGGGCACCTGGGTGACTCAGTTTGTCAAGTATCCACCTTGGGCTCAGATCATGATCTTGGAGTCCTGAGACTGAGCCCCGTGTTGGGCTCCCTGTTTAGCAGGGGGTCTGCTTCTCTCTCTCTCTCTTCTCCCTCTCCCTCCCCACTGCTCATGCTCACTTTCTCTCTCTCTCCAATAAATAAACAAAATCTTGAAAAAAATAGAGAAAGAGAAAGCTTCTGTCTGCATTTGTGTTCAGTTCCTAGAGGCATCAGATCTGTTTTAGATAGACATCCGGAGAACTTAACACTTTATTGTTTGACATTATGCATGGGCTATTTTTGTACTTTTATTTCAAGTATTGTCACCAAAATATCATCATTGACAACTTTATTCATACTGAAAATATTGGCAACAAATACTCTGCTGCAACCTTCGGGGTATCTGTGTCCCATGGATCAGTGCTTCTCTCAGCTTCCTACATATCTCCAAGTCCATGAATTACAGCCATGATTTTTGTTAATGGATGAGGATAGTGCAGAATCTTTTTTCTTCTTGTTCCAGTTTACAAGTGCTCCCCTTGCCTGGATGCCTTTTGCAAAGGTGAGATTGGATACTGGAACGTATTACTATGTAACAGGTCAGGCAGAGACCCACTCTGTAACCCAATGGAATGGGTTAAGCCAGGAAGAGCTAGGGGGTGGAAACAATTGAGGAATGGACCCAGAAGGGTAGACTCCCCTAAAGGTGCTCTGGGCATCTGGTCCTGCAGCAGAACATGGGCTGTGAAAGGAAAAGTTACAGAAGACATGGATTCTGGGAAAGTGTGTCAGGGAGACCAGTGGGGAGTAACCACATGTTCTGGCATTGGACATGACATAGCTCCTGGGAATCTGGGAGCTGGTGGGTGTGAGGAAAATCTGTTGCCAAGTAAGAGAATAGGGCATTCGCCGCTGTCTAGAGTTAAGCAGAAGAACTCAAGTACCCGGAAGACAGATGGGAACAGATAGTCTCCTTCGGGGGACTGGGGTGCTGACTGGGTGACCAGAGCAGAGCCTCAGGAACTGAGATGAGCTAGCAGAGCTCAGGCACAAAGTTGAAATTGCATATCAGGAGCAATTCATAATTCTCATTATCAAATATGGGCCAGAATGTTCAACTTGAATTAGCACAGAGACTTGACCTTGAATCACAGTCTTTGAGCTGTAGCTGTGTAAACCTCTCTCGCTTAAGGTCAGAGTTTTCAAAGATCAGGTAGGCTCGAGCTGAAGGTTTAGGGACCAAAGGGATAGTGTATTTCAGTGACTCTGGATTTGTGAAGGGGGTCATGACTGAGCTGAAATTGAAGTAGGATGACACATCTGTAATCCATGTCAGAGCCCCACCTTCTACTCACCAAATAAATTTATTTCATTATTTCAGTTGAACTCAGGTCTTTGAAGGTTAGATGGTTTGGGGATTCAAACTGCACTGATTCAACTGACAAGGTTTTCTGAAAGGCAAAGGAAATGTGAAAAATTTTTGTTTTGTCACTGTCAGCCCCTTTCTTGGAGGTCACTGACAACAACCTTCTCACTTGGACGTTCACTTCCTCTACTTCTTTAGGACACTGAAGCACAGATCAAAGACCGCCTCCCCACCCCCCTAGAAATTCTCTCCTCTCCGGGATTCCTTGATGTGATCATTTTCTTTAGACTCCGGACACTCCTGCTTTGTGTCCTTTGTTTACTTCTCTTTTTATTTCCCACTCCCCAGTTGTAGGCAATCTCAAAATTTATTCTTTTTTTTCTTTTTAAGATTTTATTTATTTATTTGACAGAGATCACAAGTAGGCACAGAGGCAGGCGGAGCAGCGGGGAGCAGGGGAAGCAGGCTCTCTGCTCAGCCGATGTGGGGCTCGATTGGGATCATGACCTGAGCCAGAGGCAGAGGCTTTAACCCACTGAGCCACCCAGGTGCCCTCAAAATGTATTCTTAAGCCTTTCTTTCCTTCTGCTCTCCTGTCCTCATTCTTGGCATGTGCCCCTTCGCTTTCCCAGTGCTGTAAGCCTGCCTCATTACCTGGAAGGATGACCACAGTAGCGACTTACAGGACTTTTACCTCTCTTGCTAGTCTCCTCTGCTTCTAGATTGATTTTTCCAAAGCATAGGTCTGATCACAACACTCCCCTGCCCCGAAATTTCATAGCCTCCCACTGTGAACAAAATGAAGTACCAACTTTTTGCATGAATCTCCAGGCATTTACATCACCGTCCTAAGGTAATCTCCTATCAGCCCTCATATCCAGTCTGCATTCCAACCAGACTGGGCCACTTACCGTCTCTCAAGGACATCCTGTAATTTCCCTCCTCCAAGGCTTTATTTAACTTCTCCTTTGCTCTGTAGTTGTGGCAACCATGTGTGCTGGTTTGCCTGGGTCAGTCCCGGTTTATTCCTGTTGTCTTGATAGCAATATTACTAAGCTTTCATTTCACACTCCGAAGTGTAATAGTTTGGGTGATAAATTATGTTGTCACCCTACCTGTAAAGCTCTTTTTCCTGTTCCTTCTTTCAGTCTTATTCCCCAGTCTGTAGTCTATATAACTTTGCTTGTGGTAAACATAGCTCTAGCCTTTTAAGCCATGTGCCATATAAAAAAACATCATCGCTCATGAGATTTTCTTTCTACTCTCTACCTTACCATCACCAAGTTCAGGGCCATATTTTTGTATCAATTAGATTGCTTCCATATGTACATAAGAGAGAACTCCAACTTAACCATTTAAACAATAAGGAAAATTTATTATGCCTTGTAACAGGGAGTGCCATTGGGTTGGCTCAAAATGACTAATTCAGTATCTGAATGACAGATCAAAGATCCATGTTTCTCTTCTCTTGGAACTCTGACATAATATGTGTCTGCTCTGCTCTTGGCTGGCTTCTCTCATGGTGGACCATGACCACCCTTCTTCTGGTATCACATGCGAAGTTGATGTCTAGCAGAAGAATACTTCTTCTTTGAGTTTCTTTTGAAAAGCAAGAACCTCTCTTTGGAAGCACCATCCCTAGCAAAGGTCTCCTCATCCTCCTTGGGTGCAACTCTGTCTCATGGCCAGGCCTAAATTAGTCACAGATGGAGCCATCAGGACTTGGTAAATCATTCATCCTTTGAGGCTAAGGATGACCATGACTCCCTGAAGACTGTGACCATAGTAGGGAAGGTTGATAACGGAACAAAATCAAGGCTCTGTGAGGAAGATGGCTAGTTAATATTGATTAAACAGACAACAGTGTCTGCTACATGTAAGTTTGGGTTCAAACAATATTTAGTAAATAGAGGTTCAGTTTTCTTTCAGATATGAAGAATTTTAATTCACTTGAATATTCTAATACTGTCATGAATTATAAATACTGATATTAAATAAACATTTAAAGTGATCAGCACTGCACATAACAGGTTCATTTCAATACTATTTTGCTTGCGTTCATATGGAGAGATTATAATTAAGATTTTGAAAGAAAACTTGATTGAGATTTTAATAGCCATCTAAAACTGCCGGCCAGCACACTGTGCTCAGAATTGCTCATTAAGTACGATTGTTTGCCGTTTCTTTTTGAGGGTATGTTTTTCCAAGTATTTGAGTCCTATATTCATTGGACTCCAATCTATATTCATTGAGTCGTTTATTCATAGAACTCAAATATTCACAGGATTTCAGTTACCTGTTACAAGTTTACCTTTTGGTACTGAATTGCAAAATTCTCAAAATGTCTGCCAACTGTGAAATGTGATAAACAGTAGGTCAGTATGATTTTGAAACGTGCTACAGTACCCAGGGGGGCTTGGAAAGAAAGACTGTGAACCGAGGATCCTCTTCTCTCATGCCTGTGACAGGGCTCTCATTCTTCCCACGCAGGGTTTATTCAGGCCCAATACCTCCTAAGATCTCTGTGGGAAAGTGTGAGTCGGAAGCTAGAGCATCTGGAGGGTGCTACGTGTACTTTGCGTGGTGGTTAGTAGTGTACTGTGCAGGTGGGGGTTTGCTCCACCGTTCAAGTGTTGTCACCAGTCTACAACACATATGGTCCCGATGGCGGGACCACGGGGCGGGGGGAGGGGGGCCCGTGGGTCCACATGAGAAGGAACAAACACTATTAACATGAAGCTATTCCATGCAATGAAAGAATCAGAAAGACTCATTTTGATTCTGAATGAAACAGAACAGACCAGAAATACTGTTTCTGAGCCCTTCTCTGGATATCGCTGCTCAGAGTTAGGGACCTCGGTGCCAGAGAGCATGGAGTTGGCTTTTATATGTTTTCAGCAACTCTTGTTAACTGCTGAGAGGTGATGACTCTAAATATTTTGACAGCCCACAATAGGACTCCATAGAGAAGCAGAATCTAAGATTACGCATGGTTTGGACATTTGAACAAGTGTTCTGAAGGATGAAGGGACTAGGTAAGATTGAACTCCTTCCAAGTGTCAAAGTCAAGGAGTCGTCTTACCTGAGGGCAGTTGTTTACCTGCATGTTCAAATACCTGTGAAAGCTAATCTGAATCTTGCAAGGAGTGGTGATGAGAAGACTGCATAGAAACTACGTTATATACAATGAATATTTTATCATTATGTTTTTGAGAAATAACATAAATCTTTAACTTTTCTTCAAAATTTTATCTTGCCTAAAATGAAGTTCCTGTTAATATTATCTGAATGTCCCACCAAACTATTCCATCACAGGCTTTCCAAATAACATTTTGAGGTAACAGGCTGCTTCCAAAAATAAGTTGCAGCAGGTTGGGGACACATTTAGAAAATTAATATTCCCAGCCCGCCTGCACTCTGCCAACCCATATAAACTCTATCTACTTCTCTTTGTTTGAATAAATGTTACTGTTTGTTGGAATGTCTTATCTATAAGCTTTATTTATCTAGCTGTTTTGTTTTGTTTTGTTTTGTCCTGTTTTTAAAGAACAGATTCCCATATTGATGCTTATGGAGAAAAGCTTGTTGGGGGAAATTATATTCCTTTATGTAGAAAAGCTTGTTGGGGGAAATTGTATTCCTAAGTACGGAAGTTCAGATAGAAAGGCTTTAACTGCCTGACTTTTCTTCCTAAAATAAAGCAAACTAATAAAATATTAAAATGCCAAGGTTGACATCGGGTGATAAAGTGAGTTAATATGTGTTTCATAAAGCATTTTGACTCCATTCCTGAACAAATCTTTGATGATGAGTATAATATTCAAGTTGGAGTCACATGGCCTAGGTTTGAATCTCAGGTCTGCCATTTACAAGTTGTGGGAACTTGGGGAAATTACTCAACTTCTTTGTGCCTCAGTTTCCTTATCTGTAAGAAGGAATAGTAATATCTCCCTCATAGAGCATACACAACAATATTTGTAAAGCATTTAGAACCGAACCACGTACGGTTCTAAATGCTTTAAAATATTGTTGTGTATGCTCTATGAGCATACACAAAAAAAGTCATTTCTCAAAATGACTTTTAAAAATGACAACAAAGGGAAAACGTTTATGAATTTATATAATACATTATGTATCATAAGCTGAAATTAAAGGTGTTTAAGTTCATAAGTAATCAGTTTTGTAAAAGATACTTCCTGTTATATATTGGATACCTTAAATTGGCTTGCTTAATAAATTCAGCTGAACCAGAGCTATTAGGGTTTCACATTCAAATTATAATTATACCTTTTCCTAATACACCAGAAGCAGTAAGCTGGAAAGTTGCACTCATACCAAAAACAAATGAGACCAGACTGCAAAGCGAGTTTATGTTCCAAGATTCATCTCATTCATTTATTTTTGGGTCTCAATCATGCTTTTCTTTGTGCGTTCTCATCAAACATTTTTAATGGTTTAGTAAAGTATAAGGATTTCCTATGTAATCAACATTTACTCTTTCTGTGAAAGTGTTTTAAAAATAAAGTCCTTCAAATGTCTAGTCATTTTTTTTCCCCAGTAAAAATGAATGGCCTTAAAAGACATTTGTTCTGTCAGTCTGTTTAAAGATGAGATAAATGAAAGCCAAGAAAACCGGAAGAAGATGGCCTCCAGGGATAGATCTGTATGATGAATTGGAAATTGCAGGGAACACTATTTCTGCTTTCCCAGGCGGAGCTGTCACCTGAAAAGCCTATTTCCATGAAAAGGAGTGTTACCCGGCCTATCACAGTGTGGTCTGTCGAGTGCACATTCCCTTAATGCAGTGAGGCCCTTGACGGTGACCACTAATAATTCAGTCCTGTTGTACAACGGAGACTTACACTTTGATACAGAAGGAATCTCAACTATACAGCGGTCTAGATTTTCTGAACTCGCAAAAAAAATAAACATTAAAAAAAAGATAGGGAGAAGAAAAGAAACAGAATTACTCTCTGCTACGAGGCAGTTACGAAGATCCACTACACAGGCTCAGGTCCTTTGATAATTCTCCCCAGACTCAACAGCCAGCAGACACCCCAAGGAGGTCCAGTGAGGGAAAGTATGACTCTTCTGCACTGTAGAAAAGAAATGTGATTCTCAGATCCGAAAGGTCAGGTAAATCCACCATCGTTCCCTGGCCATTTTCTGCTGCACAAACAACATCTCAAAAGTGCTGCTTAAGTGCCTTTTTATTTCCCACCCGTGTCACAGTTTAGAATAATACCTTTCTCTCTCATTGTGTGAATTAATACTTGTTCTCTTTTGTTTGAAGTACTGCTTTCTCCTCTTCCTAATAATCGGGGAAGTGGTGAATGTGTTTGTCATCACTTTATAAAGTTAGCCTTTTTCACCTTCCCTTTTTTCCCTGAAGAGCCCAAATTCTTTTATTCAGTTATTTTAAATAACTATACTAAAGAATCCTTCCTAAATGTAAATTCCTTTCTTCTAAATAGGAAGACTTGCTTTGATTGACTTTCCCTAGTGTTTCTGGAATATCGGCTTTACCAAATATTTAGGGTTGTCCCTAGAACATAGGTTTCTAAAATCAAACAAGTTTGGGAAACTGTGGGCAGTAAAGTTAACAGTTTTCTTTAACAGACTGTGTGCTTTTGGCCATATAAGAAAGCTAATTGGGAGGAAATTACCATCTTAAATGCAGAAGTTCAAACCAGAAAGCTTTGATTGCCAGATGTTTCTGAAAATAAACCAAAATTTAAAAACACAGTATAATGTCAAGTTGAACTCCAGAACTGGATGGCATGGAGTTGAATCCAGACTGTAGGACTTAGTAGCTAAATGACCTTAAGTAAGTCATAATAATCTTTCTGTGCCTACTGTTCTCATCTATAAAATGAAGACAGTGAAGTAATGCCATCAAGGGGCAGCTAGGAAACAGGAGTTTTAACATGCTAATATGCACTCTACATCTCTGGGAAGATTACAGTTTGTAGCTTTTAGCTGATTTTTTTTTTTTTTTCTTTTTTGACCAGGAACATCTCCCTTCCCCCAAACCCACTTAGCATCCTGCTGAACATAGTTTTGGAAGTAATGACTTAGGGACATTTAAATATTGCCTGTACTTCAAAGACTTGTGTCTAAAAACCTCATTATCTCAAATTTCCAAAGAATTTTTCAAGTTTTATCATGCTTTTTAAAATTGTTGATAAAAAACAAGGGGGATTAATTTCAACATGTATTTTAGAAGGGCAGAAAGCAAGACAAAAAACCGTGTACCAGTTTTTGTTTCTTTTTTTTGTTTTTTGTTTTTTGTTTTTTTTAAATTAGGAATTAGTTCTTTTGAGGAATGACAGGTACATTATAATGGTACTGCCCTATGGTAGATTAGTGAACATGAAGAATTTGACCTTATGTCTTATGTATTAAATTTTTTCTTGAAACTACAAGCATGCAAAATGACTGAATTATAGTGCTCTCATAATTCATTTTTCTTATAGCTTATGTTCACTACATTTTTGTGAATGGTTGGGCAAATATAAAGATCATGTAAAATTTCATTAACTGGGAAAGTTTTAATGGTTTTCACAAACTTCTCATCATTAAAAAAAAAAAAAAGAATGTGCATAGTATAAATCTGTGCCTTGTTGTCAGGCATTCCATGCTTGCTTTTTCTCTATGATCATGCTACTTGCCACCCTCCACTTACCCCTAGCCACACACACACAGGCACACACTCATGCACTGTGAGATTAGTGTCAGGACTTTCACATGATCCCAACATAGCAAACTGCTCTATTATCTTATTCCAACTATCCCAGATTTCCTTACCATGAGCACTAACCCATCACAGATCTGAGTTGGACAGAACCTTCAAGCTCTTCTAATCATAGCTAAAATTTGCACAGTGCTTACCCTGTGCTAACTCTTACTCTAAGAATTTTGTAACAGTTAACTCATTTAAGTCTTACAACAGCCTATGGTGGCATTATTTCGATTATCCTCATTTTAATAGATGCAGACACTGAAGCAAAAGTTCATACTATACTACTTCACAGAGACACGTATGCCTTTTTGGTGCTTAGAGTAAAAACGTTCCAGGTAGTACTTCTCCATGCTGGGCTGCAGCCAAATCCTCAGGCTCTGGAGTGTTTAAATACTGACCACACTGCTTAGATGGGGTTGAAGAAGACTGGATCCCTTTCTGTAAGAATGTTCCAGAGAGGAACACCACGTTGGGTCATTTGCGTGTTTAGTCCTCAGGGAGCACGTACTCCTCATCTCGTCTCTTCTTTATTCATTCACTAGTAGAGCTAGTGCATGTGTTCGTGTTGGCAGCTATGTTGTAAGTTTCTTGGACGCCTCTGGCATTTCAGCCAGAGTGAGAAGTGTGGTAGACTCCAAGCCAGAGGATGAACATGTGTGGGGTGCTGAGCAGTGAGTGGCTTGTCAGGATGCTCCGTCTCTCCAAGTCTCACTTAAAACATGTGAAAAGCGAAAGCTTCGGGTTTCTTTTTATTTTAAGTTTCATTGAACCTTGCCTTGTAGAATCCCACCTAGAATCCCATTCTAGGCACTACAGTGACTAGAATAGCTCTTTGCACAGTACAAATACGTAATCATTATTTGTTCAAATAAATATCTAGAAATTCCTTTAAAGATATCTCTGAAAATTTTAAAACATATGGCAATCAGGACTTTTAGATCCCTCAGAAGATCCTACAGGGAGCTTGGGCGGGCTTATTAAAACACAGGCAGCTGGATCTCCCAGCTAGAGCTTCCGAGACAGTAGGTCTGTGGCGAGGCTTGCCAGTTTGTACTTCCGTCAAGTTCCCAGGTGCTGCTGCTGCTGCTGGGACCACATCTGAAAACCACTGTCCGGAGAGCACTCTGAAAATTGACCTCTAACTGTCTTCTACTGGCTCCACAATTAAAAAATGATTTCATGAGCTTGTCCCGCCCATCGGTGGGGATAACATGTTCCCATGTTTCTTGTGTCCTGCTATATGCGTGAGCAAGTCTCCTAAAGACTGTGGACCTTCACACAAAGGACCAAATCCAGTCCCTGACCTCATTTCCTCCTGTGTAAGCTGCCTTTGGACCCACTGCTTCACCAAAACTATCCTACGCCCTAGGATATGGGGGCTTTCTAGGTGCCACCCACCCACAGTCCTAACCACTGCTACTGCCATGTGCAGATTAAGGGCACGGGTTCAGAGAATGAACTGCCTTGGGTTCAGATGCTGCCTCTTCACTCCTCACCCAGCCCCAGGAAGCTCACTTCATCTGTGCCTTATTTTCTTCATCTGGAGCTGGTTTTTAATAACAATATGGCTGAGTATTTGCAAAGCACTTAAACCAATCCCTAATACCTAGTAAATGCCATGTAAGTTGGTTTTCTTGTCAGTCTTTTTCTCTCCAGCTTCGCAGAGATATAATGACATATGCACAAGTTTAAGGTGCACAATGTGTGGATTTGATAGATTTATGTATTTCAAAATGGATTAACACCATAACACTAGCTAGCACCTCTGTCCTCTCACATGAGTGAGAACATTTAAGATCTACTCTTGTAGCAACATTTAAGTATTCAGCACAGTATTATTAGCTGTGATCGCCATGCTGTACATTAGATCCTCAGAACTTGTTAATCTTACAACTGGAAGTTTGTGGCCTTGGACCAGTATGTATGTATGTATGTATGTTTGTTTGTTTGTTTCTTTCTTTCTTTTTTAAGATTTTATCTATCTATTTGAGAAAGCACAGGAGCCGGGTGTGGACAGAATGTAGGAGCAGAAGGAGAGGGATAAGCATACTCCCCACTGAGCAGGAATCCTGACTCAGGGCTCCATCCTGGGACCCTTGAGATAATGACCGAGCTGAAATCAAGAGTCATATGCTTAACCAACTGAGCCACCCAGGCGTCCTGACCAATATCTTCCTATTTCCCTCTAACCTCCAACCTGGTAACCACCATTCTGCTCTGTTTCTATGCATTCAGCTTTTCCTTTTCTTTTTCTTTTTCTTTTTTTTTTTTTTTTAGATTCCACATATAAGTGATACCATGCAATATATGTTTTTCTTGGTCTGATATATTTATTTAGCAAAATGCTTTAAGGTTCATCCAGGTTGTAGCAAATAGCAGGATTTTCTGCTTTCTCATGACTGAATGGTATTCCATTGTATATACCATTTTATGGTATATACCACATATGGTATATATCACTTCTTTAGGCATTTATCCATTGACAGACACTTACGTGGTTTCCACTTCATAGCCATTGTGACTAATGCTGCAATGAACATTGGAGTGCAGTTATCTCTTTGAGATCCTAATTTCTGTTCCTTTGGATATATACCCAGAAGCAGGATTGCTGGCTCACAAGGTAGTTTTAGTTTTAATTTTTTGAGGAATCTCCATACAGTTTTCCATAGTGGCTGCACCAGTTTGCATTCCCACCAACAGTGCTCAAGGGTTCCCTTTTCTCCACATCTTCACCAACACATATTATCTCTTGTCTTTTTTTTTTTAAAGATTTTATTTATTTATTTGACAGACAGAGATCACAAGTAGGCAGAGAGGCAGGCAGAGAGAGAGGAAGGGAAGCAGGCCCCCTGCTGAGCAGAGAGACCGATGTGGGACTCGATCCCGGGACCCTGAGATCATGACCTGAGCCGAAGGCAGCGGCTTAACCCACTGAGCCACCCAGGCACCCTATCTCTTGTCTTTTTGATCACAGCCATTTTGACAAGGGTAAAGGTGATATCTCATTGTGGTTTTGATTTGCATTGCCCTCATAATGAGTGATGGTGGGCACCATTTCATGTGACTGTTGGCCATTTGTATGTCTTCTTTAGAAAACTGTCCAGTTGTTTCTTTTGTCCATTTTCAATATTTTTGTTTTGTTTATTGTTGAGTTATATGAGTTCTTTATATATTTTGGATACTAAACCCTTATCAGACATATGATTTGCATAGATTTTCTCCCATTTGATAGGTTGCCTTTTCATTTTGTGAGCATACTGGGTTTTTTGCTGTGTAGAAGCTTTAAGTTAGTTGGTTATATGTTAAATATTTCCCAAATTTGCCTCTTAGAGTATCAGCTTCATGATTTCTCTCATAGCCACATACCACCTCAACTATCACTTATTTTTTTCTTTAAATCAATCCACTTAACCAACAAATTGTAAAAGAAAACATATCATTACCATAAATGAAATACCAATATCAACTGATATCAATTGGCAAAGAGAAGCTAACCATAAAATGAATGTACTGAAAACCAGTGGTTTTGAATTCCAACCAAATATTCTCTGCTGAAAATGGAGTGTGAGACTCATTCCCTCTTTAGTCAAAAAAAAAAAAAAAAAAAAAAAGAACGGGCGCCTGGGTGGCTCAGTGGGTTAAGCCGCTGCCTTCAGCTCAGGTCATGATCTCAGGGTCCTGGGATCGAGTTCCGCATCGGGCTCTCTGCTCAACAGGGAGCCTGCTTCCTTCTCTCTCTCTGCCTGCCTCTCTGCCTACTTGTGATCTCTCTCTGTCAAATAAATAAATAAAATCTTTAAAAAAAAAAAAAGCAGGAGATTAGCAAGTTCTCATCGCTGTGAATGAATAAACACCCACATCTCACTGGCTTCACATGTTAGAGTTTATCTTCCACTCACATGACAGTCTAGTGCAGCACTACTGACTGGAGAACTTTGACTCCTTCTGTCTTACGGCACCAACAACTCCTGGGCCTGGAGAGTTCCCTGCTTCTGGGCAGCAGGTGGGAAGAAAACATGGAGAATGTACACACGACTTTCCTCCTGGTCTGAAACTGACACACATCATTGATCCTGACGTTCCTTTGGTGTAAGTCACCGCCTAGCGCCAGGCATGCAGGGAATGCTGGTCTGGACTAGGAAGCCACTTCCCAAGGCAACTTTATAATATGAAAGTGAGGACACAAGTTTTTGTGGTCAAATTAGGAAATATATATACTTAGAGCAAAACATAACCATAGTTTCTTACCTGCTGGGAGGAAATCTGGACCACTAAATCTATTACTATTTATCACTAACTATATTACTTCTTCCGTCATTCTCCTGAATTCATTAAATTCTCTCTCCAACCTCAATTCCACTTAGCAACTATGTTTTAAGAAGTTAGTAACACCAGTTACTAACCAGAAGTTAGTAATTCCAGCAAAAGTGCTGGAATACATATAGACACTGAAGAAACCTTAATTTCTCATATCATGACACAAAGTTAATGAGACAGTACCCAGTGTAGCTTTTCACTTCTTGGTACAGCTAAGAATTTTCTTTGGCTAGCTTAAAGTTTGTGGAGGGAAATGAGTTCCTTCTTTATCTGTGCCTAAATAACCAAGAATGGACAGTGTGTTTGATAGAAACCTAAATATAAACCCAATGCCTTCCTGCACTTTAAAATTTTAAGTCTCTCTCATGACTATACCTTTATGGATAAAGTTGCTTTTCAGATTTATTTCACATATATCTGAAGTGTATGAGACATGCCAACTACCATCACACTGATGGTGTGACCTCTACTGCTGCCGTTACATCTTTACATCTGCACTGGTTTTCTTGTACCAATTTCAAAACAATTATGCATGGATATCTTTGAATCATCAAAAGTGGAAAGAGAGAGCAATTTCTAATCAGGTTTTCATAAATGAAAACATAAAGTTATTTGGAGTTTGTCATTTGATGAAAGTCTACAGTGATTTCATCTTCCTGAGAAAACTTATTTCAGTATTTTGTCATTAAGGAGCATACATACTAGAGGGCCAGCCTCTGGGAACTGAGGCATGAGAACAATGTTATGTGCTTATAACAAACATTTGAGCATTTATATTTGGGGATTAATGATTTGTTCCCGCATGTTTGTAGGTTGCTATTCATTGAAAAGATGGAGCTTTTTACTCACTGCCAAGCAGGGTAATGGATCAGCTATAGGACCACTACCAGTTCTATCCTCAAAGATGGGATAGAGATGGGATAGGTTGTTTAGAAAGGGTGTGTGTGTAGGTCCCACTTCATAAGCAAGGTAGGGCTCAAGAGACTTCATAATGTCAACACTGAGTTCAATAAAGCATAATGGAGTTACTCCATCAGAGGATGGAGTATAACAGGAAACATGGTACTCCAGCTGTGGAATGTAAGGCTTCCATTTACCTGGCGGGTTGAGGCTCAGAAACACATCTCTTGCCTCCAACCACATAGACTGTCAGGTTGCAGTTAGGAGAGGACTATGACTCAAGGAATAGCATGGTTGCTCAGACACAACTCTGACTGGGTAGGTAAAATGGTGAGCCATTGAGTACCATCTTTGGTACCGGCTCCTGAGCATTTCACGGGCATCGTCACATTCCATATCAGATTTACATGGACCATGAATAAGACACCACCAACCTTGCACAGGGACTACTTAAGGGCTTCCTATAGAACTGAGGATCAGACAAAGGCTTTCTGCTTTACAGGTTTGGAGAGGGCTCGGCCAGAGAAGGCTGTGAAAGCCCTCAGACTATGATGACCTCTGTGAAAGAGAAGGGGAACGTCGGGGAACAAGGTCGCCAGCCCCTCAGAACACAGCACAGTTTCAAGAAAGAGTTGGCCAGGCTGATTGACAGTTTTCAAATCAAAATTGCCAGTCAGAGGTATCCCACATCTCAGGGCAACAGGCTTTCCTGAGTGCCCCCATCATACTTAGTCATTTACTAGAAGGAGCCTACAGGAAGTGTGGTCCCAGTGGAATAGCAGCTGGGTGCGTGAACTGGAAAGCCTCCCTGCAGCAGGCCAATCTGAGTGGTCCGTCCCACTGTGGCCACAGATGCTTCCAGTGACTCAGCAACATTTCTTCCTAAATGTGCTACTGGTAGTCATTGTCCAAACCAACTAAAACTTAGACTCATACTATTATTCATTATTTTAATTGTGTCCACCCAACTGGGTTGTAAAGCTTTCTTTAAACAGCCATGCCTAACATGGAGTACTTAACTCAGAAGGTATCTGAGTATACATCGTAATAAAAATTGCTTTTGTTTTGTTAGATGAACCTGCTGATAGTAGTAAACAATGGGAGTTTGGACTTAGGAAGTCGGGACAGGTAGAGAGGTTAAGAGAGAGTACGATTTGGCTAAGGAATTTCACAGCTATCACAGTGGGGGAGGCAGAAGTGGAGCATGTGAAGTAGGTGCAGCTACGAGAGGAGAGCAGACACTGGGATCGAGGGCACTACATTTGATGAGATGAAGTCCCAGGAGGCACATAGAATGCAGTACCCAGAGAACATGGTGGAAAGGGCTAGTCTAGAGAAAGAATTAGCATGGGAGTGGGGAGGTCCAGCAAGATGGGATGGATAAGAGTTGAGGTAGACATCAGTGCAACTCCCTTTTGCTGAGAAATAGGCTTTCTGCCCAGAGAGGCAGTTTCCGTGCACCATGACACACTTTCTTAACTTGGGTGAATTGGACCAGAAGAGAACCTGTTCCCAGTGGAACCCCCTAGGGATTTGGAGTTGGGACACATTAAATCTAATTGGGTATTTACCCTAAAGATACAAACGTAGTGATCCAAAGGGGCACGTGTACCCGAATGTTTAGAGCAGCAATGTCCACAATAGCCAAACTATGGAAAGAACCTAGATGTCCATCAACAGATGAATGGATCAAGAAGATGTGGTATATATACACAATGGAATACTATGCAGCCATCAAAAGAAATGAAATCTTGCCATTTGCGACAACATGGATGGAACTAGAGCGTATCATGCTTAGCGAAATAAGTCAAGCAGAGAAAGACAACTATCATATGATCTCCCTGATATGAGGAAGTGGTGATACAACATGGGGGCTTAAGTGGGTACGAGAAGAATAAATGAAAGAAAATGGGATTGGGAGGGAGACAAACCATAAGTGACTCTTAATCTCACAAAACAAACTGAGGGTTGCTGGGGGGAGGGGGTTTGGGAGAAGGGGGTGGGATTATGGACATTGGGGAGGGTATGTGCTTTGGTGAGTGCTGTGAAGTGTGTAAACCTGGTGATTCACAGACCTGTACGCCTGGGGATAAAAATATATGTTTATAAAAAATAAAAAATTATATATATATTCAAAAAAAAAAATCTAATTGGTTGAACTTTCCCTGAACTGAGCTGATAGGTTCTAAACAGGGCTCTTGACAACTGTTGGGCAATCGAACCAGCAGCAGAACTGGTTTGCAGAAAGACAAGAATGAGTCAGGCATTCAGAGAAGAGCTGAGAGGCAGTGTGACTCCAGAGACAGGGAGTGAGATGGAGAGAGAGTAGTTGCCTAGATTCCTGAGGAATTTTCATTCCTGGATCTGATCCTGAGTCCCATACCCCGAGTTCTGAGATAACCCTCCAAACCCTAGAATAAATTCCCAATTTTACTTAACCCAGTTTGAGAGAGTTTCTTTTAGTAGCAGCCAAACAGTATTGATGGAGATGGTGTTTTGGCAGATAGGCTGAAGACAAAAATAGGGAATTCAGAAATGTGCAATGTGCTGACATGCACCCAGGCAAGGGGTTAGCATTAGGAAAACCAAGAAGCAGAGCCCTAGGAAGAGGGACCCAGACAAGGCCTGGGTAAGACAAGGTGTTAGCCTGGTAGGAACCTGGTAACCAAATGCGTTATCACGTCAGCGACAAGCATCCAGGATCTGGTTATAGGAAGGGATTAAGGTGTAAGGTAGAGCCTTCATCACAGAAACACGGCAGGAGTTGGTTATTAGGAGTCAGGCAAAAGGTCCGAGGCTTCGGATCTAATGAGGATGGAATTCACATATGCATTTAATAAGAATTATTGGGTATCTGTTACATTCGGAGGAGTTTTGTGTATCATAGAATACCAGACCGAGTTGAGGGGGTCAGTGTACTCGGGGGTAGAGCCAGGAGGAGGTGGAGACCCCCTAGTACCTGCTCTGGCAAGGGAGAGAAGGCTTAAGGGGGCGGAATCAGGCTGGGAGCCAAGACGCTCCTGATGTGGAGTAGGTGGTAGACTCTTAGAATTTGGAACACTGTAGGGCAACACAGACCTGGAAGCAGTTGAAACTGAAAATGCAGGAAGTAATTTCTTTCAAAGAGCAGCAGCAGAATGATTCAGAAAGGAAGATGAGAAGATGTGAGGCACACAGCTTGTCTGTTTGTCAGCTTCTCCTAGGGCCCTGCCGGCCGCTGACGAACCTGTGGAAAATACGTCCTGCGCCTCTTAAGGCCAGATTAACTGTTTCATCACACACCTCTTTTACTTTACCAGAGTTAAAAATTTCAGGAGGATTTGGGAGGCTATGAACTCTAGCTTTTCTTAATTCAGCCCAGTCTTACCACCAGATAGGCAAGATTGGACTCCTTTAACGGAATTCAGCTCCACATGTACTGATACAACCTTGAACCCTGACCTCCCTGCAAGAAGAGATATAGTAAGAAAAGAGGAAAAGTTAGAAAGAATAAAAATTGGGGCACCTGGGTGGCTCCATTGGTTAAGTGACTGCCTTTGGCTCAGGTCATGATCCCAGAGTCCTGGGATTGAGTCCTGCATTGGGCTCCCAGCTCCACGGGGAGTCTGCTTCTCCCTCTGACCTTCTCCCCTTTCATGCTCTCTCACTCTCTCAAACAAATAAATAAAATGTTTTTTTAAAAAGAATAAAAATTAAGAAATGCCCTATAATCTGTTACTTATATTAGAGTAGAACTAGGTCAGATGTTTTATCTCTTATGAAATCCTTCTGTATCTCCCACTTACAATTTTGAATATCCTATAATTACAAGTATTACCTTTCATCAAGACCCCAAAAGCATTTTTCCAGGCCATTTCAGGGACTCTCTGTTTAGGATGTTACTTCACCTAGACAAGATGTACTGAGAACTAGCCTTAATAATGACAAATTAGGCAACATACCATTTGCTCCATTTCTTTTCTCTTAATCTTATTTCTAGTGTTGTTGATCATTATATTAAATAAAGTCCAAAGATCTGAGGCCAAGTCAGCAATTTCTGCTTGCCTTCTGACTGGCTTGATGAGGAACAAATTATCTAACCTCCCTAATCCTTCCTTTCCTCATTCATGGAATGGAATATTAACACATTCTCTAGTACCTAATACCTTGCTGGGTGATTTTAAAAGCCACATATGAAAACCACTGCAAATGGTATTTAACACAAAGGGAAGATAGGCAGGTCCTTTAGTAAATTAGCATAGTAGAGCAAAGAATCTGTATCCGGATTTTTATTTTTCTCCTTACTGGCTCTGTGGCTTTGGGCAATTCGTTTGAGTTTCAAGTCTTGGTTTTTTTAGTTATAAAAGAAGTATGACAATATTTTTTCTTTCCTTTTTTTATGAAGATGAAAATGACATATATGTACTAAAATATAAAGAATATATTAATGTCTATAATTTTTAATACTGTCTCAATAGAATAATAAGATTTTGGCAAAGGATGACCTCAAGGCCAAGCACATGTTTGAATTGATTTTGTTTCTTGTTATAAAAGTATTAATGTAATTTGACTTTAGAGTGTCTTTATCTGATCCTTTCAAGAATGTTTTCATAGAAAATTGTTCCGATTTCTGTGGCAGTGTCAAATTTAAGAAAGACGTAATCACTTAAAGAAAAAACATGAAATTCAGTTACATACCAAAAATAAATAAGTGCGTCCTTAAGCAAAGATCCTTTGTAAATTTTTTTTAATGAAGTCTTCCAGAAAACAAAAATGATATGGTGCATTTGTATTCATAATTTATCAGTTTAATACTTCCTTGAGTTGAGAGAAACATGGGTTGTATGCATAGGGATAAGGTTCTAAAAAAGGGCTTAGTTAAGCAAATATGATTCGGTTTTATATTGAGATCATTACCACTCAAAGGAGTTACTTTCTTGCATTTTTAAAAAATAAAATTATTCTATATTTATACTGCTTAAATTCTAATGTTCTTTAACCTTTTATTTCCTTGCAAGATAATAGTGGGAGAAACTGCAGTGTTTTGCCTACAACTGGCCACACGGGATTTTGAAAACCAGGAGAAAACTATTTTAACTGGAGATTGTTGCTATATAAACCCACTGGTGCGGCGAACTGTACGATTTCTGGGTATGTGTTCACTAAATTATTTTTATTGTTGTGGAAACCATGTTTATGTATAAGCTAACCCTTAAAATGATCAGCATTTTAAGACTGTACAAATATTGGATTATATTTTATTTGAAAGGTCTCAGTTTGGTTTTAAAAATAACATTGCGTACTATTTTTTCTCATATGGCTCCAGCTCACATGTCATTTCCATATTATTTTAAAGAAAAAAAAAAAAGAACACCACACTTGGATGTTTAATATTTTTTAAGAAACTAAAAATTATATAATTAAAATAAATGATTTACTGTGTTCATGAAATTTCAGAAACAGTGGGGAGAAATGATAATCTAGTTAGATTGGTGAACATCATGAAAGACAAGAAAAATAGATTGCCCGAGAAAAGATTATGTTGTGTTTGTTAATTATCAGATGTAGCTCTCCATGTGCTGCCTCTAGGGGTTTTTTTAATGTGAACAAAAACAAATTAGTGATTTTATTAGAGGGAAAGACTTACTATCACTATATGAAACTACTATAACATTGTATGTTAACTATACTGGAATTAAATTAATTTTTTTTCAATTTTAGAAAAGAATTTACTGATACTTTAACCTTCAGTCTGAAATTCTAGCACTAATACATATAAACATTGATGAATTATTACAAATCATTTCAAGTCAGTAGAAACTTGGCCAAGACAAATTTTTTAACTGACACAATAAAGTTGAATATAAATGATCATTTCCTGTATTTATCAGATAAAAAAAAGTATGTCTGTATATGCTAAATAAAATTTAAAATAAATTTTTATCTGTATTTAGATTGAGATTAAGGTCCAGTACCTTTCAATATATTTCTCATAGCAGTGGGATTAAGTTGAAGACCTTGGAGATATCATGCATAGATCAGCTAATCTCTATATAAACCCACTTAAAGACTAATCAAATGTCATCTTGCCTTTGAGTCTCTCTAAAGACAAAATCTCTCCATATCTAAGACTGTTTTTTAAATTGCCATCAAGTTATACATCTCTAAGCCCTTATTTATACTGTTGAAGTGATGACAACTCTTATATGAAACTTTAAAAAGCTATTTTTTACATGCATCAATACTTTGTTCTTGACTCATTGATCTTTGCATGAGTCATTTAATAACAAAATAAGCAATAATATACTCAAAACTAAAAATGATGAAATTGACACTTTCCAAAATACTGTTCAAGCAAATTTTATTACACCTACTTAAGTGGATGTATTTTGCATTTGCACACATATTTCTAAAGAATATATGGCACAAAGTAAAGCATGTTTTAAATCTCTTTGTGTTTCTTATTATATGATTTTATAAAATATTTAGGAATTCTTGATTTGTTTCTTCTCTCTTGTTCATTATGATTTGGATATTTCAACTTTGTTAAAATGGGAAGTTTATAAGCAAAACATTACTACATAATAGGGCATCATTCTTTGTAGGGATTTTATGCTGGCGGTCAGCACCGTGGATACACTCATGGGATCTCATTTTAATAAGTATCTTTGTAGCTACAATATTGGCCTTGGGCCTGATGCACTGAATATTTTAATTCAAAAGCACATTTGGGAACTTAACAAACATCAGGAGACATTTCCATATCTTTATCAAATACTTCTCTCTATTTTACACAGCAAAACTTATTACAGCAGATAAAGAGAATGGTTTCGTTAAATAGAATGAGTTACATCTTAGCCTAGATTTCAAGAGAGTAGAGATGAAGACTTGCCATTTAGGTTCTTGTGCTGGGCCATGATGTTTGGAAGGAGAGGTTACCTGCATGAACATTTTCTTAAGCTCCTCCATTCTCTTTCATTTCTCTGCCTCTCCTAAGTTTCTGCTTTTTTTTTTTTTTTTTTTTAATTTTTTATTTTTATAAACATATATTTTTATCCCCAGGGGTACAGGTCTGTGAATCACCAGGTTTACACACTTCACAGCACTCACCAAATCACATACCCTCCCCAATGTCCATAATCCCACCCCCTTCTCCCAAACCCCCTCCCCCCGGCAACCCTCAGTTTGTTTTGTGAGATTAAGAGTCACTTATGGTTTGTCTCCCTCCCAATCCCATCTTGTTTCATTTATTCTTCTACCCACTTAAGCCTCCATGTTGCATCACCACTTCCTCATATCAGGGAGATCATATGATAGTTGTCTTTCTCTGCTTGACTTATTTCGCTAAGCATGATACGCTCTAGTTCCATCCATGTTGTTGCAACAGCAGTTTCTGCTTTTGATAACATTTACTTGTATGACTCATGAAATTCTGGGAAGACATAAAGAAAAGAGCTTTTTATTATTTCCTTTTAACATTTTTAGATAAAGAATGAACTAAGGTCTTTGTTTCATTGCCATTGTATGCACACAGAGTTTTGCTATGTGCGGGTTTGTGTGCCTCAGCCTTTTATAATCTTATATAATATTTCAAAAATTAAAAGGATAGCCATGTTCCTGATGCTGGAAAATTACTTGATCCTGCACAACTTCCCCGGTGACTTTCCTATATAACAGCCGACAATTATGTATAAAGGTTTAGCAAACAAACAATCTAGAAATTCATGACTAAGAAATGAAGTGTCTGGTTATTATAATAGCACTATATGACTTTTTAACAAACGAATTGTTTGGGATGTATTCTCCTGGCACAATGTAAAAATACCTAGTGGAATTTTATTTCCCAAAATTAAGAAGAATAGATTTCTTCACATTGGTACCACATTCTCAAAGTTTGTATCTGTCAGTTTAATTGAAAACGGTGATAAGGAATTTATTTTGCCCATTCTACCTAAGAAAAATAAATTTTGGCTTTAATGACCAAAAGCATCAAATTTAGAAATATATATGTGCATATATATACACACATATATATATTTTTTAAAGATTTTATTTATTTATTTGACAGACAGAGATATCACAAGTAGGCAGAGAGGCAGGCAGAGAGAGAAAGGGGGAAGCAGGCTCCCTGCTGAGCAGAGAGCCCGATGTGGGGCTGATCCCAGGACTCTCGGATTATGAACTGAGCCGATGGCAGAGGCTTAACCCACTGAGCAACCCAGGCGCCCCAAGAAATATATATATATTTTTAATTTGAGTAGACTGTCACATTCCTCACAAAAAAGGACAAAAAAAAAATTTGTGTATACTTAATTTTATAAGTATAGAATTCTGGTAATGAAAGCAAACAAATTTTAAGGCTGTGGAGATAATTGAAAAATCATCATTTTGATTGCATTATTTTTTACAAAATTGCCCCAAATTTGATAAATTGAAGTCCAGTCATAAAATATAAAGTGGAACTAAGTTACTAGCTGTTAGTGTGACTTTTTAAAATGTATTCATGAAAGCAGCACAGAAATCAATTTGAACCATTCTGCTTTACTTAAGATTTTCCACGATATTTAAATGAAAACTAATGGCATTGGGTTTTACTGCTAATTGGCACCTCCAGCAGAGTTAATATCAGTCTGAATGGGTTTAAGAGGCATAATCAAAGGGAGACAACTGCTTTACTTTATGTTTGTAAGATGCAAAATATTTTCAAAATAGGGAAAAAAATCAAGATTGCTCACATTGGTAGAAGGTGAGACTGAGTCCTCTCCAGAGAACAGGTCTCCTTTTTAAAAATCGCATTACCCAAACACAGTCTTAGAATATATCTTCCTCTTTTTTCTGATGTCTTATAAACCCACGTTGCGTAAAACTGTAGCCAGTGGTAGACGACTCGATGTGTTAAATAATTTAACACTCCCACCTCTCCAGAAAGCGAAGAATCAGAAGTGAAATGGGGGGAAACCATATGTATGTATGTATGACTTATTTCATAGTTTCTAAAATATTTCCATGTTGGCTTATGGTCAACCGAAATACAAACAAAACCAAACAGAGTTACGGTGGTGGTTTGCTTTCGTCCTCAGGTATTTATGCGTTTGGGCTCTTTGCTACCGATATTTTTGTAAACGCTGGGCAGGTGGTCACAGGGAATCTGGCTCCACATTTTCTTGCCCTGTGTAAGCCCAACTATACGGCGCTTGGATGTCAGCAGTATACACAGTTCATCAGTGGGGAAGAGGCCTGCACGGGCAACCCAGATCTCATCATGAGAGCCAGGAAGACGTTCCCATCCAAAGAAGCGGCTCTCAGCGTCTATGCAGCCATGTATCTGACAGTAAGTAAGGATTATTGACCAGTCTTCGTCTCTCTGTTCATTCTCCCAGTGTAGACATTCTTTTTCTCTGCCATGATGGAAGTCGCATTAACCGCTTTCTGTAGGCCATTTAATTTATTTTTAATAATGGCTGTTTGGACTGTGGATAAAATTAAGTCAGTTGACTCTCATGAGATTATGTGTGGGTAGTTGGTTGTATTAAAAAATAAAGCCATTAGCATTTCTATTTGAGAATATGTTTGTCTTTATGTTAAATTAAATAGGGCTTACTGGGAACAAATTTGTCCAGTAGCAGTCCCCCTAATCTTGTAATAGCCCTATTAAGAAAGCTATCCAGGCCTCTTAGCTGCCTACTCAAGCTCTGATATTCTCTGGTGGACGTCAGGAAAGGGGCACCGTTTTTTTTTTTTTAGAATTTTTGTTTGTTTGGTTGGTTATTGGTAACTATGTCATCATAATATTTCAGCTACTGTTTCAGTATTTTCGCATAGAGCTAGGCAAAATGTCCTATTAAATTATGTAGGGTTTTTTTTTCCCCTTTATTCTTGAGTCTTTGCCCTCATTTTGGTGGTGAGAGCCAGGCCTCCCGCGGCTGTCCAGGACCTCTAGGTGGAAGTAAATGGTCATGGTTGAGCACATTACTGATTCACAGGAGTAGAGAGAAGGGCAGCCTTAACAGGCAGCTCTTGGCCCCAGCATTCCTGCTATCAAAGCCCTTCCCTCGCTTACCAGGGTCTGCCTTGTAGCTATGGAGCTGGACTCCCAAAGTGTGCTCTTTAGGCTTTCTAATGGTTACAGTAAAAAGTTCAAAGATTTTAAATGTCTTTTGGGGTTCTCCTTCCCAGTGGTGCCAATAGCTCCTTTCTTCTGATTTTAACTCATTGACAAGAGATCTCAGGACCTATTTGAAACCAAATCAGTTCATTGCCAATGACTTAAAAAAAACCCTCAGAATTATTTTTACTCTCAAGGAGCTATTTGATTATGGAAATATTTCTGGTATTCTCAATGCAGTCCTGTCTGCTTATCTCTAAAAGCAGAGAGAATACACAGTAATACCCTATGACACTTCTACCTGAGATTGGAAACAAAATTACTAAATAAGCGACAATTTAGGAGGGAAAATACAGCACTGTACTTACTGCTCATGATGGCAGAATAATTTTTGGAGGCTGTAAGTACATGCATTTTAACATTTCTAAAGTTTTCAAGCCGAGCTAATTCTAACCCTCACAGCCTGGACTTTTAAAAATCCCATCAAAAAAAAGTATTTTAGAGTCAAAGATCAAACCCCATCTTACCCATTTTCTCTTCCACTGTCTTCTGGCTTCTGTACGGTTTGTCAGTTACAACTCCCTTCTTTCCCTTTCAGTGTGCTCCTGACTCCACTCCTCCAGTTTCCCCGGATTTCTTTATCCCTTCAGCTTTGCCTTCTGCTTCCCATTCAAAGGCACTGCAGACTTGCTATAAAATCTGTTTATCCATGCATATTCTTTCCTTTTCCTTGAATTGCTTGACTGCATGTCCCACCTCTCTTAGAATATGAAGCACTCAACCTTAAAATGAATGTTTAAAACTTAAGTGAATCAGAAGTGAAAAATACTTCTCCTTCATTGTCATCACATCTAAATCTGACGTTGTTATTTGTATCCGAGTATGAATTGCAAATATCTGCATATACGTACATGATCAAGCCAATGACTTGAGACGAATTCCAGAATACTCTCTGAACCCAAATCCTGTTACATGATTATTTTAGCCCTAATAGGTGATTGGTTTTGCTGTATAACCAGGGTTTGCCAATGGTGGTGAATGTGCTAGTATTATAAATACTTGATCTTTTTGTTGTGCCAAAATCGTGTTTTCAAAGGCACTGCTTTGGGAGAAGGTAGTATGCTTTTAAGTCCTGGAGGAATCTTAATATCTTGTCTTGCCTGTGGTCAGCTGGCCAAGTGTTTTAGCAACCTCTTATAAGTATAATTATAGAATAATTGTAATTACTATGGCAAACATTCATTGAGCATTTACTATGTGTCAAGCACCAAGAGCCTCACTTTTACAAATTATTTATTACTAATTCTTATTGATGTATTAAAATTTATTCCTTTTTGATTGTTATTACTATTTATGTAGTAATTGGTCATTTGTACTAATTCACTGAATCCTCACAAAAAATCCTTAAAGTATGTAGTAGTATTATGCCCATTTTACAGATGAGGACGCTCAGAAAGTGAAGTAACCGGTCCAGATCCATAGAACCACCCACTTTCCTGGCTCCAATAAATCCAAATATTCCAGAGAAGGCATAATAAATCATATTAGTTCTCATGTGTGCATGGCCAGCTAAATTTCCTCCTGCTGCCCCCTAATCTCAGCATCCGTAAAGGTTACGGCAGAGGATTCGGATGGTAGATATGTTTAGAGATAAAACATTTAATAACACTCCAGCACTCGGAAATCGTCTATCATTACACAGTGGTTCAGACTAAAAGTCAGGATTCCTGCTTGTAATTACATGGCCGGGTACCTCTGTCTTTTCAACAATAGATTCTGTTCTGTGCTAACTGCTTTTCTGTCTTCCCTGCCCCCCCTTTAGCACTGTGTGAGAGTGGGTGGCTGCTATGGTAACCCTGAATATAGCTCCTGCTGCAAATGTAGGCATTACAGGCAGGTTTTGCTGTTATATTTGAACCCATAGACATATATATTTCTTCCCAGCTTCATCTTGGGAAAACTTTATAATAGAAATGTTGGGGTGTTTCCAACTAATACAGTCCCGTGAAATGCTTGTCAGAATTTTGATGAGTAAGCAAATAAGAAAATAGCCATTTATTTAGTATTTTCTGTGGAAACAGTCTTATCGCTGTATTTAGGTAGAGATACATTTGTTTACTGTTGTGTCATGTAAATATTTACATATGCAAATACATAAATAAAAATAAATAGGCTGCACTATGAAGTATATGAATAAGAACTGAGGTATAGTTTTCTGATGTTTCCCTTTGTGGATTAGTCCCCCAAATTAAGGAACTTGAAATCTCCCTTAGCACTTGACTATAATTAAGGCTTTGGGGATAATTTGATAACAGAGTTGTTCTCTTTTGCTTTACTGAGAACCTTCAGGGGGGAAAAAAAAAATCCCTACGCCTGTTTTTGCAAATATTGTTGATTTCCCAGGGAAAAATTCCGAAGATTATTTAACCCTCAACCATTAAATTTATAATTCGGTGTTAAGTCACATTAGAATAATATTTAAATTTAGCTTTGTGTTATTTGTTTCATATAAAACGAGCAGTTTTTCTAATTAAAGTCAAATAAACTTCAAAGTTGAGAATGAGAAATAATGTTTCGTGACTTTCCAGTTAACCTCATAAGTCAGGGAAACAGACATAAAATGATCTCTTTAGGTTACTTCCCATACTGGCCTTAGATGATTTTTCTGAAAATCTTTAGACACACAAAGAAAGAGGGTCAGCTATGCTTGCTGGCCTTTTTTCATGATCTTTTGCTGTAAACAATGCACCCTAAATGTCAAAACAAGACTTTGCTACCCTCAGAATTCTGTGGGGTGATCAGTGGTTTTTACCTGTAGTCAAACTTTGCTTCTCTTGTGGGTCGTTTTTCACCCTGGCGTAGACAGGCCTGGAACAGGTCGATAGCTGGGCCTCGCTCATTCTCTAGAGATTTCCCCTGAGAGCAGCCTTCCAAGAGAGCAAAGGCTCGAGCTAGAGGGCCTCTTGGAGCGTAGGCTCCAAAACTCATTCACCGTCCCCATCTCTGTGCTCTCTAGGTCCAGTCCAAGCAAATCCCCAAGGCCAGCCCTGATCGAGGGGGGCAGAGGCCCAGACTCCACCTATAAATGGGAGGCCCAGTACAATCAGATTGTGAAGAAGTGAAAACACCAGGCAAGAAGGGATTTGTGGATATTAAAGGGTTCACTGCAGTCTTTTCCCAGAATATTAGCGGAAGGCTCTGCTGTATCATTCCCTGTCTTGCTGGTGTCCAATCTTTGGCATTATCCTGCTCTTGTTTCCCACCCAGCCGTCTTTTATAATCACCTTAGAGGTGCCGTGTGCTCATGAGCTGCAAGACAAGGGTTAAATAAACACAACCCATTGATATCTGTCTGCCCTTCCTTTAGTGACATTTTACCTCATCTCTGTAGGGGCACGTACAGGTCTTCATTCTGGACTACAGGAATTTGGGGGATGCATGGCAGTTCGGCCGCAGCATGTGATGTCATGTGGCTGGTCAGGGATTGTGTTTGGTGGAGAAATGTCGGCGTGGGTAAGAAGAAAAGCTCTTGGCTACCTTCATGGATTTGTCTGGAGTGACTGATAAAATCTGGCTGCCATCAGAAAGCCATGCCTCTAAATCTTCCCTGCCCAGAAGTAATTTAATGCTGAAACATGTAAGATTCCGGTGCTCTAGGTTTCAAATGAGCAAATTTGTGTCTACTAGATAATCTATCAAACAGTATTTATTGAGCTCCCACTTATAATGTGACTGCTGTCCTATTTCTCTGACTACTGCTTCCATCACAACTATTATTAGTTGATTGACATTGGTCCTGTCAGCCTTCAACTAAGTGTCACAGGGGGCGGGGAGATTGCTAAAGACATCTGCAAAGTACCCCTGAATTCCAGTGTTTTCATTACCATGGACCCCTTTTATAACTTACCGTCTTCTTGTCCCATACTCTTCCATGAACTTCACATTTCTAAATCTTCTATCTAATAGATAATGATTTTCCACCCCAGCTTAGACCCAGATATTGAACACTGACCCATAACAATAAAAATACCATAACACTGTTTTTGAAATGATATACATACAGTTACTAAATTTGCCCACATATAGCTATTAAAGAATAAGCAGCAAATGAGTCCAGACATATGTATGCTCTGCATCTTTACCTTAGTTTTCCCTGGATTCTGTTAAGTGACACTTCTAACTGGGTATTCTGGGATCGATCCGTGGCTTTATAATGGTGCTGATTCTCTAAGCACATCCCAGAAATCACTGTGTCTTCCACAGTGTATTAGAACCACTCAGCAGTGTGAGATCACCAGTGTGGCCAAATGACTTCATAGAGTTCCGGCCAAAAGTAAAGAATAATGACATTTTAGTTAGGGCATGTGGGCTTTTGCAGGTCAATATACTGTTCTATTAAGCTCTTTGAAATACTAAAAGAGATGTCCCAGAATTCGTGAATATGTCTGGAGTTTCTTAGGTGTTAGCGGACTCCAGGTTGGGGACTCCTGGCAGTGCTCACACATTAGAAAAACAGGACTTACTCTTTTTTTTTTTTTTTTAAGATTTTATTTATTTATTTGACAGAGATCACAAGTAGGCAGAGAGGCAGGCAGAGAGAGAGAGAGGGAGGAGGAAGCAGGCTCCCTGCTGAGCAGAGAGCCTGATGCAGGGCTTGATCCCAAGACCCTGAGATCATGACCTGAGCCGAAGGCAGCGGCTTAACCCACTGAGCCACCCAGGCGCCCAACAGGACTTACTCTTATAGGACAATATAAGGTATAATAAAAGCAAATTTATAAATACCATATATTAAGCATGTTCTTCAACCTAAATCTTCATCTTTCCTTCTGATTTTAAAAGAAATGATGACAGTTTTATTGGCCCCTAGAAGTATCATGGGCCCTCAGTACCATGCCTACTGGATAAGTTTGCCCTGAAAATAGGGCATCATTAAGTTCTCGATGGAATGTGATTGTTAGTCTATTTGGTAATGATAGTGAGGGCCACTCAGTGTCCAGGAGGGAAAGATCACTGTTGCCAAGCACCATGGGAGAGTGCTTCAGAAGTAAGTGGTACTTGGACTGGGTTTTGAAGATAAACATGATTTGAATAAGTAAAGAAGAGGCATTCCAGGTAAGGGGACAGTGAGAGCAGAGACAACAAAAAAGGAAAGAAACTCAAAGTAAAGGGGATATTTTAAGGAGATTGTTAAAGAATCTCAGACATGAAGTAAGGGTTCGGATTTAGCCATTCCCCTTAAGATTGGGAGCCCTAGTGTTGATGAGACCAGAGTCAGATGAAGTGAAATGAACTGAAATTCCTAGGTTCTGAGAAATGGAATGAACTTGGACTCTATGAGCTGCCAAGAGCCTGAGCCGTGGCAGGGAGAGTACAGATTTGAGCAGCTGGGAATCCCTAAACATTCTATTGGAGCACAAGAAAGTCTGGCCCAGACCCAGAGCCAGTGCTCCGTTGTGCACTCTGGGGTTCACACACCATCACCACTTCCTTTGATGCAATGGCCAAACTGAGCCACATCCCTGGACGGCCTGCTCCTGTATTGCACCCCTTGGTCCCCCAGCTTTCATGTATTCAAAAGTAACAATCTGGCCACAAAAAGGCCTAAGTCTTCACAGGGGGCTGGAAGGAATGTATGGCTTTCTTCACTTTACAGGTAACAAAACTGAAGATACAAGAGGCTAATTAACTTTCCCAAGGTTGTATCACTGGTATTTATTAGAAGTGGAAATGTGACGCAGGCCAGTGTCACTCAGTCTCGTATGTTGCACTACTTCCTGGCTTGCCCTCCAGCGGAAAGCAGGCCCTCGAAGGCCAAGCAATCAGAGTTCAGGCCCTCACACGCAGTAGTGAAGAAAACTAGTCAATGGATTTTAATTGCACATTGCAAGATATAAATTAAGAAGGTTATTAAAAAAGTGTGCACTCCATAAATTCCGGTCTCATATCTTATTTTCCAGGCAGCCAAGTAGCTCAAACACTAATAGTAATATAGATAGTCACGATGATTGAATTTTATTGTACTTTTTTTAAGTGTATGAGTATTTTATTCTTATGACACTTAATTTTTAATCTTATGTTCTGCACATTATTTGAGATGTTAATGAACTTTAATTGCTTTTAAAATGACAATTTCTAAGTCACCTGTTACTCCTTTCCCATGTACAGTAATTAGATGCCTAATAGCCTAAGTGGTATTGGCAGAGCTGACTGCTCGTGAGACCTCCATGGGACGCACTAGCACTTTGACCAGGTCCAAAAGAACCCAGATCACAGTGGGCAGCTCTAAATGTGTGGCCATTTGATATCCCAGAAGCAAACATTCCTTTTCTTCCATGTCCAGTTGATGAAGTTTTAGAATATAGGTGAAGTTCAGTAGAGTGGAGTCCGGAACTGATAACCACTAAAGAATTCGTGAGGCATCTTTGATGCAAAATCATGGTTTATTAAAGCACAGGGACACAAACCGTGGGCAGAAAGAGCTGCTGCACCGGGGTATGAGGGGTGGCTGTCTGTGTACTATGGTCTTGGGGGAGGTAAGGAAAAAGGGAGGTTTCAAAAGAACTTTCATATGCTAAAGAGGACCTACAAGATACCAGAGGCCTTGAGGCCTTGCCATTGCCAAGGTTTTTCCCTCTAGCAAGGTATTAACATCAAGATATTTGGGAGTTTCCTAAAGAATGTCACATATATCCCACCCAGGAGTGGAGGTGGGGGAAGGTTGCAGGATGTCAGTCTTTTGCTTTGTGCTCAGCCAGCCCTCTGTTCCCTCATCACAATAACATGCTCAAGTCCATTTTCCCAAAAGATGCATCAAGTTCTGCTACTAGGTCATAGACTTGCTTTTGAATACCAGGAGCCGACATTGATTGTCCCACGAGGGCTGGCCGTGAGCTCCAGACTGTACATTTTCCACCACTGACATCTCAAGCAACACAGTGCCTGGTGCTCCTGTGGCCCAAGTAGCAGGGCTGTTTGCCTGTACTTGCTGTCAGGGGCTTTTCTGCTCCAGGACCCACTTAAAGCTGGCAGCCTTTCATGTCCCCTGATCTATAGGCCAGAGCAGTATCCATAGGTGTGTCCCCAAGAACACAAAATGATCTAAAGGTGCTGTGTTTCTTTCTTTGTGGTAGGGGTACAAGATGCAATCATTTGTCTTTTTCTTTAAGGTAATGTGTAGTATGTCCCTGTGATGCGGGAGAGCTAGGTTCTTGTCTCATGGAGTCCAAGAATGAATCTGGCGGATAATGGAGAATGAGTAGAGCGACAGAAGTTGATAAAGTGAAAATATAGAAAAAGCTCTCAAGAGCGAGAAAGGTCCCCAAAGGGTTACCAGCCAGGGCCTTTAGGGTTTGTCTTTTATAGAAAGCTAATGGGGGAACTTAAATTCTTTTAACATCTCTATTGATAACCATTGAGAAAGAACTGGTGATAACACCTCCAGTATTTGCTTCCTTTTTAGGGTCTGGTTATTCTTTGTTGATCACAGGTGATCATCATAAAAAGACACCCCTGCGTCCCCCGCCCCTCCGCCCCCAGCCCCGCCCCAGGCCTGCAGCAGTTTGTTCCCTTATCTCTGGTTTTCCCACACCTACACATTTTGGGGATTTTTGTGAGCCTGATCACCCCTACCTCTCTCTTCCTATCGAGCCCCACCTATCCCTTACTCACCTGGTCAATGGATCCTTAAAAACTTGATGTCCCAAGCCCTTGAATCTTATGGGGTTTATCTCCCAAGATCTGCAATGCCTGTGTCTTACCAAGGCCTCCAGTGTGCTGACCATCTCTTACTTACCTGCTTCATCAGCATGATGTCTTTGACGCAAAGAATCAATATGAGGGCAAAGTGCATGAGGGTTAATATAGCACTGACGTAAACTATGATGTAAAATTTGCCTATTCCATGTGAATGTGAACTTTTCTCATCTTCTTTCCTGAACAAAATAGAAAAGAATGCATTTGACAAATCAGTGGTCACTACTACTTGATTCAAGATTTGGTAGTCTGTAGTCATTCTCCAGGATCTGTCCCTACTGGTGAATTAAATGGAGATAAGATAAGAGCCACCAGCCTTTTTGAGATCCTAAGTGGTAGACAAATCTTCACCATCCCCACTCCCTTAATGTGATATTGTTTTTGATTTACTATCTTGGCAGGAGTGGGAGGGTATAGTTTCATAAGCTTCCTTTTGAATTCCCTCAGTACTCCACCTGCCAAGGGGTAAATGACCACTGGATGTGTTCCCAGATCTAGTAGACTTCAGCCCATATTCACAACGTAGTCGCCATGTACCCTATACCCTACTCTAGCAGAGGTCATGATGATGCTTTCAGGTCTCTAGGTACGAATGTCCTGTTAGACTCTGTGTCCAATAGTCCTTAAAATATCTGGATATTCTTTTCCCTCTGGGGACCAGCTGCATCTTGAGTTAGTGGGTTTCATTTTGGTTTGGCAACTACACAAAGGATTAAAATGTTTTATTGGGGTACCCACTTGCAACTCTGTATTCCTGTCATCTTGTGGTTATAGTTACAGTATTCTGCCTGGCTCCTCATCTATTTGCCTCTAGGAAACTCTGTGTTTTATAAATCCATTCCAAAACTTTCTGCTGGTCTCATCACCTTGGCTGTCACTCAGGTCTTCTGCATTGTTATGATAATACACACACACACACACACACACACACACACACCTGTTTCTGATGGTTAAGCACTGGCGAATGGCTTCTGTTTCTTCAGGCTCCCCATGATCTGCATGGATATAAAGGCCCCAGCTGTGGAGTAACCTACCCTACCATCAATAATGGCCTGCAGAGGAGAGGCATCCCTTAGCTCATATGCCCTGCCAGTGCCCCTCTCACTAGCACATTCCTCTGTCTCCATGAACAGTACATGCCTGAGGTCTCCGGTGCTACATCAACTTCTGTGGGTCCTGAAGTCCATATTATATGTCCATTCCAGCAATGCCACTTCTCTGAGCCTTTTAATTCCTTCCTCCCCCATCTGCCAAAGCAGTTCAGTCAAGTCAGCCTCATTGAGAGAAAGTGATCACTTTTCTCCAGGCTCTGAGGAGCCTGCCCAGCAGGGAGTTTTTACTGTTCCCTGGGGGCCTTGCAAGAGTATTAAATCCCACATCCCCAGGGAGAGTGTCTTCATGTCAACAAACACTTCTTTGTCCTGTTTACATTTCAGCCTTCTTGACAACGCACCCTCAAAATCCAGTCCCACAGGTCTCCCCAGGCTCCAGCTGCCATGGGTCGGCTAATTCTTACAGCAGTTTTGGGGCAGAATCTCTGTCCTCCCTTCTCGGGTTCATCGGGTTCATCGTTGGCCAGCAGCCAGAAGAAGATGTCGAGTCAGACCTTGAGAGGGCCTCTGATGCCCTGGGGGAAAGAGTCTTCTCACTGCTTGGCTGGAAGGGTATGGGCAGGGCTGGGAGGAGAGCTAACCCTGAAGAGGTAGGGGTGGGCTCTGTCTGAAGGCTGCGAGGGTTTAGAGGAGTCTAATGAACCATAATCTTCATGTACATCCACTCAGATGTCCCTTTCCCTTGTGTCAAGATCTTATATTTTTCTAACCAGGGTCCTGTCCTTGGCATAATAGACATAACTTACCTGAGCATTCAGTCATCTTTAAAAGATCCCTGGGCTCTTAGCTAGTAAGTTGTAAGTCTGCCTTTCAGCTTTTTTTTTACTCTGACATTGCAGAAACAAGGGCTTTTCTATGAGTTCCCAAAGAGGCACTTTGGCCATCACACTCGATTTTCATTTGTTTGATAATTGTCCTCAGTTTTTCATTTTCCTTCTAGAGGGCACCAACACAGCATAATAAGAGCCAATCAATTGCATTATCCCTCTTGGCATTGTTTCCATGGACTTAACTTCCCATGTCCCTGGCCTGGTTAGGGTATTCCTCTGACTAGGCTGACTAAAACCATCAGACTTCAGACTTCAGATTTCCAATGCTAAAAATCAAGAAAGTCTAGTGTAAACCAGGTTAGGTTGGTTACCCTATCCCCACCAGAACATTCTCCAAGTCACTACTGGTGGGTTTTAGCAATTGGGTTGCTATCTGGTGGACTATATGTGCCTCCTTTCCAGCAAGAACATGTCCCCAGACTCCATCTCGCCACCTCTTTCCTTAAATTATCCCAATTCTTTTTGGATGCTCTAAGAAGCGGAAGCTGAGATAGAATGAGGTGGAGGAGTAGAAATAAAATTGGGAAGCTAAGATTTATTGGAGGGCTGGAGGAGTATAATACTTAGGAAAGAAGGTAGAAGCAAGATTGGACAGGTAGAGTCTCAGACTGCAGTATAGATCCAACAGTGTCTCTGCTGATCTTGACCAGAGTTCACCCATTGGAAGAGCCCCACACTGCATAAATAGCCAAGCCCTAGTACCCCTGCTGTGCTCAATCACTGGTTGGGGGCTGAACAGTGGATTGTGGCCTCTGCTCAAACACTAAACCCTACAGGTGGACACTGACTTCATTGCTCTCCCTACAGAATGGCTGACTCTTTCCCGAAGGGACATGACAACAACTTGACCTTGGTAGCCTGCCAGGCTGCTTTCATCTAGTTCTCGCTCAGAGAGATCTAGTAAGCTAACGCCCAGCAAGGGGTTAACACGGTGATGGTGATGTATTACCTTCTGTGGTAACTCCCTGTGTCAAATATACTTGCACTTGGAGTGCCTTCACATATACGAAAAAATCATGGCACTGTAATTTCAGTCATCAGACCCCTCCTAAATTGGGGATATAGTTTAAATCAAGGCGATTTCTTGGCACCTTTCCCACTTTATTACAAAAGAGGTTACCTTCTCCTATGAACACAGTCTGCTTTGAGCCATTTGTTTGTTTATGCCATTTAAAGAAAATCTTGGAACAGGAACAAAAGATTTCAAATAACAGGAAGAAATCCTTCCATAATAATACAGAAATTTAGAGTATAAAAATAATAACTGTTATTACTGAGCACTTACGGTGCCAAGCACTTTACATATGGTATATTTGTTGCTTTCTTTCCTTTGTCAAACATATTAATCAGGCATCTTTCTATATATAAGGATTTGTGCTATTGGTTTTTGTATGATGTAGAGAAATATGATTTCTTTAGATTTGCTAAAATTTCCACTCAAAGAACAAAACCAACAAGCACACAAAAGCCTTCCATTAATTTGAACTACCATTCCATCTCTGAAAGAAGCTTCTAAGAAAGATTAGTTTATATTTCTTTACCTTATAAACCAGTTACAATGTGGGTTTTGTTCCCCCTCCACCTCGGATCCCAACCACACACACTCTATCAATACTGTTCCTCAGAACTCATCTGCAGTGATCTGATCAAAAGCCTCTTCAGATCCTTGTCTTGCCAGCTGCCTCAACAACACTGAGACTCTTGCTCACCGCCCCCCCCCCACGTTTCTCTTTTTAAGAGTTTGAGAACATTGAGTCCAAATGTGCTTCTTTCCTCACTAGGTACTTAATTGCAATGTCAGAAAACTATCTACCAGTGTTTACTAAGTTTCTGTTCTTGATCTTTTCTTCCCTCTATTATCCCTCCCAAGGGTGACCTCATTCATGAACACCTCCATGTCTTCACATGAACTCCAAACTCTTTCACCAGCCTTACCCTCTCTTCTGAACTCGACTGTTCTTAACTTGAACATATCTAATGTGGTGTTCCATCAGCTCTTTGAATTCCACACTTCAAAAATCAAAAGATGATCTTGCCATTGCTCTAAAGGAGCTCCTACTTCTGTCTCTTCTGATGTGATTATTGGCATTCCTATCCTCCCAGTTCCCCAAGCCTGAAATCTCTGAGTCACCCTCAACCCCTCCCACTTCTACACCCCCACATCCAGATGTCTGATTAATTCTGTGGGTTCTACATTTGAAAGATCTCTCAAATCCAGACTCTTTTCCACCCTGTCCCCCATTCTTCTACTGTGAGAATTTGGCTTCTTTGTATCACTTGCCTTGACTACTGTAGGAGCCTCCCAAATAGGCTTCCTGAGAAAATCCTTCCTTCATCCCGTCAGCTCTACACTCTGCCACTGGAGTTAACACTCCTAAAGCATGAGTGTGAAGCAAGTCTCTCTTTGCACAAAAGTTTTCCATAGTTTGCCCTCATCAATCCTTCAAGGATCACACCCCTACATGTAGCATATGATGCCCTCTTGGTCCTGGCTAAAACTTGTCTTTTCTTAATGCTGTGGACTGAATTGTGTCCAATTCCTTTCCCTCCCCCTTCAAACCACCACCACCAACTTCATATGTTGAAGCCCTAACCTCCAATTGATGGTATTTGGGGATGAGGTCTTTGGAAAGTAATTAGGTATCAGTGAGGTATGAGGCTGGTGTCCTTTTGATAGGATTAACGTCCTTAAAAGAAAAGACAGCAGAGAGCACGATCAATCTCTCTCTCTCTATCTCTCTATCTCTCTCTCTATCTCTATTTCATCTCTCTCAATCTCTCTCTCTCGGCCCTATAAAGACACAGCAAGAAGGCAGCCATCTGCAAACCAGGAAGAAGGCTCTCACCAGAACCTGACCATGTTGGCTCCTGAGCTCAGACTTCTGAACTCCAGAACTGTGAGAAAATAAATGCCTGTTGTTTACACCCCCTAGTCTGGGTATTAGCTGGAGCTCAGACACCTCTCTTCTTTTGTAATGCCCTCTTTCATGAGTTCAGTTCTCAGTTCATGGGAACTCTGTTCACAGTGGACCATTACCAACCACAAATCATGTATTTTCTTCTATTTCAATACTTTTAATTTTTCTATTCTCTCCATCTGCAGTATCTCTGGTACCTGTAGGTACTAGCCTGGTCCAAATTCTGCTCCCCTTTTATGGATTTGTCAAAGTTCTCTACTATAAATAATAGAAAGTGAGTCTGAGTCTGGACAAAATGAAGTGAAAGGACAGGCTTAGAGCCCAGTTTCAGGGAAAGAGCAGTAGCTGCTGAAGCCCGAGCAGCCACAACTGCCATCGGAATCAGCCTACCAGAGGCTGTGGTGAGGACGCACCGCACCGACTGCAGGATCTTGAATGCTGGGGCTGCTGTGGCTCTACATGCTTCAGCAGCATGGCTGCCCCTGGGGCTGCCAGGAGAATAGATTTTTCACTTGATCTACTTTGCATGATTTGCAGAGACATCCAGTTGACTGTGGATCATGTTCTAACAGCAGCTTCTTGCCAGGGCTTTGGGGAAGGAGATACCTACCTTTGTGTGGTTTTGGCACTGGGATGGAGTATATGCTTCTCATGTGGGAGGCACACCGTGGAGTGTTTCCCAGTTACAATAAGGGATTCAGATACTCTGTAGTAGGAAAAAAAATGTTCTTTACCTTTGTGACCCAGATCAAGGTTGATCTTTCTGAAGTTTTGTGCCATCTTTTTTAATGGAAGTTTATTTACCTAGTATATTTGACACCAAAGCAAATAATTTCTTGTATCTTTTCCTCTATTCGGAAAAAGTATTTTCAATGATAGTTGTGTGATAACAAGTTATAATCATTATTTTATGGATTCATTTTTCAGTTTTAAAAGAAATAATAGATTTTAATTTTAAAGACAAATACTTAGAACAATATTTCACATATTTCTAAAGTTTGCACTTAGCAACAAAAATACTAATACATTTATATTATTTCATTAGTTCATGGAATATTTCATTGTTTCATTGTATTATTTCCTTAAGAGTAACATTATATTATTTCCTTAAGAGTAACACGAAAACTCGAAGTAGTCACACAGATTGGCAGAATTGAAATAACTCAAGTTCTCTTTCTTCATCTTTATAATTACAATCCTATTGTGGCTTTTTCCCTCTTAAGTCTGTTTAAATATAGCATCAAAGGAGTTGGAGGTACTCTGGGGCCAAAGCATGCTTGACTGGCTCCCAACCTTCTTCACAAATTTACTCTCTTAACAAATATATATACCTGAGTCCACATGCCAGAAGTCAGCTATATAGCTGGAGTTCTTCAAATTAACTTCCTTGCACAATAAAATAATACTTATTAGAGATTATGTAATACAATGTGCTGATTTGAAGTTTATATATATGTTATTAGCTCTCAACAGTAACTACAGCAATTATTTCAACTTAGACCAATGTTCCACTTACTGTTGTTCCGTAACAAATCACTTCAAACGTGGTAACATTAAACGATTTACTATGCTCACAGATGGCAGGTCAGATATTTGAAAAAGACACAGCATGGCTGTCTTGTCTCTGCTCCATGATGTTGTGGCCACAGTTGGGAAGACTCAAAGGCTGACTCAAAGTGTGTCTTGATATCTGAGGCACGGCGTCATCTGGAAGATTGCTCATGCACATGTCCGCATCTGGGCTGGGACTTGAAGACAAGGGCTGCCCACCCATGGCCTTTCCATGTGTCTTGGCTTCCTCCCAGCATGGCAGCCCCAGGTGGTCTGGTTCCTTACAAAACTCGAAGCACAAGTATTCCAGAGAACGAGGCAGAAGTTCATGGGCTTATATGAGTTCTAGTGTCACATCTGCTACCTTTTATTGGTAACAAGCAAGTCACAAGTCTGCCCAGAATCAAAGGGAGAAGTTGACTTCAACTCTTCATGGGGATGTGGCAAGGAAGCCAGGTTGAGAGACTGGTGTAGCCAACTTTGAAGGATACTATTAGCTACACCAAAAAAAGATTCTGAGGGGTAGAACCATGTTACCACTAACACTGTTCAGGATTGCCTGGCAGAGAGACCTTCGATAGGCCTTATGATTGCCTCCTTTTATTGCCTGCTCCTGGGGCCCACTGCTGCCACCATCTCACCCACAGTGAGCCACTGCTCCTCCCCTAGTGAGCTGCTGCACCTGTTGTAATCTGGAAAGGCCTTAGTAATGTTGCATTTAAAATAGGTGAAGATCAGCCTCATTGTTTTATTATTTAAGTATTTCTGCCTCAGTGTAGAGTCTACATTCATTGAGGTTAGAGACCATTTCTTTACAGTACCACAGTGCCAGCAATAGCATGAATATAATACAGACTTAGAAATGTGGGTTGATTGATTCAAGCAACTACAACCATATCATAAATGCTCATTATTTGTAACTGGAGATTTAAATAGATTCCTTGCCCTTGTCCCCTAGTAAATCTATAATCTCAGAGTATAGTGATGCAGAAAATGATACTCAGACTGAGAGGCTGTGCCTACTCAAAGCACTGGATCGATTCCTCTGATAAATGGGGCTAATTCCTTAAATAACTTAAGCTTCTGCATTTTCTATGGCAATTTTATTAGAGCCAAGAAAGAAATGAGGACACTGCTTGGCATTTATATAAGGCCCATGGGCCATCCCACTGAGGCTCTTTGCCACTCTGTCCTCAGCTGGGCAAACCTTTAATCACAACTGATCAAAGGTTTTAGTCATATAACCTTTATATGTGGTTGTATATAAAGTCTCGTAACTGCAGATGATGCCTGGATGAGATCCATTCTCAGGGTGGACAGGTCCTGCTGCATACCGATAACTGATCCCAGTTCCCGGTAGCCATCGTTGGACATGGAGACAGCTGAACTGGATTCATAGAGATCTGGCTGGTGAGGTCCCTGTCCCTAGCTGCATCCATGGCTGTTCCTGGCCGTATTCTCACCACCCTGCAGAGCTCTCCTTTGGACCCTCCAGCAGACAATTCTAGAATATGCCTTATTCACTCTAAATAGCCCTAAAATCAAAGACCCTTTTGACTTTGATTTTCCCTAAAAAAGGGAACCTGTATTTGTATGAACTGCTGAATAATAAGTAACATCTTTTTACTATGTGTGCCAGTACTGTGCTAAGTACTTTATTTAATCTTGCTCAGTCCTCATGCTTGTACACCATATGTACTATGATAGTTCATAAATTAAAGATGAGAAAACTGGGGCTCAGAGAAATTTAATAACTTGCTCAGAGTCACACAGTATACGCTAGAGCCAGGATCTGAATCCAGAATGCCTCTTGAGTGTGCTTTGAACTACTGCCTTCCACAGTCTCCCCAGTCACTGAAATATACCCCCAGGAGCTCACAGTGCAGAATTTGAGGTCTCTTAACCTTGGGTCTGCGCGGCTAACATCTCTAGTTTCCCAGGGGTACAGTTTTGACTCACATCATGGTCCCTTGCCGCTCACATGGCAGTGGGGTAAGCTGTGTTCCAGAGCTATTGGCTTCTTGGAGTGAGCCAGAAATCTCAGTGCATTCATCAGATAAGAAACACTATAGGAAGCCACTACACATAAATCAGGCATATTTCTTGTATTTAAGTGCCTTATACATTCATTGCTATTACGTTTAACTTACAGTGCTGCCCACTAATTCATCTGGGCCATTTTTTTAACAGAGAATCATAGGGCCTTTTAACTCACTCTGCAATTGATTTTTCTTATTCCATAAAATGTTCTTATTGGGTACTTTTATTTCTTGGAGCTCTGTGGTGTTGATTATAACTGGAGTCATTTATGAATATAAATAACATAGAGGAAATTAAATAGCAACATTAGACAGTCCTAGGAGGTATTACTTTAGCCTGATCACTTTACTCCCACTTCTGTGAACTTGGTTCAGACTCTCATCATCATCACTTGCTTGGATTATCAATAAAATTTTCCTAATAGCTGTCTTTTTGCCCATTGTAATTCAAGTAACTTTATTTTTTTAATTAATTAATTTATTTATTTTTAATTTCTTTTCAGCATAACAGTATTCATTGTTTTTTGCACCACACCCAGTGCTCCATGCAATCTGTGCCCTCTCTAATACCCACCACCTGGTACCCCCAGCCTCCCACCACCCCCCCTCCGCCCCTTCAGAACCCTCAGATTGTTTTTCAGAGTCCATAGTCTCTCATGATTCACCTCCCCTTCCAATTTACCCCAACTCCCTTCTCCTCTCTAACTCCCCTTGTCTTCCATGATATTTGTTATGCTCCACAAATAAGTGAAACCATATGATAATTGACTCTGTCTGCTTGACTTATTTCACTCAGCATAATCTCTTCCAGTCCCATCCATGTTGCTACAAAAGTTAGGTATTCATCCTTTCCGATGGAGGCATAGTACTCCATAACTTTCTAAACTGGGAATCATAACACACAGAGCCAGTTTCATGAGTGTATAATCTGTGTTTTCACACAGGCCCCATGCTCAGGCGGGTCCCACACTTGATTTAATGCTCAGCTGTCACCATCTCGACATGCTTAATGATTTCCCAACAAGGGGCTTCACATTTGCATTTTACATGGGACTCTGAAAATTAGATAATCAGCCCTGGTAACATCTACTCATGTAATCCACCCTTCTTCCCCACCTCTGTCCTCATAAATGCTCTAGAAACTCCTCTGTGAATTTCCTAAGAATTCATGAAATACAGTTTCGAGGCATCTGTATTTTCTATAAACTTCCTTCTTTTGTAATTCTATAATTGTACGACCTTAAAGTACTTTACAAATATAATTATTAAGGGATGTCAGAGATCTGATATTTACACAAACACCTCAAAATTTGACCCAATGCTAATAAAAATAAGATGGCCTTAAGTGTTTTTTTTTTTTTTTTTTTTTTTTTTAATTTGGTTCAGTCTGTCTACTTTGTTATTTTATCAGACACCTCACAACATTGACTTGTATTGACCTCGTGGTCACACAATTCTCAGGACTTTTTTTTTTTTTTTTTTTAAAGCAGTGACCTTTTATCTTTTCCTTTAAATTCACAGACCTGGATTGAGTGTTTCAGTAATTGTCAATGTCATCAATTATCTTAATGTCTGATAAGAAATGTCCAAAAGGGCTCAGAATAAAAGAACCTTGATTTACTCCATTTTTATCTCAATTTACAATGTGTGTACCACATTTCAAAGAAAAATTTAGATTAAAAACATCAAACTATTAAAAATTGGTTTAATTCCAAAATACTGAAAATAGCCATTCATTCAATTATGTATCTGTCCACTTGGGCACCTCTGGTGTTTTGAAGATTCAGAGACAATGACGCTCAACCCCTGATCTTGGGCCACATGCTAAACTCTTGGATGGGGCTGGAAGGTGAGGGGTTATATTAATCTTCTAGGGCTGCCATAACAAAATACCATAGACTGGATGGCTTAAACGGCAAAAACTTATTTTCTCTGAATTCTAGACACCAAAAGTGCAAGATCAAGGTGCCATCAGGGTTGGGGGCTGGTAAGGCCTCTCTGTGTGGTTTGCAGACAACTACCTCCTTCCTGTGTCCTCATATAGTCTTTTCTCTGTGCTGTGTGAAGGGAGAACTCTCTGGTTCTCTTTCTCTTCTTATAAGGACACCAATCCTGTCAGCTAGGGCCCCATCTTTAAACCTCATTAAATCTTAGTTATCTCCCTAAAGGCCCTATTTCTAAACATCATCCCATTGGAGGTTAGGGCTTTAACATAAAAATTTTGAGGGGACACAGTTCAGTTCATAACCAACAGAGTACCCCATACTACCAATAAAATGTGTACTAAGTGCTTTCATAGAAATGGACCTAGGGTAGTCGGGTGGCCAGAAGGTTTCCAGGTAACAGAAGTGATTTCTCAGGGAAAGAGAGCCAGGCAAGGACAGTAGGTGGTTGAGGAGTATATTAGTTTCCTATGACTGCCATACTAAATCTCCACAAACTTGGGGGGTTTAAAACAGCAGAAATCCATTCTCTCACAGTTCTGGCAGCCAGAAGTCTGAAACAAGGTGGTCAGCAGGACCGTGCTCTCTTTGGAGTCTCCGGGGGAGGGTCCTTCCTTACATCTTTTAGCTTCTGACTCTAGGCTTTTCTTGGCTTGTGACCGCTTACTTCCATCTCTACATCCATGACCACGCGGCCTTTTCCTGTGTTTATCCCTTTCTCATCTACCTGTGTCCGCTCTCCTTATGAAGACGCTGGTCTATCTCAAGACTCCTGACTTACTAACATCTACAAACACCCTCTTTTTTCCAAATAAGGTACCATTCCCAGGTTTCAGGGATGAGGACTTGGACGTATCTTTGTAGGGGTCACGATTCAACCTACTGCAAGGACTCAGAGAGATGGAGTGGCAGAGCGTATGGTGAGGATTACAAGTGGTTTGTCATGGCGAAAGCACAGCCTCTGGGAAGGGAGGGAGAAGTTGAGGCTGGAGAAACGAGAAAAGGTCATGTTGGAGAGGCCCTTCCGCATCAGTAAAAGTTGGAGCTTTATTCTGAGTGCAATGGAGTTAACGACTCGTCTCCACTCTGAGCTTAACTCCCTCTCGCTTGCCCATGTAGGGATATGAACTAGGGGCATGTGACTAGTCCAACTAGCAGATGGATCTGTATCTGTGTAGTGTATTTTTAAAAATGTAATTATTTCCCCCAACTTTTTAGTTGTAGAATTTCCTATCAGAGCAATATATCTACTTATTTTTGAAGCACTAGTGCTGTGGTAGCCCTGGACTTATATTCACCAATAACAATGACTAGTTGGCACCGAGCGTGGCTCCCCACTCTAGAAGACAGGTGTTCTCTTCTGTTGGCCTCGGTCCCTTTGCTTCATTTTCTTCTTAACATACAGCTGAGCCCATTCACCTCAATCTCCCTTGCTGTTGGCTTTTTCTTTACTCATTCATCTTGGCTCATTCATATTACTGAACTTGCTCTTTGGGTAAAGGAACTTGGAACCTTCTCTTTGCAGGATGTATCCTCTCTCTTTCCCTGCCTTAAATTCTCTTCCTCCCCCCTTTCTTCTTCTATCTTTCAGTATTACAAAAAAGCCCCCACAGGAACCTGCCTGGCTCTTCCCCCAGATCTGGGTTGTTGGTTCAGTTTTCCTCGAGGCAAGCAAAAGGTCTTACGTGTCATTTCATAGTCAGGGCATAGTAAACACGTGATCAATTCAACTTCTATTTTCTGTTCATTCTTTCTGTGATTTATGCCCCTGTATCCATATCTCAATTATTCTTACAATTGACTTGTCTTATAAGGATCTTTTCACACGTCTCTCTTTTTTCTTGGACTAAGAGTTCCTGAAGAACAACAAGGAAAGCCTTCCCCATCTCTATAGCACTAGCCCAAGCACATTGTCAATGATGCAGTAAAGGCACAATAAATGTTAATTGAAAATGAGTAAGGGAAGGGGCTTCTGGGTGGTTCAATCCGTGGATCATCTGACTCGGTTTTAGTTCAGGTTGTGATCTCAGGGTTGTGGGATCAAGCCCCAGGTCCAGCTCTGTGCTCACCCAGGAGTCTGCTCGTCTCTCCCCTTCTGCTCCTCCCCTCGTCTTCTCTCTCTCTCTCTAAAATAAATAAATACAATCTTTAAAAAAGAAAATGAATAAGGGAATAAATGAATGAATTCCATCCACATCTCTTTCCTTCTCTTGAGCCTGACATTATTTTTGAACTTTTACTTAACTTTTTCTGGCATATAGTGTGTTTTTAATAGTATTCTAGGAAATCTTTTCTTGCCTACCCAGGAACATACAACCCGTCTTCCCTTCACTGCCATATTTTTGCCGTGGGGGATAACATGTTTGCCAGGCACCAGCTCCCGTCCATCCATAAGCACACTCCTGCCTACCTGCCCACTCCTTCCTCTGCCCCTCAGCCATGTCCCGTTGCCACATAAGTTCCAAGCCCCAGCAAACCAAAAGAGTTTAGGAAACATGCCTGTGAAATAATCTCCTGTCTCTCATGCTGCCATTGAGGTTTATCTCCTGAGTATGGTCAGATTTCCATGTCTCCGGTTTCCAGATTTCATGCCCCTTATTCTGATGAAGTAGCGAGAGCCAAGCATCCCTGCCATCCATCTTCCTTCTTCCCCTGTAGCCTCTGCTGTCCCACCAGCCAAGCATATCTTCCTCTAGGGCCTTAAGCCCCTATGGTACCGATCTTCTCTCCTCAGGTTCAGTAACACATTCCTTCACATAGCTTTCAAGGCCAGACTAGATTTCTCCTCATCATTCTTGAACTTAGTCCAGTTACATCTAATCACTCTTCTGAGAGCAAGCCTTACTCTGTACTCCTTGGTGCCTTTGCTCTCTTCACTGCATGCCTCAAGATGTGTGTTTTTTGGGTGGCTGTGATTTTTTGATTTATATAGCATGTATATATTTGGTCTTCATGCACAGTTCTAGCCCACAGCTCTGAAAACCCTTGGAATTTCTTGTGAGGAAAGTGAGAAACATGTCTTTGTTATGTTAATAAGATGACCTTTGGAAAGCTCCAGGTAACCCAAGGACAAGGGCTGGTTGCCAAGGGAGCAAACCCCATGATCAAAGGATTGAAACTTTCAGTCCCACCCCTGACTTCAGTCTAGTCATTACCCCGGGGGCGATGATTTAATCATCCATGCCTCTGTAAAGAAACCTACATTAAAGATCCATCAAGAGCTCCGTGGGCTTCTGGGTTGATGAACGAGTGGAGATTGGGGGAGAGAGGTGCACCTGGAGAGGGAATGGAAGTTCCATGCCTTTTCCCATGCTTTGCCCTGTGCAACTGTTCCATCTGGCTGCTATATCCTTTTATAATAAATCAGTGATCTAGCAAGTGAAATGTTTGTCAGTTCTGGGAGCCACTCTAGCAAATGGATCAAACCCAAGAAGGGGGGTGGGGTCATCGGAACCTCCACCCTGCAGCCAGTAGGTCAGAAGCACAGGTTGTAAACGAGGCTGTAATTTGTGTCCCGAAGTGGTGGGGAGAAGCAGTCTTGAGCCCTTAACCTGTGGAATCTGGTGCTATCTTCGGGTAGGTAGTGTCAGAATTGAATTGAGTTCTAGGACACTCGGTGTCTGGGGAATTCTTATGGCTGGTGTGGGAGAATCTCCCTGCTCGCTCCCCGTTACTCCTTCATTGGAATTGGTGATCAGACTTGAACCTTTTTAATGGCAAACCTGATCTTCTGTGAATTAATTCGGTGAATTAATGTGAAGCTAACTTATAGGCTTATTTATTCTCCTTGTGTAAGTATCCATATATTTAAATGTAGGAATGTGAGTTTGTTTCATTGTGGTGTGTGGCATTTGAACCGATTGAGGGTGTCCTGTAATGAGGAGTACATGCATCACTTTAACTTTCCAAAATCTGAAAATATTGTGAATTCTGGAATACTTCACAACAATAAAGGATTGCATCACTACTTTTTACATTTGACCAATGATGAAACTAAGGCTCAGAGGGGATATGTCACTCACCAATGTCAGATCTACAGTCTACTGGACAGTCTTCTAGGACTAGAAGTCAGATGCTCTGAGTCCACCCACGGCATGACCCCCTCACTATGGCCACCAAATGCAGATGCTTCCTGCAAGGTGAAGATAGGAAAGAAAGTAGATTCTTTTACAAGAGCCATTAATTTTTCAGAAAACCAATAGTATTCTGAGAAAGAGCTTCTTAGACATTATTTCTGAAATATAAAAACTACTACATACTTCAAAAAATAGCTAAAATACATACGAGGTATAAAAGACACAGAGTTAAATTATTTATGGAATCATATTTGTGGAATTTGTATATTTTTTTCTAGTTAGATGTTATCAGTGTAATATAGACACAAATCTAGGTTCAAAAGAAGTATGTTCATTCATTCATTCAGTGCTTCCTATATTCCCAAGTCATCTTGTGTACCCAGCCGCTGTGCTGATGTGCACGTTAGCAGCTGTGTCACACATGGAGTTTCAGTACCTATGTCAGCCTTCAGAAGTCTGTTTAACTCATTAATGTACTTAGCATATAGTGCTAATAGTCCTGTAGGACTGCCATGGAGCCCACTTTTCATGACAAAACAGGTAAAGTATTTTGATTCTTGGTGTATATGTGAACATCATTGCCCCTCCAGGTGGGTAGCTAGATTTCCTCACTGGAAACTTTTCTGCCAGCTGTTGAGTCTTGGGATCAGTTATACTCTGTTCCTTACTCACCTTACTTTCCACCACAACCAGTTTCTGCTCAGTTCAGACTCATCCATTCAAATGCATGTGCATGTGCACACACATACACACATCTTATTAACTAATGAGTCTTACCAAATCAACTTCCTAATTATTTATCTAATCTGTTCATAACTGCAGTTCAGGACATGACCACCCAACACCTGGAACCACTTCAGCCAAAGGGACACTTTAAAACTCAAATCTGCTCCTGTCGTTTCTGTTCCTGTCCCCGTAAGGGCTCTCCATTTTCCTTTTCCTAAAAATCCAAACTCCCTCACTTGACCCACAGATCCTTTGGTAACCTGGCTCCTGTTAACCTCTTTATCTTAATTTTCTGCTGCTCCCCTCTCGGCAGTCCCTCCCAGGACTCCCCCACACCCCCAGCCACACAGCCTTCTGTCTGACACTTGGAGTTATTTTCAGTTCCTCCCGTGTCTCCTTTGTACACGCCCTCACCTCTGTTCAAAGAACTCCTCAAGCCCCAGCTGCCCCCCACAGACTGAGGCAGAGACCTCTCTATTCATACAGTCTGTGGCAGTCAGAGCACGGACTTCATAGGCTGCTTGAGTTCAGAACCCTGCTTCATTACTAGTAGCCCTAAGTCCATGGACAAGTTACTTAACCTTCTATGTCTTTCTTACCTGTCCTGTTAAGTTCCCATGCCATAGGATTATTTAGGTTACATAATTACACATACAGCACTTGGCGTAGTCTTGGATGCACGGAAAGCACTCAGTTAATTTTAACTTGTATTTTGATTAAGTAGCCATTGAGAGTGAATCATGCCAGCCACTGAGGTGACAAAGAAGAAAAGGCATTTCTATCTTTCATAAACTAGCAAAAGAGAAAAATATACATTGTTTCAAAACAAAAATGAAGTCATTTCCCAATACTTATTATGAGACCAAATGCTGAGTAGCAAAACGAACAAGAGATCATTCTCCCAACAACTGCGGTGGAGGTTGAGAATGTGATTTGAGATACAGGGCAGGCACCTGGGAGAGAGGATCTTTTGACATCTGGCAACTTGTTTGCCCCAAACCTAGAATGTCTTGGAATGAAGAGTAGAAGCTTGAGGGTGTGAGAGAAAAGTGGCCAAACACCAGGGCTCATGCTTTCCACTTTCCTTCTGCAACTTGAGGGGTAGTGAGGTGAAAGCTGAAAATCAGGTTAAAGTACAATGGGGGGGGGGGTGAATCTAGGCAGTTTTTTTAGTTAAATGAAAATTGAGGGAGTGGGGGAGGGAAATCTCCAACCCTGAAACAGGGGAGAGGAGGGACCTCCTGAGACCCCCAGATGACCAACTAGGAAGTCTCCCCACCCCTGTGATTTAGCCCCAGATGAGCATTAGGAATGAAGTCAGTGATATCCTATGAGCATGCTGTTCAATACCTCAAAATGTCAAGCTGTGGTTAATATTTCTGGTATTTATGATGTTTACTGAAATTAGTGTAAAATTGATAAAGTACTTTGCTGCCAGTTGCAAACCTATATGTATGTGGAGATCTAGAAAATTAAGGCCATCCCACCTCAAGTTTAGCTGATGTGGGAAACAGAGGGAGAAGAAAATCATTAAAATTCCTCACCTATTGACAAGCCCTTGAAACAGACAGAGTGGGTCTCCCCTGGGGACTTAACTGCCCTCACCTTGAGATTTTGCTAAGGACAATCCTAGCCTGACCGACCCCCTGACAAGTCCGACCAGAATCCTGTAAGTCTACTTTAACAATTCCTTTAGGAAAGTTTATCTCTAAACCTCCAAGATAGTGTCGAGAATCATTCCCAAGTATATGACCCACTGATAAACATCTAAAGGGTCTCACAAGAAGACTTTTATTATTGGTAATGAATAACTTTTTCCTCAGACAACAGCTAACCCCTCAAGATCCTGGAAACCTTGCTTCCAAAATTCCTTAGAGACTTACATCATCCATAACCCCCTTTGTTCTCACCCACCTCCGAGTCCACCCCTACTCTGCCTTTAAAAACTCTGACTGTAATCTGGCTTGGGGTCCAAGTCCCTACTCTGCTGTGTCAGGTATACTTGGGCCCAAGCTTAAGCTTGTCAAATAAACCCTCGTGTGATTGCATCGGTGCTTGGCTCCTTGGTGGTCTCTCGGATGCGAAAACTCGGGCATAACAATGTATATATATATTCTCAGTTCACTTATGGCCACAGTGACTACTACGAGACTCTGTGTGTGTTATGTGTGTTTGCCCTGGGGCACACGTTTCTCTTCCTCATTGTGATAGGACATTGATCGTTTTAAGCTATGAGTTCTTCCTGTTATTGAATAATTTAAGGTGATATCTCAAGATGTGAACCCAGTTCTTAATATTTAAAATCTTTCTGATTCTATATGTTATATGGAGATGTATAGTGCATATCTTACAGAGATCATGTCTGTGATTAATTACATGCTCATTAATTATAGTTTCTTCCCTGAACTGAGGTAAGTCTGAGAGAAAATATGAACCCCCCTTATCCACAAATTCAAACAGTATTGAGGATTTTAGGCAGAGATAGTTGAGATGTGCTTTTGCCATTTTACCACTGATTTCTTGTCCCTGACATTTAACTTGGGTATTTTAATAGCTTTGCGTGTTGTATTTTCTTCGTTTGCTTTTAAGTTAAACTAAAACTGATTCCTAACTTCATCTAGCAGTCAAATGCACATTTGTGTAGTATTTAAAGATCTCCAGATCCATCTTTTACATATTAATTTTAGTTCTTACTTGTTAATCAGCAAACATTAAATCTTAGATATGACAGAGTTCTTAAAATCATAGGAATCAAGTATCTTTTGCTTGCATGTAACTCTTCAACCAGCGCATAGTTTTTCTTTTCCTTGTATCACAATCAGAAAAAAAGATAACCGCTTATCTTTTTTTTTTTTTATGACAGCCTGTCTTTATCTAAGTATTATTTTACTTTTTATCTGGTATATGGAAAACAAATGTTAAATGGTGACTGTGTGTGGTTCTTGATTTTAGACCGAGAAAATGTCAAGTCAAAGTGTTTTGATTTTGCTAGCTGAAAGATGAAGGGCCACGCATACAATACATTTCTGGGGATGTAGGGGGAGGGTCACACTGGAGAGAAATGGGCTCCATGTTCAATCAGCCACGGCTGCACTTCAGGGATAAGGTAAATGTGTCAGTGATGAAGGAGCTGTTATTTACAACCAAACCATCAATTGGCCATTGTGCTGAGGGCAGCTGAGTCACTGAGCATATTCAGATCTTAACTGCATGTACCAGCTGGTCCTGAACACTGAGGGTGTTGTTACTCACATCACATTTGTGACTCCCTACTGTTGCCCATTCAAGGACATCAACTACATGATAAATTCTGTGTTCATGATTATGTAATCTTTTGTTAGGGATCCACTAAGTATATTGTAAGGAAATGGATAACTTCCCTTCATTTTTTAGCTACAGTATGCTTAAGGACCTTTATCCCCATACCCACATGCTAGGCAACTGATTGTATTGGTTCTCCCAGAAAATATATAGTTTTAATCTAAATAATCTCTTTTTAATCCCTTAAATGGATTCAAGTAACAAAATAAACAAAAATCTTCCTGGTGCCAAAATTTGCATTCCTTGTGTAATTTCTTGAGCCAAATCCCACAAACTATTACTGCCATTTTAATTTTTTAAATGTTATAAAAATAAGACGCAGATAAGTTATTTGGCTAAAGTCACAGAACTAATGAAAGCTGGGTTGACATTTTAACCCAAAATATTAAACTCTTATTTTGAGCTTTTCCTCTTGGTTTACAGTAACTACGTGCGGAATCTCCTGAGCACCTAATGACTGTCAGTAAAATACAAAAAAAATGTTTAACTTTGATGAAGTCAAATGTTGAAAAGTAGATGTTATGATCAATAGAACCTGAAAAAAGTAGACTGACTCTGAAAATTCAAAATAAGTCCAAAATATCACTTTATCACATTATGTGTTATTTAAACTGTAATGTGAATAGATGTAAAAGATAAATATAGATATAAAGATATAGATAACTGTTGTCTGATAAAGCCCAGGTACCCCAAAAATGCTTTTAGGTTCAATACCCAACTCCAACCAATATAATAATTAAATTAAGAAATAGCAATAAATGGTGAAATGCCTGCAATTTTTTTTCCCGATTAAGTGATATATTTTTCATTCCCTTTCTATCATGATGCTCTTATTTAGGTCAGCATTACCAAAGAGATTATTTAGATTATCCAATAGAAACATAAAATGAGCCACATATATGATTTTTAATTTTTCAGTAGTCACATTAAAGAAGCTTAAAAAATGGTGAGATTAATTTTAAAATCTATTTCATATGACTGAACATATCTAGAATATTACCAATTCAACATGTATCAACATAAAATTATTAATTTTGCATTCCTTTCTTGGCAAAGTTTTTGAAATCCAGTGTGTTTATTTGACACTTGCATTACATCTCAGATGGAAACTAAATTTTCATCTGAAATACTTTATCTGTATTTAGGCTTCATAGAATTCACAGTGTAAAAACTAGACACACATACCTAATTTGTTCCAAACATATTTAAAATGTTTCTAATAATCAAGTCAAACACTAGTTTCGAAATTTGAATTAACTAAAGTTAAATAAAATTAAAAAATTGAATCCCTTGTTTCCACTAACTACATTTCAAATGGTCACTTGCTGTACTAGCTAGTGGCTACCATTGGACAACATAGCTCTAGGATTTCTCATCTGTTATTCATTTGCCTTAGAGAAGGGTGGTCCATAAAAGAAGGGCTGTCATCTCCCCATCTCCCTTTTCCCCAGTTCCTGGCAACTATCACTCTCTATTCTCTGCTTCTATGATTTTGACTATTTTAGATTCTACATAGAGAGATCATGCAGTATTTTCTTTCTGTGCCTGGCTATTTCACTTACCATAATGTCCTTCAGGTTCATCCATGTTGTCAAAAATAGTAGTATTTCCTATTTTTTTTTTAAGGCAGAATAGTGTTCCATTGTATATGTAGTATATTTACCTCGCAGAGATTTAACGTTCCGCAATGTGACTATAGTTAACAATACTGTATTGCATACTTAAAATTTGTTAAGAGAGCAGGTGTGTCCTAAATGGTCTCACACACATACACACAAAATGATAACTCTGTGAAGAAATGGATATATTAATTAGTTTGATTGTGGTGATTACTTAACAATATGTATACATAACAAAATTATTATTTGCAAATTATACCTCAGTCAAGGGTGGGTAGGAAAGCGATGAGCCAGTATCTGTCCAAAAAGAAGACACTATTTAGTTTTAATAATCAAATCTCTTTTTGTCAAAAGAGAATGGGAATTTCTAAACCCCAAAACTACCTTTACGTACCAAAAGCAAAAGTTAAAGATTTGACTATCATGAGCCAGTATTACAGAGAACACAAGATCTAATGTAAGAGGTGGAACCGTCAACCTAAGGGAGGAGAAGGTGCATTTCTGGGCCTAGGGAGTGGGAAGATTGGAGGAGAGCAAAGACCAGAATGGCAGATGTGATCATCTGACTGAGCACCCGAGTGAGGATCTCTGAGAAGGAAATCAGTCACCAGATAATAGAAACTGCATAGAATTTGAAAAGAAAGTAGAAGATAAGTGGCCTTTACGTCATTTCCATCTTGCAATTGGAAGAATTCAACCTCAGGGCACCCCAAGAGCAGGTAGGGCAGGCAGCAGAGATGAGTGTAATGGGAACCAGGGGACCCTACAGCAGAGCTGGAGAGAACAGGCAGCGCACCTGGGGCTGGCAGGAAGATGTGCGGGAGATTCAGAGGAATTTTACAGCATGTGAGCCTCGATGGAACAAGTCAGCATTGGGTTCACAAGGACATTCAACAGTGATTGTCAGCAGAGCACCCAGGGGAGACCACGTGGGAGAAGCACAGGGCTGTGGAAGCCAGCAAAAATGAAGAGGCCACACTGTAAGACAGACCTGTGGCTGCTCTGAGGTTGCCTCTCCACTTGGGCAGACCGCCAACTGGACTCCAGTGCCATTTTGCCAGAAGGGGAAGAGTGAGAAATTGAGAAAAGAACCGATGGTTTATTAAACATTCCTCCCTCCCCTATTCTGTTCCTGTTCAGTCTTGGATGGATGCTCATGATGGAGTTTAGATCAGTTATGGAAAATAAAGTAGCTGCGTGCTTTATACAATCTAGATTGCAGTATATAAAAATTATGACTTCAATATACTACTGTTTATTGCACTCCCCTCTCATAGCCCTGAAAGGTCTGAATTATGTGAACACAAATCTGTCTGGTACAAAGTCTATGGTCTTTCCTCTGTTGTATTACCTCCCATCACCATTCTGTGACACACCTTATCAGACACCTTTACATTGCTATTTGACAACTCTATGAGTGTAAATAAGTATGGATACAACAGTAAGACATTCAGGACACTGTGCAGCTGGCTTAATAAATGAACCTAAAAGATAGTGCTCAGTGTGTCCATACCAACTTGCAAATAAATCTCTACTAGAGTGCCATGAAGTTCTATCTTTGATGCTGTGTAGAGTTAACAAGAAGCTCAGAGAAAGAACAAAGATAATAGATGTCATCATAAAAGTTCAAAATGGCATTGGCAGGGTGAAATATTAATTTGAAAATAATTAAGAAGTTTGACTTTTTGAGTAATCCTGGGAGTCCAAAGTAGGGGAACTTGCTAGGGCATCACTCCATGAGAGGAAGTCACAAACACTCTGACCAGTACTGCTATGTAGTTATTGAAAAACAAAAACCAAAAAACCTATTCCTTTTTTAGGCTGTATTAATCAAAATAGTCAAAACCTGGAAATCAGCTTAAAGATGATCCATTCCTAACCAAATTATAATATACAGATCCATGAGTAAGACCATAAGGTGCAATCCAGAAAAGTAAGTTATACCCTCACCTGGTCAGGAGATATGCACCCCTGACCATATCTCTGTTTTGGACTCTACATTTTGGGAGGAGGACTACAGTACGTCAAAAGCACCGGAATGTCGTGTTGCTGAGGAATCTGGCCACTGAGTTATTTCCATACTGATGGGTGGAATTGAGGTCATTTTGTCTGTAGGAAAGAAGAGCCAAAGCATAAGAGTAGAGGGCAACAAACAGACTGCAAATAAACAATTAGTGGCTGTCTTTAGACAGAGAACTTAGAAGAAAGAAAACAAAAGCTACAAAATGGCATAAGGAAAAGGTGAAAGGAGCCTAGAAACAAGCGAAGGAACCAAGTTCTCCGCATGCTCGGCCATGACGCCACCACGTACCTAATAATCCCCACTCACCAGGCGCCCTCTTCATGATCATGCAGCGCTGTAGGTCCCGGACTTCCGTGTTCTTCGGCCTGGCGCCGACTTAACCCTTGCAGTTACCAGGCACTTACTGTGAGCCAAGCTCTGTACTGAGAACTTCCCCTATCTTGTGTCTTTAGTCCTTCCAGTACTGTGCAATGATGCTTTGGTGATCATTTACATTTTATACAGAAGGAGACCGAGGCTTAAATATTGGATAACTTGTCTACGTGAGCGGCAGAGCTAAGAACTAAACCGGATCTTACTGATTGCAAAGTGGATGCGCTAATCACTAGGCCACAGTTACCTCCTCCATTGGACCAGTTTTACAAATCCCAGAATGTTTCTTTATTCACACGCTGAGCCCATATTGATTGAAGGTAGTGGTTTTCTTTTAACACCATGACAGATTACCACACACCTGGTGGCTTAAAATTTACGATCTTGCAGTTCTGCTGTTCTGAAATCCAGCATGGGTCTCACTAGGATAAAATCAAGGGTCAGCCCAGTTACCTCTCTTCTGGAGGCTCTAGGGGAGAATTCATTCTTGGATTTTCACAGCTTCTAGAGTCTGTGTGAATTCTTTGGCTTGGGGCACTCTTCTTCTGTTTCATAGGATTGGCGCATGGACATCGTTAGGGAGCTGTGTTCTTCCCATCATAGGTGCCTGCCCTGTACCAGGTATTGCTCCAGGCACTGTGAGATAGACACGGAGGAGAAAGACAATAGCAGGTAAACAAATACATATGCCAGACAATTTGTGTGGCAAAAGCTTAAAGCAGTATAATCATCTCAGTAGCCGCAGGAAAAGCATTTGACAGAATTCAGTAGTCATTCCCCCACCACTTCCCTTTGCTGGGAACTCTCAGACTCCTTCTCCTGGATCTCACTTTAGATGTCTCCTCTTAGAGAAACAGTTTCAGGTGTATAGTCAGTGCTTAACAAACACAAATGTTTGTTTTTATTTTTATTTACTTATATAATTAGTATTTTAAAATCATACGGTGCTTTCTCAACTTAGACAGCAGATGGATGTTTATTATCACAGGTGAATCAATTCACGCTTCTGAAGAACATGGGCATGGTGATTACACTTTAGTAAAAGCAAACAAATAAGCAAAACCCCTTTAGGTGTATGTTAGTTGCTGTATATATTTGTATAAACAAGGAGAAAAGTGTAAAAGAACATATACCAGACAGTTAGTGGACAGCGGCCGATCAGCTTTGGTTTCTGCATCTTTGTGCTGATAAATGCTCACGGAATGGGTGGACGGGGACCGCTAACAAAGGTTAAATAATGAGAGGGTTCTGGAAGGTAGTGAGCATCCACTGACCCTTGAGGACTGAGTGGATATGATCTTGCTCAAAACATACACTCTTCTGTTTGTTTTATTTTAGCTACATTTTGACATCTGGTTAACCTAGATGGTTTCATAAGTGAATTAAAAACCAAGAGAGCATAAATAATCAATTTCTGTACTGTACCCAACTTGCTTAATAGATTCTTACGCTGTAATTTCCTCTCCTGCAAATTAGGAATAATAGACTTTCTGTAAGAATAACACAATTAGACTGGTTAAAAGGCACTTATATTCATAAAGTACCCAAGAGTTGTCGAGTATAAGTGAAAACTCTCTAATTTTTCTTTTGTGACATCCATGCAACTGATTATGCTCTAGAAAAATATATTACAAAACATGCTATGATCCACCTTAAAATTGAATGTATTTGAACAAATGTCACTCTTTTTACATAACCCTTAAAATTCAATCATCTTCCTTTCTGGGTCTGGACATTAAGTGGGGATCTGGTGAAGGAAGAGCCAAATCCCAGTCTATTCCTCATACGGAAGCTTCTTCATGAGTCTGCACTGTAGCCAGACTACATCTTTGGAGTCCTTATAACCAATGTTTGGGTCATTAGTGCAACTGGAGCAAACATTCAAAAGAAACCTCAGAGTCATCACCCAAGCTTATAGATTACTCTAAGTCTACACAACTGGGACAAGTATCTGAGATGCCCTTTGAGGATGAGGGGGGAATGCTTTCCAAAACCAGATAGATTCTGTGAGAGATTGTCCACACAGAGAGAGACCATACTTCCGTTACTTCTTATTCCTCCCTAATAGCAGAGAATTAATGTGGCTTCACCCTATGATATTACGGCAGCCTTGTTCCTCCTCTGATTTCCACTCTCTTGTATTCGCTGATATGCAGCTTATGTCCATGGGCTGTTTCCTCCATGCAAGAAATCAGTGAAGACAGAGAGAGAGATTAAGAGGTGCTTTACTTCTCATTTACATCTTTCCATTTTCAACAGTACCACTCCCAACAGCCAAATTGTGTTTCTTCATAATGAGCTTTACCTTGATTCAGTTTTTTTCATCTACAAAATGAAGGTAATGATGAGATCTGACTTATATGGCTATTTGGAGACTTTAATAAGGTAATTAACATAAGATACTTAGAATATTGCCTTGAACAGCGATCACTCACTAAATCATAGCTGTAATGAATATTAGTAATATTAATACTCTTCAATTATCATCCCACATTTATTTTCTCTTAATAAGGACAGGGTATGTTTAGAGTTCTGACAGATGTGAAGAAATGCAAAAGCCAGAATTAATCAACGTTATAGCTGTGTTAAAGAAAACCTCACAAGCAGCCCCAATTTCACTTCCTATTCATAGGCACTAGTCAGATAAGGGATTACTCCATTACATGCATCCGTGGCAACCTGAAATGGTGTGATATCCCTGCCTTGTTATTCGTGTGGGCAGAGCTCTTTAACACCTTCTCTCAGAATGGCAGAAACAGCATTTTCTCTCTCTCATCTCTTCTTGTTTCACCCTTATGTCTACTTATCCTTCGTCACTGAAATTATTCAGCTCTGCCACACCCAGACTTAGAGTACCCAGCCCCAGCTCCGAAGGTCACAGGCCAAAGGTGAAACAATTCAGCTCCCCCCACCCCGCCCCCGCCCCGCCGCCCTAGATTTTTGGGACATGAGAGAGATGGCAAAGGGCTAGAACTTGGATAGATAGAAGCTTTGTATCACATGGGCTGTTTAAATATTCATGCATCCTCTTCTGGCAGCTAACAGGACTGCAAACTTGGCCCAGGAGGAAAAAAGGTGTGTGTGTGGCTGAGGGGAGTGGGGGGGTGGGGGGGTGGAGATAATCACTAAATTTCATAGTATTCTGAAATGGCTGCTGTGAAGGAAAAACTTGAGCGGTGATTTTTGGTTTAATCTCTCAGGCAATTTTTTTTTTTTTTTAATTCAACACAGTGCAATAGGCAAGTGATTAAATGCATTTTTAAGTATTTTTTTCAAAGCGTGTCATCAACGTTAGATACCCACTGACATTAATACCATAAAAACGTATTGGACTGTCAAAGCCACCTCCTTTATAATTACTTTACTAATGACTTGATATATTAACTGACACATTCCCCTTGCAGTCAACAGCTTTGCTTATGTTGTAACATAAGTTTAAATTATCAACAACTGAGCAGTAGAATAAATCAGAGTGGAAGAAAGACCAAATTATTTTTGAGCGTGGTGGCTCCCAGTGTGGGGACATTTCATTTAGGCAGTCAGTTGGCACTATATCCTCTTCATTAGCATATGTGAAGACACCAAAAATGTAGGTATCTGTTCATTGTTTGTTTTAAGAAGACATTTTCCCTGATTGTTAAGTTTTTTTGTTGTCCTAATTCTGGCTGATAAAATTTAATTAAAACAAAGTAATTTCACAATTTCTGAAACAACATAAAAGCAAACCTTGTCACTGCACTCAACCTCAAATTCTTTCTTCAAAGCACTGTCTGTTCAGTGAAAATCAACTTTATTTTATTTTTTACAGCTATCGTCACAAGTTCTGACTTATCAATTCTCCATCCTCCCAATATGGCATACAAAAATACAAGCATTCCAAATGTGCCTTCATTGGTTTGCCCCTTCTAACAGTAGTGATCTAAGATGTCAATTCAGATAAAGCAATAGGTACATTAATAGTTAAATATTAATATTTCAGTAGGTACATTAAAAGTTAAAAATCAGTTGGAATGTCAGTGCTCAGTGTTTCTAGATGATTCATATTAATAAGAATTGGCCATCAGAAAATATCAGGTATGTAAAATTAAATAATCACCTTTTTAAAATTCTACTTCTAAGAAAGTTCCTTCAAAATATTCTTAACTACAGTTAATTATTTGAACCCTGTAGGCATAGATATGTCTATAAATATATGTGTGTACAATATACAAGTATATCAGATATATATTAAGAAAGTACCTTCATGAAAAGTTGTATTTTTCATTTAATGTTTCAGATGTACATTACCAACACAATCAAAGCTAAAGGAACAAGACTTGCTAAGCCCGTTTTATGTTTGGGCTTAATGTGTTTGGCCTTTCTTACTGGACTCAACAGAGTAGCAGAATATCGAAATCATTGGTCGGATGTGATAGCAGGCTTTCTGGTTGGAATATCTATAGCAGTATTTCTGGTAAGTACAAATTTATCTGGATTTTGCTGCATTTTTAATTAACTTCTATAATCACCGATGAGAATACAAGTGTGAATTGCCAGGTTTCCCTAAATGTAGTGTGTCAAATGATACTATGTACATTTTAAGTCATTCATTTCTTTCACCTTCTTCATTTATTCTGCCTAAAGTCAAATTTGGGGGTGAAAAATATGTAAATTCTACACATAAAGGTGAACAGAATATTTTCATATTAAATGGAAATGGGCAAAAACACTCAGTTTTCCTTGGATGGTTTTTAAGACTGGGTTAGTTGGATATTTTAAAAATTTCCTGGGGTCACTTTTCATCCCAGAGTATCTAGAGCATCCCAGATTATCCCAGTGCCTCAGCGTAATACCCTCCATGAACCGCCATGTCACTGTGCTTTGAGAGATGAACTCGTTCCCTTCAGTAACTAAGACTTCATGGGTGGTTTCCAAGACAATACCACCTCAAGTCAGATTTTGCTAGGAGATGAAGAGCATTCGTAGTGATTTCTAATGAAGTGAGCATGCTATCTCTATCCCTTTTATAAAATATCCTTGGATTATTACTACAGGTTTTGGTTGTTGGAAAATATATTTTAGCCTGGCTTTAGAAATAATCAATCCATTATAAGTATGAGTACATAACATTTAACCCAGATGGAAAATGTGTAAACCATACATCAAAACACATTTTTGCTTTGACACATTATAATAGGAAAAAACACTTTATTTCCATTTTGATTACATTTAAATTGCTTCTCATGCTCAACTTCCCTTCTTCGGCTCCTTTCCCTAGTTCCTAACCAGTAAGCAAAAACTTGCATGGACCTGTCCAGCGAACCATTTGTGTGCCGGGCATTTTAAACAGGCCCTGTTTTGTAGGACCTCTTGTGGTAGGGTGCTGACCGACTATGACCTCATCCCTGCCCCAGGCTCTGTGCTGCTTTTCTTCCTGATGTCACTCCCTCTGGTTTGCTAGATGCCTGGGAGACTTAGGCTCACCCCCACCTCTCTCCCACAGATATCTTATGGCCCCGGGAAAACTGGGGCTCAGACTCGAGCCAGAGCCTCTTCCTTTCTTTCACTCACTGCAGATGAAGCGGATCGAAACATTTAAAACAAAACAAGACAAGACAAGACAAAACAAGACAAACACCTTACCCTAAGAGAAGAACTCCCAAAAGTTAAAATTTCAAAGCACTAAAAATAAATAAATAAATAAATTTCAAAGCACTAGTGTCAGATGTAACTCGGTTTCAGCTGCATGGGTCCAAAACCTCTTCACTGGCATCTGCCTCATCAGTCTTCCTACTCATCTTCCTGTGGCTGTGGCCGACTTGTCTTCACTTCCCCTGAACATCATGACCCCCTGCAAGCCCAAATCTAGCAGGCTAGTTTCCTCCCAGTCACTTCCTCATCTGAGAACCAGGTGGTGAAGGAGCGAGACCCTGGGTTCCCCTTGGGCTGGAGCCCCTCTGATTGCATATATTCAGAACACTCCACAGTGGCCCCTCAGACATTCTCATCCACCTGGAAAATGACCTTATGAAAGGTCCCATGAAGATAATGCCTTAAATGTAATAACTCAACAAACATCCGTGCACTCATGCATGACCACTTCTGAGTGTGAGTGCCTGCAGGTTCCGGCACTGTGCCAAGGACTGGGGCTGTGAGGAGGCTCAGATAAACATGATCTGTCTCCTGTGGGAGTTACAGTCCGGTTCAGGGGTCAGACAATAAGAGGTTATTCCCTCCATGAGTCCATTCCTCTCTTCTTTCGTAACAGAAACATTTACTGAGCCCCTGTTAGAATCCAGGCACGGTGCTTGGTGCTGGGGATTAAATCACATGAAAAAGACACACAGTCCATCTACTTAAATAGGTCACAAGATAGAAAGAGTTTTATAGAAGGTTAAATGTAATGATATCAGTTCATAGACTCAGGAGATCCCGTTGGGATTAGGGACAGTCAGAAAGGAGATACGTAAACTTGAAAGGTTTGTAAAGCAGGAAGGTCGAAGGTGGGGGCATAAGGAATGAGGGGCAAAGAGCACAGTGTGCAGAAGCAATATAGAATGCTTCATTAAATTGGCGTTTATGGAGCCTTAGTGTATTGTAGGCTTGGGCACAGCATGTTCACGTGGGGGAGTGGCATTGTGGAACGGCACGAGTCATCCAGCGTGAGTGACAAGAGTGGGAAGTAGAACACAGGGGTAATTATCCTGAATGGCCTTGTAGCTTACAATGATCTGAGCTTTTTTCTTTGCAATGCCGGGGATTTGAGAGCCCTTGTCAGAGTTCGAGTGAGTTAAAACTGGTTGAATCTCAGCTTCTTTATTTACTCCGTGCATGGCATTATGCAGTTTACCTCATTTGGGCCGTTACCAATGTACCTTCCTGAGCCTCAGATTCTTCCTCATTAAATGAGGCTAATAACAGCCTCCTTTAAAGCTTCTAAGGACTTAAAAGTTTAAATGAAATGGTGTATGTTCAACAAATGGACACGTGGAGGACTGAAAGTTTGATTCCTTTCAGCCCCTTTTCCTCTATGATACAATCTGTTTTGAAAACAGGTTTGCTGGAATGTGAAACTCCAGGTGAGGGTAGAGGGGGCAAGTTGTGCAGAACCAGGGAAATAAGATGTCCCGAATCAGGCCTCCATGGGCAGAAACAGAGGGAGGATATCCGGGAGGTTTGTGGAGATGGAAGGTTTGGAGTTTGTATGGCACACTGGGGATGACAGGCGAAGGAGAGGGAGCAATCCATGATGGTTCCCGGGCTTCTCATTTGGGTGAGGAGGACATTTATTCTGAGCAGCAACTCCGGCTCTGGCTGGCAATATCCTGGGGTGTCTCCAATTATCTTGCACCATGTGCAGAACTCTGAAATGGTTCCAGAATAGAATGAGCACTAACTGACTCCAAGACTCCATGTCTTGGTTGAAGGCATCCACATCCCCCAGTCACCCAGACCCAATGTCTAGAATCTGCCTTTGACTCATTCTTCTTGCTCATCTCCCACACCGGGCGATTCATCTGGTCCCAGTTTATTTCCACTACAAAATGTCTCCTCTACGTTTCATTTCTTGGCCATTCTGACCAACATGTGTACTGTTGGGACTGTACTCAATTTTCGAGATCAGTGCTTTTTCTCTTTCTTCTATCTCTCGGTTCCTAACTGCCTTCTTTCTCACTTCCTCCAAACACCTCCCATTCTGCCTCTCTCTTCTTTGGAACATAATCCGCTGCTAATAACAAGACAAAACAAAACGAAGTTCATTCCTGCTGCGTTAAGCCCAAATACATCCACTGGGCTTCTGGGATCGTCAGTAATCTGGCTGCACCTTCCCATCCAAGTGTATTTTCTCTCCTTGCAGAGGAATCCTATACTGCACATCAACCCAATTTCCTTTCCCTCACAGACAGGTTCTGTCCGGACTTCATGCTTGCCCCAGCAGAATGCCCAATCCTCTGTATATTTTTTAGAGCAAAACAGGGGTCTGGGAGCCACATGAACCTAGGTTTGAATCCTGCTTTTACCACATGCTGTGTAGATGACCTTGAAGAGGTCACTTGTCTTCTCATTTTTTCTAACCTAGGGAGGCCTCCCTTACCTGTATGTAATATGCGCCCCCCCCCCCGCCAAGGAATCCCTTCCTCATTCCCTATTCACTTTTCTCCATAGAATGTTTCAACTTTTAATATACCACACATTATATTTATTTATTTATTTATTTATTTATTTATTTATTTATTTATTTTTTGCTGTCAAACCCACCAGAATATAAGCTGTGCATGGAGAAGGCATTTATATGTTTTCTTCATGGAATATTCCCAGTACAAAGTACTGGGTCTGGTAGATAGGTGATTCTCGAGAAATACTTGATGGATGGATGAATGAATGAATGAATGAATGAGTGGGGAACTGTTTTACTACTTCCCAGAGCTCTTTCCAGTTTTAAGTGAAGTCCCATAGGTCGTAAATACAGTTGAGTGTGTGGTGCAGAGAAGGTGCTGGATATCGTGGTCCTCACCTTTGACGACTATTCAGATCCTTTTTGCACCTGAGATTTTTCTCAGACAAGTCCCAACTTGCCCAAGAAGTGTCCCTGATTACCTGGTTCTCCCATTTTTCCCGAATTTCCACTGCCCTCAAAGTTTGGCCTGTTATTTTCTAATGAGGAATTAAATCCTATCCTCTTTATCACACTCATCCCATGTACATTTTCTTTAAAGTCAGAGAACAGAATCCCCATGCTTAAGAAAATACAAACCAAATACTAGTTGAATGATAGTTGTAGATTGGTTAATATTATTCAACAAATATATGCTTAACAAATATATGCTTCAAAGTGTTTCCAAAAAAGATGCCCAGGGTCTAGTCGAGTAGTTCAAGGTTACTGAGCCGTAGCAAGAATTGGTCATGTTATCATATTACATATGAATAATAACAGTAAGAGTAAGAGTTAATAACAGTAAGAGTTATTGGGGTAGTCTTTACTACGTTAACTCAGTCCTCACAACAGCATGATGAGTTGTAGTTATTATTGTTCTCATTCTGCAGGTAAAAGAAGCAGGTCTAGTTATACTGACTTGCTTGCTCAAGCTCCTGGTGAATAAATCAGGGAGCCTGGCATTAAGGCTCAGCCCTGTTTGACCCCCAGAGCCTATGCACTTAACCCCAAACAATACACATGTTTTGCTTGCTACAAGTGAAGAGAGAAAATGACCACAAATAGATTAGATTAATTTATCATCACCACTGGCAAAAGAGCACAAAAATTATACATGTAATGGTGACTTATTAGTGTCATTTTTGTGGGACAGGGTAGAATTATGCACATGAAAGTCATTCATGTAAAAATAGAATGTTTCAGAGGCATGTCACTTTAAATTATATAGGAACATCAGAAAATTTGAGAATACTTGGCCTGGACACATGCTCATTCATTAGTCTATCCATTCACTGTGGCACTGGGAATATAATGGTGAGCAAAAAAAAAAAAAAAAGAGAGAGAGAGAGAGAAAGAAAGAGAGAGACAGCATCTCTGCTTTCATAGCGCTTAAAAGGAAGCTCTTTAAGGAAGAGATTCATATCAACCAAAGTATTATGCTAACAGATGTGTAATTTCATTAGAAATAGATGTTTTGGTGAATAGCATCGGGGATTGATGTGATCAAAAAAAAACAGCCTGGGGTCAGAGAAAGCCAGTGAAGAAGTGATACTGAGATGAGATATCACGGGTGAGGAGGATATATATGGTGTACAAAGAGAGTGGAGTTCACTATTCCAAACAAAAGGCAGAAAAAGGAAAGCACAGAGAAGGAAGGCTGCAAAGGTGGGCAGGGTTTATACTATTAGAGAAAAGGGGAGCCCAGCCACAGTCGTTTGAGGAAGGGTGACATGATCCAATTTGCATTCTTTTTTTTTTTTTAAGATTTTATTTATTTATCTGACAGAGAGAAATCACAAGTAGATGGAGAGGCAGGCAGAGAGAAAGAGAGAGGGAAGCAGGCTCCCCGCTGAGCAGAGAGCCCGATGCAGGAATCGATCCCAGGACCCTGAGATCACGACCTGAGCCGAAGGCAGCGGCTTAACCCACTGAGCCACCCAGGCGCCCCCCAATTTGCATTCTGGAAAGATCATTCTTTCGTCACTATAGAATGGATTGGAGGGAGACTTTAGAGAATGCAGACAAATGGTGGTGATTGCTTAGTCTTTGGAGTTGGTACTAGACATAGAAGAAAGCAGATATGAGAAATCAAAATTTTTAGGAAGAAAAATAGAGCAAATTGAGTGACTGATTGTGTATAGGAAGTATAAAGAATAAATCCAAGTTTTCAGCCTTATGCAATTAGGGGGAGGATATGTGGGAGCTGTTTTCTTGAAAGGATCCAGAAAAAAAAAAACAAAAAACAAAAAAAAAACAAGGTTTTTAGCGGGATCAGAAGATAGGCAGATCTGGGGTTTCACTTGAAACATTTGTTAAATTTTTCCTACCTTTGACAACCAAAAGAGTGGCCTAACTTGGTAAAATATTGCAACCTCTTCCCTTAAATATTGAGAAAACTCAGACCTGGAGGACAGTCCAAGAACATACAAGGCTGGGGATCAAAAACCAAGCCTTTTGCTTTTCTATGAACATTTTTCTTTTTTAAAGTTTTATTTATTTATCTGAGAGAAAGAGCGATTGAGGGAGAGAGAGAGCCAGGAGAGAGACAAGCAAACTGCATGCTAAGCATGGAGCCCAAAGCAGGGCTTGATCCCATGACCCTGAGATCATGACCTGAGCTGAACTCAGGAGTCAGACACTTAACTGGCTGAGCCAGCCAGGCACACCCCCTGCCCCCTGCCATGAGCATTTTTCTAATAGGAAATCAGTTCCATACTTAAGAATGTTAGCAGGCAAGGCTTGTTTAATATTTGAATATTGTTCTAAGGAAGATTTGGCAATTTCCTCCCTGGTAATTTAAATAATAACAGTAATGAAGAATAATCATTATGCTAATAGATACTATTTAATGAATATCTACTATCTGTTAGGTGTTTAAATAGTTTGCCTATGAATTCTCAACTGCTTCAGTGGTGTTGTCCTAACCCTCAATTAAGGCAAAGAGATAACTGATACAGTCTTTCAGAATCCCATATTAACTCTAGATGAACTCTTTTTCATCTCATGACTTCCATATGTCTATGTACATACATAGGTATTTCATTTCAACAAATTTTACTTCATGAGAATTTGTCATAATTTTTTCATCTGCCTAAACTTTCCTTAATTTATAGTATTAGTGAAAAGGGAAATATGTGTGTATACTTCATGAAGTGATCATGGAAACTGTTTACTTGTTATGTTGTTATTGGCTAAAATTCTTGATTATATCCTTTGTACTCTAGGCAGTGGTCAGTTGGCAAACTATAGCCCTTAGGTGAAATTTGGCTTGCTATCTATTTTTTTTTTTAATTTGCATTGGAACACTGACATGCCCGTTCATTTACAAATTGTCTGTGGCTATTTTCACACCAAAATACCAGAATTGAACAGCTGCTGCAAAGATTGTATGCCAGCAAAACCAAAAATATGTACTATCTGCCTCTTATGGCCAAAATTTACTGACCCTTTCTATAGGACAATCACTGTTAGTCTTATATAGGGTCATCATTTGATGCTAGGTTTATCAAGTACCCATCTCTAAGCCTGTACCATCCCTTACTTTAAAGCTTTTGATGGCAATGATAAAGTTGATGGGTCAAATTATCAGGCTTTGATCTGTGCTTCTGATCTGTAATTACTCATGGAAATGGAAAGATAATAAGTATTCCACGACTAGGGCAATGTTTTCTCTAAGATAAAGTCTCATAGTATGTGTTATTATTTTGCAGATGTATAAATTTTATTTAAAAACTGGAGAATAACCAAGATCTAATTGGCCTTTGAAAATATTCAGTAATGAGCCTTACTAAAGAAAAGGCTTTCCAATGGAGCATTTGTGAAAATCTACAATGTAAATGTGTAATTATATATTAAGCATTTATTCTTTTAAAAAAATGAATGTTAGGTTATAACTGCAAGTAAGTTCTTTATTTTGGCTTGATAATAGACTGTAAATCCAGAAAAAGAAGGCTTAGGAATATCTTCTCCACTGCTTAATATAAGCAAATAATAGCAAGTAATTTTCCTGTGTTGTTTAATTCACTATTTCTTAAAGTAATTATTCACCTGCTTCAGAAGCTTCTGGAATGTATTTCAAAAAAATGTCAGCTTGTAGGCCCCATCCTTCATCCACAAAATCAAAATCGTTAGGGGAGAGCTTAGGAACACGCACTTTCAACAGTGCTGGGCCTTTATTTTTCTGTAACCTGCAGTAGAGAACCTCTGGTTTAGCTCAAATGCTGTCACCTGTGGGATATAATCAATTGAAACAAGGGTCAGTTTCCTTTTGTAAAAGGTCTTCTATTTCGCTGGTAGCCCCAGTAAGCTATTGTTGAAATGCCAAGTATACATGGGATACAATAATAAACAACAAACTAGGTTAATTAAAGGGATGCTACTAAATTGGAAAGTGCCAATTGTAGAGGGTTTATTATGAATGTAATGATCTTGAAGCAATGGGAAATAATTAGCATTTAAATTAAGTTGTAGGTTCGCCACATTAGAGAAATGTTAGCTTGCTACGAATTGTTATAAAGCTATGATGTTACTTAAGGATTGGTTTGAGCATTGACTACAATCTAATTTAATGAAAATTTTGGAATAATGAAATTGTCATTATTAACTGAGCTACACATTATTTGATACACTTTCTCTGACACATTTGTACCAGAATAACTATTAAAATTTATGTAAGATAAAACTGGATGTCAAGTTACATATGTAATACTTAAGTAATTTGAATACTTTATTTCTGTGATTAGATTTATTAAGCTACTTAAAAGGGTCATAGTCACAGGGAGTGTGGCTTTGCTTCAACTGCATTTTTCTCCTGAAATTTTAGGTTGTGTGTGTGGTAAATAATTTCAAAGGAAGACAACCAGAAAATGAACATATACACATGGATAATCTGGCACAGATGCCAATGATCAGCATTCCTCGAGTAGAAAGTCCCTTGGAAAAGGTAACATCTGTACAGGTGATTCATAATTTAAATTCTCAACTGTGATTGTTATCTAGAGCAAATGAATAATCATTCCTCAGAGTTCGTGCACAGTCATGTTTGATTTACTGAAACAAATTTAGAATCTAATGTGGTATTTAGCAAGAATTTAGTCACTAAAGACATCATCTTAGAAAAATGCATATCACATTGAAAATAATTCTTTGAATACCTCATGCTAAAAGCTGAGTATCTATATATGGAATATGTTCTGCACTTTGCCATAACTTTAAGATAAGGAACATAGTGTAATCATGGTCTCACACATGGGTGAAATCATAAGGTAGTCTTATTTGAGAATACATGCATTTTTTTCATATATATTCCACTTTTCCCATCCTCTATTTATGTGAGAAACTGTTTAGAATAATGCCTAGTACATAATAGGGCTCAATAAATTTTGTTGAATCTCATTATATAAAAATCTGGCAGCATGCTCTCCTAATATAAAGATCATGGCAATCGTGCTCTCCTAATCAGGGAGGTCCTGAGGATCAGGTTGGGCAGAATGGAGCCAGACCAGGTAGCACTCTGAATGGCAGGTCAAGGCTTCATTGGGCATGACAATGAGCACACAAGCCAGGTATTTAACAAAAACTTTTCCTGAGATTTTTTTCTCAAACTTATCTTGTGAACTAGAGAGGGTAATGTTTCTTAAATGATGATGCAACAATGCCCATTTGTAATTAGTTCAGTGATTGCTCAGAGGGTTATTAAAGGCTTCTCATCAGGCCTGTCCATACCCACATTTTAATCAATACATTAGATGAAGAGATCAATTACATGCTTATCAGGAGCTTAGATGATGTGAATTAGTGGGGGATAATTAATACATTGGTTGAAAGAACAAAAGTTCTTGAGAGATTAGATACAATTAACAACTAGAAATAAAGCAAATGTTCTGGGTTTGGATTTTAAAAGAAGTTCAGGGAAGAGAGAGTACATTTAGGGTAACTACACAAATGAAAATGGATCAGAGGGTAGAACAGGTTACCATCTGGCATGTGTCAACAGCCTGTTACAACTGCCAAGAGTTATATGATCTTAAGTTCCACTTAGGGAGAATAATATCCTGAATGAGGAGATTGATGGTTTCCTCTGCTCACACTACCTTGGAACACCGTATTCTGCCCTTGGTGACATGGTTTTGAGGTGGGCATCGGTAAAATAGTCAGTACTCAAATATTTGTTAAACGTACAAATGCATGTGCCCAGGACAGGGAGTGGACTGAAAGTCAATAGATTATGAAAAACTGTTGAAGGAATAAAAAATGATTAGAGAGAAAGAAAACTCATGGAAGAAGCAATAACGTTCCATACGTATCTGAAGGACTGTTTATGGCAGAGCGATGCGATGTGTTCTAACAGCACCTCGGAGGTTACAATTAGGATGAAAGAAAAGAAGGTGTAAGAGGACAAGTAATGTCTAGAAAGAAGGAAAAACTTTCTCAAAATGAGATGCCTTCCTTAGAAACAATGAAATTTCCGTTTTTTTTTTTTAAATCCTTTTATAATAAGGATTCAAGAATAAACTATCACTTAACCATGATACTGTGGAGGGAATTCAAGATTATAGTGAGGATAGAGGTACTAAATCTTCATCATAATAATAACAATATTAATAACTGCCTTTTAATGTTCATTCAATATATGTCGAGTGCGATCCAGATTGCTCACATAAATTCCACAAATACACTTCTGTGCTCTGAAAGTGTAACTTTATTCCTTACACCAGTTTTTAAAGCTGGGTGTCATTATAGTGGCAAATGCTGCTCGTAGTCCCCCCATATCCCTTCTCCCCTTCTTCCTTTTAGTAACTGAATCCCCAGTCCAATTTTAGCTACATCCGCCACTGCCCAGCCATAGTCTGTATCTCCCCGTGACCACTGCAGGTAGGCGTGACCATGCAGCGAAGTTTAGACCAATGGGATATAAGCAGAAGTGGTCAGTACAGCCTCTGGTTCATCCCTTGTCTCTCTGTCCGTCCTCACCCTTCTCATCAAGTGGAAAAGGTTTGACTGAAAGCAATCTTTAACTTTTTAAGATGACGGATCCACTTTGACAGCCTTAGTTCCTAGATGAGCTCAGGGAGCAGTCCACAGACATGCTCTCCATGGTTCTGAAAAAGAAAGAAACTTCTTTCCTCTCTGAACCATTGGATTGTTTTCATCTCCTTTCCACAGTGGCTTCGCTGGTGCCGGATTACACGAAGGGTCTCCATCGTACAGTTAAGAAAACTAAACTCCCAAGTATTTAAGCGATTTGCGGAAGTCCTCATCATCGATAAGCGTCAAAGTTATGCAATGTGGTATTTCCAGTTACATGTATTTTGTTTAAAACTGAATAATATGTACAAAATTAGATCTTTTTAAACTCAAGAAATAATAGAAAGCAACAGAATTTAGGAAGAGGTATTAGGCATATTTTGAAGACAGTGGTCAGGGTAGTAATTAGTCTTCATTTTATACACCTCTGAGGTTAACTCAAACAATAATCACTGTCTTCTCTTTCTTGACATGTTTATTTGTATAAGCATTCTTTAGTAGCCTCCTAGCATTGCCAAATATCCTGATATACCATTATATCCTTTTATATATAAAGTGATCCTTTTATATATAAAGTGATAAAGTGATTATAAATCCCTGTTGTTGAATTTAGGCAAATTTATTCTTATTTACAATGAGTTTTAAAATATGAAAACAAAAATATTCTATTAGAAGCTCTAGAATATTTCAGTACAACAATTAATTTCATTCATTGTCTTGTTCATGGCAAAATCATGCGCTGTTTTTACTTTGGTAGTTAAGAAGTAAAATCTGATTTGGTTCTCCCCTTTGCCCATCGAAGGGTGTTGGCACACACCTTACTGAGTTCCGACTTGGCTCCCTGCTCTTCTCATCCTGTTTTCAGGCAGAACGCTGTCTGCATGGTGCAGGGTGTGCTCCTGCGTCACCCAGACCACACGAAGATCATGAATCGAGCTACTGGGGACGTATCTCAGGCTTCCCTGTGGAGCTCTGTTGCTGAGACGACATGTACTTGTGCTCATCAGCCGGAAAGGGAGGAAGGCCACCACTTACAGGAAGCCCACAGTGGCTTTCACTTTCTTTTGTAATGTGGCGTATTTGGAGTAAATACATTGCTTTTCATCAGAGTTCACAATGGGAAACAAGTGAATGCAAAGTTCTTCCCAGTATTTGATCTTAGTAATTGATCATCGGAGAGTGGTGTGAGGTTCTTGAAACTGGCCCTCAGAGGAGGAAACGGGAGTCCAGTATAAAAGTCTGGTGTGCAGACCTGGATGGCAGTTTGAGCACCGTGATGTATCATGCCAAGCTATCATTTCCTGCTTGCCAGTTTTGTATGGAGAAGGCAGAGGGTTTCTTTTAGAAGTTACATTCTTACATAACCTCCTGTGTTCAAAGTACATGTTTCATAAACTGTAAGCTACAGAGTAAATTACAGCATGCCAGCGTTCTTTATTTTTATGCCAGCAATTTATCCCTTAATTATAGGGAGTTTGTCATATAGTTAATTACCATAGTTTATGAGGAAAAGTCATGATTTTTCTGAAAGCTAAGTAAATCTGAACATTCATTACATTTGGTGTTATGAAAAGAATTAATCATCTATGGAAACTGGCCCATCATATCTCATAGTCCACTAAATATTTAAGTTGCCAGTAACTTCATTACAGCTGTTTGTAATATCAAATCATAAAAGTCTAACTGTGTATCAGTAGGGAATGATTAAATAAGTCAATGTTCCATTCCCGTAATGGAAGCCAATAATGCGGTGTGTCAGGCCACAGGTTCTGGAGGTAGATTGGCTGAGAATTTGGGACAATTTTGACCTTGTGCAGCTTATTCAAATACTCTGTGAGTTTTCTCAGTCATAGAATGGGCGTTGTGAGAGTTCAATAAGCTGACAGTAAAGCACTCAGAACAGGGTCCGGAACCTATAAAGCCCTTAAGCGTTGCCAGTCATTATTACCATCAAACCGTTGAAATGGATAGGGTAAATCAAGACATGGAAAGTCTTCTAACACATATTGTAAAGGTTTTTTGTTTGTTTGTCTTAATTTTATTTATTTATTTGGGATCTAGAGAGAGCTCACCCATGTGCCCATGAACCAGGGGGTGGGGTAGCAGAGGGGGAAGGAGAGGGACAAGTCACAAGCTGACTCTGCACCTGCTGAGCCCTTGAGCTCTTGGATCAAGTCTCGGGGCTGGATCCCAGGACCCTGAGATCCTGACCAGAGCCAAAACCAAGAGTCAGGCACTTAACTGCCTGAGCCACCCGGGTGCCCCACAAAGTTGTTGTTGTTTTTGTTTTTGTTTTTGTTTTTTTAAGTTGATATATATAACGTGTGTGTATGAGGAAGCCAGTTATGCAAATTACCATACAAGATAATTTCTTTCTAGTAAGATAGAAAAGAGCATGTAGATGAGAGAGAAATAGATACCAGTTGAAAGCAACGTTTAAACTTAAGAAAACAACTGAGATAATAGACCAGATTCCTTTTCTTTCTTTCCCTTTCTTTGTTCCTTTGTTCTTTTGTTCTTTCCTCTCTTCCTTCTTTTCTTTTTTTCTTCTTTTTAAGATTTTATTTTATTTATTTGACAGACAGAGATCACAAGTAGGCAGAGAGGCAGGCAGAGAGAGAGAAGGAAGCAGGCTCCCTGCTGAGCAGAGAGCCCGATGCGGGGCATAGATCCCAGGACCCTGAGATCATGACCTGAGCCGAAGGCAGAGGCTTTAACCCACTGAGCCACCCAGGCGCCCCCTTTCTTCCTTTCTTTTGGCCTTTCTCCCTTCCTTCCTTTCCTCCTTTTTTTTTTTTCCTTTCTTTTTCTTTCTATAATGAGTAATTCCTGAATAACTGTGTAATTACAATTATGCTCTTAGGAGGTTCTAGTTATGCTTCCTCGTATTGGCTACCGGTATGTTTGGATTTACTAAAGTCCCTTGGGAAGATTCCCTCAGAGTAATGTAAATCCCTGTGCTCCCTCCTTATGAATCACAAGGATTTAAAAGGATCCTTTTAAGCCTGTTTGGTCTATTTTCGGCTGCTGAGCTGAGCATGGGAACCTTTGCTGTGGCTCCCATGCCTTCATGCCCTCACGCCCAGGGTCCAGCTTCCCTGGACCTTCCCTGGCACACCTGCAGCCATCCCCATTCTGGGCCCCATCTGTCCTAAGAACCTGCACACAAGCCTTATGCAGGTGCCTCTTACTTATAGGATCCACAAAGGCCCCAGGGAACCAGCTTTCTTCATAGATTATACCACTTCCTTTCAGACTCATCCTTTTCTGGCTCCTGCCTTCAAGGACCCATGTATCCCAGACAAAATCTTTAGTGCCACTGGCTTCGGGATGGCTCCAAATACACAAAGATACTATTTACTACTCTTGGGAGTCCAAGAAACAAAAGTCTGACTCTCCTCCTGGGACGTGGAGATGGAGACATTTTCATATTCATTATCTTCAGTTCCTTATATTAGCAAGAGTAAAGTAAGAATTAATATCTTCATGGCTGTGTCATAAAGAGTAAAAACTAGATAGAGTAAAATTTTAGTCATTTCTACTAAATATCATACAAATTGATCCTGTTTGAAAGATGTCACCAAAGGACAATTAAAATGTTTCTTTGCCAATAAAGAAGTTCAAGGTTGCAGAATTGGCTAAAATTCTATAGAATCCCATTATAAACCAAAATTTCAAAGAGTAAAAATAGAGTCCTATGAATTTTGTGGGAGATGTTACTATTGTTCCCAAATATTAACCACCTCCTTCCTGCTCCAGTTATTTTGGATTTGGTCAATAACATATGAATGAACCTGATTTATGCCCCATCAATCAGAAACTTGTAGAGACATCAAGAGTTTTTGCCAGCTTTATTGCTCCTGAGCCATTTTCCAGGAAAAGTCCATGTTCCAAATAGGGGCTGTTCCCTTAGCCTATACCCCAGAATGAGAATACACAGGAAGTGGAAGAGCACTCAGCTAGCAACCTGGAGCAGATCTATAGAACCTGACCACCAACATGTGGTGTGAGGGAAGAATACTTATTTGTTGTGGGAAGCCACTATGCTTTTGAGGTTATAATATGGTATATCTAGTGAAAACTAACACATACACCAAGGCAGAAAGATTGACAGCATACTGGCTTCAGACGTCTCTCTCCATAATAGTAGATGCCAGAATAGAAAGGAATAATGCCTTCAGAGTTTTCAAAGAAAAAGTTTGTTACATAAGAATTTTATTCCCACTGAAAAGGTCATTTATGTATTAAGATAACCATAAAATATCGGGTATCCAAGAATTTAGGAATCATGTTACTCATGAAATATTATCAGAAGATGCTTACCAGCTAACTGAGCAACATACCATTATCCAGAGCTTTCAAAAGTTTTATTTCTTTGTAAGAGAGAGGCAGCCAGAAGGAGAATCAGGCTCCTCAAGAGCAAGGAGCCCAGTGTGGGACTCAATCCCAGGGCCCTGTGATCATGACCTGAGCCGAAGGCAGACACTTAACCAACGGAATCATCCAAGTACCCCGGTCTGTAGCTTCCAAATTGCCAAAGTCATGATATGAATGAATTAGCAGAAAGAATGGAAACCACTTACATGAGAATTAATTAGAATTGGCTATGGTAAATATAGTAAGAAAAACAGAAATTATGCAATTTATTTAAAGAGAAGATATATAAGAAAAAAAAATAATGTAACAATGACAAAATGAGACAGACATCTAAGATAATACCAACAAAAGTAAAATTATGATAATTTTCAGATTTTATAAAGGAGGGACTTAATGTCACTGCTTTGTTCTTGACATTGCTAACTAGAAAAATATACATTGAAGCATTTTTTTAAAAATGCTTTTTTTTAAAGCATTTTTAAAGTAATTAAAAACAACATATAAAAGTCCAATAACAAAATATAAAATATCAGCAACATGTGTCAAAAGTTTGATATAGGAAACACCCTAATTGAAATATGGGCAAAGCTCATAAATATGCAGATTATTAGAGATCAAATGCAAATGGGAATAAATATATGGAAAGTATTCCCTGTCACCTTTTTTCCCTTTTTTGTTTGTTTTTCCTTTCATTTATGGAGCTAAAATTGATATATATCATTATAGTACATTCAGGTGTAAACACAATGATTCGATAATTGTGTATATCCCAAAATGATCACCACAATGCGTTAACACCTGCCACCGTGTAGTTACAATTTTTTTCTTATGATGAACACATTATTTATAGTCATCATACTATATTTTATGTCCTCATGACTTATTTTATAACTAGAAGTTTGTACCTTTTAACTCCCTTCACCCATTTTGCCCAACCACCACCCCTTGCCTCTGGCACTTACTGATCTGTTCTCTGTGTATATGAGTTTTGTTTTGGTTTTTCAGATCCCACATATAAATGAGATCATATGGTATTTGTTTTTCCTTGTATAACTTATGCTAGTTAACATAGTGCCCTCAAGGTCCATCCATACTGTTGCGAATGGCAAGATTTCTTTCTTATTGATGGTTAAACAATAGTTTGTTGTATATATATTTACCACATCTTCTTTATCCATTCATCTGTCAATGGACACTTCGATTGTTTCCATATCTTTATAAATAATGCAGCAGTGACCATGGGAGTGCATATATCTTTTTGAGTTACACTATTTTAATTTCTTTCAGGTAAATACCTGGAAGGGAAAATGCTGAATCATATGGTAGTTCAATTTTTAAGTTTCTGAGGAACATTCCTACTGTTTTCCGCAGTGGCTGCACCAATTTACATTCCCACCAACGGTGCACAACTCTTCTCTTTTCTCCACATTTTTGTCAACACTTATTATTTCTTGTCTTTTGATAATAGCCATTCTAACAGGTGTGAAGTAATAGTTCAATGTGGTTTTGATTAGAATTTCCCAGATACTTAGTGATGGTGAGCATCTTTTCATGTACTGTTGGCCATCTGTACGTCTTCTTTGAAGAAATAAAATTCAGATTTTCTGCCAATTCTTTCCATCAGATTGTTATTTTTAGTGTTGAGTTGTATGATTTCTTTACAAATTTTGGATATTAACCTCTTATCTGATATATGATTTGCAAATATTTTTTCCTATTCAATAGGTTGCCTTTTTGTTTTGTTGACGGTTTCTTTTGCAGTGCATAACATTTTTAGTTTAATGTCATTCTAGTGATTTATTTTTGCTTTTGTTGGTTTTGCTCTTAGAGTCAGATCCAAAAAATCATCACCAAGATTTGTGTCAAGGAGCTTACTGCCTATATTTTCTTCTAGAAGTTTTATGGTTTCGGGTCTTGCGTTCAACTCTTACATCCATTTTGAGTTAATTTTTGTGTATGGTGTAAGATACTGATCCAGTTTCATTCTTTTACTTTTACGTGTGGCTGCCCTGTTTTTACAACACTATTTCCTGAAGAGACTGTCTTTTCCTTATTGCATGTTCTTGCCTCCTTTATCATATAAATGAATTGATCATATGTTCATCAGTTTCTTTTTGGGCTCTCCATACTGTTCTATTGATATATGTATCCATTTCTGTGCTAACACCATACTATTTTGATTACTATAGTTCTGTTTTTTGTTTTTTGGGTGCTTTTATTTTATTTATTTATTTATTTGTCAGAGAGGAAGAGAGAGAGAGGCAGGCAGAGAGGCAGGCAGAGAGGCAGGCAGAGGCAGAGAGAGAAGCAGGCTCCCTGCTCAGCAAGGAGCCCGTTGCAGGACTCGATCCCAGGACCCTAGGATCATGACCTGAGCCAAAGGCAGCTTAACCCACTGAGCCACCCAGGCGTCCCAATAGTTTTTTTTAATATAGTTTAAAACCAGAGAGTGTGATACCTCTAGCTTTGTTCTTTCTCAAGATTGCTTTGGCTATTCAGAATCTTGTGTTTCCATACAAATTTTGGGATTGTTTGTTCTGTTTCTGTGAAAAATGCCATTGGAATTTTGAGAAGGGGATGCCTGAGCGGTTCAGTCAGTTAAGCAGCTGCCTTATGCGCAGATCATGATCTCAGGGTCTGGGAATTGAGCCTTGTGTCAGGCTCCCTGCTCAGCAGGGAGTCTACCTCTCCCTCTCTTGCTGCCCCCCTCTCTCTCTACTCGTGCTTTCTCTCTCTCTCAAATAAATATTTTTTTAAATGGAATTTTGATAAGGACTGCACTAAATCTGGAAATTGTTTTGGGTAGTATGGGTATTTTAACAGTATTGATCTTCTAATCCATGAACATGGAATATCCTTTCATTTATTTCTGTTTCTTCAGTTTCTTTCATCAGCATCTTGCAGTTTTCAGTGTACAGTTCTTTCCCTCCTTGATCAATTTTAATCCCAAGTATTGTATTCTTTTTGATACAATTGTAAGTGTGATTGTTTCTTAATTTTTTTCTAATAGTTTGTTATTAGTATATAGAAATGCAATGGATTTTTGTATATCGATTTTGTATCTTACAATCTTACTGAATTTGTTTATTAGTCCTAAGAGCTTTTTGGTGGATTCTTTGGGTTTTTCTATGTATGACATTATGTCATCTGCAAATAGTGAAAGTTTTACTTCTTCTTTTTCAATTTGGATGCCTTTTGGTTTCTTTTCTTTTCTTTTTTTTTTTTTTTTAATTTTCTTCTTCTTGTTCTTTTTTTTTTTCCTCCCTAATTGCCCTAGCTAAGACTTCCAATACTATGTTGAATGAAAATGGTCACAGTGGCATCCTTATCTTGTTCCTGATCTTAGAGGAAAAGCTTTTAGCTTTTCTCCATTGAGTATCATGTTAGCTATGGGCTTGTCATATATGGCCTTTATTATATTGAGATGGGTTCACTCTGTACCCACTTTGTTGAGAATTTTTATCATAAATTAATGTTTTATTTTGCCAAATGCTTTTTACATATCTATTGAGATTATGATATGATTTTTATCTTTCATTTTGTTAATGTGGTATATTACACTGACTTGTGGATATCGAACAATCCTTGCATCCCTGAAATAAAGCCAACTTGATTGTGCTGAATTATCCTTGTAATGTGTTAAAATTGGTTTGCTAAGATTGTGTTGAGGATTTCTGCATCTGCATCCATGTTCATCATCACTAATTTTCTTTGCCTTTGGTATCCTTTTTGGTTTTGGTATCAGAATGTAATGCTGGCCTTGCAAAGTATGTTTGGAAGTGTTCTTCCCTCTTCTTTTTTTTTTTTTTTTTTTTGAGTTTGAGAAGAATTGGTATTCTTTTTAAAGTGTTGCTAGAATTCACCTGTGAAGCATTCTGGCCCTAAACTTTTTTGTAGGGGAGGTAAAAAGATTACTAATTTAACCTCCTTACTAGTAAGATTTTCTGTTTCTTCTTCATTCAGTCTTGGAAGGTTGTATGCTTCTAGGAGTTTATCCATTTATTTTAGGTTATTCAACTTATTGGTGTTCAATTGTTCATAGGAGTCCCTTATGATCCATTGTATTTTTGTGGTATCAGTTAAAACATCTCTTTCACTTCTGATTTTATTTATTTGAAACCTCTCCTTTTTTTTCTTGGCAAGTCTAGCTAAAGGTTTGTCAATATTGTTTATCTTTTCAAAGTGTCTGTCGCTTTTGATGAAAATTCATGAAGAGTCTTTTATGGGATGCTTACAAAGTTGGTTCTTACCCTGTAAGCAGTGGGGAGCCATTAAGTAGTTAAAGAAAGTGGCATGTTTAGAATAAAGAATGAATTAAAGGAGAATAGCAATGGAGCAAAACAGAAGCCAATCTGCAAGGTTATTGTAAAAATCCAGATAAGTGATAAAGATGGCATAGACTAGATCTCAACAGAGGCATGTCATGTCATTTTGACTGGCCAGGGATCCTTTAGCGAGGTCTGATTCAGTCAGATGCTGATTCTGATTAAAGGAGTTGCCTTAGTCTGTTCAGGCTGCTATAACAAAGTGCCATAGACTGAGGGGCTAATCAACAATAGAAATTTATTTCTCAAAGATCTAGCATCTGGGAAGTTCAAGATCAAGATGTCAGCAAACTTAGTGCTTGGCGAGGACCCGTTTCCAGTGTTCTCACATGGCAGAAAGAGTGAGGGAGCTCTCCCAGGTCTTTTTTATGAGGCACTAGTCCCATTCATGAGGGCCCCACCCCACCCCCAAAGACCTCACTTCCAAACACCATCACACTGCGGATTAGTTTTCAACATTAAACATTCAGTCTATGGCAGGGGTTATCTAACTATCCCAATGATTCACAGTAGAAGAGGGATAACTGCTAGCCAGGCTGTCACTAAGAAGACTGTCCCCCTTCCCCCACCCCCAGAAACATGCTGACCTTTCATCTGTGTCATTTCCCTGTTATCTCCTCAGAGATTTCTTTAGTCTATAACTAATGAATAAGGAGTACACTGACATTCCTTCCAGGGATCCTCCTGAGTCAAGTTGCATTCATCACAGCAGCAAAGCGCTGAGCACTTTGCCCCTTTTCCTCTCCCTTTCCCCTCTGCTTATTCTGACTCTAAGGAAAACACTAGCATTCACATTTGCATAGGTAAACATATGCAAATAATCTGTGTGCATATGCATTATTGATTGTAACTGATGCTATACAGAAAATCTAAGGAAAACTTTAGCAAAAGAACAAAAAAATTCTTAAATGAATACAAAGATAGATGGGATATGATAGAAAAAGTTGTATTTCTGATCTAAGAATTCATATCTACATAGTTTTATTAAGGCAGTTAAGTCATTATAATCACTTACAGCTAATTTGGGATCATTTTGAGAGTTAACTTAGTGAATATAAGCAGGTATAAAAGATGCTTCTTGAGAAAATAATTTTGTTTCTGTCTAAATCTAGGCATTATTTTTTCTTAGGTTAACATCTAATCAAGTGAATCAAAGGGAATTCCCTTCTGCCAACAAGACAAAAGGGAAGATAATGGTAGGGATAATTTACAAGATTACAATTTTGTATTTTAGGTAAGGGACTTTTCACCAACCTGTACTAACCAAGAAGCTGATAGTGTAAAAGCACACCCTGATTAACAGAAGTATCACATAAATGAACGTGGTAAGCAGTGATGACAAGTTCCAAAAATCTAGAGATGTCATAATGAATGTGTATTATTACAGATGGAAATTACCTTGTTTAATTCCCATGGCTACTGCAAAGGAAAATAATAGGCATAGGAAAATTCTAAGGGAATTCACAATGACCCAGAGAAATGTATGCATTGACCTTTACATTTACTGTTTTGCTGATTATGAAATCACAAAGATCAAGAAGAAGCCCGAGCTGAAATGAAGGCAGAGTTGGGGTGGGGACGATTGGAGAGCCAGGTTTTTGCAGCTGGAAATCCTGAGTTTGAAGCCTATTTTGACAACATTATAGCTAGGTGGGATTAAACAAATTACTCCTCCTTACCTGAAAAACTGGTACAATAATGATTCCTTTGTTGGGTAACTGTTGGGATTAACAGATCACAAATAAACTTCTTGGCACATTGTAGGTGGTTAACACAAGTTAGTTCCCTCCTGCAACAATAGGATTCCCTTAACAGGATTTTCATCTTATCTCAGACTAGGAAACTCCAATAGATATATTTCATGGACATAAAAGTTTATACAGATTGTCGATGTCAAACATAGCACATGTGGCAGAAAATATTATAGTATAAAACATTGCATACATTAGTGTCATAGCAATAATGAAACAATCCAGTGGTTTCTTGCCAAGACAAATATGATTATACATTACTGTGCTCCCTGTGATAAATTCCTTTGAGGTTTCAGAATGCTGTACATGAATAACTATGGCAATCTATTTAAGATTTAGTTGCTTTTCTATAATGCAAATCTTTGTTTTACAGAACTGCTGAACTGTAATATAAATGTTATATAGGATCTTGTCAAAACAACTTTATTAGTGACCAGATATTGGAATAGTTAGTGAAACTAAATATATTCATATTTTAGGCATTTTTTCCCTCAATCTAAGCTTTGAGCACTTATAAAAAATATTTGAAGTAAATGAGTGTTTACATGCTGTACTCTGTTCTCATTTGCTTAATTTAATTTTGCTTAAAAAAAGTCAATTGAGAATGGAAGCTTAAGAACTCCAACAGGCATCAACATTTTAGGTTAGAAAAACTAGCGAATTCTGTTATTACTTTGCCGTATGTCATTTTTCCTATTTATGCTCCCATATATTTAGTGTTTATTTTTCCACACTATTTATAAATCATAATATACTACACAAAGAATAAAAGCCAGATTTTTTCTTCAATTATCTAAATGACCTTTTATAAAGGCACCTTTTATATTCAAAAGTAAGTTACTTTTGAATATAAACATGCTTCCTCATCTCATTTGTGTGAATAAATATAGGGTTGATGACTGCATCTTTAAATTATGTGATTCCTGCAGTCGTCAGTTAAGAAGAGAATAAAACAATGGTGGATTGAATAATCATTCCTGTTGCACACACAATTAGTTCTACACGGGAAACTGTTCTCACCCATTCATTCCCCTCTTGTCTCAGATTTGTTCCCGAGTGGTGGGCTGTCCTAGAGATACTTATGGAGGCCTTCAAAATCAATCAGGAGCACCATGACACTATAAACATTTTTTGTAGAGAAAATGCAAAATTTTATTTTACTAAAACCAGGAAAATAAACAATGAACTCATTCACAGTCTTATGAAACACCCATGATTTTTCATTGTTTCTATTAAAGGAGTAATTTGTGTATATTGTTTAAAATGTGAAAGTCTGGCAAGCAGAACAGAAGTATATAGAAAGTATCCATGTCTCACCACAGTAATCACTGGATGCTTTTTCTTTTTCTTCTTTTTTAAAAAAGTCTTGTTTATTTATTTGAGAGAGAGAGGGTACATGCATGAGCAGAGGCAGTGGGGTGGGGGTAGAATCTCCAGCAGACTCTTTGCTGAGCACAGACCTGCCCACCTGCCCCATTCTCCATCTCAGGAGAGATCATGACCTGAAATCAAGAGTTGGACACACAACTGAATGAGCCACCCAGGTGCCCCTGGAAACAAACTAACTAATTTTCTTTCTTTCTTTCTTTCTCTCTTTCTTTCTCTCCTTTTTAGGATTTTATTTATTTATTTGACAAAGAGAGACCACAAGTAGGCAGAGAGGCAGGCAGAGAGAGAAGAAAGCAGGCTCTCTGCTGAGCAGAGAGCCCGATGTGGGACTCGATCCCAGGACCCTGAGATCATAACCTGAGCCACACAGGCACCACGGAAACACTTTCTTAAGTAGCTTTGAGGACCCCATTAGTGTATGTGTGGATTTATATATAGTACAGGATCTTCCTGGATGTTCTCTTCTGTAGCTTTGAGCAATATAATATGTGCTCGAGCAACAGATTATCAAAGATATGGTTATAGACCAATAAATATAATATGCCTATCAAGCATAAGAGGAAAAGTTAATCTTTAGGAGAGCTTAATATGTGCCTGCAAAGAACTTCACACATAAAATATCATTTTATTTATGTATTTTTTTAAAAGATTTTATTGATTCTTTTTTAGATAGAGAGCAAGAGATAGTAAGAGCCAGGAGGAGGGGAAGAGGGAGAGAGAGAAGCAAACTCCCTGCGGAGCAGGGAGCTTGATTCCAGTTTAGATCTGAGGACCCTGATATCCTGACCTGAGCCAGAGACAGACACTGAACTGGCTGAGCCATCCAGGGACCATCATTTTATTTTTTTACAGAAACCATTTGAGTATATCTTACTATTTCTCTTTTACAGAGAAAAAGACATAGAAAGGTTAAGTAACTTGCCCAAGGTCACACACCTGGTCTGTGTTCTGAAGCAAGAATACAGAATTGTCTTTTTCATTTTCCATTTCCATTTCCAAATGTTTCGTATTTATCACTTCAGAGCTAAAACTCAAAATCATTAGGCTATAAGATATTACATAATTACATTGAAAAAATTCTAATTCATATAAATTAGCCATTACCTTTTCAAGGTATAGAGGATTCTTTCCACGTCCAATTTCCCATAATTATAAACAATACAAATGTAAACATCTCTAAAGCAGGTATCTTTTCAAGTTTCATTATAATTAATTAAGATGTATTCATAAAGTGGAAATGCTGAAAAAAGAGTGAGTGCTCTTCAGGCTGTTGGTGTGTTTCTTATCTTTATGTCCTCTCCAACAATGGAGGATATTATTTTTAATAATCTTCATCAATTTTATATGTTAAAAATAAATGTAGTACTCCATTTAATTCATATATCTTAAATATCCTCCTATACATTTATATTTTTCCTTTGAAACAATGAAATATCGAAGCAATAATTCAATAATTGACAAACCAAATTCAAGTTCATATTGTAGCTAATGGTCTCAATATTTGGGGGGGTTATTAAAGATATTCTTTACATCCTATAAAATTCTCTTTTTTTTAACATCTAGTTTTACGAGTTTTGTCAAGTACATGTCATCATACAATCATCACCATAATCAAGTTATAGAACATTTCCATCACCCTAAAATGTTCCTTCCTTTTCCTTGGTGGTCGAACCATTCCTTGAACCCCAAACCCCTACAAACACTAATCTGTTTTCTGTTCCTATGGTTTTGCTTTTCCCAGAGTGTTGTATAAATGGACTCCCACAGTATGTAGCCTTTAGGGTCTGACTTCTTCCACTTGGTGTAATGCATTTGAGATTCATTCATATTATAACCTACATCAGTGGGTTTTTTTTCCCCCTTTCTGTTGCTGAGTAGCATTCTGTCATATATGTACCACCATTTTTTAATCTATTCACCAGTTGAAGGACATTTGAGGTTTTCACAATTATGATTAAAGCTTATATAAAAATTTAGGTAAAGGCTTTTGTGTACATAATATTTTCCTAAATCTTGGATAAATACCTAGGAATAAGGACAGTGGTTTTATGACAAAGGTACGCTGAGCAGAGAGCCCGATATGGGGCTCCATCCCAGGACCTGGGAATCATGACCTGAGACGAAGGCAGCCGCTTAACGACTGAGCGACCCAGGCACCCTGGGATGGGTAGCATTTTTTAAAAAGAATTTATTTTATATACCTCACAGTGTTTACATTGCTAACCAATTACTCTACTACACTTTCAGGCTGTGGTTCTAAGAGTGGTGTAAAATGGAATCCTTCACTTACAGCATTTGCACAAAGAGCACAATTCTGGGATACATGCCCAGAGATTCCAATCCAGTAAACTTAAGCAAGCTCGGGCCTGGGAATCTGTAGTGTATCAGCCACCTCAGGTGATGTGGATCCAGAGCCAGCAGTTGGCCTGGACCCAGCTGGGCCTGCAGACCTTCTGAAACAGTAGTTTTCAATATTGACTACACATTAGAATCATCTGGAGAGCCTTTAAAACTACCATTGACCAGGCCATGCCTCAGACCAATTAAATCCAAGTCTCTGGTGTTGTGTCAGTATTTTTTTAAAGCCCCCAGGTGACTCGCGCATGCAGCCAAAATAGAGAACTTGTGCTCCTCAACATTCATTGTGAAGAGCCTTATATCTTTGGCTCCTCGGGGCTCGGAAATACTTCATAAGATCTATAGCTAATGCTCCCATAAAAGCATGGTCTGCCTCTAGTTTAATTAGCTTATCAGTGAAAGCCACCTAGAGAGTTCTCCTTTGTCTGGAGACCAACTATTCTCTCAGAATGTAGCTTTTAGCCCCTGTCTCCAGAGAGTACAAAAAAGAAATTCCTGAATAGAAACAAAACTGAGCGAATGTAAAACTCTGAACTGATCAGAGAACCACGGTAAAGGAAGAAATGGTTCAAAACAATCTTCTTTCCCAAGAGAACTTTGGTTTTACCACAGATCAGCTTTTATGACTTCATCTCCCCAACTTCTTAAAACATGAAATTGTTGAACATGAATTGTTCAATCTGTTTCACAGCCTAAATTTGAAGTTCTCTAGACTTTCTTCTCAGGCGGACCTAACATTGTTTCTCTTTCACTGAAAACACCAGCTTCACAATCTACCAGGAGGAAAACCGAATGTGACAACATAGTCCTAGAGCACACACTCCAAGCATGACTCTTTTTATTCCTCCTCTCTCTTGAGCACTTTGTCTTCCTCAAAGGACACAGTGAACAAAGGAAGCAACTAGCAATAGAGGGCCAATATTTAGGAGTATGGCCTTCATCTAGCCTCCCTTGATAAAATGTAGGCTGCATCTCTACAGCACCAGAATCGTTGGTTACAATAGGACCCTGATTCCTTATCCCACACCTCGATGCTAGGTTTCTTCAGGCTTCAAAATATTTTATATTTTGGGGGGAAAATACTGCGTATTCTGTTACACAAGCAGGGTCTTGGGCAGCACTTTGTAATCAAAGATGAATGTTTCTCCGGACGACATAGTGTAAATTACCTCACAGCAATTCAGGGTTGGTTTCTCCACCGAATGAGTTTGCACCAATCTTACAAGAAACATTCGGTTTTAAAGTCTGTGCAGATGTTAGAATTGTAGACAATAGCATTGTGAAATTCCAACCAGTTACAAGATACATATATTGCTTTCTTTCTCTTTGTACTTTTTCCTTCTCTTTTTTCTTTTATTTTTTATCTTGTCGACCTACCTTTCGAGACAATTAGAGATGTTTGACTAGAGACAAGGACCTCGGTGCATATAATCTCACTTAATCTCAACAGGAATCCATTCTAATAGATAGTATTATTTCCATTTCACTGATGAGAAAGCTGGGTCTCTGAAAGTTTAAATTGCTTGTGAACATTTCGATCGTTATGGAGCCCACCTTTCCACACTGGACATTCATACTACTTGGCAGCAAGTCCACTGTACCACACGGCTTCCTCACCAATAGAGCCCAAGACAGAAATCATTGAACTAAAGGCATTGTATGCACAGATCTCCTTTTATGTTTAGCATTAAAACCTAAGCCCGGTGCTGGCAACCGCCTATTAAAACACAAAAGCTGTTTATAGTCATCTTGAAAGAAAGAAACTGGAGCAGTATTTAACCTCAGCATTTGGTCTAATAATGTAACAACATAGAACTTGAAATAAACTAGTACTTTGTCCAAGTCAATAAGTCCGTGTTCAATAAGCATTTAAAATAACGAATAAAACACATTTTGTAGGTGTCCCAAATTCAACTTATTGAGAATGGTCAAGAAGAAAATTCACAGGGAAGGTCCTTTAAAGACTGTCTGGCAAGGCTCTTCAGCTGGATACTGGGACTAAGCCGCTGTGAACATCTTCAATTAAGGCAATAAACGTATGTGCGCTAGAGCGCACTGGTATTGGAGTTGGGCTGCAAAGCCAAGGCAAATACAGAAAATGTCCTTCTGTGCAGGTTTCTATCCCATCCAAAACTCTACCTACCTGACTATTGTTGTTATTGTCATTATTTTACCTTTCAAATTTTTTTAAATTGATTTTTCACTTAATGGGAATTTGGCATTGCCCAACCACATAGCCCATAATAATAATGGCTTTTTGTTTTTCTAGCTGAAGTGCTCTTTGTGCATTTCCCCCATATTTTTTTTTAAAAGGGACCTGGTGAGTGTCATGGCTAGTCAGGTGACAAGTCACCGCCGCCTTGTTGTAAGTTGATGATAGTTTTGTTTTAAATAACATTTTAAAAAATAACAATCTAACTTCTAGAGAGGGAAGGGTAGAATAAATAATAAAATAGAGACTTTCATGGAGAACTTGAAGCTTCAAAAATTGACATATAGACTTAGAATTTACCAAATTGAAGAATCCAAAACTACTTTTCAGAAACAAATGCTTATTTTTCCATGGGACCTCTGCACTCAAGGACTGGATTTGGTATTTTGCACACCGATTTGCTGTGGACTTGAATGGACACTTTCTAATGGATGCAACACATTTTCATTTTCAACTCTTTGGACTCGAGCTCTGCCATCTCTACGCTCAACCTCTGTGTGTGTAGTTGCAAAAAGCAGTAATAGCACTGATCAGTTATCTGACCACTTTCTTTGTGTGACTCTAAGTTCGACTTTCATGCATGAGTTTTTAGTTTGCCTGCTACATGTTTGCAGTATTATCTACTAAGAGGATTTAGTATTGGCAGATTAAGAATTCATCCAGGTTAAAAGGAGAAACCTCTGTTACCTGGTTTGCTTCACAAGAAGTCCATTTCTCAAGACAGGTGACCAGAAAATAATAAATGCATTTCTAGCTTTTTATAAATTCAGATTGGAAGTGAGTACTACCATAACTTTCTATGTAGGAATTATGCCATTTCAAATTATGCATTTACATGCATTGCTAATGTAATTTTTATAACATAGAATCAAAGTGTCTTAGGGATGGTAAGGACCTTAAATAATTACCCTGGTTCTTTCTCTAGATTCCTTCAGGGAAAATCACTCCTAGGCTAGAAGAGAATTAATCTCAGTTTTTAAATCTTCCTGAGATAAGTAATCCATCTCCCTCATTCTGTGGTGTGGATGTCCCTCATTTGCTCTTAGACAGTAAAATGAATGAATAGATGCCCCCATGCTTTCTGTATACTCTTTTCATGTACTTAAAACCTATTACTAAATTTCCCCTTAACATTCTCTTCCCTTTGTACAGTCATTTTAATGTTTTATTTTCATCTGTTCTCTCTCTCTGCTAATGCCAACCTTAAGTGAGAAGCCCCAAATAGCCTCTCTCTCATTTCAGTCAAATAGGAAAAAAAAAAAAATCATCTCAGAAGTTAAAATTTAAGTGTGATGCAAAACTAAAAGGGTGCTAATTGGAAAAAAGTGGGAGACTTGGGATCTAAAAATGGAGTCAGTCTGGAAACTGTAGTTTAACTTGGGAATGACTTCACGTGATAAAAGGGTAATATTGTTTGGACTCAATGGGTAATGAAAGGGAAATCTAGAGGCCATTGAAACATGACTTTCCATGCCCATACTGGCCCCAGTATTTCCTAGTTCTCCATAACACAATTAGAGTTTTACACCCGAAGCTTTATTTCCAAAGTGTCCTTACGCCCTTATTCAGGACAGTCCCAATATCAGTCTGTTGTCCCCTGTGTATTATTAGCAACCCCCTTTCCCGGGTTGAGATGCTAACTTACAGGTTGTCCTCCAGTCACTATACCTTCTTGGTCACTCTCCTTAGCTTGCCCTTGTCTCTTGGTTTTCCTCTGCTTCTGTCCTGCTTTACATCGATTATTAGTCATTTGTTTCTGATACTTTCCCTGTTCTATCAAGGTCTTTTAGTATTTCAGTTCTACCTTCCAAGGTGGTGGTTGTCTCCTGCACTTAGGCTCATCTTCAGCAACTTGAATGAGCCATGCGGACACTTGTTTATCTAGGTCAAGGGGACACTGACACTTAGGCCAGTGGCCTTCAGAACACCATCCATTTTCTCTCTTTTGTTTCCATTCCTGTAGGTCCGTTATCACTTTTTCACTCCTTCCCTACCCACCACTGCCACTGTCTGATTAATCTTCAATTTCTGTCTTAACATCTTTCCAGAAATCATTATGTGCTAGGTCCTGTCCAGAGGTTTGTACTGAGACACTGTGTGTCAGATTGTTTTTCCTCAGTCAAGGTGTCAAGTCCCCATGGGGCCCCTGGAAGTAAAACTGTGTTGTACTGTTTCAGCAGTTCTGATGGTTTTTATTCCATCAAAGTGCATTATAAAACATTGACAATCTTTCTTTTCCTAAAATCATGCTTGTGCTTTTGTAAGAGAAAATCAAGAAAACACAGAGATGAGTTGCCAAGTTCCCCAACATTTTCATGAGGCTTTTTTTTTTTTTAAGATTTATTTGTTTATTTGCACAGACAGGGATCACAAGTAGGCAGAGAGGCAGGCAGAGAGAGGGGAAGGAAAGCAGGCTCCCCACTGAGCAGAGAGCCCGTTCATCAGGCATTTTTAAAGTGAGAAATTACAGTTTCTAGGGTGTTCTTGGTAGTTAGCAGAAAATGTTAGCAGCATGTTCTGCTCACCAGTGATTCCTTCTGATACTGTTTTTCTCTAGGTTTAAGTGGGTCAGTCCTGGAAAATAATGCCAATAAGCATTAGTCAATGGCATTCTCCTACTTCTGGTTTGATATGCCTAAATTCATTGAAAATGAGTTTTAATTTCTTCACACACATTTTTAAAGTGTTTTAACTAGTTAAGACACTTTAACTTGAAATGACCCACATACACATGGAAGAAATCTCATGGTATGCATTCATTACATGAAATTCTATTTATGATGTCTTTGACTTATGAAGAGTCAATACAGAAACTACTATGAAAAGCACTTGGAGCAGGTAATATAGTGGTAAAACCCTTTTGCTGCTGTTATTGGTTAGGGCTGTCAAGTATGTTACATCTTGACATAACCCTATATGTAGCATGATTGATTATGTCTTACCAATTTTCCACTGCAGTATTTCAGCAGCCATGGTTTGGCCTGCTGCACTACTAGATCCATTTAAATATTGGCCCTTCCAGAGGGTCATTTTGTACATAACTCTGTTGCTTTAAAGGAGGTGGAGGAGGAGGAGGAGAAATCCCTATAAGGATTTCTTTGTTCGTCAGATTCCTTATACAACCTACAGAAATTGCAGTCTGTAGTCTAGATTCCTGAATTCAAAACAGACATGTTTGGAGTGATGTCACCACGATGAGAACACAGGTTGTTCCTGACTTTGCTCCCCACCACAAGAACAACTAAGACCTGTTTAAGACACCACTGAAAGAATCACAGAACACTGGGGTGGAGCTGGAGCATACCACCCCACCCACTCCCGCCCCCACCCCCGTGTCCTGGAGATGGAGACAGAATGCATTACAAGAGAAGCCCAGCACCACCGGGAGAGGTCCCCTGAACCTTCGGTTCCTCTAGTGAACCAAGAGAACCCAAAAGAAACACCCAGCTACCCCCACCCCCAGCATTGTGGGTTGTTTGTAGGAGTCCCTGTTCTGATCTCACACCATAGAAATTGCAGGGAAGTCTGCAGACTCAACCCCTGGGAAGCAGGGAGGGGCTTGCAGCAACCAGCACATGGATCTCGGCAGACCAGATTCATACCTGCAGTGCCCAAGTAGTCATCCCAACCAGCAGATTTACAAATCTACAGGACCAAACTGAGGGTGCCCTCTGACTCCAGAACTTGGCAGGGTTTGGATCGGCCTAATTCAGATCCTCAAATGAGTTTTGCCTGGAGCCTGGTTTCCCCAGTCTCCCCTTGGTTCCAAAGGGCTGGCGACGACTCCTGGAAGCAGTGTGGCCCAGCAGTGCTTGAGAGGTAGGCAGACCGACCAGATAGAAAGCCAGTACTGGGCATGGTGCGCTCCTGCACTCTGTACAGGCAGAGGGATTGATTTATAGGTAAGACTGAGGGTAGCCCTGTGCCTCCCAAGTGGAGAACATGTTTGGGAAATTGAGAGTAGCCTTCAGGGCCCCTTCCCCTCCTGCCCAGGCAGAGAAAGAGAGATATAACCTCCCCTGCTGTGGAGAGTGCCATTTGGCGCTCCAAAGAGTGTCCTTTGGTACAACAGAAGGACTAGAGACATCTGGAAGCTCTGCAGCTCAGTAGTGTCAGAGACAAGAGGCAGGCGGGCAGAGCTGGAAGTCTGCAGAACAAAGCCATTGGTCTGTTAGGTCAGGGAACTTGGGGTCCAGGTAAGCTGAAGTTAAGACAACAAATAGAGCTTTACCAACTTTAGAGCTCCTTCTGCTGTGTCCAGGCAGGAAACCTAATTCATACCCCACTCATCACTGAATACAGCCTTCAGCCTGTCCAGCCGGGAGTGACAGCAGGCTCCACCTGCCCAAAGACTCTAAGACGGGATACCACCAGAAACCCAAACTGAGGTGACTGGTGAAGAACTGTCTCTGCCAGAGTAAACCTGTGGAGTCTGGAAGAGGAGCCAATTATTCAGATGCATGGACCGATGTAAGAATCAAGGATCACAAAAAATTGGGTAAATATGGCACCACCAAAGGAAACAAAGTTCCAATAAGTATCTCCAAAGAAATAGAGATCTAGGAGCTGTCAATTCAGAATAGCCCTTCTAAGGATGCTTAGTGGATTACACATTACAATTAAATATAGTCATAGTTAGATTCTGCAATGTGGTAATAGTGGCATATAATTCACTTAAACCTCTAGTTTAAACGTTTTTTTTTAAAAGGACATGATAAAAATAACCATAACTACAATAATCTGCTATTATGCAACATAAAACATATAACTTGTAATAGTGGTAACCTAAAATGTGAAGGAGAGGAAAAAGTAAAAATGTAAAGCTTATCAATTCTATTCAAGTTAAGTTGTTATCAGTTTAAAATAAGTTATAAGTGTAAGCTGTTTTATGTGTCTCAAGGTAACCACAAGGGAAAATTGTGTAGAAATTACATAAAGGAACACAAAAAAGAAGTGAAAGCATACTGGTACCAAAAAATATCAAAACACAAAAATGACAGCAAGAAAAAAACAAGGGGCAAGAGATCTATTTTAAAAAAAACAACAACACCAAAATGGCAACAGTAAGTTTTTGCATATCAATAAATTACTTTAAAAATAAATGGATTAAGTTGTACAATTATAAGACATAAAATGACTGAGTAGATTTAAAAAAAAAAAAATAGATCCAAATAGATGCTGCCTGTAAGACATTCACTTTAGCCTTAAAGACACTGGTAGACTGAGAATGAAGGAATGGAAAAGGACATTTCAAGCAAATGGTAATTTAGAAAGAGTATAGGTAGCTCTACTTATAGCAGACAAAATAGACTTTAAGCTAAAAATGGTAAAAAAGAGACAAAAAAGGTCATTATATAATGATAAAGAGCCCAACACAGCAATAAGATCTGATGATTATATGTATTTATACATCCAAAATTGGAGCACCTAAATACGTAAAGCAAAAACTAAAAGTAAAAATGAACAGCAATACAATAATAGTTGGGGACTTTATTTTTTTTTTTTAAGATTTTATTTATTTGTTAGAGAGAGAGAGAGAGCACAAGCAGGGGGAGCTGCAGGCAGAGGGAGAAGCAGACTCCCTGCTAAGCAGGGAGCCCAATGTGGGACTTGACCCCAGGACCCTGGAATAACTACTCACTGAGCCACCCAGGTGCCCCTAATTGGGGAATTCAATATTCCACTCTCAACAATGGCTAGGTCTTCCAGATGAGAATCATTCAAAAAACGGCAGATTGTAATAAAAGAGACCAAATGGACCTAACAGATACATGCAGAACATTTTATCTGACAACAGCAGAATATACATTCTTGTGAAATACACATGGCATTTTCTAGGACTGACTGTATGTTTGGCCACAAAACAAGTCTTAGCAAATTCAATAAGACTGAAATCATACCACGTATCTTCTCTGACCACAGTGGCATGTAACCAGAAATTTATAACAAGAATAAAATTGGATGAACACATGGAAATTAAACAACACACTTCCCCGAACAACAAATGGATCAAAGAAATTAAAGAAATAAAAAAAGTTTCTTGAGATAAAAGAAAATGGAAATGCAACATACCAGAACTTGTGGGATACAGTAAAAGCATTTCTAAGAGGGAAGTTCACAGCAATAAATGCCTACATAAAGAGACAAGAAAAATCCCAAATAAGCAACATAACTCTCACTTTAAAGAACGAGAAAAAGAAGAATGAACTGAGCCCAAAGTTACAGAAGATTGGAAATAATAAATATTACTGCTGAAATAAATGAAATAAAGAAGAGAAAAAGAATAGAAAATATTACCAAATTAAGAGTTGGTTCTTTGAAAAACAAACAAACAAACAAACAAAATTGACAGCACTTAGCTAAACTAAGAGAGGAAAAAACAGAAAAGAACCAAATCAACAAAATTACAAATGAACAAGAAGATATTACAATGGCTACTACAGAAACTGAAAGAATCATAAGAGCCACTGTGACTAACTATATGCCAACTTACTAAGACTGAATCAGGGAGAAATAGAAAATCTGAACATACCAATTATTAGTAAAGAGATTGAATCAATAATCAAAAATCCCCAAATGGTGAAAAACCCAGGACCAGATGGTTTCACTGGTAAATTTTACCAAATATGTAAAGAATTAACACGAATCCTCAAATTCTTCTAGAACATTGAAGAGAAAGGAAACATTCTCAAATTCATTTCATAAGGTGAACATTATCCTGATACTAATCAAAAAAAGATTTTCTAGAAAAGAAAACCAAAGGCCAATATCCCTGATGTCTAAACATGCTAAAATTCTCAATAAAACACAGGATTACCTCATTTTATTGTGATTCTCTTTTTGTAGTTCTCTTTTTGTAGTTAGTCATGGTTACGACTCACTGAAAGCTCAGATGATGGCTAGCATATTTTAGCAATAATGTATTTCTTAATTAAGGTATGTACATTGTTTTTTGTAGACATAATGTTATTACATACTTAACCGTGTACAGTATAGTATAAATATAACTTTTATATGAACTGGGAAACCAAAAACATCATTTGACTTGCTTTATTGAGATATTTGTTTTGTTGTGTTGACTGGAACCAAACCTTCAATATCTCCAAGATAACGGTTATGCCAGCAAGCCGAATTCAACAGTGTATTAAAAGGATCATTCACCATGAACAAGTGGAATGCAAGGATGGCTCAACCTATGTAAATCCATCAGTATGATACATCACATTAATAGAATGAGAGAAAAGAATCATAGGATCATTTTAATAGACAGAAAAACATTTGATAAAATTCAACATCCATTCATAATAAAACTCAACATATTAGGCATAGAAGGAACATATCTCAACATAATAAAGACCATATATGTCAAGCCCACAGCTAACATCATACTCAATAGTGAAAGGTTGAACACTTTTTTCCTAAGATCAGGAGCAAGACAAGGATGCCTGCTCTCACCACTCCCATTCAACTAGTCCTGTGGAAGTCCCAGCTAGAGCAATTAGGCAAGAAAAAGAAATAAAAGATATCACAATTAGAAAAGAAGTAGTAAAATTAACTCTATTTGCAGATGACATGATTTCATATAGAGAAAACCCTGAAGACACAACCAAAAATTGTTATTAGATCTAAACAATGAGTTTAGTAATGCAGAATTTAGTAATGCAGAACACAAAATTAACATACAAAAATCAGCAGCATTTCTACACACTAACAATGAATTTTCTAAATAAATAAATAAATCCTACTTACAATAGCATCAAAAACAATAAAATACTTAGGAATCAATTTAACTAAAGAGGTGAAAGATCTCTACTCTGAAAACCATGAGACCTTGAAGAAAAAAAATCAAAGAAGACACAAATAAATGGGAAAGTATGCCATGTTCATAGATTGGAAGAATTAACATTATTAAAATGTGAATATTACCTACCAAAAGCCATCCATAGATTCAATGCAACCCCTATCAAGATTCCAAAGGTATTTTTTACAGAGCTAAAAAAAATAAATAAATAAAAACACTCCTAGGGGCACCTGGGTGGCTGAGTCGGTTGAGTGGCTGCCTTCGGCTCAGGTCTTGATCCCAGGGTCCTGGGATGGAGCCCTACATCGGGCTCCCTGCTCAGCAGAGAGCCTGCTTCTCCCTCTCCTTCTGCCTGCCACTCTGCATACTTGTCCTCTCTGCCTGTCAAATAAATAAATAAAATCTTAAAAAAAAAAACCAAACTCCTAAAGTTTACACAGATCCACAAAGACCCTGAATAACCAAAGAAATCTTGAGAAAGAAGAAAACATGAAGCATCACACTTCCTGATGCTGTACTATAAAACAATAGTTATCAAAAACTAAACAAGTAGTTATCAAAAGCAAATTTTTATCAGTAGTTATCAAAATAGTTATCAAAATTCTTATGAAATAGTTATCAAATAGTTATTTATAGTGCTGGCATAAAAACAAATAGACCAAAAGAACAGAATCAAGAGCTGAGAAATAAACCCATGCACATACAGTCAGCTAATACTTGACAAAGGAGCCAGGAATACTCAATGGAGAAAAGATAGTTTTTTAAATAAATGATGATGTTATAATTGGGTATTTGCATGTAAAAGAATGAAACTGGACCTATACTTAACCAATATAAACATTAACTCAAAATGGGTTAAATACTTAAATACCTGAAGCCATGAAAATCTTAGAAGAAAACATAGGAATAAAGTTCCTTGAGGGGTTTTGGTAATGATTTTTTTAAATATGACACCTAAAGAATAAGCAGAAAAAATCAAAAGTAAGTGGGACTACATCAAACTAAAAAGTTTTTGCACAGCAAAAGAAACCATCAACAAAGTGAAAAGGACAGCCTATGGAATTGGGAAAAATATTTTCAAACCATATATCTGTTAAGAGGTTGATATCCAGTATATATACATACTACTTAATACAAAACACAAATAACCTAATTTAAAAATGGGCAAAGGACATGAATAGACACTTCTCCAAAAAAGATAAACGGAAGGCCAACAGGTATATGAAAAGATGCTTAACCTCACTAGTCATTCGGAGATGCAAATTAAAACAACAATGAGATAGCGCCTCGTGCCTTTTGAAACCGCCATCATCAAAAAGACAAGACATAACAGATGCTGGCATGCATGTGGAGAAGCGAGATCCCTTGCACACCATTGGTAGGATTGTAAATTGTTGCAGCCTTTATGGAAAACAGTATGGAGAATCCTCAAAAAATTAAAAATAAAACTATCACATGATCCACCAATTCACTTTTAAGAATATATCCAAAGGAAACAAAAACACTAACTCAAAAAGTTATCTGTACCTCATGTTGATAGCAGCATTATTTACAATAGGCAAAACATGGAAACAACCTAAGTGTCCATTGATGGATGGATGGATGTATAAAGAAGCTATGGGGTGTGTGTGTGTGTGTGTGTGTGTGTATAATGGAATATTATTCAGCCACAAAAATGAAGAAATCCTACCATTTGTGACAACATGGATAGACCTTGAAGGCATTGTGTTAAATAATTCAGATATGGAAAGACAAATACCATATGATCTCACTTACATGTAGATTCTAAAAAAATAATTAAAAACCTTAAACTCACAGACAGGAAAAAAAAAAAAAAAAAAAAAAAGCTCAGACTTGGATTGTCCCAGGTGAAGAGTGTGGGGAGTGGGGATTGGAGGAAGGTGGTAAAGAGATTCAAATTTCCGCTGTAGAGTAACTAAATACCAGGACTGTAATGGACAACATGATGACAATAGCTAACGCTGCTGTATGACATACAGGAAAGTTCTTGAGACAGTAAACCCAAAGAGTTCTCCGCACAAGGGAATTTTTTTCCCATTTTCTCCTTCTTTTAGTTGTATCTCCACAAGTGGATAGATGTCAACTAAACCTATTGTAGTCATCATCTCACAACATGTAAATCAAACCATCACGTTGTAAGCCTCAAAGTTATACAGTGATATATGTCTGTTATTTCTCAATAAAGCTGGAAATAAGTGAAGTGTTTAAGGAGATCTTTGTTAACCAGCAAATGACTTTCAGTCTGAGCATTACACCAACTGGTTGTATGCCATCTATCTTACAGGGAGCAATTAATCTGAACCTTCAACAGTCAACATTAAAATTCCATTAACAGTGAGCAGAATATTAACATGCGTGGGATTGCCATTTTCATCTCTCCAAATTTCAGTGTTAATTGTGACTATTACACCTTAATCTACTTGGTGAATTAAAAATATTGCATAAAGTATATAATTAGCCATTCGGTGTATATAATAATACATAGAACTTAAATGCATGTTTCGGCACCTTAAACATAGATGGGCTACAGATTGCTCCTAAGCTAACAATCCTTTATAAAAGCACTAAATACCTTCCAAAGCCAATTTCCCCAGGACTCTGATGTTGTAATTCCGTTCTCTTTTTCAGAACCATATCACCGCCTTTGCAGAAGTCACATGATAGTGAAGCAGATGGTTTGTCACTGCATTGGACATCGTCCCTGTTCACTGTCCACTCATAACACCCAAAGTTTGTTTGATTACAACAGAAGTTTATGAAGTTGTCTAATAATTTTTATATTTTAAAATCAGTGTCAACTCATCTGTTTCCCCCACTAGACTGTGAGCTCCTCAAGGGCAGGACTGTGTCTTTCTTCTCTGTATCCCCAGCACCTACAACAAAGCCTCGCACAAAGTAGGTGTTAAATAAAATGTGATGACCCAATGAAAAGATTAATTCTTAAATAAAATACTCATATTAGTCTCTCGCAGAATCACCGATAACTATGTGAAAAGAAATTTACACAAGTCATCTTGTATAAGAAATCCCTCCATTTGGAGCTAGTTAAGTTTTTTAGTTGTTCGTAGATCTATTCAGCAGTATACTACATTTCATTTGAAGTGGACTTTGAAAGTCATGGGGGTTTTATGTTATTATTCAGCATGACATTATTTCCATTCTAACAGATTTCAGTGTGTGAAATTACTTTACTTTTAGAAGGTATGTTCTATACTAAAATAATGTTTGCACATAATATTATGCTATATTTCACTTAAATTACCATTCATACTATACATTCTAAGACTGGTGCTTCTGCTTTTGAAGGGGAAAATGCCAATTTTTACTGTAATAAGTAATGTATCATAATTAAAAATTATTTATTTGGACTTTTGTTCCTGACAATTGTGGTTTAATTGTTGACTTGTGGATTTGAATGCAGACAGGGCTTAGGGTATTATAAGTGACAAAATCTAGCAGTGGTCCCTATGTATTGAGCAATTTTCCACTGATAAAAGTGTCTCCAGAGGAGGTAAAGGCTCCATTCTTGGGCTTTTTACTACTCAAGATTCCTCATAATTTAAACAGGAAAGAACCACACTCTGACTCATAAGTTAAAATCTATAAATGTCAGAAATGTGGTTAATGCATTTTACTTTGTAAAGTACTTTGGTTTTTTTTGTATAGTACTTTATAGTTTATAAGGTACATTTTCATTTATAATTTTACTTAATCCTTACAGTAACCTTGTGTAATCATTGAAAATGGCTTTAGCTTCTAAATGAGAAAAATAAAGCCAAGGCAAGGTAAATAATGAGCCCAGTGTCATACAACTAACTAGTAGGAGGCAGTTAAAATTTAAATTCAGGTTTTCTGAATTTAAATTTCTGAACTAGTTATTTTCTAATACACCACAGCTATTGTATCATTTTGGACACATTGAAATCTTCCAGAGGTCAGTAGAGTCCTGGACAACTACTTATGATGTTAAAAAAATGAAGAAATACCAAAATAGAGTTATAAGAGCTATGTTGTATTTGAAATATTTGTGGTTTAAGAATGAACACTTCTCAAATATGCAACTATATGGTAACCTATTTTTAATTTTCTTTAAAAATAATGTCAAGAGTCTAGATGTGAGGTCTTTTGTAAAGTTGAAAACTAAATCAGGTATCTCTCCTGCACTCCTCACCCCAGTGCTCAGGAGAGGCCCCAAAGGACGTACCTCACACTGAGCATGTGAAATTAAGGATGAAACCATGTCAATATAAGGAAGATGGACCTGGGTGTGATTACACCATTAAATGTACTCTTCTACTGTAACTCCACAATTTTTAAAGACACCCTGAGTAGCTTTGTCTAATATGAGCAGTAGTTAGTTGACAGAAATGAATCTTCTCCACCTTGATAGTAATAAAAAATAAACTTCAAATTTTCTCTATAATTTCAACAGAAATCTGCAAATAAATACAACCAAAGACTTGTCCAGTATTCCCCAAATAGATATTACTTGCTCTTTTCCATCACTATGGGAGTTAAAACACTTTTTGTAGGGCCAAAAGCAGAAAATCCAAATTTCTACCAAATTCAGACTTCTACAGCAATTCAACACTGTTGGAAATGTAAAACACAAAGGAGGTTCTAATGCCTTGATCCTCTTTAATGACCTTTTTAGGCAATAACAGTAATAGGAATGGAAGTGAAAAGGATGATTATAATGTCTTCGGACGCAGGATTACCAGTAAGACTTCTGGAGTTAAATCACTTTTATAGGTTCTAGAATCAGTTTTCCAAGGAGCCAGTTTGGAATGTTTTTCTTGTTGGACGCCTTAGCTATACATTCATGTGTAAATGTTGTGTCTTTGCACCTTCTTTAACCAGGTTCAAATGCAGGAGTTACAGACATTCCTCAGAAACCCAGATTTTATCCAGGATCGGCATCCGGTCATCTCTAACGAGAAATGTCATGGGCCCAAGATTATGCACTAAATAATCCTGCCATGACAGAAATTCAGAAAAAATAAAAAGATACACATGCGTAAGGCAAAAAGCCAGCAAAGAACCCTGAACCGTGATGCTCTAACTGCGAATAATGAAAAACACATTTAAGAAAATATGAACCTGTAAATATGTACATATATAGGTCTAGTAAAAGCAGGCAAACACCTACTTTTCTGATAAACACATCTTTTTATTCTACTTCCTTGGGGCCCAGGTCAGTATAAATTGGTCAGCCTGAAAATTTTAGTTGTCTCTGTTTGCATGGCAGAAATTCTGCACATGTTTTATCTGACTCCTAAGATTATTTAAAAGGCTCTTTTATGTTAAAAGAGAGGTGAACCTTCTTTGACAGACTTTTTCTTTTCCACTTCTAACTGGGCCTCTCTTTTCTCAGGATCTATCCTAGCCAAATATCACAGTTACATTTACCATACAGTTTCCTTTGTGAAAGAGCAGTAGGGGAGGACATAATTCTCTGCTGTGTATTGTATTTTTCAAATAAAATTTTTAAAATGTAAAAAATTAAGTTTGATTTTTTTTTTTCCTGTAAATCCTTTCTTGGGGTAGACAAAGAACACTTGGTGATGCAAGTCAAATTGTCAGAATGACTGGAGAATGTTTGCAGAAGGAGCACAGTGGTTGACATTAGACCAGTTCTCTGGGCAGCTATATCCCCCAGGCCGGCCTGGGATCTTAGCAACCTCCTTATTTGCAAATCAGAAGCCTCTGAAACTATCTGGGACGCCAAGCAAGTGTATGATCTACTACATGATCTGCCTCCTCTGGTCCAGCAAGGTGCTAAAGAATGGATGTAAATGATCTCGTTCTTGCCACTAGGGCACCATTTAATAAATTTTGATTGCATGTTTATTTAGTTTTTTAAAGATTTTATTTACTTGACAGAGAGAGACCCAGCGAGAAATGGAACACAAGCTGGGGGAAAGGGAATGGGAGAAGCAGGCTTCCCGTGGAACAGGGAGCCTGGTGTGGGGCTCGATCCCAGGACCCCAGGATCAGGACCTGAGCCAAAGGCAGACACTTAAGCCACCCATGCACCCCGATTGCATGCCTTAGAAACACAAATCTTTTTACTATTTGCCAGACATGGGCTTTGAAATAAAGTTTGCAACTTTGGATTCTTTTTAAAATTTCAATTAAGGGCATTTCTTCCAGATTGTTAAGTGAATGAATTCCTTATACAAAGAAAAAAATAAGAGTTTTTATATTCTGCTTCACTATCCACTTTACTTTAGATTATAGCTGGTTCTTAGGCTGGTAAACCTTGGGACACGGTCTAGGTTTAATGAGAAAAATATGTCACCCCCTCCCCCCACCAAGTTTGTGAGCCATGGATATGCTACAGGATCTAAATTCTAAACTCAGACTGATATTTTCAAATCTGTGACCTTGCTCACAAGGACCTTCAGATAAGAAAACACACAGGAGTGGAAATAGAGCCTCCTTTAGCATTCAGCTAAAAACTCGAAGTCCACGTCTCAAAGGTGGCGTCCTTAACAAGGGTGATCTTAACAAACACCATCCTGGGTCCTTGTTTATCTTCATATTATTTCATGTATAAATGTGGGTCCATTTTTCACTTTGCATGGAAACATTATCACTGGTACAAAAGAGGAAATTTTTGTTTTTCTTTCCGGGGGGAAAAAGGTATATTTTTAAATCAATATTAGAAAAAGAAAGAAAAATCTTTCTAAACTTGTGAGATATACTGAGTATTAAGCAGTCTTCTCTGGAGTTATTGTTCTTCCTCAAGAAAACCCTTCAGCCTTCTTTCTTTCAGCAAATATTTACTGACTGGTTCTGCATACCAGATACTTCACAATGTGCCAACTTAACAGTGCTTAGAAAGACAATCAGTCTCTGTCCTTTCAGATTGGACAGCTCAGCAGCCCCAACACTGATGGTACCCCAAGAGTTCTGTTTAAAGTTAGGGTGGGAGACTTGGCTTGGGGTTAGCCAGCTACATACTCTTCAGACTAAGCAAAGCACACATCGATTACAGCAACAGTTAAGGTGAACCAAAAACATTGCCTCCATAAACAACATAATATAATTTGGCTATTGCTGAATTTAAAAAAGCCCCAAAGTGCTATAATAATCCTCACCAATCTGAGGGTCAGTGGAGCCCTTTTTCTAGTCTCAGCTGGGCTCTTTCAAGCTCTTGTAATCAGGCTGGTAGCTCTGCTGACCTTGGTTAGACATTCTCACATATATGGGGGTCATCTGGGTGTAGGCTGATCTAAGGTGGCTTCATTTGGGACAACTGAAATTCATATTCAACTTCCCTCTGCTAGCCGAGGTCCTTCCTATGGGGGCCCAAGACAGAGCAGAAGCAGCCAGGCACTGGCACATTATCACTTCCATCTTGTTTAATTGGCAAAGGCCAAGGCTCAAGGCCAGCGCAGATACAAGGATTGTAGGAGTAGCTGGAAATTTGCATGGCAAAGATGTGGACACAGAGAAGGGTGAAGAATAAGGGCCATTTTGCATTCAATGTATCATGAACTTTTAGTGAACCTAAATCTTAAAAACATTTTCCTCAACTTACTGAGAACAGATTTTTTTCTGATCAACACAGGATACATACAGATAACAACAAAAAACAAGCTCGTTGTATTTGCAAAAATGGCCACCCCACCAATCATCAGCCACACCCTAAAAATGTCTTTTAATTAATTAATTAATTGGACAGAGATCACAAGCAGGCAGAGAGGCAGGCAGAGAGAGAAGAAGCAACAGACTCCCTGCCGAGCAGAGAGCCCAATGTTGGACTCGATCCCAGGACCCTGGGACCAGGACCTGAGCCAAAGGCAGAGGCTTTAACCCACTGAGCCACCCAGGCACCCCCAAATGTCTTTGTGATAACTGGCTAGAAAACTGCCCATCTAGCTCTTAACTGAAAGCAGTGAGGAGCTTGCGGAAGCTTTTCTAGGTTTTCCCAGAAAACCTTCCTAGGTCTTCCCCTATAGTAATAAAGGAAGTCGTGTTAATTCTATAAGAAAATGAAGAATTTTCTTCAATGTTAATGAAAATGACAGAGAATGAGAAAGGCATCTAAGCAGAAAGAATAGGATGAAATTTGAAGCAAAAGAATAAAACCAGGAAAAAAAATAACTGAAATAGAAAACCAGGTTGTCATGCATTGATTGTGTGTGTGTGTGTGTGTTGTGTATGTGTCTACTTTGCGAACTTTTTATTTTCACAAATTTCAGTTACCATGGTGCTAGGGAATGAATACTGATGTCCCCCCAAATTCCTATGTTGAAGCTTAATCCCCAATGTGATGGTATTTTGAGAGGGGGGAATTTGGATCTGGGGGTTATAGGTCATGAGGGTGGGTCCTCTTGATATCTGTGCCCTTATAAGAAAAGACATGGAAAGACCGGCTTCCTCTCTCTCTGCCCTCTGCCATGTGATATATGAGAAGACAGCCACCTGCACACCAGAAAGATGGCTTTCCTCAATCACCAGACCTCCAGCACCTTGATCTTGGCCTTCACAGCTTCTAGAACAATAAATTGTTGTTTAAGCCACCCAATCTATGGTCTTCTGTTACAGCAGCTCAAACCGACTAAGACATGGTGCTCCCCCAACCACAGGGTTCACATTTGAGTTACCACAAGTTATCGCATTAAGTACAAACATTGCCATGAATTCATCAGTTCTCAAGTCACTATGTAAATAATGCGGGTTATGATCAGTGACCTCTTACATCACAGCGTGTCAGTGGACACCACATTTGTTATTCAGTTCTCAGTTCATGCACACACAGCAAAGCAGGCAATTGTGTTAACTCTGTGTCTCCCTGTGATCATTCCAAGTGACAATTTTTTAAACACATGATGAAAAGAGAGAACTAGCCAATGAAAATGGAAGTACAGCAAAAAAGAAAAGGTGATAATGCTGAAAATGAAATTCCAATCAAACATACATGTGTTTGTAGAAGACTTAGCTGACCATGAGAACACCAACACCTCCACCATCAGCAGAGACCATGTCATACCATTTCAGAAGCCTCGACATTTAATCTGAATACGTGGTTTTGATCCCCAAATGCTAAAGACACCCAGACATACTTTGTATATATACAAAACCGCTAATATATATAATATATTATATATTATATATATAAATATATTATAAATATATATTATATTATATATTATATATAAATATATTATAAATATATATATTATAAATATTATATATTTCTTTTTTTTTTGAGATTTTATATATCTATCTGACAGAGACCACAGCAGGCAAAGAGGCAGGCAGAGAGAAAGGGGGAAGCAGGCTCCCCACTTAGCAGAGAGCCTGACACGGGGCTTGATCCCAGGACCCCGAGATCACAACCCTAGCCGAAGGCAGAGGCTCTAACCCACTGAGCCACCCAGGTGCCCCTAAAAGCTTTCTTTTTAAAGGAAATCTTCCATATTTTATGTTAATGCACAACATAATTATGTGTGCATTTATATTATATCCATAATATATATTATAGATATTATAGATCTCTTTTTATTGCAATTATTTGGTCACATATTTTCTATGGCCCAATTAAGAAATATTGGTCTTATAAATGGATAGAAATGTCTTTGTATTAGAGGGCCATCTCAGCTATGCAAAGTATTCATTAGAAGGAGTAGAAGGGACATCAGGAAAAGCAATTTTTTTCCTAAATAACACAAGATTAATACTGTAGGTGATCTTTCCAAATTATCTTGCACATATTCTGCCTTAGTACATAAATATGCGTAATTTAACCTATTCTACCTTTTGACCTTGAATCATTTTTTGGTGCTCTAATAAATGAAAGCTCTCGGAAGTTACAATGAGTTATGAAGTTATATAGGGGGTTTGTTTCCTTGATCCAAGGGTTATTTATTTGATTTTTTTTTCCCTGCTTACCTTCTTAGAGCTTTTTCTGCCCTCTGCTGTTAATTCTCATTATTTCTTGCCTTGAAATCTCCCTTAGCAACCTTCTGACCTGCTTCCAGTATGTTACTGTATTAGTCAGCCCAGGCCGCCACAACACAGTGCCACAGGCTGCATGGCTTCAACCACATTTATTTTCCCACAGTTCCGAGGCCTGAGAGCCCAAGATCAAGGGGGCGTTTGATGAGGATTCTCTCCTCAGGTTGGAGACGACTGCCTTCTCTCTGTGTCCTCACACGGCCTTTCCTTTGTGTTCCTGCAGGCTCCTGCAGGTTCCTCTTGTCAAAAAGACACTAGTTCTCTCAGAATAGGGCCCCCTCTTATGACCTTTTTAACCTTGGTTACCTCCCAAAAGGCTCTGTCACAAAATACAGTCACACAGAGGGTCAAGGCTTCAACATATGAATCTGGAGGGGGATGCAACTATATACTCATTGCCGGAACAGCTATATACTCATTGCCTTAAAATGTCATCTTCTGTAGTGGCAATGTCCTGCCAAGCAACTGAAGGACTCCAGGGGAACACAGGAAACAAGGGTGTTACTATATGTAAAACTCAGTCAGTTAGGATAAGGGGGGCTCTCTCATGAAATAAAATGGATGGGCTTTGTGATAGGTGTTTTCACTGCCTCTACACTGACCTATTCTCTGTGCTACTGATTTCAGATGGCCAGAGTTCAAATTACAGCCATCTGATCCTCAAAGGTGGGGCCATGGTTATCTTTGTTGTGGGTAAATACAGCCAAGGTGGGGTATTTCTTTCCTGCTACTGAAAATAAGAAAGTGTAACATGAGATTTCAGGTGTTATCTTGAGACATGATCTGCAAGAACTCAAATAGATGTCAAATAATTATGTTTGCTCTCTTAGAAAATGCCTTTAGCCTATGGTGCAATATTAATACAGTTTTATTATAAATGAAGTTTAAACTTTTGAGGTCCTAAATTGCAATGATTGAATGTAAAACTTCAGTAGTATGAAAATTTCAGCTCTTTTAGATATATTGTTTTCATTGTGATTTGGTGCTTTGTGTTAAGGAAGATAAACTTGTGTATTAGACTAGATAAGCCAAATAATATAGACCTGGTATTTTTGAAGTGAGAAATTCGTAAGACATACGGTGATAGCATCTGGGATCATATCCATACCACTTTAGAAGCTTTTATATTTATTCTGAATACTTGGTCTTAATCTCAAAATCCTAAAGACATATGGACATACCAGCTGGGCCACCATCAATTGAGACTCTAACATTGTTCACTTTAACAATATATATTTTAAAAAGAGAGCATCGCTATTTTTCAACTCCATATTCCCCTCCATTATTGCTGCCTCTTTCTAATACAACAGATTTCCAGGAACACTATAAGGATAGCAGAAGCAATAGTGAACTAAATTCTCTTCTATCCAGGTTAATCTAGATGTAGTTACAGAAATGTTATACACTGTTTATACCCTGATACATAAATGGGTGATGGCTATTAAGGAGGACACTTGTGATGAGCGCTGGGTGTTGCATGTAAGTGATGAGTTGCTAAATTCTGCACCTAAAACTAATATTACACTGTATATGAACTGACTGAAATTTAAATAAAAATTTGGAGAAAGATAAAAAATAATGAAATGTAGGCATTCTTAAATAAATAAATAAACTTATGGTTTATTTATATGACATATATTATATATTACATATTATATTACATATAGTTTATATACATATAAATTATAGCATACATAAAATATTAAGTTTAATAATATTAAATATTATATATCATATATTATAGCTCTATATAACATAAATTATATAATTATATATAATTATATAAATATATAAAGCATGTAAGTTTATTATATATTATATATAAATAAATTATATAAATATATAAAGCATCAATAATATTAAATATTATAATAAATACTGATGTTTACGTGTAAATACATAAAATATTATATATACATATATATATATAAAATTTCGTTTTGGGTAATAGACCAAGCAAGTACCTCTATCCCTACTGTTGTTGATTGAATTGTGTCCGTCTAAACTTATTATGATGAAGTCCTAACCCCAAGTATCTCAGAAGGTATTCTTATTTGGAAATAGAGTAGTTGCAGATACAAATAATGAAGACAAGGTCATCCTGGCATAGAATGCGCCTCTAATCCGACATGATGGGTGTCCTGTGAGAAAGGGGAAATTTGGACACAAATGCACACAAGGAGAATACCATGTGAAGATGAAGACAGAAACTGGGTGGTGCTTCTCTATGCCAGGGAACTCCAAAGTTGCCACCAAGCTGGCAGAGGCTGGCCAGGAGGCATGAAACAGGCTCTCCCTCACCGCTTTTAGAAAGAATCAAGTCTGTTGACATCTTGATTCAGATTTCTAGCTGCTGGAATTGTGAGATAATAAATCTCTCTGAATTATACCCCCCAGTTTGTAGCATACAGCCCTAACAAGCTCATGTAACTATTAACAGCTCAGGGTGCTCTGCAATATTGCGCAAGACCAAGAAAGAAAGACTTGAATTTTTGGTTTTCCATTGCCATTCTGTAATTTAGACCATGTTATTTAAACATACTAATCTCTATATCTTCAGGTTACACTTTATTTTACTATAGAAACAGTCAAGTCCCAAATCACATCACAAAGTAATTATTGTTTCTTTCTGCTTCACGCATGCCCATGATGGGTCACTTGGAGGCTCTGATCTATTTAATAACACCCTAAAATGAGACCCAGGCTGGTAGAGGAGATGCTATTTGGAACATAGGCATTAACTGTGGCCGAGGGGAAAAAGACCAATGGTAAGTGTGTCTGGCTTTTAAATAGTTTACCCCCAAAAAGATGCACATCACTTCCACTCACTTTTCATTGACCAAAGCAAATCGACCATTGCTTGAATGCAAGAAAGTGCAGAAGTACTTAGAAAAGAGAAACATCATCAAAAATCTGTAAATAGTCCCAATTGCCATCTGTCAGCATTGATATGATCATAAATTGAGGTTAACCAGTTAAATCCTTCATATTTTCATTCAACAATATTTATCCAGGCCTACTGTGTGTTAGCTACTATCCCAGAGAGCATAAGACAAAATCCCCACCCTCAACAAGTTTTCCTTTTTACTGGAGGAGTTTATAGTGAAAATAAAGAAGAATGTAAATGTGTAATACAATTTCAGATACGTATAAGTGTTATGAAGAAAAGTGAAACAGGTCAAGGTTCCTGAGAGACACTGGAGTGGGAAGCTGAGCTAGATATTTTTTTTAATTGTATTTTTTCAGTGTTCCAAGATTCATTATTTATGCACCACACTCAGTGCTCCATGCCTTCCTTAATACCCACCACAGGCTCTCCCAACCCCCGACCACCCTCCCCTCCAAAAAAGGTAGATATTTTAGCAATGAGTACAAATTCCCTAGCATGGTCCTTAGTGAGTGTAGGCACCCAAGAAATGCTTTTATTTTCCTCTCCCTCAACACCCTACATCATTGGCATCAACCACAGAAGACTCAAAGTAAATTTTGTGACTATTAAATTATAAAACACAGTAAAAAGATTAAAATGCCCAATTCTGGCAAGGATGTAATGTAACTGAGACAAGCATATATTTCTGCTGGCAGTGTAAATCCCTTTGGAAAGCAATTTGGCAATACATTTCATGATCCACTAAAATGCTCATAACCCTGACTCAGTAATTTCATTCCTATGAATCTGTCTCCAAAAGTAATATAATTTAATAATCACAAAGATGATTATTTCAGTGTTATTTGTGATATCAAAAACAACATGAATATGCAGCAATAAGGAAATGGTTAAATTGATTATGGCTTACTAACTATATAGAATATTATGTAGTAATTAAAATGATAATTACGTACATTATGTAGCAATGGGAAAAATGTTTATGATATAATTTTAATTTTAAAAGATGCAAATTATACCCTATAATTATATGATGTAAAAATCATATATGTAAATGCATGAAATTAAAAGAGAACATGGAAAAGTGAAATCTAGAATGTACAAATTTGTAGTAATTAAAATACATTTTATTCAGTTTGTTACCTTTATCAAATGTTTAACAAGTACTCCCATACTATTGTTTATATAATGGATTCAAAATTATAGTTAAAAGAGCCATGGAGAACAATGATTCCTTACTCAATGGGTTTGATCTTGACCAAAATCTTACTATCTATGTGCTCTAATCCGCTCCAAACTTATCCTATCTTAAACTTATAATCCTCAAATTATAACTTTTGTGATTTCTATGTTAAATTGATATTATAAATAATGTACTATATCTTAAACAAATAAATCCTGAAATTTATTAAATGATGCAATCAGCCAGAATTTATTTCTGAGACATTGCAATAGAATGTGGATTTTAAATTTCAAGACATTTGATATCTTCATTGCAGGAATTGGGGGAGGTCAGTATCTATACCTTCATTGCTGGAAAGCAGATTATGGACTAAGTCCAGTAGTTCTCTAACAGGGCTCAATTTTGTCCCTCAGGGGACATTTAACAGTAATAGAAACCTTGTCACAATCTGGGGGAAGGAACTGTGCTGTGACAACGGGTGGGTAGAGGCCAAAGGATGTGGCTAAACATCTTACAACATACAAGACAGCTACAGGACAGCTCCCACAATGAAGAAGGATCTGGCCCAAAATGCTATTAGTACCTAGCTTGAGAAATCCTAGAATAGGCAGTAGGAAGAATACAAGCTTGACAATAAAGAAAACCAACTTTTAATTTTATTTTCACTACTAAAATTTTGACCTTGAGCTAGCCACTACATTCTATCCCTCAATTTATTTATTAGCAAAATGAAGGTAAATAATATTTATCCTACCTCAGGGGATGGTTCTGAGAGTAAAATGGAGAAAATGCAATAGTGCTTTAAGAAGTTAAAGTGCACATATAAATACTACCATTATCACTATATCTATTTCAAAAATCTCTTTAATTACCAAAAAAAAAAAAAAAAAAGAAAAGAAAAGAAAGAAAGAAAAAAAAAGAGAAAACAGAGAACCAGAGAAATAGCTGATTATAGGATTGGGACAGGAAATATGCAAGATGGGCCTGGGGTGTCATGTAGTCCCAAAAAGAAAGGAAGAGATAAAACACACACAAACACACACACACTCGATGATGAGGTATGTTGAAGGAACATAGGGGCCAACTAAAAGAGCTCCCAATGGCCAAATCCAGAGCAATTCAAGTAATAAAATGAATGAAGTCATATTGGATTATAATCCAAAGTATAAAATGAATATGCCAATGGTCCCGTATTGATAAAAATACTGAAGAAATAAATTGGGGAGAATAGGCAATTCTGTGCAGCATAAGTGTAAATAATTTAGGAAAGTACTTCACATCAGGGAAATAGAGCATGACTCCCCACTCCTTAAGTGAAGACTGAGTTGGGTGACTTTTATCCAAATAGAACAGTATGGAAAGAGAGGAAAAAGAGTGACTTTCCACTGAAGAAAATCGACAAATACTACCTCAGCCAGATGATCAAAATTAACATCCATAGCCACAAATTATGATTATGGTATATACCTTTGATTTGTTATGATGAAAATGTGACTTTAGTTCTGTGGGCTTCCCAAAACCCATTAAGCCAGTCTAACCACAAGAACAATGTCAACAGATCTCCACTGAGGGACATTCTACAAAATACCGTATCAGTACTCCTCAAAGCTGTCAAGATCATCAAAACAAAGTAAGTCTGGAAAATAGTCATAGCCCAGAGGGGTCTGGGGAGGCATGACAGTTCAATGCAATATGGTGTTCTGGAAGAGAACGAGGATGTTGGGTAAGATCTAAGAAAATCAGAATCAAGTATGGACCTTTGTTAACAATGCATTACTATTAGTTCATTAACTGCCAAAATGTCCCCCACTAATGAAAGATGTTAATAATAGGGGAAATCGGGTGTGGGGCGTATGGGTAAATGGGAATAGGTCTTGTACCGTCTTCACAGCTCTTCTGTAAGCCTAAATAGTCTGAGATACAGTTTAAGCTTAAAAATAATGTTTTATTTAAACTGCTCTCTGAGGTTCGTCGGTGTAATCTTCTTCTTTGCTGAACCACCTACCCAAAAGTTACAGACAGAAGATGAAGTCCATATTCGTTACTATTTCGACTTTGACTTCATCTATTGCCTCTTACTAGTTATTCATGATATAATTAATGTTGACTTGCAGCCTCTCTGTGTATCATAGTCTACATATCAATAAAGAGCTAGAGATATTTGATTTTTTTTTAAAAGAGGAATATTGAAGGGAAATAAGCCCCGTGCTTCTTTTAAGGAACAAAACTCATTGGGTGGGCTGTGATGGGGTGGATCTGACTGCGGTAGGGAGGCTGGGAGAGCAGGCAAGATGGCGGCTGCTTGTCTAAGATAGAAGGCCATTCTGGTAGGCAATAAAACAATCAACTCCCCCAAAGTGGGGAAATAGAAAACAATAAGTAATCTAATATGTTGGGCTGTCTCAGAAGAGCCCAATGTGGAGCAACATGGTTTGAAGGGGCACAGAATAGGATCCGAGAGGAGTTGCTATTGCAGACACCAACCAGCAGTTGCCATCGCAGGATTCAGAGCAATGGTTCAGAAACCACGGAACAAGGGGGCGGGTATTGGAGCTGTGCCTCTGACATCCTTCTCCTTCCCCCTGCTGTGCCTCCAAAGAAAAACGTAAGGCAAACCTTAGTCCTGAAATGTGTTTAGTAGGCTTGTTATCACAACAGACATGATAACATGAATATCAAGATAAGACTTTATTGCCAGTAGAAATACAAGATTAGGATCAGACACTGGGAATGAATGAATGAATGAATGAATGAAGCAGAAACCCAGGTTTATTTAACAAACACTTCTAGAAGACTTACCTGTCAGACTATTCCAAGGCACTTTGAAAGTATCAGCTCATTATATCTTCATAGGAGAAGATAACTTTTCATTACCACTCTATTCTCAAAGCCTATGACAGAGCATGCTTCATAATAGGCCCTCATTAAATGCTTTACATAAAGACGAAAAGACAGAGAGAGGGAAAGGAGCAATAGGAAGGGAGGAGGGGGGAGAAAAGGGGGCAAGAGTGGGAAGAGGGAGAAGAAAGAGGGATAGGCGGGAAGGGGTGGGGGGGAGAGAAGGGAAAGAGAGAGGGAGGAAGGAAGAGATTAGTACCCCTAAAAGTCTGGATTAAATACACTGAAATGTCTGTTTGTCCAGATCAGGATTGGTTCTAGGGAATGAAATGGAGCAGAGAATGGAGCTGGTGGGGGAGTTAAGAAGGTTACGGCATCGGGCGCCTGGGTGGCTCAGTGGGTTAAGCCGCTGCCTTCAGCTCAGGTCATGATCCCAGGGTCCTGGGATCGAGTCCCACATCCGGCTCTCTGCTCAGCGGGGGGCCTGCTTCCTTCCCTCTCTCTCTGTGATCTCTTCCCTTCCTCTCTCCTACTGTGATCTCTCTCTGTCAAATAAATAAATAAAATCTAAAAAAAAAAAAAAGGTTACGGCATCTTTGAGGAGGCACGGAGAAGACAAAATGGCCAACACTTATTGACCACTCACTTTGTGCCAACATTATGCGTGTATGGTCCCTTCAAATCACTTTAATTATTAATATTCTTATCGCCCATTTTACGTATAAGGAAAGGAACAGATATTTAATCACTTTCTCTAGGTAACGCAGATACGAATGTACAACAATGAAACCCAAACCCTAGTTAGATTCTCTGCTCTCAGCTACTGTGTAAATCCAGGCTAGGATCAGGCAGATCCTCACAGAGTAGACCAAAAAGTGGGCCTGGTTTTGAAACAATGTGGTTCCTGTTTTAAGCGATCAAGTAGCCATCTATTCTGGGCTAGGAATCACCACTAGAGGAGCAGGAATCTCTAAGTGGGATTTACTCTGACCACATTACATCTGCTATGGGAGGGAAAAACGTAATTCTACAGACGCATGTATCAAAGCCAGTCTATCGGGAGCCATAGCCTGGACTGAAATCCGACAAAATGACCAAGGACACTAAAATCCAAATTTCTTGTCACATGTCTCCCTAGGGAGGCTGCCTAGGGTCCCTCTCTAGTTCCATCCCAGTTATTGTTTTTCTTTTCTTTTCTTCCTCCACCTGAACATTTAGTAATGCATTATCTCATTCCGTCAAAACCAAGCTCTTAGCCCGAGTACATTTTAGATATTTAAGAAATGCTGGCTGACTGGCTGACTGACTGGAAGGAAGCGGGAAGGGTCAAGGAAAAAAAAATGCCCATTAGATACAACCAGTTCTTCCCAGTCGGTAATGAATCACACTGAATCCTGAGCGATACAGGACAGATTGTGACGGCTTAGATCTATCTTCCGTGCAAAATGGGTATGAAATAGTTAAATAGCAAATCCCAGCTAGGTGGCACTGTGTTTTAAGTAAATAATTTTTAACCCAACTGCAACAAGCCTACTGGGAAGTTTGCTATGCCGATAATGGTTTCCAAATAGCGAGGGGCAATTATTCAAGCTATAGAACCTCATGAAAACAAACAGAGCTGTATGGGCATAAGGTTGCCAGATTTAGCAAACTACAATACAGATGTCCGGCTAGCTTGGAATGTGAGACGGATGATGAACACGACTTAGTATAAGTATGCTCTCTGTCACAATTTGGGACATAGTTGCAGAAAAAAAAATCTGTTGCGTTTTTGAAATTCAAAGTTAACTGCATTTTATTATTTTGTATTATATATTGTATTGTATTTATAATACAGTTAATTATACTGTATTTATAAACTGTATTTACAGCTATAAAGATGTACCTAATACATCTTGTATTTTATCTGGCAACTCTATAGGAACATCTCTTGTGTATGTAGCATAGCATTAGGCATTACATACACATTTTCCTGTCCCTTAGGCCTTTATTCAGATCCCAGCCCTATACTCTCAACTGCCAAGTTTCTCTAGAAATCTCCAGCGTGTGTTTCCTATGTGGTAGCTGTTAGTTATTCTCTCATACTGTCTTCTCTCTCTCTCTCTCTCCATTCCTCTCTCACTTCTTTTCTCTTTTGCCAGGATAGTCTGGCCACATCAAGGCAGTAACACCAATACTCCACTCCTGTCCGGTGCCACCACATCTCCCGGGTTCCTCCCCGGTCCTTAAGTGGCTCTGGCATCAACAGGTGTCAGCTGAGCCACATCCACCAGGAACCATCTCATCCACTGGGCTTTGCTCCTTTCTCTGGGGAGTGCCCTCTCAGGATGGGTGTGTTGCCACTTAAGTCAAAGCATCAAAGCTGGCCGGGTTCTCTGTAGAAAAAACACAGAGGGACTCTCCAGACCTGTTAGATCTCTACTTTCTCACAGGGAACCCCCAACACTGTTGCTTCTGTTCTAATGTCTTAAAGACCTGTGAGTGGAAATAGTGGAAGTATATAACACTTTAAACTTGTTGCTTCCAGTTTCCCCTGTTCTACGGCCCTCCACCATCATTCCAAATGCTTCACCATAGTCAGGAATGAGCTCGATATGGGACTGAACTTGGCTGTCTCCCACTCTGTGCTCGGACATCTCTCTCCTCTCCTATGCAGGAGGCATTTGCTCCTGGGTGAAGTACATGTGCTTCTTCCTTCCCCCAGAATGAGCTTTTTCCCAGGAAGGTCCACAACCAGGCGCAGAAATGTGGACTATTTCTAGAGGTGAATATTTTGTCCTTGATTATATTTAATCCTCATACAACCCAGCGAGAGAGCTGGTATGTCCCTCCTTTTACAATAGGGAATGTGAGATCAGAAGGAACTTACAGATGTGAGTAGGGCACTGCAGTCGTAATCACCTGGATCTCTCCTCTCCTTTCATTCTGCTTTTAGAACATATTAAGGTCCCTCTTGCCTTTATATTTGCTGTTTGCATTGTCCAGAAAATGACAAACCCCAGGCTGCCTCCTCAACATCCAGTTTGGTCCGATGTCACCCTCTTAGGAGGTCTTCTGTGACCTGCCTTTCTACAGTAAGTTTTCAGCCATTACTCACTCCTCCTCCGCGCCGCCCTTGGATGCTTCATAGCTCTTACAAATGCAATATCATCTATTTTGTTTATTTTTATTATTTATTTGTTATTTGTCTTTTCCACCAGAATTTAAGCTCCAAGAAAGAAAGAACCTCCAAACTGTATTATCTCCAGGAGCTAAATAAATAGTTGGTGAAAGAATAAATTAATCTAAACCCCATGCCTTAGCTAGTACCCCATAATTAAAGCTGGTAATATTTATAAAATCCCATTCTTCTTAGCCACTGAGAAGATATTTTATAAATATAAATATATAAATATACACGTGCAAATTTTACAGGAGACATTGTAAAGACTAATCTGGTGATACAGTCCAATGCTGAAGAAAAAGAAAAGGACATTGGGAAAGGTGGTTCTTTGGGCCCCAAATAAAATTTGGTCACTTGGTAATTTTGCCTTAATATAGGTCCTCAATCAGAAAATCTACTTAATCTAATGCAACCGAGGGCCTCTTTTTTACATGAAAGCCTCCATGCTGAAGACATTTCTAGAAACATTTCATTGTAGTTTTCAAAATAAATAATCCTAACTCCTTTAGCCTTCCCTTAGGGGTCCTATTGCTTTTCCTTTATTAGATCTAGATATGAAATACTCTGGCATTTGTGACTTTAGTTGCAACTTAAATTAAGTACTGCAAACTCAAATGCCTACAAGGCCAGGAAGATAATAAAAATGAACGATCCTTTGGTCTTTATGTCAACATGTTCACATTTTATAAATCAGGGATGTGTGCCTAGATAAAGTTGGTTGTCTGCAATGTGCAGTTCCCGTCAGTCGTTGCCAATGACCCTGAGTCACTGGATCTTCCAATATTTCAAGAGAAGCCAGAGATCTGGATTTTTATGAGAAAACTTCTAATTTGGGGTTTATAAACCACTTTAGCTATCTACGTATATCTGGGTATCCAATGCTAAGAGTTGGTCTGTGACTCTAAGATGATGATTCCCTAGTAGTTTTTCTCAAGATGCAAGCAGGCTTTGGCTCTCTAAGACCTTTGACTCTCTATGTTAGGACACATTATTCTACCAGACTGTGGGGGAAGTTACATGTCATATGGCACCCTAGATTAATAACGATTATAGTCCTTTCTCTGAGCTCATGTAAATGCCCAGGGCAGTCCTGGCTATCAACAGTACTAAATAATATTAGAATAACCTTGCCCTTTCCTGAGTTATATATTCACTTTTTTATATATTGGGGGGTTTTGTGTTTATTCTTTATTACAGATCTCCTTGCTTTCTTTTTAGCTTATTGAGCCACTAGTAGGGCTTGGTCATATCATCAAATAATGATTTTCAATAACCTATTGTATGGGGTGTTTTGTTTTGTTTTGTTTTGTTTTCCTTCAGGGTTCTCCCTTAGTAATCTAGTGTCTTATGTTTACTTTGGCCCATTCAGTGTACTTGAACAGCATGTTATATACTCAATACCTGAACTATGGATTATATGTTAAAATCATCTCATAAGCCCAGCTGATCCTTTATCCAGATCAGTTCTTGTTAGTTTAATTCCTCTTCTTCCATTATAGAAGGCTGTCCATTATGTCCTGACATTAAGTTTCATGCCCATTTTGCCAATCATTCACACTGCTGTGCAAATAAATATTCTAAGACTGCAGTTTTACCATAATCAGATAAATATTCGTACCTCATGATCTCTCTCCTTGGATCCTCCCAAATAATCTAATAGTCTCAATTCTGCAAAGACCACTTGCTTTCAATCCTCTCTAGCTTTGCTGGACTCCTTTTACCTTTCGGACTTGGATCAAATGTCTACTGATTTCATGCAAAGCAAACTGAATATAATATGTTATGAGGGTCAGAATGATATATGTGGCAACCAAAGGAAAGAAACTAGCCCATAGAGGAACAAAGGAGAGCTCTATGTTATAAGCAATTCAGCTGCTCAGCCCTCTGGCCATACGGTCTCCCGGAGACCCAACCACATAGTAAAGCCTGTGAAAAATGCTCTTCGCCTTGCACTCAGGTGAGAAGAGAGAGAAAGGAAAAGGAAGAGAGAAAATAAAATTCACTACCCTTTAGGGGAAAAAAAGATGGAGAAAACACAAGTCTATCATTTCATTCAAAGAGTATTTCTTCAAGGAGAGCATAAAATAGCAGGAAAAAAAATCTGTTATTTCTTCAGTCAGCGTCCATCTCCCCTCGCATGATCCAGCGCTTAAAGATGTAAGCTTTCTTAACAACAGCAAACTTCCTCACCAGGTACTCAAAGAAGCTGACTGTCTGTTGGGCTTTCTGAAAGGTGGTATGTACATCTCCATTCTAATGAGTCTTCAATGATAATTTGGAAGATAGGCGGTTAAAGTCTTAAGTGCCAACTTTTTAAAAAACATCTTATTTATGTATTTATTTGATAGAGAGAAAGAGTGAGCAAGAGAGCACAAGGAGGGGGAGAGGCAGAAGGAGAGGGAGAAGCAGGCTGCACAGGGCACCCGATGTGGGGTTCTATTCCAGGACCCTGGGATCGTGACTTGAGCCAAAGGCTTAAATGACTGAGCCACCCAGGCACCCCATTACATGCCAATTTTAGAACTTACCTTCTACACACACACCCACACCGACACTACCACCACCATCAACACTTAAAATGTGATTCGCTCTATTAATTACTCATAATTTCTGTAGCACATTTTTCTTTTTCTTTTTTTTTTTTTTCAAGATTTTACATATTTGAGAGAGAGAGAGAGAGAGAGATAGCATGAGCAGGAAGGAGAGGGAGAAGCAGACTCCCCGCAGAGTAAGGATCCTGATGCAGGACTCCATCCTAGGACCCTGGGATCATGACTGGAGCAGAAGGCAGCCACTTAACTGACAAAGTCACCCAGGTGCCCTCTGCAGCACATTTTTCGAAGACTGAAAAAAAGCATGCCATTTAAAAATGTTTTCCTGGAGGGCGCCTGGGTGGCTCAGAGGGTTAAACCTCTGCCTTCGGCTCAGGTCATGATTCCAGGGTCTTGGGATGGAGCCCCACATCGGGCTCTCTGCTCAGCAGGGAGCCTGCTTCCTCCTCTCTCTCTCTGCCTGCCTCTCTGCCTACTTGTGGTCTCTGTCTATCAAGTAAATAAATTAAATCTTTAAGATATATATATTTAAAAAAAAATGTTTTCCTGGGTGGCTCAGTGGGTTAAGCCTCTGCCTTCTGCTCAGGTCATGATCCCAGGGTCCTAAGATCGAGTCCCACATCCTGCTCTCTGCTCAGAGGGGAGCCTGCTTCCTCCTCTTTCTCTCTGCCCGCCTCTCTGCCTACTTGAGATCTCTGTCTGTCAAATAAATAAATAAAATCTTTTAAAAAATCGAAAATTAGGAAATTAGAGAAAACAATTCTTTAAAAAAACTGATTTCAGACACTAAAACATAGACAGTACAAGTCTGTGATCCTTGAAAGAAGGAAGGCTCAAGAGGCCAATTTCCCATTTATGCTGGTGTTCTGTCTGGCAGAGGTTTCCAAGTCATTTCTTAGAAAATTGAAGAAGCAAAGTAGAGCTATATGACTGGATGGAGGAAAAAGTTAAGTGGGTGAAAGAAATGGATATTAGGCTTTGGGGATTCTAAGACATCTGTAATTGTTAGGGCAGGTCCCTGGAGGGAGCAAGGCACTGAGAGGAAGCCTGAGAAATTAGCATAGATCTTCCCCTCAAGTGGTTGGCCGGCTTTTAAATGGTGCCTGCACAGGGCAGGAGTCTATGAGGATAAGCAAAGAACAGCTGCTGGGGAACTGAGAGGTGAACAGAGATTTCAGAGTCTCAGAGTGCGGGGGAAACATTGGCATGCCCATCCAGCCAGATGGAGAGACGCTGATGAACAACTTGAGCGTTTGGTTGAGAACTCAGAAAGCCCATGCCTTAGGATTTAAGACCGTAGCCGAAGATCCTTCCACTTATAATAGCAAATGAGAACAAAGTAACCTGGTGTGAATTTAACTATTTGTTTGTCAGGACAAAATTCCCTCTAGAGAGGAAAATAGCATCATCCAGAAGCTCTAAGAGATATCATTTGTAATGTTCAGTGTACAACTAAAATATCAGATAGTCAAAAAACAAGAGGACACATGACACCCATGTCCACAGAAAATCGGCCAATAAAAGATTTACTAGATGATTCAAATGTTGAAATAATCAGTGAAGGTCTTAGAAGAACTATATAAATATGTTGAAGAATTTAGTAGAAAATATGGGCAAAAGGTATGAAGAGATAAAGAATTTCAGCAAAAAGTTGAAACTCCAGAAGAGGACTGGGTAGAAATTTTTGAAATGAAAAGAAAGTCTCTTCAAAGCAAAAAAAAAAAAAAAAAAATTATTGAAATATTTAACAGAGTTGAGAAGAAGACAAGTTTTAGTAGTCCCAAAGTCAGTGGTCTCAATCGGTAGAAACTATCTAATCTGACCTCCAGAGATGAAATATAAAAGACTGAAAACTGAAGGCCACGGTTTCCAAACATGTAGGCTAATGTCAGACAGTTTAACGTAAATGCAGCTAGAATCCAAATGGAGTAGAATCAGAAAAGAGAGCAGAATAGAAAACGTATGAAAAGATAGGAGCAAAAATTTTCTAAATTTGATTAAAAATATTGATCCACAGATGCAAGAAGTACAGCAGATTCCAAGAGAATGAATAAATATAAAGACCACACTGGGGGACATCAAAGTGAAACCAAAGAAGCAGTGCCTGGGTGGCTCAATAGGTTAAGTGGCTGACTCTTGACTTTGGCTCAGGTCATGATCTCAGGGTGGTGGGGTCAGCCCCACATCGGGCTCCACACTGGGCATGGAGCCTGCTTAAGATTCTTTCTCTACCTCTCCCTCTGCTCCTCCCACCCTGCTCTGTCCCTCTCTCTCTCTAAAACAAATAAAAAACAAAAACCAAACAACAACAACAAAAACAAAGTGAAACTGAAGCACACCAAAGACAAAGAAAAAAAATATTACATCTAGCAAGGGACAAAGACCACATTATATTCACTACTACAACAATAAAAATGATACTGTCTTCTCATCAGAAAGAAATGGAAACCAAAAGAGAAAGTAAAGACATCTTTACTGACATATCCAAGGACCTAGAATCATATATCCAGCAAAAATAGGCATCCAAAAATGGAAGCAAAATAAAAGCGTTTCAGATAAGCAAGTGTCTAATGCGTTCAACCCCAGCAAACCCACGCCACACAAACACAAAGAAGTTCTCAGGTTAAAGAGAAATATTCCTCGATGAAAGTCTGGACTTACAGGACGTAATGAAGATGACTGAAAATGGCAAATATGAGGGTAAATATAAAGGGTTATTTTTAATTTTTTTTCCAAAGAACAGGTAACACATGGAATGTATATACAAAGTGAGGAGCCAAATAGTAAATTTTAACCCAACCATATCAGTAATTACAATAAATCTAAGTAGATTCAATCACTCTATTTAAAAGACTTGCCAGGGGGCACCTAGGGTGGCTCAGTGGGTTAAAGCCTCTGCCTTCGGCTCAGGTCATGATCCCAGGGTCCTGGGATCGAGCTCTGCATCGGGCTCTCTGCTTGGCAGGGAGCCTGCTTCCTTCCCTCTCTCTCTCTCTCTGCCTTCCTCTCTGCCTACTTGTGATCTCTGTCTGTCAAATAAATAAATAAAATCTTTCAAAAAAAAATAAATAAAAGACTTGCCAGGTTGGAAATTAAAAAGACTCAACTAAATACTGTTTACAAGGAATCTATTTGTTTATAAGGACACAGATATGTTTAAACAACAACAACAACAAAAACATGCTGTATGATTCAAAGTCAATGAGTATTAACTTAGGGAGAATTCCTAATGATAAAAGTGTCCATTTGTTAAGTAGATACAATGATCTTAAATATATTTAACTGAAAAACAATTTCAAAGTATCTGAAAAAAATGAGGAAAAAAGGAAAAGAAAAAAAAATAGGTAAGCCAACAATCCTACTTGGAGATTTTCACATTTTTCTCCCAGTGATTAATACATGAGGCAGACAAGAAATTCAGGAATGATATAGAAGACTGGAAGAACATGACTAACTAACTTGACCTGACTGGAAGAACATGACTAACTAACTTGTATAATTACAGTGCACTATGCCCAACAGCTGCAGAAAATGTATTACTTTCAGGTGTACATGGTCCCATTCATCCAAATAGATCATATGCTGGGCTATAAAAATGAGTCTTAATAAATTTAAAAGATTGAGATCACACAGAGTATGTTCCTTAAAAAAAAAAAAATGGAATTTAAGCTAGAAATAAATTTGGAAAAGTAGAAAATCTCCTGAGGTATGAAAACTGAATAACCCATGGATCAAAGAATTAGTTGTATTAGAAATTGTATTGGAAAATCATAAAATATTTTGAATTCATCTGACAACTGAATAAGAAAATAAGAATGGACAAGAGGGAGAGGGCAAGATCAAAAATAAGGAGAGCAATTAGGTGGTTATTACATGTATCCACGTGAGACATGATGGCATGGTGTGGGTGGTAACAGTGTGAGAATTGGTCAGGTTCTGAATATGTATGAATAGAATAGAATTTTCAGATTGATAAATAAATATAAATTATTATATATGTAAATATGTATGTATTCATATTTATTTACGATTCACGGATTAGTATTTTTAGTATTATTAGTATTTATTTAGTATTAAGTAAACAGAGGTAGCTATGAAGGGAAAAAGAGAAGTCAAGGATTAATGTGAGATTTTAGCCTGAGTGTGCAGAAAGATGAAGCTGCCACTAACTGAAATGAGGAAGATTGAAAGAGAAATGAGTTTGAGAGGAAATGGCATGAGCTCAGTTTTGATCACAGATACTAGTTTTAGATGTCTATTATCAATTATGAGGTGTCCAGTAGACAGTTGGGTACTTGAGTCTGTTATTCAAGAGAAAGGATGGATCCAGAATATACATTTTAGAAACATATAAAATAATTTATATCTGAAATAAATTAGATACTCTATGCTTGGATACTAAGATCACTAGTAGAGTTAAAACTTACCCCTGAGGCACCCCAACATTAAGTGTTCAGAGAGATGAAAAAGAAAGAATCATCTAAGGAAACAAAGAGGTGGCCAATAAGGTGGCAGGGAAACCAAGAGTGTGGTGTTCTGGCGTAAGGGCCTACTTAGCCAAAGCGACTCCATCTTTCTTAAGCAGCTACTATAGAGTAAATTATAATTCAATTGGCCACCTGCATGTGGCCTAACATGACTAAGCCATCCCAGAAAGTACTGTTTGTAACAGTGAAAAGGTCTTGCCACACCAAAAGGACTCCATCTTGGGAAGGACGACCATCTTATTATTCACACTAAATATGTTAGCTGACTAAGCCTTCCCGGAAAGTACTATTTGTAACAGTTCCTGGTATGGGGTAATCTTGAGTAACAAATCACTAGACCAGATGGAACTAGCCAATCAGCAAGAGACACACGAATCCCGTGGGTTGAGATAACAAGATGTGGGTTGCCCTTTCACCCAATAAAAGGTAGCCTGTAAGATTGGGAAGGGTCACTCTCTTTTGAGGCGGCCCTGACCAGTCAGTCAATTCTTGATGCTTGGCATGAATAAAGCTTTGCTTGACTTTCCCTTCATATCGGTATCGTTCTTTTGATAACGGACCCCAACACTAGAAGCCAAGTGAAAGTGTTTCAAGGGGAGAATGATCAGATTTGTTAACTTGTACGTCAAGGAAGATGAGACCTGAGAAGTGATCTTTGATTTAGAACATGCAAGTCAGCTGGTGACCTGAAAAAGACGAGCTGAGGGGGAATGGTGTGGGTGAAAGCCTGCCTAATGAATTCAAGAGGAAATGGACACAGAATAAAATATGGACATAGAGTAATACAGAGTACACAGAATTGGTAAAAACTGGGAGATTCTCTTTTGATTGCTTCATCCAGAAGACGAGGAAGGTGTTGGCGATCCAAAGTGTGAGGAAAGAAGAGGAGATATGAATTAGTTATTGGGGAGAATGGGAAAATGAATGGAGCAGGAAACGTGGTATTATTGGTGAGCACATTAACAGCCAATTAAAGTAACTGACTATGAACTTCAGTCCAGTCAATCATCATGGCGTGTGTTTTTCTCCAGACATTTTCATCTGAACGGGTACAGAGATGAGGTAGACAGAGATTTGGTTTTAAGGAGGTTTGGGACTTTGCCAAGTAAATACAAGATATGTAAAGGTGTATTCAAGGAAATGATCACAGTGATTGACAACGGAATCTAAAAAGGGGAGGGAGGACATGAGCATAAGTAAAAAGCTGGTAGAATCAGTGAATTTTAACTATGAAGGGATTGAAAGAGTATCAGGACAGTAGTATGAGTGAGCAGAAAGGCTAAAGGGATATTGTTCAAAGACTGCAGTGCTTGGATTTAAGATTATGGAGGGATTTCACGATGGGTGCTATCAATGAGAATGAGTGGTGGTTTAGAGGGGAAAAAAAAAAACATTGAATGACAGCAGTTAATGAAACTGAAATTTTAGGGGTTTGGGAAAATAAACCAAGTGAATCCTGAAATCGCCCACTGTTATGACAAGTGTAGTGTTGGAGACCATGACAGGAAGCCAGGGGCTAACATCTTCAAGGAATAAGGGGAGGTTGGTTTTGGCAGATGGGCTGGTAGTTGGACTGCATATGGGCACAGTCTGTTGGCTTAGAAAGGGAAGACAACAGTCTAGAAGGTACAATAGCAAGAAGGATTCTTACCTTACCCCTAGTGCCTGAGGTACTACAAGAGCAGAAGGGAAGGCAGATACCCTACCAGATATCCACCCCCCAAAAAAACCTTCCTTAGTGGAGAATCTGGTTTCAAATTTGTTCTTAATGACAGAACAATCCTGGTTTCTAGAAATAGCCCAGGAGAAAGTGACTGTCACTAAAACTGCTTTTCTGGCATCTGGAGTGTCTGCTCTATCTTGACACTTCCTTCAGTGCCATAAGGAAGTGTTACTGCTGCATCTCTGGCTGTCTCAACCAAGCCCCAAACCACTCACAACTTTGAAGATCTCACACCTTTTGACAAAATTAGTTTCCTTGTGATGAGACAGAGGTTCTCTCTCTCTGTCTCTCTCTCATTTTTTGCAGGGCAAGCATAAGCGAAGAGATGATGGGACAGTTTAAAGCACATTTGGCAACTGTTACCAGCAGAAGGTAGGAAAACTATACTGTCAGAAAACACTAAATATAAAACCAAAGTATGCAATTTGTCGATACTCTGTAACACCCTAAGTGGGATGTGGTGGATCCTGAGAGCATCAGAAGGTGAACCCTCCAAGCTAGGAAAATATCAGACAGAAAACTCTGTTAAAGAAGAAAAACAATCAATGTCCAAATGCTCATCTCTCATAATGCTGCATTCATTTCTTCTTTTTAAGTTGTTTTCTCAGCAGAGGGAAACTGTTCTTACAGGTTAACTTCCTAGATAATTAGACTATCGTCAGGAATCAATTCCTAACATCTGATGAATCACAAGAGTGCTTATGATGGGGAGGAGAGTCTAAGCTGTTGGAGAAGTAACCACAGAAGCAGAGATTGAAGGGTTGACAAGGAGAGACGCAAGGAATGATGGCAAACTCTAGAAGCTGGAAAAACAACAACAACAGCAACAACAAAAACCCAAGGAAATCGATTCTCCAGTGACTCCTCTAGAAGCAAACCCCTTCTGGTGACACCTTGCTTTCCTTCTGCCTCTAGCTTTGTAGGAAGATACATTTGTGTTGTAACAACTTTGTGGTGATTTGTTACAGCAGCAATAGGAATCTGAAACAGTAAACTGATAATAGGCCACAAGGAAAGAAAAACAAAAAGGAGTCAAAACACTGGTGTATTTCACTACTTTATCTTAAAAACCTTTCCTGAGCCCAGTGGAAAATAAAGAGATTCAAACGACTTTCATCATTTAATTAGGAAACCCATTTGACAATGCCACACCTTCTGCACTTTCACCCACAATGCAAATGAAAGAACTGGTTGTTTCCAGCATGAATTCTATAAATAGTTGTTGGCCATATAGAGCAAAATTCACAAAGAGCACTTTTGGCAATAAAGTACCTTTGGGGATCTTTGGGTATTTGTTCTTTCCATAAGTGAATTTTATGCAATCTCACTAATGGCACTGATTTTTTTTTGTTTGTTTTTTGGAGTATGTATATGGCCTTTAACAAAATGTTTTACATACCGTCTCAGATAATCATCACCACATTCCTAGGAAGTGACTGAGACTTTGTTTTGTATTGTATTATAATTTTATTCATGAAGAGCCGAACAAGGTTGACTTCTCAAATGTCATCCAACTATAAATGACAGAGGAACAACAGAAAATCCCTCATTTAATTATAAACACTGAATATCCACATGCCTCTTTATTTTATCCTGCACTTTTCTGGCATAAATTAAAACAACAACAACGACGACAACCACGAAGTGTTCTTAGCAAAATAACTGGATAAAATATTTATCATTCTAACTTTCTCTTTTGGCACCAGGTCTGCCACTGTGAAAAAGATGAAATCCCTGTGTTCTAGAAGCTCATTGTGTAGTGGAAGAGACACATTGGTAGATCGGTGTTTGCCCTTAAGCCTCGGTGGGGGCCGTGGTAAGGGTGAGTACTGTGTCAAAGGAGCAGAGAGCAAGGGACATTAATATGGGATTGAGGACACCAGGGAGGATTTCTCAAAAGTGATAATTCAAGTTTGTCAAGCTGAGAAAATGAGCCCAGCAAATGGGAGATGAGCCTGTGGGAAGGTGTTCCAGGAAGAATGAAGTGAGGCTGAGAGGTTTCCAAGAATGTTTCCATACAGCAGAACTGCCTTCTCCCCCAACACTGTGTCACCCAATGTTCCCCATTGGGCAACACAACACTTCAACAATTCAACAACTTCAACACTTCAACAAATGCCACTACCCAGATGCCAGAGACATCCTGGTGCACCCAGGAGGCCACCAGAGTAGAAAGGTTGTTTTTTTTTTTCTTTTGTTTTTCTTTTCTCACGAAATTAATAGAACTGTCTGATATCAAAATGTTGATTTGTGCAGTGCACATCTAAAATGGCTGTTTCCTGATCCCTTGTAGGAGACCTCAAACACATCATTTCAGACCTTGTATCGATTCTTGTTAGCTCCTTCTTGTCCATGACGATACCCTTCCCTGAATCTTGCCAGTTTTCCCTACCTTGGAAAGAACAGATGGGGTGAGCCCACCTTAAAATGTCATTATTACACCACTTTGCAAATTGCCTAACTCCAGAAGTATCAGGCCTAGAGTGTATAAGGCATTTTAACAGCTTAGAAATGCAAAATTAACCCAAAGCAGTGTTATGTTACGTAACAGTTAATTGGCTGACCAGGTTGTATGCTGTATCATTTAACAAACAGCCCAGATTAATTCACTAAGGGTCATGCTGAGGACTTAAGAAAAACTCAATAGGTTTTCCGACATCCCAAATATATCCCTAGGTGGTATAAATTAATTTGTTAAATACGGTCAAAGAATTTATTTATGATACAGGGTTTAGAAAATGGGAGATATGTATACTCTGTTAGCTGTTTAAAACATGGGATTAAAATGTTAAAATAATCTATCATGAAAATTCATAAGGAGTCCAGTGGGGTAGACTGCACTTTAACGGAGACAGGGACAGGTGAGACAGCATGCCGTCTGGGTAGGACCTTATATTCTCCATTCACTGCTTACTCCCACACCACGTACAGCAGTGCCTGGCACCCAGTGGATGCATAGTCGTTACACAGTCACTAAGTGAACATGTGTGAATACCTGTTGCAGTTTAAATTGTGTCTTTTCCCACAATCCATGTATTGAGGTCCTACTCCCAAGTACCTCAGAGTGGGACCTTACATGGTGACAGGCTCTTTAGAAAGCTAATCAAGTTATAATGAGGTCATTAGGGTAGGCTTTAATCCAATATGACAATTTTGATTTTTTTTTAAAGGCAAATTAGGAAGAAAGATCAACACACAAGGAGAACACCATATGTTGATGAAGGCGGAGATCAAGGTGATGTTGCTACGAGCCCAGGAAGAGCAAAAATTGCCAGCCAGCCACCAGAAGCTGGGCAAGAGACACGGAACAGATTTTCTGTCCGAGCCCTCAGAGAACAAGAGCCCGGCTGACATCGTCATCTCAGATTTGTAGCCTGCGGAAGTATGAGACAATAGATTTCTGTTGTTTAAGTCACACGCTTGTCTAAGCCCTAGCAAACTAATATAATATCTTTCTGGTTAAGTCTTGAATATCCAAGTTATAGTCGGTCTTGATTTTAATCTTCTACCCTGACTATGTGAGCCCTTCAGTTGTGTTTCTGTCAGCATTTGACCACCTAACTACTCTGTAAAATAGTCAATAAACCTACGAGCTTTGTATTTCATATATCATAAAACTGCTCACAGTGCAAGTGCTCAAAAAAAATGCTTCAACGTACACAAACTATAAAAGTCTTGTCTCTTCTGGTAAGTGGCTTCTGCATAGGCTTGAAGATTAAATGACATGATTTTTGCAAGATACGTAGATGCCCAGAGAAAGTCCTCAGTAGATGAAACTTGCAAAGATAATAGCTTAATTTAGTGTAAAGGAAATATGTGTTAAATTTAGTTGTTATGCATTTGAACTTCTACTAATGGCGTGACCTTGAGTTAGCTATCCAATCTGTCTGTGTTCTTGGAGAGGTTACATTTCTTTATGCTCTCTTGTAACGATTTTGTGATAGGATGTAAAGATGATTGTGTTAATATATGAACATCTCTTAGCATAGCGATGATCACATAGCAAGAACTCTGTAAGAGATAGTCTTATTGTGACCCACTGAATATAAAAACACTGTGCTAGACACTGAGTAGGAGTTGGGAATATAAGAAGTTTCAAAAGTGAACAAGTCAGTTTTACTTCTTAGTAAACTCAAAAAAGCATATGACAATATAATAGAAAATGCCAGCCGCTGTAGCAAATCAACCACCCAATTTCCATGGCTTACCCCCATAGTAGTTTCTTCCCTACTCATGCAAATGTCCCAGGTGTCTGTTCTTGTTTGGCAGGTGTGTCTTTCCTTTAGGCAGCAATTCAGGGAAATAGACTCCGTCTGCCTGGGGCTCTGGGTTCCCTTAGGACCTAAAGTGTCTTCTGCCTCCAGCCAGCAGAAAGGAAAAGGGAGAGAGATAGGAGAAGCAAAACTACTTTTCAAAAACCCAGGTCCAAAAGGGACCTTCCCACCTCAGCTCATGTTTCATCGATGAAAATCATTTGACCTGGATGCAAAAAGTCTGGCCCAGAAGAACTCCCAACAGTAACTCATACTATGAAAGTGGGAGATGATTAGCTTTGCTTTATCTGTCACAGTTATATACCCAGATATATATCTGTATACACACACACACACACACACACACACACACACAGAGCGACAAAATGGAGAGAGCCCAGGAAGAGGAGGAAGTATAGAGTATACTCTGGGTGTCAAACCAGGCATTCTCAAGGCTCTAGATTAGAACTCTGGAGTTCTGAGCACTTTTAAACCCACTGTCTTCCATATAGTAAACAGTAGAAACTCCTCCTTGGTGGCAGAGGCAGAAATGAAATAGGAGTGAGGGGAAATGCTATTAAACCCTCCTTCAGGAATCTGATTAATAATCCAGGATTCCAGAATTGCATTTTAATGCAAGAATTTAAGTTTATGGTTGAAGACTTTGGACACAGTTTTATTTCCACTCATCCCTGATAGTCTGAGGCTATAGATGAGATAAATATAATAACTCGGTTCAACCATTTTTCAGTAATACATATGAATCCCTGGACTGCATTGGGTCTGACCTTATAAGGTATGAATGAATTTTCTGGTTTTTGTTACTTTGCTTAATAATAGATGAGTAAAACAAAGGTAGCATTGATTAGCAGCACCTAGCTTTTCAGATCTTTTCCCCAAACTAGCTAGGTCAGTAGCACTACTGTACAATTTTCTACTACACAATGAGAGTTTCCAAATTCCAATGCTGGGAATGCCATACATTGAGAGGCAATGCACAGTCTACAGATATGGGAGAAACTTTCCAGGTTGTGAAAACATTTTCAAAGAACTGATAAACCTAACCAAATGGCCAATGGCTGGTCTCAGGCTGGGTGGGGGGGGAAAGATATCCAAAGGGAAATGTGCACTGACTAGCATTAATTTATTTGGGAGCCAACTGTTCCATATTAAAGGCAGTCAACAGAAAATGCTTTCCTAGAGGACTTAAACAGGCTTGGATTCAATTTGAAAGTAATTCATTGTTTTAATTTCTTATTAAAATTATGTCCTTGTGTGGCATCTGGGTGGCTCAGTGGGTTAAAGCCTCTGCCTTTGGCTCAGGTCATGATCCCAGGGTCCTGGGATTGAGCCCCACATTGGGCTCTCTGCCTGCCTCTCTGCCTGCTTGTGATCTCTGTCAAATAAATAAATAAAATCTTTAAAAAAGAAAAATAAAAAAATAAAATAAAATTATGTCCTCGTAACAGAAGAACAGAGTTTACTCTTATTTCACTAGTAAATTTTTAAAGTTACATAATTTAACAAGGTAGAGTTGTTTCTCTTTAAATATCCATAATTAGTGATGAAATCCCAGTGTGGCATATACGTGCTATTTCCTCACTTGTATTCTTTAAGATGTTATTTTCTATGAATAGTAATTTTTTTTAAAAGTCTGTAATTTTATCTGCAAATACTAGGGCTGTGGGTCAAATGATACTGAAGGAACACATGAAATTTCTCTGTGCTGCTTTTGCTTTACAGAATATTTTCATATCTAATGGCAAGGTCTCCCTAAAATATTCAGTATTGATTAAAGTTCTAAAGCTATTTAAATATTCCATTAAAGTTCATCAAATAAAAATATGAACACTATAATTTAGTACAAAAATGTAGCTACTAATACATAAAAATTGGCAAGTCAAAAATAATGACAGTGATGTGGTTGCTTACAGGAGATAATGTTTTAGAAGTTGCACCAAATAGCTAGCTGTCTTATTTGTTAGGCCAAATGAGACAAATCCAATATATCTAGTGCTGTTTGTCTCTTACAGCTAAAGACTTATTTATTAAGTAAGGTCTAGGTTTGGGCTATAAAGCAGGGGCCTACCTACATGGGCTCAGACAGTTAGTGAAAGGCTACCATTTCCAAGGCAGGCAAAAGAAGACTTCTTACCAACAGGGAAAATCTACAAGATAATTTATAAATCACAAGGAAGAAAATTTAAGGTCTTAGAATGAATCCTCTGTCCAGTAGTAAAAGGCAAAACAAAACAAATGAAAGAGATTATCACAGTCAGGAGAGCTTTAACCAGTAATTTATCCCAAGAGCTCCACATATTCGAAATATTTAGTTCCCAGAGACTAGAAACTACAAGGAATAGAAAGAGGACTATTAGAGTTTCATGGTCATCACCCTTTGTAGTGCTGACTTTTCAAATTGCTTTAATTTTTTATTACAGAAAGACTCAGTGGGAAGGGGATTGGTTGCTGAGTCTGGAGACATATAAGGCATGACTTTGGAAAAATCATTTAGGCACCCTTGGCCTCTATTGCCTGAGAGGTAAAATAGAGGGTTTTAATGTTCAGTGACTCAAATCTTTCTTTTGCTCCAGGATTCTGAGCCTCTTTATCATTCTAGTATCGGGGGTCCCAGTTCAAGAACATAAAGAGGGAAGAGGCAGCTCTTTCAAGCTAGGGTTGGTCCGGCAGGCTGAGCTTCCCCAGAGACTCCACATTCATGGTCCAGAAATGGAGAGAAGATGGCAAAATAATGACTGAAGCAGGAACTTTTAAAAGAATATAATACCCCAAACTTGACTTTGAAGACAGAGGAGCAAGGTGACATTATTGTAAGTAATCCCTAGTTCCATACATCATTCTGTAGTTTAGATTCAAGAAAGACTCTTTAGATCCCAGCAAGAAAAATTAACCAAATTCTGAGAGAAACTATTCATTACTGAGAACAGAATTGAAGCTTTACAGAGCTGATTGATTGGCTTACCTGACATCTCATTTACTTTTGTGCACAATCATAACGTAACGGTTTTTCAACACATTGCTGGTGTGTAAGCCATTAGTTTTCAACTAAACCAGGAAACCTGTTTGAAAAATGAGTGTAAGAAGAAACATTTCAGATTATGTCATTTTTTTCTTGAGCAGTAGAGTAATATGGCTTCATATTTACCAAACGCAGTATCATGTCAGCGCCAAGAAAACTAACAAATTGTCATTTGACCATAAATTCATCTTGAATGAAGGAATCCAGGAGGTCATAAATAAGCATTTTACCAGGCTTTATTCCAAAATCAATAATGAAGTTTGAGATAAAGACTAAAACCACTAGATACCCTACCTCCTACCTCAATTCAACATGTTTCAAGAGGCTCACATAAATAAATTTTATGAAATCGACAGATCTGTAGAACTCATTGCCTCCACTGGAAGTCAGGCCATGTCCTATTATGAGATGAGAGAGGTTTCACAGAGTTGACACAAAATTCGCTAATGTGTCAGGGAGCTCAGCTTTTCCTCTCAAGCATGCCTGGTTGGCACTAAATTATCGGGTCCTTTGTCCCAACACAAGCATCCTTCATGACCACCATTCAGGCCTCAGAGCTGGTTTTCTTCCTGCAAAATGGTCTCAATATCCCTTTCCAGGAACCTCTCACATCAGGGAGTTGAAATCAGAATTAGAGTCTGGCCATCCCAGGTTAGGCAACTTCTTCTTACTCCCTAGAGAAAGGAATGAAAGGTTACTGATAAATGCATGAAATTCATCATGGAAGTATATATGAATGGGTAGAAAAAAATCTTCCTGTGTTCGCTTCAGCAGCACATATATTAAAAGTTCAACAATACAAAGATTTGCATGGCCCATACAAGAATGATCTGCAAATTCATGAAGCATTCCATATTTTGGGGTGGTGCAGTCTTCCATTATGGAATGAATAAGTCACAGAAATAAAAAGCACAACACAGGAAATATAGTCAATGATACTGTAGTATCATTGTATGGTGAAAGATGGGAGCTACATTTGTGGTGAGGATAACATAACATACAGAGAAGTTGAACCATTATATCGTACACCTGAAACTAATGTAATGTTGTGTGCCAACTATCCTCAAAAAGTTAAAAGAAAAGGAATCTTCTTAAATCCTCTCAATTTAGAACCCTCAATGGTTCTATGTTCTTACCCAGTCCTGCTCCTATGTAAATGAACTAATAAGTAATTTAGAGCTCCATCCCTGAGAAGCTGCTGAATCAAAAAGGTCATATTTCAACTTCATTGCTCCAAATCCTTACCACCCCACCCCACCCCACCCCAACTGCTCCACTGACGGGGATACTGATTAGGTGAAACTATTGAGAGAGATTATATGGATATAATAACATTGATCTCAATGTCTAGATGAAATTTTAATCTTTTAAAAATATTTTCCATCTGAGGGGTTTGAAGTGGCGGAGGGGGGGGTGGGGTACCAGGTGGTGGGTATTATAGAGGGCACGGATTGCATGGAGCACTGGGGGTGGTGAAAAAATAATGAATACTGTTATGCTGAAAATAAATTAATTAATTAAAAAAATATTTTCCACTCAGGCTAGATCTCAACAGATCTCAACTCTTCAAGTCAAAACAAAAACAAAATAACAATGTTTCATTCATGTATTGTCTTTTCCTATGTAGCAGTTAAAAAAAATGATGGGAAATTCTTTGACACTGCTCCCATGGAGAAGTCTGCTCCGTGTCCTCTCTCCTTGAATGTGGGTAAACCAGTGACTCACTTGTGACTGTACATGACACAGGTGACATCCAAGGCTGGATCAGAAAATATAGCACAGCTTCTGTCTTGTTCACAGGTACTCTCATACTTCGGGCTTAGAAATGCCATCTAAGGAGTCCTATTACCCTCAGAGCATTATGCTGGGGAGACCATGTGGAGTCACGTTAGCCAAGAGCTCAGCAGGGGCTCAGCAAACAAGCCAGCAATTCACATGCACTTGAGTGAGCCGTATTGGACATTATGCCCAGTTTGTCCTTCAGATGATAGCAGTCCCAGCAACAGCCAACTGCAACCATGTGAGAGTTCTCAGGCAAGAATTGTCTGACTTGCAAAAAAAAATTTTGAACCAAAAGAAAATGGTTATTTTAATATGGAAAGTTATGAGGTATTTTGCCACGTGACATCGTAACCAGAAGACATTTTTTCCCAAAGAGATTTAAGGCAATTTACAAATGAAGAAAAACAATAGGATGGCATATATTAAAACTTATTTTCATCATACCATGCTTTTCATTTTCGGATTTAATGTTCATATAACTTTTAGAAATGCAGACAAATATTTTACTTGTCACTAGGTATCAATAAAGTAATATATAGTATATAATGTAATTTATCAAGATGCACTTATTGTCTAATTTGTTTGCATATTTATTGGATGACAAATATAAGGATATATTCTTTTAAATTAAACCTTGATCTTCCTATGAATCTTTTATTTTAATTGGGTTAAAATTTACTTACAGTGATTTTATATACAAAATTTGATGAGGTATGACAAATGAGACATCTCCATAATAATAGGCCCACAAAGATATGGAATATTTCAACTACTCCAGAAAGTTGTCTGTGCAGTTTGTCCCCTCTTTTTGGACAAACCCTACCCACCACAGGTAACCAATGTTTTGTCTATTATCATACCGATTGATTTTGTCTATTCTAGAACTTCTATAAGTAGACTCATCCTGTCCATATTACTATAATTCACTAGTATGTGTTCTTAATAGAGGTGTCACCCACAAGGGAGTGAAAACTGGTTCTTGGTAATGGGTGAAAAAAATACTGGATATTACAATGGTGGATGACATCCTAAATTTCAACCTTACTTGACAAAAATCTTTATTTAAGATGTAATTTTTCTCATTATGGAGAATTTTAATTTAACTGTCTTCTGAAAGAGGAGAACAATAATGAAACAATTATCGAAAAACACTGATCTATAGTAACCCATGAAGTCATATAGCAGGAGTCTTCCAAATTTGTTCTTTTGCAAGATTCTTTTGGCTATGCTAAGTCCTATTCATCTTCATATAGAATTTGAAATCTCCTCAAATTCTATGGAAAATAATTTTGAGATTTTGTGTGGCATTACAGTGACTCTGTGAATCATCTGGGAGAATAGATATTGAAACGATATTGAGTCTTCTATTCCATGAATACAATCTTTCCAAGTCTTCTCCAATTTCTCACAGCAATGTTTTGTAGTTTTCAACATAGAAGACTCGCATTTCTTTTGTCAAAGTTATCCTTATATATTCTACATTGTTAGGTAGTATTGGAAACGGTGTTCTTACATTTCATTTACTCATTGATTACTGCTAACATACAGGAAGAAAATGCATTTTTGTAAATGATGAGTGTGGACTCATTGGTGTGTGTGTGTGTGTGTGTGTGTGTGAAATGCAGTTTACGATTGTTTATATAACCAACCATATTGCCTATAAATAAAGATAGCATTACTTATTTGTATCCAATCTTTAAAGCTGTATTTCTTTTTGGTGCCATGTTTCATTGGCTAGGAACCTCTAGTACAATGTTGAGTGAAAGTATTTTGTTCCCAACTTTAGGGGGACAGCATTTTATAGTTCTTTGTTAAATATAACATTAATTATAGAGTGTTTATGGATGACCTTTTTCAGATTGAGAAATTCCCTTCTATTCCTGGTTTGCTGAAATTTTTTTTAAAATCATGGCTAGGTATAAAGTCTTTCAAAATTCCTTTCCTGAATCTATTGAAATGATCATAAGATTTTTCTTATTTATTCTGTTAATATGAATTACACTGATTGGCTTTTTGAATGTAATCTAACCTTCTATTCCTGGAATAAACTTCACTTTTCATGATCTATCACCACTTATAAACTTTGATGAATTTAATTTGCTAATTAAGAAGTTTTGTATATATTTCTATGGGGAATATTAAAATAGCTAACTCATAAATTATTTAGAAATTAGTGTTTCAATTTCCAGATATTTAGGGGCTTTTTAGATATCATTGATTTTAATTTAATTCTGTTTAAGTCAGAAAACACATCTAGTAGGAATTAAATAATCTGAACTTTACTTAGACTTATTTTATTCTCCAACACATTATCTATCCTGGTACACATTCCATGTGCATTAAACAAATTGGTTTTCTGCAGTTTGCTGCAATGTTCTAGAAATATTAATTGGTCAATTTGCTAAAGTCTTCTATGTCCTTACTGATTTTTTTGATCTACTTACTCTATTAGTTATTGTTAGAAGAGTATTAGGTCTCCATTTGTAATTGTGATTTGTCTACTTTCAATTTGATCAGCTTTGTTTCATGTACTTTGAGGTTTTATTACTGGGTGTTCTGAAATCCCAGTCCCTCAGACCCAAAATTGGGGGTTGTCCTGCACTAATATCACTACCTCATGCCATACATCTGCCAACGCATATGAAGATGAAACAGAGGCTAGGTCAAAAAGATGAGCTTTTTTGGGAATAGCCAGCTTTAAGAATTTCCTGACCATTTTCTTACACCATACACAAAAATAAAACTCAACATGAGGCAGGAATCCATCAGAATCCTAGAGGAGAACATAGGCAGTAACTTCTTCAACATTGGCCACAGCAAATTCTTTCAACACAGGACTCCAAAGGCAAAGGAAACAAAAGTGAAAATGAACTTTTGGGGCTTCATCAAGGTCAAAAGCTTCTGCACAGCAAAGGAAACAGTCAACAAAACAAAGAGGCAACACTTGGAATGGGAGAAGATATTTGCAAATGACACTATAGACAAAGGGCTGATATCCAAGATCTGTAAAGAACTCCTTCAACTCAACACACACGAAACAGATAATCACATCAAAAAATGGGCAGAAGACATGAACAGACACCTCTCCAAAGAAGACATACAAATGGCTAACAGACACATGAAAAAACATTCATCATCACTAGCCGTCAGGGAGATTCAAATCAAAACTGCATTGAGATACCACTTTACACCGGTTAGAAAGGCCAAAATTAACAAGACAGTGAACAGCATGTGTTGGAGAGGCTGTGGAGAAAGGGGAACACTCTTCCACTGTTGGTGGGAATGCAAGCTGGTACAGCCACTTTGGAAAACCAGTGTGGAGATTCCTTAAGAAATTAAAAATAGAGCTGTCTTATGACCCTAGATCTAAAATAGGGTCTAAATTTTTAGGGTCTAAAATAGGGTCTAAAATTTTTAGCTCTAAAAATAGAGCTATCAAAAATACAGATGTAGTGAAAAGAAGGGCCATCTGTACCCCAATGTTCATAGCAACAATGGCCACAGTTGCCAAGCTGTGGATAAAGAAGATATGGTCCATATATACTATGGAGTATTATGTCTCCATCAGAAAGGATGAATATCCAACTTTTGTATCAACATGGACAGGACTGGAAGAAATTATGCCGAGAGAAATAAGTCAAGCAGAAAGAGTTAGTTATCATATGGTTTTGCTTATTTGTGGAGCATAAGGAATAACACAGAGAACATGGGGAAGTGGAGAGAAGTAAGTTGGGGGAAATTGGAGGGGGAGATGAACCATGAAAGACTGTGAACTCTGAGAAACAATCTGAGGGTTTTGGAGGGAGGGTGGTGGGGGGTGAGCCTGGTGGTGGGTATTATGGAGGGCACATGTTGTATTGAGCACTGGGTGTGATGCATAAACAGTGAATTCTGGAACACTGAAAAGAAAAAATAAAACAAAACAAAAAAAAACCCCAACAACTTCCCAAACAGACAAAACCAGTCCAGTCATACAAACAAATTTCAGCTGGTTTTATGAGACCCACCTGACCTGGGTCATTTCTTTTTCTTGCCTCTGGAAACCGTAACTCAAACTTTTCAAGGCTGATATGAGGCAACCCCTGACCTGTTCTCTGTCATTTCAGAAAAGTCCAAATATCATCAGTTTCTGTAAGTCAAGCATTTATGGGATGTCAGTTTCTCACTCCTTAAGTCTTGCTTTTCTGAGAGCATCTCAGAATGAGATTTTCCATTTTCCATCCTCTGGTTCCATTTTAGATTGAAATTTTTTATACATCCAAAAATTGTCAATTCCGCTCTTCTAACCTTAAAATATATTCAGAATCCAATTTTTTCTCACCCTCTTCAGTGTAATCGTTGCGGTTTAAATCATTGTATCCCTCACTCTGATCATTGTGGAGCCTCCTACTGAGCCCTCAGTTTCTGTCTTGGCCACCTTGCCATTTTTTGTATACACAGTGATCTTTTTAAATTGAAACTCAGCCCTTGTTACGCCCCTGCTCAAAATACTCCCAACTCCAAAATACTCCCATCGTTTTTTATATAAAATCCAAATTTCTTACAATGACCCACAAAGTCCTACATGATCTGTTCCCTATTCCTACTTCATCTCCTATTACTTTTCCTTTCACTAAATCAGCTCCCACCGATGACTCCTTGTTGTTCCTAGAGTACACTGGGCATGATCCAGCTTCAAAGCTTTTATATTTGATTTTTCTCTGTCCAGCAGGCTCTACTCAGAAATATCAGCATGATGCACTCCTTCTCTGTCTTTCTCTGTCTCTCTCTCTTCTCCTTCAGGTCTTTTTTCAAATGTTACCCTATTTAAAATGGCAACATCTCCTTTCCTATTCCCCTCCCTTGATTTTGTTCTGTTTTTCCAGTTTCACTTATCACCGAATTCAGTATGCTATTTGTTAATTATTTGTCTCTCCCACACCAGCATGTAAATACAATGAGGACAGAGATTTTTGTGGTATTTACTGTGACACATTTAGCCCTTAGAACTTCTCAACACATAATAACCATACAATAAATACTTGTTGAATGAACAAATATACTTTTTTATTATAGTACAGTAGTTCTCAATGTGGTTCCACATCAAATCGTCTAGGGACCTTTCTAAAAATATTGATTTTCAAACTAAATCTGACTCTATGGTTAAGGTATTTATGGATAAGCTTTAAAACCTACTCAGTTGATTCTGGTATGTAGCAAAAGTGAAACTACTTACCTAATGCAATGTCTAGCCCATATTAATTGCTCAGTAGACAAATTAAATATGGACCTGAGTCTATACACTGGATCTCCCAGCCAATTTGTTTATAAAGAATCTGAACCTCACTTTCTCTGCAAAATAAAAACAATGCCTCCTTCCTACCTCAAAGGATTACACAAGATAAAATGAAAAATGTTTTGGGGGTGCCTGGTTGGCTCAGTTGGTTAAACCACGGCCTTCATCTCAGGTCATGACTTCAGAGTCCTGGGTCAAGTCCCACACCAGGCTTCCAGCTCCATGGGGAGTCCGCTTCTCCCTCTGACCTTCTCAGGTCTCATGCTCTCTCTCTCAAACAATTAAGTAAAATCTTTTTTAAAGAAATGAAAACTGTTTTGTAAACTATAAGGCATCCCAGAGGGAAAGTTATTTGTTAACTATCATCTTATTTTTTTAACAAATTTGAAGGGGGTGTCAAGTGAGACCAAGATTTTATTCCTGGTTTTCTGGGTATAAGACTTTGGCCAAATCATTCACATGGGCCTCTGTTTCTTCACTGGAAAAGATAAGAAGACTGAAGATCTATAAGATACTTCTGGTTTGGATACTCTGTGATTCTATAATATATCAGTTGAGTATTACAGTATTTTATTCTTAAATGTCTCAGTTTGGTTGACAAGACTTCACTTAGAATCTTCTAATACTCATCTATAACGTCCATGCTGACTCAGACAGTATGAGTGATCTGAGGATAGATAAAGCCAAGAAAAGCAAGGCATCCATGACTCTTTCTCCCCCAAATAATCTGCATGTATTTAAGCATGGTAGTGAAAATCCATCATTTGTTTTCTTATAAAAATCATACACTACATTATTTCAGTAACAATTTTGTCATTCTACTCTCCTTGTAAGCATATCACATTGGACAAAACAAAACCATAAACAACAACAACACACACACACACACACACACATATATCAGAAAAGAAAAAAAAAAACAGATGAAAAAGAGAGAATAAAGTCCTCAGTTACAAACCTTCAAGTTCTTGTGCATAGTATTATTAAAATACTACTCAAAAATGTTTATAGTTTTTTCAGTGTAATGTTGCAGTGACGTGCCTCTCTTCTTACATCATGTAAAAATATACTGCTCTTGTACATAAATTACACCAAATATTTGTTTTGGCACATCATATTCTCTTTCAGGCACTGTGAAGAGGAGATCCAATTCGAAGCTGAGAAACATTTGCTCTCATTGATTTCCAAGTCTACAAATTCTAGGTGGAACTCAATTTTGATTAGTAAAGGTCAAAATTTTTGAATACTGGTTGTTCTCAACAGAGCACATCCCTTGCCATGACCTCATTCTCTGAGAAAAAGGGCCAGATAGCATCTGGCTAATATACTTCTCACCTACAGTAAGGACACATATTCTTTTATAAACTACCATGATTATTCATTCTCTGTTAAAAAAAAAATGTTACATTTTTAACCGTATTTTTACTTTGCCACACACTCTCTCATTTGACCTTGAAGGATATTTTAATGACAGTTTTTCATAGCTATGGATTTTAGTCTCCACCTTGTAAACTCAAAAGTTCTAATTTATTATATATGTACCCTTTAAATGTATTAATGCACCCTTGTATTTTAAATCCTATTTATTTCTCCTCTTTTCTGGTCTTAACTGTTTTCTACTCATAAACATTAGTATTTATGATATTCCAATCAACCTTTTGCACAAGAGAAACAATTTTAAACATGTTTATGAGGGAAAAAGAGCACAAGCAGGGGGAGTGGCAGAGGGAGAGGAAGAAGCAGATTCCTCACTGAGCAGGGAGCCTAATGAGGGACTCATAGTATCCCAAGACCCTGGGACCATGACCTGAGCCAAAAGCAGACACTTAACTGACTGAGCCAACCAGGCACTCCAAGAGAAACAATTTTTAAGACTAATGTCTTTTTAATACTGAATTTTTTGGTTGATAAAATAAACTCAGTATTATTAGAAAAATAATATTTGAAGACATAAAGGCATAGAAAAAAGTAAATAAAATATAATGACCTTATGGAGGCCCACTTTACACACTGTTAGGGAGGAACTATTTCAGTTTTGTTCTTAATCTTATGAGAATCCCTTAGTTCTGGTTGTGTTCTTTTCTTCTAATCTGTGATCTCTCTGTAGTTTCAGTGAAACCCAAATGTGTTTAACAAGCCTGTCAGGAACCCTGGCCCAGTTTAGGAGGTTCCATCTGGCTCATGGTCTCTAATGAGGGGGCCATTGGCCAGAGCCGTGGTCTCATCTGAAGTTTCAACTGGGTCGATGCAGGAATGTCATTCATTTCCAAACTCATTTCTATGAATTTTGTTGATGTTGGTGCCCCATTGCATGGTCCTTCTACCACAGCTGTCTCATCACATGGCAGCTTGCTTCCCCCAGGTCATGAATCCAAGGAAGAGTGGGAGTGAGAACTGACCCCCAATACAGAAGACCTAGTTGTTTTATCACTTAATTTTGAAAATGGTATCTCAGAACTCCTGCCATATTCTACCTTAATGATGAGGTCATGAAATCCAGGCCATATTTAAGGAAAAGAGGATTACAGAGGGGAGTGAATACCAGGAGGTGCGAATCTCTAGGGGCCATCTTAAAGATCATCCACCACACATGTAAGTTTTCTAATTAATAAAATGTATAACAACATTTTGTTATTGTGTACCCATTTTTAATTTGTTAGCTTGACACATTCTTCTCCTCACAATAACCTAATCAGGTTGGCAAAACGAGGCTCAGAGAAAAGACAATCAAGACACAGACAACCGAAGTGACTTGCCAGCTAAAATCGCAACTGTGATCTTCTAAACTCTTTTTCTCATATAATCAGAGGGTAGCACATTCAGAGGGCAAACTCTATCACCTTTTTCAGGTCTCAGCTGAATAATTTTCTCCAGAAAGATTCCCCATTTCACCAAGACTAAATTTGGTATATACTTCAGGTGCTATGTTAAGTCTCTGTTGTTGGCTTATTGCAGTAGTTAATATACTGTACCACAACTGTAACATAACTATCTGAATAATAGCTATAATACAAGCTCTTTGAGGGAAGATCTAGTTCCTTACTCACTGTCGTATGTTTTTTCCCCCCTTAGCAATCTATGAGGAAGAACTCACCTCAAGGTGGGTCAGAAATGTTGATTTCTATATGCCTCAGAGGATATCCTGTCTACTCCTTTAATGTGAAAATAAAGATAGTACTGATGTTTGATGAGAAAAGAAGAGAACAGCCAATGAGTGGTATAAAAAGATGAGAGAAAAGAGTAGAAAAAAATTTTTTTGAATGACAGCTTTCTTCTTTGTAACACTCTTGTTACCTGATTTGCTCGCTCGTTAGTCTAAGGATTATTTTGTCTTAAAATATATTTCCAAAATGAAATGGAAATAAGAATGTTAAGAACAGGTTGCACATTAGTGGGGCAGTGAATCAGTGCATGGTGGTCTCTCCTCAGTTACTGGGCCTTCCTGCTGGGGTAACTTGAGAAGTCATGACAGGCATTGGTAGACACTCCAGGAAGGTCATTTTTGACAGTCAGTAGTTAATTTTCTGATTTATAGCACTTGCTTTTTTTTTTTTCCCCTAAATCTGGAGATGATGATTCTTTTGTATACTTTGGCTTTTCACTCATTAGATTCTCCAGAATTGCCAGAGAGGATTGTAGAGAGTCTTTTGAATGACAACATTTCAGCACTTTTTCTGAACGTTGAGGAATATTGTTGCCGGAGCTTTTGGAGGATAGATTATTTTCTTGGCAGGTAGTATGGCCTCCACAGGGCTCATTAGACTTTCTGTTGGGAAGATCTAAAGTGCACAGTTGAATACTGTCATAAAAAAAGAAGTGGTTTGGGTCTAATTCCTAAAAGAGCTGCAAAGACTACAGCTCGTTTTTGATCTCTGAATTCCAAAGTAAGCCTTTTATAGTTGTCATATTATTGACTGCTCATTCCAGAGCCATGGTTCTTTTTCTTTCTAAATCTTTTATGCTCAGAATGTTATTTTGATGCTTAGTATACATGAGCAGATTTGGCGCCCTTGTGTATTTAATAATATCAACATTTCCTTCTACTGGTTGTGTGTGTATTTCTCACAAAAGGGCTCTTCTTTGCAGGACCTACTTTCTCCAGGTTAAGCAGTCATACATCAAACTCAGTTTCTTTTCTCTCTATTCCTTCTGTAAGCTCTCAGTTACAATATCCCTCATTTGATCACTGACATTGAAGTTTTCATCAATTATGTTCTTTTGGTGCTGTGGATGGAAGGAATGGTTTCTCATTTTTGGTATAAAAGTTATTTGCAAATTTTCCCGAAAATGAAAGGTCAGGGCACTTGCGTGTTCTAGGTGATGACAGAGCTGTAGACAAAATGACAAGGTCACTATACATGTAGAACTTTCATTTCTTTCCCATTTACAGCTCTTTCATATTGTTTTAGAAAAGACAGAATTTAAAGAAAAAAATGGTTTTATTTCACTCATGAAATAAATCATGTATCCATAAAGAAAAAATGGTTTTATTTCACTCAAATAAATCATGTATCCATTATTAGTTTTTCTTCTCTGTTGCAAATAACCAATAGGTATGCATTGAACCACACAGCTTGAGTTCAAGGTTTATAATCACAAAACAGTATTATTTATGTCCAGGTCACAAATTAATAAGTATATGATGAGGGATAACATTTTTAAATGTTAGATTTTAAAATGAAAAATATGGTGTAGGGAAGATTTTTTAAAATATCAAAATATCATTCAGTATTTACTTGGATTAATAGATCCAATTGTGACTATTTCCTTCTCCTTTTTGTTAATAATTATTTCTCTTTTAGTCCATTCCAGCCTTGTAGTATATCTGAACATCTATAACCTATAGCTCATTTTTGTTTCTTACTGTTAAAAATTAGACTTGCTTGGATTTAACAATTTGTCGTAACATGAATGAATGAAGAATTTTTTTTTAAGAAGAAAATAAAAGTAGTCTGAACTGAATGCCCATACAGGGAACACAGAATAGTGTAGCAATTCCAAAGACATCATGTCCACTCCTATAAAGTAATTTCAAGCTTCGTGTTCACACTTCCAGGATAATCCTTTTGTCTTATAATGGCTCCAGACTATATTATCTATCTTCTCTATTTAAAATAGAGAAACAGGGGTGCCTGGGTGGCTCAGTGGTCTGCCATCAGCTCAGGTCATAATCTCAGGGTCCTGGGATAGAGGCTTGCATGAGGCTCTCTGCTCAGAGGGGAGCCTGCTTCCCCCATCTCCACCCCCACCCACCTGCCTCTTTGCCTACTTGTGATCTCTCTCTGTGTCAAATAAATAAATAAAATCTTTTTTTAAAAAAAGGAAAATAAAATACGGAAACAAAGCTACACCAGTTTTGTCATTCTGTAAAAAGAAAAATAGTCATTTATAACCTTAAACCCTAACTAGCTATTGTAATTTTTGCATGTTAGTTTCTAATCTTTATTTCCGTCCTTATTTTCTACATAATATATATTCCACTTAACATCAGATCCTATACACCTCGTGTTTTTGAATAATCTCCATACCTATTTTCACATGAGCATAATTTTCCAAATGAGACTAGTTTTGTTGATAGCTAAGGAGTTTGTGTTTCTTTTTCTTAAAGAAAATAAAGAAAGGTACAAAGTTAATGTCAATTAGATACAAAATCACTGATGCAGGGCTGCTGGCATGATGAAGATTAAGGTGGACAGAATTCCAAATTCTGAGTTGGCTGTGCTGAATTGGGACTTTTCTTCAATCAGTACCTGTTACTACAGATGCGACATTCCTATCTTTGTGGGTTCCTAAAAGTAAATATTGCAATGCAAGCTCAGACTCTGTGGAGATGAAAGGAGATTCTACTACCTGAAGTCTCTTTATAATCTTTAAAAATCTCTGGACATGTTTCGAATTATGGATGATGATTATTAGAATTATTATTTTGTCACTAGCCAAAGTATGAATCAGTAACAGCAACAACAACAAAAACACAACATTTGCCTTCAACATATTTCTTTGAGACATGAAGTGAGGAGTCACTTTGAATGACTCAACATGATTAAAAATGTATCTATGCACTTGTTGCAATGAGCACCTGGTGTTGTATGGAAGTGTCCAAACACTATATCCTGCACCTGAAACTAGTATAACACTGTATGTTAATTAATTGGGATTTATTTATTTCTTTAAAGATTTTATTTATTTAATTATTTGGGAGATAGAGACAGAGATAGTGAGCAGTAGCAAGCAGAGAGAGGTAGACTCCCCCCGAGAAGTCTGACGCCGGGCTCAATCCCGGGACCCTGAGATCATGACCTAAGCAGAAGGCAGACGCTTAGCTGACTGAGCCACCCAGGTGCTCCAACTAATTGGAACTTAAAAAAATAAAATGAATAAAATAAAAACGAGGAGCACTGCATAAAGCATAGAGACGAAGAATCGCTATATTGTACACCTGAAATTAATGTAATACTGTGTCAACTATACTCAAAGAATTATTTAAAAAAATGTATCTATGTGAAAATGTATAATGTTTGTAAGTGACTTTATTATTATTTCATAAGTAAAAAATTTTATTGTACTCTATTGTTAATGAAACTTGATGTTTACTTTGTAAACCTAGTCCTAATTAGAAAAAAAACCTCATAAAATTAGCTATAGCACTGTCTAGGAGACAAAAAAAGAAAATGGAATCAATGTAACCATTCATTCCTATATTCACTCCATGAATATTTACTGAACACCTTTTTTTGTGTGTGGTAAGAATATAACAAAGACCAAAACTATGTCGATCTTTGCCCTTATAAGCTCAAATATTCAAAGTGAAACACTTTGGCAATGGAAGCCTATTAGGAATCACATTGTTCTGCTATTTATGATATGATTGATGAGAAAAAGAGAAAGAAATGGAATAAACATTTAATTTCTTTGTTTTCTTGTGCAGAGGATAGTCCTTCTTCTTAAGGCCTGTCTAGAAAATTAAGAGCTCGGGGTGTAAATATGTAAATGGATTATCTTCCTCAGTGGGGTTGGATAATCTTAATTTAACAAGAATTTCAGCTCCGTGGTGGTGCCCAGCTCCCACTGAGACGTTCTTTTCGTTGCCAGAGTGATCATCTCTAACTACGCCAGCACAACGTGGTTCTGTTTCGGGCAGATGGTGCACATTCCTCGTCTGCAGGTAAAGAGGCCACGCTAACATACCACATGCATTTGTAATTTTAACAAATATCCTTCTACATATATATCAGCACTGATACTCCAAAAAACTCCATATCTGCAGTAAAGGTGGCGACAATAATATCTTCTTTACATGTTGGCCCCCTACACCTTAAGGTCTAAGGATCAGAACAAAGCTTTGTTCTCTTTCTGTATTCGTGTCAAAAAGACACTGTGCTAGCTGCACTGGTTCCTATGACAAACGGTGCCTTGCTAGCTTTCAAATATGGATATCTTTAATCCATCTTTAAAGGATGAGCTTAATTATTTTGAATATTTTTTCCAGCCAGATTAATAGCTTAAAGAGAAAATCACATAGAAATCCTTCTCCAATCAAGATCACTGTGGGGGGTGGGCAGCCCTTCATCCACTTAATCCATATTTTTGTTATTTTTCTTTCCTCTGGTAAGTAAAGACCTTCAACTGTAAATATATTCCAAAGCAGCTTTGTAAGATCAGGGAATTACTAAAAAGAAAATCTGAGAGATAGTAGATGTGCTTGTTATAATAATGATTTCAAAATTTGTTGTATTTTATGTTATGTTGTACCTAGTTTTTAAATTAAAGTATCTATTGTGTACCTAGAACTCCAGATAGAAATAAAAGGAAGTACAAAATGTGATTCCCCAAAACAATTTGAAATTTTAGGGGGGATGGTAAATACACATCTCTCCAGGTGTCTTCTTTTAAACCCAAACTGGAAGTTTGGTAATTTGCAACCATGGCGGGTTGGAAACCTAGTCGGATGTGTTCCATTGCTGAGTCAGAAACTCCAGGGGAGACAAATTCTAGATGGAGCAGGTAGAAAAAGTCTTGAAAATCCATCTTCTAAGCTTTCTAAGAATACTGATATTACCCTCCGACAGAGGACTATACATTGCTGTTGAGTTTATCATGACAGTTTATCAGCTGATTTCTGTCTCTGGATTCATCCCTTTTCCATCTGAACTGAATCTTTCACAGTGAAGCCAAAACAGTCTTTCTAAAATGTGTCTGATTCTTAAACTGCCCTGCTTAAAAACTTTGATGAATCCCACTGCTCTTATAATAAAGTCAAAACCGTGAGTATCTGAGTGAGGTGTGCACTGCCTGTATCTCAGCTCCTCCCTGCCCATTCCCGCCTCTGGTAGAAATGGCTTCCTGAGCGTTCTTTGAATGCACCATGCTCACGGGTGTCCTTCGGCTTTTGGCTTCCCCCGCGCCCTGACACATCGCCCTCAATTCTCCTTCAGCCTCGTGGACCCCCATTAATTCCTGAGACCTTAGATTTAGAACTGTCTGATGCACGAAGGATTTGGGTTGGCTGTTCTTTCTCTGTGTGGCTGTAAGGTCCCTAACCGGCATGAACAGCCCATGTGTAATATCCTATTTTAATTTCCAGTTTCCCCGCCTGCTAGTCTTTCAGCTTTGTAAGAATAGTTGCCTTCATGCAATGGCGAACCAGGGACAGTTACTGCACAGGCAGTGTCCTGTGGCTGATGAACTATACGGCTGGCATGAAGGTTTTGGGCAATGAAGACACTTGGAATTCTGTCCTAGAAGAGCTAATTGAAAGAATAGAAAAGGGGCGCCTGGGTGGCTCGGTGGCTTAAAGCCTCTCCCTTTGGCTCAGGTCATGATCCCAGGGTCCTGGGATTGAGCCCCGCATCGGGCTCTCTGCTCAGCGGGGAGCCTGCTTCCTCCTCTCTCTCTGCCTGCCTCTCTGCCTACTTGTGATCTCTGTCTGTCAAATCAATAAATAAAATCTTAAAAAAAAATAGAAAAGCAAAGCAATGAATCAAAGGTTCTGGGAAATTCAAGCAGTTGAAAAAAATAACCCCACCTGCTCTCCTCTGTCCCCTCAATTTTGCAGAGTCCCCTGCGGGCAGGTTGTGGTCACATGACTAGTTCTGGCCATGGATCCAGCTGCGTGTGTCGCTTCAAGGACTGGGCAGGTAAGAGTAGATTTGCTGTTTCCATCTCTCTTTTTCCTCCGTCAAAGTGATCCTGAGGGCCACATATTTCAGAGAGCTTAGTTTACAAGACTCAGGAAGGCATCCTGACCTGCATGAGAAAAAAAGAAGCCTCCTGAGATTCCAGGGTTCCTCTTATGCGGTCACTAGAGTTAATCACCTTAACACAAGGAATAAGAGTGCCTTCAAGGAGCTGGAGAAGCTAGTCATGTGAAAAAGTAGCAAATCCCTGAGGAATAGAATTAAAACCCAAGACAAAACCTATGCAAACAGGGTGCCTGGGTGGCTCAGTGGATTAAGGCCTCTGCCTTCAGCTCCGCTCATGATCCCGGAGTCCTGGGATGGAACCCCATATCAGGCTCTCTGCTCAGCAGGGAGCCTGCTTCTCCCTCCTCTCTTTCTCTCTGCCTGCCTCTCTGCCTACTTGTGATCTCTGTCAAATAAGTAAATAAAAATCTTAAAAAGAAAAAACAAACTATGCAAACAAATATTTTTAAAAGACAAACCATGTTGTTATCATCCGAACTCAACAAAGGTGAATGTGACTCTATTAAAGAAATGAGCACTGCCATTGTTTGGACCCAGTGGAGACACTTCAGAAGGAATAAAAAGCCTTTTGCAGGAGACTGGACCAGCACTCCAACAGAGAAGTGCATCACTATGAAAGAAGCAGTAGGGTTGGTTTAGTTTTTTAAATATTTTATTTATTTATTTGTCTGAGAGAGAGAGAGAGAGAACACAAGCAAGGGGAGTGGCAGAGAGAGAGGGAGAAGCCTCCTCTCTATGGTATTATGAGTCCAATACGGGACTTGATCCCAGGACCCTGAGATCATGACCCCAGGAGATGGCAGACACCCCACCGACTGAGCCACCCAGGCCTCACAAAGCAACAGTTTGTTGTTGTTGTTTTAAAAGATTTTATTTATTTATTTGACAGACAGAGATTACAAATAGGCAGAGAGGCAGTCAGAGAGAGGAGGAAGCAGGCTCCCTGCTGAGTAGAGAGCCTGATGTGGGGCTCAATCTCAAGACCCTGAGATCATGACCTGAGCTGAAGGCAGAGGCTTTAACCCACTGAGCCACCCAGGCGCCCCACTGAAGCAACAGGTTTTAAGAAGAGGAGTGATCCCTAGCAAGTCTGCCTGGGAAAGCCACTGTTATTACTTTCTCCTGGCGGCAAGAATATATATACTAGCTTACCTCTCTGGAAGCTTCTGCCACCCAGCAATTTATCTCCCACCTCACCATGTCCTTTGATGAGCTCAGAAGCTACCTCAGTGCTCAGATTGTCCCTCCAGTCATCCAGTCATCCTTTCTGACTCTGGTCTCTCTAAGCAGCATCTTTTCTGCATTTCTGCTCATATCTGGATCTTACTTTCTGAAGCCCCTTATCCATTATCTTGGTATACCCCGTCATGAACACGGAACCTTAAGGCAATATGATCTTGTGCCTCCCAGCCTAAAACTCTGATTACCTTGGGTGCTACCTGCCAGAAACAGGAAATGAGATGGTTTAGTGCTCGGATTTGTTCATTTTTAACTCACTGTATGCTACAGTGACAAGGAAGACCTGCTCACAGGCAAATTTGCAACTGCCCTTTCCAGGTAACACCCTGTTAGGAACGTAAGTTCAGTTGTCACCCATTGCATTGATTTTTAACTCAATACACTCTCACATGGATGGACTCAGTAGGCTGCAAGATGACAATCGCTCAATTATTCAAAATGTATTTATTGAGCACCTACTATGTACCGGGTATGCCAGAAGTATACTTGCACAGATGTATTACAGAGTTCCTACCTTCTTAGAACTTGCATTCTAATTGGACTATAGAAAATAAATAAGGGTGGGGTGGGAATAAAAGATAAGTATTGATGAACTCTATGAAGGAGATATGCACAATGCTACTGTAAAATCTGACCGAAGTACCTAATTTATTCTGGGTGAGTTGCTAATATCCCAGTTAGGCTGTTGGATTTAGCTAGGGACCTTAAAAATTAAACTCTTCAGATTGTCCTCAGTCTATCTCACAAGCTGCCATATTTTATCAGACAATTACCCCAAAACCCCAAACAAGGGGATGCATATTTTTGGATAACAATCAACGAGGATAGCAGTCTGGGAAGGAAGAGAAGATGTAGTATCTCTCTTGAAAGAGGAAAGCAGAACTTTTGCCAATGCAATAGCCAAGATTTGAAATTCAAGACATTTTCAGAAAAAGGGCAAAACAGAGCTGTTCAACCATAACAGCTTATCCCAGGCAGAGAAAGGACACAGATGGACAAGGGATTACTGCCATGTGCAGCCCAATGCCACCACCGGGTCAGGGCTCAGCGGTGCTCTGAGCTACCACGCAGGACAACACCCAAACGCCATACGCCATAGGCAGCCATATGCAAGCTCCACTGAAAGGCTGGCTGGTTTTCTCTCTACTTTTTTAAAACTGGCATTTAAAATCACTCTGGCAGATGGAAGAAAAGTATGTAATAAAAGTTGACATTTCATTTTACTCTGTATGTTTGTTAAGTTAATTCTGTTATCATTCACTGGGAGATCAGTACGAATGGTAATCAGATAGTGACAGCTTGGAGCTAATGTAAAGACTATACAGTTTGGAAGGGCCAAATTGTTATTAAATGATAGGCAACAATTAATTACAAGCATGTCATTACCTTAAGAAGTTCCAGGATGACATAAAAGGCAAAAACAAAGGTATAATGGGCTAAATCGATGTCTGGTCATGTATATTTTACAACAGCTTTATCTTTGAGTTGTACATTTGAAGAAAGGAAGGAAGGGGAGAGAAAGGGAGTGAAAGAACAGTGAATTTCCATTTTTTCATTTGGCCAGAACTCTTGTATCTCTCTTTCTGTAGTAAACCAGCATTCTCTTTCCCAGTACCTTGTCTCTTATTTCAAAAGGCAGTTTTTAAGCAGAGAACCCTTAGCCAAAGTCTGTTGCTTCTAACTCAGAAATGTACCACTTCACACATTCAACTCAGATAATTAAATATGAAATGATTTAAAGTTCTAAATTATATTACTTGACCCCAAAACTTATGGTAAATGTGGGGTTTTACATCATTCTTAGGAGTTGTAGGAGAATTAATTTTTCCTCCATAAATGGATTTCCTTTTTCTTTTTCTCACTCCATTTATGTTATTCCCTCTTTCTAGTTTTTCTTTTCTTTTTTTCCCTTTATGCAATATGTCACTCTCGTAGATGGTGCCAGAGCCCTGCCTCCATTCCTGCACCCACCACGGAGGTATGCAGTTTCTACACATGCCAATGGCTTCTTCTCTCAAGCTCCTGCATTCAAGGGAGGCTGGACGTTCCAGAGTGTTCATACTCTCAGGAAAAACACCCATCGCTGAGGGGCTTGAGCTGATGGCCCGAGACCCCAGCCTCCTTGTCTCTTGGTGGGATTATTCTGAGCTATGTTCTTTATAGCCTTTTAAAGAACCTTGGATAAATTGTGTTCCACTTGTCCACATCGGTAACCTAACTGTAGCACCCTCTTCCCTTGGTCTTGTCCCACTTTCAAACTACCTCACGCTGCTTTTTGGAATCCCTTCCCAAATAAACAACTTAGGTCCACATCCTCTCAGGGACTCCTTTTGGGAGAACCCACACTTAGACTGTCACTGATGAAAATGAGTTCATCACACATTTAAAGCACTGACTACGTGCCAGGTGCTGTCCAATGTTTGCAAATAAGAAATACTGAGATACCTAAATTATAACCATTACCGCTATTTCTGCTTCTGTACCTTCGCTTGCTAACCCATGAGGAGATGGAAAAATACCAGCAGACCTTCTATAGACACTCTGTAACCACACATCCCCCACCCAGAATTGAACCTGACAGAATAGCTGCTCCCGGACCCCTCCTCCGGCTCTGGGCCAAGAGATAACAGCCATCTGACGCCAAGAGAAACCCCCACCCGGAATTGGACATGACAGAATGACGGCTCCCAGACCCCCCACCCGGCTCTGGGCTGAGAGATAACCACCATCTGGCACCCCGCGGCTCGACAGGAAGACCCCGGTCAATCCTGAGGTGACACATACCCTAGCGGCGCCAACTAAGCAGTTTGAAGAATGACAGCCCTTTGACCTAACCAATAATCTGTTCCCAGCCTTTTCCCGCTCTGTAGCACAACAGACATATTATAGAGTTCCTTTTTGATTTTCCCGCGGTATGTGGCGATTTGTTACAAGATACTATGATGTATGCTAAGTCCCTGCCTCCCTAAAAATAGTGTATAAAAGGTGTTGTGATCCCGAGCTCGGGACCTCTTAGCATCACCGGCAATGAGTGCGGGAGGTCCAGGTTCGAACTCGTAATAAACGACCCTTGCTGTTTGGCTTTGACTCTGGACTCTGGTGGTCGTCTTTGGGGGGGGTCTCGAAATTTGGGCACAACAGTACATTTTATTTACCTGCTCTTAGAAGCAGTACATTTTATTATAAGTACTTAATAAATAAGTATTTATTTATAAGTACATTTTATTTACCTGCTCTTTAAATGCCTCCCCAGAATAAGACTGCTCCCCACACCCTGGGTAGGGGCAAATATAATGTCCTTATTTTTGCTTGACAAATTCTTTCCTCTCTTTTATTGTCAATTTTCCTATGTGTAACAAATGAGAGCCCGGGGGACATGAGTCTGCCCATGCACACTGAGCCACAGCACACTTCTCACACCTGTGCTGGGATGGCTACCCTAGTCTGGCCCACTGAAAATCCATCCAAAAAGAAATGTTATAGGGGAAAAGAAAACAAAAACAAACAAACAAAAAATTGGCAATGGATATGGTAGATAATAAGTTAGTATTCTCAATATACAAAGCACATATACAAATGACAAAGTCAAATATGAAGATTTTTAAAAGGTAATAAATGACTTGCCGGTGACCCATAAACAGGAAGACTTTTCACCAGTACAAGTTGTAACAGGCTATTTTGGTCCCCCCGCCCCAAGAATAGCTGTAATAATATCTCCCATTCGACACATTCTTCCAACAATATAACCTTGGTGTTCCTCAAACAATAGATTTCCAGGGAAGTGATGTTATGTGACTTCTGAAGGTAGGTCATAAAAAATGTCATGCACTTCCACCATGCTTTCTCGGAATGCTCAGCCCTGGAAGCCGCCTCCATGCTGGAAGGAAGTCCCAGAAACCCACAGAGACACCCCCAGGAAGGGAAATTAAGGCTCTTGGCTGACAATTCTGGGTCAATAACCTTGATCGAGTGAACTATCATGGAAATGGATCCTTCAGGCCACAATCAAGCTGTCCCATTCCATGCTGCCTGGAACAAAGATAAACTGTTCCCATAGAGCCCCACCCAAATAGCAGAGCTGTGAATAAAATAAACAGTTGTTCTTTTAAGCTTCTATTATTTGGAGTAATTTGTTATGTAACAATCAGTAGTCATACCTAATTTGATATCTGGAAATAGGTGTTCCCATTACAAAAACTTAAAATCCAGGGTATTGGCTTGGGGCTGCCGCAGGGGATAAAAGCTAGAAGGAGCTTGAGAAAATTTAGTGAGATCTTAAGGGACTGGGCAAGAGTGTTAACAGGTACATAAAGGACCTCAAAGCCCAAACACTGTCGGTAAGGGTTTAAAGGAAAATAAGAATGTTATGAATGAATAGAAATGAAATGTTACTGGAAGCTACAGAGATGGGCTCCTTATTATGTAGAGGCAGAAAGCTTGGCAACACTATTGCCCACTGTAATGTGAAAAATAGAAAATGTACCCCACTGAACACTGTGCTCTAGCTAAGTGGATTTCCAAGCAAAATATTAAAATCACCACCTGGCTTCTTCTCCTAGCCTTTGATAAAATATAAAAAGAACAAGTTGAGCTAAGGAAAAAAAGAAAAAACCTGTTAAATATCTAAGATTCAGGACTCGCTGGCCTGGAAAATAAAACTATTTCTCATTCCCAGTCTCCCCAGATGGAAATTATTCTCAAATTAAGTATCACAGGAAAGATCAAATCTTGGATAGGACGAAAAGCTCTTTTGTCGACTTTAGCAAGTTCTAATAAAGTGTCTTATTTTAAAAAAAAATTCAAACAAACAAAAGGCATTTTAATGACCTTAAGAGAGTATCTTGAGATTCCACAAAAAAATAGAGCTTGTAAGAATATAAGTCATTTTTGTCATTTAGCTTCTTTTCAGGGAGCCCAGGGTAGAAAAGAACCAGTCATAAAGTTACTTGTACTTGTGGGTTTTGTGTACAAGAGGTAGCTGTAATAGGATTTATAGAAAGACCAAGATTTTTAAAAAGGATTGTTTTGGCACAAGCACTGCCATCATAGATTGAAAGGAGCAGAGACAGTACATGATGAAAAAAAAACCCCTTTGTATCAGCACCATTTTATAGGCAAGAACAAGCTAAGAAGATAGCTCAGCTGAAACCACAGTTTTTTTCTTGTGACAAAGGAAGAACTCAAGGAACCAGGACCAAGAGATTGAGAACTTCTATAGAGTAAGATTGAGCCCTAATCAAGGAATTGATAGAATGTTTCCTGTGGGATTTCAGAAGTGCTGTGAGCCAGTGAATACTGTTACTTTTCATATTCCCACTTTTGAACAATTGTCTTATTCAAGTATCAGAACTGTAGGTTTTGGGGAGGGGGGGCTGGAGGACATCATTCGTCCCTTTTAATTCATAAGTCTTTAGATTGAAATGTACCAAGTTGCTGTACATGAGTCTAAATGATAAAATACTAGTCTGTGAGCTGATGTTGTAATGTAATGGGATAACAGTTTGGAAATTTTGAGGCAGGGGTGGATGTAATTCCCATGTGAAAACTATGTGAATTGTTATGACCAAATGGTAGACTGTGGTAGATTGCATTCGGCAAAGATGGCTATCACTGGTATCTCTTATCCCACTTGGTCTTCTAGAAGTATCATCCTGATGCTCCTCCCCTTGAGCAGTGAGATCTATGTCCCTTCCCAGGGAACAAGGGCAGACCTTTGTGATCGTCTCAACCCATCAAGTACTGTGGTGATATTACATGACTTCCAAATCTGGGTGATATAAATCTTACTGAAGAAAGAATGTATTAAGAGAGATGGAATTATCATCATGGGTCATAGGAAAATGGAAGGCAGAAAATGATTTTGGCAATATTTCTCCAGCACTTTCTAAAGAATACAGACCAGAAATCTGACAAATACATTTCTTACTCACTGGAGAAATAGAAGGTGCTGTGAAGTAGGGGATGTTTGAAGGGCCTCACCATGGTTCAGTAAAACCATCCATAAAACATTTCACTTTTATTTCTCTGTTTCTGTGTCTACTGAGAAACATACCAATTGAGTTAATATTTATTATGGTCAACGAACTGTGATTATGTCATTGATTTCCTGGATCTCAAAGGTGAGAAAAACACTAGAATATAAAAAAAGCACTTGGGAAACCCATTCGACAAGACTTTCTGTCTTCCCTTTCCATCTTTTCATCTGAACATTATTCAGTTTTTAGACTTCATGAAATGGATTTAGAAAATGTAGTGTTTATACAACAGGCTGAGTTGAAATGACAGGCAAGGGTAGATACAGGCCAATTAGTAGGCATTTATGATGTTAGAGACCTTAAATAGTGGTTTAAATATTTTCTCCAAAGGCTTTTGCAATAAAAATAAGCATCTAAGTATGTAAATTGTATTTGTTATTTTAATACATTCATTACCAAAAACCTGTCAGATTTATCACTCCAGTCTCCTTTTGGTTGGACATTTCCTACAGTCTTTGGCAAGTGAAAATTGTCTCTGAACATCTGCTAGAAAAAGAAAATAATTAAATCCATATGGTCTGAAACCCCATGAGAAATTTTAGGATTTAGAAAATAGCACCTAGATCTAGTAAATATATACTCGTTTTTTTTTTCTTTCACATTTTGCGATCTTACTCTTTCCTCTTTGACTTATCTGCCTCCCTCCACTTTTATATAGACAGACATACCTTAGAAAATGACCACTACATGTCTTCAGAAACTTTCCAAATTCAAATCCAGAATCAGATATGCAGATATTTGACAGAAGAAAACCATGAATTTGCACATCAGCAAATGAGAGCTATATCTCTAGCATCAGCTATGTCCTGCCCTGGGCTGGGTAGTAGGTAGCGACTATATTTACCTAGCACACCACACTGACTCCCTTCTCTGTGCCGGGGAATAGTCTGGCACCGCATAGTCTGCTTGATAAACTTCTGGAGCAGAATTGTTCGGTATGACAGGCACTATTCTTTCAAAAGGAGATAACCTTAAAAATATTGGGTGGAAAGTTCCCAATTACAGGTTAATACCGGATGTTCTTTTCCTTATCTTCCAAGATGAAACAATATGAACGTCAAGAAATATACGAAGAACTGCCATTCGTAGTTCAACTCTATGAAAACATCATGATTCCAGTCCCCAAGTCTCCAGATGACAATGGTTCCTTTTTCACAACCATAGTACCCACCATGCACCCTGAGCACATCCAGAATGTTTCATTACTGTTTGTTAATTCCCTTTGTCTCTTTCAGACTGAGAGTTTCTTGAAGGTAGAAACCATATCTTATTCACTTCTGTTTCCCACAGCCTACAACATACTTGACATTACTGAATATTTTATGAAGGAATGAAAAGAAGAGAAAGCAGAAAAAGAACTCAGAGACAGTGGAAACTATTTTATTCTATACTCCATATCCTATATTCCGGCCAATATAAGTAAGTATTGGCTTAGAATTATTTCAGCCTTGAAGGACTATAGAAGACTTAGTCAGTTTCCAGAATATCCCAGAGAAATGGCCATGATGAATACTGGATGACTTCTGGGTCACTCAGACTCATGTTCACCCTGGGTTAGTTTACAGGTTAGCTCACAGCTTACTTTCAACCTGGACTATGTACTGTGCCTACTCTGAAAACCTCCCAGTGATGAGGATTTCCAATTAAATGTCTGATTTCAGGTGACATCTTAAGGTGAAAAAATGAATTCATTAATTTAATAAACAATAATTAAGCTTCTACTCTTGGGGAGACATTGAGTCATAACAGAGGCTGAGACAATAAAGAGAAGTCCCAGTCCCTACCCACTCTTGGGCATGGCCTAGGATGGTCTGCTTAGTGAGCAGACTGGAAAAGTAAGGAAGAGCTGGCATCGTCGACTCCCTGTACACTTAGCCCCAAGAGCCCCACTGTAGAAAACTGATAAGCCAGCTGGAAAGGGGCCTGTCAGAAGGTCTGGGGTCATCATACAAGGAAAGAATCACCTATGTGCCATTCAAGTTGTCAAACTGAAGGTTATTTACAGAAACCTGTTTTCTGTTATCTAAGCAACAAAAATTACCCTTCAACTTTCAAATAATGCAAAAAAATAAATCTGTGTTTGAATGCCTTCAGCATGGATGACAAAGTGCACTGTATTTTCTGATCAAATATGCTTTTCTGGGCATTACACATAAGAAAGCAGAAAGCCCCAGTTTATCATACATCACCAGAAAAGAATGTCTCCTAATTCACAAAAGCCCTTCTAAGACCAAGTTTATGTTCAGGAAACTGGAAAGGACAGTCCCTGCGTTTTCCAACTTTCAGTCTGGCATGGAATTTTCTTCTAAGTGGTAAAGAACTTGCTCGTGTCCTAGTTTATGTGTTTAGAGATGAAGAAAACAGATGTACAGGAAATGAGAAAAATGCCCTTTGAAAAAATTTAATATTTCATAAAATATCATCATAGTCCTTAGCACACTGATGAAATTTGCCACGTGTATTTTAATGATTCCTATTGCTTTTATGTCAACTGACCACACTGAGGGCTTTCAGATTTCAGTCAGATGCTGGGCAGTGAAGAAAACAGAACCCTGTATCCTCATCTGTAAAGGGAATATATTTTGACATATTTGGGGTCGGGGCTCCAGCCCCCTAAGCCACGCCCTCCCCCATGAGTTACCCTTAGAGAGCTCCTTAACTCGTGGCCCCATCCCTTGTTCCATTTCATCCATACCGGTCATTTCACTTTCTCTGCTCCTCACTCCCACCCATTCCATTTGCTCTCAGGGATTTTAAATTGGGGTACGAGAGCATCTAGAACTGCCAGAAGTAGAATTCAGGAGAGAAAGAAAGCTGGCAGGGGGGCGGAGTGGTGGGGGGGGGCGATTAGCAGGGAGATAGAAAACCCATGCAAAGCCGTAGAAAGAAGCTTGTTCTACCAAGAACTTTCCTCTTTCATTTCAGCATGTTGGGAGTCCTACCCATACCTCCTGGCTTTCAGTTTTGTTAGACTTCCTTTCTCCTTGTAATAAATCTCCCTTTACTTAATCTACTTGAGTAAGTCAGGTCTCTTGTTACCAAATAATCCCTAAATAGGGCAGGATAAAAGGTATCTCTTAAACACAGCTGTAAGACTCAAATAAGGCTTGTTAAAAGATAAGGCACTATGAAAATTGTTATTAAATATTTGTGTTATTAATATTATTAAAGTTTTGTGCTCCTCCATCACCTCTTTTTTTTAAACCTGGGGTGTGGATTTCTACTGGATTTCTACTAATTCTAATTTCCATTAGAATTAGCTGGTCCTACCGAGAAGGGTGCATATGTTGTTTTTTTTTGTTTTTTGTTTTTTTTAAAGATTTTTTTATTTATGTATTTGACAGAGAGAGTGAGCACAGGCAGATAGAGAGGCAGGCAGAGGCAGAGGGAGAAGCAGGCTCCCCGCTGAGCAGGGAGCCCGATTCGGGACTCGATCCCAGGAGGCTGGGATCATGACCTGAGCCGAAGGCAGCTGGTTAACCAACTGAGCCACCCAGGCGTCCCAGGGTGCATATGTTTTTAATGATACCCGCTCGCGCTCTCTCTCTCTCTCTATATATATATATACATATATATGTATAAATATCTGTAAATACAAACACACACACACATACATACATACCGCACACGGTTTATTTTAATTCAGATCATGCCTGGAACATCCAGGAGAGGAAGTCTTAAAAGTGAGATAATGTCATAAAACTAGAAGTCTGAAACCACATTTAATAGGTCATTCATATGCTACTCTCTTTTTTTAAGTAAAGCTTCACTTAGCCTATACAGGAAGTTTTATAGTTTTAAGAACATAGGAATCCCATAATTTCTTTCTTAAGGATCTCCAAAATTGATATTCTTTATATTCTTCAATAAAGAGTAAGTTTCTTATATCTGATTAACATTTTACATCCGCATTTAAAACACTTTTATTTTAATCAGTGCTACCAGATCATGCCTACATTTTTAGTCATTTCTAGGATAGATTGAGTAGAATCAGTCATGGTAATCATGAAAGAGTTGAAATTCAAATGTTAATGTAGGAATGTTCTTTCTTTTGCTCCCTTTTTCTTCTTCTTCCTTCCTTCCTTTTTCTTTTTCCTTGGTGTATTTGGGTGTGTGTGTATGCATGTGTGTCTGTGTGTGTTAGAGTACTTCGCCTTTCCTTAAACTCTCCAAATAATTCACTTTACAATTCTCATTCATGAATTCTGTATTTATTTTATGCATTGTGTCATCAAACTGATCATTATTTCTCAAATCTGTCCACCTGTTTCAGGCCCAAAGCCAGCGCATCCTTTCGTTTTAGGTCACAAGCAGAATAGAAAACAGGTGTGCCCTTGAAATGGAGCCTGCCACAGGCTCCACAACGCGGGACCAAAGGATACAGCACATAGATTTCGAAAAATAAACTTGCCTTAAACGCAGCCCAGCAGATGTATCCAGGAGAAGGAGGGATATGGTTACACGGGTGTCCTGAATTGCAGCCACACACTTGGGACAATGAATGAATGTGAACAGAGACCTTCTAAGATGTTAGGAAATTGAAGATGTGCACTTGGGACACTACCTGACACATAAAAGGTGTCCAATACATGTCGGTTGGTAAAGAGAAACATTAAATACTCTCTTTCATTTTTCTAAACATATTAAAGGTGCTCATTTTAAATTCTAATTCTGCTCAGCCTTAAATTCTAATTCCGACAGCACTTGCTGTCTTCAGGCCTTTGATTCTGCAGACTCTAGTTTCTGCTGTCTCCCGTGGCTGGTGGCTTGTTTCCTCTTGCATTTAGGGGAACTTTACAGTGACAGCACTTTAAGCCTTTTTTGTGCAGAGAAAACTTATGTTCATTTCTGCTAAATGCCTGGGGTCCTGCCAATCATGACCACTTTAAAATGATTCTTTGGTGTAGTATTTGGGGAGCCACATAGGGCATTCCATAGTCTGAATTCAGGCTTGTGGGTAAGGATTCCTAATGAAAACTTCTTTTTCTTTTTCAATACACTCAGATAGCAAGTTCACTCCCGCCTTCAAGACTTTGCAACAGCTATTCCTTTTGCTCTAGATCTTCATAGGTCTGGTGTTTCTTATCTTTCACATCATAGCTCAAATGTCACTGTCACCTCCTTACCAGAGGAGGGGGGTTCTTTTCACCTGATGGAATTTCATTCTTCACATCAGTCACCCCGTGAATCCATAGAAGTGCACAGTGTAGGGACTCACAACACATTTGTGTAATTGGTTAATTAAACCAAATAAAATTAAATTCCTTTCCGTGATTACAACCCTCAAAAAAAGACATGAGGACTTTCACCCCACGTAGAGACAGTGTTAGAGATGACGAATCCGCATTTATGGAAAGTGATATATGCAAAACGAACTTTGTGGAATACAATGTCGCTAACATTTTCACTTCATTTCCCCTTTCCTTTTATCCAGGTTGGATTAGCGGTGTTTCTGTTACTAGATAACTAGAATAGTTTATTTCTTCTCCAGTTTAAGAATAAAAGCAGAGACAGTTTATCTAACCCCATAACAGAATATCATGTACTCCTTGGCAGGGCCACACCTAGACATATGGTAAAATGGACTAGCTAATAATTTCATGCACATTTAAACAAATATTTCAAAAATATATACCCAATAAGTACTCTGAAAGAGAAAAGTGCATTGTTATGCCTCTGTCGTTATATTTAAGATAATTCAGTCACATACACCAAGCGCAATGTGATTTTTCTAACTTAATTTGGGATCTTCTTCTGCAGATTTTCCTCATTCCTTGCTTACACGTATAAACATAGAAGTAACTTATTCCTGTTCAGAATATCATTGAAAGTTTTCTCTCTTTTTCTATCCTTCAAGTCAGCAAAAAATATTTTCACCTTCTCATTAGTTCTTTCGTGTTTTAGTTTCTTTTGGAATTTTCTTAGTCAGAAAACACCTCAGCAGGTATACTAAACAGTTTCAAGTTTAGAGGAAAAAATGACTAGGTCTTCATCAGCACAGTATCTCGTGCATTTTTCGAGTTCATCTCTAACTGCTGACCTTAGGCAGCTGTCAATTAGCTGCTCAGAGTGGTTGTCACCTGTTGAAAACATCCTCAACAGAAATCCATCAGTGGTGGCAAGGGAGGTGATTTTACTCCAAGATGCAGTCCAATCGGGCAGATGCTACACTATGAAAGAAGCCAACTCCAAAGGGGAGTTGTGTGCAGAAACCTGAATTAAATGACATGTCGTCTTCCACGCAGTCTAGTTGTTCCAGAGTCTGTTTCATGTTGAGGCCCCAGGCATCTTTATTTGACCCTGACCATCAGCCCTTTCCCTCCATTTGTAAAGGGCCCACATACGACCTTCTAGCCTGGTAATAGGCTCCTGCTTGACTTTCTCCAGAATCTCAATTGTGCATTTAGCCATTGTTGTCTCTTCTCCATCAGCAGTGAAAATACCAAAGCATCAGTGACCAATACAAGGATACCAACTTATATCCACATACATGATACCTGGTTGATTTGGAGTTGAGTCTAGTGGCATAGAGAAGGAGAAATAAGAATGGGCAAAGGGCCTATGCTAAAGGAAGAGAGAAAAGAGGGAATATTTATGCAAATGTTTATAGTCTGCCCTCTAGTAAGTTAAGTTCCAGATCCTAGAGCCAAGCTACACGGGATTATCTCTGATCCCCTGTTTCCTGAGCCACCTTTCCACCTTCCTTCCTCCAGCAGTTGGGCTTATTTCTTAAGGCCCCACCATGCACCAAGCACTGTGCTTTATCTGTAGGCTTATTTTACTTTTTAAAAAATTAAAAAAAATATTTTATTTATGTATTTGAGTAAGAAAGAGAGAGCACGAGGGAGGGGGAGGGGAGAGGGAGAAGCAGATTCCCCTCTGAGCAGTGAGCCCAGAATGGGACACAATCCCAGGACCTGGGATCATGACCTGAGCAGAAGGCAGGCCTTAACCGACTGAGCCGCCCAGGCGCCCCTGTAAGCTTATCTTAAAATACAATACCATGAGTTAGTTATTTTTATTCCCATTTTAAGGATAAGAAAATTCATGCTAAAAGAAGCTCTTTCTCAAAATACCACATCTAGCCCATCTTCAAATCTATGTATACTTAGCTACAAGAATGAGACATCTAAGATTAAGAGAATGATGACCATACATCTTGAACCAAAATTCCATAATCTTAAAATGACAGATGTAGCTTTATCATCAGACTCAAAGTTGTAAGTAGGTGGAGTATGAGTTCAGAGGAAATAGGAAGACCTTCTTGTCCAAAAAAAAAAAAAAAAAAAAAAATCTCTGGGGTCCCTGGGTGCCTCAGTCGGTTGAGTGCCCAACTCTTGGTTTTGGCTTAGGTCATGATCTCAGGTCATGAGATTGAGTCCCATGTCAGCCCCCGACCTGGATGTGGAACCTGCTTGAGATTTTTCTCTCTCTCTCTCCCTCTCCCCCTTCCCTCCCACTCTCTCTCTCTATCTTAAGAAAAGAAAAGAAATCTTCTATGACCAGTGATGTCCAATATTTGTTTAGTAAACAACACTGAAAATAAAACATAGTAAAAAAGCATAGACATTTAAAAAAAAAGTATTTAGTCTTGACCATGCACTAGAGATTATGCTAAGTACAGTTTCATGAATTATCTCATCTATAATCCTAGAACAACTATGTGATTAAATTATTATCATTTCATTCATATAAAGATCGTGAGACTGGTATCAACAAGATAGCCACATAAGATGTCCCTCATGGTATTCCTCCTGAGCAACAACGATCTGGCATCCTCCCATGGACAAAAGTCCATTTGAGGATCTGTGGGATCCAGCACCACCCACCAAGTGGCTGGGTAGCATCTTGCCCACCCCTCCATCTGGTAATAGCCATACAGACTTCTGTCCCAGCTGGGACCTGGAAGTGGCCCAAGAACCGCCTCCAAGCCATAGTCTGGGAGGCCCTGGAAAAGGCTGTCTTAGTCACCCACAGACAAAAGAACCTTTGTGGAAGTCCAGCAGAGAAGTTCCAGTATACCAGTGGAGCAACATAACCTGAGACATTGGCATCAAAAGGAATTGTTGGACCCTCCCAAATCACTCTGCCCCCAAAGGTCACACAGTTTAGGACTAAGAGAGTGCTTCTCGGACCTCTGTTTTTGCCTTTGAGGAAAAGCGAGAGCATGTAAGGAAACACCTGGCTACCTCAGCTGTTCAGGAGACTATCAAAGAGGTCCATTGGTCTCTTGCCCCATTTCCAGTACTCAGTCATGAGCCACATGATGGGAATAGGGGTGGGGAGCAGTGAACAGGCACGCAGAGTGGCAGCCAGGGGTCGGAAGGAAAGAATCAATGGTGTGCAGATCCGACTACCACGTTATAGACTTCATCAGGAGGTGTGCTGACAAGCCACTGGATCACCTTCAGATCACCCCAACTGGCCCACCGGCTACCTCTAGAACACCAAAAGCCTATCCCACACACAAGCATGCTCAGAAAGCGGTTCTGATTCTGCAGGCCTGGGAGACAACACAAACCTGAGCATTTAGCACAACCTTGGGAAAGCAAGAGGAAGGCTGGCGGCATTCAGCTAGCTCCCTGCTTTACAGGATCCAGAGAAGGCATGCGAGAGGGAGCAAGAAGTGTGGAGCACGTGTGTCCATTAAAAGGTTTGAAAAAGCCTCAGAATCCCTAGCAGGGCAAATAGAAGAGATTTTTCTCCCGAGGTTCATCAGAAAGACTGGAGGAGGTGACTCTGCTTCAAATGCAAAGATAACAGTGCAGGACTTCCAGGAATGTGAAAAATCAAGGAAGCTTGACACCACTATAGGATCACAATAGTTTTCCAGTGACCAACCCCAAAGACATGGAGATTTGTAATTTATCTGATAAAGAATCCAAAATAGTTGTTTTAAGGAAGCTTAATGAGCTATAAGAAGATGCAGAAAGACAATTCAATGAAATTAGGGAAACAAAAGCAAAATAGGTTTAACAGAGATAAAAATTATAAAATTGGGGTTATTGCAACTCTGTTCACAATAGCCAAGGTGTGGAAACCACCTAAGTGTCCATCTGTGAATGAATGGATAGAAAAAGGATGCCACAAGACATTATGTGTGTGTGTGTGTATAATATTCCCTTATATATAATATCCCTTATATATAATATATAATATCTCGTATATTATATACATCTCATTATATATTATATATAATATTCTATTATACATATATTAAATATATAATACTCTATTATACATGTATTAAGTACATAATATCTTATTATACATATATATGAATAATATTCCTTGGAACATTGGAATATTATACAGCCATGAGAAAGAAGGAAATCCTGCCATTTGCATGAGCATGAAAGGCCCCTGAGAGCATTTTGTTAAGTGAGATAAGTCAGACAGAGAAATAAAAATACTGTATGATCACTTATATGTGGAATCTGAAAAAGCCTAACTCATAGAAATAGAGAGTAGAATAGTGTTTCTCGGGGTATGGGGGATGGGGAGATGGGGGAGACGCTCAAAGGATACAAACTTTTAGGTTTAACCCAGTGCTTCAAGCAATGGAGCTACACTACTTCGAGAAGCAGAGCCCATGACTATGGCATAGGTGACCTAAGATGCTCTCTGCCTGAGCTGGAGGCCCAGGTCCACAGAAGAGGATTCCCAAGAGGAAGTGAACACTCAAGGGATCACATAATAATATCAAAAATAAATACCATTTGTGGAGCACTGTTAACACTATAGCAGACACAAGCTAAACGCTTCATCTGGATTATTTTATGTTTCGCTTACAACAAATCTAAGGGATTGGTATTAATATTATCTTTATACTGAAGTTGAGGAAAAGGAGAAAATCAGTATTTTGCCAGCACTTAATTCCTAGATGCTAGGAATCCTATATTTTTAATCATTTTATACAGCCTCAAGTACCTCCATAGAGTGAGAGCTCTAATTCTGCCTTGAACAATACTAAAGCCTTGGTGCCCCAGAACTTGAAGCCTTCAGCTCTTACAACCCCGCCAGTCTCCCCACCCCCCACCCCCGCCGGGGTGGGGGGAGGTTGAACAGAGTGAATGGAGTAGCCTCCAGCTCCCCCTAGTGGCTCTAGTGGCCACTAACATTTTCTGAAGGGTTTAAGTAGCGTGCATCAGGGCAAACCAGGAAACATCCCCTTGTGGGTTTGTCTAAGGCCTGGTAGGCACTAAACATCTGCAGTCAAGCCCACCCGGAGCCTCCGAGGCCTCATTAAATGTCTGACATCTGGTAAACACCAGGGGACTTTAGCAAAAGGGGAAGAGCATCACGCAGATTAAAATGATAAAATTACCCCCAAATTAGTTCGGCAGATGTGGAGCAGAGACACCAGGAGTTTTGTTTTTCAGTTTCCTCCTGGCCTTCCACAACAATAAATATCAATGCTTGTTATCCCAGCTAATTACACTGTTCTCCAGCACCAAGGAAACTCCATTTTCTTTTCAGTTCTGACACACAGCATTGAGATCCCTCTCCTCTAATGACCTGCCTCTTCCTCTCTTAAGAACAGAGTGCTATAGCCACCCAACTAGTAATTCAAAACGAAAAGCTATTCCATCCTCCAGCCTGTACTCTTTTCAGGCTTAATTTTTAAGGCATACCCTAATTACAGGAATTTACAGTCTTTAAAAAGTGGCTCTTTTCAGACCTGCTTCCAAGACCACTATCGAAGCATCAGTCAAAACCAGCTTGAACTGATTGCTCCCTTCTCTGGAACAGAACACCAAGCAGCAGAACATCCATTTGTAGCTGGTCCATCTGCCCTGTAATTAAGGCTGCACTGCAGCCCTGCTCCAAACTTATTTCTGCAGGAAAACAGCTGAGATCCCTTAGATAAGATGTCAGAATATGTGCTACCAGAATCACATCCAATTTGTTGGTTAACATTATCAGAGCCAATTTAGGGCTGAATTTAAATCACCAGAAATGTTGGTGACAGGGCAACATATATCCACAGTAGCTTTTGTAAAGTCAATAATCACTGCCTTGCTCTCCCAGGAGCCACTTGAAAATCCTCTTCATAAGACCCATTCAGAACTCAGTGAAGGAAACATATTGCTGTTGAATGAAAAAAAAAAAATGACTCATTATGTACATCAACTCTGTATTGTACACTTCAAAGCTATAAAAACCAACCTTTCCAAATCACAAGTCATTTTCAACCATGAGTTCATTCCCGTGCCATTACTCACACAGAGAGAAGATGTAAGATGCTTAAAAAAAAAAAAAAACAAGAAATCAAGTTTAGGGCTCAAGCATCTCAAGGATGAGAACAGTGTGGCCCAAAGGACTCTATGTCTCCTCTCAGAATGAAGTGAGAAACTCTTAAGATGAGAACATTAATATCTGGGGCAAATCTTGGAAACAATTTCTTTTTTCATTAAGACAACTTCTATGGAAACAAGCAGCAGGTGTTTTCAGAGCTGGTATATTTATATTATGTAAACCGTATATTGCTAATATAGCTTTATGTGTCCTTTTCTCCCCAAATATAACCATTAAACAGTCCCAAAGAATTCCCCAATGAAAAAATAGAGGATATAATATCAGACTGGCAAAATTTGCTAACAACCTACTATGTGCAAAGCACAGTTTTGCTCTCAGGTAGAGAGTGATATAAAAATTTGGTACCAACCACCTGCCCCCTCCCTCCCTATCTATTTTTAGAAAATTCTCTCCTATAAAATCTGATGCTTCTTCTCTCTCATGGCTGACAGCCTTACATTATCCCTTACAGCTTTGAGATTTAGAGTCAATTTTTGAGACAACACAATGTTACCGAGGGAGAGGTAGATAAAAAAGATAATCCTGTCTTAACACTCAGAAACATATTGTGTACTCGCCCAAGGGTGTGAACACACACCCACGGACGCACACACACACACATACACACACACACACACACACACACCAGATTTTATGAAATCACTCCAAAAATCCTTAGAATATTCAGATAAATTGGCTTTTCCATTTAGCTCCCTCCCTTGAAAAATATTTTAAGACTCAAGCCCCATGTAAATGCTCTTTGTTTTCTCCCAAATGCAGAACCTGTGAATGAGCATGACTTCAAGTCAACAGAGACATACATAATTTATAAGGGGATTTTTAAAAAATCGTGCATTTCCAAACACAGTCGTTAAGGTTACAGAAAGTAATAAAAATGCAGAGAGCATCTTGCAGTGGAGACAGGCACTGGGAACACCCTACTGGCTTAGCCAGAGGAAAACGACCCCACTGGTTCACTTAGCAGCAGCTGTGGGATCCAGATTACAAATTCCTCCCAAGGCGGTATGAATATGAGCTTTGAAATATTCATCTCTCCTCCCAATACAAATTTGCTGATGCATTGCTGTCTCAATATTTCTAAACTAAAACACCCCACCCTCAGAGCAGAACAAGTTGAATCCTAAATTCTTAGGAAATAAAATGTACGATTCTCAAGAAGGCACATATGAAAAGATTTTCCTTTGGAATCTCAAAATCAGTTGGCAGTGGGTAGCAAGACTGAACACAGAGAGAAAAATCAAAGATTCTATCACTATTTAAGGTTTTGAATCTAAAACGTAAACATGTTTGTGGTTGGATTAATAGTTTCCTTTAGGGAGTCATCTCCAATGAAATGCAGGCACATTATTACATAATTTAGAAGAATATCTTGTGGGTTGGTTTATAAACTACAGAACTGGACCAAAAAACCCATCCAGACTAAACTGTATGAAATTCAAATCCCCTGTGACTGGAAAATGCCTGACATAGCTGGAAGGTAAAATTCTGAACTCCTAGCCTTAATTGAAGTTGTGATAAAAATCGAAGAAATAGTGAGCCATCCATATTTTTATTCTAATTTCAGTTCAACAAGTATTGGATATATTCTGTGTTCCTGGCAGAACATCAATGCCAGAAATACAAGGATGAAAGACACATGTCCTCTCCTCAGGATGCACACAGTCTAAAGGGACACATACATACAATTGAGTCCATTGTGACTCTAACAAAAGAAAAACAAAAACAAAAACAAAACCTGCATATAATAAGGACTCCTAGGCTATAGGGAAAGGAGTTTCACCTGTTATTGCATTAGCCACATTTTTAGAACTAGAGGCTAATTATCAACTTAACTCTCATTTTTGCATTTAATAACCCCACCATTTAATTGACAATGACCTTAACATGAACTATTTTATTTACTCTTCACAATAATTCTCCTATCAAATTAGCAGGTAATGAAAAAACAGAAACATCTCTGTACCTCAGTTTTGGAAGTCCTGTTTAAGAGCTTTAAAGTCCATCTGTTGGTCCTGAACATACATGGTGTTAACATAAGAAGGATTACAAGCTCATGTTGAAGCCTAATGGGAAAGAAAGCCACAACTAATTGAAAATGTTTTTATTAGGCACTCAGGATAGGAAGTGGTGGCACAAGTCTTATGTTTGCTAATCCTTTCTGTCCTTTTCTCAGCTGCTTTAAAAGTAAGATATCATCTCACACCAGTCAGAACGGCTACAATGAAGAAGACAATAAATAACAAGTGTAAGTGAGGATGTGGAAAAAACCGGACCTGTGTGCACTATTGGCTAGAATGCAAACTGGTGGAACCACTGTGGAAAACAGTGTGGAGTTTCATCAAAAAATTAAAACTAGAAATATCATATGATCCATTAATTCCACTACTGGGTATTTACCCAAAGAAAATGAAAACACTAATTTGAAAAGATATATGCACCCCTATGTTAATTGCAGCATTATTTACAATAGCCAAGATGGATGCAACCCAAGTGTTCATTGACAGGTGATATACACACAACAGGATATTACTCAGCCATAAAAAATAATGAGATCTTGCCATGTGGGACAATGTAGATGGACCTAGAGGATATTATGTTAAGTTAAATAAGTCTGAGAAAAAACAAATACCGTATGATTTCACTTATATGTGAAATCTGAAAAAAAAAAAAAACTGTATATACAAAAAACAAAATCAGACCCATAAATACAAAGAACAAACTGCTGGTTGCCAGAGGGAAGAGGGGTAGGGAAGGCGCAAAATGGGTGAAGGGGTTTGGGAGATAGAGGCTTCCAGTTGTGAATGAGAAAGCTATACAAGGATGAAAGGTACAGCACAGGGAATACAGTCAATGATACGGTGTTTCATGGTGACAGATGGTAGCTACACTTGTGATAAGCATAGGATAACATAGAGACTTGTTGAATCACTGTGTTGTACCTGAAACTAATGTAACATTATGTGCCAATATATAGAAGACTAATAGTATTAATGGCCTCTTACTATGTACCTTTCAGTTGCATTCTGAACACTGAATATTAAGTGGTTTTATGTTTCTCCCACCCGGATTATTCCAAGCCTTTACTCTAGTCCAGTATAAGTTCCAGGATTTTTTCCTTAGCTCCATCCTGTCCACAGGATGATGAATGAATGAATGATCATTCATTCAAAGTGAATGATCCATCTTTTAAACATTTTTAGAACATTTCACAGTAGTGAACCAAAGAACGCTCAATTAAAGTTTTATTTGTCTTTTCACTGATATCAATATAACTTTATTACCCATAATGTGTTTGTTCAGTCAGGGTTTTAATCTGCCTCCGGCTACTCTTTTGCTCTCACTTTGATCTTCTGCTAAGTGGTTCCTACTTCTTTACCCATCAACACTAATGATTTCTCAAATATTTCCAACAGCACATTTTCCCCTTAGTTTTTCTTTTAAAAAAATCTGAACTTCGTAGAAGAAAATTCCGAACACATTTTAAAATAAAAAATACCGACACTATTTTTGTTTTATGACATTCTCCTATATATACAGAGAGTAAGACCAAGAGGGAAGGAGGGAGAGCCGGGGAGGGAGGCTTTCTCTGCGCACTAAACAAACTCAAATGTTCCATTTGGTTTCATCTCAGAAACCATCATTAAAATCAGAGAGGTAGACATCTAGACATTTCAACACAAGCCATCCCAAGAGGTGGTTATTATTTAGCTCATGAATGTCTGGTTCGAGTTTAACTGACTGTTTGACCACTACTGAGAAAACGTGCAAACCCAGAGCATTTAAGAAGTCCTGCGGAAGAACACATACGACACAGACAAGTTAAGTGTCCAGGGAGTAAAAAGCTATACACGGATTTTTGACTCTGCAGGGCTGGCACCGCTAACTCCGGCGTTGTTCAAGGCTCAAGCATAATTCCATTCCAGAAACAATTCTTCAAGAAAATGGTTTTATGTAAAAGGTGAATGCTGCAATACTATTTATAATAGTAAGCCACTTAAAAACTATGTAAATGTCTAACAACAGATGGATGATAAACAACGGTAAGTCTAAATGACTGAATTTATGATAGTCATTAAAATGAATGTTTAGTACAAAAATGTCTTTTTTAATATCAGGTAGGAAAAAACCGGGATACATGATTTTATATAGTATTATTATAACATGTAAATAGGATTTTTCATTAAACAATGCAGGTGGATTATGCCAAATATTAATAATAGTTGTAACTATATGCACACATAAATGTTCATTTTTTGATATTTTCTAAAATTTTCTCTAGGAAGGATGGATTGCTTTTTTAATGACAAAAATCCTTTTTCATAAAAAGGTTTTTTTTCTTGGTTTAAAGATTTTATTTATTTATTTTTTAAAATTTTTATTTATTTATTTGAGAGACCTGTGCACCCATGGTGCTGGGAGGGGCAGAGAGAGAGGGAGAAATAGATACCCGCTGAGCAGGGAGCCCAATTCCAGGACCCCAGGATCATGACCTGAGCTAAAGGCAGCCACTTAACTGACCAAGCCACCCAGGTGCCCCTAAAGATTTTTATTTATTTAATTTAGAGAGATCACGTGCACATGAGTGGGGGGAGGAACAGAGGGAGAAGTAGAGACCCTCAAGCAGACTGCCCACTGAGTGCAGAGATGGAGGAGGGGCTCCCTCTTATAACCCTGAGATCGCAACCTGAGCTGAAACCAAGAGTAGGGTACTTAACTGGCTGCACCACCCCGGTGCCCCTCCACAAAAACTTAAACTTCCACAATTTAAGAATAATTTCTTTGGTAAGAGCATGGATTAAATGATTTCAGTGCTGGAGAGTTAGTTGCACAATGAAATGTCAGTTGGTGAGTCATCACAGGGTGGGTTTTTCTTATGCTGGTTTCTAGGACTGAGATGAGGAGGGACAACATATCTGGTTACTGGCAAAACAGCCCCCAAAGAAATATCCCATTAAAGAAGGTTTCCAATGTTGGCTAATGGAATTTAGATAAAGGTAAAAAAATGAATAAAGAGGGCATCCAAAATGATTAAAATATTTATATGCAAAGATATTTAGTCAATCATTTGTATCAAAGAATAAAATAACAGTAATGTCAATGGAAGATTCATGTATTTTTTACATTTTGCCACTATGAGCTGCACTTCACCTTTCAAGGCCACCTCCTCCAAGTTAGAGTGTCAACAGGAGTGGCAAGGGACAGAATAAAGTATGCTTTCCTAAGTATACTTATTTTTTTAGGCTGTTTTATTGATGTAAAATTAACACACAATAAACGCCACGTATTTAACATGTATAATTTGATGAGTTTTGACATATGTATACACCCATGCAAAATTAATACAATCAAGGTAATGAACATTTTCATCGCTCACAAAGGTTTCCTTGTACCTTTTTATAAATCCTCTCTCCGGCCTTTCCTGATTGCTCCTGTACAGTCTACCTAAATTAGTTTGTCACTACAGAGTACACATTAATCTGTCACTAGGGATTGGTTTATAGATCTTAGAATTTGACAAAATTATATCGAGTACTCTATTTTTACATGCTTCATTCATTCAGCAAAATAACTAGGAGATTAATTCATACTGTGGAATACATAGTTCATTTTTATTGCTAGACAGTATTCCATTATATAAATTTTGCATAGACTAGTTATACTATATACAGGTATAAAATATAACTGTTCGCTTATCTGTTCACCTGTTTATGGGCATTTGATGTGTTCAGATTCTGGCAGTTAATCTTAAAGCTACTTTGAACAGCCCTACACAGGTATTTTTATGGATACAGACTTTTAGTTCTCTTGAGTATATATCTAGCTGCAGAATGACTGGATCATAGAGGAATGTACAACTTTTTAAGAAACTGCCAAACTTTTTTCAAAGTGGCTGTGTTCTATTCTTTTCATATTGTTTTTTTTTTTTTTTTTTTTTTTTTTTTTTTTTTTTTTTTTAATTCTCATTGGCAAGAAATGAGAGAGGTAGTTCCTTCACATCCCTGTCAATACTTGGGATGTTCACAGCTTTAAATCTTAACCATTCCAGTAGCAGAGTGGTGGTATTTCATTGTAGTTTTAATCTACATTTCTTTAATGGTAGATGGTGTGGTATATGGCTTCTTTTGCTTATTGACCATAGTAGTATATTTTTTTTGGTCTATTCAAATGTTTTTGCTCATTTTTTAAAATAATGAGTTGTTTTTATTGAGTTTGGGGAGGTTTTTTTTTTAAGATTTTATTTATTTATTAGAGAGAGAGAGAGCACAAGCAGGAGGAATGGCAGAGGGAGAAGCAGGCTCCCCACCGAGCAAGGAGCCCAATATGGAACTTGATCCCAGGACTCTGGGACAATGACCTGAGCCAAAGGCAGACACTTAACCGACTGAGCCACCCAGGCGCCTCAGGGAGTTTTTTTATGTTCTGGATATTAGTTCGTCATATACATGATTTTAAGAATTTACTCTTTTTAACCAGTCTTTAACAACTGGATCAAGATGAGACTTGTAGTTGACTTCTTTTTTCTTGGGCTTGGGATTCACTGAGATCCTTGGATCTGTGGATTCGCAGATTATATCGAACTTAAAAACCTTTCAGATTTTCTTTCATTGAATATTTTTTTTCTGTCTTTGTCCCCTTCCTTTGTCCACTTGGACTACAAGTATATTCGCCACTTTTCAAGTTCCAGATTTTGTTGTTCCATATCTCATAGATTCTCTGTTCATTAAAAAAAAAAAAGTCCTTTATCTCTGTGTCTCATCTTCATAGTTTCTATTCCCAAATCTTCATGCTTACTAATTTTATATCCACAATGTTGCATTTGTCATTAATCTCATCCAGTGTATTATTCATTTCAAACATTTTAGTTTGGATTTATAGAAATGTAATTTTTATCTTTTTATACTTTCCATGTCTGTACTTAATGTTTGAATATATAGAGTTATGACAACTATTTTAATATTTTTATTTGCTAATTCTGTCATCTGTTCCAACTCCGGCTTTCAATTGATTGATTTTATTTCCCCTTCATCATGAGTCATATTTTTCTTCTATTTTGCCTAGTTGGCAGAATTACTGATTTTTTTTTAATTGAATACCAGGCATTATGAATTTTACTTTGTTAGATGCTGGATACTTTTGTATCATCATATATATTCTTGAACTTTGTTATGAGTCAGTTAGTTTACTTGGATACAGTGTGAATTTGCCTTTCAGATTTGTTAGGCAAGACTACAAAAGTGTTTAAAACTAATTATTTCCTATTATTGATAAAGACACTTGAGCGAACTCCAGCTGATGCCCTGTGAATCATGGGGAAGGAGCTATTTTTAGCTCTCTGTCACTGCCAGGCCCTGTCACCTTTACTTCATTCAGGTGGTTCTTTCCCTGGCCTTGGGTAGTTTCCTCACACCACGCACTCATCAACACTATGCTAAAGACATGATGAGTCCTGCTCCCATCTCTGGTGTTCCCACTCTGTGCAACTGTCTCCTCTTTAGTACCTTGCAGAAGCAAACTCTAGCATCTTTTGTCCTCAAACCCAGCACTGTCTCTTCAACTCAGGGAGTTGTTCAGACTCTGGCTGGATTCTGCTTCTGTATTCTAGGACCATATTCTACCTCAGTTGGAAGTGGATATACCTAAGTGTGTTCATTCGGATCTTTTTTTTTTTTATTTTTAATATTTATTTATTTATTTATTTTTATTATGTTATGTTAGTCAGTCACGATAGAGTACATCATTAATTTTTGATGTAGTGCTCCATGATTCATTGTTTGCCTATAACACCCAGTGCTCCATGCAATCCGTGCCCCCCTTAATATCCATATCCCTGCTAACCCATCCCCACTCCCCCCTCCCCTCTGAAGCCCTCAGTTTGTTTCCCGGAGTCCATAGTCTTTCATGTTTTGTCTCTCCCTCTGATTCCCTCCCGCCTTCAAAATACCAATGCCATTTTTCAAAGTGCTGGAACAATCATTTGGATCTTAAATGACAACCTGCTAGGCTCAGCATTCTGACAAGTGAATAAGCAATTATAATGTCCATACAATCATGGAAACTCAAATATTTCTGTGAAATAATTCATAGAAAATGAAAAAAAAAAAAAAGATGGCTTTCACCAGAATTGCTATTGTCATTGCATGGGCATAGTTTTTTTGTTGTTTTGTTTTTTAATTTGTGTAGCTGTTTTAATAGTTGAGTTACAGTTTATTCAGAGGGTAAACAAATATATTTATTCAGATTTTTGAATATTACGTCTCTCATGTATAACTTCTTTCTTTATTTTGGCTATTAATTCCTTATTGAATATATCATTTGCAAATATCTTCTCCCACTCAGAAGTTATGTTGATTGTTCCCTTGGCTGTGCAGAAGCTTTTTATCTTGAGAAACAGTAGTTCATTTTTGCTTTTCTTTCCCTTGCCTTAAGAGACCTGTGTTGCAGGAAGCTACTGTGGCTGAGGTTGAAGAGGTTGCTGCCTGGGGTTCTCCTCTAGGATTTTGAAGGATTCCTCTCTCCCATTGCAGTATTTCATCCATTTTGGATTTTTTGTTACATGTGGTATAAGAGAATGGACCAGTGTCAGCCTTCTGCATGTGACTGTCCAATTTTCCCAGCATCATTTATCAAAGACATTGCCTTTTTTTTCCATTGGATATTCTTTCCTGCTTTATTTTTTTTATTATTTTTTTTGGTGCATAGTTTTCGGTATATATTTTGTGCTCCATATTTTTCATACTGTTCTTGATTAGCTACAGTTTTTGTTAAAATGCCATGTGTTAACTTTATTTTTCACTGCCAACTTAAAGCTCTTCTCAATAGATTATAGAGATAAATCTAGAAATTATTCACTTTATACTTCTTTTTTAAAAATCCAGGACATTTCCATGTAAACTTAATTTCAGAAGAATATACAAGTAAAAACATAGTAAAGCAATGGGAATATTTTATAATAAGGAAAACATAATTTTTGTGTGGATAAAACATACCAATTTATGGAACTTCATATCAATCACTTAGACTATACCTACAGGTAAAATCACTTTAATTGTTTTGCTCGAGTTGATTGCTTGGTTGTTTCAAACTCCCTGGCAATTCAGTTAAATTGGTTGGACTGTTACATAAGATGAAACTGACAGGTTGTTTCACTGCTGACTCACCATGTCAATCAAGAATGGTTGAGTTGGTTGTATTTGGAGCCATAAGACAATCTAGGAATAAGCTGTCTTATGTTGGGTACTGTGGTTTCTGGAGGGCACCAACAAAACAGATTTGAATTATTTCTTTTTTTGCAATATTTTTATCAAAGGACTTTCAAGTTACAACAGTATTAAAGCTCCTTACATGTAAGGTGTCTTTGTTATTTGAGGGAAAACAGTAGTGATTACAAATCATCTGGGACATGCACTGTTTGCACAAAAGTATAAAGTGAGAAATCGCAAGTAGAACTAAAGTGACCCCCTGTTTGCCTGATAGAATACTCATATTAACTATGTTAAATATACAATACCAAGAAACCGGTCTAGTATTTACCCAATGACCACTGTAAAGCTGACATAGAACCCTCAAATGATACTTTAGAAATAGATTAGTACATTTATGCTGGATTTACAAAGTATATCACAGCACTTCTTGTCATTAAAATGTTAGTAAGCATTACAGTAACAATAGGCCTTGCTTAAAACTTCTTCCTAATAGCAAGGTTTTTGAGGTTTCTGCTTAGAATGTTATTTTGTGGATTAAGAGACCTCAACAAAGATCAAGTTGGAAGAACATCACAGTTTCTTTGAAGTATTTGAAGAATTTGAAAGTGGCATTGACACTTGCATATTCGCTCTTCTAATTGGGTCTAGAGTTTGAGTCTGCATGTTTTTCATGAAGAAAGAAACAATACAGGCTGAACTGAGCATTAGAAGGGAAATAATATGGTCTAAGATAGAAATTGGGGTAAAGGTAAGGTGATCTACAGTCTGAATGCAATGTCTCAAAGACACATCTTTTTAGAGGTAGAAAATACTTTAACAGTCAGCTAATACATTTTTTAATTTTGCAGATGTTCTAGGGAGTGAAGTGAATTCACACAGGATAAAGTCCCTTCCACACAGGTCTACTGTTAGTTCTCAAAGTCTTAACTGGTAGATCACCAAATCTGTCCTCTCTGCCACACAGCAGGTTTTTAAAGTGAGACACATTCGCTGTGGCTGACATCTAACATAGTGGGGTTGACATACTCTCCCTTTTACAAAGGACTTTACTAGGAGAGCTCCACTGCTCCCACCCCATAGATCTAATGAGTCAGGGAAATGCAAAGTGATTTGTGCTTATTAAAAATAAGCGGGGCACCTGGGTGGGTCAGTGGGTTGAGTGTCAGACTCTTGATGTCAGCTCAAGTCATGGTCTCAGGGTCGTGGGATTGAGCCCCGTATTGGGCTTCACACTTAGCATGGAGTCTGCTTCTGCCTCTCCCTCTGCCTATCCTCCAATCTCTCTCTCTCTCAAATAAATAAGTAAATAAAATCTTTTAAAAAAAAAAATAAGCAAAAGCCTGGAGCTTTTAAACAGGGAAGACAGTTTAGGGTAGTAGTTAAGAGCACAGAGCTTTGGTGTGAATCCATGAATTATCATGTGAGCTTGTATGAGCTATTTGACTTCTCCAAGTCTTACTTTCTTATCTGTACAAATTTAGTGATTATTGTGGTCTCATAATATCAAGTAAAGACTAATCACATGTAAAGTGTTAGACACAGAATCTATCAAAAAATATTCATTGTTATTATATCGTCAAATAGGATTTTTCATCCCAAACTCTATGCTTCTTTTCCTGGAAGAGCACCATGATCTGGTAGCGCTTTGTTTTACTCAAGATTCACAATGGGGGGGCGGGGGAGATTGGTATTTTTATAACTTGCAAATTTATTGAGGTAACCATGTTTTCATGTATCAAATATAAATTATTATAAATAGATCATCTCAGAATCAATACCAAATCCTGAACCCAAGTTCCCTTTCAGATTCACCTGGGGGCACAGTTTTCTTAAAGGCTTAGAAACACAGCAGCAATGGAGCTGCAAAGCCAGGGTGCCAATGAGTATTTGGAGTTGGTGAGATCGTTTTTTGTACCTCCTCGACCCCCTTTCCACCCCTTTTTTTCCTTTCAGGCCAAGCTGAATTTGAAGGACTGAGATCCATGTGCCCAGCTTGATAACAGCGTCTGAAAGCTCAAAGTAGTAGTTAAGTCGGGGAAAATGAGGTAGTAAGAGGAAAGTGAGAATCACGGAATCAATTTAATGTCAAGTATCTCTTTGCTCTTTGTACTAGAATCGGAGAAAGGTATGTTGAAATAATAGATAAATAAACTATTTTCCTCTTATTTATTTTAAAAAGTTCTTTTGGTGAATGAATTATCAAGTTGATGAATGAAGGCAAGGAAAGTGGAACGGATTTATTCTTTTCTATAAGTTTTGTTTGGACATGTTGCAAAATGAATGGCTCTCAGCCTTCAGAAAGAGTGTTCTTCCCACACAGTGTGCCTCTTTTACTGCTCTGCCACATGTGACACCAAACACAATTAGCCTTTCAGTTGGGCTTTGCATTTTTCTGATCTTCTAACAACTGGGTGTCAGATATCTCAATGTATAACCACCCACTCACAACAAGATTATACATTAGATTCTTTGTTATCTACTTTTATGAAAGATTTCTGAAAGCTAAAAGGAATAAATTAACTTTACCAAATCTGTGATAAAGTTTCTTTTTCTGATTGTTAATAGTATTTCCATGACTGTACAGTTAACCCCCATCAAAGGAAAGATAGTTACACTATCCTAAAAGAAGGACCCTGAAAGTTACATGGCATACATTTGAGGGGGGCTACATAGTCATATTTGCTCTAGATTAAATATTAACAATAAATAGCAAGCTGTTAAATAGCAGTTAGAGCAAATATTTCTTAATGTAATGTAAACATCAATCAAGAATGCAAAACCAAATGTAACACTTCTATTTAAATTTTTCAGATTTTACACCTAAGTGTTTCCCCAGGTGGAGAGTATAGTATTATTCCTATGTTCATACTTTGTAGAAATGCGTGGTCTGGTGAATGCTTGTGAACAGAGATGATGTTTGTCTTTTTCACCATTAACTTCACAAATAGATACTCAAACGATACTTATTTATTACTGAGTCAAACAGTACATAAACAAACACGAAACACTGACACTCAGAAAAAGTTAGTAGATATGTCCAAGGTCACACAGATAAAAAATGATTGATTCAAATCCATGTCTTAACTTCAGAGATATCACTCTTAACCAGTAATTAAGAGAGATTTGGTTCTGTTATCTGCATACCTAGAGGGTGAGGACGCCTGAGGCTTTGATCATATGCAGCCCACCAGGTGATCAGTACCTAATAATTGGTGATAAATGTGTTGGTAAATCAACTTTACATCTAGGTAGTACCAGGCCTTAGAGAGAAATATTACTGTAAGTTCAAGGAGAAAAATGAGTATTGGCATTTATTTCTTGAGTTATGTAAATATGTAAGAACATTTTTGAGAATTTCTTTTTTTTTAAATATTTTATTTATTTATTTGACAGTCAGAGATCACAAGTAGGCAGAGAGGCAGGCAGAGAGAGAGAGAGGGAGAAGCAGGCTCCCCGCCGAGCAGAGAGCCTGACATGTGGCTTGATCCCAAGACCCCAGGACCACCACCTGAGCCGAAGGCAGAGGCTTTAACCCACGAAGCCACCCAGGTGCCCTGTGAATTTCTTTATTATAAGGAAAACCTTAAAAATTTCCAGGGACTTTATAGTTCAAGCTGACCCATGTGTGGAGACTAAATTTTCCTGCAAGACAACAATGTAAAAAGTAAACACAAACAGACAGATGGATGGATGGATGGGTGGGTGGGTAGATAGCTAGATACATAGACAGACATGCAATGGAATATTATTCAGCCTTACAAAAGAAGGATATCCTGCCATTTGTGACAACATGGATGAACCTGACAGAGAAAGAAAACTACTGCATGTACTCCATACTTATATGTGGAATCTTGGGAGGGGAAAAAAAAAAAAAAAGGCCAAACCTTCAGAAATAGTAGAAAAGTTGCCAGGGGTGGGAGGTGGGGGACATAGGGAGAGGTTCGTAAAAAGATACAAACTTTCAGTTCTAAGATGAATAAGGTCTGAGAATATAATGTATACATGCTGGTTAGTTGATAACATTGTGTTGTATACTTGAAATTTGCTAAGACAGAACTTACACTTTCTTCACCAACAGGAAAAGGAAGTAATAACTGTGAAAGTGGCTGGATGTGCTGTTAATTAACTCAGTGAAGGGAATCTTTCACGATGGATACATACATCAAGTCATCAGAATGTGCACTTCAAATATCTAATAGTTTTGTCAATTATACCTCAATAAGAATTTTTAAAATAAATAAATAAACTCAGCTATAAACTGCCATGGAAGGATAAAGGGAAAAGTGACTTGGAGATAATAGAATAATCAACGTTTGGGTAATATTAAGGTCAGTCTTAAAGGATGAGTAGAAGTTTGAGAGGCAGGAGGAAGGAACAAAAACATGAGCAAAACTGTGGAGGCATGAACACATACTAAGTGGTTGGAGAGCGCAGTGTGATTGGAACTTAGAGTGGGCGGGGAGAACAGCATGCTAGATTATACAGACCAGCAGTCTTCATAGCCTGGGGCTACAGGAGACAAATTTGCAAGAGCTAATCTGGCATAGGTAAACTTTTTAGTAAACAATTTCTAGATATTTAATTCCTAAATATAATGCTTTCTAAAATTACATGAGAATGTCTTTGTTTTCTAGAAGTCATGCCTTATTTTCTTTCTCATCTTCCCTTTTACAACAGACTTTTTTTTCCCCCATTTTCTGAAAGAGGTCTTTCTCTTATGCAACTTGAATTTTACTGTGCCTAATTGCCCAGGGGTAAAAGATACTGTTCACTAAACAAAGAGACAATGTGTGTGTGTGTGTGTGTGTGTGTGTGTGTGTGTGTGTGTAATTGCAAATTCTGCTGGGAATTTGGGCTAGGGTAAGAGTACTTAATTTTTATTTAATGACTTCATATTATCCATCTCAGAAGATCAGAAAAGAATGCATTGCTCCAGTGAGCAATGAATGTCTTTCACGAGCAAAGCTAAGAGACCATATAAGAAAGGCTGGAGGTTCTGATGGTTTTTTATCCAAATGAAAAAGTAGCAGCAGGCCTGATCCATTTATTTATGTATGTACCCATCTTCCCATGTATCTTTTATCTCTCCATGTGACTATTTTAAGATTCTGAAGGGAAATGATTGTCATGAAAATATGAATTTATACGTTTCTTTGAATTGAAAAATAAAGACAGACTTTGGGCTATATGCCATGCATTTTCCACAAACTGAATAATCTAAGTCTATAAATCCAAGGCTTTGACAAAAAATATTTAAAATACATACTGAAAAGAAATATACTTAAAATACCTAAGATTAGGAGCACCTGGATGGCTCAGTCTGTTAAGCATCTGACTCTCGATTTCGGCTCAGGTCATGTTTTCAGGGTTGTGAGACTGAGCACCTAAGCCTGTAGGGCTCCACACTCAGTGGCAAGTCTCCTGAAGATTCTCTCTCTCCTCTCCCTTATCCTCTTCCCGCCCCACTCCTTCTAACATAAATAAATACATTTTAAAACATACCCAATAGTAAGGCACTTTATCAAAACTTATTGTAATGGCAACGGTTTACTAAAATTAGCAATGTTAGAATTTTCCCAAATGCTTGTTCTGTAGAACAAGTTGCCTCTATGTAAAAGAATAAAAGAAGCAGCAATTGTCATTAAATAAGTTTTGGTAAAATCTTTCTATACTTCCCAGAAGCAAAGAAGCAAAGACTGTATGACAAACACACACACAGCAGCTAACTATGTCACCTAGAAAGAGAAAACCTGCCGCGAGAAGTGTGGTCAGCGGGCAGCCTCCAGCCTCCACAGACTGGGATCCACTGTGATGTTCAAGGGGAGGTCATGCTTTCGCCAGGCTGCTCACAGCCAGTGACTGGGCCTGGTAGAGAGATGACAGCCGGGCCATTTCTGCCAGTGCAGGACTCTTTTCATAGTCATCTTTGCTCTTGGGCTCCCTCCTGGCCCCAGGTCTTTCTCAGGGCTGTGCTACTTCCTGAAGCCTTTCCAGCTGAGATCCAGTTTCCTTTCTTTGCACCTCTTCTTTCCCAGGTTCAGATCTGCAGTGCAGGCGGAAGCCTTTCCTTTCTCTGCTCCTCTCTTCTCTGTCGCTTACAGGTATATCCTACCTGAATCTTTGACATTTTTAATTTTGTCTCCGACTCTGCCTTCTCATCAGACACTCTCTAATACTAGGGTATGACATCCTATCTGATTCTTTGCTTTCAAAAAAATTGAGAAGGATCTTATCAAATGGTCCGGTGCTAACTAATAAAGAAAAACAAATTTTGATAATAAACCAAGGAGTGGGCTAAATGGAGTAAGATAATCTCATTCCCTTGGGGACACCGGGGTGGCTCAGCTGGTTAAGCCTTTGCTTGCCTTTGGCTTAGGTCATTATCTCAGGATCCTGGGATTGAGCCCTGTGTTGGGGTCTCTGCTCACTGAGGGGTCTGCTTCTCCCTCTCCCTATGTGCTCTCTTTCTCTCTTTCTCTCTAACAAAATAAATATATTTTTTTAAAAGGTGTAATCTCATTCCCTTTGTTTAAGATTGGTTCAGGAATTCAGGCCTAGACAAAATGTCATACAATAAAATTGTACAGGGATTGGTTCAAGATGGGTATAAACTCCAGTTTGGAGAAATGAGACACAAGGAAAAGTTTACTGGTTATTCTGGAAAAGAGTTTTTCTATTTTTTTTTTTAAGATTTATTAATTTATTTGAGAGAGAGGGAATGAAAGGGAAAGATAGCAAGTGGGGGAAGGGGCAAAGGGAGAGAGAGAATCTCAAGCAGGCTCCCCACTGAGCATGGAGCCAGACCTGGGGCTGGACCCCAGGACCCTGAGATCACAACCTGAGCCAAAATCAGGAGTCGGACACTCAACGGACTGAGCCACCCAGGCTCCCCAAGAGTTTTCATATTCTTAGAAACAGAACCATTGGAAGACAGTTTCTAGCTTCCTGTGAATATTGTGTATGTGAATGCGAATCAAAAGCTGTCGTTTTCATGCTGGGAGGAAAGCAGGCAGAGGACAGGCCAACAAGACACAGTTACAAGAGTCTACAGAGAGGCAGACATGGAGAAGCCTGGTTAAGCTGATCTGCAACCACTTTCTCCCTGACCTCCTAGTTAAGTGAGGATGTATTTCCTCCTTGCTTAAACCTAGTAGAGTCAGTTTCCTACTTTTTATAGCCAAATGGATCCTACTTCTTGGCCAGTGTTAGCTTTCCATTCTTCTGCTTACATCGGCACCTGTCTGGCATCCAACATGGGCCAGTCCTCTCCTGGCCTTCTTCCCTCGGCTGCTCTGCTGGAATTGGCACGCAGTTGTTCCTCAGCATGAAGCCTCTAGCTTCTAATACTTCCTCTGTGGAATGGGACCAATTTGGATGTGAATACCAGCCTGAATCAAGTCCACATTGCTGGATTTTCTGCTGCCGAGTTCATTTCCAGAGCGACATCTCTGTCTGCAGCCTCTTTAACTTCCCCATCAGCCAATGCTGAGACCGATGCATGCATTAATTGAGATTTATTTATTAGTTATGCATGATGCCTGTCTCCTCATTAGACTTTTAGCTTACCGAGGGCAGGTCCAGTGTATTTTATTTACCATTATTGTTTACTACAGCACAGATGACGGTGTCTGGCACCTATTAGCAGTGGAATATTTATGGAATTAGTGAATTACTGCACGAATGGATGCATATATATGATGATATTTGAATGCAAAGTGTTTCAAAAGATTTTAGAATCTCAGGTTGTTCAAATTAACCACTTAAAAGCAATAATAATTCAATTTTAACATCAGTAATCATAATACTTCAAGTAGAAAGAGAAAATCTTTTATGCGTAATTATCAAATGCCTCATTTAACCAGCTCTGATTAGCTATTTAAATTGCATGTTCTGGGATGATTTCTCTTAAAATGAGAAAGCATTGTTCTTCTGATCTCACCAAAACATCACCCTAACTATCATGTTTTAGAAAAAAATACAACCTCTTCAATCTCCACGATTTTACAATAAGAGAAATATAAACAGGAACTGTGGAGGTCCCCACTTTCCTTTTCTGACATATGCAATTATAGCCTTAAAGAATTACACATGCTAATATGGTAGCCAGCACACACAAACACTTGTCCCATTTTAAGGATCCCATTGTTCAATAACCTTAAGAACATCAACATAAACACAATTTCAAACCTTGGGGAATAGTAATACATGAAGAAAGGGAGGAAGATAAGCATAGTATGTATGCAATTGGCTTCCAGCTCCAATGATTTTTAATTCATATGTCTCCACTAATTATTCTATATATTCACACAGCACACAAGCATACACACACACACACACACTCACGTATATAAATATGAACTTAAATATGTATATCTATATTGACACATAGGCATCACATTCTGAATCTTTTCTACGGTAATATACCTTAGCAACTATGACCATTAGCTTGCCTTATCTCAGGATATTCTAAATTCATGGATGGACTATAAGTTTTAAGTATTTGGGGGTAACCAGGGGGAAGCTGATATAAAATTTAATACTTTCTTTTTTTAAGAAAGTAGTCAAAGTCAGCTGTGTATAATTTATTCTTGTACTTCCCAGCAATGTAGATCTTGGCAGATTAATTCCCCCTTTCCACAGATGGGGAATTGGGGCCTAGAATACTTAACTAGCAAGCTCAGAATTTTAAATGCTAAAATGCCTTTTTTTCTTTTTTACAGTATGCTCAGAATTTAATTCTACCTCTACCGATCTAAGAGTTTATCTAAAGCCATTATTAAACACACAAGAACATTATTTCTACATTTATAAGCTAGATGTCAGAATTGTGTTGCCAGAAAGAATATTTCTAGATAACCTTTATTTCTCTCTGAATTTAGGTTGCTCATGGATCACATTGCTATAACCCTACATCTGGTTAAAAAACAAAAAGCTTGCAGTGGGGAACCTTTTCTTGATTAGTATAATAACTGTGGGTCTGTCAGCACCTAATAGTTTCATGTTTCTATTTTAGATTATGTAGCAGTGAAATTGATTTTCCTATTTAGGAAGAAGCCTATGCTGTAAGATCGACCGTTCTGGGAAAAGTTATATTCTCCTAAGACCCTTTTATTTTTTATGCTTAACCTGTGGCCTGAATATATACCAAACTTTCTTTACATACATTATTTTATGCAATGCGATATTAATTAGGTATCATTATTAATCTTTCTATAGAACAGGTAAAGGAAATTAAGTAATTTTCCTAAGGTCACAGAACTGTTAAGTGATAGAGCCAGACAAGTGTGACTTTAAGGCTCAAGTAAACAGAGGCTCTCATCTATATCATGTAATACATTCTCCTGGTGTGTACCTTTCCAGTAATGATAGAACCTTGACAATTAAAAATGTGATCTTTGGGCTGGTAGCATCAACATCCCCCCCGAGCTTGTTAGAAATACAGACCCCCAAACTCCATTCAGACCCACTGACTCAGAATCTGCATGTTGACAATATCACCAGGTGATTCTAATACACATTAAAGTTTGAGAAGCAGTGGTATAGGACACAAAGATGTTGAGAGGAGATTGGGTTATCTTTGTTCCATTATGTCCTAACTTGATCATAATGGATAAATTAATTTTTCTAAGATCCAGTCTGCTCCTGAACAATAGAGATCATATTACCTCTGGATCTGAATTGGTAGGAATGAGAAAATGCAAGGAAATCATAACCAAGCTTGCCTGACACATAAAAGGGACTTAATAACTGGTAACTATTATTAAATATCTCTTAAAATTGCACTTAATTTATGCTTCTGATAGGTTTGGAACACCTAAAAAGATCATAGCTCTTCTTTTAAAATAATTAATCATATAGTGGGACAATATATTGGAATACCAATCAAAATATTTCCTTCTATTGTACTATTTAGAATCTTCTCATCTTCACTTCGGCTATAGAGGCACTGATATCAGGCCACAAGAAGGAGATTATATAGTTGGCTAGCAGAGAAAACTCTGAGTGCACAAGGTTGGGCCCTGAGGGACTTAAGGCAGAAACAATAGACTTAAAGGAAGAGAATCAGATTGACCAAGTAAGGTGGAACACAGCATAGATTCCGGGCTTTTGTACTTCACCAACTAGTGAAAAAATTTTTTTAAAGATTTTATTTATTTATTTGACAGACAGAGATCACAAGTAGGCAGAGAGGCAGGCAGGGAGAGAGGAGGAAGCAGGCTCTCCGCGGAGCAGAGAGTCCAATGCGGGGCTCGATCCCAGGACCGTGGGATCATGACCTGAGCCAAAGGCAGAGGCTTTAACCCACCGAGCCACCCAGGCGCCCCAAGTAATAAAATTTTTTAATAAAAAATAAGACAAAATGATGGTGCATTAGTCAGGGTTCTCCAGAGAAACAGAACCAATAGCATGTGTGTCTCTGTGTGTGTGTATGTGTAGAGAAAGAGAAAGAGAGACAGATAGAAAGAGTGCGTGTTATTATAAGAAACTGCCTCATAAATTATGGAAGCTGACAAGTCCCAATCTGCAGTTGGCAAGCTGGAGACCCAGGAAGACCCAATGTTTCAGTTTGAATACAAAGGAATGAAAAAAGCCAATATCCCCATTTGGAGACAGTCAGGCAGCAGGAGTTCTTCCCTTAGTTTTGTTGTTCTATCTAGGCAGTCAACTGATTGGATGAGGACCAAGTTTCTTTAAAGAGGACAATCTGCTTAACTCAGTCTATGGATTTAAACGTTAATCTCATCAAAAACGCTTTCATGGAAACATCTAGAATAATGTTGGATCAACTATCTGGGCACCCTATAGTCCAGTCCAGCTGACAAAGAAATAAATGACTACAGACAGTTAAACTTTATTTTACCAAGTTAAGGATATTGTATTACCAATAACCGCATAAAAAAAGAGGCACATTTATGACTTTAACGAAGACACTGTTTCTAAACAATTCATAAACTGAATTCAGTTTGGCTGTATATAGACTACAGTGCATTGTCCTTAATTTTCTGATTTTAATGTGACCCAAAGAAAACTCTGCCAGGATGAAATGAGTCAGAAAACTATGGTTTGGAGACTATGGGGGAAAGAGCCTGCAAGGGAGTAAAATATTAAGGGGGGGGATGCTGCTAAAATCCAGGAATGATGTGACAAAGACCTGATTTTCTGTTAATGAGAGTATGGAAGGAGTGAGGAAAATGTTGACCTTAAAAATAAAACTGCCAGTATTTTATCAGAATTTAAAAAAAAAATTATTCAGGAATGGCACAAAATTACACTCTGGGACAAGCAAGTTACAACAAAACCATAGGACAGACGGAGAACAAAGGAAAGGAAAACTCCTTTAGAAGAAAAGGGGGAAGTTGGCAAGGCTGTTATAAAGGAAAAGGCCATTGAAGTAGACTGGGAGTGCCAAGAATAGTGACTTTTCAGTGGGTAAGTTATAGCAGTCTCATTGCCTGGGCTGTTGCCTGGTTGAGAAGGGAAATCTTTTCTTCCTCTTGCTGGAACAGTAACATTGTCGTAGCTAAAGCACTTTCTACTTGCAAGGTAAGTTGCTTCCTATTGCACTTGCAATAGGAAGTTCTGGCCTCCAGACTTAACCTTAAATGAGGTTTCCTTTTATTAATTTTTACAAAATGCAGAGGGCAAGCAACGAGGAGTCATTATGCTCCTTGGAGCTGTTCTTTTCTCATATGAGAAAGGTTGATTGAGAAATTATTAAGATCTGGTTGTCAGATGTCATGATTCTAGATGTCCAATTGAAGTACATCGGCCAGATGATAGAAATAAAACAGTATGTCAAAAGCTTAAGCTTCGGGGACCTGATGAATGATGGTGTTATGGGCAGAAAACTGTAGTCATACTATACCTTACAGGTGACTCTAGTCATTCTGCAGTTGTAAGAAATCCACAATTTGTTCCTTTATTTTCAGAAGAGAAACAAAATAGGGCTCAATCTTATCTTTAAAAAAGGCAAAATAAAATAAAACAGCAAATAAGTCCTTTGCAAAATGTCTGTAGAGAGGGAATAAATGGGCACAATACTACTGCTTTAGCTGTGAAGCTTTTTTTCCCGATACTGCGTACTTGTGCAAGTTCCATTTGAGACATAATGAAGAAATTAGTTGCTTTTTGAATGGACAATCATCCATTCTCTGCCACAGGTTACCAGAATTAAGCGCAACACTGCTAAAGGGGGTGAAAATATAATATGGTGGTGAAGTCCAAGAACAGACTTATTAAGTGCAAGATCAGTTATAGACATCGTCCCTTACAGTTAAATTAAAGGTGCCTAGCTGCCATTTTTTAGGGGCTAACTTGGTTTAAAAGACCTCATTGTCTCCATATGGCAGATTAATTTCATTATTCTTAATATTCAAATCATTATGAAATAGTGAGAACACTGGTCTTTAGTGAAGTTGGGTGTAGCAGTCCCTCAGTACTCCATTCATGTAAGATGATCGTGTATTTGAACATATTTGTAAAAGAATCACAGCTCAATATATTCTTCACATCAGTGTACTTTGATGGAATCTCAATGCCTATTTCAGCCTAGGAATATACTTTATACACTGGGCTCAATAAAACCTAATCTAAAGGTTGTATTTTCAATGTAGACGAGTACACTAATGACTCCAGTTTCACAGTCTTGTGCTATTTCTTAGCCAATAAAATTATGATTGACTTCCTATGTAATTATATGTTCTGGGCTCATGGTTTATTTACACTTGTAATCTCTAATTCATGTTCTTTAAAGAGGTATTTTTACTTTAGTCTTTTCCCATTGAAGAATTTTAGGCATAAGAACAGAATATTGTTAATTATATACAAGTATAGAATTTGAAAAATCATTTCTTCATTTTAAAATGAGAGTATGGATGTAAGGTATTATTTTATCTTCCCTGATACTCTGCTTGTGGTCTGAGTGAAAGCTGCCATCTTCCTTTGGTCATAACCTCCCTGTCTGTCGTAGTTTGTATAAAAGTGAGAAACTGACCTAGGCTGTATTGATTGTAGTATTTCCATTCCTAGCCACAAAAATTGGCCTGGAACAGAGCTAAAGGTGTAGGGGGGCATTGGCTGTATCCCAACCCAAGTTTTCCCTAGGAATTTTCAACTTAATTAAAACTGGAAGGGAAGAGCTCTTCCCTTCCTCATAGTTAGGAAGTTATGATCCAGGAGCTACTAACAGACATTTAATCTAGTCCAGGATCTCTCAACATCAGGAGTCTTGACATTTTGGGTCAGAAAATTTGTTGTGGAAGCTGTCTTGTTCATTGTAGGATGTTTAGTAGCATCCCTGACTTCTGCCAACTAGATGCCAGTAGTGCCCTTCTCCCATACTATAGCATCCAAAAATATCTCTAGATACTACATATTATATATTATATTATACCATACTATATTATTAGATTCTGCTAAATATCCCCCAGTTGAGAACCACAGAATGAGCCTCATGTAAATGTAGCAACAGGAATAAACAAAGTTGACCCTTTCAAGAGAAACAAGAAATAAAGACAGAAAGAGAAATACACCTGTTCAGGACCAGTTATACCCAAATATACCGTTTTTCTTTTTGGCTATTTAAGTGCATCAATTCCCTGTGATCTAAAGTAGTTTGATTTTTTTTCTTTTGTCAAGTGGAACGATAAAAATTCTGAAACAATAGCAGGAAAAGACAAATTGAGTAACAGAGCCAAAGCACAATAAAAAAAGAGATCAGTCCATAATAGGGCTTGGTCAAGGCACAGATTCAACTGAGTTTTGAAAAAAAGAGAATAACTTACAAACCTGTTTAAAGAAAAGAGAAGATAAAGAAATTGATTATGAAACAGATGGTCAATAGAATAAGTAGACTTATCTTCACTTCAGAGCCTCCTATCTTCAAGGTAGTCTTGACATGAGAAAAAGAAAAAAGAAAAAAAGAAGAAGGGAAGGGAAGGGAAAGGACCCAGATTTTCACTTGTATCTTCTTGGGATTATACACATGTCCAGTGATGATTTCCTACTTAAAGTGTGTGTTTGTGTGTGTGTTTGTAGTTCTCTAAAAATGGAGCATATATGTTTCCTATCCAATCAGCTGCCAGTAATACAAAAAGAAAAGGAAAAATACAACCTGTGAACCCAACAAGTGGTATCTCCAAATCGGATCTTACACATGAGCCCACTGACTCCAAAACTCACATGAGTCATCCTCTATGATGATGACTTTCACCCAAATACAACCTCATTTCCTGTAAATGCAGGAGATAAGTTTCTTTCTCCCTATGATTTCAGGTCAAAATGATAGATGCAGCATTGATGCTTGTGCTCTGAAGAGCCAGTTGAGGTAAGAAGACTTTTAATTTCCCCCTAGGTAACTGGAATAAAACAGGTAGAGGGAGTGGAATCCTTAGGTGGGGGATGGGGGGAGAAAAAGAAAAAACAGTAATACCTGGCCACAAGCAATATTACAAGATGGACTTAAATTATATTCAAGACATACTAAGTCTATTACCAATACTATATAACAGCTATGGCACATCCACTTAAAATCCTTCTTTGTCTTTTTTTGAAAGATTATACGACTCAGAGAAAATTAACTGAAAGCAGGAAATCTGTGTTTTGGAAAGCAGTTATTGAAAGAAGGCTTGTGTTGAATGAAAAATGTATGTAAACTTCAGGGGAAATCCTTCTTTTAAGTAAAAATCAAAAGAGTTATTTTGTTGTTATTAAGAAGCTTTTTATGATGAGGTATCCAATAGTCATATTTCCATATTAATAACAACCATCATAGCACACATCACAACAACCAACTCAAAAGCTATACCAGGTGTCCCACCTCAAGGATGATGACATAAAGAGTCCCAGGGACTTGTTCTCCAGTCGGAAAATTACAAGACAGCCTCTTTAGCAAGTTGTGTTGGGACAACTGGATAGCCTCGTATAAAAGGATGAAATTGGGTCTTTCCTTCACATTATATGCAAAAATTAACTCAAAATGAATCAACGACCTAAATCTAAAATTAAAACTCTTAGATGAAAACATAGGGGTGAATCTGCATAACCTCAGATTTGAAAATGAATTCCTAAAAATGACACCAAAAGCATAAGCAGCAGCAGAAAAAAACAGAAATAATGAACTTCATCAAAATCGAAAACTTCTTTGTTTCAAAGTGCATTATCAAGAAGTGAAAAGAAGTATCTGCAAATCATAATCTGATAAAGGACTTTTATCTAGAATATATAAGTAACTATTTAACTCAATAATAAAAAGACAACCTCACTTTAAAAATTGGCAAAAGACCCGAATGGACATATCTACAAAGAATATATGCAGATAGCCAAAAAACACATGAAAAGATGAAAAAGGAAATACAAATCAAAGGTACAGTAAGATATCACTGCACCCAATAGGGTGGCTACAATACAACAAAAACAAGCAAACAAATAAAACCAGAAACCAATAAGCATTCATGAGGATATGGAGACATCAGAACCCTCATCCACTGCTGGATGAAATGTAAAATGGTGTAGCCCGTTTGGAAAACAATCTGGGAACTCCTTATATGGTTAAGTATAGTTGTGATATGACCCAGAAATCTTACGCCTATGTAAAGAAGAAGAGAAATGAAAATATATGTTCTCACAAAAAATGTATACACCAATTTTATAGCATCATTATTCATAATAGTCAAAATTGAAAATAATCTAAATGTCTATCAACGAAAGAATAAACAAATATAATGGATAAACAAAATGTGGTATATCCATACAATGGAATATCTTTGGCCGTTTTAAAAAAAGAATGAAATACTGACAAATGCTACAATATTTGCTGAAGACATCAGCAAATATCATTAAAGATCACATATTATAGGATTCCACTTTTTTTTTTTAAGATTTATTAATTTATTTATTTGACAGAGAGAGAGAGATCACAAGTGGGCAGAAAGGAAGGAAGAGAGGCAGGGGAAGCAGGCTCCCCACTGAGCAGAAGGCCTGATGTGGGGCTCGATCCCAGGATCCTGAGATCATGATCTGAGCCAAAGGCAGAGGCTCAACCCACTGAGCCACCCAGGCGCCCCTAGGATTCTACTCTTATGAAATAATGAGACTAGGCAAATTTCTAGAGACAGAAAATAGATTAGTGTTTCCTTAGGCCTGGAGATACAGAAGGGGGTGGTGGTTAGAGTGATAGCCAAAATGTATAGGGTTTATTTATTATCTAGATGATAATCTAGAAGCAAAAATAAATAACTATAAACAAGAAATGTCTGCATAAATTACTACATATTCACACCATGGTATATTATAGACCCATTTAAGAAATGTGTTAGAGCTATTCTTGACTTTGAACATTTCCACAAGGCATTGTTGAGTGACGAAATGAGAGGCAAAATAGTATGTATAATAGGGCTTCATTTTTATAAAGCAAATTTTAAAACCGTGGGAGTGTGTGTGTGTGTGTATGTATGTATATGTAAGTCTGTATCAAATACTGTAAGAAGATATAAGGAAAGATACATAGTACTTAACAAAAGTTAACTGTGTGGGTATGCATAGTATGTGTGTGGGATGGCAATCATATGGACAGAAAGGAGGAGGGGGGAGACAAGACATGTAAAATTAAAGAGGAAAAAGAAAGGTATTGTACCTAAATATAAAGCATTATTTAAAAAAATATATAAAGTATTTTTATGTGATTCCCACTTAAATAATTAATGGTCTTAATGGTTACCATTTATCTGGCAGGTATTCTTTCTTTCCCGTTTTATTGAGATATAATTGACATTTAACATTTCTAAGTTTAAGTTGTATAATAATGATTTGATACATGTATTTACTACAGAATGATTATTACAGGGAGATCAGTTAACACTCATCACATAACAACTTTTTTCCTTTGTGAAGAGAACTTTTAAGATCTATTCCCTTAGTAACTAACAAGTATATAATACAGTATTGCTAACACACAGTCATCATGTAGCACACTACATCCCTAGGACTTAAGTAATAACTAGAAGTTTGTAGCTTTTGACCACTGCACCTAATTCCCTCACCCTCTACTTCTGGGTAGGTGTTCTATGTTTACTGTATCATTTTAACAACCTGTGAGTTAAGAGATTACTATCTCCATTGCCTCCAGATAGGGAAAACACAGCTTGGAGTAGTAAAATAGGTTGCATAACAATATGGTTAGGGCCATCCTAATAAAAAGGAAGGATTCTCACCCCAAATTTGTGTTAGATGCCAAGTGTAGTGATGCCAAAAACACCCTTCGAGGGTATGAAAAGGTTTATTACTACATAATGAGGCTTTCTGGGGAGAGTTGGGCTGGCCTCTCAGGCTGTTCTGAAAACAGATTGAGAGAACTGAAGAAGAATGGTTTGGGCTTTTTATGGTGGGTCAGGGGGTGGGTTCCTGCAGGCAGAGAGGGGGCAGATGGTTTGAACCTCATGTCAATGCCAAAGAGGGAGCATTTGGGCTTTCTTACAGCTTGACCAGATGTGGTAGGAGAGGAAGAGAGAAAGTGTGCTTAAAAGCTACCAGCAGCCTAACATCAAAAAATGGAGTCAGATTATCACAAACGGTTTAAAAATTATACATGCCAATATTTATGAAAAACATTTAGCTTTACATCTGCATTTGTGTATCTATTTGTTTTGATTAAAACAAATGTCTAGGTTGTTTTTGTGACACTTATTTAAGGCTAATACCCAAATGATACTTCATGTCCTGCATGTAATATAACGTGCATAGCCAAATACCTCAAACTGTAAAGTCTTGAGAAAGATCTATTTTTCAACAAATTAGCAAATATTAAATAACCAACATATGTAGTTTCTAAATATAGCCATAAGTTAAATATGAAATCACTTTGTATGGCCACTATTACTTGATTACTAGGTTGCGTAGGATTATTAATAACTCAAAGATTAATGTCAATGTATCTGGGTGATTTTTTTCAATTGCGAAAAACAATTACTTTACTCTTACCAAACCAACTTGTGAACAGTTATCATTAATGTTTAATAATAGTAAATTACTTTTTATATATTTACTTCAAGATCCAAATGTCAAAGTGAATAGTATTTTAGAGAAAATTGTGATGAAATAAAGGTAAATTCATAGTATGCTTGGTAACATGCTGAATCCTTATCAGAATCTGCTTCAGAGGCTGGAGCTACTGGTACAAAAAGAACACACCACAGCCAGTCATTTCATATTAAACTTTTTATTAAAAGTTTATGAGTTCATAATATATTTAAAATGACATGTTCCACAAACAAACATTTGGGCAAAAAATTTCTGTATGTACTTATTGGCACACAAATTTAAAATAAAAACTAAGCTAAATATATAGATAGATAGATACAGATGTCTATCTATTTATTGATCTATCTGTATATATCTATCTATCTATTTATCGATCTATCTGTATATATATATATCTTCAAATTCATATCAATTATCTGGAATACCTGAGTTTCAAGCTGTTGGTTTTCCAGATAGTGTGAAACATTTTTCATCCACTTCATAAAGGACAAAACCCATCCAGAAAGAGTAACTTTGGTTAATAGATGCTGTCTCCCAAAGATCACACGGAAGTCCTCAGTGGGCTTCAGGTTTATCTTCAGAGGTTTCTTCCATGTGGAGGTCAGTCTGTGATGCAAGGAAGGATTCCCATGTAGCAAGGCACTGAATAATGGAAATACACCATGAGGAGATCAACAGTAGTTAACTTTCAGCAGTGAAAGGATTAATAAATCCTTATGTATTTGTTCCTAGAGCAGTCTTCCCTGCTCCTCTCTCCCACCAACAAGAATCCTGGTTGTTTTCAATCTCCCACCAGAATCCTTGTTGTTTTCTACATATTTTAATTTATAATGAGGGATACTATTGATAATAAGAGGAAAACAAAAGGTTAAAAAAATGAGTATGAATTATTTTGCTAAAATAATCCCATATTACCCCACTGTCAGGAAAGGAAACTGCTAAATTATGGATGAAAAGATGAACCATTTGGATCTGAGGAGGCAGGCGTTAAGCATCTACACAGGGAAGTGGGGATATAAGCATGCATCTATCAGATTTGAATCCTACTACAAGTTTGAGTTTGGGCAAGCTGATGAATCTTTATTATAGTTTCTCCAGCTATAAAATTACATTAATGAAAATACTGAACCACTAGGGCAAATGTAAAAAATCAAAGTTCCGTAATCTGTATAAATCCCTATGCAGAATGCTTAGCGCAAAGTAAAAATTAGCAGTTACTGTATTATGATGGTCTCTTGGGACTAGGTGGTGAAACTTGGTCATTCATGTGCCACAGGAGATGAAAAAGGATCAGACGAGACTGAAGGTGGTGGGGACACGCCAACAGGAATGTGGCCACCTTTGTGATACTGCCTAGTGCTGACCTGCCTAGGCCGAGTCTCAGTTATCTGTATGAAGCTTATCCACAGCATAATTTTAATAGTTTGCACATATTTAGGGTTCTTCTAAAACCTACTCTAACATATATTCAGTATAAGCTAATATTGATTAGGAAAGAAATCATGGGGTTTTTTTGCAAATGTGGATAGATTGCTATATACAAATACATATATATCTTTTTTATATATAATACACTGAAGTTGGACTGATTAACACTGGCTTACTTCTCTAAACTACTTTCATATCACTTCTTTATCCTCTAATCCTTTTATAGCTTTAATATGTCCATATCTGACAAGTACTAAGTGACAACCAGCAATTTGCCAAACACAGTACAAACTCAAAATTTTAAACCTCCCAGGGGCACCTGGGTGGCTCAGTCAGTTAAGCCACTGCCTTCGGCTCAGGTCATGATCTCAGGGTCTTGGGATCGAGTCCTGCATTGGGCTCTCTGCTCAGCAGGGAGCCTGCTTCCCTCTTTCTCTCTCTGCCTAACTCTCTGCCTACTTGTGATCTCTCTCTGTCAAATAAATAAATAAAATCTTTAAAAAAAGATTGTTTTTAAGCTTCCCAAATTATAAATGCACTGTGTTCCAGAGAGTATGGACTTATGAACTTATGTGTGTGTGTGCGTGTATGTGTATGCACACACATACACATATATGTACACCCATATGCATATATGTGTGTATATACAACAGTTTTTCAAACTGAAGATTTAGAATATGGGAAACATTTTGCCAAACAAGGTTTTTATAAAGGGTATATGCAGTGATTTGATTCTGAGATAGTTTGAAGAGGAAATGAATAATAAGGCTAGAAAATTATATATTTGCATGAGAACAGTAGAAAATACTGTGGAAGACTTAATTGCCAAATTTAAAAAAAACTGACTAAATTACTGGGTAAAATGTTGAGTATTTATTTTGTGATATATGTATTTTGAAAGTCAGGCTTGGTATAATATAGGTCTCATAAGAATAAGTCTATCAAGACTTTAAGGGATATTTTTGATTTAAAAATTTTAGCATACTGGAAGCCAAGTATAAGCCATGAAGCATAATATCAGCTACTGTGATGAATCAGTTCTGGGGTTTACCTTTATTCTTTAGTAAGTTACTAACTCTCTGATTTTCTACTTTGCGTGTACAATGACAGTATCTACCTCATTGGGATGAAGAAATAACAAACTAAAATAGGGGGAAGGAAGGAGAGGTCAGGGAATAGAGAGAAAGCCAGGCAGCTATGACAGGGGCCACCTGGCAGGCAGAGGGGCCTCCTCTGGCATGGTGCTGGAGAAGGAGGAGATGTCCTCACATCTAAATGCTTATACCCATGAGAAGGCATTAAAGATAAATACCTCGCATTCGATCTTTCTTTCAACTTTTAGATCTATGTCTTTTATAAACACCCAAACTATACATAATTTGAGACGTAGGGGTTGACATAAAATATCTATTCACTCAACAAATATGTTTGAGTTCTTACTAATATCAGGCACTACGGTAGGTTCTGGGGCACAATCCTTGATCTCATAAAAATTGTGATTTAGCAAAGGGACATAAGTAAGCAACTATAATCAACTTCAGGGTCTATGAAGTTGCAGGGTATGATGAAAATAAATATCAGTGGGATCTAAATCAGACTAGAATGAGTTAATGCATGTTTCCTAGTAGGAGTAAGCCCGTAAACCTCTGTTCATATCTGTAGAAGGGCAATGTAAGGAGTCCACTGGTTAAGTGCTTGGGCTTAGGACTTCTGTTGCTAGCCAAAATGGTGTAGTAAGGCCTAGATTTACTCTTCTGCTAAAAAAGTATAGATGATAGATAGATAGATAGATAAAAAAAAAAAATATGAAATGACAGTTTTTAAGACCCTGAACATCAGGCAACAAAGGACAGCGGTCCTTGAGAGACATGATAAAAACAATCTGAGCTCTATGATTACCCTACGGTTATGGGCAGAACTGTGTCCCCAAAACTCATTTGTTGAAGCACATTCCAAGATACTTCAAAATTCATCTGTCGAAAACAGGATCATAGGGGAAGAGAGAAAAAATAAAACAAGATGAAACAAGAGAGGGAGGAAAAGCACAAGAGACCTTTAATCACAGGAAACAAACTGCAGGTTGCTGGAGAGGAGGGGAGTGGGGGGATGGGATCACTGGGTGATGGACATTAAGGAGGGCACGGGAAGTAATGAACACTGGGTGTTACATAAGACTGACGAATCACTGACCTCTACCTCTGAAACCAGTAATACACTCTATGTTAAAAACTGAAGTTAAATTTAAAAAAATAAAATTAATACAATAAAAATCCATTTGTTGAAGTACTTAAGGAATGTGGAAGTATTTGGACATAAGGCCTTTGAAGAGGTGATTCAGTTGAAATGAGGCTGTGAAGATGGGCCCTAATCCAAATTGAGTAGTATTCTTATAAGAGGAAACTGGTTATACAAGAAGACGACAGCAGAGAGAAAAGACAATGTGGGGACACTGGGAGAAGACTGCCATCTGCAAAGTCAAGACGAAAAGCCTCCGAAGAAACCAAGTCTGCCAACATCTTGATCTTGCACATTTAAACTCCAGAACTGCAAGAAAATAATTTTTTGTTGTTTAAGCCACTTAGTATTTTAAGCCACTTAGTATTGGTATTTTGTTATGGCAGTCTTAGCACACCAATACACCTATTTATTGCCTTAGAGCATTTCCAGGCCATGGTGGAAGAAGCTGAACTTAGATGTAACCAGGAAGTTGAAGAGATGGAGTTGAAGAGATGGAGCTAAGAGTCTACGGAAAGGTAATGCAGGAGAGTTCGGAGAGCAGAGTACCAGAGGAGGAGAGCAGAGGGAGCACTCTGGAGACATGTGGTGGGTCTCCCTTGGGTATTCAGTGGAGTCCTGATAAGTAAAAACTACCTGAGGCCTGGAAAAAAAGCCACCAGTGAGGAGTAGAGTGAACAGTGTCCATGTTCTCCCAAGGCCTGGAATAGTACAGGATCTCACTAAAAGAGACTGGAAAATCCCATAATTCATGAGATATCGGGTAGAATATAAAGAAGGGCCTTGCCTCAATATTGGGAAATAATTTGCCCTATACTAAAAGATGCTCAAGTACCACCTAACAAATCTTAAAAGTAGGACCCTAAAGGATCAAATTCTGTCTAAGCAACTTAAAATTAAGTGCTATAGGAATAGAAAAATATTCAACATGCAACAAAGTTCATATCTGGCATCTAACTAAAATTACTAGTATAAAAAGGAAGGAAACATAACCCATTATGAGGTGAAAAATCAATCAATTGAAATTTATATACAATGGAATATTACTCAGCCATAAAAAGAGTGAAATCCTGCCATTTGCAACAATGTGGATATAGCTGGACTGTATAATGTTTAGTGAAATAAGTCAATCAGAGAAAGACAAATACCATGTGATTTCACTCATATGTTGAATTTAAGGAACAAAACAAAGGAGCATTGAGGGGAGGGGGAAGAGACACAAACTAGAAAAGAGACTCTCCACTATAGAGAACACACTGAAGGTTCCTAGAGTGGGAAGGTGGAGAGGGGATGGGCTAGATGGGTGATGGGGTTTCAGGAGGGCCCTTATCATGAGTACTGGGTATTGTCTGTAAGTCATGAATTACTAAATTCTACACCAGAAACCAATATTACACTGCATGTCAACTAACTGAAATTTAAATAAAAATTTGGAAAAAAAAAAAAAAAGAAACTGACGCAGAATTGAAAAAGATGTTAGATTTAGCAGACAAGGACATTAAATGAGTTATTATAAAAGTGTCCTAGCTGTTCAGAGTTAAGTAGAGGTATGGAATAAATGAAGAATAGACACAAACTAGCCTTCCAGAGATGAAAATTACTATGTGTGAGATGAGAAAATATAATGAATGAAATTAATAATGCGTAAGCCCAATGCAGAAGACAAAAGTTAGTGTAGGTGAAGGCACAGAAATGGAAAGCATCTGAAAGCGGACCCACAAAGAAAAAAGATCAATGAGAAGAAAGGAAAAGAGCATCAGTGAGCCAGAGGACAGCTTGCAGTAGGGTGATATATATGTAATTAGCATTGCTGAGAAGGTGAGGTGCACAAACACTTTTGAAAATATAAATGGCCATTTTTTCCAAATTTGATAAAGTACACATGCACAAATTCAAGAAACACAATAAAGCCTAAACATGAGAAACATGAGGAAGAATGCATCAAGCCAATTTCTAACCAAATTGCTCAAAACCAGTGATAAAGACAATCTTTAAAGACAGAGAAAAATGATGTTACATATAAAAGAAGGAAAAATAGGGATAAGTATTTCTCATCCAAGATAATATAAGTAAGAAGACAGCAGAGTAATATTTTGAAGGTACTGAAAGAAAAAATATTAAAAAATATATAGGATTGTATGCCTAGCAAAGGTATCCTTCAAAAACAAAGATGGAATAAAGATATTTTCTGACATATAAAAGCTAAGAATTTGTCACCAACAGACCATACTACAAGAAATGTTTCAAAAAAAAAAAATTATCAGGCAAAAAGAAAATGAGACCAGATAGAAATATGAATCCATTCAAAGGAATGAAGAATACAGAATGACAATTATAGGGAATAAGAAAAATATATTTCTTAAATTTATTTAAAATACAATTGACTACTTGATTATTAATAATAATAGTAACAAGACCTTGTGAGGCTTATAATACATGTACAAATAAAATATATGGCAAAAAGAGCATAAAGGTCAGGAAAAAGAAAATGAGAAATATGATTATAGGTTCTTAAAGGACAGGTGAAGTGGTATAATATGACTTGAATATACTTGATGATAAGATTAAGCTATAAACAATAAACCTGAAAATAAGCATCAAAAATAAAAAGCATATCTAAAACACCAACAAATGAGCTAAAATGAAATCATACAAAACTGTCTACTATCCAAAAGGAGGCATAGAGAAGAATATGGGAGCAAAGAGATGGAGCAAATAAAAAACAAAGAGCACAATAATGGACTCAGATCTAGCCATATCAATAATCAATTTCAGTGTCAATAAGCTAAAATATTCTAGTAGGACACAGATTGTCCTACTAAATAAAAAGCAAGACCCACCAATATTCCACTTAGAAGAAAAATATACAAATACATTTAAATTAAAAGGGCAAAAAATATATATATATACTATGAAACACATGTCAAAAGAAAGCTAGAGTGGCTATATCAGATAAAATAGGTTTTAGAACAAAGACTATTATCAGAGATAAAGGTTATTTCACAAATGATAAACATCAATTTATCTAGGCATAATTTAAAATATTTATATCTATATAATGGCAGAGTTTTAAAATACATGAAACAAAAACTGATAGAAATGTAAGGAGAAAGACAAATCCACAATTATAATTGATTTTGAGACACCTCTCTCACAAGAACTGATAGAACATGTGGACTGAAAATCAGAAGTGATACGGAAAACTGGAACACTATTATCAATCAAGCTGACCTAACTGACACCTATAGAAAGGAAAATGCGTATTTATTCTTGTGCACACACGACATTTACCAAAACAGACCATATTCTAGGCTACAAAAGAAGTCTCAGTAAATTTAAAGAGTCAAGTCACATGAAGTTTGTTCCCTGGACATAATGGAATTAAATTAGAAATCAGCAATAGAGAGGGAACATCTGAAACATATCCAAATATCTGAAATCTAAACAGGAAACTTACATATATAATAACCCTCTGTCAAAGAAGAATTCAGAAGGAAATATAGACAGAAAGTATTTTGAACTGAATGAAAATAAAAACACAGCATATAAAAAATTCTGTATGTCACTAAAGCTGTACATAGAAATTTATAGGGAAAAAAGAAAGTAAACCTCAGCTTTACATATACTCAAAAATCTCCTTCACCAAATTCTATATCTAAACAAAGCAGGAAACAGAAAAATACCAAATACAAATCACTTTAAGCCTCTAGCTACAATATAAAACATGGGGACCGGTGGCACAATAGAGGGCAGACCACATGCTGCCTCTGGGAAAATCCCTGTTTCCCTTGTGAATGTCATTTCTACTAGAGCCCTCTGGCCTCCTCTGCAAATCCATACACAATTCTACTATCTGGTAACCCTGCCGGGCAGCCCAAAGCAATTACTGCTTTCAGGAGATACCACATCTTTCTGATAACTCCTGCCAAACTATCATTTGAATAAACTTCTTAACTCCGCAAGGTAAAATTCAAAATGTAATTCTGAGCAGTCTGCTCTATTTAGAATTCCTGTCAAATAAGTGATCCAAATTACACCAAAGACGGCATTAATTCTCCCGTGAAGAAACTCTTTTTGTCCTATTCTGCTTCAACTATCCCAGTTTAATAAATGTCTGAGGAAGATATTCAGTAGATATCCGCACTGATTAGTGTTGTGAATTAACATTTTCATTTCTCAACTAAGTCCTAAATGGGACAGGGAAACTTAGTAAAAAAGACAAGTTAGCTACGGAACTCTCTCTTTACCATCTACCAAACCACAGGAAGAAAAACAATTTATGTATTTTGAAATATGAGTTCTAGAATGTTACATGTAGAAATAACATGACACAGCAATATGTATCAATGTGAGTCCTTGCTCAGGCATTGCAATGGCTTCCTTATTGCACATTACTTTCATATTACCACCTTACAATGATTGCTACATATCTTATTTCACAGATGAGAAAGCTGAGGCACAAAAGGTTAAGTACATCTGTGATATTACAAATCTGGTAAGTAGTACAGCCAATACTTATTCATCAACAAATGGAAAGTAACTAATCTCCTGAATGACCACCAGGATACATTCAACACGTCACTGGGCCATCAAGATGAGAGACCTTTCTTTTACCTAGTGGAAAAAAGGGCAATTCTGGAAGGAGAGATGATTAAGAAAATGCATGAATGCAGGGAGCATTAAGCCAAAAAAATTTTAGGGAAGTGTGTATATGCAGGTGGATTGTGTAGAAATTGATTCCCTCCATACCTCTTGGAAATTCTTTATGTATTTCTAGGAGCACACAAACGCTTTGAAGAGGACCTAGTTAATACATGATAGGGATACATTAAGTGCTCAGTAAATGCAGATGATTAGAGAGAATGAATGTATTGAACTACATATACAAATACACTGGTTGTCACAAAAACTGCAGTTTTCAACCTGAATATTAATTAATTGACATCCTGGCTTCTATTGCTCTCTAAACCTGAACTAGGTAGGTCCTGATGTTACCAGACCTCTTTTGGAATTTTGATTTTTTTTTTCCCCTAAGTAAATATGTCAACTGTCCCCTCTGCCAATATTTAATATTACCCTGTTAATATGTCCATTTGTACATTTATCCAATTTGTACATTTATCCAATTAATGTATGTTCATCTATTTTAAAATAATAAAAGATAATCCCTAAAACTCTTTAAAAAATCTCTTTTCTCTTTCTGGTTTTAAGCGTGAAAAACCAAGCAAAGTCTCAAGAAATGGATTGTTTGTATCATGTAGTTAAGCACTTTAGTTCAGTATCTACTGTGTCCAGGACTGTGATCACTGGAGATTAAGAGTCATCAAAATGACAGCAACATAGTATTCCTATACACACACACACACACACACACACACACACACACACACCCTGATATGAGGAATTTGAGAGTCACAGTAGGGGTTTGGGGAATAGAGAAGGAAAAAATGAAACAAGATGGGATCGGGAGGGAGACAAACCATAAGAGACCCTTAATTTCACAAAATAAACTGAGGGTTGCTGTGAGGAGGGGGGTAGGGAGAGGCTAGTTGGGTTATAGACATTGGGGGGGATATGTGATATGGAGAGTGGTATGAAGTGAGTAAGCCTGATGATGATTCACAGACCTGTACCTCTTGGGCAAATAATACATTATATGTTAATAAAAATAATTTAAAAAAATACTGAAGTTCTACTGCAAACAAAACAAAACAAAACAGAACAACAGCAACATAATCTCAAAACCTAGCATGAGACTTGCTTATAATTGTAAATTGTGTTTTCTTAAAAAGATATTTCTGCTATTTGGCTTCTTATTGCTTTCTAGCAAGGAATTGATTTTTTCCACTTTTAAATCATTACAATTAGTGAAGCAAGCTAATATCTATCAAAATTGGAGTAACAATCAAAAATACCCAGCATCACTGTCGGCCTGACCTTTTAGCAGGACCCAGCAGCTCATTCTAGTTTAAAATTCTCATGTTATCATCAGAGAATCAACAATAGGAATTCCACTGTGAATTGAGTAATGTGTCCTAATCTTCCACACATTATCATTTTATTTGATACAACAATATTTTGACAAAATCAAGGAATTGCTTCTTGTAGTTAAGAAAACTGTACCTATGGATTTCAGTACTTTTCTTCCCACTGCCTCTTGTGCCTCACTGCAGAAAAAGCAAGCCAATAAATATGCTGTACAGGCTACTGGGCAGGATGGTGGGTGACCAAAAAGTAAAGGTATCATAAATCCTCATTAACTAAGCATGTCTTCCCGAGGTGGCCCCAGTTTGTAGCCACAGGCCCCAAAACTATAGCTTCTCTTTGAAGGGCAGGACTGGAAAATGAAGCTGTACAGTGAGGAAGGTGAGCCAGAGCTGGGGGAACAGACCCAATAGGTAAACAAAAGCCTTTTTGTTCCTATACACATGCTTAAAAACTTCTTAAACACATGGACAGAAATAAGGAAATAGGAAATAAGTTTTAATTTCCAACACTGGGGTGAAAGTAAATCTGTATGCTACTTCAGCAAAGGTGTTGATGAGAATCTGCCATTATAAAAGAGAAATGTGGGGCCTGGGTAGCTCAGTGGGTTAAAGCCTCTGCCTTCAGCTCAGGTCATGATCCCAGGGTCCTGGGATCGAGCCCCATGTTGGGCTCTCTGCTCAGTGAGAAGCCTGCTTCCCCCCTCTCTCTGCCTGCCTCTCTGCCTACTTGTGATCTCTGCCTGTCAAGTAAATTAAAAAAATCTTAAAAAAAAAAAAAAAAAGAAAGAAAAGAGAAATGTCTCTTCAGTTCTTGTAAATGTGTAATCATCCTACAAGTAGATGTGACCAAGTTTTCCAGAGAATGAATGATGACAAGAATGGTGTTTCTATAGATACAAGATAGCTTCCAACGAAAGCTGGCATGTTTAAGAATCCGTATTTTCTCAGGCTCATGATGTATGAAGGGGTTCTGTCCTGCCGTGTGACTTCAAACAAGTATCTTCACTGCTCTGGGCCTGTTTACTCCTTCATAAAATAAGGGGCTTGGACTGCATAAGTCCATTAATTGTGAGCCCAGAACTGAAAGTGAATGTTTCCAGGGGCTAACCGGAAGAAGTTGGGAAACGATAGTGCACATAATTTATAAAACTGTCTTGCTCTCCTTGGCTTGACACAGTGTGGAAATGCATCGAACATAAAATTTTACCTCTTTCCTCAGTATCTGATATTTACAAGATGATTTTCATTATGTTATATATATTACTTGTATATTAGTTTTATATATTTATATATTATTTCATAATATTCATTATGAATAATTTCCAAAGAGATGATTCATAAACTAATGAGAAATATTTTCAGTGACTACTATTGCTGCTCTATTGGTAATCTACATTTATTGAAATCTATTTTCAATAAGGCCAAGCCAAGGATATTATGTATGTTTTAATCTATCTATCTATCTCTCTATCATAATCTATCAGCTTTGAAACATTTCCTATATGACAATTTCAGTCTCAAGTAGAGTAAGTTGTGGCTTAAGGAATAAGCTGCAGGAGACTCCTAGAAGGATGTTTATGACCATAAAAGCATTAAAATAGTTTATTTTTAGTCACTTATAGGGAATACTAAATTTTGCTTCTAGGAATTTTCTTTCATTTTTCCTATTCTATTCCATACATGCATGCACACATACATACAGATATATTTTAATACCCAAACAAATCTGTGATGGATATACTCTTATTTTTAGCATTTTATAGAGGAGGACACTGATGCTCACTAAGATAAAGTCTTTGAGTTCTCTCAGCTCAAAGTTACAAGGTGTGCCTGTCCATAGCCATGCTCTTGGCCAACATGCAATGTCAATATAAAGTTTGATGTCTCCACCAGTAATGCTACCACCTTGTTTGTGGAACAGCTAATAAAAAATTTAGTTTCACCCAAATTATCACATAAGTCAAAATAATAAAATACTACTTATATATCTCTAAAATACTACTTATATATCTCTATGATAATAAAGTAACTGTAAATCTGTGTAAAACAGTAACAATGAAACCTCTCATTATGAAATGTGATAAAAGTCAAACTTTAACCATTGAAGTTTCCACATTAAGCCAAAAGTTGTTGTGCTTCTAGTTTTTTCCCACTAATCTAAAAATACCTTTTAGGCAGTACCCTGCCTAATTGCATGTTTTTTAATGAAGTGACAATGAAAAATAGGACTAAAAGTCCTCTAAGTATTTTAATGCTATCTCAAATAACCTGGGGCACAAATAACATCACCTACATTTGAGGAAACATTGAAGCTCAAATCGGTAAACATCTCTATACTAGGCCAATTTCACTGCGAAATAAATTACATTATAAAAATTGTAGATCATGCCTAAAATGAGGGTAATGGGATGTGTAATATTTCAGTAATTGGTTTTTACCAGCTAAACCTAAGATTCAGAACAGTATTGAAAACTTACAGGAACTGCGTATTTTAAATTGTGAATGTAATCAATCCAGAAAGAAATTCGAGATGATATTGCTAGAGGAAAGCAACTTCTATTATTTTGTAATAGCTTAAAGTTGCTCATTATATTTCATTTTTGGAAAAGTCTAAATTCAGCCTCTAAGAATCATCAGCCAATTTATAATTTTAGAACTATCAACAACTTTGAAATAACATAATTTGCATATTTTTTCTAAAAATTACTTTTATATATCTCTCAAGAATATAAGTAATAAGCTTGATTTATAAATCTGCAAATACTTACAGTTAATGCAAAAGGACTCATTAGCTACAAACGCCATCTTGTGGTCCAAGTTTTTATTATTTTGTCCTATTAGTCTGGCTTCTCTAACTCAAGATCTGCTAAAGAAACAAAGAGCCTAACATAACATTAAAAAAAAAAAAAATTATGCTGAAAAAAATAAAAGAAAGAAGCTTGGATATAATTTATTCCCTTTCTCTCATTTTTACACATGGGAAAAGTGGAGCTGCAAAAGGTCTGATACATCAGAAATCTTTAGCAAAAGAATTAATACAAGAGCCAAAATTTGAAATTTAAATATTTTCAATTCATACTTTCCTATTCCTTATCATCAGTTTTTGACCAATAATATGCATGCTGTCCAGTTTAGTTCCAGACATTTCAAACACCAAGTTTATCTGCACTTGTTTAATCATACCTTGAAAGTACAGCAAACTAAAAAGGAGCACATTTAACTTTGAATTACTGAAAAAATTATCAAGGCATAGCTATGATGTTTCAGTGCATTGTTTTATAAAGCATTTCACACATGTGTTCTAATTTTATTCTCCTAAAGATTTATGAGTTCAGTGTGTGGATAGTGGTGGGGAAGGGGCGGATTATTAACACCTCTACTGACAGATTAGAAAACTGGGTTTAGAGAAAACACAACTAAGATTTTACAATTAGCTAGTAGCAACCATCCTGATACCCAACTTTAATTTTTTTCAATCACCTTCTTTCTTCAAGATGTTATATCATGTGGTGTGTACATGTGCATGTGTGTGTGTCTTAAATCCCCTCCTTTTCTTTACAGGAATTACATATTATTGGTCTGTAGACTAGGGTCTATCATTTACGAAGCACAATAAGATGAAAGTCCTTGATTCAGAAACTAGATGTTTTTAGAAATTATAAATATGTAATCTTCTATTCAAATCCTTGATTAGCTTAACAAGAGAAAAACTCGTCTAATCTAAAGGATGGGAAAGAGGCACAGACGGTCTATGCTCCAGCATAAATGTCCATTTCACACCTAAACTTAACTTCATTTGTATATATAATTGAGAAATAATATCACAAAATATGAGATTAATGAGAATATTTTTAAGATAAGATTTTAAGAAAGCAGAAGCTTGAAATACACAAAAACCTTCAAAACTTACAGAAACCTAACAAAAGATATCTATGGTTAGGTGAAAACGTGAGCTGTAGCTATGGCTTTTGAATGTACAATTCAGAACAGAAATTCTCACTTAATAAAACAACAGAATACAGCAGATTCTTGAACAGTATAGGTTTTAACTACATGAGTCTACTTATCTGCAGGTTTTTTACAGGACAGTACTGTAAATGTATTTTCTCTTCCTCATGATCTTAATAGCATTTTTTTCTTTAGCTTACTTTAGCGTAAGAATACAGAATAATATATATGACTTACATAACACGTGTTAATTAACTATTTTACTGGTAAGGCTTCTGGCCAACAGTTGGCTATTAGCAATTAAGTTTTGGGGAAGACAAAAGTTGTACCCAGATTTTTAGCTGCATGAAGGATTGGCAACCGTCACCTCCTGTGTTGTTCAAGGATCAACAGTAGTTAGTTACATAATTACTTTAGAATTCTAAAAATGACAACTGATTTTAAGGTTTCTTTAGAAGTAAAAATTACACCCTGTTGCATTTAAACTTAATTCTATAATTGAGTTTTTTTAATTGACTGTTTTATATACTTTATATAATACTTGAATATTAAATAAAGTGTAAACTTTTAAATGAGAAAGGGCACTATGTTAAGCCTAAGAGATGAGCGGACTCTTAGAAAATAGATGGGACTTCAGAGCAGTGCTTCTCAGACTATCAATGGTGAAGAACACAACTCTTTCTTTCAATCCCCAAGCTCCATTGAGTGATCCTACTAAGCATGATTAGTCTGCAGTGCCCGCCACATGAGTCACCGTATAAGCCAAATGATATTGGCCAATACTTAATTGGCCAGTACTTAATCAACATAACAAGTCTACTAATCAACTACCTGGATGTCAGGGTGATGTCTAAATGCTGTAGAAGCTTTTAATTGATTAGCTTCAACTTCTGATTTATCTTGTTATGAATCTTTTAAATAAACAACTTATGGACTGTGCATCAGTCCACACATTAAGTAGCGTTACTTTAGAGATCAACATAATTATCCCAGGTTTCCCAGGCTGTGTTCCATGACATGCTAATCCCTCAAAAAGAAATGCTGATCTAGTCAAGGAAATTGTATCTTCAGATTCACAAACCATGTAAGCACATAAAGTATGCTAAGACCTTCTTTAGGAAATAAACCTGTTTAACTTCATTTTATCCAAACTTCTTTGACTACAGAACTTTTTCTTTCAAAGTATCACTCTTTGGGGCACCTGGGTGGCTCAGTGGGTTAAAGCCTCTGCCTTCGGCTCAGGTCATGGTCCCAGGGTCGTGGGATGGAGCCCCACACCGGGTTCTCTGCTCGACTGGGACCCTGCTTCCTCCTCTCTCTCTCTGCCTGCTGCTCTGCCTACTTGCGATCTCTGTCTGTCAAATAAATAAATTAAATCTTTTTTTAAAAAAAAATTATCACTCATTAACATTACAAAACACTAATTTTTTATAAAATGCATTGAGAGACTCGAGTATACACAGAGTTACTGATTTACATTACTCAACAATTGTTTAAAAACTCCCAGTGGCAAAGAATTTATTTCTTTAAAATGCAATTTAATATAATTTAGAAAATTGTAACACATAGGAAATAGTTTTGTGTGTGAGTTCAAATTATACAATTTCTAAGAGTTGGTTTTAGATATATTATCTGAAGCAACAATAAAACATGTAATCCTTCTTCCATGACTGCCATCCAAATTCCTTTTTTCTTTTCTATTTTTTTGAATGAAGATGCACTTCTAAGACGATTATCACCATAACCTTATTCTGATTACATCTTAGTTTGTCAACGTTACTTTCAAAATGCATCATTAGGACTGAATTCAGTATTTTGAATAGCTAGTGAAAGATGTAGATAATTAGTTTGCTCTATTTTTTTAAGTCAGAGGTATCTTCTAGCATAACCAGAACTTAATATGGTTCGCATAAAACTTAAATTTGGAAGAGAGCAAATTTCAGTGTGAACACCAAGATAAAGACTTAGTGAATTAAATGAGTTGTCTTCCACAAAATATATGATTATTTCACATGCTGAAGATGATTTTACTGCAAAATAATTTTGGCTTGAGTAGAAAGACTTCTTTGGAAAAAAATTAGTTAGAGGTAGATTTACAACTTGGAATATGAAAACAGGACCCTGTCATCAATGTAGGGGATAATATTTTGCAATAGTAGGGGAACATTCACCTGTATCACCAAAAACTTGTATCAAATTATTGAGGTATAAGTTCAAAAGGTAGTTAGTTGATAACAATAGAGCAGTCTTTTAAGCCAAATAGAATTGACATTAGTTCTGTAATCAGTGGTGAAGCCTCTCATCAAACAGGGAGAATACAAAGTTTTAAAATCTTAGGATAACATTGTTAATCGTTTCTGTTCTCCTTGCTCTGATCATTTTTACTGTACACCTTTAGATTCCATTTAAAATAGGAACCGAGTGTTCACGAAAAAAAATTTTTTCCATGGCCTAGAGAGTAAAGATGAAGACAAGATGACTCATTAAATAATCAGTAGTGTTGGTCTCTACACTAAAAACACAAAGGGAAAGCTCCTAGGTATTCAATGGGTTGCCATTTAATGGCAGTAAGATGAAAACTTGGTGTTTTCTTTTTGGTGAAGATGACCACCCCTAAATGAATTGGATGGTCCATAGAAAAGTGGTGTGATGTAGCCTGAATTAGCTAATCCAGACATTCAGGCCCCCAGTGAGTGACTTCCGGTAAGTAAGAAAGTAGTTAATGTGGACACAAGAATGTAATGTATTGAAAATTTTAACTGGTATAAAAATGGTTAGGCTAATTAGAAATCTAAGCATCTTGGCCTCTTAAGCTGGTGTATTTGCTTTCCAGGACATCTAGTCTATGCACAGTAGGAATCTACTTAATCCTGGGATCTATATAATGTAATTCTGAAACGTTCTTCTGAGTTTCAAAGATGTAGACTCGTCTGAAGGGCTATTTTAGCACCATCAAGAAATCTGTCTTCTTGGGTCCTAGGGATCAGGTCAGGTACCAACTTTAGTAGATGGTATGAGGCATGAATATATTTTTTTAAAAAATCCCCTGACATGGATTAAAAAATCGCTGTCTGAGATAACTGAATTAATTCCCAGCTGTAGCCACCTTCTTTGTTCTTATGATTAGGGAGCTGAGATGAGACACATTAACTTTATTATTATTATTTTTTAAAGATTTTATGTTTATTTATTTGTCAGAGAGAGAGAGGGGGAGCATGCACAGGCAGGCAGAGAGGCAAGCAGAGGCAGAGGGAGAAGCAGGCTCCCTGACGAGCAAGGAGCCCGATGCGGGACTCGATCCCAGGACACTGGGATCATGATCCGAGCCAAAGGCAGCCGCTTAACTGACTGTGCCACTCAGGCATCCTGAGACACATTAACTTTAAAGAAAGTATCTGTTTACTTGGTTTCATCCTAGAGACTGCCAATATAAAAAATAATTTTTAAATGGTTCAATATAGGCCACTTATTATGCCTCTGTCCCAACATGTCAAAGGAAAGCTCAAAAACTACCTGTCATTCCTTGGGGTCAAAATGATATTAAATAGCTCTATGGGAAGAGTCTCTGGCACCCCTACCCTTCTCTCTACAAGAAAGGCTATTCACAAAGACTTGAGCAGTTATTATGTGATTGTATATGGTATATATCAGAAATTACAGAGGTCAACTACCTTCAAAAAAGGTGTCATTGTTCCAGTATTCCCCAAAACTTTCTCTGAAACTAATTTTAGTATTTACCTAGGAAAGAAAAGCAGTCTGCATTTCTCCTGGGTGAGCAGAAGTCTGTTGAGCTTCCTGACTTCAGTCAGTTTAGAATTATAGGGGCTACAACTAAGGCTTGGTAAGCACTACTTTTGGGGCTGGTAAAGAAAGGGCTTTTGCATCTCTCACTGGAAAAGAGAATATACCCAGACTTCCCTTTTTGTGGAAATGGAGAGTTGTTGCTTTATTATCTCTTCAAATATACTGGATTTTTGTTAGCTTTGATTTATATTTGCTTTATAAATCTTTCAACTTATACTTTCATCCTCTTTGATGGAGAAAACAGGAATGAAATAGAATTGAAGTAGTTCTGTTTTTCCAGCTTCCATAACATGGTTTCCATTAAAGATTCACTTTACTAATTTTATTACAGCTTACTAATTCCTAGCTTTCTTGCATCCAAAGAGGTTCCTCAACACCCACTTCCACGTGACTTTGATACTCTTTGGAAGTCATTCACTTTTTTTCCCCAAACCTCACTTCTTCCTGAAATGTGCTTCCTGACACTATTTCCTCTGTCTTCATCTTTGACTACGTCCCTTGCGTCTTTGTCTTTTATAGTCCATGGTCCACGGTATAATCATATCTGATCTTTTAACTGCTTCACTTTTACTCTTTAGAATTGTTCATTCCTCTTATATTCTCTTTTCCAGTCTGTGACTTCATAATAACAACTAAACTTTCTATAACTTTTTAAAACCACCTTACTAAATCCTAGGGAATAGCCTGGGTTTCTTTCCTTTGCTCTTGCCTCCCAGAATTTGAAAAGGGTACTTTTCCCCCAGGTTTCTGTCCTGTTATAGAACAGTTCCTCTTTGCTGGATGAAATTAAGTCTAGGGAAGCTATTCCCCCTTAAGGCTTCTTTTAATTCATATAAATGAGCACAGAGGCCATCACTTATCTGATTCCCAGTTCTTTTAAAAGAAGAATGAAATTTTGGACAAAAATCTAAATGCCACGCAGAATCCTGCTTATCTGGCAGTTTTATAATCATTATCAAGACTAACCTCCTTGAGTCACAATGCTTGGGAACTCTCTTTACCTGGGCCAAGGTGTTTTAAATTTATAAAACTTACAACACATTCCAAGCTACGTAGTGCACCCCTGAATTTAAAACAAACAACTCTTTTATTAGAATTTATTTTACCATTCCCCAACATAACAAGGAATACATTTTTAAATAACTACAACTATACTTGAAATTCTAGGACATTCAATGCTCATTACTTACTTTGTAGGACTACTATAATATGTTATAGTATAACCTGTGTGTGTGCGCACGTGTGCACGTGTCTTTTTAAAATTTCTCTAATTCTTAAGTGGCCCATAAATAACTGGACTTGGGTTTTAGGAAAACATTAGTTGTATTATTCATCGGGCTAGCTGGTATACTCTTGCAATGATGTTTTTCTTCATTTATTTTCCAGAAAATGTCCTATGCTATAATCATTTTTATTTCTAACACTTCCATATTGACACATACATTTATATTATTCCATGGTGATAGAACCCTTTGATTAAATCTGTTCATTACAATTCAAGTAAATAAAACTAATTTAAATACTCTTCAATTAAAACAAAGTCATAGTAAAAATACAAAAACAAAAACAAAAACAAAAACGAAGTCATAGTAATCAAGTGAAAAATACATATACTTATTATTCTACCCCAGTAAACTCTAAGGTAATAATGGCAAGATTTAAAGTTTGAAGGTGGATGCTCTGGAGTGCTTAGTACGGGATTTTGATGTTAACAGAATCTTAAATGAATGATTTCACATGAGACACCTGACATTCTTAAATAAAACTGATAGAATTTGAAATGAAATGTCCTTTGACCTGGCTATTTCTTGAAATTCTTATTCAGAGAGTTTTTAAAGTCTAATGTTCATAATTATTTGTAATAATATTATATGTGAGAGCAAAAAAATAACCTAAAGTTTCAACTATTAGTTGTTACCTTTGCTAACAGAAGTATATCATATCAATGTGATTGTATTATGTTAAGAGTCTATGTAACATAGAAAAGTAAACAAATAAGAAATATGGATCTCAAAATAACACATATCCACTGTAATCATCGTGACATAAAATAAGTAAGTCATCATGTTTTTATGTTGACTCATTCAGAAAGAGTCATGTTGAAATCTTAAAATATTTTGACCTGAACACAGCAAATTATTTTTCTAAGTATTTAGACATGCCACTCTCTCCAGGAGAAAAGGTTACCGGTACTCTTTATTTTTAATTTATATATCAGTGTACCTAGTTTGTTGTCATTTTGTTTGTTTTTAGTGTACATATATATTAATTTTATAACCACAAAAATAAGACTATGGAACAAGGACTTCCATACATTAATATTATAAAGTAAACTGTGCAAAGGAATAAGTTGTATTACATTCCCTTAAGTTTTATATTCACTTAACCATAAACTGCTTTATTTGGCAAATGTATGGTCTTTTCATTATGATATTAAACTTGAACTTTCAAAGAGTGTATTCTTTCAGTTTGCAATACCTACCAAGGACCACTTCCTTTCAAATCTCTCCACCACCACCACCATCATCATCATTACCATCAGCATAAACAACCACAGAAACAGACACTTCTGTGCCTACCAGAGAACAATTAGAAAGTGTCCATGCACTTAATCCAGCAGGTCATCTTTTATGGTTTTAGCATACCTCCGTATTTTATCAGGAAGTAACTTTCCTTGTTTTTTTGGTAACAATATACTTTGAAATTACCCATGTTCGACTGAATTTTTTTTTTTGCTTCATTTTTTAATTATGTTCAGGTGGCCAACATAGAGTACATCATTAGTTTTTGATGTAGTGTTCAACTGGAATTTTGTTATAAGGCTTTGTTAATTCTTGTTTTTATTCTTAATTATTGTTCATATAGGACAAAATGGAATGTCATTTTACTTATTTAGAGTTCACTTGGAGATACCTGTTTTATATTTGGTGTCAACCATCTCCAAGTAAATTCACACATCTAAGTACTACATTTCAATATGACAATAGCTGGCTTCTGATACAGACCCATGCCTCACATCTATAAGCTGATTTTCCTCTGTCACTTTGATATTTAAATTTTAAGTTAGAAACAAGCTGTGACCATTTCACTTCATAAAACAAGTCCAAAGGCAAATGTTTATACCCCAATTCATCTATCATACTAGAAACAAACCCCTTTGGGGATTTATATTTGCAAACATTGATGGAAAAAAAAAGTGTTTCCATGAGAATGTGATTAAATTAAAAGAGGAAATGGAAAGATTCTGGAATAGTTCACTTCTCTGTATATCTAAGATATTCTGAAGTTAACAGATAACAGCAGACAGTTACTGTTTCAGGCCACACAGTCTATGTGCTAATTAGGAAGCCTTGATTATTTAAGGGCTCCAACTTCCTGATTATGCTTGGACTGATATGGCAAATCAGTTAAAAGTTATTCACTCAGAGAAAAAAAAAACAATAAATAATTGAAACTGTGGGGTTCTTTTGAATTTAAAGAAAAACAATGATTCCTTCAAAGTTACATGTGTAAGATGTAACTTGATACATTTTAGTAGCACTTAGAAATATAATTTATTTGGGGGAAAGAGTTAAAAAACATACTGATATAAACTTCTGTGAAGAAAAAGAATGGCAATATGGCACAATGATGCTAATTTAACTGTTTCTAAGAAAACAGTATTTTATATAAACTGAATTCAGTCTATGAGAATGACAAAAATATGAATTTATATGACAGGTATAGTCAAAACCCAAATATTTCAGTTGGAGTTCAGTGGAATTGCTATGAACATTTTCCCTTAAAAAAAAAATAAAGTCCAAACTTAGAAAAAAACCTTTGCAGATTCTATCATTTAAAGGAAAATACAGTCAGTACATTTGTCATGTGATTTTTATAACCTAATATGCTTATGTTTTATAATCATAATCACTTAGAGTATATTGCCTTATTTTAATTTTCAAGGCATTTTCTTATAAATTATTTTGGTTGGTTGTCATAACAATTCTGTTACATCAGAATGGACAGTCCTAATGTAAAGAAGAAGGAAGGCTATTTTTGTGGATTTAAATAGTTAAGTGGTAAGAAAGTCTATGGTGGTCAATGTGCTTTATTCAACAAAATATTTTAAACAATTTCAAAATCTAAGACTTAGGTGAAATCCCTTTGAGATACTTGAATTTACTTAAAGTTGTTAAAGTAGAATAAAAAGAAATTAAGGAGAAAGAGAAAATGGTCTTTTCAATCACTTGAGGCTCTAGGCCTCTGCCATGAAATCCCCATGTCAGGTCCCATCTCTGGCGCGGCAACAGTTCCCTAACAATTAGGTCTCATCACGTCCAGTTGTGTTGCACTCTGACCCATAAAAGCCAGAGTGACCTTTCTCAAAGGCAAGTCTGATAGATCCTGTCATTTCTCCGCTGAAAAGTCTTCAGTGGCCTTACCTATTTTCCTCAGGATGAAAAATTAAAGACTTATATCATAAGGCCCTCTTTAGCCCAGTGGGGTTCAGGACACATGGCAGCAAAATATCGTACCTGACTGTATTGAATCCTTTAAGCTGAAGGAGCTGGAGAACTATGGCAGAGGCAGGAAAGTCACTTGGACCTTTCACAACCCTTACCCTGCGACGCAGGTGATAAAACCCTCACATGAAAGGTGCTTTCCTTATATCCAGAGGAAAGAAACATCCTTATTAAAGGGAAGGAACACAAAGAAGACACCTAACAAACAGGCCTTGTTAAGTTTTCCCTGGTTTATTATACATACCTCATACTCCTTAATCTACCATATTTCTACACGACTCTCCACCTTTCAACAAACCTTGCATAAAATACTCAGGTCTGTTTCTTCTAGACTCTGTGTCCTTAGGAAGGCTTCCGTGTCTTAGAGAACTTACATTAAATCAATTTGTATTCTCTTCTCCTGTAAATTTATCTTTCTCCTTATAATTTTCAGACCTAGTCAGGAACCCTAAGAGGGTTCAGGAAAACTTTTTCCTTCCCTACAAAAACCTCTTTCTTCAACTGAACATAAAGCCTGTGCTTCACCAACCTCCAAAATAAAAAGAACCTCAGTTATCTGAACATGTTCTAGGATTTTCTGCAGGTATCTTCTCTGACTGGAACCCTTTTTCACATCTTTGTCTGCCTACCTTATTCATCATTCAGGTCTCAGCTTAAAAACATCCTCTGCAGAACTTCCCACATTCCTTCTAGATCAGGTTATATGCCTTCGCAATGCCTTTCTATGCTAGAATGTCTTATACTTTATTATAATCTTTTGTATTAATTGTCTGTTCCCTTGGTGACTGTGCCTCCATGAGAAAGGCACAGTGTCTGTCTTGCATACTGTCCCTCTAGGGCCCAGCACACTGTCTGCTAGAAGTAGGGGCTTAAGAAACTTGTGTTAAATGAAAATATCATTATCAGTTAGTTCATCTTTCAAAATATACAATATTTTATAGTATTAAACTGACACACACTATAGACACTAAAGCATAAAATATTCTTAATGTACCAATTTCATATAGTTATTAATCCAGCCAGAGATAAGGTTAAAGATGTGTGTTCAAAATGAACCTTCCAAGAAGAGTATGTTTAGAATATGCTAGATTTTTTTTTTTTAAATTAACAAGACAGGAAACAACATGTGTTGGAGGGGATGTGGAGAAAGGGGAACCCTCTTACACTGTTGGTGGGAATGCAGGTTGGTGCAGCTTCTTTGGAGAACAGTGTGGAGATTCCTCAAGAAATTAAAAATAGAACTTCCCTATGACCCTGCAATTGCACTCCTGGGTATTTACCCAAAGATACAGATGTAGTGAAAAGAAGGGCCATCTGGACCCCAATGTTTATAGCAGCAATGGCCACGGTCGCCAAACTATGGAAAGAACCAAGATGCCCTTCAACGGATGAATGGATAAGGAAGATGTGGTCCATATACACTATGGAGTATTATGCCTCCATCAGAAAGGATGAATACCCAACTTTTGTAGCAACATAAACGGGACTGGAAGAGATTATGCTGAGTGAAATAAGTCAAGCAGAGAGAGTCTATTATATGGTTTCACTTATTTGTGGAGCATAACAAATAGCATGGAGGACATGGGGAGTTAGAGAGGAGAAGGGAGTTGGGGGAAATTGGAAGGGGAGGTGAATCAAGAGAGACTATGGACTCTGAAAAACAATCTGAGGGGTCTGAAGTGGCAGCGGGGTGGGAGGTTGGGGTACCAGGTGGTGGGTATAATAGAGGGCACGGATTGCATGGAGCACTGGGTGTGGTGAAAAAATAATGAATACTGTTATGCTGAAAATAAATAAATTTAATTTTTTAAAAAAGTGATAGTATAAATCATTTAAAATAAAATTACCTTAGAGAACTGTTAGTTGTAAAAAAATAATTAAAAATAGTCATTTGAGAAGCAAAATGGTGCCTAGGTTTTATCTTGAACTAAAAACGAGACAGAAAGAGAGAGAGAGAGAGAGAGAGAGAGAGAGAGAAAAGCTGAACTAAACTAAACTGAACTAAAAAAAAAAAAATAGAAGCGCATGCTCTTTTGTTGAGGTGTTAAACAGCTACAGAGGTGAGATGGTATCAGCAGGGACACAAGATTTGATTCTCTGTTCCTTCAAACCTCTGGTTCTTTTCTCATGCTGCAAACCCTTCCTACCATAAAAGAGGGAGAAGAGGAGGAAATAAAATAGGAGAATCAGAAGGAAGCATCACCAAGTGGTTTTGAAAAATTCAAATCCTTCCCAAACAAGCAAATGTGGAGAAAACAAATAAAGCAAAAGGGTATCCTATTTCTTTCCCACATCAAGGCTCTAATTAGGCACTCGGGGCATGCTGTGTAAGAAGGAAGACTTTCATCCTTCCTCCACATACACACATTTGTTTCAGTGGGTGGGTTCACCAAGTCACCAAGGAGTCTTTTGAATGTGACCCTTGGTCCCTTAATAGACTCTGTCCACAAAGGACAGATAGAGAGTTAAAGAAAGGGTAACTTTCATAAAATGAAGCAATATCATTTATCACTAATTACCTGTTCATAATAGTGGATATTCTCCTCAGCCGTCTCTGTAAACGCTGACTTGATATCATTTTGCATATTGTGTTTCCATCTTTCCCAGTCTGCTTTCAGGGCATTATTAGCGCATTCCACTTTATCTTCAAGTTTTCCGATCTCTTCTGTAAGCTGAATTAGATAACAACGAGAGATGCATCAATCTACGGATTCTTGTTACTGAAATGAATTCATCGGATCCAAGCCAATCATTCTGTCAAGACAGCTTAAGAATAATTCTTTGTTTGGAAAGTCACCGGCATTCACCCTCTGTACTAACCAGTTACAGAAGAAGAAGACTGGGTACATGTCAGAGATGCTGAGTAGAGTTCTAAGGTCTGCCACCAATTAGCATTTGACCTTGGCTAAGTCCCTTGGCTTGGGTTTCACTATTTATAAAACAGAGGAAATTGAACAAGTTACCTCAAAATTCTTTTGCACTAAGTCTCATTACCACTATTGTGTGTGGTGATAATATTTATGTTAAGAGGTATGGTGTCATTCGCCAGCTTCCCATTCCTGGTCCTCATTTTTCAGTTGTTTTTAGAAGGCTCAATTAACTGACATGGTATAATATCCACGAGGATTATGCAGTCCCACCTGGAGACCCAGAGGATTAACCTGCCAAATATCATGGAGCTGGTAACAGAAGCAGGTTTGTATCTCTAGATGCCTGCTAGTCCATGTACCATCAGACAGGCTTAGTGTGATATTTACCTCTCATCCACCAACTTCTGAGCATGTAATCCATCAATTTATTGTTTTATATTTGGTGTGTTTACATATTAATACATATACTTATACAGACTTTATTTATGTACCTATTTATTCATATATTCAGCACATGTTAAGCACCTTCTCTGTATCAGGCATTCTTCTAGGACTTGGAGATTCAGCAGTGAAGACAACAGACAAAAATCCCTGCTTGTACCAGAAATTATACTCAACCGCAGAGACAAACCAAAAGCAAGATAAATGAAACAGGAACTATCAATTGAGAATTAATGCTAAAGAGAAAAAAGGAAGCAGATAGGTAGATACGAAATGGAGGAGCTCACATAAGATGACAGCTCACATAAGATGACAGGGCAAGCCTCAGTGGGGGTGTGTCATTTGATTAAATATCTGGAGTCAGCGTGACGGTGAACCATGAGACTCTCAGGAGGAAAATCATTCCTGGCAGAGGAAACCCCAGGGCAATGGACTGGAAGTGGAAGCATGCCTGGAAGGCCCAAGAAGAACACAGAGACTAGCATGGCTGTGGCATGTAGTGGAGTGAACAACAAAGGGAAGGTTCTAGCAGATGAAGTCACAGAAGGAACGGGTGAACAGATCCTACGGAGCCACGCACTTGGTGGTAAAGTTGATGGATTTTATGCGGTTTGATCCCAAGGCCAGGAAACTTCAAGCAGAACTGATAACATCTCTCTCATATTTTCAAAGGGGCATCATACCTTACCACTGTGGTGTACTGAAAAGTATTTGAAAGAGGCCATTACTTAAGAAGATCCCCATTTCGGAGACATTAAAATGTGAAAATGTGTCTTAGAATCAAAATATGTTATTTTGCTTCAAATTGCTCATGTGAGTTATTACTCTTTTTCATTATCATCATTATTATTTTTGCTATGGAATTTTGCTTTTATGTCCTTGTTTCATTGCAGCTATATTTGCTTTTATTTCCTAAGAATAGACATTTGGTATTATATAAAATCTTCCATTACCAATGGGAGATCTATGTTAATAGTAAGGTTAACTTACCTGTTTTTTGCAGGGGCAGGAGAAGGAGATATTTTTTTACTCGTTTTGTTTGTGAACTATCTCAGTGAGGCCACTTATTACTTTAGAGTATGTGTATTCTTTGGGGTGATTATTCTACTAAATCTTAGAGACTCTGTCTAAAGCGGTGTTAATGGGCTATATTAAAAGGATGTTCGATGGTGGGCTGTGGATGCGAGGGGATAAGATAAGAGTAAAATTGCTGAAAGTCCAAATATTTCAAACAGGATCTGGGTCTGCTGGAAAAAGCTCAGGGGCAGGTTAGAGAACTTCACTCCTCTGGGTTGTTGGGTGAAATTGTGCTATTTTTCATAACCAGATGGAAATTACCAGCAAAATGCCTCTCCTATGTAGAACCAGGAGGCACCTACACCAGCGGTAAGCTCACTATTACTCTCCTCTCCATAGCTTCTGCAGTCTAAAATTGCTATGCACTAGAATGAGATCACTGGCAGACCCTCTCCTAAAATAGGCTTTAGGAAATAGAGTATCTAAGCCATATATATTTTATCTTTCTCCCCTTCCTGACAGTTTAACATGACGTCCCTGCCATAAGGGGTTTACAGGAGTTTTCCCTTCATCAATCCACAACTCCACTCACAGAAGCCCTTGGAACTGGTGGTCTGGCTGGTTGGTGCTTCTGCTCCAGCTGAGAGTTACAGAAGTCCTGTCCTGTTCTCTGACCTTACTCTCACCTACAGAAAGAAGGGTTACAGACTTATCACCACGGCACTGTGATTAAGGAGACTGAAGCCGGGTTAGACTGATTTCAGTTTAAGTCTCACTTCTGTCTTTATAAACTATGTGGCATTGGGTAACACTAGCTGTTGAAGCCCTAGTTACTTCAACTGTAAAATGGATATAAAAATAACAGTACCTACACATAAGGATTTTATTTTATATTTTTTAAAGATTTTATTTATTTATTTGACACAGAGAGAGAGAGATCACAAGTAGGCAGAGAGGCAGGCAGAGAGGGGTGGGGGGATGCAGGCTCCCTGCTGAGCAGAGAGCCCGATGCCAGGCTCGATCCCAGGACCCTGAGATCATAACCTGAGCCAAAGGCAGAGGCTGAACCCACTGAGCCACCAGGTGCCCCGGGACTTTAAATGCATAAAATAATAAACACTAATTCTTTCACAATGCCTGGCAATTTGTTTATTAAATGTTATGTATTACCAGCACCACCTCCACCACTGTGACCACTACCATCACCATCATAATCGTCATCAACATCATCAACAGTGGGTGAAACTGAAATCGATTCCCTCTCCTTTTCCAGAATTTTGCTCTCTGGGAGTATTGCATTCTTGTGCCAGGGTCTTGGTCTTAAGTCATTTTCTAGTGCTATTTCTTTATCTGTTCTCACCAGGGTAGAAGATGATGTATATGCTTTAAATCTATATGATCAACTCTTGTCATTTTTTTGTCACTCTACATGAGTAATTTTTCTTTCTTGGATGATTTCATCATGATTTCAGTTGGAAAAGGAGAAAAGAGACATTAGGTATTTCCCCACACTAAATCATCTTCCCATCATTTCAATTCTAGGAATCTCAAATTGATAATAAGCACAAAGCATCTGGTTCAAATGAAGAGTGAGCTGGACTCTATCTTTCCTAATAATTAGCAAAAGCATAGTATGTCCTTTCCCTTAATTGACTTCAATTTTGGCAAGTTCTTTGGTATAAGGAACTGTGCATTTGGATGGTGCCATCCGGGCTTAGAACATATACACTCAACAAAAGATAACCATTTGGGAGAGTAAGATGTGCCAGAACCTAGCAGGCCAAGGAAGCCCTTCCTGCCACACAGCAGGTTTCAATAACTCTAAAAGCAGGAAATTCAATTCATATTCACTACTATATAATAGCACAGAAAAGACTGAATTAAAAAGGATTAAAGCTTGAATAATTGTTTTCACAAATCCTGGAAGTGATTTGGCCCTCTGTTAGTGGAAAAACAGAAGAAGCAAGCAACCCTTTTTGCCAGGAAAATGTTATAATACCAGAATAAATAGTACAAGATTGTAAGATAGTGGGAAAAAAAATAAGATTTATATTTAACAGCAAGGCTAATGGGTAATTTCTAGCTTCAGTTATATTCAGCTAGAAATTAGCCACACAATTAAATGAAAACCATTAATAGCAGAGCTCAGGCAAACAAAACAAAGTCTTTGTCCAATAGTGACTCCCTACTATAGTACCAGTAACAGCAACTAGAATAATAACCATTTATTGCACTTCTGCCATGGGCCATTGCATTAAGCTATATACTTTACATATATTATTTCATTTAATCTGCATAATAATGTTGCAAATTTGGTATTATTATCTTCTTTTTACACGTTAGGAAACTGGGAGAAAAAAATGAAAGAGATCATACAGTTTTTTAATAGCATTACGGAGATTCAAACTACAGTCTGCCTAAGTCAAAGCCCATGTTTTTTTTTTTTTTTTCCATATTAACAGCACCAAGCTAGCTTGCCTATGGCTTTCAATGTTGAAATGATTCAGCTTTAACTCACGGAGCTTGTAATCTATTAGAATATATGAAGGCAAAAATGCAATAAAAACCAAAGACTATAATACAAAGCAGAATGTGATATATATACCACAACTGAGGAATGATATAGGACGACACAGAACGGAGGATTGACTCTGATTGGAGTAGGGGACGTTTTAACTGTCAATTCAGAAGGCAGAGACTGGGGAAGAAACACCTGGATGAAGGTAAGGTATCAACAAAACCACAAAGATGGCATGCTACCATGATAATGGAATGGATAAGAGGTAGGTTTGGAGTCTGGAGGTAGACAAGAAGAAACCAGAAACACTGCTGGATAGGCTAATTAAAGTTTCACTGCTTGAGGGTATAAATTATATTGAGCATGAAATGGATTCTTTGGGAAATGGCAAATCACTAAAAGTGTTTGACCAGGACAGAGCTCTATTTCCAAAGTCAGTGATGTACAGGGATGGTTATAGAAAAAGGGAGGAGAGGAAAAAAGGAAACCAATTAACTGCATTGGCATCATGAAGAAACAATGGTAAGGAGGACCGGCTTCATCCTAGGCACTCCCTCATCCAGTAGTACTCACTCAGCATCCATCTAGTCTGTATTAGGAACTAAGATAAAGGGCATCCCAGACTGCAGTGTAGGAAGACCCGGAGCTTACCTCCTCCATGGGCACACCAGATCTATACATATATACAGAGCAATTTTTCCTGAAGAACTGAGGGCTGATTGAACAGCCAGACAAAAATGCCACAAAAATAGAAAATTAGAGGCCAATATCTCTGATGAATATAGATGTAAAAAAATCTCAACAAAGTGTTAGTAAAACAAATTCAAAAGTGCATTAAAAGGATCATATACCATGATAAAGTGGGATTTATTTCAGGGATGCAAGAATGTTTCAATATCTACAAATCAATGTGGTACACCACATTAAAGAGACAAAAGATAAAAATCATATGATGATCTCAACAGATGCAGAAAAACCATTTGACAGAAGTTGGCATCCACTTATAATAAAAACTCTCAACAAATTATATACAGAAGTAGTGTACCTCAACATAATAAAGGCCATATGTGACAAACCCACAGTTAATATAGTTAACACTATATTCAATGATGAAAAGCTGAAAGTTTTTACTTTAAGATCAGGAATAAGACAAAGCTTCCCACTATACAATTTTTATTCAAAATAGCAGTGGAAGTCTTAGCCACTGTAATTAGGACAGAAAAAGTAATAAAAACTATCTACATTGGACATAAGTAAAACTGTCACTACTTCTAGATGACATGATACAATATATAGAAAATTCTAAAGATTCCACAAAAAACTATTAGAACTAATAAATTCAGTAAAGTGTTAGGATACAAAATTAATATACAGAAATCAACTGTGTTTCTATATGCTCATAACAAACTATCAGAAAGGGAAATTTAAAAAATAATCCCATTTATAATTGCATCAAAAGAATAAAATACCTAGGAATAAATTTAACTAAGGAGGTGAAAGACCAGGACACTGAAAACTGTAAGTCACTTATAAAAGAAATAAACAAATAAATATAGGGATATTCCATGCTCATGGACTGGAAGAATTAATATTTATTAAAATGTCCATACCACCCAAGTCCACAAAATCCCCATCAAAATGCCAAGGGCATTTTTCAAAGAACTAGAACAAGTAGTCCTAAAATTTGTATTGAACCACAAAAGTCCCCAAATAGTCAAAGCAATCTTGAAGGAAAACAAACAAAAACAAAGCCAGGAGTGTCATACTCCCTGATTTCAAACTATTCTACAAAGCTACAGCAATCAAAACAGTATGATACTGGCAAAAAAAGAGACATAGATCAATGGAATAGAATAGAGAGCCCAGAAATAAACCCACACCTTAGATGGCCAATTAATATACAACAAAGGAGGCAAGAATATACAATGGGGAAAAGACAGTTTCTTTAATAAACAGTATGGAGGAAACTGGACAGCCACATGCAAAAGAATGACACTGGATGAATATCTTACACCACATACAAAAATAAATTCGAAATAGATTAAAGACTTGAATATAAACTTGAAACTATAAAAATCTCCTAGCATAAAATAGTAGGCAGTAAACTCTTTAACACTGATCATAAACATATTTTTTTGGACCCATTTCTTCAGGCAAGAGCAACAAATGCTAAAATGAACACATGGAACTCCATCAGACCAGAAGATTCTGACAGTGAAGGAAACAATCAACGAAACAAAAAGGCAACCTACTGAATGGGAGAAGATATATGCAAATCATAGACCTATCAAGGGTTTAATACTCAAAATATATAAAGAGCATACACAATGTATATTAAAAAAAAACCTGATTAAAAAATGGACAGAGGACTTGGATAGGTATTTTCCAAAAGAAGACATATAGATGGCAACAGGCCCATGAGAAGATGCTCAACATTAGTGGTCACCAGGGAAATTCAAATTAAAACAAGAGGTATGACCTCTCTCATCTGTCAGAATAGCTATCACCAAAAAGATAAGAAATAACAAGTGCTGGCCAGGATGTGGAGGAAAGGGAACCCTTGAACACTGTAGGTGGAAATGTAAATTAGTGCACCCACTACGGATCCCTCAAAAAATTTTTAATTCCTCAAAAAATTAAGAATAGAACTACTGTATAATTCAGCAACTCCACCTCTGGGTATTTATCTGAAGAAAATGAAAATAATTCAAAGAGATATATGCACCCCTATGTTCAATTAATTACAGTAGCCAATAAATGGATGCAACCCAAGTGTCCACATACAGATGAATGGATAGAGAAGATGTGGTGTAGATATACAATGGACTATTATTCACCCACAAAAAAAGAATGAAATCATGACATCTGTGACAAAATAGATGGACCTAGAAAGTGTTATGCTAAATGAGATAAGTCAGAGAATGACAAATACTGATATGTGGAATCTATAAAACAAGACAAACAAACAGAAACAGATTGATAGAAATAGGAAACAAACAGTTGGTTGCCATGGGTGGAGGGGTGGAGGAGATGAGGGTTGGGTGAAATAGTGAAGATGAGTAGAATGTACAAACTTGCAGCTATAAAATAAATAAATCATAAGGAATACTGTCAATAATATTGTGATAACTCTGTGTGGTAACAGATGGTAAGTAACTAGATTTATCATGGGGCTTGCTTTGTGGTATATAAAAATACTGAATCACTATGATATACACCTGAAATAAAGAGGATATTGTATGAAGAGTCAAGAAACTGACCTTGCCCTGAGGGACTCATACCCAAAGGGAGGGATTAAACAATCAACAAGATAAAGAAATGCCAGATAAAGGCATTTTATGTAAAGCAAATAGCTGTTTACAGCCCTAGAAGCATGTTTACTTGGGAGCATCTGAAAAATTATAGGTGGGTTGTGAAAGTTGGTACCTAGAGCATGAGGAGGGGAATTTAAAAAGATGAGGAAAGGAGAGGCTGGTAGTTTTCAGGTCCTGATGGGTTTCCTTAATAGAAGACAAGTAAAATCACTGAAGGAGGCTGAGGAACCGAAAGGACCCAGGGACAGTAGTAACGATCAGAATCCTGATGCAGGGTCACTGAGAGGAGAAAACTTAAATGCTGGGAGACAGAATCAGTAGGGTTTGTCAACTGACAATACGTGGGCATTGGGAGAAAAGTCCGTTTTGCTGTGAAGATTAACTGGAAGAACAGGTTCCAGATAGGAAATGAAAGCCTGAAAGTGACAGGTACAGTCTTATAGAAAGAGAGGGACGTACACTTCTATGTAAACATTGAAAACCACTCAGTCGTATGTAGGGCGACAAACAAATTTTGGAGTTCAAGATCACACTCAAGCTCTGAAACTCTGAAAGTGACTTTGCTGTAGTAATTTGGGTGGTTTGGGCAACCAGGGAGGTGATAGGGAAATGCTAATTATATGCAAACACAGATGAATATTTTAAATAACAAAAAATGAGAGCTGTATGTTTCTGGAAAACACTCAGAGAAGTGCTCTGCATCTCAGTGCAGCTGATGCACATTGCCTAGCTTCTGGACAAGACAAGACTTCTCTTTATTACCAAGGTTTTTAGTGTAATATGTTAATGATGCTTAATTTGCCTTAGAATTCTTCTAGAACAGAAAACAATGATGCGGTTCATTTGAAAACTATTAAAACACTTGTTCCAATAAAATGAGTGCCTAATCCTCCTCGTTAAATATATGAATATATAAGTCTGGTTCCATTCTTTGGCCATATCTCTTGATTCGATAAATTATTTTATAGCACTATGCTTTCAAGGTCCTCAGAAAACTGTAAAACATTTTACAAGTAATTCAAATGTCATTTACACTGAATATCCTCATTTCCAGAACATTTCTGTATGTCCAGGGATCTGCTGCAAGTGGGAAGCAGGACATGTACCTGGAGTGTGCCTGCCTCGGTGACAAGTTCTCCACATCCTAATGACAAGATGCTTTTGTGACCCAGATTCCACATGTCCCGTCCACTGAGGCAGCTCCACTCTGCAGAAGTAACATTTACTTTTCTTCGTTGCCTTAGGGCATTAATACATTGGTTTGGGCTCCTCCTGTTTTCCCGAGTTTTAAAAATTTCACAATCACACACATGTAGAATAGGCTCCTTAATAGTCACGTTTCCTCCTCTGTAATATGAGGAGAAAGTCCCTACTTAATAGGATTCTTTGAATAATATGTTGGTAAAAACCCTGGAACTAAGCACTTAGTGCACCTTAGGGTTAGAGCGGCACCCCAAAGTGACCATGGAAGGACTGGTGTGTCAGAAATGTCCTGAGTCTGCCAGCTCACTCATTTTTACTATCTTAGAGAATCCTTACTGAGAACCTGCATAAAAAAGGAAACAACAGTCATAAAAGAAACAAAGAGACACTCTATCAATAGCTCAGAAAGCTTCCCCACAAGCCCCAATATACCCGAGAGCGTTGGTACCCAGATGTCTATGTAAGGCCATTCCATCAGGAACCCCTCCAAATCAGAAAAAGTCCAGGCATCACCTCCATTTTAAAGAATTAGGTTGCCATTTCATCTTAATAAAGTATCCCACTTTAACCAAGGAACATTCATATCTTGTTAATCACAGAATGATAAAATCCTAAAACAAAAAATGCAAATGGACCTTTTGCTCCCCTGACTCTGAAGGCACTTTAGAGTCTCCTCCTAGTAACTAACAACACCTGATCAGCAACTTAAGAAGACCGCCATATTTCCAAACATTTTCTTCGGCCTTTAGTTTTTCTTATTTATCAGAGATTAGTTATTAGTTCCTAGAAAATACATTAGTTCAGTCAACAGCTACTTGTTGAATTCTAACTGTGCCAAGTGACATGCTAGCACTGGTGCCCCCATGTGAAATACTTCCCTTCTTTTCTCACTCACTTTTTGGCATACTGATTTCATAGAGACAGATTCTTTACCTAATGTCAGAAAATGTTCTCCGTTCAGATACAATTTCATGATGAGATCAATATGGAATGCCTTAATCTATGTGTCTGAAATTGGAATTCCTATATACACATTAATACTCAGGGATGCCCTGAGTATTAATTATTGCTAATGTCATGAATAAATGTGGCATAATCTTTTATGATATTTTATGTGGATAGATATTTTATGGAGATCATATACAAATAGTTTTAAATTAATACAAACATAAACCTATTATGGAATAGTGATACTCAAATGAAACTTTAAAATGTCAGAGCTTAAAAAAATGTTCAGCTTCCACTGGCAATTAATGGGTCCTTCTCAGATGACTGGGGTATACTTTCCAACTTTTCTATATCGAAGAAAGTAAACTCTTAGGGTAAAAATGTTTGAATTACACACTACATTAAAATATGTGTTAGAAGCAAATCTGCTTGACTGCTGAACTATATATTTAATAAATAATTAATATACTTTGGCATGGTAATTCTAGAGGAGTTAATTGCCATGATTACCAACAATTTTGTCAAAGTATCATTTATAAAAATTACAGACTGAGAAAGCAGTTTCCTCACAGTCTATTTCTCTAGGAATAACTGCCAGGCTGATGGGAGAAAATACCAGTCAAACTTTTTTCAATCACTGTGGTCTATCCCTGCTAAATAGCGGTCTAGGGGCGATTTCACTGACCTCTCCAAGAATTACCCTAGCTGACTATTCAATCATCCATCTTTCATTGCTTATCTCTTACATTATAATCTAGAACTAGTGGCAAGTAAACGCACCTTTCCCTCACCCTGTCTTGTCTCCATTTGCAAGCACAGTAGTAAGACCATACAGGCAGCACAATTAAAATTGAAGAGTCTCTCCAGTATCATGACTAAGTCCCTAACCTAACAATGAAACAGCTTCTTGGGGTCTGCTCCAAAAGCATTATTGGAAGAATTTTTTCTTCATTAACAAGTAATGGCAATATCACAAAACTCAGTCCAACGTGGAATAATTTTTGAGGTTAAAAAGACTTGATACAAAAACTGATACTCCCTCCATAAGCAATAGTAATGACAAGTCATTCTTTTTCTTTCCCCAGTTTCACTGAGATGTAATTGACAAATGAAATTGTGTATGTTTGAAGTGTACAAGATAATGACGAATCATTCTTACTTAGAAATAGAGATATAGGGGCGCCTGGGTGGCTCAGTGGGTTAAGCCTCTACTTTCAGCTCAGGTCATGATCTCAGGGTCCTGGGATCAAGCCCTGCATCGGGCTCTCTGCTCTGCAGGGAGCCTGCTTCCCCCCCTCTCTCTGCCTGCCTGTGATCTTTCTGTCAAATAAATAAATAAATAAATAATCTTTTTTTAAAAATAAATAAATAATAAATAGAGATATAAAAGTCCTACAACAAAGTCAAAACCAAACCCACCGATGGTAAAGTTGAATTTACCTGGGATCCAATGACGGTTAAAGTGAGAAAACCTCTTAGTGTAAATTATCACATTAAGTGCATAATGGAGAAAAATCATACACTTACACGAGTAGATGCAGACAACTATCTAATAAAATTCACCACTCACTTATGAATCAACTTCCTATCGTGGAGAATAGGAACTGTATAAATCTGATTAAAAATGGGGGGGATAGCAATCATCATTACTAACGAAAAAAATCTTGAAAGCATTTATGGTAGAATCAGGAATAATAGAAGAATGTCCCATCACTAATAACATTATAATGCATTTTTTAGCCAGCTCAGTAAGAAATGAAATAAAAAAAGAAATATAAAGTATAATGGTTGAATAAATATTAAATATCAAGAAAATAAACAAAACTATCAATATGCACCCATGATAGGAAGGATATCCTACCTAGTAAATCTCAAAGAGTCTACAAAGTATTAAAATTAAAACTGATTTAGAAGATTGCTGGATATAAGATAAATATGCTCAAGTGAATTACATTTCTTTACTCGAGCCAAATACAAAGTTGTAAAATAAAAATTTTTTAGATTTATGATTTCAGATACACACAAAAAATAAGGTTCTCAGGAATAAATTTATCACAAAATGTAGAAGAACTTTTTGGAAAAGACATTTTTGAACTTTATTGAGAGATATACAAAAAGACTTAAATGAATGGTGAGTATCTGACAAATCATTCTATTTTACATCTTCTAGCTAGTTCTCTTTTCTCTAATTTCAGCTTAAATATGTTTCTCAGATAATCTTTTCCAGAAGAATATTTATGTACAAAGTGGCTTCTTTTGCTGTTGTCTATTTCAGACCACTGTTCATTTCCTTAACATTGATTAACAATAGTTAATCTTTTTTTAAAAATTTCCTATGTTGAAATGTAAGTTTGTACCATGAGGACCGTGTGTCTATTTTTTTTTACCATTTTACATCCCCCCCATGTTTACACTAGGTGGGAATTTGATAATTATTTTTAGAATGGAGGGATGATTTTAGAAAAGTGAAATATTAGTAATGAATCTAGGCCTTTTTCCCTACTGCCTTTCCAATGATTATTTCTTTACACTTCTAAATACCACACAAAATTAAAATGAGCCGGTACCCTAACCCTAAAGTAATAACATCACCAAAATTTTGAACAAAACAATTTGAGAATAATAGCTATTCTTTCTTAAAAATATCTTCATTGTTTTCTTTTTTAAAATGGCTTCTCTATTATTTCCTTTTATGGAAAAAAAAATCAACCATTCAATCTATTTATTCAAATGCTAAAAATTTCTCTTCATCATCAGAAAAGCTGGGAAATTATCATTTCGAAAAGTTCTTGAAAATAATATACCTAAATAAAAAGATTTAGATTGCCACTCCATCAGAAGACAATAGAAAATTCAAAAATCCAATTCTAATCTGACAGCTATGTCTTCTTAACAAGTATTAATTAAATTGCAGGGGAGAGATAAGAGGGCTCTTAACAATAAAATTATATTATTTTCTGATTCGTGAGAGAGGTAAGATGTGTCTGGAGAAATCAGATGACTGATTATACAATGCTGCTCAGGCATACATATGATTACTAAGTAGTACCTTTTTTATATACTTTACAATACACACATTTCTTAAAAAGTAGAAACCTTTCTCCCTGAAACCCATTGGTAATTTTATTATCCAAATGGAACATGTTCAGGAAAACACAATGCATTTTTTTAAATGTCAATTTGAATCATAAACACCCACAAATGTAGTTGACACATCACCTTTCAATTCAGCATCTCCAGCACCACTAACATCTCTCAAATAAAGAATATGATTTCCTGTAACACTGGAGGCAACAAAGCCAATTATTTAAAGGGTCCTATTTTTTAAAAAGTAGTGATCTCCTTTGAATCTTCTGTACAACAGAGGTATAGTAAATACATATTGGACTAAAGAGGATTTATCACTTTCTAGGTTTTTCCATGAGTCTTGTTCATAATAAACCTTTTAAAAAGAAATGATGTATCTCCTTAAATATTAAAAAGAAAGTCAAGGGGATACCTGAGTGGCTCAGTGGTTTAAGCCTCTCCCTTTAGCTCAGGTCATGATCTCAGTGTCCTGGGATCAAGCCCCGCATCGGGCTCCCTGCTCAGCGGGGAGCCTGCTTCCCCCTCTCTCTGCCTATTTGTGATCTCTCTGTCAAGTAGATAAATAAAAATTAAAAAAAAATCAAGATCTTTGACCAATGTAATAATTTCCTGTGTTTGTTTCTGAAAAGCATAATCTAAGCTTAGTAAAGCAATATGCTTTATTATCATTAGGTTGTACTGAGATTAAAAGTTATTTCAATGCAAAATCTAAACATGTCTTTTACAAGCCTTTATAGGCTCTATAATTTTCTGTCAAAAGAGACTTTTATTTTATTCATTGCTTAACCAAACAATACCTCACATATTATCTCATTTAATTCTCACTTATAAGGCAAACGTTATTTTTCCCATTTTACCAACAAGAAAAAAGTAAGGCTTTTGAGGTCTCAGTGACTTTTTTTGTAACTTCTTTCTGAAACCTGGGTTCTCTAACTTGTGATCCAACCCTCAAAACACTACCTAACTCCAAAATGGGCCAGTGAACTTCAGTGCATGAGAAAACAGCTCTCAGAGCTACACAAAGGAACTTCCATCTGCATGTAAATCTTTTCTTTTTAACTGACATATAACATTATATTAGTTTCAGGTATACAACATAACAACTCAGTATCTGTACATATGTCAAAGTGATAACCACAATAAGTCTGGTTAACATCCATCACCACTCAGAGTTACACATTTTTTTTCTTGTGATGAAAACTTTTAAGATCTACTCTCTCAACACAGGCAGCAACTTCTTCGACCTCAGCCGCAGCAACATCTTCCTAGGAACATCGCCAAAGGCAAGGGAAGCAAGGGCAAAAATGAACTATTGGGATTTCATCAAGATCAAAAGCTTTTGCACAGTTGGGGCCCCTGGGTGGCTCAGTGGGTTAAGCTGCTGCCTTCGGCTCAGGTCGTGATCTCGGGGTCCTGGGATCGAGTCCCACATCGGGCTCTCTGCTCAGCAGGGAGCCTGCTTCCTCCTCTCTCTCTCTCTCTCTGCCTGCCTCTATGCCTACTTGTGACCTCTCTCAGTCAAATAAATAAATAAAATCTTTAAAAAAAAAAAAAAAAAGCTTTTGCACAGCAAAGGAAACAGTTAACAAAATCAAAAGACAACTGACAGAATGGGAGAAGATATTTGCAAATGACATATCAGATAAAGGACTAGTGTCCAAAATCTATAAAGAACTTAGCAAACTCAACACCCATAGAACAAATAATCCAATCAAGAAATGGGCAGAGGACATGAACAGACATTTCTGCAAAGAAGACATCCAGATGGCCAACAGACACATGGAAAAGTGCTCCATATCACTCGGCATCAGGGAAATACAAATCAAAACCACAATGAGATATCACCTCACACCAGTCAGAATGGCTAAAATCAACAAGTCAGGAAATGACAGATGCAGGCAAGGATGTGGAGAAAGGAAAACCCTCCTACACTGTTGGTGGGAATGCAAGCTGGTGCAACCACTCTGGAAAACAGCATGGAGGTTCCTCAAAATGTTGAAAATAGAACTGCCCTATGACCCAGCAATTGCACTACTGGGTATTTACCCTAAAGATACAAATGTAGTGATCCGAAGGGGCATGTGCACCCGAATGTTTATAGCAGCAATGTCCACAATAGCCAAACTATGGAAAGAACCTAGATGTCCACCAACAGATGAATGGATCAAGAAGATGTGGTATATATACATGATGGAATACTATGCAGCCATCAAAAGAAATGAAATCTTGCCATTGCAACAACATGGATGGAACTGGAGCGTATCATGCTTAGTGAAATAAGTCAAGCAGAGAAAGACAACTATCATATGATCTCCCTGATATGAGGAAGTGGTGATGCAACATGGGGGCTTAAGTGGGTACGAGAAGAATCAATGAAACAAGATGGGATTGGGAGGGAGACAAACCATAAGTGACTCTTAATCTCACAAAACAAACTGAGGGGTTGCTGGGGGGAGGGGGGTTAGGAGAAGGGGGGTGGGGTTATGGACATTGGGGAGGGTATGTGCTTTGGTGAGTGCTGTGAAGTGTGTAAACCTGGCGATTCACAGACCTGTACCCCTGGGGATAAAAATATATGTTTATAAAAAATAAAAAATTGGGGCGCCTGGGTGGCTCAGTGGGTTAAGCCGCTGCCTTCGGCTCAGGTCATGATCTCAGGGTCCTGGGATCGAGTCCCACATCGGGCTCTCTGCTCGGCAGGGAGCCTGCTTCCTTCTCTCTCTCTCTCTGCCTGCCTCTCAGTGTACTTGTGATTTCTCTCTGTCAAATAAATAAATAAAATCTTTAAAAAAAAAAAAATAATAAAAAAAAAAAAATAAAAAATTAAAAAAAAGAAAAAAAGATGTACTCTCTCAGCACCTTTCAAATATATAATATAGTGTGGTTAACCATAGTTACTATACTGAACATTACATCACCATGACTTTTTTATTTTATAACTGGAAGTATGTATCTCTTGACAACCTTATATTTAATTCTTATTCAATGCTTTTAACTTATTTGCATAGTTTATAATACAAAAAAATACATGAGTCTAGTAGTATGACTTGATAATTTGTGGATTTAAAATGTACATATAATAGGTGGTGTGCTCAGAAATATTTAAGTGATGAAGCATGTGATCAAAAAGTCTAGTGACTACATGTTATCTTGCTAAGTATTGTTACATTACACATTTAGTCAAGTGAATTCTCTTGATGTTTCCTTCAGACATTCATCTCTTTTCCATCTGAATTTCTACCAAACTTAAAACCTACATTAGATATGACCTTCCCTCTTTGACCAAATCAACCAAATTACTATACATAAAAAACAGCTCTTGTAACATATTCTGAAACAGAGTTAGCCAATGGAACTTTCTGTGATGACATAAATGTTCTATTCTGGAGTGCCCAGAATAGTAGCAATAGTTGTACATGATTCCTGAAATACAGTTAGTTCAATCGAAGAACTGAGTTTTAAATTGTATTTAATTTTAACTAATCCAAATATAATTGTGAATAGCCCCATGTGACTAGTGGGTACTATCTTGTTCAGCACAGCTTTGGAAAGCTCTGACTAATATAACTGGAATAACAGATATGCTCAAGTCTATAAGTTAGTTGTTCTCTCCTACACAGGTATCCTTTAGTACTGGCTCCTGTTTTCCTAAAAAGCCTCTCATATTATTGAATATTTCTGAATTAGTTCATTTTTCATTAAAAAAATGAAAAAAATTGGGAGAAATATTAGCCTGAAACAAACTCAGTTAATGGTACTTTTGGATATGTATCCATCCACTAATAGGCCACTAATGGGATTAGGTTTTTTTTTTAATATGACAACACATTAATTATCTCTAGGAAATGACTCATAATTCAAGTGTTTGATCATTGATCATTACAAATAGTATTTTTAAAGTCTACTTTTAAAAACACTGCAAATAGACAAAAAGAGCAACAAGTGGAAATAGACTAGTCCCATAAAATATAAAATACGTTCTAAAACCTTCATTATTGAAACAGTACGGTTGTAGGGCTTAACCAACAGGTGGATCAAAGGAATTTATTTTACATAAATTAAAGGTAAATTTAATACAATTAAACATAAAAAAATTCTTAATCCCACTCATCATAAGAGAAACACAAATTAAAACTACCACTCTTCACTTACCAGATGGGAGCATTCTAGTTTAACACTGATAAGCCTAGGGTGGAGGGTACAGGAATAAACAGGCAATCAAAAACATCCTGGTGAGAATGTAAACAATTCTCCCCAGGGAAAGCAATTTGGTGGTAATAATAACAACAACAACAACAATAACAGCAACAGCTAATTCTTTTGCACCTTCCTCTGGACCAGACACTATTCTAAGCACCTTGTATATATTAACACATTTGGCCCTGTGAGCTAGGTACTGTTATTTCTATCCTACAAACTAATAAACTCAATCAAGGACAAGAAGTTAGCTCCTTTGTCCTTTGTCCAAGATTCCACATTTAGTAAGGAAATTTCAAAATTGAATAGCCTCTGATTCAGCAATTTAACCTCTAGGTATTTATTCTATAGATCTACCGGTGCATTTATAAAACACTTGTATGAGGTTATTCATGGAAAGGTTGTTTATAGCAGCAAAAGATTAGAAGTAAACAGGTGTGAGCAGGAGTTAAGTTAATTTTGATACGTTCATACAATGGAATACCATGTAGCTATAAAAGTCCAGTGACTATAATGCTGTCTAAGACAGTGTATTATATTAATAAAGCAAAGTGCCAAAACTTTATAGCATATTACCACATTCATTAAGAAAAGGGAAATTAGGATGTATATTTGTATTTGTTGTACATCCATGAAGAAACACGGGAGGCCAGAAAAGTAACTAACGACAGCATGCACTTGTAATGTGGGTGGTGGGAACTGACGGACCAAGGATACAGGGATGGGAAGAAGACTTACTAAATGTGAGTTTTAAAATTTATATATTTTGAACCATGTGAAGGTATTACCTATTCAAATCATTTTAGTTTAGTTTAGTTGTTTTTTTTTTTTAAACAACATGCTAAGTTCTTACATGAGAGATCAAAAGTATACATGTTTGGGGAGAAATGAAATGTTGAAGTTTCTTAAGTCATCTAAATGAGTACTGATGGTGGAAATAATATCTGTAGGGACATATCACGTAAGGATTCAAGAGTAAGGCACAGAAATAAAGAATCTGGACTCCTTTTCCTGATTATTGAACTGTATGAAAATATAACCTTCTCCAATGAAAAGAGACTCATGACTCAAAAGAAATGTTGAAGATGCAAGTGAGTGGAAAAAGGTGATACTTCTACACTAATATATTATTTAATTCATTTAATTATTACTAATTCTAATATTACTTAATATTAGAAAACCGCACCTTCATATATACATGCGATCTTAAATGTGTATAACTAAGTTAATCTAAATGTTATAACTAAAAATTTGACATTGGACAAAAACCTTGTCTGTGAGTGATCGTCATTGGGAAACGTGTGTCCTGGGGGATTCACATTTGCATCTCTTCACGTGATCATGATGACCGTATCTGGTATGTATGTGTCCACGCCCTTTCCACAGCCTCATTTATGGACTCTCCATAAGGTGTCCAGCATTTTCCTGGTGTAAACTCTGTGCCAGCTCTTTTAATACATGAAAGATTTGTTTTGAACACATTTCTCTTTCTTCTTTCTTACTCATTTTAAATTAAAAGCTTCTAGATCAGAGGGTCTCCTGGCAGGGCAGAACATCTGCATGTTTGTATATTTTGAAAAATGCCCTATTGATCCTGAACTCATACCCCATTCTCAGGCCACATGGCTACTGAGAACCACTGACACACATCAGGGAAGAAATTGTGCCTCTTTAATTCATTTCACACCTTCTTTTTAGTGAGAGATAAGCAAAGCAGGTCAATTTACTATAAAATTAATGCCGTGAAAACTGCCAGTTCACTGTGACGGAAGATTTCAAAATCACCATTAATGTTCTGCAGCAGAAATGGCAAATAGAATTTATCACACATGCAAACTCTAACTGATTGATATTAGTTACTTGAAGCAATGTTGATAAGCATCTTTTCACGTGTTGCCCTAGAATACAGTTTTATATCTAACCTAATCTAATTGGAATACAGTTTATAGCACACTTTCTGGAGTCCTGCTTCGATAACTCCAACACGTACAACACTGTGTCAGGAACTTTATGCCTTGGTTTTCACATTTGTAAAATGAGGAAGTAAGAGTACCTCCCTCACTGTACGGTGTGAGACATGAGATAATACACAGACAGCACTTAGAAGCACAGAAAGTACTCAAGAAATACTAAGTGTTACCATCATCATCATCATGTTAGTTTTCGCATAACATACTGACCTGGTAAAATAAAATTCTATATCATAATTCCTTAAAAGAAGACAAAAAGAATTTCAAGTTTCTGAGATCATCAACAACTCTATATGTTCCAAAGTGTTTTCAAGTTGCAATTTCCAAAGTATCATGATTTCTATATATGATTTTTAGGAGGGGATAAAAGGAGAAAGCACTGAATTCCTAAAATTCCTTTCTCTTTTAATTGTAGTAGAAAATAACTGTTATTTGTCTTCAGATTCTCTTGGCTTCTGGCCCACCCATCAGGGGAAAAAAAAATGGTATTTACAAGAGACCTGGGTGTGTAGAGCCAGGTTATAGGTCTGGTCTGCTGGTGAACTAGCTGCATTAACTGTGCACAAATCGCTTAACCTTTCATATCAAAATCTCCATGACAACTGCGTTAGTTTATGCCATCATCATCTTCCTATTGTACTGGACTCAGCAGGTCTTTTTGTTTCCCAGGCAGGAAACAGAGTGGGTATCTGAAAGCAACTGCAAGTTCTTCCATTTCCCTTTCTCTTCCTGAACAATTCAGTCCTGAAACTTACTTGGTGGGGCAGAGCAAAGCGGCTGTCCATGCTGGTGGAGGAAGAGAGGTAAGGGTGGCCCAAAGCAGGATACCAAAGCATTTGCAAGATGATAAAGTAATCCCTGCAAAAAGTGGTCTGGAATGGAAAATTAAAACCCAGCCTTATTGTGGGAGCTGGGGGGTGGGGGGCTGGCATGGGGAAACAGAATTCTAGAGTGTAAAGATGCTCTTGGATGGGTGTGGCCAAGCTTAAGATACAAAATCCCATGTGGAGTGAGGTAGGTAAGAAGGAAGGTAGGTAGGAAAGAAGAAGGTAGGTAGGAAAGAAGATGACAAGACCCACGTAAGACTGGTTACAAACAAAGGATTGATCAAAGAGGATTGATGAAGGATAATGGGCACTGGTTCTCATTGTCAGAAAGAGAACTACAAATAAGCAAATTAAAAATGGAGCAAGGCCTTGTGACACTGAATCTGAATTAGAGACATTGGTATGAATTCTATTTTTAATATATATAATTGGACAAATAAATACAGATATAAATATGTGTGTGTGTGGTTACACACAGATATATTCCCTATCTCTATCCACTCAGGCCTTGGATTTAGTGACACCTCACTAGCAACAAACATACCCAATGCCATGATACCATATTCTTTTTTTTGTTTTTTAAGATTTTATTTATTTATTTGAGAGAGTGAAAGTGAGAGAGATCACAGAGGGAGAGAGAGGGAGAAGCAGACTATCTGCTGAACAGAGAGCCTGAAGCAGGGCTTAATCCCAGGACCCCAAAATCATGAACTGAGTCCAAGGCAGATGCTTAACTGAATGAGCCACCCAAGCGCCCATATGCCAAGATACTGTATTCTAAATATAGTTTTTTCAACTAAAAGTAACCAGGGCTTATTAGAAAAAGGACTGAGGGCAAGAAAAGTACAACAGCCTGGAACATTTTGTTGTATGAGAAACAATGATGGGAGCATGTCAAAAAGGAAAAAAAAAAAAAAAGCTTGAAAACTGCCTTATTAGGTAAATTGGGGTAAATTTGCATATCAAAATACATAGGGATAGTAATAGAGCTACTGACTAACAGAAAACCACAACCACATACACAACACACACATACACACATGAATCAATTGGAAGTTTAGAGTATGATTAGTAATGGTGGAATTATATAGTCTCAAAGTAGTCCTGCACAAAGTGTTTATTACATACAAAGGGAAATGACTGATTTTTACAGCAGAGAAGCTGGGCAGACAACACCTTCGTCAGCTGATCCAAGAGGACAATGTCATTAACAGGCCAAATAAAAATCCTGTGCTACCTGACAGAGATCAATGAGAAGATCACAGCATCACTTGAGCAATATTCCTGTCAAAGATTGATAATTTAAAGCTAATCATAAGGAACAAATCAAACAAGCTGGTATTGGAGGTATTCTGAACAATCACTAGCCTCTACAGTGAAAGGGTCATGAGAGTCAAGGAAAGATGAAAGACCTGTTGCCGACTGAAGAAGACATGTAACTCAATGCTGTCAATAACACTGCAGAACCCTGGCAAAATCTGAATGGTGTCTGAGCATTAGATGAAAGTCATGTTCCAATGATAATTTATTCATACTGCTATTTGTATTATGGCTATGTAGGAGAGTATCCTTGTGTGTAAGAAACGTGCACCATCAAGGAGTCCTAAGTATAGGGATTGTAATTGACTTCCCAATGGTTCAAGGGGGTAAAAAAAAGATCTTTGAACTGTCCTTACAATTTTCTATAAGTCAATTAAGATTTAAAAAATACCAAACTTCAAAGCACCCAATTTACCACACCAAGAAGTCTTCCCTTCTTGGTACTTGTCAGTAGCTCCCCACAGCGACTAGAATAAAACCCAAGACCTACGTGTTCTTATCCAGCTTGCTCGGTCCTCGTCCCCAACCTCTGCCCCTTCGTCTTCTGTACTCCCGCTACACTCGCTGTAACTGAGCTCCCAGAACATGCAGAGCCCATATCCATTTCAGAGCTTTGCATGGATTCTTCTTAGAACACTGGGGTCCAGATCTTTGGAATGAATGCCCCTTATCAGCCTTCACCTGTCCTCAATGTTACCTTTTCAGAAAGGTCTTCCTTCCCTTCCTAGCATTCTCTATCACATCATCCAGTTTTAGTCTCTTCATTATTTATTAAATTATTTAATTTAAGTTTACTATTATTGAATTTATTTAATCTGTTTATCAAATTATCATAGTCATTTGTTGCTTTTTCCTTTATTTTCAGTATCCCCCAAGTAGACTATAATCACCTTTTAGGAGAGGGGCTTTTTCGGTCCCCATCCCTGCAACTTCCCCATAGCCAAGTGCTTGGACAAGGAGGAAGAAGCTAATAACTTTTGGCTGACTGACAAGCTAGGCCTCGATTTTCTCATCTACAAAATGGGAATAAACTACTACTGACCTCACAATATTATACATTCAATAATACATGCAAATGATCAGCACAGTGCCTGGCACACAACAGGTACCAAACAGATGCAAAATATGCATATACAATGGAAAGCACTAGTTTGGGTCTAGAACCTCTTTGAAAGTTGAATGGTGCTTTGACAGGTTATCTCCCCCTAAACTTACTGCCCTATTGATTATGATTTAATAGAGGAAAAAATGTTTCCTTTCCAAAACCTAGAAATTTAACAAATCAAAATGCACTTAATTTAGTGATCCACCACTGTGCTAGAAGAAAAACTACTGAATTTCTTTGTGGCAATACAGTGTTTTTTTTTTTTTTTTTTTAGAAGTCCTATTTAAATGATTCATACTTTAAATAACATGTTTCATGGTACCATTATATCTTCCCTAGCATATTATTCTTTTATACTTTCTTCCTCTAACTTAACCAAAATTTTTACTGACACAAGCTCTAGATTTATAAACATTAATTCATCTTCAAAAAAATTTTCTTCAAAGTAAGTATTATTTCTGCATGTTCATGGGTAAAGAATAATTAATGTCTGATTAAGGTCACAAGTTAAGTAAAAGTGAATCAAAGCTCTCTCCAGGCTTCAGACTCTCAGTGTGTTATTGCTCTAAGCATAATCAAATATTTATTGAGTGCCCAGGCAGGGCCGGGAGTGAAAGAGATATGTAAGATAGGCCCTTAGGACATATTTCTTATTAACAAAAAGTCCAAATTAAAAGGAAATTGAATCTATTTTGAGTTTCTATATGGGACAGCTATTCAAACTATTATATCTACGGTGCGCAGAACTCCACAGACCAAACCACAAATCCACAAGGGCACCCTTAGTAGAATTTCTTAAATCCCCGAGAAGAAATGGCTAGAATGTAAAACCACTTCTTTCACTTATCCATTTGTTACTTTTTCTGTTGCAGTTAAAACAGTGGGGGGAAAATGTTCCTAGAGAAAGTCAGGGAGCTAACAATCTTCCTTTAGAAAATCATCTACCACAATGTTACACTGCCTCTGCTTTTTTACGGTCTTCCATGGTCTCCTCCTTCCTTCTATCCTCACCCACCACAAATATACACAAGCCTTATTCATCAAGACTGTAGGTTTATGTGTTCTTTTTTTTCAAAACAGTAAACATTAAAATGTAATACATTCTCTAAGAAAATTCCATAGGTAAAAATTTCTGGAAGTAATTCAAGTTTTTGACTTCACCTTCAAATATCTCCTGACTAATTTTCTTGGTAAAAGTTAACATGAGCCAGCAAGCGTTCAATAGACGTGCTAGTGTTCGTCGGTTCCAAAAAAAAATAGACTAAAAAATGCTTCTTGTCACAAATATATTATAAAAAATGTGTTGATCTTTTAGTTGATTTGAAATAGTTTAATTCTTTTTATTGCTGTTTCTCACTTGTTCCATATTAGATTTGAGATGGCCTCAAAAGTTATAATCTACAACTAGCTTAAACCTCATAAGTTGATAAAGGCACTAGTGCAAAGGAAAAATAAGAGTAGGGAAAAAACACGGTTAAAGCCAGGGGTGAAGGTGACACACAAAAGACACACTTATTTGCCACATAGAACTGGATCTGAATTGGGGTTCTTAATAGCCTAGGAAGTGATGTAAAGGGTGTGATAGGATCAGGCATAAAACCTGATGTGTATATACTGAAAAAAAAAAGCTAATGGCTCAGGAGAAATTAGATCCTATTGCTGATGCTGAGACATAAAGATGAAACTTTTCTCAAGAGTCCTCATAAATGAAAAATAAAATGTAGTCAGTGATGTTGATGCTTCTCATAAAGGGATTTATGGTTCTCCTTCTTAAAATGTCCTTCATTATAAATCAATGGCACAATACAAAGTACAGTTTAGTTACAATAACCCTCTGCAGTCCAAAACACAATTTTTTGATTGTACTAATTCAGATACATTTTAAAGTATCTAGTCAAGGGGCGCCTGGGTGGCTCAGTGGGTTAAGCCACTGCCTTCGGCTCAGGTCATGATCCCAGGGTCCTGGGATTGAGCCCCGCGTCCGGTTCTCTGCTCAGTGGGGAGCCTGCTTCCCCCTCTCTCTCTCTGCCTGCCTCTCTGCCTGCTTCTGATCTCTGTCAAATAAATAAAATATTAAATAAATAAATAAAGTATCTAGTCAATTACCTAGAGTGGCTAGATGAGGTCACTGGGAACAGTCACTTTTCAGCCAAGTTAACTGCTGCCTCTTTTTAAAAAATACATATTTTTTGACATTGTGAAGGTTCAAGAAGTGAAACTATAGCCATACTTGAACTCTGCTCCAGAATAATGAAACATCCAATACATACTTCAAAGAAAGTTCTTCTAATATTGCTCATAAACATATTTACGGTCTAACACCATTTAGGCACTGGACTAAGAGTTTTCGGATGTTGATTTAACAACACTCTGGGGAAGATACTCCCCACAACTGTTACAGTTGAGGGAATTAAAGAAGGAGGATATAAGTAACTTGCCTAAAATTACAAAGGATCACAGTACTGTGCTTGAAATTACATGCAGCTGTGCAATTGGGTTTGAGACCCTGTGTGAAATACTTTGCAGGGATGGCTCTACTTAGAAGTGCCAGGAACATAAAAATAAATGTTAGAGGGGGGAAAGTAATATGGTATAATTTCAGATGGAGATCCCAGACTCAACAGACTCTTACTCATAAGGTAGACATGACATTTACCATTGACTTAAATAGCCACTAGCCTCCTTTATAGGATTATATAAATAGGAGTACAGGTTTCCCCCTCCCCCACGCAAATCAATGATGCCCTGAATGAGAGGCCTGCCAGTGAAGGTATAGAGGGAGAGGAATTCTGAGGGGACTCTGTTCTGGGAGGAGAAGCTGCTGAGGGCCATTCGGATTGTAGCCTCCCCCACCCTGCCGTCCCTAACTCCCCCCCCAGCTGTGGTATACTACTCCGATACGGGCTACACTGTGTATTTGTGGCACATGTCTATTAGTTGTTCACCCAGAATCCATTCTCCCCTCCCCTTCTTACTACCTGAAAGAGCCCTGGTTTTCTTCTGGCATGTGTATCACGGAGCATACTGTTGGCTTATCTAAGTCAATTCTGATGGCCACATTCCCACTTTAAGTAACCGTCTCAATCACGGACTTTTCACAACTCTGGCTTGTGAAAAACAAGGAAAAGTCTGCTGGATGCCTTCTAGAATAAATGGATAAAAGGAAATATGCAAGAAAATAGTCCCTTTTCCTTCCACTGGCTAGTGTTACATCCTTCACCACTGGATGAGTGTGGTACATGCACATGTGTGTACCTGTGTGTATGTGAGAGACACACACAAAGATGCAAACGGACAAAAAAGCAGAGAGAGGAAAACCGATACTAAGAAATGAGGCATACAGGAATACAGGAATGAGGCATATAGGCATAAATTTGTAAAAAGGTCAGGGGAGAGACGGAAGACAATAAATATCCAAGAAAAGGTAGAAGGGACCTCTGCCCCCTCCCCACCGCATAAAAAAAGAAGTTATGTCAATACTCTCATTTCCTAGAAGCTTAGAAGAAAGCCAGTCTCGCTTTGTGCAGCATTTAGTACACTTTTAAGAACACTTGAAGATTAATAGCCGCTCTTTGAGGACAAGAGTAAAATAGTGGTTCAAAAATAGCAAGTCATACAGAGCAAAGACCAGCTTGAATAAATTTGGTATCTGTTTGCATCTACTGAATGTGGCTATATGCAAATCTGGATCATAATGATCTTATGAAAATGCATTTTTTTTTTTTTTTGCTCACATAAATACACGGCTCAACAGCTATGGCATTATATCTAGATCCAACTCTCAGACTCTATGCACATATTGCTAAATGTCAAATGTATTCATATTCATTTATATTTGAATGCTGCTTTGAGTGGAAAACTATAAATCATCCATTCAAAAATAAAAACAAAAATAAAATGGATATGCAGCATTATTTAGCACAACAGATGAACCTGACTTATCTTGCAGTTAAGCAGCGAAGTGAATAAGCATTCTCCAACAGAAGCTCTGATTCTGAAAACTTAATAACGAAACTGCAAAAACCACAATTCCCTCAAATATCTGAATTTTCCTCATAATCTCAGTTACTATTATACTTTTATCTCCATAGTCAGAAATTCTCTTACTTGGAGCAGTATCTATTTCACTGAGCATCTTCTTTATTGGGGCACATAATACAACCCTCGATTTTTCTCGAAGTACTTCATTATCTCTATTTAACTATTCTGTATCAAGCTCTTTTTATAAATGCCTCATAATGGAGAAGTGGCTAAAAAGTTGAATGACCCTTAATAAATCTGTTGAGTTCATAGTGTTGGTCCAATCATTTACCAGCAGCCAAAGCGTATAAATTTCCTTTCTTTCTCCCCACCGGCTAATCCTTCTCTCTCTTTTTTTTTTTAAGATTTTATTTATTTATTCAATGGACAAAGATCACAAGTAGGCAGAGAGGCAAGCAGAGAGAGGAGGAAGCAGGCTCCCTGCAGAGCAGTGAGCCTGATGCAGGGCTCCAGCCCAGGACCCTGTGATCATGACCCTGAGCCGAAGGCAGAGGCTTTAACCCACTAAGCCACCCAGGAGCCCCCTTCTCTGGTTTTTAATATGGGAATATGCCATGGCTCAGTCCCATTAAGTCCTGGGACCTCTCTTTTTCTCATCTATTAGTGACCTCAGCAAATCTCATGGCTTTATATACTATCTGCTAACTCAATTCAGGCCAATTCCAGTTGCTCAGGCCCAAAACCTTGGAGTCGGACTTGCCCACTCACAATCCATAGATGTCCAAATAGCAAACAGCTCTACCTTCGCAAAAATCTGGAATCTGACCACTTCACACCACTTTCACCCTGGTCCAAGCTTTGATGTCTCAGTGGATTTTAAGAGCTAGTCTCCAGAGCTGGTGTTTTCCTATCCCATGCACCCAGCACATACGCACCATCTCTTGTCTTCCCCAGGCACAGTAATTGTTTCAGAACTTATATCTCATGGGTGTTACTCCTCTTTCAACTGTTCTCTTCCTATTTCACGCAGACCAGAGTGCATGATCTGACCCTCTGACCTTATTTCCTATAACTCTTCCACTAGCTCATTCCATGCCAGCAACCCTAGTCTCCAGGCTTTTTCTGAACCGCACAGGCATATTTACCCTTTTGTACTTACTGGCTCTACTTGAAATGCTCTTCTCCCAGATATTTATGTAGCTCAAGACCTCACCCCTTTCAGGTTTTACTTGATCACCTTCTTGGGAAGACCTTCTCTGACCCCCTATTTTAAACTTCACTGCTCCCCAACACTCCCTCTTCTCCACACTTATCATTATAGGACAATCAACTTGAATTTTAACTCATTAATGTTTATTCTTGTCTCCATCCAATAGAATGAGGGTCTGCTTTTCTTAACTGCCATCTCCCCACTGCTTGCAAGTGTTTCTCTTATGGTAGGTCCTCAACAACATTTGTCAGCAGGTTTCACTGAATATCTCGACCTTAAAGGTCATCTTATCAGGACATAAAGTTGCACATCTCTCATTTTCTCCTCCATTTTATATGCTACAGTTCAGTCTCTAAAGCCATTCATTATCTGCCCTCCCTGCAAACCAGAGATGCAAAGAGTCACTAACAACTTGAAACACTGGCTTCCCTTCATTCTTTAACTGCTCTAGATTCTATCTTCCACTTTACAGCTCTCTCAGATTTATCCCCCTCTCTCCCTTACTACTTCTTCAGTTCAGGCTCCCACTCGATCCATGCTGCCCAAAGGATCAAGTCCATTGTCCTCATCCTGCCAGACAACAAGGCTCCCTTCCTATCTGACTGTGGCGTATCCTTACAGATGCATCTCTTCAGCTCCCCTATACCTGCTCTCTATACAGCAACCTAGTTTTCTAAGTTTAGCATGCTTTTTGAGCTTTTACTTCTTTTCATAATACTGGCTGTACATGTAACACGCTCCCTGCTCTTCAAGGAACGATTCTGAAGTCATTTTACATGAGCCACCTCAAATATTACTTCTATAAAGTCATCAAAAAACCAGCAGCTAACAACTACTGAGTGCTTACTAGGAGTCAAATAACTTACTTCCATTGTATCATTTAACCCTTAAGCAAATCTATTAGAAAGATTTTAATAATTTTCCCCCAAATTATACATGATAAAACAAGGCTAAAAGAAGTGAGGAAACATGCCCTAGGTCACAGACTTAATGAGATGAGTTGGAATTGGATCCTATGTCTCCCTAATTTCAAAGCCTAAATGTCAAAACTCTAAATAGATAAACAGCTGAACTGACCTTCAAATGGGTATTCTGAAAGTCTTTGCTGAGTTTAGGTAATAACTTAATATAATAACTTTATTGTTATGAGATAAGAACTACAAACCACAAGCTCTAAGAAGCTGCCACTTTACAACCACCCCGATAATCAAAGAATTCACTCTAAAGCACTGTTTTAGTTTGCAGGAAAACACATAATTTTTGTAGGCATATTTGTGTTATGAAAGAAAGTAAAAATAATACTATTGTCCATTTACAGAGTTTACAAAATTACAGGCAAGGTAGAAGTCCAGAACCTTGTTTTCGTTTGCCACAAAGCCCACATAATGATCACCTGATACGCCTAAAAGGACCTCTGAAATGTTACAACTCTGCTAATTTCTACCCAATAATTATAACTCTCCAAGTTTTTGCCCTTCTTGGTAAAGCTTAATTTCACAGACCTTTTCATTATGAGTTGCTTTGCTGGGTTTGCATATAGCATCCCACCCAAAGGTGACTTTGATGGGGCCTCTAAAGGCAGCCTCAGCAGGTCTCCATAGAAATGGCCCCAGGGTTGTCTCCAAAGTGGACCTGCTTGAGTTGCCATGGTAAACAACCAGGCTAGATTGCTATATTCAGTTCTCTGCCAGGGTCGTCATGGTGACTGCAAAGGATGGCTCCTTAGAAGGACCTCACAAGGGCGCGTTTCCATGGTGACCCTATCCTGCATATTTCTAAGCAACTTCCCTCCGGTTGTTCTGTGACCAATTGTGGCAGGTTCATTTTGAGAGTCACCCTGGAAGGTTTCTCCCAAAGATACCGTCATAACACATAGCGATTTGGAAGTGAGGTCTGTAAACAAATAAGCTGCGTGAAAATGTAAACGGTACCATTCATAAATCATTAAATTAGTCCCCATACATTTTAGGAAGGATCTGTTTGTTTTGATGGGTATCCAAAAAAAAAACAAAAAAAAAAAAAACCCACCACATTTGCAATGTCTGTTAAATGTGTCTGTTTCAAATCTTAATTTAAAATATCTTACAGAGTATAATGCAGATAATTAAAGTTTCAAATTTCTCCAATCTTACAACATAGCAGATAACTAGGTAAAAAATACTTTATAGTAGATATGACACATACACATAAAATGAAATCATAAATACAGATGGATCATTAGGTTATAATGAGATATCAAGGAAATTTTTATAGAGCAAAAGACAAAATATTTGCAAGTCAAATGAAAAAAAAAATGTGTTTTTTTAGTTGAGTTGGGAAAGCCTAGCCATATTTGGGCCCAAACTATTTTTTCCTATATCTTTGTGGTTGGAACAATCTCAATTACTCTTCCTTTCACTTTAAAATATGAATATAAACCATTCTGAACAGATGCTTGGTTTTTAAGCCATTTAACTATTCTCCTGAAACTTTAAAATACTGTACTTTAGTATTTAGTATTTAGTATTTAGTATTTAGTCAAGGGAAAATTTTATCTAATTGCTAATTTCAGTATCTTTAAAAATTACTTAACAAATAAAAAGAATCCACAGTTCAAAAGATACAATTATAATTTCTGTACATGTGCTCCCTCTTTTGTTCTTTCCAAGTGACTCTTTAAATCTACACACACACACACACGCACACACACGCACACACACGCACAAACACACACACATTCCTTGCTGTGAAGAAAAGGTTAACCTTGGGTTTCCTCTTTTTTCTCATCTTGAGGTAATGGCAAAATGATTCCCCATTGAGCATTAGTTCCACTGGCTTTACATTTCCCATTACTTTCTCTCTCAGATGCCATTCTCCTATTCTGTCCACTGCAGTCCACCACTGCCCATTCACTCTCCATCCAGGAGAAAGAACTCGAGTTTGAAAAACAAAAACAGTTTAAGGGAGATGAGGATAATTCATAGTCACTTCTTGGTGAAGTCTCAATGTTCTACACAAAGTCTGAATTTATCGAGACTTCTTGCTTTAAATCTTCAGTATGTTTTTGTGAATCAGAGCTATCACTGCAATTTTATTCATTCATTTACTCACTAAATATTTATTGAGTGGCTACCACATTTCCAGCACTGTTTTAGGGGCTGAGAACACTTCAGGAATCAAATAAAAAAATTCCTGCCTTTCAGGTGCTTAGATGACAGGTGGGGAGGGAGAGAAGGATTACAAAGAAAACCAGTAAGTATGAAATCATATCTCTTGTTAGATGATTAAAGTCAGGGAGGACATTAAAGCTGAGAAGAGAGAGGCTGACCCCAAACCAGGATGGGATGGGGGCTACGATACTAGTATTAATGGGGGGTTTCAAGAGCTCCCCACACATCTGCCATAGGCATACTCAATATTGTACTCAATACTAAACAAAATCCTTACATTAAAAAAGGATCATAGAGAATTCAGTAGAAGCTAACCAAAGCAATTCACAATTTTTCCCACTTTTATACTTGCTCTCTTGGAGGCAGCACAGTCTGAGGAAGACAAGTGATACCAACACCTCTGAGCCTACTTCTGCTTTGAGAACTATATGAACTTGGGAGAGTCACTCCACCTTCAAAGCCTCTTCTTCAATTTTAAAATGAGAATAATAATTCCAGGCTCAAAATGATACTCTGAAGATATGCAAAGACAATAAACTATAAATAGTAAAATACTGGGGGTGATACTATAATGTCAAATCAGCATGAGAACACTTCAGAAAAAAGGAGGTGAGGAAAGAGACAGATGAAGAAAGGCAGCCAAAATGTTGGAAATTAATGAAGCCCAGTGATGGGTATACGAGTTTGTTATATCACTTTTTGTTTTTTTAAGATTTTACTTATTTATTGGACAGATGGAGATCACAGGCAGAGAAGCAGGCAGAGAGAGAGGAGGAAGCAGGCTCCCTGCTGAGCAGAGAGCCCGATGCGGGACTCGATCCCAGGACCCTGGGATCATGACCTGAGCCGAAGGCAGAGGCTTTAACCCTCTGAGCCACCCAGGCGCCCCTGTTATATCACTTTTTATGTTTGAAATTTTCCATAAAAATCTTCTGCAAGGAAATGATGAAATATGAAACCAAAGACACTTCCTCTCTAAAGTTTTTTACAAGAACTAGGGAAAAGTATATAGGAACACTGACTTATTTTGTACTAACACCTTATAAAACGCGCAAAAAATGGATTTGTCAACCAACCTTCTGGAACAATGCTAAGTACTTTCCATACCTTCCTCTAACACTCTAATTAAAAAAAATTAACTTCGGGGGCGCCTGGGTGGCTCAGTGGGTTAAGCCGCTGCCTTCGGCTCAGGTCATGATCTCAGGGTCCTGGGATCGAGTCCCACATCGGGCTCTCTGCTCAGCAGGGAGCCTGCTTCTCTCTCTATCTCTGCCTGCCTCTCCGACTACTTGTGATTTCTCTCTGTCAAATAAATAAATAAAATCTTTAAAAAAAAAAAAATTAACTTCGTACTTTACTCATCATAAGAGACAATATAAGATAGAAAAGCAGAAAAGCATCACTGTTTAGCTTGCCAACTCAATGGGTACTCAATGTAGAATCGATTTTTAGAAGAAAGTTTAGTATCATTTGCTGAATCCTTAAAAACATGCATGCAATGGAATTCCACACTGCTAATAAAAATTTCAGCCAATGAATTCTATATGACTAATAAGAAGAAACTTCGAAACTTACCAGATCAGCATCTGCCTTTTTATACATCAAAGCTTCCACTTTGGAATCCAGTTCTGCTTGGATTTGGTCTCTCCTTTTCATAACACCCTTCATATTAAAACACAAGGATGGAACAGGTTGCACTTAGGTTTAATAATACTTGTATGATAAAAAAATATACACTTTAGAATATAAATAGCATCTATTCCCCAAATCATCAGTCATTTGGGGATACAATGACTTAAAGAAAGTTTTTTTAATCTCTAAGAGCTAAACTGAAAACAAGCATTTAAGAGGGTCTTTTTTCCATAAATCTTTTATTCGTCTTTCCCAATGCACATCTTACTGGGTTAGGTATTTTAGGAACACTCTAGACATACCCAGTTCTTCAAAAAGCAAAAACAAACAAACAAACAAAAACCAAAACAAATAATCAAACTAAAAAATCTGTGAGAGCACTGAGAGTATATGCTATGGTGTGAAGTGGCTGGGACAGTCACCTAAAATGTCTATAATAATTGGCAGCCCACTTAACCAATTCCAAAGGCATGGTTAAATCAAATAGGTAATTATAGTGGGGAATCAGAAAACTGAAGTGTACACTCACATTTTGAGACTTTGCTTTAGCATAAAATATATCAATGAGCCAAGCTTTTGATGAGAAATCATAGTCTCTTCTCTGACTGAGAAGAGTTCCATCTTGTTTTCTTGAATAACCATGATGTCATGTTTCTGTGTCCTTAAACTTTAAAACACCTTTGTGAAGGAATCTGAGTGCAGAATTCACCTTTAATGCTTGCCAGTCTTTTACAATGTCTTTCCCTGAATGACTCACTTTTCTTTCAAGAGATGCTACTTAGGCATTATGGACCCAAGGACACATTTTATTTGTGTTCATCTTTCACTGGTTTTCACAGTATTAGTTTAAATAATAAAATTGTGATAATAAACACAACTGGCCTAAACAGATTAAGGAAAAAATAAAAGCAAGCTCCAGGTAAGGAAATAACTCAAACAGAAAGAGTAGAAACACAGGACATACAAGAAAAGAGTTTTAATGAGGCACAGGTCTTTCAGGGGTTTTCAGAAGAAGGGAAGAGCCTACCTACAACGCAGTTAAATGGAGGCCAGACAAGATGACTATTGTATTTGGGAACTGAGAGGCATTAAGGATAAAAAGCATCCTGAAAATTACTCAGTCTAATTTTGAGCCTGGTGGAATTACACACTACTTAAAACACTCAAAAGAGATGAACGTTTCTCCTATTTTCAAAGAAATCAATAGAAAATTCAGCTAATTATCACATATCTTTTGTATTTATTTCAATGTTTCATTGCTATTACTATCAGGAACCCTTTCCTTTCTTTAACCCAAATGACATGTACTGCAATTTAGTCTTATTTAGGTAAGGTCTGTTTCTATAAATGTGAAGTACTGGGCTTCACATAGGTAGAAATAGTTGAAGTAAGAGTTTGCTTCAGAAGATAAATAGTAAATTTACACAAATTTAATCCTTTTGTCAAGGCACGCACTTCATTATTTTAGCTGACACTGAAGAAAAACTTCCAGTATAAAACAGACCAGTACTGTAACATAAGTGCTACTGATTATACCCTTGGAGTCTGCAAAATAATATAATCAAATGAGAACCCATAAAATAATTCTTTCTGGTTACTATTATAATTTTTCCACACCTACAATGATACATGACTTAAATTACATAATTTTCATCTTGACATGATAAAGAGAAAACCACATCTAATTAAGGGAGAAGAATATACTATTTTTAATTATACAAATCAGATCTCTTTGAAGAGCCCCACAAGGGGGATATCAATAATGAAGCAAAACAATGAAATGTAGCCAAGGAGATTGATGGAGACAAGGAGGAAACTCCTTCACAGTGAAACATTAGAGGCTTCTGGGAAGCAAGAAGGGTTTGTTGATAGAAGACCCCTAAAAAGGCAAGTAACAGCAGCAACTTGAAATATCTACAGAATATTTAATACTCTGAAAGAAGAACCTAAACGTGATAAACACGAACGGGGCAGACCTTATGGTGAAAGGCTAAGAGACCTTTTCTTACTAAGACAGAGGTGAAATTAAAAACAACCACCACCACCACCACCAAACCAAGAGTACATGAAAACATGGCTCCAATCAGAAATGGCAGAAGAAATGCAATATATCTGAATGTAAGCAGACTCCCTTCCCCCATGGCCACACTGAAACACCAGAACCCTGAGGTCACCAGTTTGTGCAAGGTACTGGGAGCAGAGGATAATACAGGATGAAAACCATTAGCTCTGCAGATAGAATTGCTAAATCCCAGATATCTGGAGACCTTAGCTGGAATTGAGGAGGTTAAATGTAAAACTCTGATATAAGAGGAAGAAAAGCCTTTGCAACTGGTAAAAGAAAATCATTTTAACTTGAACGATTTCTTTTTAGAAGCATCCAGAAAACAGAACAAATATCAAGATCCACTCAAGTACTTTGTACATAATGATAAATAAATTGCAAAATCAAACGTACCTGTAAGGGGTAAGCAACTCTGTCATGAAAAGATATTTCTAAAACACTAAAAATATCAAGGTAAAAATTTAAAAGCTTGGAAAAGCCAATCATATTCTCTATGTAAATCTTGACTGAGGATGTTTCAAATCTATGCGTAATCTTACACATCATTGTTGCTTTGGAGTATTCTGCCTTTTATTAACATACTCTATTCATCCATTCACTCACATAGTGAACAAATATTTATGGGGTATCTGTATATGCAAAGCATTCTGCTAAGACAGAAGGATAGTGGTGAAACAACAGAAAGAGAAACTGCCTTTGTAACGCTTATAATCCGGTCAGCGACCAAGGTAAAATTACAACGAGGCCTTCTTACCATTAACATTTCACTATAAAGCACATACTCATGTACGACAGGAAGCAGGGCCTCTGAGAGTCCAGACATCCGTTTCTCAGTGGCCTTACAGCATTTATCAATGCAGCTGGCAACCCCTTTCAGAGTATCAGCCAGATCTTCTTCTGATGCTGACCACAGAAGATGAATTGGGCCATATTCTCTCATTTCATCAGAATATTCTAAAAACAAAAAGTAAGTTCTTCAATGGATAGAAGTTTTAAAAACCCCTATATTAAAAACAGTAAGCAAGTCCTTTTTCTCCTTGTGCCTATGTTCTTCTAAATGAAGAGAAAAAGATGGATATCATCTTTCACTGAGTGGAGAGGTCATTCCCATCTACTCAGGCCAGTTCTTGAATGACTACTGTCTAAGAGTAATCAGTAACAGCATCCTTCTTCATTCCCCAAAGTATCCTGGCTTGGAATTTAAATTACATGATCACCATTCCCTATCATGGACCTCTGTCCACCAAAACAACTACACCTCAGTGTCTCATAGGCAACATTACCTAAATGAACTTGTCTTTTCTACCCTTCTCCTGAATACATGTCCTACGTAAAGTTACTGTTTCCAGTGAGCTAAACAAAAAATCCAGGTATCATCCTGTACATATACCTGCACAGAGCTACTCAATCACCAATTCCAATATTTCTTAATATCTATCCATCCATCCATTCACCCATCCACCCAGCCATCTATCTACCTATCTATTCTTGCTTCCACTGTCATCAGCTCCTCAGCATCTGTAACTACACAACTGCAAAGGGACTTCTAAATATTCTCCCTCTTTTAATTTTTGTCATCACATATAAACACTGAGGCCTCTTGACTGAATTGGAAAGTCCTTTATGATCAGTCCCTGCGTGGCCTCCCCACATCCAGCTATTATGATTCAGGCCAAAATGACTGCTCATTCTTGAATAGCTCATGATTTCTCCTCATTCAATCATTACGCATATCCCTTTGCCTTGCCCTTTGGCATTCCTACCTTCTGGAAAACTACTTCTAATCCTTTAAATCCTAGCACAAATAAATTCCTTCTGATTCTGTTCCAAAAGATTTGTAGACGTTTTGTCCTCAATGAGCCGATCATAATTTTATACTTCTATTAATGTCTATCATAATTTTATGCTTGTATAATCCCATTCTATTGTAATTGCTTGCATAAATCATATGGTCCTAGGCCATATGCTCCTTAAAACAGGGGCTGAGTCTCATTATTTTCTTTTATCTCAAAGCCTGAAACACAGTATATCCAATAAATATTTTCATATTAGTGAGAGAACGAATGAACAACAAAAGATTATTTGGTACTTGACAAGCCATTAACTCAAAAATTTGGAGTTCATTTTAAATTCTGAATATTTTTACATTTTTGCTTTTATACTATCATCTTTCAATGATAGCTTTTTATGGTAGAGAATGTATAAGCAGTGAGCAATTTTTTGTCTAATATCTATTACATACGATGAAATTCTCTATATTTTATCATCTTACTACTCATTAGGGTTAGTTGAAATATGTTATTACATTAAATTAAACTAAATTAAACTATTAAAATATCAAAAGTTTTAATAAAATATCAAAAGTTTTTATGATCGAGTAAACTGAAAAATATTTTTTAAAAAAAATTTAAAAACAGTGGAAATGTTAGTTGTCACTGAATAAAGGTATTAGTTTCATGACCACTAAGACTTTGCAAATTGCACCCTCCTGATCTAGGCCTACGCTTTAAGTAACGGTCATACTAATCTAATATTTCTAGCAAAGAAAAATGTTCTCCTTTATCTCTTTTTCTCAATTTTTGTATATATCAGTGTGTATCATTAAACCTTGCAATATTTATGTTTATATAGAGAGCTTTCCTAAAATTCTACACTGTGCTTACACAGCACTCAGATCACATTTGTAAGCAAACACTTAATGAGTTGCACTGCAATATCTATTAATATATCTGCTTCCCCAACTAGACTCTAAGCTCAAGGACAGGTACCATCCTATTCCACCTTCAGCCTCCAGCACAGAGAAACAGCATGGCATGTGGTCAATACAAAATGGCAAATAAACTGGGGAACACAAAAGAAAATAAGAACAAAGAAAAAACTTGTGAATAAAATTTTTTTTTTAAGATTTTATTTATTTCTTCGAGAGAGTGCATGAGCAGGGGTGGGGCAAAGGGCGAGGGAGAAGCAAACTCCTCACTGAGTAGGGAGACTGACCAGGCTCTATCCCAGGACCCTTAGCCAAAGGTAGACACTAAACAGACTGAACCATCCAGGCATCCCAAAACTTGAATTAAAAAAAAAAATTTTTTTAAGAGAAACCACTAGTTATGATCACAAATTTTCATGATCTGAATATGAATGAAATGTCCTACATAGTTTAGGCTCCCAAGGCTACAAATGAAAACAATCCATCACTTTGAATAAAATCTGACAAGTGGGCTTCACATTGGAAAGACTAAGAAATCCCTCAAGTTTGGGCCAGTGGCAATTACTCCCTGAAAATGAGAACTGATATTTATGAAGTTCACCATAAAATCCAGCTTTCCTTCTGAGCATCTCAGAAAAGAAAAAGAAAAAGACAAATGGTAAATAACAAGGGCAGAGCAAAAAGTCTCAAATTATTAAACTACAGTTAGTTACCATAATGACATCATCAAGTACCAATGCATACAGAAAAAAAAATGATAAAGTGAAATGTACATTCAGCTATAACAATTTTTTCTATATTTCTTTTAATAACCAATCGATTCTTGATGAAGCAAATTCTCCTACCACCAAATGATACATTAATTCATTTATTTTTTCAATCATTGAACAGGTTTTAGTTGAGCACCTACTATGTGTTAAGTACTGTCTAGATACTAGAAATAAAATAAATCTTTTCCCTTTTTGGTCCTGATGGAATCTACTATTTAATGGGGGACCCAGAAAATAAAAAAACATAAGCCATCAATCCAGAGATTCTCAAACCAACTGACTAGGTCCCCACGGCAGATACTGAGTAAAAACTACTCCTGCTCCTTGTAGAGGAAAATGAACCCCTTTTGAAATAGCCAGAGCACTCCATTCTTCTCAACAAAGGCCTGACCTCAGAGGAAATGTGTTAACCAGAAAAAGGGAAATACTCAACTCCAGCCCACTCTGACCGTTCTGTCCCAGCTAAGCAGGGAGGGAAAAACTGAAAAACTCTTGTGAAATTCACAGTTCAGAGGCATAGGCTCTGTAAAAGACTGAGACCTGATCACAAAACTATAGAACCATTCAAGTATAACATCTTTTTCTATAGTGAGAACTACAGAACTCTTCTGTATTTAAAACTACAGGAACTTTCTCCTCCCCATGCCTTAGTGCATTATTAAAGGCCTATTTATTGCAATTCCTTTTACCCAGTGTTATATCTGGCTATTAAGAAAAAAAAAAATGGGGCGCCTGTGTGGCTCAGTGGGTTGGGCCTCTGCCTTCGGCTTGGGTTGTGGTCTTGGCATCCTGGGGTCGAGTCCCCCATCAGACTTTCTGCTCAGCAGGGAGCCTGCTTCCCTTTCTCTCTCTGCCTGCCTCTCTGCCTGCTTGTGACTTCTCTCTCTGTCAAATAAATAAAATTGAAAAGAAAAAGAAAAAGAAAAAAATGGCAAGGCATAATAAAAGGTGAAAAAGATAATTTAAAGAGAAAGAACAAGCATCAGAATCAGACATGGCAAGGACCTTGAAGAGATCAGACCAGGAATTTAATGAACAATGATTAGTATGTGAAAGACCCTAATGGAGAAAACAAAGGGCATGCAAGAAGAGATGAGGGCTGTAAGCAGAGAGATGGAAATCTCAAGAGAGAACCCAAAAGAAATGCTAACATCATGTAGCTTTACTACACCAGCAAATGGGAAGATCCACTGGAAATTAAACAACTTTGTGATCACATCCCCAGGGATGCTACATACCCCTTTCTTCCTTGTAAATTCTCTGAGATATTTTATCTATCAAATTTATTTTCTGGCTAAATATTTCAATAAAGTTATTCATTTCCATGAATTCCTCTGGGCGGCTTTTCACTCCCCTCATCGACAGCGCAACGGCTCTGACCGTCTGGCCCATTCTGCTGAGTAATCCAGGCCCTTGCTTCTTATGAGAAGAGAGTTCCTAGAAACAGACAGACAGACAAACAAATGAAATATCCGTGGTGAGGCGAATATTCCAATATTACCAAACAAAGGAAATCTCATTAGAAGAATAGAGAATAAAAATGTTTCATATACTTTTTTTTAATGTAGTTTGAAGCAGCTGAGTTTTATTGGGGTACACTTCTTCCTCTAAGTCTATTCTTCTTGATAATATTCCTTTTCAAAGTATGCAAGTAAAACATGTGTACATGCTTCCTCTCAGCATGGATCTTTAAAAGAACAAGGTTTAACAGAGGGAACTGTGCTTAAAGAGATACTGGAGAAGATAAGGGGACAACAGGAGATGTAATCTATATTTTATAACAGGAATTTAATGGAAAAATGATTGAGAGAAGATTTCTTAGGATCTCAACTACTCCCTGAAAAAAAAAAATGGAAATTTCATTAATTCTTTGGTTATAATCATAGCTAACATGTATTGAGAGCTTAGGATGTTCCCGGCACTATATTCACATTTTTAAATCTATAACTCACAATAATACGATGAGGTAGGTTCTATTATTATCCTCATTTTACAGAAGAATATACAAGCACAGGAAGGTTAAGGGGCTTGCTTTAAGTCCAAGCTAAGTGCTGGACAAGGCTCAGTCTGATTCCAGAGTCTTCACTGCTAAGCACTGACTAGCTTTGTCTTTGTAATGTAATGTTACAAACAGTAGTTTGTAAATAGATACTCTCTGACCATAGCTCTTCAATCAACTGAAGTTGGGTAAACTGTGACACTATCTCTCAGATCTGGCAGGCTGTAGAGAAAGTTTTTAAGAATATATGTAGCTAGCTGCTTCTCAGTTAATCTGGGAGAGAGGGCTACAGACTTGCGAAAAGAAGAAATGCAATAAAAGGAGACACCACACAAAAGTAACCCTTTAGAAGTACAGCATATTAAAAAAGAACACCAGGAAGAAGACGAAGGGATTTTTGTGATGGTTATACCACTTGTAAATGCAGATTTGGGATCAAATAAAAGGTTACCCACAAGAAAAAAAAATCTATAAATAATAATGCTGACCAGCAAATCCACAGATAAAAATACTGCTATTTATCCAAATGTTGAATAATATATTATCTTTATCCAGATCTTCCTTCCTGAAGGTCTTACACAGAAGAATACATAAAAAGTAAAACTGTTTGCTTCCAAGTCAATATGATTTTCCATGCATACGACGACAGATGCCACCCTTGACCAGATAACACATCTCTCAGGAGTGCTACAGCGTCACTCGATAGAGTCAACATTATCAGAGATGGCGCAAGTCACAACTGGCAAACTATTACTGTGAATGGTGACTACAGAGACTGTTTCTAGCAGTTTCTAAGGTTCTGGAGTCAGGCCACAAATTCATTTCACAGAAGTCTCAAAGGGCTTCCAAATAAGTACTATCTGTCAAGACTGAGACGAACCACCTTCTAGCCTCTATCACTTTGGCAACAACTGAGAGATATAAGACTCAATATTGGTCAGCAATCATTTAATACTGACCAATATCCCTAGCCATTATTCTTATTTGTGAGTTATATTTCCATAGGTGAAAAGAAAAAAGAGGATGAATATATAAATTTCTGCATTAGAAATAGATACAGTCCCCTTCATTAGGTAATTGAAAGAAAAATAAGAAAATCATATTTTCTATATGGCTATCCATCCAGCCATCTATCCACTTAATAAAGACTTTTAGCCTAAGTTGAAAAGTCCTAACCAGTTACAAAGGAAACATATTTGTATGTGTTCAGTATTAGCTATATATGCAAGGAGTACCCTGACATTAAAAAAACCAGCTACCAAGAGAAATATGAATATGTATATGTGAGGAAGATAGAAGATGTCTGTGATGTTTACATGTAAATTTGACACAGGGTTAGATCTGAAGGATATCTCTCTAATGTCTGATAGTCTATCTCAATTCAAGGATGCTGCTGCCTGATTTATAAAAGTAAACAAGAGGAAGCGTACAACCTGCTATACACAAAGACACAAAAGGATTATATGAGTATAAATCAAAATTCTTTACCCAAGCTTGTGCAGTAAGAAACACTTTGAAGTCTTCATTAAATGTTAAAGTTGGATGATCAGCAATTCGGTTCAGGAATTTCTGCAGTGCCTTCCTGCGTGTCTCGATGAAGTCATCATTAAAGCGTTCCACCATTCCTTTCACGATAAACTTCTCAGGCAATGGCTGAGGCAAAAAATTTTTAAGATGTATCTAAGCATTATGTGGCCTGAGATTATAAGGAATTCTATACTCTTCCTTTCTGGAAGACTATTCGAGCATGTGATGATTCCAAGATTCACAATGCCAGAACCCAAACCTGCAAAATCTTAACATATTTAGAACAGTTTAGAAAAACAAATCTGTACATAGATTGAATGTTTAAGAGCAAACGTTTCTAAGATCAATGATTTTCAGTGAACTCAGAGGTCTGACATTAGCCTTTCGGCATTCTAATGATTCACAAGACAAAATGGTAGCCACCATATGGGAAAAAAAATGCAGACTTACAGGAATAATCAGAGTGGGGTGTGCTTCTTCAAGTTTTCCTTTCAACCAAAGGAAATCTTGATAACGTCTCCTAACTTCAAATTCACTGGAGTCAAATTCCCCACGAGAAGTCTGAACAAAGAAGGAGAAAATAACAGCACACGCAATATAAGACGGGAGACATTTGCCCAATGTTATTTTAGACATTCTGAAATAAATGGGTCTCTAAGAAAAATTAACAAATTCTAATTATTCAGTGTTTGTCAGCCTGTACTTTTTTTGTAATCATCAATTCATGTAGCAGATGAAACAAAGCAAACTTTCCAGTATTTCCAGAAAGAAAGCAAACATCATGCTCAAATTTAAAATCCAAACTGAAAAATCTGTCTTACAGCAGCCATCTGCCTTCCACAAGATTTTAACTATGATTATATTTGGCATGACTTTTTTGCTAACAAGAAAGTGTGTTCTGAATTTAGGTTTCAAATATATTTTTCTCAAGATGATTAGAATTCAGAATTTGAGGAAAGTTCTATTTTTGTAATTTGGAAAATAATAACTGAGAAAAAAATGTTTTCCTGGAATTTTCTCAAATGAATTGCTTTGGTAAAATTTGCTTTTAGTATATGAAAATTCTAACATTTTACAGAGTGATTTTACCACTGTTTAAAAAATGTTATTAATGAGGATTTGATGTGAAAAGAAAATCTTCCTGTCATTTCTCAAGGGATTTTGAGTTATTTGCCTAAAATCCTGAAAATTAAGAAAATAAAATATCTGTTCTCAACAAACCAAAAAACTATGCCAACATATATGACAAGAAGAACGTGGGTACAATATCAACCTCATTTCCACTGCATGAATCCCAAGCCAAATAAAAAATGATTATCTAATGCACACTCACTCATACAATATTGTATTAACTAAACTTTTTGCATATTAAAAATTATATATATTATTATTAAGGTTGAAATTTTCCTGGAGGAGTGGTGATGGAATAACACACTGCATGCATACTTCGCACTCACCAGAAATATCAGTCACCCATATAGAGGAATGCGATGGTAGGATTAAGTAGTTCAAGTCATAGATGCGGTCTTAATTGTCATGAAATAAGGTTCACAAAAGTTAAACTTTCCAAAGTTTACTCCTTTAAAATGAATGTTTAGAATATCATACAATATATTTTATCAAAACATTTCCTTGGGAAAAAGTGGAGGTAAATGAGATGCAGAAGTCTAAGGAACTAAATGTTCACAAAGCACTATGAAATCTTAACTATGGGTACAAGTTATGGAAATGGTAAAAATAGGAAAACTAAATCTAGTAGAAACACAGTTTAAAAACATATATACGAGTTGGTATGTGTACATATATATGCAAATACACACATATGCATACATATATACACACACAAAACATGGTTTATAGTCACTCATTAAAAAATACTTATTGAACACCTTCTTGTGCATGGCACATATGTATAGGTTTACTACCAATTTCCAAAAATATAAATTGGCATAACCAACACTAAAATACTCAAAAATTGGGCAGTTAAGAGCTTTATATGTCCTCAAGAATTTTCAACACTTTAAGTAAACAGAACAATCTGACATAAATTCTGGCAAGAGGAAGATGCAAAATCAAGTCAAATAATTGGTTGATTCTGTCCCCATCACTCAGTCATTGACTTAGAAGAGTTTTCTAACATACTGCAAAAGCAGAAGAAGAAAACAGAAGATAAGTACAGTGTGTTCTTTCATGCTACTTTAAGAATTTATTCTATTCCCAAAGAGTTATAAGAATAAGATATGGAAGGGAAAACAAGTATTCTCAGCTGGGCTCAGATCATGGTTTATTTCCCAACAGCAGGGACAAAATCATTGCTCTATCTAAAGTGGTCAATTTTGGCCACTAGAAGATAGAAAGTAGCTTCCCAACTGTAGGAATAACAGGGTTTGATGACAGATCTCCAATTCAGAAAGAACATGTGTTCCAAAAAGTTAATCTGAAGTACAAATAATGTTTCTAATATAGGATACAGTTTTCCATGGAAGCTATATCGTAAATGGTGTTTAATTTTTTATATCTGACCTTAAAAGCTTAAGTACTTGAAGATTAGGACTAATGGACTCATGTGATGTATACCCCAAAACGCACTCATTCAACAAACACTGACCTTTGGTCAAGAGCAGTTACTCTAGGCTCTGAGGATACAGAAAATTGTTTTTGTGAGAAAATGAGTCTTAGGATCAGGGATATCCTTCAACACCTACTCCACACTGGTGAGACATTTAGGAGTCTGTCTTCATGATGAGGATGTGAGGGAGAAGACCCTTGTTAAATATCTTTGCTCTTGTTCTATATGTATTAAAGGAAGGCATGTCTCTTGATCTCCAAAAGAAAAAGTACGTTACAGCAGTCACTTTAGATAGTCTAATCTGGAGAATAAAGGGTAATTTCCCACAAGGAGAACAGATGCCAGGAACGTGGGCTTCCTAAAACTCATCATTATTTATAGCCAGATCATTCTTAAGTACTCCTAAGTGGATACTGTCAGTGTACACAGGTTCCCATGTATATGTGTTTCACCCTTATAATCTTCATGTCATAAATATAAATTTTCATAAAACTAAAACTTTCTCAGGGAAGCCACCTCTGAACCTCCAAACTAGACAGGGTCCCTGTGCTCAAAAAATCCTGTATTTTTCTCTCACAGCATTTATGACTATATTAATTAAGCATGTAATTGTTGAATATCCATCACCCCCCTAGGCTGAAAGCTCCATGAAGCCAAGGGGTATGTCTGTCTTGATTGCTGGTGTTGTCTCAATACACAAGCACAGTACCTGGGACATAACTGGCACTCCATAAAACTTCACTGAATATGTGAGAAAGTGAATAAATGATAATAAGTGAATAACATAGAAAAGACTATATTTGATAACATGATATTCATCTACTAAATGTTTAGGTATTTGTATCTATAAGGCATATTTTAGCATATATAGATTCAGTCTAAATACTAGGATATAGTAAAAACAATCAGAAGTAGAACAAAGGGACGTATTGTATAAATGTGTATTTCATAAAAGTGAAATGAAAGATAGTTTGCCATAACAGTGCAGAGATGCACAAAAACAGAACAGAAAACCCATATAGCGTGAAAGTAAATGGTCTGGAATTAAAATCCCAGCTCAGGTAATCATTATGGTGTGTAACCTTTGGCAAGGTTTGTGTCCTCATGCACAAAATGGGGGTAGCTCACATCTAGGTCCTAGGATCATTGTTAAGCTTTAAATAAGTTAATATGTATAAAGTGGTTAAAACATTGCCCAGCACAAAGTAATCACACAATAAGTGTTAGTTAAACGCACTGTGATATTATCAGTATTACTACTACTATAAGAGCAGTACATTTAAAGTACGATGTAATTTTGGATAACTCATCAGAATTATATGTCTCTGATTAGAGTAAAATTCACAGGGTGGCTTATTAAAAAAGTGTCTAAGAGAAACCAATAATGATGGGAAAATAATTCAGCTGCACAAATTCTTTGCTAGGAAAGAAGATAACAATGGGTGCTTCTAATTAAAATAGTAATACCAGTAGAAATCTGGTTCTATACTTAGCAGTATGTCTGTATAAACACATTAAATATTCACAAAGACCCTACAGGGTTAGTACCATGATCTTATTTACAACTGAGGACACTAAGCATAGAGAGGTTAATTAAATAGCCCAAGACACCTAGCAAGAAAGGGGAGTCATCAAGATTCAATTCCGTGCTGTCTTGCTCTGTAGCCTCTTGATACAAGTATGATACCATAAATTTCTTCACTCATCCATGCACCAAAAAGTTAAATTGCTTAGTTACTATATCCAAAGGACTGTGTTTGGAAATATGGAGAACTTAAGATACAATTACCTTCTTTAGAAGCTCACAGACTTGCCTGGAATAAATGCAAGTAACACATAGTGATCTACCCACATACAGATAGGAGAGTAATGAACATTTATTATGTGTCAGGCATTTTGCTAAGTGTTTTACATTGATTACCAATCCTAAATCAATTCTTACAGCAACTCTACAGAACCAAGTTCGATTATCATTTCTGTTTTATAGACTTAACAAAAACCTGAGGCTTAGCAGGATTAAATATAGACCTTTAATTTCTTTGCTATAATGACTCCAATGTTTTACATTCTTTAAGAATTCAATTAGAACAACATGGGAAAACAGGACAAAGAAAGAGGACTTCTTGCCTGCAGGTGCAGGGGGTTGGGGAGTGGAGCAGGCATCATTTTGAGTTGCTGAAAAATAAACAGTTGTTCATTCTTCCTCTAGAAGAGAAAGGACATAGCAAACAAGGAAAAGCATATACAAAGTCATGAGAGTAAGAAATACCCTAGAAGGGTGCCTGGGCGGCTCAGTCAGTTAAGCATCTGCCTTAGGTCATAATCCCAGGATCCTTGGACTGAGTCCCCAGTAGGGCTTCCTGTTTAGTGTGGAGTCATCTTCTGCCTCTGCTCCTCCACTCCACTCCTGCTCTCTCTCTCAAAGAAATAAATAAAATCTTAAAAAAGAAAATACCCTATAGCATTCGGATAACAAAAACAGCTCTAGATGAGTAGAGACCAGGAGTATTAAACATGGGGAGTTAGGAGATGAGTCTTTATATAGTAAGCTGGCATCAGACTAAAAAGCTCTTTATATGTCATTCAAGGGAATTTGCACTTTGTTGTACAGGAGATGAGGAACCAAGGAAGGATTTTAAGAATCTGAGTGAAGAGATAAAATATATACACTTTTACGAAATACTAACTGGCAGCAAGGTGGAGTTTGCATTGGAAGAAGTGATTACAGGAAGATGGTCCAAACCCTTTTCAGCTACAAAAGAGATTAGGGTGAGGTTTCATAAAGAAAATATTATAGAGGCACCAGGGTGGCTCAGTTGGTGAGTGTCTACGTTGGGCTCAGATCATGATCCCAGGGTGCTGGGATTGAGCCCTGCATCAGGATCCCTACTTGGCAGGAAGTCTGCTTCTGACTCTTTCTCTGTCCCCCACCTCCCACTCTCTCTCTCTCTCGAAAATAAACAAAATCTTAAAAAAAAAAAAAAAAAGAAAAGAAAAGAAAATGTTACAACCTATGAATATAATTCTCAAAGGCTGCTATTACATAAAAATTTTTTTTTAATTAAACTGTTTGGTTGTTTAATTCTGTCAGAAGTAAAGTGTCTTTTCCACAGCCTTCTCTTAGGATTAAGGAAATTTGGGTTCTAGATTTACTCTGCCTTTTAATTACTGGACAACTAACAGTATCTTATAAAGCAGCCACTTGCTCTTATTTGGAAAACAAATGAAGCTGTATTTTGTAATCCTCAAAAGAAATGCTACAACAAAATACTGTATCATGTTTTCAAAATGTTGTTTATTAGCAAACTGAGACTCTTCTTTTCCAAAGATATTTCTTTACAAAGATATTTCTTTATTATTTTTGAAACTAAAAACTAAATGTTCTTATTTCAAGATGCTCAACTGCTAAAAAGATGAGTGACTGCTGTAATTTGAATTCCACCAATTTCATACAGAACAAGTGAAGGATAGATTAGATGCAATATCTTACCTAAAATGGTTGAAAAAAAATAAGTCAATTCAGCTAAGATTCTGTACTGTTGAGAGTCATAGTGAACAAAAAGCACTTCCAAAGTTCAGAGAGCAACTGTATTCAAAAAAGTGTTCATTAAAAGTTTACCTTAGTAATAATCCTGTAAGTAATGAAAGTTTCAATCGTAGTAACATGGCTTTCAGGTTCATCAACTGTTATGAAGAGATCTTTCAAATCTGGCTCATCTTCAAACTTGACTTGGTTTATCATCGACAGAGGGGATGTTGGCATCATAGGGCTGAAGGAATTCATGTCCATCAGTGAGGCATCCTGAGGAATAAAACACATTCAAAAATTAACATCTATAGAAGAAATAGATTAAAATCCTCTTTTTCTTAGAAACCATGAATACTAATGAAATATATCAAGAACAAAAAGGATGACTGGACTCCTGGTTAGATCTGCTATATTGAACATGTATTTTTATCTCTTGTTTCCTATTAAAATCCCACTTCAAGTTTACTTTCTGGGTTGTCTCTGAATTCAAGGTTGCCAAGCAGAATCGAGGAAGAGATAGCCATGGAAAGTCCTGTAGACTAGACGGGAAGATGGCCAGCCCTCTTCCCTCAGCTGGCCGCAAGGATGCTGGCAGCAATGTGCAAAATTCCACACAGCGATCGGAGGGTTCCTCTCCCTTCACCATTCCGAGAGAAGACTAACTGTTGCAATCCCTGATGCATTAGCCAGGTCTCTGCCTAATCACCCTGCAGTGAAGCCCCTACCATACATGCTGAGTATCTCCTCCACTTTTTATTACCTGATGTAGAGACTACAAAATATTTAAGTACGCAGAAAGCCTCTGATGTGGAAGACTCACAAACAAACAAAACAAAACAAAAAAATGCTTACAAAAAATAGATGAAATCATCAGAGATAAGAATGATATCTAATTCATGAATAAAAACAGGAGCTATATTCTTAAAAAATTCAGAGAACAGCAGCAAGACAATTAAAAAGGAAGCTCATGAAAATTGAAATATAATAAGATAACAACTCAACAGGAAGTTTGAAAGCTAGAAGTCAAGAACTAAGCTGAATTACAAGAACAAGAGATGGAAAAGGAGAAGGAAGTGTTTTTAAAAATTACAGGATCCAGGCAGGCAGTGCTTTAATAAAACTAACTTCATAAAATGAAGAAGGAAAAATGGGCTTTGAACTGAAGTGTTTCCAGGCTGACAGGGCCTCTCATACCTCCTCAAAATGAATGGGGTCTTGGTGGGGTAGGATGTGTTGTGCAACCATCTACTACTGTGACATTTCATAGTAGATCTTAGCTTCCAAAGGGAATATAAATAGGTAAAATACAACAGGACTCTCAGGATTGAGAATGGCTCCAAATTTCTCAATGGTACACAGGAAACTAAATGACAATAAAACGTCTTCCTAATTTTGAGAGAATATCTTCTACCTAGAACTCTATATAGCCAGGCAAATTGTCATTCAAGTATACATAGATTAAAACCATCTCAGATATAAAGGATACCCAAAACTGACTTCCCGTGCACCCATTCTTTGGAAGCTTCTTTAACTTTCTAAAATAAGGGCACAGAGCAATAAGAAATAGGATCTAGGGGGTGCCTGGGTGGCTCAGTCAGTTGAGCATCCGACTCTTGGTTTTGGCTCAGGTCATGATGTCAGGGTTGTGGGATCAAGCCCAGAATAGGGCTCTGTGCTCAGCAGAGAGTGTGCTTGAGATTCTCTCTCTCCCTCTCCCTTTGCTCCTCCCCTATCCTTCAAATAAATAAATAAATCTTTAAAAGAAGAAGAAGAAGAAACAATCTAAAAACAGCAGACTCAACAGAAAAGAGAACCAGAAGAAATTCTTCAAATGAGTGTGAAGGAATGTTCCAGATTGATAGCTTTACAGCAGAACTAGAGAAATCGTATACAGACCTGGTCAGAAAGACAGTCACCAGGGAGGCAAGGAGAAGAAGAATGGAAAAAGAATGAAGCAAGAGAGGGAAGAAGGAAGGAGGGACAGAAGGAAAGACCAGAGGAGTGAGCAAAGGAAGGAAGGAAAAAAAAAAAGATGGAAGGAAGAAAAAGGAAGGGAGGGGGGAGGGAGGGAAAAAAAAAAGAGAAAGAGAGGGAGGGAGGAGGAAGGAGAGAGGGAGGTGACAGAATATGTGATATGTTTAAACATAATGAGAGGAAGCATGTCATGTTAGATTCTAGAGATGAACTGAGATGGGTGCAGAGAAGCCAGGATGGGCAAAAAGCAAGAGTGTGGGATAAGGAAGGAGAGGAAGTTAATGAATGAAGGAATAAATGAATGATAAACTCTCAAGAAAGCAAAAGATGTACAAGAATGAAAACGTAATCCTGGTTCACTATATGGCTTGACTGTGAACACCCACTAATTGTTCTTAATCCTGAATTTAACTAAAAATGGTGATATAATTATACTGATCAGAAGAAAAATACAGGTACTGTGTATGTTTGAGAGGGAGAGACATTGCTTATAAAATAGCTTCAAAAATTCAACTCCTCTGATGGAAAAAAGGAAGATGAGCAACTGTTCCAGACTGAAGAAGACCAAAGATACATAATAGCTAACTACAACATGTGATCTTGAATTGGGTTCCATACTAAAGAAGGAGAACCTTTGCTTTTTCTCTCTGATCATGTTATTGGGACAAATGGAGAAATATGAAAGGGTCTGTGGATTAGAATGTAGTATTGTGTCATTATCAGTTTCCTGATTTGTGTATGTATACCGTACTTTGGTAGGAGAGTGTCCCTGTTTTCAAAAAATATGCAGGCCAATTCAGGAATAATAAAATATCATGTCTTCAATGTATTCAACTAACTCAGAGAAAGAGAGAAAGGAAAATTGTGCAATGGCAGTCATTGGGAAATCTAGGTTCTTTGTGGTATTCTTGCAACTTTTCTCCCAGTTTGAAATTATTTCAAAATAAAAAGTATATGTATAGTTTTAAAAAGTCAAATAATTCTACAAAGCTTAAAATAAGACAAAGCAAATTAAAATTTAAAAGCAGCTTCCCATGCTCCAGAATTGCTATTCCCAGTTCACACTCTTCAGAAGCAAATTCAGAACTCTATTAGCTGTTTTTGTTCCTTGTTACATTCCTTATTTCAAAATAACACATGTATTCCTTTTTTTTTTTTTTCAATTTTGACATTATCACTAGGTTTCCTCCTAAGGAGAATGAGGAGTATTTATTTATTTACACAATTAACTATATAAGTATAGACTCACAGATTCCTATATTATTCAATAGGTTATAATCCATTAATGTCATAATTTATTTTGATGTTAAGTGTCCATGACCTGCCTAGTGGAACCCCTTAGGGGCATCTGTGTGTTTTTGATTTGTCTTCATTATTCCTTGAGCACTGTACATAACATAACTTCGCAGAACAAGATGTTTCGGGTTTATCTTCTATTTTCCCTGACCCAGCTATAGAATCAGATATTTCTCTAAGAAACTCTGGTTCCTTCTAGAGGAAACTGGAATTTGGAAACCAAGATGTGAATGATAGGAAATATATGTACAATACACATACACATACACACACATGCAATACACATCTGGATCTAGAGATATACAGATAGAAAGTAAATACTATGAGTTCACACCAATACCTCCAGTTAAAATTTGACACCATTTGACTGTTCCAGCTTTACCTCTTTCCATATTTGTAACTCTTTTCTCCAGCAGAGAGAAGCCTGGCTCCCAGTAACTGGAAGATATTTATTAATGCTCAATCCCCCTCCATGTAACCAATCTTCCATCCAGGCCAACTGTCTTCTCAGCCCTGACCCCATGAACCAAAGCAGTCTTGTTCTCATTCACAACCACACTGGTTCCCTCCTCAGACTCAAAGCCACTGGCTACTTCTTTGGACATACTGCCTCCTCAGGCACTATCAATAGTTTGTTTTTAAAGAAAGGGCTGCATGTTATTTTTTAATAAAAAATTTTAAATGAAACAAAAGGATAACATGCAGTAAATTCTACCAGTAATGTTTTATTCATATGCAAACATAAAACTAACAGTATCAATATGACATTTGAGTTATTTCTTCAGTAGTAAAAATGACATGTTTCCAACTCTCTGCTTTCTCTTTTACATACTACTTTTTTCCTCCAAAATTAAGAATATGTATAGATGTTAGAATAAAAAATTTTGTCTGTTGTTATGAACAGATTAAATTTAACCAACACACTTAAAGATGAATTCAGCAACAAAGTCTATCATAACTTAGCAACAGAGTTAGCCAGTCCTAAATGGAAAAAAAAAAAAATCATTACAGAGGAGGCTCAAACGTGGGTTCTAGTCCTTTCTCTACCACTGACTAAGCAAATAACTTCGAACAATTAATTCAACCTTTCAAGGTTAAATTGAGGACCTGGAGTTGAAAATTTGCAAAATCTCTCCCACCTCAAAGGCTAAAACAGTACAACTTCTAAATTTATTAGTATATAAAAATGTAGCAAAACCCCAATATTTTAAGAGAAGGAATGCTTTTGTAGTACTAGGAATGAAAAAAAGACTGAAATCGTAATACTGACTTATTTTACCCCTGAAAACAAATCAACTTAAATCCTTTTGAAGCATCAGTAATATCCACAGCACTATTCTTAAGGCTCTTCCCACACAAAAAGTTAGTTCTGTGAACTATAATGCAGCATTTGGATAACCCCTCAATGCAATAATACAAGAGATATTATGGTAAGACACACCAAGTGAGAGGTAAGAACAATAGGTTTGTTTAAATTTAGAAGGTTCAGGTTGCTGTGATTACAAAATGATTTATGAAAAGAAAAACACTTAGGCATGATTTAAACCAAGGAATAGACACATAACAGTTGTACTAATGAGACACAAAATAAGAGACAATAAATATCTTGCCATAAAGTTTAGCAAAATAAATTATGGTATTTCCCTATTAATAGGCTAGAATAAAGTCTATCCATGTGATAGAACACAATAAAGTGATTAAAATTATTATTCTAGAAGCAACAGAATACAGTATGTTGGAAAAAGGGTCACAGTATATTATTAAAAGAAAATAACAGGATATAAAATTTGTGTACAATTAGATTCTTGGGTGTGTATGTGTGTTTATGTGCGTTTAAGACGGAGAGGGTAAGAGAAAAAAAGCGTGAGAGACAGAGGATACAACCTTATAAGCTATACCAAAAAAGTTAACAGAAGTTATTTCAGGTGTTGGGATGGTTGTTGAGTTTAGTATTTTTCTATGAGTTTCTGCATTTCCAGATTCTAAAATAAACATTTACTGAGAAAAATATTAAAATTGTTAATGTCAACACTGTGCATATGTTCAAAGGCAGCAAGAATTACTGTAATAAGTTAAAATAATTGTCTAGGGCCATTTGGGCAAATGACCCTGGATAACATTTGATATTTTTTGTTAATTGATCAAAGATGCTTAATTAAATAGGAAATTTTAAAATGCCTGGGATCACATGGAAATTGGATTGTCAAGATAAATTATGGAATGCTAACACAATGGAACACTAAGGAGTCATTAAAAATGTAATTTAGAGGTTCCAAATAAATATGCAGTCAGCAGGTATAAAAATATCTCTGTATAGTATATATTGTATATAGTACAGCCACTTCACTACATTAAGTATCTGTTTTTGCAATCCAAAGATTTTCATTTTTCTGGAAAATGGTGAAAAGCAAAAACAGTGCTCAGCGAAGGCTCTGCAGCCAACCCTGAGAAAGGCGGGGTGCACCCCACGCAGTAAGAGTGGCGCCACCAAGCTCCTTCCCCAGGAACTACACTCAGCATCAGGGCCTCAAACTCCACCGCTTGAACTGTGTCTGTGAACATCAGTGCTTTATCTCCATTTATTTTGTGCATCCATTAGCAAAATGCATCTTAAGGTGCCAGAAAAAGCCTAAGAGAGGTTGTGTTTTGGGTCTGGGAAAGCTTAAAAATTTTTTCCATATAGATTAATGGTAACTGCTTCTTCGCTTTAATCTATCTCAGCTTACAAAAGATTTCGTAGGAATGCTCTACTTTCAGATGGGGGAGGGGTCCTGTAGTAGCTTTTTAAGCTGACAAATTTTAATTTGACAGGCACGGGTACTTTAAATTTCCCTGACACTGCACACAACCATGTGCTTTGGTATTCTTTGTAGTCACCCTCTTAACTCACCACAGCCCACTTCTTATACCTACTACATAATTTAGCATTCTATTTCTTCTGCTTAAAATGCATCCTTTTGTAGAGCGGGAAAGATCTGCATGAATTTACAAAAGCTCACAATTCCAATGAGCATAGTGTGGTGTCAAAAATATGCTTCGATATCGAGCAAAGGAAGAAAATTACAGGCTGAAATTTAGCAACATCCAAGATTCAGTAGAAGGATTTAAATTACTATGAATCACTCAAAAACATTCTTAAAACCTCAATAAAACTGACTATCCAAAGACTTTTATATTCACTTCAAAAAAGGGGAAAGAAAATATAATGACAATGTTTAAAAGATTTACATTTGGACATGAATAAGAGAAGAAAATAAGTGTTTGAGAAGATCCAAAGAAGCAATTAACCAAAAAAGCCCTCCATTTAACCTTTTGTGGTGGATGCTTTTCAGGAGAAATGGATCATTAAAATTTGTTCTTTCCAAACAAAGGTCTCACCTCCACAATAATATGTGCTTCTTTCTCTCATTAGTTCTCTCTCTCTTTTTTCTCTCCCTGCCCGCCTCCCTGAACTTTATTTATATGTTCATTCATTCTTAGCATTTGGATAGATGTCCATTATCTACTGGTCTTCTAGACAATGAAAGGACACCATTTCATTTTCTTTCTTCAAGAGATTAAAGCAGAAGGGAAATGATCTGTGTGGTAGATCTCTACTTCTTAAATAACATTGAATACCCTCCTTATAGCTAGCATAGTGAAGACACACAGGCACACACACCAAAATCTTGGGATGGTTTCAAGCCCAGATGTGAACATAATATATAATGTGTAACAGTGAAGCCAGATTACTGTAAGAAGTCTTTGTCCTCTACCCTTATTCCAAACCAACACATCCATCATGAGAGAAACCTCTTAAATGACTTTACTTAGTTAAATGGACATTAGAATTGTGTTAGCATGACACTGAAATTTATTGACACAACCAATTACAAATTAAGTGTAAGTTTTCCTTGTTGCTACATTTGGTTTAGAATAAGCATTTGTTATGGATTAAATTCTGTCCTTCCAAAATTCATATGTTGAAGAGACCTAACACCGCATACCTCAGAGTGTGACCTTATTTGGAGATAGGGTCTTTACAGAGGTTTATTAAGCCAAAATGTGGCCACTGGGGTGGGCTCTTATGCAACATGACCCACCGGTGTCTTTATAAAAAGAACAAAGTTAGACACAGAGACATGTATAGAGGAAAGACAATGTTGAGAAACATGAGGAGAAGACAGCCATCTACAAGCCAGGTGGAGGGGCCTGGAACAGATTCCTTCCTCACTGCTCTCGGAAAGAACCAACCCCACTGACACATGCACTTCAGACTTCTAGCTTCCAGAGCTATGAAAAAGATAAATTAATGTCTCTGGTTTCAGACCGCTTATCTACGGTCCTTTGTTACAGTAGCCCTGGCAAACTGACAGCATTTCTTTCTTTCTTTTTTTTTTTTAATTTATTTGACAGAAATCACAAGTAAGCAGAGAGACAGGAGAGAAGAGGAAGCAAGCCCCCCGCTGAGCAGAGCCCAATGCAGGGACTCGATCCCAAGACGCGGGCATCAGGAACTGAGCTGAAGGCAGAGGCTTTAACCCACTGAGCCACCCAAGCGCCCACCCAGGCACCCACTGAACCACCCAGGCGCCCACTGACAGCATTTCTATACACAGAGTTGCACACAATAAAAATTTAAGGAAGGAAGCAAGGGTGGAATGGTAGGAAGGGGGAATGATATGATTACTGCATTGCATCCTTGCTCCTCCATTCCTTCATTTTCTTACAGGTTAACAATCAGCTCCAGTAATTTCTGAGAAATGCTTTTGCCTCCCTCCTTTAATGATCTTGGATGGTTCCGAGGCTCTACGATGGATATAAATAAAAAACATCCCTGAATTTTAAAACAAACAACGGCCTGCCAATATTTGAGTACTCAGGAGATAAACACCAAAAGAAACAGGTTAAAAGGTGAGAGACGACCTTTCTAAAAGGTGTCCTTCCTGAATACTTCCCACTAAAAGGCTACTTGGAAACATCTCATAAATATAACATGAATTACTCTTATAATACTAAATCATACCCACCATCTGTGCACAAACAGCTATTTTCTTTTTACAAGTAGAGGGGAAAAAAATCAATGTGAGAAGTGTGATAAATCAGAAGAGTGGCATGAAAAGGCCACGCAAATAAAATTTGCTGATGCGCAAGAAACACACACACCAAGAGACATCTGGTAAAAAAGCAACTTAAAGTGGAAGGAGTTTGAGAAACTGTGTTATGAGGGATACTCATCCTGATGGGCCTAAATTTAGACATACCAGCTGTGTTTTGGTTTACAGCTCCTTCCAATCTGCCTGCTTATAATAATAATAAAAAATCAGAAAGGCCTTCTGCGGAACACTGTTGAAAATGTGATTGGGGGAAAAGCCAGCCCATGTCATGTTCTATAAAGGGGCATACAACACTCTAATCTTATTTGACATAATTTCCAGGGCTATGTAGGATATATCCCCTTGTATGCATATATGATAATTGATTCATCCACTTTTCTGTTTCTAGCATTTCTATTTTCTAACTTTGTTGCCTTGAATGTACTTGGACTACCTCAGGTTTTGTGAACTATAAAGCTATATACTAATCATGTAATTTTTCACATCATTCTATCTGACAGAAAATTTCCTTCTGTCCACCTCCCCCCAAAACATGGTATATTAAAAGAAAAAGTCTCTGTAGTCTGGCAGAAAGGTCAGATCTTACCTTGGATCACAGAGGATTAAGGAGAGGATTAAAAAAAAAAGAGGAATAAATGTGATACATACATCATCTGCTTGAAGACTTTGTATGCATATCTTAGGTAAACCTTACCACAACCCTGTTGAGTATTTTCTAATCCCCCCTCCACATTTTTTTTTAAACCAGATAGCAATACTCATGATTTTTGACTTCACAATAGTGAGAAAGTGACACACTTTCAGTAGAAACCATACTTTGATTTTGAATTTTGATCTTTTCTTGGGTCAGCGATACACACGCTACGTAATATTCTTTCATACTGCTGGACAGTAGTGTTCCAGTTAGCCATGAGATCATGAGGGTAAACAGCCAAGACACTTAACACTTAACACATGCTCTACACATAAAATCAATCTGTTTTTCACTTTCAGGACAATATTCAGCAAATTCAGTATCTCAGGTGAATGAGATATTCACCACTTTATTATAAAATAGGCTTTGTGTTAGATGATTTTTGCCCACCTGTAGGCTAATGTAAATATTCTGATCATGTTTAAGGTAGGCTAGGCTAGTTATGATGTTTGGTAGGTTAGTTGTATTCAATGTATTTCAACTCACAATATTTTCAATTTACCCCATCATATGATGTAACCTCATCATAAGTGAAGGAAGATCTGTATATTTTTTTGTACGTATGAAAATACTCTAGAGTAAAAAATCACTTAAAAACTTTGGAGGGGGAGCACCTGGGTGGCTCAGTCTGTTAAGTGTTTCTCCTCAGCTCTGGTCATGATCCCAAGGTCCTGGAATGGAGCCTTGTGTCGGGCTCCCTGCTCAGCAAGAAGTATGCTTCTCCCGCTCATGCATGCCTCCCCCCTTCTCTTGTGCTAGCTTCCTCGCTCACTCTCTCAAATAAATAAATAAAATCTTAACAAAAAAAGTTATAAAAGGTGTGCTCATAGAGGATAAGGTTATATTTTTGGATTACTGAAAACTATCCAGTAATTTTCTTTTAAAGTCTTCTCATAAAACTTAGAAATAAAAATAAAGTTCCATTGACAGTTTGTAGGTAGGCAAAAGTAAGTAAGTTCTAGATTTTTAGCATTTGTATTCTTTTAAGGGCTTTCTAATACTCAGACACACACACACACACACACACACATTAATATTTTTATTCACCTTAGTAAATATCACTGCATATGTAAGCTATGACAGGTAAATAAAAAGTAAAATGTTAAGGCTAAAAGACAGGTAACGCTCCCACATGGTGTGTCATCCAAACCACTGGTACAGTTCTATGTATGCTTCACGAATATGTCATGTTACTGCATGCCAAAGATATTTAAAGCCCTCAATGTTAAATCCACAAATGACAAGTCTACTAAACTTGCCTCAAAATGAGTTTGGGGTACTGGATACACATATTAAACACAGTATCAGCCAGTTCGAACCAGACCAGAATAGGTAGAACATCAACCAGAATAGGTAGAATAACTACCTATTCTAGATTTAGTGACGACTAAGTAGGAGAGGGGCAAACCAGGAAAAAGAATTACTCTGACCAGAATTGAAGAAGTTGAAAATAAGTTCTAGGGGCAGACAACACTGCAGACCCAACTTAGGAATGTAATAAAATTAAAAATAAATAAATAAATAAATAAAAATGGTCCCTCAGGAGCACAGCAAACTGACTGTACACTTTAACAGGCATGACTAAAATGGATTCTGACACACAATAAATTTTAACTACCCTCCTTAATCAAAGTTTCATCTTTGTAGATGGTTTCTAGGGAAAAGGTTGAGTTGTCCTGATATCAGCCACACCAACAACATTAAAAGCATTCCTAAGAGCCTTAATACATACTTCTAATATATCAAGAAAACTAGTAGATAGTTAAAACAGCTGTACCAGGAATATTCTTTTCCTCTAGCACTTTCAAATAACATGACAAATACTACATATCATGAGTCATTCAACTGGGGAGCTATATCCACACACAAGGCACACTTTAGAGATATTGAGGGTTTGGTTCCAGACAACCCAAATAAAGGGAATATTGCAATAAAGTGACTCAAATGAATTTTTTGGTTTCCCAATACATAGAAAAGTCATGTTTACACTAAACAGTAGTCTACTGAGTGTGCAATAGCATTATGTCTAGAAAATGTACAGTCCATATAGTTTAATTACCAAACACTTCTTTGCTAAAAAATGCTGACCATCACCAGAGCTTTTAGTGAGTTGTAATGTTTTTGCTGGCTGAGGGTTTTGCCTCAATGTTGATGCTGCTGACTGACCAGGGTGGTGGCAGCTAGAGGCTGGAATGGCTGTGACAATTTCTTAAAATAAGACAACACTGAAATTTACTGAAAATATTGACTCTTCCTTTAACAATTTTTCTGCGGAGTATGATGCTGTTTGAAGCATTTTACCCACAGCAGAACTTCTTTCACAATGGGAGTCAGTCCTCTCAAGCCCGCTGCTGCTTTTATCAACTAAGTGTGTGTCATATTCTAAATCCTCTGTTGTCATTTCAACTGTCTTCACAGCATCTTTACCAGGAGTAGAGTCCAGCTCAGGAAACCACTGTTTGCTCATCCGTAAGAAGCAGCCCCTCAGCTATGAACATTCGATCAGGAGATCACAGCCATCCAGTCACATGTTCAGGCTCCCCTGCTGCTGCTAGTCTTCTTGCTGTTTCCACCACATCTGCTGTTCTGCCTCCACTGGAGTCCTGAGACTGCCAAGTCACCCATGAGGGCTGGGATCAACTTCTTCCAGACTCCTGTTCATGTTGACATTGTGACCTCTTCCCCTGGATCATGAATGTTCTTAATGGCATTCCGTCCCAGAAGGTTTTTGACTTTCTTGGCCCCCAGATCCATCAGATACATCACCATGGCAGCTACAGCCTTATGAAATGTATTTCCTAAATAATAAGGCTTAAGGAGTAGAAATCACTCGTTGATCCACAGGCTGCAAGATGGATGTTGTGTTAGCAGGCGTGAGAACAACAGTAATCCCATTATCCATCTCCATCAGAGCTCCTGGGTGACAAGGTACATTGTCAGTGAGCAGTCATATTTTGAAAAGAATATTTTTTCTGAGAAGGAGGTCTCAATAGTGGGCTTAAAATATTGGGTAAACCATGTTGTAAACAGATGTCTCGTCATCCGGGCTCTGTTGTTCCACTTTTGGGGCACAGGCAGATTTGTACAGATTTGTAATTCTTACGGGTTCTAGGATTTTCAGAGTGGTAAATGAGCATTGGCTTCGACTTATAAAGTCACCAGCTGCACGAGCCCCTAACAGCAGAGTCAGCCCGTTCTTTGGATCTTTGAAGCCAGGTGTTGACTTCGGTCTAGCTATGAAAGTCGTAGTAGGATCTTCTTCCAATAGAAAACTGTTTCTTCTGGGGTGCCTGGGTGGCTCAGTTGGTTAAGCGACTGCCTTCAGCTCAGGTCATGATCCTGGAGTCCCGGGATTGAGTCCCACATTGGGCTCCCAGCTCCATGGGGAGTCCGCTTCTCCCTCTGACCTTCTCCTCTCTCATGCTCTCTCTCAAATAAATAAATAAAATCTTTAAAAAAAAAACAATAACAACCTGTGTCTTCTACATTGAAAATAGTTGTTCAGTGTAGCCACCTTTATTAATGAGCTGAGCTAGACCCTGCAGATACCTTGTTGCGGCATCTCCATTAGCACCTGTGGCTTCACCTTGCACGTTTATATGACGGAGATGGTTTCTTTCTTTAAACCTCACTAACCAACCTCTGCTAGGTTCTAGCTTTTCCCCTGCAGCTTCCTCTTCCTCACATCTCTCAGCCTTCAGAGAACTGAAGAGTTAGGGCCTGGCTCTGGCTTAGGCTTGGGGTTAAGGGAATATTGTGGCTGGTTTAATCTCCTCTTTAGACCACTAAAATTCTCTTCATATCAGTAATAAGACTGTTTCATTTTTTATCATTCATATGTTTACTGGAGTAGGACTTTAAATTTCCTTTAAGAACTTCTCCTTTGCATTCAGAGGTTGGCTGTTTGGTGCAAGAGGCATAGGTTTTGGAATATCTTGACTTTTGACATGCTTCTTTGTTAAGCTTAATCATTTCTAGCTTTTCATTTAAAGTGAGAGACATATGCCTCTTCCTTTCCCTTTAACACTTAGAGGCTACTGTAGGGTTATTCATTGGCCTGATTTCGATATTGATGCATCTCAGGAAATAGGGGGGCTCAAGGAAAGGGAGAGTGATAGGGGAACGACCAGTCAGTGGAGCAGCCAGAACACGCACAACATTTATGTATTAAGTTCCCCATCTCATACGAGTGTTGTTCCTGGAACCCCAAAACAAATTACAATAATAACATCAAAAATCACTGATGACAGGTTAGTAACAAATATAATAATGCTTAAAAAGTTTGAAATATTGCAAGGATTTTCAAAATGTGACACAGAGGCACAAAGTAAGCAAACACTGTTAGGAAAATGGTGCCAAGAGAGCTGCTTGACACAGGGCTATTACAAATTTTCAATTGGTAAAAAATACAGTATTGGCAAAGCCTGCAATAGAGGAAAGAATAATAAAATGATCAAGCCTATAATATAGCATTTAAGAGACAATACCCCAATTCTGGTAGCACTCTCTATAATAAGTAAAAACCATATAGTAACAAATATATTTGTGAGTCTCTGACCATCTCATTACAAATTGCAAAATGGATGAGCCTACAACTTAAAAACATTAATCTTAATAATGGCAAACACTGAAATTTTCTAAGGGACAGGGACTGTGCCTTAGCACCATCCACTTACATTACTTCATTTAATCCTGCCAACAACATGATGGGAAATAAGTGCAATCATCATCATCTGTATCTTATAGATAAACTTGTAGCATGGGGATCATAATAATTCTCCGCAAATCACTTATCTCAACTGGTAGAGCCAAGACCCAATCACCACTACCATCACCACCAGCCAATGCACACACAAAAAGAACCCAGTGTAGAAGATTTACTTCATTTTCCAAATGTTCACTGAATGTCAACCATGTGTCAGGCACTGGTTGGGGCTAAACAGCAGCCAAGATGGCATGCTTCCTGGCTCTTATGAAGCTTATACTTTAGTTAAGTGGGAGGGTTGGAGATAAAATACAAGTAAACATAGAGAATGAAGCAGGAAAATCCCACATTTGAGTAAGTATTAATAAACAAGTTTATAAATTCCAAAATAAAAGTGTGTGTGTTGTGGGGGGGATTCCTGGGATTAAAGGTTAAGGAAGGGAGAAAGAATTGATAAAGCTGTCAGGGAACGTGTCTTTCAGGAGGTAATATTGAAAAGGAGGCAGAAGCACCTGAGTGGCTCAGTGGTTAAGCCTCTGCCTTCGGCTCAGGTCATGATGTTAGGGTCCTAGGATCGAGCCTCACATTGGGCTCTCTGCTTAACAGGAAGCCTGCTTCTCCATCTCCCACTCCCCCTGCTTGTGTTCCCTTTCTTGTTGTGCCTCTCTCTGTTAAATAAATTTTTAAAAATCTTACAAAAAAAAAAAAAAAAGAGGAGCCAGTGATGAAAAGACACTAAGAGAAAAGGAATCCAATCTGGAGAATCAATGAGGCCTATGACAGGAAAGGACTCAGAAAGTTGGAGTGACCAGAAAGGTGGTAAGTGGTGGGAACAAACACAGGCTTTGGTGAAGGTATAAACAACAAAATACTCACTTTACCATTTACTGTGTCAGAATTTCTCTTAGTTATGCTCCTTACCTAGTGAAAACTTTTCTTTTTTGTATTCAATACCCTATAGGGAAAAAAAAAACGTGTTTTTCCTTATTCAGAGAGGTCTACCCTGTCATTTGCCTCTAGCTTTGCCACAAGACCACTGTGGGAGATGGTATGATTATTCCCAGTGGCCCTCTGTCTCCCTAGGAGAGGATTATATCTCCTGGTTAAATGCCAGGTAACTTTCAGTGCCTCCTTCTGGAAGGAAAATAGCTTCCCACCACAATAGATTTGCTCAGTGACTTAGTTTGGATAATGGCATGTGTCTGGGCAGATTTGGGAGCCATTACCTGTTTTCACCAGTGCTCCTATTTTTTTTCCCTCTGCCAGAGGAATCACATGTCCCAGTTAGGGGTCTTTCCTTCTGTCTTGATCCCAGAATGAAGAAGACATGTGAAAGAGACTCAAAACATGGAACACACTCATAGCTCAGTTACAGTTGACAGATTCATGAAAAAGAAATAAGCCTTTATTGTAGGTAAGTCACTGAGATCTTGTTGCTTATATTACAGCATAAATAGTGAAAGCTGATGAAAATATTATTCGATGTTCAATTAGATTAAATATATATTTATATATGTGTGTACGAACACACACACACACACACACACACACACACAACTTTCTCAAAGTTAATGCAGAAGAACAAATTAGGGATTTTTTTCCCCAATTTTGAAGATTCTTATCCAAAGAGTTTACCATTTGTTTTTGATCACGTGTAATAAGGTTTTCATTTCAATATTAAACAGGATTTCTATTCCTAACATTTCATTTCAAATGATTAAGCTCTGTTTTTCATTTCAAAATAAAAACTATTTCTTATACCAAAAAATTAGAGCCATGACTAAAAAATAATAAAATTACAGGAAAAATGAACCTAAAAATATTATGTTAATTAAATGAAAGAAACCAGACACAAAAGACCACATATTGTCTGATTCCATTTATATGAAATTTCCTGAAAAGGCAAATTTGTAGAGACAGAAATAACAGATTAGAGGTTGTCCATGGCTGAGAGTGAAACAGAGACTAATTATAAATAACGTGATGGATTTTGGGGGGGATATAAAAATGTTCCCAAACTTGTTTACAGGGATGGTTATGCCACTCAGTAAATTTAATTAAAAAAATCACTTCTGGGTGAAGTTTATAGTATATAAATTATATCTCAGTGAAGTTACTTTAAAAAGTAAAAAAGAGTATTCCATACCATAGCATTTTCAAAATAAAAGACATATATATAAGCATACATATAATTCAGTTTTAATTTTAAAAACTATTGGTTTTAACTGGCACAGAATCCTCTGTTCTGTGCATTTTACTGATTTTTATGTCAGTATTTGTTACTAAATTTGATTTCCTGACTATCCTTTTTTATTAATATTATAGTTAACAAAACTGTGTTATCTAGCATGATTGGTATATACAGTGTCAGTTAATAAAATATTCCATTTAAAACAGAAAATCCTTCAAGTATATAAATTTTTACTTGTTTACTGAGAAAACTTTAATATACATTCCTAAAATGAATAACTATGAAAGTTTACTTTAGCTTTTAGTCTTATATCCTGTTTGGAAAGTGTGGGATACAAATAAATATTAAAATAAAATAAATTTTGAACACTACAACCACACAGCTATTGAATCTGTGTTTCTTTTTGATCACACTGGCCATTTCTAAAAATGTAGGAGGTTACCAGTTAAGAGTTAATACTAGAGCATTCTATCAGAACCTCAAGGATGCAGAAATAAAATTGCAACTTTAAAACTCAATAAAACATTTTTAGAGTATATTATGTTCAAATCTGGTGCCCTTTGACATCATTTTCCCAAAACATTTTAATAATATTCCCCATTGTCACAGATCAATAAATAAATACTGTTGCCTGCATAAAAAACTTTCGTAAAGGTTCTCATGGATTTTATTTTTCTTTTCACTATACAATATCCAATCCCCTTTCCAAATACAACATTGGCTATAGTTTCTGTTAATGTTTATCCCTTTCTGCCCCTGCCATGTTCAGCCTGCACATCTACTCTGCGAGTACCTAATATGCACCATTTCATTCCTTTCCTGCTGTAATTAGTTTCCATTGCTTGCAACCAAGCTTTTTGATTGAGATAGGTGTTATTAGCTCTAAAAGTTATTTTTTCCTAGTAAAAAAGGTTCTTAAGTGATTCCCTTGGGGCTTCGAGGGGGTTTTGTTGTTGTTTTGTTCTTGCTTTGTTTTGGTTTGCTTTGCATTTATTTCTTCTAATAAAATTCAAAAAGGAGATTTTGTCCAGGGTTGACATTCAACATAGCCCTGTGTCATCTAGCAGTAACATTTACTCACCATTTATTAAGACCAATTTGTTTTAATTCTATTTGGTTTAGTATCCTGATAGGAAGGACCAACACAATACAAATTGAATTTACCAAAAACAGATCATTAGCAAATTACCGTAATAATTGGGTCTATACACAAGAAAAAAATCATAGGCCATATCACTCAATAACACATTTATCCTATAAATATTTAAAGTTCCTACTCTCCTACCATCAAGAAGTTTCCTCTATTGGAGATAGACAAGCAATCAAGATGAGAAATAAACACCTATTCATAAGGTAATGTAGTAAGTATTACAAGATTCAGAACAGCATTATGGGGAGCACAGAGTGGAGAAATTAATTCTAGCTGAAGAATGAAGACGCTCTTAGGTAAGAGGCAGTTTTACATTAGGCCATAAGGAATAGAAAGGAATTTGCTTTGTCAACCCAACAATAACTACACAGAGGTAGAAAAATTCGAAGCAAGCTCATGTAGTGACAAGTGAACCAACCTAGATCAGTACTTCTAGAATGGTACTTCCAAACTTTAAGGTGCAAACAAATCAATGCAGACTCCTGGTAACATACAATACAGATTGATTCATTATATCTGGGAAGTGGGTTCTGAGACTGCGTTGCTAGTGAGCTCCCGGGTGATACAACAGACTCAAAGACTCGGACTCAGTCGACCAAGGTTGCGGACGACAGAGTGGTGAGGCAGGAGAGCTGCAGGTAGCCTGATCATGCGTCTTGAATGCAAAATGCAACCGTATGATTAGAACTGTGTGCTCTGGAAACGTCAGTGTGGTTGTGAGCATATGGGATAGACTAGAGGCAGAAGATAAGAAGACTGAGACTTTATGAGACTATTATGAGACTATTTTAATGGTTCTCAGTAGTAACTGTATAACAACTTTCTGTTCTGGGAACAGAAAGAAGGCATAGATAGTGAAGATACCAAGAAGGTAAACTGATGGGGACTTCTTAGGTATGTCGGACACATGGAGAGTAAGTGGAAGGAATAAACAGAAAGTAACACTAAGCATTTTATCCTGGCTTTCTAAGGAGTTGTCACATCATCAGCAGAGATGTAAACGGAAACCATAACCAATGTGGGAAGAGAAGTATAAAAACTAGGGAATGGCAGAAGATAATGTGATTTGGGAATTAAGGTGAAGAGACAAGTAGGACCATCTAATTAAGACTTCCCACTACTATTGTAGTTAAATTTAGCATAAGTTAAAATTCTGCTTGTAACAGCCTCTTAATAGTGCAAAGGGACAGTCCGATCGCCACACCCTTCTCTCCTCTGGGACAGTCAGTCTTCCGGCTCATGCTCAAACATTTTTAGTGACAGAATTCATGACCATGCTGAGTAATCCTTTCCCTTTTGGAACCTTCACTTAGAAAATTCTTCCATAAACTGACCCAAAACTTGTCTCCTCATTTTTTTGACCCAGCAATTCTAGTTCCATCCTTCAAAACTACAACCATCTAATCAACCTAGATCATAACAGCTCTTCATAAAGAATTAACCCAAGTCTTTTCTGAGCCAAACTACTTTTTGCGTTTCCCCAGCCTTTCTTCATATGTCATGGTTGCCAAAACATATCATCAGTGAAACCCCTTTGTTTATTCTCCCTCACAAGGGCAAATGTGTGGCAAGACTGTTTCCAGGGCAGTGTAGATGGATCCAAGCCCTCTTTCTGCTGAGCTCAGACAAGATCTCAGGCTCAATCTCAACACAGCATTCCAAAGAATTAATAACAAGGGACTAGCACTGGCAGCTGAGACATCCCTTTGACATTTTCTGATATAATTGATTCCCCTTTAAAATACAGAGGACGCAGGGTGCCTGGGTGGCACAGTGGGTTGGGTTCTAACTCTTGGTTTTGGCTCAGGTCATGGTCTAGGGGCTCATGGGATTGAGCCCCATATCTGGCTCTTTGTTCCCCTCTCCCTCTGCCCCTCCTGCTTGTGCATATATGCTCACTCTTTCTCTCTCTCTAAAATAAATAAACACATTTTTAAAATAAAATAAAATACAGAGAGTTTCATACAGGGATGAAACTTTGGGAGTGGCATGGACAATTCAGAGTACAGTACAATTAATATTTCACATGACCTTGAAAATATGATGCTAATTTAGATTCAGTATCACGTCATTTGTGTACACTGATCTTTCAGTCCCTGAAAACCGTTAGGAATGTTTATGCATATAATGGTCCCATACAAGGTCTCCCTAAACTTACTTTGAAATTTCATTATTTATTTAAATTCTATTGTCAACCATCTATGCTCTCTCATAAGGAGAACTTGAGGATTTTTTATTTTCTTTCTACTTCACTCCACCTCCTCCTCTGGAAGGAATGTAAGAGTACTTAACATATAAGAGGGCTATGATGGTAGATGGTGGAACCTCTAGTGGAAAGAATATAAACGTCCTAGATCAGGCCTACTTTACTTTGCTTTATGGGTTCCACTTTTTTTAACTGTCAAAATAAAACCCACTGAGGCAGAATCAGGATATGGATAGGGAAAGAACACATGACCTGACTGCTGGAATCCCACATTCTAGATTTTAAGTGAGTTGGACAGTTGGGCATATACACACAAATATTCACATACATTCATAGATGCTTGCATACTATATACTCACACACAACATATACATACATACATATTCATACATGCACACATTAGACACGTATGTATACACATGTGTGTGCCTATGTCACACTCAAAAGTTTCATGTGGCTAGTGGCTGCTGCAGTAGGCACCTGTGTACAGCTATCAACAGTCAAGAGTGTTTGCTAAAGGCCACCAACTATTCACAAGCTCTTTACATACAGTAACTCATTTAATTCTCATATTTATTATCTGCCCTCATTTTACAGATGAAGAATCTGAGGCATTGAGAGGTTAAGTAATTTGCCCAAGGAAACAAGCCACGAAGCGGCGGAGCCAGGATTTCAAACAGACATTTCTTACCTATCAGCTCCGAACAGTACAGTGTCCCACTGGGCAAAGCACAGCCTGCACGGCGGCCTTTGATCATCCGGCCCTGGAAGCTGCACTTCCACCAGACTTACTGGTTAGGCAGTCACAACCCCAGCCAGATTCAAGGAGGGGGAAGAGATCCCACCTCTAGTTAGGAAGGCGGCAGGTCACTGTATAGAAGAGCATATGCGACAGGAGATATAGATGTGTCTATCTTTATCCAAAGCTACTTGCCACACTTTTGTACTATGTATTGTGCTAGTTAGTCTTTTTATCCCCAATCTCCCAGCTCCCACCATCTCCTCTCACTATGGATGACATCACCTGAGCCGCTTTGGGTGGGTGGGTGGGAGGGGGTAACAAGCAGGAGACCCAAGAGCAGCAGAAGAGGAGCTCAGGGAATATACGATTTCTTTCTTACTCTGGCACCACGTTTCTGGCAGGGGTACTCCTCTACAGACACCTCTCTGTATGTACAGCTCCCGTGGAAGTGGTGGCCCCTTATCTACAGGTCCAGTTCTCCCTGGATTCCAGCAACACTGTAATACAGTTACACTCTCTTCCCACTAAACTCTGGGTGCCAATGGCTTTTTTGCCTCTGCAAGTTTCTCAGTAGTTCAGTATTACCTTGTTTGTTCCTGAACCCTGTCCCAAATCCTGTTAAGAAGTTCTTCATTAAATACTCTTCATTTAAGTCATCATAGAGAATTCTGATTCTTAACAGGGCCATGACTGATACAGACACACAATAGGAACCCAACAGAGACCGTGAAGGGAACAAATATGAAAAATTAATAACTAAACTTCCAATATTTCTACTAAGTATCTGACATAATTGTTGAATAGTACAATTATGTCCCTCTATCATAATGTCAAGACCGACAGAGATCAATATATATAAAAGCTGGCTATCTCAACAACTAAATTCTATTATTCTTTTGAAAATAACCTTTTTCACAAAAATGATTCAAAAGCATTGTTCAAATAAACATACTTGTTATATTTCTGACTGATCACCATACTATTTTCTATCATTGTTACAAAACCAGATTACCTCTTTCTTTTCATAGTGTTTATAAACAAAATACTAAATAGTTTATAGGTTTGATAGTTTTGCTGAAGATTGAAATTAAGCCTGCCTATACCTTCCAGAACTTTTTTGTCCATTATATTAAAAAAAGAATTATTTTTCTTAGTTTTGTTGCACCATGCCTACAATCCCTATCCCTTCAAACATGACTAGTGGTGAGGAGGTTAATTATATCTGTAAATCACTTGTTTATACTAGATGATACAGATCTCATTTTATGGTCTCGAATACCTTTTAAAAAGACCAATAACAGGATCTGTCATTTACCCAGTACCAGATAGGTACTGTACTGCTTGACTGTGACCTAGTTACCTTTGCTATGTTTCAGTTGCTACTCCTTCTACACATTACAGTATTTAATAAAAATAAAGACAAGGGTGCCTGGGTGGCTCAGTGGGTTAAGCCTCTGCCTTCGGCTCAGGTCATGATCTCAGAGTCCTGGGATCGACCCCCACATTGGGCTCTCTGCTCAGCGGGGAGCCTGCTTCCCCCTCTCTCTCTGCCTCTCTGCCTACTTGTGATCTCTGTCGGTCAAATAAATAAATAAAATCTTTTAAAAAAATAAATAAAGACTATTTATTTTATTTTAACATATTATTTTCAAAAAAGAACTTTTTTCCTTTTTTTTTTTTTTTTTAAATAGAAACCAGACTCTCTTCTCTAAATTTTTTGCAAGCCACATTTTGGCCCGGTCCTAACACTATTCTTACACTACTGTTATAATTTTTTTCCTTTTTCTTTTTTCTGTTTTTGAATCATTGGTCATGTTCTCCTACCTTCCAACATCTATATTTACTCTTTTAATCAATATCCTTTGCATTCCCTACAGTCTCCTGAGATTTGGTATCATTTTCCTCCTACTGGATTACCTGAAAACTCCAAACAATACTTTGTTTTGTTTTGCATCTCTCCTGATTTATATTGCCATTTAGAGTTTCTGTCACATCTTCCACCTGGACTCCAAGATTGACAGCAAGAACTGAATCATGTCTTTTTTTTTTCCAGACACTCAGTGCAATATCTTACATAAAAGTATTTCACATGTATTTGCCATGCACTTATAAGATACTATAGGAAGAAAAGAATTAATAATAAGCCAAAGATTCTACTCTTTAAAAAGCTTCTGGAGGGGATTATGATGATAGACATTCAGAAATAATCTAAGGGAATAAGACAAATGTTAGCCTGAATATTAAAGTAGTTGATCTGAAAGTATTAGAGGGTAGCAATAGTATCCTTTAGAAGTAATTGTTTCAGGTACTCCTGGGTAAACTGTGGGTCAGTGGGAAAGTTCTACAGAGCAGCAGGCTAGAAAGGGCGTGGTAGAGAGAGCAGGCCAAATGGAGAGGACTTTCTTAAATCTGCTTGTCTAACTAACTGTGGTTAATAGTTGTAAAACTCAACTTATAAGCAGGCAGCTAACTTAAAATTTTTCCAAGTACCCTTTTCAGACTTAATCAACATTACATATATACCTTAATCTACATGGCCAGTCTCTATAAACGTGGTTCTTAACTTTTTTCCAAGTGTCTAACACAGGTTGGTATAAAGCACGAACAGGTGGGGTAGATCCAGGTGTATGGTGTATGGAGCTGAAGTTGACATACTTTTAAAAAGAATCCAAACTTACAAAACAAAAGCAAATAGAAAAACAAATGCCAATTTAGAATGAGAAAAGAAATCTCAACAACTCTTCTAAGCCTCGGAGATCTAGATGCCTTTCTTCTGACATAGCTTTAGGCAATTAACCAGAAATGCTAACTTAGAAATGCTTCTGGTTGCGATCTGCCATTCCCTGCCCACCTAGAACATCCACAATTCCCAGTAACTCTCAACATTTCCAGAGGCCTAAGCCCATAAACATCTGAAGCTCCCATTCCACGAGCTTCATCTTAGATCTGCCTCTGGGCAGGAGCTCATTAAGACCATGATTCTTAAGAGGGAACTGGGACTCTTAGAATCTGGGGAAGGACAAAGAGCAGGACTGGGTTGAAACAATCCTAGATGATTCTGATACACAGCTGCCACTCCCAGCCAACCATCTCCCTCCCCCATGCTGGAAGTTTCACAACACAGAACCCTACACTAATATGCAAAGACTAATGGTATCTTAGAAGGCAACGTGAAGGATAGGCCAATTGTCCCGGATCTGAACATAAAGTATGTGTGGAATATAAAACGGCAGTGTTAATTTTTTTACAAGTGAACATAAAATAATTCCATTGTTTAACAATTTAAACACATTGAAAGGTCAAATAACTTTCTCAAGAGCACAAAACTGTTACTCTGTCTGAACATCGAGAATCTGATTGCGCCTACCATTTCATTTAACCCTAAAGGGAGAAAGGAGTTTTACACACTCCTCTTCGGGGTCACAGTATGCTTGTTCACTTTGTAACTCCAATTTACTCTCCCAAAAAATAGCACTAGTTAGGAAGATCGCTTTCCCTAACACCTCAAGGTAACATTTAACCACTGCACAGGCTTCTTAGTAATTAATACATTGTTCTCATCTGGAGTGTTCTACCAGCAGCAATGATAAAAAACTGGGTTGACATTTTAACAGCCCTCTAAGAAAGGTATTTTCCTTTTCCAAAAAGAAATCACAACCACCAGTCTACAGGCACCACAAGTCTACCACTAAACCCGAGTGAATTTCTCTCCAACTCTACTGCAAGTTAGGAGGGCCCTTTGGTCCCGGATTTTCCCGGGGAAAGGAAAACGAAAGCGGCTGGCGGTGGGTTGGGGACCAATAGATCACTGAAAAAATCCTCAACTCCGCGGCCGAGGAGCTTCCTGCCGGACACAGGACCCGTTTGCTCTTGAAGAGGGGACTTCCTTGCCACCTGGTCTCACTGGGCGCAAGGCTCACACCTCCGGTGTCAATCAGTTCAGTCTCAAACCCACAATCAGTACCACTAAATCAGGAATAATTTCTCTAGACTAGGGTGATCTCTCTCCCCGAATTCTGGGCTGGCTGCGTTCGAAAAGAAGCGGCTAGGGAGGGGCACTCTCGGGCCACCGCCTCCCGCGCTTGGAAACTGTCCGGATGAGGTGTCCGCGTCAGACAGGAAAGGAGAAAGAGAAAAAAGCGGACAAAATCACAACTTTGCCGACTCCACAAAGCCACGGCCGTGCGGAATGGAAGGTCAAAGTGCAGAGGAGGGCGCGCCCGCGGTTCCCGGCCCGGTCGGGACGCAGCCCGGAGTGCGGCGAGCTGCCTGCCCGGGTTGGGTGGCCGCGGAGACCCCACCCACCTCCAGCTCGGAGCCTCCGCCGGGGCCGGCCGGGCGCGCTGGGGGTGGCCGCCGCACCACGGTGCCAACTCCCGGAGTTGACTTGGAACTTTCCCGGGACGCGCCGCCTCCGCCGCCGTCCTCACCTTACTGAACACCTCCAGGTCGTCCTCGTCCTCGTCCAGATCCAGCACTTGGGCCTGCAGCAGGGCGGAAGAGCCGCTGCCGCCCAGGAGGGGGGCGTCGACCCCCGGGCTCTCCCCCGTGGCGCCCCCAGCCGGGAGGCCGGAGGAGCGCGCCTGAGATGCCAGGCGGTCGCCCTCCATCCCGACAGTGCGCGCCCGGCCCGCCGCGGCTGCCAGCCCGGCTCCCCCGAGCGTGCCCATTGGCTCCCGCGCATCCTGCACCTCCCCGGCCGGCCCCGCTCCAGCCCCTCGCCCGCTGCGCAGACGCGGAACTGGCGGGGCCAGTGCGGGGCCGCCTCGTCCCCACCTGGCTCGCGGCCTGCTGGAGACGCGGGGAGTGGGGCTCGTGGGCCCTGGCGAGGGTGGGGAAAGGGCCGCTGTCCGGGGGAGGAAAGCCGAGCGCGCGAAGGTTGGAGGAGGGCGTCCTCACCTGCCCTGGCTCGGGGACGGCCGAGCGTGGGTTTCCGCGGGGGCGGGGGGTCTGGGCAGAAGCTACAGAGCGAACCGTCAACTTCGGGGGGATCCACAAGCAGGCTGGAAGGCAGCCGACCCATCCCGCCGAGAGAAAAAGCCAGTACTGTATTTCCCGTATTTTAAATGGTTGTTTTTCTTCTTGGTTGTGGTTTTGGAGTCCCTCTTTTACCAAGGCTAATGCAAAAATAAAAGACTTGAAAAGCTCCCTTCTGTTTTTGTAATTGATTTTTGACCCAGTGACCGGACCGTGTGGTCATCTCACTGTCAAGCCAAGGAAGTTGTATTTAAAAACTATTTTCAGCCACTTTCAAATGTGCCTTTACTTCTGGACGTCTTCCTCAAGTTAATGAGCAGAAATGTGTCTAAGAGTCGAGGACAGCGAGGGGACCTGGCCACCAAGAAATAATCTTCAAACTTTGCACGGCCAATGCCAAGCTATAATTAGTTTTTCACTGCTTATTATTTTTTTTTCAAAAAATAAGTTTAAAAAAAAAGGAAAATTGACCCCAAATTGATATATTTGGAGACTATCTTCATGTTTTATTATTTAACTCCTCTAAGTCCCAGCCAGCTCATTTCTTCATCGGTCCTGGAAAGAATGTCTAGTAAGTTTGCCCGTAGGTAGGGAGGAGGCTAAGTCAGACTTGACTCCTGGCAAAATATTTAACCCAATGTTTAGAGTTCTAATAAAATTGAAAGATAGATTTAATATTTGCAGAAATAGAGCTTTTCTCTACTTCTGATTAGAGGATATGGCCTTAATATTATGTTACCTCTTAACCATTCAGATGTACCTCCCATTGCTTTCAGTTCACATATGCACTTCATAAGTCAGGCTGGTCAGCTGCCCAGTGAATATAGTCTTCCTATACTTTTTGGTTCCCAGAATACCATCTCCTACTCATCCTTCAGGAATTTACAAGAGTCCCATCTCTTTCTAGAAGACTTTCCAAGTTAACACTGCCTGTTCCCAATTTAGCATTTAATTTTATGTCGTTTTATAGATTGTATTTATTGCATGTAAATGCCTTATATTTCTTAGCAAACTCTCATATTTTAAGGTTGAGGATCACATTATTTATTAATAAGCCACAGTATCAGATATACTTGCTTAAAACGGCTCTGTGCTAATGTCTAAAAGGAATACAAGTTATTAAAAGACTATTTATTTCCTCTCTAAGCTCATTCTGGCCAGTGAGAGATTCAAGGTTTTTTAACTGCAGTCTGAACCAGGAAATGCTTAAGGATACCATGACTCACACAATTGCCAGAAAGCATAAAGATGGGCTCAGAAAAAAACTATGCCACAGAACTCATGTGCAGACCCTGCTGCCACCGTTGCTGATCCCTGGATGCCACAGAGAAGCACCTCTGCTATTACTTCCACAAAAATGCCCCACAGTCCTCTCTCCAGTGTTAATAGTTCTAGTATCAAAAGCCCGGAGGAAAGATCTGCTTGGTGCACCTGGCCAAATCCCACAGAGATTTCTAAGGCAAAGAATTTTCTAAACATAGAAAGGCCATATTGATGCTGGTCAGAAGGAAAAAAAGAACAACAACAAAAAAAAATCCCTACCACCAGAATTCACTCCTTTGACTGCCTAACATTAATATCATATTTCTTCATGTACTTTCTCCTCCCACCCATGTCCATTCCCGCAGAATATAGTTCAGTTATGCCTCAAGCACTTGGGAGAATAGTCCTTAACTCCCCAAAGGAAGAAAAACCAAACCTATCCATGACTGGTACAGCTCCAAGTCTAATATGTCTATTCCTCCTCCAGTTCTACAATCCTGTTGATATTTTGCAACTTACGGACTAAAGTTTTGAATTTAATTACCAGCATGCCATGCCTGCTTATTCAATGGCGTGAAAAATCCCAAACTGCCACACAACAGTCTACACTTCCCATTAAATGGGATCATCACTGGGTTCTTTAGTGGGAGAATTCTTATTTGGGTACCAAAGCCTATCAACCAGCATGCTTCAAAATTTTAAGTACAGGTGTAATATTAAGAGGAAGCCTACCCAGTCCTGCCCCTTGGTTCCTAGACTCTTTTTCTGATTATAGGATAAATAGTATCATATATTAAATTTTGTTTCTTAGAACATACATCTTGTCAAAAACCTTCCTCTCTCTCATCCTTTCCAGTTGGGATCTCCTGAGGCCATAATCAAGTCTTTAATATTACATTCAGCCATCCATAAAGTTAGCTGTTTCTGGTAATGGGATTCATGATACGACAGGTCACCCCTTGGATATTACCCAACGGCTTTGCTTTTTTTGCTGGACAGTAATTTAATTGATTAGAAAAAAAATGTTATGTGTAAAATCTGAGGGGAAAGCAACCAGTTAGTGAGTTCATGGATGATCTTGTTGGGAAAAACTGAGCAGGAAAAGCAAACCCAATGTATCTTTGTCATTAAGGACAAATCATGGCATCCTCCAGATGGGCGGCAGGTGGACCAGAAGTATTTGCAGCTGTGGTGAGATGAACACTTAGCCATGGAAGTAGCCAGTTGTCCTTTAGTGTGTGGGAAAACCATGTTGTTAAGCTGGTGCATAGCATACATCATCCCCACCATACTGGCTGTGGAAGAAGCTTAGGAGTGCCTGGGAACAAAATAGTATTAGCATTGACAGAGCAAGAATTCTTATCAAACATACTATCTGATCAGATAAATACATCAAATGGAGTTTTGGGAAAACACTGCCAGGGCTACAAATATGCTTTTATTCTGGGACCATTCCAAGAAGCCACATACACCTTGACTTCTAGAGTCTACCTGTTACCCTCTAAGTCCCATCCAACAACCCTTAGTCTCTGTCCTTGGAGCAATAGAGAATCTTAATCCCAGCCTCCCTCCTTTGTAGCACAGTGGGCATTGTTATATACCATGGGGGAGGATGTCTCCATTCCATTGCCCTTTTTCACAGAAGTACACTGATTCCAGAATATGATAAAGGACCATCTATAACCCAGATTTGAAATTTTTACCCCTAGTTAACTGCTCAAATAGAACTCCCTGTGTGATCCCAACAGTATGCCTGTGGTTGGTAGCAAGAGCCAAATGCTCATGCAATGTATACTTTGGGGACTAATTTTTATATGTACCATTTCTACATGAGTATGGTTTGCTGAAGGCTTATCTAATTTTATGATTTTTTGTTAATATTTTATAGTGCTTATTTCATGATGAGCTGCTCAGGTCACATACTCACATGATGTCCCATGCTTAGGTATTTAGTATTTGTTAAAACCCCATAGCAAGCCAAGGGCTTGTTTCCTAAGTGAAAAAAAGGACAACATGTTTTGCCTTAAAACTTGATGGTTTTGATTCTCTTTCAAAGCTTGTCACAGGTTCCAGAGCATCCCGTTTCCACAAGTTCATTGATAATAGTATCAATAGTAGCTAATTCTTACTTCCTTTGAGTCAGACAATGTTACCTCTGTAACATTACCTCTCTGTAAATAGAGAGCTTTAGTGACTTATCCAAGGTAAGTAGTAAGTGGTATAATTTGTAGTTCACTGAAAGACGGTGTTGTGTATGTTGCCTTAAAAAAAAAATAGAAAAGAGGGGGCACCTGGGTGGCTCAGTCAGTTGAGCATCTGCCTTTGGCTCAGGTCATGATCCCAGAGTCCTGGGATTGAGCCCCGCATCCAGCTCTCTGTTCTAGCAGGAAGCCAACTTCTCCCTCTCCCACTACCCCTTCTTGTGTTCCCTCTCTCGCTGTGTCTCTCTCTGTCAAATAAATTTTAAAAATCTTAAAAAAAAAAAAAAAGCAGAAAAGACGAATAATAAGGACATTTGGGGATTCTTGGTTCTTGAGAGAATGAGACTGAAATTAGCTGATGCTCTGACTGTCCCCGGGAGGACTGGCCTCTGTAATCTGAAAGTTTGCATTATCATGAAAGAATAAAGGAAGTGAAACTTTGTAAAATATGCACTCAATAACAAAACTTGGGCCTCCTGTGGGAAAGCTATCTCCCCCTCCCCCAAAATTCTAACCAAGGTCCAGGAAGTCACACTTCAGAAAATTCCTAGTGTCTCTGAATTAATGATATATCTCTGAAAATTCTGGCACAACTGAACACAAACTCTCTCTTCAAAACACTTCTGACAGAGTTTCTACAGATAAAACTCTACTGCAGAGGAGATCACAATGCAAGTTAAAAACGTTCAAGAAAGCCACCTATCATGTGCCAGAATCACTATATAAAACTATTAAGAGGATTACAGCCTAAAGAACTTTAAGCAGTATGCAAAAATATGAATTATTTAATAAATAAAGGGTGAAAATAACTACAAGATGCTATAAAAATAACTAAAAATTGAGAAATAAAAATAAAGTTATTGTGCTGATGGTTAATATTTTGCCTCTTCGCTCCAGATCAACTCTTGTTGCCTGCTCTAGAATGACGGTATTAGGCCTTCTCAGTATTTCTGTTTTGCCACCTAGCATGATGTCAAGCCTCGTCAGTAGAGGGCCTGGAGGGGCACTGGAGGAGAAAGGCTTCTCCTCTTCCTGCTTCTGGTATGCTGTCTTACCAATGTCCTGTGGAGAGCTGATTTTCCTCCTTCACTCAGACCCTACACAGTTTCTCTAGTGTAAGGTTCCTGCAGGGCAGAGCTTTGATGGTGTTTTTCCCACTATCAAACTCATACAGCTGTGGTGGCTTGGTCTAGAAACCCAGACATTGTGAGCCTGGCCCCAGGCTAAGTTGCCTCTCCTCAGTCCCAGGCATGGACATACACCAGGGGCACTAGAGGTCTGCCGTCCCCTGACCTTTGTCTTGTACCCAGTCCAGAGCTGACCCAGTCTGAACTAAATATGGAAATGCACTAGCCTCCTAAAGAGGGGAATCTCTCAAGTCCCTGACTCCAACAATATCCAGCAGCCTTTCTTGGTGCCTAACAAGTTCTGAGTCTTAGTACTTCCCAGAGCATGGATTTCCAGCAGGTTCCATTGATGAAGCACTTTGCTGACTTCACTATTTAGGAAGCCGCTGTGGTATTCTTTCCACTGATATCTGAATCTTAGCCCTAATAGTGGAGGACAATTTCTTGGGTACTTACCTCAACCCTAAGGGTAGCCGTCACATCTTTATCTGCTATTCTTACTTTAGAATTCTTTGAAACACTCCTTACACCAATCTCTTTCTAATAAAGCTTTATATTAAACTTTCCCTTTTTAAATGATCATGGGGTCCTGTCTCCTGACTAGACCTTGAACAATACAGAATTTGTACTTGGAATGGTTCTAGGAGATAGACCTACAAAAATGGCATTCTGGGAAACTCCTTACAACCAGTTGACTGAGGAAAAACAATCCTGAGTCTGGTCTACAGATGAATCTTTGTGATGTGCTAGTATCTAGTAGTACCTCAAAGTAGCAGCTACAACACTATAGCCCCACTCAAGGGTGACTCAAAGAGCACTGGTAGAGGAAAATCCTCCTAGGGATCAGAACTTCAGGTATGAAATGTGGTCATCTGTCATCTACTACATCTGGAATGAGAAATGTCCAGAAATACAAGTCTGTATTAATTCATGGGTAGCTGTAAATGGTTTTGTCAGATGGTCAAGGACTTGGAAAGAATATTAGAAAACTGATGTAAAGGGAGCTTAGGAAAGTCCATGGACTTTCCAAAGGGGCACAGACTATGACAATATTGGTGAATGTGAAATGTGTACCAAAGGACCTCTATTGCAGAGGAGGTTCTTAATGATCAGGTAGAAAAACTATAGACCTTAGGAATGTCAGTCATCCTTTCTCCCTAGCCATCTTTCTTAATGGGCCTCTGAACTTAAGTGGCAATGGTGGCAGGAATGGAATCTATGCATAGTTTGATAACATGGATATAACTTTACCAAAGCTGACCTGACTAGTGTTGCTGATCTGACTAGTGTCTAATCTGCCAAAAGCACAAACCAACATCCAATCCTCAATATGGTACCATTTTGGTGATATGCAATGGCAAGCCAGTCATCTGGTGGTAAGCTGATTACACTGGCTATATGACTTTTACGGAGTAGGTGGAGATTCATTCTCATTGAAACAGAAATCCTGGATGAGTTTTCCTTTCCGCCATTGTTTTTGCCAATACCATCATTGAGGACTTCACAAAGTATCTTATTCACCATCATGGCATTCCACATAGCATTTCATCTGATCAAAATGAAAAAACTTATTTTCACAACAAAGGAAATTATAACCTCATGCACATGGAATCAACTATTCTTACCATGTACCTGTAGGCTTTCCATCCCATCTCTTCTGGTGCAAAAGTGACTTGTATTTCTTTCATTCACAACAAATTGGCCAGAACTGGTCACATGGTTTCATCTAACCCCAAGGGGGTCATGAAGTACAATCATGTGTTCAAGAGGCAGAGGGTCAGAAATACTTGATGAATAGCACAAATGACAGTTACAACCTATATGTGGTTAATTCTGGGTAATTAACATGAGGCAAGGACAAGGTGATGGAAAGCAATAACCTAAGTCTGTGATTAATACCCATTTATTCTGCAAGTGTACAGTTCTTTAAAGAGAATTCTTTACTGGCTTAAAAAATTCAAGCAAGTATTTTAAATTATTAGCTTCAATTTTCTCATCTACAAAGTGGGGATAATTAGTATATACTTCAAAGGCTACGAGGATCAAAGAAACTAATATATGTGAAATAATTTGTGAAATAAAGACATATACAAATCTTAATTGTTTCATTACTATTAATGTTATTAATGTAAGCAGTAGCATATGATTGCCGTATTTTCTTCATAATTTCACTTAGGCATCCAAGTAGTAATGTGTGGATTAGTTCCCATAATGTAACATAATGCTTTGCGGTTTGATTAGAATATATGGGTTTGGTTTTTGATTTTAAGGTTTCCCTTACTTTTAAGGAACACTGGCAATTTCAAGTCCTCTGTCATTTATTGTGGCAAAGAAACAAATAAATATGTTAGAATAGTAAGGCATCATGATATTAAACATCTTTATTTTTAATTTTTTATTTTTTATAAACGTATATTTTTATCCCCAGGGGTACAAGTCTGTGAATCGCCAGGTTTACACACTTCACAGCACTCACCAAAGCACATACCATCCCCAGTGTCCATAACCCCACCCGCCTTCATCCAAGCCCCCTCCCCCCAGCAACCCTCAGTTTGTTTTGTGAGATTAAGAGTCACTTAAGGGGGCACCTGGGTGGCTCAGTTGGTTAAGCAACCGCCTTTGGCTCAGGTCATGGTCCCAGAGTCCCGGGATTGAGTCCCGCATCAGGCTCCCAGCTCCATGGGGAGTCGGCTTCTCCCTCTGACCTTCTCGCCTCTCATGCTCTCTCTGTCTCTCAAATAAATAAATAAAAAATATTTCAAAAAAAAAAAAAAGAGTCACTTATGGTTTGTCTCCCTCCCAATCATCTTTAACTCATCAAAACCTAAAGGACATGGAATATGCATATAATTCCATGACTGATAATGGCCTGCTTTTCTGTTGAATGTAAAGCAATGATCTTCCCATCAGGAAAGGTAGGAATTATTTACATTGAAAACAAGAAGCAAACTTATTAACTAACATAACTAGAATACAAAGGTAAGAGGCATAAGAAGTCAGGCATTGTGAGATAATTGTTCAGTAATTATTACCTAATTAATTGGATGAATGAACTGATTTAGAAAGTAAACTATTGCCAAACTTTTTTTTTTTTTTAATTTTGGTGTTTTGAGGAGGCTGGGGGACTCAGTTGGTTAAGTGTCTGACTTTGGCTCAGGTCATGATCTCAAGATCTAGGATTGAGCCCCATGTGGGGCTCCCTGCTCCATCTGTCTCACCATCTCCATCTGCACCCCATCCCTGTCACCACTCCTGCTCATCTCTCTCTCTCTCTCTCTCAAATAATTATATAAAATCTTAAAAATAAATGAATAAATAAAATGTAGATGTTTTAACAAATGTTCAGTTCTCAGATCTACCATACTCCTTTTCTATGGACAGACCCATTAGACAGATCATTACTATCTTGGAATTTCATTTAAGGGGTACCTAGCATAATGGGAATTTATCTTCAGTTCATTTCAATTCTAGAAGAAAAGTTCACTTGAAGATTTTCTTTAAGGGAACTTTAGAAAAAATTTTCCAATAGGTCATATGTCCTTGGTAATATATTTTTTTAATTTTTTAATTTTTTTTTAAATTTTTTCTTTGTTAACACATAATGTATTATTTGCCCCAGGGGTACAGGTCTGGGAATCATCAGGCAGTAATACTTTTTTTTAAAGATTTATTTATTCATTCTAAAAAGAGAGAGAAAGAGATCTTCCTGATAAGAAGATAGGAAGGGAGAGAAAAAAAGAGGAAGGTTAGATTGGGGGAGAGGCAGTGAGAGAATCTCAAGCAGACTTCCCACTGTGTGCACAGCCCGAGGCAGGGCTTAATCTCAGGGCCCTGAGATCATGACCTCAGTCAAAATCAAGAGTAAGATGCTTAACTGACTGAGCCACCCAGGTGCTCCATGTGCTTGGTAACTCTTAAATGAAGGCGTTATGGAACACAGAGATGCCATATCATACAAGTGAGACTCAGATATTTTTTCTTTTTAAAAAATTAATAGATTTATTGGGATATGATTCATATACCATATAACATACCCATCTAAATTATAAAAATCAATGGCTTTTATATATTCACATTTTGACCATTTCCATCACCCCCAGAAAGATATCCGTACACCCATTAGCAAGCACTTCCATTTATCTCCAGCCCCCAGCCCATGACAATTAATGTACTTTTTTGTCTCTATAAATTTGCCTAGTTCTGTGCATTTCATGTAAGTGGAATCATATAATAGTATTAAATAGTATTAAATCTATTCATGAACATGGAGTATCCTTCCATTTATTTAGTTAGTTAGTTAGTTAGTTTTAATTTATTTATTTGACAGAGATCACAAGTAGGCAGAGAAGGGGGGAAGTAGGCTCCCCGCTGAGCAGAGAGCCCGATGTGGGGGTCAATCCCAGGACCATGGGATCATGACCTGAGCTGAAGGCAGAGGCTTTAACCCACTGAGCCACCGAGGTGCCCCTCTTTCCATTTATTTAAGCCTTCTTTAATTTCTTTGAAAATAGTTTTTTTTTTAAAGATTTTATTTATTTATTTAAGAGAGAGACAGTGAGAGAGAGCATGAGTGAGGAGAAGGTCAGAGAATGAAGCAGACTCTCCATGGAGCTGGGAGCCTGACGTGGGACTCGATCCCGGAACTCCAGGATCATGACCTGAGCCGAAGGCAGTCGTCCAACCAACTGAGCCACCCAGGCGTCCCATGAAAATAATTAATAGTTTTTAGCAATAAGTTTTGCATTTCTCTTATTAAATTTACTTGTAGACATTTTATTCTTTATTATACTATAAATGGAATTGTGTTCTTAATTTGATTTGCATATTTTTCATTGCTATTGTATAGAATAATGATTGACTTTTTAAATTTATTTATTTTAATTTTCATTTATTTACTTACTTATTTTGGGAGGAAGAGAGAAAATCTTAAGCAGGCTCCATGCTCAGAACAGAACCTGATGCAGGGCTTGATCTCACAACTTTGAGATCATGACCTGAGCCAAAATCAAGAGTCAGATGCTTAACTGAACTACCCAGGCATCCTGAGTTTTTTTTTTTTAATCTTGTGCCTTGTAAACTTGATTGACTTGATTATTCAGTTTAATATTTTTTAGTGAATTCTTCAAGATCTCCAATATGCACAATCAAGTTGTCTTCAAATTGAGAGAGTTTTACCTTTGTTTCCAATATAGTTCCTTTTATTTCATTTGCTTACTATATTAGTCAGGGTTCTCCAGAGAAACAGAACCAATGATATAATGAATAATTGCCTCACACAGTTATGGAAGCTGACAAGTCTTGAGATCTGTTATCAGCATGGTGGAGTTTCAGAAGAGCCCATGGTATAGTTCCAGCCTGAGGATCAGCAGCTTCATGACACAGAAAGAACCAGTGTTCCAGTTCAAGTTCAAAAGCAGGAAAAAGCCAGTGTCCCAGCTTGAAGGTGGTCAGGCAGGAGTTCCAGCTTACTCAACTTTTTTTTCTTTAAGTCCTTCAACTGATTGGGTAAGACCCACTCACATTAGGGAGAGCAATCTGCTTTACTCAGTATATAAATTCAAATGTAATCTCATCCAGAAACACCCTCACAGAAACATCTAGAATAATGTTAAAGTTCATATCTGAATACCCCATAGCCCAGTCAATAGGACACATAAAATTAACCATCACACGTTCATTCCTTGCCAATTTAACACCCATTCATATCTGTCTCTCTTTTTTTAAGATTTTATTTATTTGTTTATTTGAGAGAGGGAGAAAGCATGCACAAGTTGGGGGAGAGGGAGAAAGGGAGAGGGAGAAGCAGGCCCACTCAGCAGGGAGCTCAATATGGGCTCAATCCCAGAACCCTGGGATCATGACCAAGCCAAAGGCAGATGCTTCACTGACTGAGCCACCCAGACACGGCCCCATTCACATCTCTTTAAGGCATACTTCATATCCAAATCAAGAAATAACAAGGTCATAATTCCACCCACCATTTTACAACTGTCTTACATACAACCAAAAATGTCCCTCTCCCAGAAAAAGAGGTAAAGTCTTTGGGTGATGTTTACTCTTTTCTGTGATATTCCATGATGTAAATAATATGATGTAAAATTAATAATGCTTAACTACTATGATATAAAGTCAATACATCTTGTGTTATATAATAAGGAAATAAGAGAGTAAAGAAATGGCAAACATCTTTATTCTTTTATATATGTATATACATGCACACACATACACACACACATACATATATATCCAAAACAGAACAAGGAATAAGGGTGAAATACTCATGTCAGTTAGAATCTTCATTTCTGTAACAGATCGTGTGAGCATAGCTGATACTTATAACTACTATCTTCTGTAACTCATTCGGTATTCCTTTTGCCTTCAACAAGCACCCCAGCTGATCATAGTTCTTTACATGATGGAGTGACCCAAATCTTCATTTCTGAAGAGTTTGGGCCATTACTAGTCCTGCCTCATTTAGGTTGCTGTAGTTGGCCACTGGTCTTAACCACAGAGCATGGCAATGCTGAGAAGTCCTAAGGGATCTCTTGTATTCCACTTACATTCTTCCTTACCTCCATTGTCAGTCCAATTTCTCCTTGGTGACAAGGGTGACTAAAGAAAGAGGCTGACTGGTAACTACAGAATGGCCATTCTTGTCCATTTGATTGTTAAAACGTCCTCTGCTAAGTCACCATTTGGTGAGCATTTAGATGGGACACAAATATCTTTACCTAGTTTGCCCATTCAGAGAGGTCTGGCAACGTATCTTCTCTCCAAATTTCTTTGTCATCAATATTCTAATCAACTTCATTCTAAGTCTCTGACCATTTAAACCACTAGCCAGAGGCAACAAATTGGAATATAATCACATCCCTGGCCATTGCTCCTTTCAGGCAAAATGAATGACCAGCTGCACTGCTTGAAGTTCTGCCCACTGGGAGGATTTCCCTCTTACTTAGTCCTTTGTTCTATTCAAGCCTTCAACTGATCAGATGAGGCCCATCCACATTACAGAGGGCAATCTACTTTACTCAGTCTACAAATGTGAATGTGATTCTCATCCATAAACAACCTCACAGACACACACAGAATAATTTTTGACCAAATAACTGGACACTTCATGGCCCGGCAAGCTGACACATAAAATCATCCATCACACCTAACTGACTTGGCTAGAAACTGCAGTGTGTTGTCTAGACGCAAGACGGCAGACATCCTTGTTGTGTTTCTGATTTTAGAGAGAAGGAATTCAAAATTTACCAATAAGTGTGATGTTAGCTGTGTGGTCTTAATACATGTCCTTTATCAGGCTAAGGTAATACCCTTCTGTTTCTAGTTGGTTGGATTTTTTTTTTTTTTAAATCATGAATGTGTTTTGGATTTTCTCAAATGCTGTTTCTTATGGATTGAAAGAATAATGAGGTCTTTGTCTTCTGGGGGTGAAACTTCTGTTCTATGTCTAAGCCACAGGAGGATTATCACAGTCCAGTATTACTGACCAGCAGAGCCTCCACCCTACGTGTGGGAGCTGGGTGGAGGGAAGGACCCCCATACAATGACTGTATCTCAGATTTAACCTCTGGAACATGAGCAAGGGGAGGGGAGGAATGGAAATGCTGGTGGCCTGTCCTTCACAGGGAGATACTCAAGATCTTAACTGTAGCTGGGGAAAGAGGGATTCTTGTCTTCTGAGGTACACACTCATACAGAATAGAGCTTCCAACACCATGAGGTGGGAGGGAGAAAAGAGAGAGAGGAGGTTGTGTCCCAAGTGCAACAGACTCTCACTGTTCTGACAGATTTTAGATTTTCTTGAATAAATGTTTCTGCATTTCCTACATGCCCTTAGGTGAGTTACCATTTAAAGTTGTCTCTCAGGAGTGGGGAAGCAGGTCTGCAGAGCTCATGCAGTTATTCTGGAAGTTGTCTCAAATGCTCACTTTCTGTGAATAACAAAAAGTAAAAAAAAAAAAAAAATCAAAAAACTGCTCAGAGCAAGAGTAGTTTTCACCCCTTTTCATTATGATGCAGACTTTGGAAGATATGAGTTTTGTAATGTGGCATGATCCCAGGGTAAGCTTCTATTTCTTTGATTTTTCTTAATTAAAATTGTGTTTTTATTTCAAAAAGGAACTTGTCAAGCAATTTCCTGTGTATCGGGACTTAGGATCAACACTTTGGCCTGGAGAAATATTTTAAAATATCTACATTAGATACTTTAAAAATTTTAAAGTGTTCTTATTTAAAATAATCAACTCTTTAAAATTCCTACTGGGTTGTAAATAATGATGATGCAAAATAAATATATAAAAGAAAAGAAGTACATTGAAACTCCCACATTTAATATCTTCAGGAAAAAGAAAATGTGCAGTTAGTATTTAATATACTTTGAGAACAGAGGCAACAGTTTTCAAGGTTCTTAAACCTGAGTTTAAGTCTGTTAAAACCTCAGCCATCTCCTCTTGAAAATACTGCAGTTGTCATTACAAGGCAGAATATTGCTTCCAAAATGTTTTATAGAAGTTTGAGCTTACAGAGTAAAACTGTCTTGTTTTATTTTGTTTTAAAAAGATAATGAGAATTTTATATGTAGAAATCTAAAGTGAAAATGCTTCTCTCTCTTTCAAACGGCTACATCCAAAGAATGACAATATCGGTGAACCACCTGACCATGCAGCCTTTGAAGGTAGAAACCCTGGCATACCATCTTTCCTAAGAATCTAAAGAGTATTTGTTCACTATGTGATCTTGCATATCAAACTCCATTGAGGTGTTTGCCATTTGGATACAGCATACTCTCCCCCATTCTTGGTAACACCATCTACTTACTTCTCTATTGCTCCTTTTAATATATAACACTTTTGGCATCAGGTCCCCTGCCTTTCTTTATACTCAGAATCCTACACTCATCCTGAGTAAATCTATTCCACATGATGACCTATAAGTTCTTTTTCTTCTTCAACTTTAAAGGTTTTCTTGGCCATTTTGACTTAGTCCTTTCTAGTGTCACACACACACAAATATATATATATATGTATACATATATATATATTTACACACACATATACACATATATATAACTTGATTTATATATATATATAATATATACAAAACTTGATTTCAAGCCTATAAAAAGATACTCAAATGCAAAGATAAAAGATATAGATAAAATTTACAGTAAGTTCCAGTTTTTTATTTATATAATTGTGCAGGATCTCAAAGTTTACTTTTTCAAACTTTATTGCTTGGAAAATTTGATAAATTTGGTAAAACTTCTTTGGAGAGAAATTTGGTGATATTTCTCAAATAACAATTGTACATAGACGTTATGGCTAAAGTGTGTCCCCACCACCATCCCCTCACCACATGACTATATTTGAAGACAGGGTCTATCAAGATGTAATACAGGTTAAATGAGGTGACAAGTGTGGGGCCCTAATCTGATAAGACTGTTGTCCTTATAACAGGAGGAAAACATCCCAGAGCATCCTCTGTCTCCACATGGGTACAGAGAAAAAGCCACTTAGAAATGAGAAAGATGCACTTTACAAGCCAGGATGAAAAGTCTCACAAGAAACCAAAACCCTGACAGTACCTTAATCTTGGACTCTTGGCCTCAGAACTGTGAGAAAATACACTTCTGTTAGGTCACTCAGTCTGCAGTATCATTTTGACAGCCTGAGCTAACAAACATGATACATTTGACTCTTTGACTCAGAAATTCCAGTTATAAGTCTTTTCTTTAGATAGAGACCTGGGGACACAATCAGGGATGCTCATTATAGCATTTTTGCAATTGCAAAGAATTGGAAATAATCCCAGTGCCCTTCTTCTGTGTTAGAAACTGAATTTGCTCATTCTGGTTTCACTTTACCTCCTCTTTTTCAAGTTTGGAACACTAAGAACTTTCTTTTCCAGACTCTCTTGCAGCTAGGGCTCTGGGTACAAATTGAGTCAGCCACTTAGATTCACTTGTGTGGCATTTGCATGTGAGGTGGACGCCACCTTCTTGCTTTTACTTGGTAATTTCCAAAGGTTGGCAAGATGGCAGAAATGCAGTCTTGTTGCTCTTGCTCTGGTTGGTTGGTTGACCTTTCACAGAGCAGCAGCATTCCAGGATCTGTTCCGCAGTTTCCTGGGCATCAACAGGAGGTTGTGGCAGAAGCAGCAGAAGCAGGGTTGGCATCCTGATTTTGGTATAACTTCAGAGGAGGTCTCAGAGGTAATAGCTACATTAGTTGGTCAATTTCTTCTTTTAAGATTTTATTTATTTATTTGAGAGAGAGAGAGCACAAGGAAGCACAAGTGGAAGGAGATGCAGAGAGAGAGGGAGAAACAGGCTCCACGCTGAGCAGGGAGCCTGATGCAGAACTCGTTCCTCGGTCCCTGGGATCATGACCTGAGCTGAAGGCAGATGCTTAAATGACTAAGCCACCCAGAAATCCCTAGTCGGTCAATTCTGTACTATTTTGGAAGGTATTCCTGAAGCATCCACTGAGAACCTTTTCATTTTAGTCTTTCTAATGATTTTTGTAAGCCCCAATTCCCTATATGTCATCTCTACCTGCTTAATTTACATACAGCTATTTTTTCCCCAAACTGAACCCTGACCCATGTACCTCCAATAAGGAAATGACAAAATTAAGTCTAAGATATGCATATATATGACATGCATATAATGAAATGATATATGCATACAATGAAATGATCTATGTTAGTTAGAGGAATGAACAGCAGCTCCATGTATCAATAAGCCAGATGTGGTTGTTAAATAAAACATCATTACCTGAAAATAAGGGAAGCAGCAGAATGATGTGTATATACAACAAATACATAGCCATATAGCTCTATACATACACGCAAACGAAAAACATGCATTCTTTGTGGCTAGGTATGTTTGTACATAAAATAGACATCAAAATGTCATTACAGTTTACCTTTGCAGAAAGGGAGAGAGGATGTGGGTAGCCAAAATGCTTTAGGTTTTACTCAAATGCATCAAAGAACTTTGGTTTTTCTCTAACATTTAAAGGGGAATGCATTCATGTCTTCATACTTTATAAAGAATTAATTTTTAAAAAGCCCCTCTGCCACCAAAACACTAATTCAAGCATTGTGTTTCCAGAGCACAATATTTTATTATTCTAGCTTATTCTTTCCACTGCTCCCTCTGTGATCATTCTTGTGTCTCAGTGGGCCCTCAGGTCATTGCTCTCGCTTCTTCTATCTAAGACATCACTGTTCAGCTCAGATTTCCTGCTCCTTCATTTCACTCATTCTAGTACTTAGTCTCCTCACCCTTTTCCTCCTTTGCACTTGCCTCTAATACCCTCAATCTGGATAATTACAACTAGTCATTTTCTCAATATTCACACAAGAATAGTTGAGTGAGAATTGCTGAAGGTGACAGATTATTCTCAGTGTAACTTCATAATCACCTACCTCAACTAGGTCCTCACCCGATACCCAATTATTTTACTGTTTCTTTGTTCAACTCCTATTCTTACTCCCCGTGATGACTATTTCAAAATTTGGATAAAATTCAAAAGTTCAGAGAAGACTCTGAACCTTGCTTGCATAACCTTCCTCCTTACTCTCAGCAGGTGATGTTATCTCCTGCTTTAGAAAGAAAATAGAAGTGTGAAACATACAGACTCACTCACTTCTGCCTACATGCAATCCTCCTGCCCTCTCCGCTGGAACACTTGCTCCACTTCTGAAGACCTGGAAGTTGTTGATTCTGGATTTGACATCTGGAAATGCTGAGCCCATTTGGGGACTACAGGAGGATTTATTTATCCTGAAAACAAAACCAACACTAAACAGTTAACAGGCAGAAAGGAGAAAATATTTGGATCCGTAAAGACAATATCAAGTATTTATCAAGCAAATCCAGCAGTGTCCTTATCAAAGATTCCATGGTTATGCATGAAGATTGAAGTGATAGATGTCTTAATTGTTGAAGTTATTAGAGTCATTCTTTTTCTCTTCATTCTGAAAAAATACCAACTGTATTTCGAGTTGACTTGAAAATGGCTATGTGGGGATCCCACTTCGGGTCTACGCTTACCCACACAATTATTACAAAATGTGAGAGGAGTGAGATGGGGGCTCTTGTTAAACCTGCCATATTATATAAGATGTGACATTTCTTATCTACTCCTATGAGACTAGAAAGACTAAAATTCCATACTTCTGGATTGCCAAATGTCTTCAAGACAAAAAAGCACATTTCACGTTTCGAATATTTACTTCAGTATTTTTTTCTGGTAGAGAACCTGAAATACCTAATCTAGTATTACTGGATATACATGCTACCACAGCTTTTAAATTTTGGATCAGTTTTACTGAGGTATAATTTATAGTCAGCTAATTTCACCAAATTTAAATGTACAACTTGATAAAATTTGACAATTATATATAATAACAGTGTAACCACAACCATAATCATGATACGGACTATTTCCATCTATTAAAAGAGTTTGTTGGTCGGGGTGCCTGGATGTCTCAGTGGGTTAAGTCTCTGCCTTCAGCTCAGGTCATGATCCCAGGGTCCTGGGATCGAGCTCTGCATCGGGCTCTCTGCTTAGCGGGGAGCCTATTTCCCACCCCCCCTCTGCCTGCCTCTCTGCCTACTTGTGATCTCTGTCTGTCAAATAAATAAGTAAAACTTTATATATATATATATATATTTTTTTTTTAAAGAGTTTGTTGGTAGCCATTTGTCATATATAAAACCTAGATCCACCAGGTTTGACTTAAAACCATAATACATTCTTCATATGTACCTATTTTTTAAATTTATCATATTTGTGAATAATTGTAAACAAATAATAGATAACAGAAGATTAGACAGGATCCCAGGTGACACTGAAAGGGAGATGGGTGTGCTGTACCTGACTTAACATACCAAAGAAATCAAGTTTTCAGGACTTGGGGAAAAGTAACCTAATTTCCACTTCATAAACATTTGGGAATTAAAGGACCCAAGGATCTGTGACAGAAAATGTGTGAGCTGAGGAACAGTCAGATATGCAGATCCCTTTCCTCTGCCCTGGAGCCAAGTGACCACAAAAGAAGACTGGAAATTAATCAGACCTAGTGCTGCTGCAGGCACAGGTAGAAACTACTCTTTTAAATACCAATGGATAGGTAAATTATTCCACCATTTTGTGAAAGCAATCTCATGTTATATCCTAAAAATATAAAACATATCTATTGACATGTGTATTAAAATTTAAAAACTGACTTCAGGTCCTCAAAAGCAAGGGAACCAGTCTGCAATAACTTTTAATTTTAGCAGTTTATATAGTGGCTGAAACTAGAAAGGATTTGAATACCTATCTATAAATGATTAGATAAATAAGTTGTGAAAGGTATTCTGGAATATTATGCAGCCAGTATAAGAAATGAATTCCAGCCACATATGTTGACTTGGCAGGGTTTTCCAAAGTACTGTTGTGCCTATATTTAAAAATATGACTACAGACAAAATTATACTTTATTTTATAAAATAATGATTTTTTAAATCTATATTTGTACAGCATATGTATTGATATTTAATATTAATGTTTGGATATGATCATGTAATCTTCAAATGTTTGAAGCTGAATTTAGGGAACTAACGGAACAAAGTGGTCTGCAGAGAAGTGATTGGGAGTTGGTGGAAACAGCTTTGCAGATATGAATAGAGATTTTAAGTGTGTTAGTTACAGGGCTTAGAGTGTCATTCCAAATATTCTGTCAAGATAGAATACGAAGGAAAAAAAAAAGCAAGACTTAGTATGCAGGAAATGAAGTGGATAGCTGGAGACTGAGGGAGCTCCTACAGTCCTGGGAGAGTTGGCAAAATGAGACATCTCAGGGACCCCAACAAAAAAAATCCAGCGAGACAGCCCAGCTGGAGACTCCCTGCAGGAGTTTTGGTAGGAAACTGCCTGACTTAGTGCTTAAGCTTTAGACTTTAGAGCAGAAAGAGTGATGACAATTTCCAAACTTTGCTATTATTAAGCTGAACAGCTACATTGTCACTGTCCTTAGAAGAAGAAAAGGTAGCTAAAAGTCGCTTGATATGGTTTGATTTAAAGGTCAACATCCTGGACAGATAAAGTGAGCTAATTTTATTCTCATGACCTTTAAAACCAATTTTAAAATTTTTCATATCAACACATTCTAAATATGACAGTTTACATTATGACTATTAAAAAATCATTATCAAAAACATTTTAATGCCTTACATTGTTATTTAATGCAATTATTAGTCATTTACTTAGATTTCAAAAAGAAATTTTGTATAAATGTTTTATTAGTTTTTTAAAAAAATCAATTTAGACTACAAAAGCAGTGACATATTTTATCTTGATTTTATATGCCAGTTCAGTTGACAACTGAATAGCTTTTAAAAAGTAATTAATGTTAGTTCTTTAGGAATTGAAATATTGTGGACAGATCACGTGAAAGAAAGTGGGGTGGCTTTTTCCTTTCAATAGTATCTATAAATGGGGGGAAAAGCAGAATATGAGAGTGGTATAAACTAAATTATAAATATATAACAATATAGATGCCTGAAAAATAGTAGCAGTCTTTTAAACAAGTTTACTTTTGACTATGGTATCATATTTTAAATTCACAAAAGAAAGAAGTTATTTAGAAAATTATGAAAGTTTATGAATCTATCAGTTATTAATATGTAGGCAATTTCAATTTTCCAGTGTAAGTTTGAAAATACTTCAATAAAAGTAGTTTCAGTCTAGTGTTAGAATCCAATTGTTACCTCCAAATGTATAATGCTCTAACAAATTCACTTTGCTTCAAACTTACAGTGACATGTAAATTACTTCATTCTCTCCATTTTAACTTGTAATGTAAAAATATTATTTATTCATTCAGACATTTAGGATGAAAATATCCTTCCCCACAAGATAGTTTAAGAATACCTTTTGTTTTCTTTTTTAATGTTTCAAATTTTTATTTAAATTCTAGTTAGTTAACGTATAGTGTTAGATCAGTTTCAAGAGTAGAATTCAGTGATTCATCATGTACTTATAACACCCAGCGCTCATCAGAACAAGCGCTCTCCTTCATACCCATCACCCATTCAGCCTATCCACCAACCCATCTCTCCTCCAGCAATGCTCAGTTTGTTTTCCATAGTTACGAGTCTGTTTTATGGCTTGCCTTGCTCTCTCTTTTTCTTTTCTCTTCTTTCCCCTGCGTTCACTCATATGTTCCCCTATGTTCACTCAATTTAAGAAACAAGAATAGTTTTTTACAGGAGACACCAGAGTATAGTGATTAAGCACGTGGGCTCTGGATTCAGAATGCCTGCTATGAAATTCTGACTTTGTCCTGTACCAACTATGCGATAATTATTTAACACCTTCAAGCCCTAGTTTTCTCATCTCTAAAGTGGAGGGATAGTTGTGACAACTGAATGGCATTACCCGTAAGAAAAACTTTGTAAGGGGCGCCTGGGTGGCTCAGTGGGTTAAGCCTCTGCCTTTGGCTCAGGTCATGATCTCAGGGTCCTGGGATCGAGCCCCACATCAGGCTCTCTGCTCAGCAGGGAGCCTGCTTCCTCCTCTCTCTCTGCCTGCCTCTCTGCCTGCTTGTGATCTCTCTCTGTCAAATAAATAAATAAAATCTTAAAAAAAAAAAAAAGAAAGAAAAACTTTGTAAAATGCCTTGCAAATTTTAAGTGCCAAAGAAGTATTATTTCTTATGCCATGCCCATGTTTAGAGGGCCCTTGGGAGCATGCTATGATCTGACAGGGCTATAAACTCTTTTTGCCCCCCAACAGCTTTTGTCTGCAATTAAAGGCCACATGGTGCATGAAGAATACATTGGATTTTACATTAGAATTCAGATCCTAATGGAATCTGTCTCTTATAAGCTATATGACTTCAGGAAACCTATTTAAAATATCTACACAGGTAAATTTACAATGTTACTAAAAATATTAAAGAGGATCATATATGAAAATCACAATGGATTTTATTATTAATAGGACTGAATATAATGGTCACAGACATATTTCCAATCAGGTTCATTCAGATCTTCAGATTAGGGATATTACTTCTCGAACTTTATTTTTTTAGGATGAGGAATTCCTAGTTCCAATGAAGTCCTACAGAGCGGCGGTTAGAAGCAGATCACTGTATGTCATTAGCCACTTGATTCGCTGGTTTAGTTCATTTTTGCTTTTTAAGGTCCATAAAGTTTTCTCTAGCTTTCCTACATATCCTTTAAAAATAATGGGCGCCTGTGAGGCGCTCATAAAAGCCTCTGTCTTTGGCTCAGGTCATGATCTCAGGTCCTGGGATCAAGTCCCTCATCGGGCTCCCTGCTCAGCAGGAGCCTGCTTCCTCTTCTCTCTCTGCCTGCCTCTCTGCCTACTTGTGATCTCTCTTTCTGTCAAATGGATGAATATAATCTTCTAATAAATAAATAAACAAATAAATAAATAAATAAATAAAAATTAGCTCCAACACCACTTCTTCTGTAAGGTCTTTTCTATACCATCTCCAGGCAGTACATGTTAGTCACGGGGCCAACCAATAAAAATAAATCCTACTAAATCACCCAACGAAGGTATCTCATAAAGAAGACTTAGCCAAAAGAACTAGTTCCATTGATGTTACAGGGCTGGCAAATCAAAGCACAGGCCATGGGTAAGGAAGAAATAACAACTGTGGGAAGCAGTTACCACACAAAGGCTGGGGAACAACGGGAAGAGTTTAGGGTTATCAGATCTAGAAGCTCAGAGGTGAAGTCCTATGAAGCTGAGCTTGAGTCCTTCTAAGGAAGGAAGTCATGGCTGCTAGTAATGGCTCCTATGAAGGACTAAGATAAGGATGGTTCTAGGAGTCTTGAAAGAAGCTGGTAGAAGGAAACCAATAACTCCTGGCTGTGGGATTACTCCATGGCTAAGAAACACTGTCAAGATCAGCAAGCAGAACACAAAGGAGGAAGCCCCTCATCTACCCTCCTCTTGCTTTCCAATCTTTTATTTCTTTTGGCAAAATATACTCCCAGTTCCGGAGTCACAGAAAAAGATATAAAAGATTGAATCTGGATCTGAGAGACAGTAGCTAAAAAAACTTGCGCACAGAATTAATTCTTTTTTCCTTCTTTATGTGCTAGTACTGCAACACCTTGTTCCTGTCTTGTTAATATTTCTATTTTGCCATATTGTATCTCTGGATATGTTACTCACCTACTAGACTCAGTTCTGTATGGCTTATATAGAGTTCAATCAACACTTGTAGAGTGGCTATTATGTTATACACAGACAAATGAGAGAGATAGAAAGATGAATATGATACAATTCTGTTCTTATAATCTTGGTTTGTAACCTGATATTTTCAACACAATGAAGCAAACCAAATGGGTACTTAGACGCCAGGAAACCCCAAAGAGGAGCAATGAGCTTAATCTTGAAAGATGAAGAGAGATGTAACTGTGAATAGCCTGAGCAATGCAATTTTCATAGAGTAAAAGACATGACCTAAGAAAGACTGAAGAGATAGGCAAAGGATTATGCCTTATTTCCACATGTAACCCCAGTAATTACTGTAACATCAGGCACACAGTGAACACTCAATAAACACTTGATGGACAATAGAATTAAAAAAGGATGGTTTATATGATTATTGCTCACCATTAAATATTTAGGGAAGCAGACAACTAAAAAAGTATAGTGGAACTCAAACATAAACTTCAGATATTCTTCTTATAATGAAATTGCATAAGAGATAGCTATGACTAATTTCCAGAGAAGTCAACTAACATCTGGATGGTGATTTAACATTAAACCTATGTGTTCAGAATAGAAAGAATAAATGAGAGAACAAACCGGAAAAGAATATGAGGAAATGCTCTTTGACATTGACTCCAAGCTTGGTTGAGGCTGCAAGTAAAGCCTGGGACAATACCTTAGACTGATGCCCACTAAAGAAGATGAGAGAGGGGCGCCTGGGTGGCTCAGTGGGTTAAGCCTCTGCCTTCAGCTCAGGTCATGATCTCAGGGTCCCGGGATGGAGCCCCACATCAGGCTCTCTCTGCTCAGTGGGGAGCCTGCTTCCCCCCCACCGCCCCGCCCCTTGCCTGCCTCTCTGCCTACTTGTGATCTCTCTCTCTATCAAATAAATTAAATATTAAAAAAAAAAGAAGAAGAAGAAGAAGAAGAAGATGGGAGAATAGAGAAGTTAAATTGACGTGCTGCCCCATGAAACCTTGATAGATACATTGGCTTGTATTTGGCTATTTCACATGTAATTCCGATGAAAATGAGAACGAAAATTATTTTAGGAATGCTTCTTTAAAAATTACACACATTTTGAAAATTGCTTGATAATTTCGCAGAGATCATGACTTGAGCCAAAGTCAAGAGATGGTCACTTAACTTAAGTACAATTCTCTAGCAAACCATTTGTAACATTTAAATAAAAGACATAGACAAAGGGGCCCCTGGGTGGCGCCATTGGGTAAGCATCCAATTTTCAGCTCAGGTCATTCTCTCAGGGTGCTAAGATCAAGCCCCACATCAGGCTCTGAGCTCAGGGAGGAATTTGCTAAAGTTTCTCTTTCCCGCTGCTCCTCCCCATGCTCTCTCTCTTTCTCTAAAATAAAGAAATAAATCTTAAAAAAAAAAAAGAAGATGTGGACAAAGACTGGAAAAAAATGAGAATGTAGTAAATACCTCACATCTCATAAAGGCTCCCCTAATATTTTTATCATGAATGAATAAAAATGGCTAATATTTTGTATTCAACTTGTTTTAGTAACTTTTTCTTTTGGTTCCAGTGCATTTCCTTGTTAATTAAAATTTTATCTCCTGATCAAGTTGCTTAACCTGGTTAGCTGATCAAATGGAATTAAATTTCTCCAACGACTAAAGAGAGAAATTTCCTGAAATACATAGTTAGGACATATTCAGGCTAAGAATAAAATCAATATATGAAAGTGAGAAAATTTAATTGCATGTTTTGAAGAGTCAAAAGAAAAAAAACACAAAGATGATAGTATCTTACTATGAAGCCCAGGAATATTTTTAAAGTCAAAGTGGATTGAATCATCAAAGATCGTGCATTTTAATAGACGTTAAATACAGAGTAATTTTTATGAAGAATTTCTCTAATGCTTATTCTGTTTCCATTTCCAGAAAAGACAATAAGCTTAGGTAAGAAGGAGAGAAATCTTTAATTGTTATCAGGAAAGAAACAGTTATAACATCCTAAATATAAAGAAGATTTGAGTTGTTGGGTTTTCTGAAAAAAAAAAATTAAGTTAAGAAAACACATTTTCTGATTTTATATTAATGGCATTAACCCATTTTTCTATCAGATGAGTTGAAGTATTTTTCCAGAATGCAGGTCACTTTTCACTTTTGCTTTTGGTGGTCTCTGGTATAAGATCTTCATTGTTTATAAAGCAAATATCTGTTTTACTCAAAATAGATTATAGTTTCTCTATTGTTTCACTATAATGGTTAAGACACTTCCTAGCTTAGTTCTTCCACTTACTTTCTGTATAAAGTAAATCTCTTTAAAAGCAGGGCAATAACTTACTTTCTAGTGTTGAAATGATTAATTGAAATAAATCCCAGTAAATGGAAGAAACTATTAAAATACTCTTAAATATGATTTCAACATTGGGAAGAGTTTCCTTATGTTAACGGTATATGCTTTAGTACATACTTCTCAAAAGCATTTTTAAAAAAGATTTATTTATTTATTTGAGGGGGTGGATGAGGGATAGAGGAAGAGGGAGAGATAGAATCTCAAACAGACTCCCCAGTAAGCACAGAGCCCCATGTAGGCTCAACTCTTGACCTAGAGATCATGACCTGAGCCCAAACCAAAGCTGGTTGCTTAACTGACTGAGCTACCCAGGCTTCCCTCAAAAGCATTTTAAAAATAAGCAACGGCTGCTGAGTGGTATTGAGTATTTGTTTAAGCACAATCAATTGATTATAGAAAATTTTTATAACAAACTGCTAAATATATTTTTTAAACAATTTAAAATGTGTAAATCTTTATGTAAATGAGGTTGTGTGTATGATTCTTTTCTGCAATCTTTTATTGATTTGGGTTTAGAATTATCCTACATCTGTCAAACTAACTGGACAGCTCTTTATCATTTTCCTTAGCTTGGAATAAATTATACTAGAATCAGAAAATTTTATTCTTCAAAATATTAAAAACTCATGTTCACAAAACCACATAGCCCAAAACATTCTGGACAGTGACAATGATAATCATTTAATACTTTTCCCTTAAATAGTATGTTTAATTAGTAGCTATTTTTCTTTGTCAATTATTATACTTTTTAAATTTCTACAAAAATATATATTTCATTGAGATGCACTAGCTTGGATTTGTATATAACATTCTTTTTTTTTTTAAAGATTTTATTTATTTATTTGACAGAGAGAAATCACAAGTAGTCGGAGAGGCAGGCAGAGAGAGAGAGGAAGGGAAGCAGGCTCTCCGCCGAGCAGAGAGCCCGATGCAGGACTCGATCCCAGGACCCTGAGATCATGACCTGTACCGAAGGCAGCGGCTTAACCCACTGAGCCACCCAGGGCCTCTGTATATAACATTTTTTTAAATTAAAACAACAATTACCTATTGTTAACTTGCTTTTTTTATATTACTTCTAAATTTCTCATTTTTTATAAGTAGATTTATTTTTTTAGTTCTTTTCCAATATTCTTGTTTTACAGAGTAGTAATTCCAATGTTTTCATGATTTCTAAAATAAATCTTTATTTTTTAAAATTATTTTCCCCAGAGCCTTTTTACATCTTAAGATTGAATATGTCTTCCTGAATATTTATGAATAAATTTTTTCTTTTTTTTTTAAGATTTCATTTATTTATTTGTAAGAAAGAGAGCAAAAGCAAGGGGTAGGGCGAGGGAGAGGGAGAAGCAGACACCCCACTGAGCAGGGAGCCTGATTGGTGGGGCTCCATCCCAGGATGCCAGGATCATGACCGAGCGGAAGCAGACAACCAACTGAGCCATCCAGGTTCCCAATTTTTCCTTTGTTAAAAAAGAAAAAGAAAAGAATTGACCCTTATATTTATCCCTATTTCTATATGGTATTTTATAAGGTTTCTGTCTTTGATAAGGTTTTTTATAAGGTTTTTGTCTTTAGAATTTATTTTGATTTAAGGCATGAATTAAAGATTTTTTTCCCTATTAAGTGCCCAACGGGTTGCAATGCTCTTTATTTAATTACTAATTTTCTTCATTGACTTGAAACACCACCTTTATAATAAAATAGTGACATTTACAGTTGTGTAGACTTTTGTGTCTGTTTATAGGCTTTTTATTTTATCGATATATCTGATGCCTATACCACATAATATTTGTAATATTTGTACCTTAACATCAATATTTGGAACCAATATTGATATCCTTACACATTTCCCTTTTTTCTTATCTTATTTAACTTCCCAGGATTAGTCAACAAATTATTCTTAAAAAGAATAATCTTCTTCTTTAACTTTCATTATTTCATGTCCTCTTGGTTTTTTACTTCTGTCCTATGTACTCATTTTTAGTCATCTGCAAATGAAGTCCTCCTATGTCTAACAAATGTATTTTCTATAACAGACATATGTGAAAAAAACCTTTTTGTAATGACAATAGTAAATCAAAAGTTATTCAGAATGGTCACACCTCAGAAATACCTAATTTAGACTTCCACTTTTGGCTATTAGGAGTTAACTTGTATTAGACCAAGAGTCCTACAATGGACAACAGTGAATCCTTTTTAGATTAAAAAAAAGATAAAGACCATTCATAATCATTGGGGAACAACCGCAGACGGCATTCAGAACCTGAGAGACCAGCATCCCAGAAAGAACGAAAATGCATTGAGCTTAGCCTAACATTTGGTGTCACTATTCCCCTTGAAGTGTTTTTGTTTTTAAGTTGTAGCTAAGAATGAGAAGTCAAGCAGAAAGCAGTAACTAAAAAGTCGAGAAACCTAGCAGAATTTTCAGCGCTTATGGTATGAGGAAGACAAAGGACCTAGCAAGGATGAATCCCCTGGAAGTTACGTTAGATACTCAGTTGGAATTCCTGGATGGTTACATCCCCTACAAATACACTGATAAGCAAAAAATCCTACAAAGGATAAACAGAAAACAGATTATCCCTCACAAAGATTGAAATTTAGTTTTTCAACAGCTCAGTCCACACTGGATTAAGGTGGTGCACTGCCATATCAGGCTGACAGCCAGAAACCAATGTAAATCTTTGAAGAAAGAGGACAGCATCTAGCACTACACTGTGCATGCACATCATCTGGCATTAAAAGTAAAATAAAACATAACTCCTGGAGGATGAGATAGTGTATTAAATAATCTGAAAACAAGAGAGAAATAGGCAATAAAAATAGACCCACAGGCGATACACGTATTGGAGTTACTAGACTTAGACTTTAAAATAACTTTAATATATTTTGTAAATATATCACAATATATACTTTCAGTATAGCTGAAACCCATAAATGAGCAAAACGGATATCCTAGAATGCACAAATAAGATAACTGAAATTAAGAAAATAATGCATTGATTGACAGCAGATTAAAGACAGTTGAGGAGATCATTAGGGAATTGGGAGAAAAGTCAATATAAGATATCTGGACTAAAGCACGGAGAGGGAAAATAAGATGACAAATTCAGAAAAGAGCCTAAAAGATACATGGAAATGATTTAAAAAAAAAAAAGAAAAGAAAACTAAAATACTTGTACTAAAGTCTCCAGGTAGAGGAGAGAATGATAAAGAGCCAATATTTGAAAGAGATAATGGCTAAGGATTTAACAAATTGGAAACTGGAGTCTTCACTGATAGATTCGAGAATTGTTATAAACATCAAGCAAGAAAATGCAAAGGAAATGGCATCGAGGTGTATCAGACAAAGAGAACATTGTAAACTGTCAAAAAGAAATGGAGTCATTACTTTAAAATAGAAAAATAAGAGCTTCAAGACAAGCAAGCCAAAACCTGAAGCAGAGTTTTAAAATGCTGCAAGGAACCCACTGCTAAACAATGAAATTATTTTTCAAAAATGAAGGTACATTTAAGATTTTTGAACAAACAAAAACAGGAAATTCTTTCCTCATAGATTCACACAAAACTATTAAAGTAGATTCTGTAAGCCAAGGAAAATGCTGCATAAAAAATGTTGAAAAAATTTTTCATTACTACGAACTGTGTCATTACATGGATGAACCATAATTTGTTTGACCATTGCAATGAACTCCATTTTTATGTGTCCCCTTCCCCCCACCCAGTTCACATGTTGAAGCCTTACCCTGCAATATGATGGTGTTTGGAGGTAGAGCCTTTGTGAATTAAGTTTGGGTGAGGTCATGGAGGTGGAGATAGAGCCACCATGGTGGGACTGGTGTCCTTACAAGGGGATGAAGAAACCCAAACTCTTACTCTCTCTTCCATACATGAGTAAATCTGGAAAAAGGCCCTCACCAAAACCTGACCACAGGGACACCCTGATCTCAGACTCCCTGGCCTCCAGAACAGTGAAAAAAAAAGTTTGTTATGTAAGCCACCTAGTCTACGGTATTCCACTTAGAGCAGCCTGAATTGACTAAGGAACCATTGGTGGACATTTATATAATCCAGCCTTTTGCTGTTAAAAACAAAAATTCAAAAACTTGTACACATGTCATTTGGCAATTTTGCCAGTTTATCTCTAAGATATCGCTTTAAGTTGAACTACTAGGTAAAAGAGTGTGTATATTTCTAATTTGGTAGACGTTACAAAGTTGATCTCCAAAAGTTTATGCAATTTATACTCCTATCGGTCATGTCTGAGGATGCATTTTCTCCTATCTGCTCTCCAACAGTGTGAGTTTTCAAAAATCTTTTCATTTCTTAAAATAATAGGTTAAGAAGTGATATCATCACTTTCATCTAGTATAGCTTTATAAGACACAGCAACTTTTAAAAAATATTTAAATGCCTAATGTTTTTCAGTTTCTGAGAACTGTCCTTTGCCCATATTTTTTTATTGCTGTTCTTTTTCTTACCAATTTGAAGTGTCTCTACAAAGATGAAAGAAATTAGCCATTTGTCAAATGTGTTGCACTTTTTTCTTACTCTTTGTCTTAAGACTTTATATATTCTTATGCAGATATTTTGATTTTTATTTGGTCAAATTAATCATTCCTACCCTATGGTGTCTGGGGTTTATGCCTTATAAAGCATTCCTAATTCTAAGATTATTGTGGAAAAATACTCCCATATTTCATTTTAGGTCTTTTATGATTTTACTAAATCACTGCTATTTCAAACCTAATTTTATAAAAGGAATGTGGTAGTGCTTATTTAAATCCATCCATCTTTTTTCCACCTTTATTGCATATATTTTTATATAAGCAGAGTTTTAATTGCCATGACATTATAATGTCGGGTAGGATTAATCTTTCTTTTTTTCCTTTTTCAAAGTTGCCGGCTGTTCTCAGTAACTGGTTTCTTCTCTATAAACTTTAGGATTAGCTTGCCTGGTTTCAAAATTCAAAGAACTGCCATATTTACAATATTGTCTCCTCTTATCCAAGAATATAATACATCTTGGCATTTATTCAGATCTTTTTTAATGTCCTTTAGTAGCATTTAAAATTTTTTGTTATATAAATATATTACCCTTCTCATTAAGTTTTTTCTATAGTGTCTCACATGGAGTGTTCTTTTTAAATTTAACTTTTATTTCCATTATATTTTCTAACAGGTTGCTGTTTATATACAGAAATGTAATACATTTTTATATATTTAGCATACTTACTGGTTTCTTTGTGTCTAATAACTTGACAGATTATTCTTTTGTTCTTTTTAGAATAGAATAATATACCTGCATTAATGAAAATACTGCATTCTTCCTCTAGATGTTATGTTTCGTACTCTTTCTCTTGCTATTTACCTTGGCTAGATCTGCCAAGATAATTAATGATAGTAGCATTTTTGCATTTAATATGAATGCTTCTGTTGTGGAAACATTCAGTCTGATTTTAGCTTTTGGACTGATGTATATACAAACACACACACACCCATGTTAGTGTTTTACATTATATGTATATATATGTGTGTGTGTGTGTGTATATATATACATACACACATTATATAATGTATACACACATACAATATACATGGGGATATATATCTCCATGTATATTTATTCATCATAATAAGTAGATATCTCTGTGTTCCTATTTAATGGGAATCTCTTAAATGGATGTTTTAAATCTTATTTAATACTTTTTAGTCTATTAAGATCATAACTTTCCTCCCCTGGACATACTAAATGGTGGATCCTAATAGATTGCTTTATATTAAATCATCTTTCCACTCCCAGCAAGAGCATATTTAATCACGGCAAATCCATACTTTCAATTCTACTTGCTAATATTTTATTTAGAATTTTTCTTGCATTGCTATCCCATGGTACTACCAGTCCACATACTTACTGTGTCAAACAAACAAACAAGCTTGTTTGGACGATAACAAAAGGAAGCGTTTTCCCTCCCTATTTGCTGTGAGTGGAGCAATACCACTCAGATCAATTTGATATAACTGTTTTCACGTGAGGAAATCTGGTCATCAACCTACTTTTAAAAAGAGTAGGGTAGACGGGGAAGGCCATCTTGCCTCACATAATTTCACCTGCACTCTTCATTCCACTAGCTTATTTTTGATGGAGATGGTGCCTCCTTGCATTTTTTCAATTATGTCAATCTCTCTCACCTCCCTTGATATCAGTTATTTATTTTTGTCATGTGTCTATGATCTCACTTTCTTAAGTGCAGACCTAGCTCTGTTAATCCATTCTCATTCCCTTGTATTATTTCTCTTTCAGCCATATGCCTTTGCACTCCTGCCTTGACTTTCAACTGATCCTTGATTACACAGTACATTGTGAAGATGCCTGCTTGAGTTTCAGAAGATATGAAGTATAATTATAACATCTTCTTCTGTTTCCAGTGTTTCACTTTTCTCTTCACTGATTCTTTTCCCTTGGCAGCAAAATGTTTTTCAAAGGTTCCATATTGTTATTCTTGTTTCTTTCTGTATTACTCATTTTCAAGTAGAAGAGATCTATGCAGGTCTTACATTTGTTGTCAGATAAAGTAGATGCAATTTTCTTATAGCCCCTTACATTCCACTTGTTCAGTGACATACTGCACCTTCTTAGATCAAAATCCAGAAACTAGGCTGATTTCCATATACAGTCAGTATTTAGCTGAACTTCTAATGTCAAAAAAGTAGGGGACAGGGGTTATTTGAGTAGCAGACTTTGAGACTCGTAACACTTTCCATTGGAATGTCCTTAAAGACACACACAGACACACACACACATCCCTACCTTGCATGTGTGTTTGAAAAGAAGGAATAAAAATAGACCTTCTATGAAACATTTCTAGTAGCATCATTTTCATTGGGGACCTTTTTTGTCAGAATAAACTAGCAGTCTATATGCCCTTCATTCTGACCCAGAAAAGAATTATTGGTCGAAAGGAGACACATAAAACTTTGACTCATCTCTGGAGAGAGCATCTAACATTTGGTTTCCCAAAGCATTCTATCAGGACATGAGTGAAACTTCATGCATAAACATCAGTGTGCTTTCCTTGCCTATATTCCTTTGCCACACCAACATCTGGTCTCTTCCCTTGCCTTTCTTCCCTTGCATCTACTCTCTTTCTACAACTATCAGGAGATTATAATTTCCAGGAAGCAAAATGCTGGAAATAGTGGATAATGGGTTGTGTATTGTGTTCTAGAAAATGTAGTCATATTAGGAAAAGTGCTATTGATGGTACAGCAAGAGAGAGAATCCTTGTATCCTCGAGAGATGAGTGGTTAATGTATACACACACACAAACATGCACAAACAGAAGTTTAGAACTAGGCTTTCACTTATTAATATGTCCTTACAAAAGTGAGTATTTTTTTCCTATTTGAGTACATACTGTGCCAATGTTAGGAACATCCAGTGTTGAATAGAAAGAGCACATTATACTTCATTAAATTATAATTCAGAAAAAGAAATTGTTAGCTTAGTCTATGAAATCTAAAAATAATAAACTTATCACATCTCCTAATTTTGTATAAAAAGCTAGACTACTTCATTCAATCTCCAACTTCACATTTTCTTCCAATTAAATGGAGATGATAATATTGAGCTAGATCACTGGCAAGTGAGGAGCCAAAATTTAGAAATAATTGCAAAGCGCCTCAAATATATAACTTTATATAAATGCCATGAGAAGTTGAAAACAATGAATAATCCATAAAGACTATTGGGTTTATACTTCCATTAAAGACTATGTTCCCTCAAGCCTTGAATATTCCATGAACAATTCAATTAATCTTTAATACACAGCAGACACAATAAAAGTCACTGACACATCATATACAAAGCACTTCATAAAATAAAATTTTAAAAAATTACCCAATTATATCTTAGCTCAATTTTTCATTTCAAAAATCAGATTTTAGCCCACCTTTTCATTTTCAAAAAGTGGTAAGTGCAAAAAATGGATTATTTTTCCATATATTGTAATCTAGTTTTAGTTTTATGTATTTTTAAGGCTTAGTGACAGATGAACTCACTCTAATCTAATATACATCATACTTATCTGTCTTTTATATTGTCATCCAAAAGTACAATAGGTAAGTATAAGCTTTTATTTTATAAATTGCACGGGTCATGTCAACAATTTCAGTCACTCTTCTTTCACCTCTTCCTCTTCACTCCAGGTTCTTAATGATCTTCAATCGTAACTTATGGGTGCATTTACTCATTGCCAGGGTTCTTTTAGCCATATGGAAAGAAAAATTCAGTGGTCTGATTTTTATGATGAATTTGAGAATCGAGATTACTGGGAAGACTTCAGGCAATAAAACTGAAAGTTTTCTGCATCAAGGGTGGACATGTTTCTGTTTCTATATTATAAATATTATTATCCATTTACTACATATGGATACATATTGAGGCAGTGGTGCCTAGAGAATCACGAGTCAGTGTTCTTTGCTTTAAATGATAAATGATGGCATAGAATAAAGAAACACACACAGAAAAATTAAATTCTACAGAGATGTATTTGATTGCTTTCTATAGAAAAATAAGTAACAGGTACTGAGGACATTTTAACCAACATTTCATGCTAAAAGGAAAGTCTATATCACACAAATTTTTTCTTAGATGGCTGAAAGATTGAAAATAGAAATATGAAACTTTTAAAACCTTATAGGATTGATTTCAGGTGATCTTCTGGTAACATTTTGGAAAAGAAAGGCATAGTTAGAATAAATACCATTAGTCAAAGAGTATCTGAAGCAGGTTGTATTTAAATCTCATCTACTGCTATAAACTTGAGTACTTTAAGTTCTCTTTGCTTCAGCCTTCTCATCTGTAAAATAGAGGCAATAACATTACCTACCTCACAGGTTGTTGCAAGGATAGAATTTGTTCAACTATGTAAAGTAATGAGGATATTTGTAACACACCAACGTGCAAGTCAAGTGGGACCCAGACTGAGGGGGGCAGTTTTCAGTGACATGGTCTTATTATGGTCAAAAAGGGAAGTACTTGGAAGGACAAGTGGAAACATTGGGATGCCTCTAAAGGCCTAGATACATCATATATTCCACTGGCCAAAACAAGTGCCATAGCTAAGCACAACTTGAACATGTCAGAGAAATAGATGATTCCCATGCTATTATTAGGGTAAAGAAAAATTATTTTGGAAATATCAAACATAGTATACTTGGTGAAACCACCATTTACAAGATTGGTTCTTTGGAGTTTGGTGTGGCTGTTTGAATAATAAAGTCAAGATTTTTGTGCATAGGCTTGGTTTGGGATAGTTTAAAAGAAAGAATCATGAAATTGTTTGCCTTTGAGGAAGTGAAGCATGCAAGATTTTAAGAAGTCTGACTTTGATCTACGTGTGCCCTACAGTTTTCAAGAAAGGCAAATAAAAAAGAGTTATTTTGAAAGTATTTTTTGCTTACCATTTCTTTGATTATGCCATTAGTCTGGGCCCGGAATGTATGAACAGTAGCAACCAAGCCACTATAATGCCATAAGCTTTTTAAAGGAATTTACAAAGTAATAATTTTAATATCATATTCATTTTGTGATACATATTCATCACATATATGTAACTGCTGGTGATGATTTGACCTATAACCTTGTTAAGTTTTCTTTAATATATACATACAAAGCAAAATATACATAATTTTATAGGAGAAATGTGTACACATTTTTATATATAAGAATGTTATATTTATATATAAATTTATTTTGATGTATATATATATATATATATAAAGTATTCATTTAACTTAATATGTCATATTTGTTTTTGTAGGTCATTATGTGTAGACCTACTTAATTCTTTATAATAACTGAATACTATTCCATAAAATGAATGTTCCATAAAATATGTGTGAACTTCCCCTTAGTGGAATTGCTTACATTTTTTGATATCATGCACAATGTTGCAATAAACACTCATGATTCTTTATATACTATTTCTATAGTTTTTGAGGGGAGAATTCCTCAGAATGGAATTACTACATTAAATAAATAATTCAATAAATAATTTAATTAGATTGTTACAAGTTTGTTTTCACAGTATTGCACAAAACAATTTCTACAAATTTGCTCTCTTATTAATTGTGTTTCAGATTATATGCTAGCACTGCACATATTCAACTTTTAAAATGTTTTCCAATCTGATAAAAAATATAGCATCTGGTTTATTTTGCATTCATAATGTTTTCAGATGAAAATGATTGTGGCATTTACTACCATTTCCCCCCATTCTCTTTTATCCTTTACAAACTTAGCCTGCAATTCTGAGAATTATCTTTTCAGAATCCCTTGCCAGAAGCATTCCAGTTAAAACTCTGCCAATTAGAATTGTCTTGCAATATTAGAAAGGTGTAAGGTAAACAGAAGTTACTCTTCCTCTGTCAATGATAGGCAAATGAATGAGCTTAAAAATCAAAGTGAGGGGTGGAGTAGTAGGAGGACTCCAGGCTTGTCTCACTCCTTGAACACAGCTAGATAAATATCAAATCATTCTGAATACCCAAGAAATCAATGTGAGGACTGACAGAACAAACGGCACCACTAGAGGGAGAGAAGAGGTCACATCATGGAAGGTAGAAGGGCAGAGATGGGGATAAGGGAGAAACAGATCTCTGGTGTTGCAGAGACAAGGGAGCCCTTGACTCAGACAGAAGCCACAGAGAGAAAGGAATGCACAGGGGATTGTACAAGGAAAACGTGAGGGATCTTATCAAAACAGAGATAAGTAATATGCCTGAGCAGGTTTTAGAGCAATGATCACAAAGGTACAAACTGGGCTTGAGAAAAGCATAGTAGATACCAGGGAGTCCTTAACTGCAGAGATAAAAGAGCTAAAGACTAGTCAGACCAAAGTGAAAAATGTAATAACTGAGATTTAAAACCAATGGATATAAAGATTACAAGGATGGAAGGAGCAGAGGAATGAATAAGTGATATAGAAGATAAAATTATGGAAAATAATGAAGTGGAAAAGAAGAGGGAAAGAAAAATATTGGATCACAAATGTAGACTTAGGGAACTTGGTGACTCCATAAAGCATAATAACATTCATATCACAGGGGTTCCAGAAGAAGAAGAGAGAGAAAAGGGGGCAGGAAATTAAGGCTGAAAACTTCCCTAATCTGGAGAAGGAAACAGACATCCAAATCTAGGAGTCACAGAGAACTTCCAGCAAAATCACACTGTAGTTAAATTTGCAAATTATAGAAATAAAGAAGAAAATCCTGAAAGCAGCAAGACAAAAGGAGTCCCTATCTTCCTCCTTATAAGGAGTTCCTTATAAGGAGTTCCTATCTTATAAGGAAAGACAAATAAATTCAGCAGCTGATCTCTCCACAGAAACTTGGCAGGCCAGAAGAGAGTGATATTCAATGTGCTGATTGGGAAAAATTTGCATCCAAGAATACTCTTTCCAGCAAGGCTATCATTAAGAATAAAAGGAGAGACAAAGAGATTCTTAGACAAACAAAAACTAAAGGATTTGGTGACCACTAAACCAGCCCTGCAAAAAATATTAAAGGGGACTTTTGAGTGGGAAAGATCAAAAGGGAGAAAGACAAGAAAGGAACAGAGAAAATCTCCAGGAACAATGACAAAAACATGTAATAAAATAGCACTAAATTAACTAAAAAAAGAAACAAGATCCATCTATATGCTGCCCACAAGGGACTCATTTTATTTTATTTTATTTTTATTTTTTAAATATTTTATTTATTTATTTGAAAGGCAGAGATCACAAGTGGGCAGAGAGGCAGGCAGAGACAGAGGAGGGAGCAGGCTCCCTGCTGAGCAGAAAGCCAGATTTTGGGGGGGGGGGGGCCTAGATCCCAGGACCCTGGGATCATGACCTGAGCTGAAAGCAGAGGCTTTAACACACTGAGCCACCGAGGTACCCCAAGGGGACTCATTTTAGATCTAAAGACAACTCCAGGTTGAAAGCAAAGGGATGGAGAAATATTTACCAGGCAAATGGATGTCAAAAGAAAACCAGAGTAGTAATACTTATATCAGAAAAACTAGATTTTAAACCAAAGACTGTAACAAGAGACAAAGAAGGGTACTATAAAATAACAAAGAGGGCTATCCAACAAGGAGATCTAACAATTGTAAATATTTATGGCCCCAATATGGGAGCACCCATGTATATATAAGACAATTAATAACAAATATAAAGGGGATAATAATACAATAATAGTAGGGGACTTTAACATTTAAGCAGAAAATCAATAAGGGAAACAAGGGCTTTGAAGGACACACTGGATCAGATGGACTTAACAGATATATTCAGAATATTTCATCCTAGAGCTGCAGAATACACATTCTTTTCAAGTGCATATGGGACATTCTCTAGAACATATCACACACTAGGTCACAAATCAGGCCTCTATGAGTACAAAAAGATTGAGTTCATAGCATGCATATTTTCTGACCACACTATGAAACTTGAAGTCAATCACAAGAAAAAATCTGGAAAGACCAAAAATATCATGGAAGTTCACAAATATGCTACTAAACAATGAATGGGTCCAAGAAATTAAAGAAGAAATAAAAAATACATAGAAACAAATGAAAATGAAAACACAACAGTCCCAAACCATTGGAATGCAGTAAAAACAGTATATAGCAATACAGGCCTACCTCAGGAACTAAAAAAAAAATCTCACATATACAACCTAACAACCTAACCCTACACCTAAACGAGATAGAAAAAGAACAAATGAAGTCTAAAGCCAGCAAAAGGAGGGAAATAATAAAGGTTAGAGGAGAATAAATGACATAGAAATCAAAACCCAAACCAAACAAACCAACCAAACAAACAAACAAAAAAACCCAGTAAAACAAATTGATCAAACCAGGATCTGGTTTTTTAAAAATTAATAAAATTGATAACTCCCTAGCCAGGCTTATCAAAAGGAAAAGAGAATGCCCTCAAATAAATAAAATCACAAATGAGAGAGGAGAAATCACAAGTTACACCACAGAAATACAAATAATTATAAGAGAATCTTATGAAAAATTATATGCCAACAAATTGGGCAATTTGGAAGAAATGGCTAAATTCTTTGAAACATATAAACGACCAAAACTAAAACAAAAAGAAATAGAAAACTTGAACAAACGGATAATCAGCAAAGAAACTGAATCAACAATGAAAAAAAACTCCCAACAAACAAAAGTCCAGGGACAAATGGCTTCCCAGGGGCATTCTATGAAACATTTAAAGAAGAGTTAGGACCCATTCTTCTCAAACTATTTCAAAAAATAGAAATGGAAGGAAAACTGTCAAACTCATTTTATGAGACCAGCTTTACCCTGATTCCAAAACCGGACAAAGACCTCACTAAAGAGAACTACAGGCCAATATCCTTGATGAATATGGTTGCAAAAATTCTCAATAAAATTGTAGCAAATCGAATCCAAAAGTACATTAAAAGAATCATTCATCATGGTCAAGTGGAATTTATTCCTGGGTTGCAAGGGTGGTTCAATATTCACAAATCAAGCAATGTGATACACCACATTAATAAAAGAAAGGGTAGGAATCATCTGATCCTCTCAATAGCTGCAGGGAAAAAAAATGACAAAGTACAGCATCCATTCTTGATAAAAAACCCTCAACAAAGTAGAGATAAAAGGAACATCCTCAACATCACAAAGATTATATATGAGACCCACAGCTAATATTCTCAATGGGGAAAAACTGAGAGCTTTTCCTCTGTGGTCAGGAACAAGATAGAGATGTCCACTCTCACCACTGTTACTTAACATAGTACTGGAAATCTTAGTCTCAGCAATCAGAAACAAAAAGAAATAAAAGGCATCCAAGTTGACAAGGAAAAAGTCAAACTTTGATTATTTGCAGATGACATGGTACCTGTATAGAAAACCTGAAAGACTCCACCAAAAAATTGCTAGAATTGCTAGACAAATTCAAGAAAGTTGCAGGATACAAAATCAACATACAGAAATCCCTTATATTTCTATAACAATAATGAAGCAGCAGAAAGAGAAACCAAGGAATCTATCCCATTTACAATTGCACCAAAAATCACAAGATACTTGGCAATAAGACTAAACAAAGAGGTAAAAGATCTATACTCCAGAAACTATAAAACACTTACGAAAAAAATTGAAGAAGACCCAGAGAAATGCAAAAACATTCCATGTTCATGGATTGGAAGAACAAATATTGTTAAAATGTCTATATTCCCCAAAACAATCTACACATTTAATGCAATCCCTATCAAAATACCATCAATGTTTTTCATAGACCTAGGACAACCAATCCTAAAATTTGCATGGAACCACAAAAGGCTCTGAATATCCAAAGCAAACTTGAAAAAGAATAGTAAATCTGGAGGCATCACAATTCTAGACTTCAAACCACATTACAAAGCTGTGATCAAGACAGTATGATACTGGCACAAAAATAGACACATAGGTCAATGAAACAGAGTAGAACACCGAGAAATGGACCCACAACTATATGGTCAACTTACCTTCAAAAAAGTAGGAAAGACTATACAATGGGAGAAAGACAGTCTCTTCAACAAATGGTGTTGGGAAAACTGGACAGCAACATGCATCAGAATGAAGCGGAACCATTTCCTTACAGCATACACAAAAATAAATTCAGAATGGATGGAAGGCCTAAATGTGAGACAGGAAACCATCAAAATCTCAGAGGAGAACACAAGCAGTAACCTCTTTGACACCAACCATAGCAGCTTCTTACTAGATACATCTCCTGAGACAAGGGAGAGGAAAGGAAAAATAAAACTATTGAGACTTCATGAAGATAAAAAGCTTCTGGACAGTGAAGGAAATAACCAATAAAGTTAAAAGGCAACCTACGGAATGGGAGAAGAAATTTGCAAATGACATATCTATGAAGGGTTAATATCTAAAATATATAAAGAACTTATGGAACTTAATAGCCTAAGAACAAATTATTTAGTTAAAAAATGGGCAGAAGACATGAATAAACATTTTTCCAAAGACAACTTATAGATGGCTAACAGACATGAAAGGATGCTCAGCATCATTCATGATCAGGGAAATATAAATAAAAACTACAATGGGATAACACCTCACACCTTTAATATGGCTAAATTAACAACACAAGGAAACAATGGGTGTTGGCAAAGATGTGGAGAAAAGGGAACCCTCTTATACTGCTGGTAAGAATACAAACTACTGCAGCCACTCTGGAAAATGGTATGGAGGTTTCTCCAAAAGGTTAAAAATAGAGCTACCCTGTAACCCAGAAATTGCACTATTAGGTATTTATCCAAAGGATCCAAAAATATTGATTCAAAGGGATGCATGCACCCTGATGTTTATTGCAGCATACCAACAATAGCCAAATTATAGGAAGAACCCAACTTTCTATCCACTGATGAATGGAAAAGAAGATGTGGTATGTATGTATACACACACACACACACACACACATATATATATGAAATCTTGCCATTTCCAATGATATGGAAGGCACTAGAGTATTGTGCTAAGTGAATTAAGTCAGTCAGAAAGAGACAAGTACCATATCATTTCACTCATATGTGGAACTTAAGAAATGTAACAGATGAACGTAGAGGGGAAAAAAAAGAGAGGCAAACCATAAAACAGACTCTTAAATACAGAGAACAAACTGAGGGTTGCTGGAGGGGAGATGGGCAGGGTGATGGGTTAAATCGGTGATGGATTAAGGAGGGCACTTCTTTGATGAGCACTGGGTGCTGTATATAAATAATGAATCAATTCTATACCAGAAACTAATATTATATTGTATGTTAGTTAACTGGAATTTAGATAAAAAATTGAAATATAAATACTGTTTTAAAAAACTCCACCTCCCAAACTCACACACACACACACACACACACACACACAAGTAAGGCTTTGCAGCAACCTCTGCAAATCTCTCACGTCTGTCTGTGGCCACTGTGACTATCAGAGATTACCACAGTGCCTGGCTTTGGCAACAGAAACAACTTCCTGGTTCCCTGAAGCCAAGTCGTGAACCTCAGAGCCTTAGTGGCCCTTTCTGACTTCTTCTCAGCTATTTCAATGAGTGGGTGAACACTTGATTTCCTGGAATAAACTCCTTCCTGTTAGAAATGCTTCTAGTGATTTCTGTTTTCACTACCTCATAGATTATTTTCATATGGTGATTGGCCATTTATATTTCAGTGCTCATCAAATGCCTATTCATAATCATTGCCCACTTTTATCTACTGTTCTTTAAAATTAATTTTAGGAATATTAATTCTTCATCTCTTTTGTGTTACTCCTTTTTCCTGTGTTTTTTTTTTTAACTTTAGTAATGTTCTTTTATCATATGGAAATTTTCATTTTTACATACTCAAATCAAGTACCATTTCTCTTTATGACTCCATTTCCTCTAATGCTTGGGAAGGTCTTCCTAACTTCAAGTTATAAATATATTTGGCCATATTATTTTTCATGCTTTGTTAATTTATTCTTTATATTTTATTTTTACTAAATTTGGAATTTATTTTTTTTAAAGATTTTATTTATTTATTTGACAGAGAGAAAGATCACAGGTATGCAGAGAAGCAGGCAGAGAGAGAGGGGGAAGCATGCTCCCTGCTGAGCAGAGAGCCCGATGCAGGGCTCTATCCCAAGACCCTAAGATCATGACCCGAGCCAAAAGCAGAGGCTTAACCCACTGAGCCACCCAGGCGCCCTGGAATTTATTTTTAAGTGTAGTATAAAATTAGGTTATATGTTCATTTTCTTCTGAATTAAGAGCCACTTCCTAAAATATTAATTAAATAACACTTTCTTTTCCCCTTTCACATGTGAACTTTTTAAACATATTCCTAAATCCATTATCAGGACTTCTATTATCTTTCACCAATATTTCTGTGTGTTTTTTTTTCACTACTATATTTTTTCATCACCATTGCTTTTTTAATAAGATTCATCCTCTGATAAGATGATTTTCTTCAAAATTCTCACACATCTATTTTTTCTGTGAACTTTTGAATGATTTTTTCAGTTAAAAAATTTTGTTAAAGGGGCGCCTGGGTGGCTCAGTCAGTTAAGCCGCTGCCTTTGGCTCGGGTCATGATCCCAGTGTCCTGGGATTGAGTCCCGCATAGGGCTCTCTGCTCAGCCAGAAGCCTGCTTCTTCCCCCCGTCTCTCTCTGCCTTCCTCTCTGCCTACTTGTAATCTCTGTGTCTGTCAAATAAATAAATAAAATCTTAAAAAAAATTTGTTAAGCATTATATCAAATATAATTTAATTGTATTAAATATACATATATAGACAAGTGCACAAAAATTTGGAAAAGATTACTATTTTGGAATATTGAGGACTACCTAAGATCAAATACTGAAGCATAGAATATTTCTGCATTTATTCAGATCATACTGCACAATTTTCAATAAAATTTTATAGTTCTTTTTCAATAACATAGTTCTCTCATTAAAATACCTATATTTAGGACAATATATGCCATTCAGTTAGATCTTTGCAGTTATTAAAATAGTGAAATCATGCATTCACTTACTCATATATTTCATTGTCTTCTCATATAGTCATTATTGAACCCAATGATTTATTGCTTGAGAAGTTACCATATACTTGTCTGTGACTACATCGATTTCTTTTTTCAGAAGCCATAAGCCAATTTCTCAAGCATCTAAACGAAAAAATTCTAATGTGACAATAATTTTATAAACATTTTCTATGTTATATTAAGATGCAAAATAGCTGACACATTAGAAGTTACACAGGTAAAATTTGAATATTGAATTATAAAGACCGTATTTATATGTGCTCACAAATATAATAACCTATTTGTTATCTATGTTGACATATTAAATGACTTATATGTTATAAATAATTTATATATGATTTATGTTTTTTCCCCCATAAGATCATTAGATGCTAGTGTAATAATTGCTTGGCACCATCAAAAGAAAAGCAACTCAGCTGAAGTTTGGCAAAATGCACCTCAACGAAGTTATTTCAAAAAAGAATATGGTTTATTGAAGGCATGAAGAGACCTCAGTTTGTCCTTTTCTACTTGGATAGCTCTAATTATAGGCAAAGAGAGGCCATATGTTTTCATTTATAGGGAAACGGAACTGTTTTCCCAGAACCGTAGTAACCTGCTATATAAGTTAACTTCAGGACAAATAACAACATAGGTGGGTAACTGTTCTTCTTTGTGTGGGGGGTTTATACATGTGTAGAAGTAAGTGTTGGACAACAAAGGCCAGAAGAGAGAAATGAAAGTATACTTTTTTAAGAGATAGTATTACTGGGGCGCCTGGGTAGCTCAGTGGGTTAAGCCACTGCCTTCAGCTTGGGTCATGATCTCTGGGTCCTGGGATAGAGCCGCATAGGGCTCTCTGCTCAGCAGGGAGCCTGCTTCCTCCTCTCTCTCTGCCTGCCTCTCTGCCTGCTTGTGATCTCTCTCTGTCAAATAAATAAATAAAATCTTAAAAAAAAAAAAAGAGAGAGAGTATTACTTAGAATTAGAGTGAGATAAGATATAATCTCCAAATGCTAATCCAACCACTAAAATAACAAAAGACAGTATTATAACTAGTAAGTGAACAAAAAAGATGAAATAAAATAATTAAAGATACACAATCCAAAATAGAAGGAAAAAGAAAAAGCAGGTGAAACAAATAGAAAGAAAACAAAGAAGAAAGAAAAAGAACAGATGGAATAAGCAGATAAATAAATAAATAAATGCTACTGCTACTCAGAAGTAAGCTGAGGTGGCAATATTAATATCAGAAAAGGCAGATTTAAGACCAATAAAAATTTTGTCATGCATAAAGAATTTTGTCATTTCATAAAGACAAAGGGGTAAATTCAAATATACATGTAGCATTTCTAAACACTTCTTCCTTTTTTTAACAAACCCTTGTGTCAGCATTCCTAAATATTTATAAATTTATGAGGAGAATTTGAAAATAATGAGGCATCTGTTCATGTCTTCTGCCCATTTTTTGACTTGATTATTTGTTTTTTGGGGGAGTTGAGTTTGAGAAGTTCTTTATAGATCTTGGATATCCGCCCTTAGTCTGTAGTGTCATTTGTAAATAATATCTTCTCCCACTCCATGGGTTTCCTCTTTGTTTTGTTAACTGTTTCCTTTGCTGTGTAGGAGCTTTTTATCTTGATGAAGTCCCAAAAGTTAATTTTTACTTTTGTTTCCCTTGCCTTTGGTGTCTTAAAAGAATTTGCTGTGGCCGATGTCAAAAAGGTTACTGCCTATGTTCTCCTCTAGGATTCTGATGGATTTCTGTCTCACTGAAGTCTTTCTCCCATTTAGAGTTTATCTTTCTGTATGGCATAAGCAAATGGTTGAGTTTCATTCTTCTGTATATAGCTGTCCAATTTTTCCAACACCATTTATTGAAGAGACTGTTTTTTTTTCCATTGGATATTTTTTTCTGCTTTGTCGAAGATTATTTGACCATAGTGTAGAGGGTCCATATCCGGGCTCTCTATTCTGTTCCATTGGTCTATGTGTCTGTTTTTGTGCCAGTACTATGCTGTCTCAGTGATCACAGCTTTGTAATACAGCTTGAAATCAGGCAACGTGATGCCCTCAGCTTTGTTTTTCTTTTTCAACATTTCCTTGATGACTTGGGGTCTTTTCTGGTTCCATATAAATTTTAGGATTGTTTGCTCTAGCACTTTGAAAATTGTCGATGGTATTTTGATTGGGATGGCATTGAAGGTATAGATTGCTCTGGGCAGCATAGACATTTTAACAATGTTTATTCTTCCAATCCATGAGCATGGAAAGGTTTTCTATTTTTTGTGTCTTCTTCAATTTCTTCCATGAGTGTTCTATAGTTCTAGAGTATAGATCCTTTACCTCTTTGGTTAGGTTTATTCCAAGGTATCTTATGCTTATTGGTACTATTGTAATGGAATCAATTCTCTAATTCCTCTTTCTACAGTTTCATTGCTAGTGTATAAGAAAGCAACTGACTTCTGTGCATTGATTTTGTATCCTGCCACATTACTGAATTGCTGTATGAGTTCTAGTAGTTTGGGGGTTGAGCCTTTCAGGTTTTCCATGTAAAGTATCATGTCATCTGCAAAAAGAGAGTATTTGACTTCTTCATTGCCAAATTGAATACCTTTTATTTCTTTTTGTTGTCTGATTGTTGTTGCTAGGACTTCTAATACTATGTTGAACAAGAGTGGTAAGAGTGGGCATCCTTGTCGTGTTCCTGATCTCACTAGAAAGGCTCTCAGCTTTTCCCCATTGAGAATGATATTCACTGTGGGTTTTTCATAGCTGGATTTTATGAAGTTGAGGAGTGTTCCCTCTGTCCCTATACTCTGAAGAATTTTAATGAGGGAACACACTTCTCAAAAAAAGACTTACAAATGGCTAACAGACACATGAAAAAATGTTCATCATCATTAGCCATCAGGGAAATTCAAATCAAAACCACATTGAGATACTACCTTACACCAGTTAGAATGGCAAAAATTGACAAGGCAAGAAACAATAAATGTTGGACAGGCTATGGAGAAAGGGGAACTCTCTTACACTTTTGGTGGGAATGCAAGTTGGTACAGCCACTTTGGAAAACAGTGTGGGGTTTCCTCAAAAATTATAAATAGAGCTATCTTATGACCCAGCAATTGCACTACTGGGTATTTACCCCAAAGATACAGATGTGGTGAAAAGAAGGGCCACAAGCACTCCAATGTTCATAGCAGCAATGTCCACAATAACCAAATTGTGGAAAGAGCCGAGATGCCCTTCAACAGACAAATGGATAAAGAAGATGTGGTCCATATACACAATGCAATATTACTCAGCCTCAAAAAGGATGAATACCAGTTTTGCTTCAACATGGAGAGGACTGGAGGAGATTATGCCAAGTGAAATAAGTCAAGCAGAAAATTAGCCAATTATCATATGGTTTCATTTATTTGTGGAACATAAGGAATAGCAAGGAGGACATTAGGAGAAAGAAGGGGAAAATGAAGGGGGAGGGAATCAGAGGGGGAGATGAACCAAGAGAGACTGTGGACTCTGAGAAACAAATTACAGGTTTTACAAGGGAGTGGGATGGAGAATGGGTGAGCCTGGTGATGGATATTAAGAAGGGCATGTATTGCATGGAGCGCTTGGTGTTATACGCAAACAATGAATCATGGAACACTACATCAAAAACTAATGACGTGGGCACCTGGGTGGCTCAGCTGGTTAAGCGGCTGCCTTCAGCTCAGGTCATGATCCTGGAATCCCGGGATTGGGTCCAGCATTAGACTCCCTGCTCGGTCGGGGGTCTGCTTCTCATGCTGACCTCTCTTCTCTCATGCTCTCTCTCTCTCTCTCATTCTCATTCTCTCTTTCTAATAAATAAAATCTTAAAAAAAAAAAACAACAACTAATGACGTGCTGTATGGTAACTAACATAACATAAAAGAAAGAAAATAATGATGCAAAAACTGATAGATCTGTGGGGCACCTGGGTGGCTCAGTGGATTAAGCCGCTGCCTTCGGCTCAGGTCATGATCTCAGGGTCCTGGGATCGAGTCCCGCATCGGGCTCTCTGCTCAGCAGGGAGCCTGCTTCCCTCTCTCTCTCTCTCTCTGGCTGCCTCTCTGTCTACTTGTGATTTCTCTCTGTCAAATAAATAAATTAAAAAAAAAAACTGATAGATCTGTAAAGAAAACTAAAAAAAAATTCATAATTGCAGTGGGAGATTTCAGTCTCCCTCTTGCAAAATGGACAAAACAAGTATCTTATATAATGGAACACTAAATCAACAAAGGCATAGAAATTTAAATAACACTCTCAAGTAACTTGACCTAATAGACATTTCTGGAACATTTTTTTCAATGACAGCAGATTACACATTGTTTTCAAATGCACACATAACATTTGCCAAGACTGTCATATTTGGGGCAATAAAACAGTTCTCACTAAATTTAAAAGGATTTAAATCATGTAAAATATGTTGTCTGACTACAATGAAACGAATTAGAAACCAAAAATAGAAAGATCTCTGGAAAATCCCCAAATATTTGAAAATTGTTTTAGTCAATTTCTCCAAAGAAATTCTACAAAATTCTCAAAGAAACAGAACCAATATACTGCATCTACATCTATATCTATCTTTGTATCTATCATCTGTTCGTCTATATCTATTATCTATCTATCTATCATCTAATGTTTATCCATGTTTCCATGTCGTATTATGTGTTCATACTTCATTTTTGCTTTTGATTATAACAATGATCCTTGACCTCTATTGGACCGAAGGGGTCCTTTGAGAATATCCTGAAAGTTAAGAATTCCCTCCCTTGCAAACATACATATATAATAATATATAAATTTTCCTGGATCCCTTGAATCCCAACCAAGAAAGCCATATATATATATACACACACACACACATTTATATATATTTACACTATTTCTCTACAATCTTTTATAGATTTTATATATAAAATAGAGAAAGATTTCAAAGATTTAGCTTACCAGCTCACGTAATTGTGGGGACAGGCAAATCTGAAATCTGTTTTTCAAGCCAGCAGACTAGAAATTCAGGTAAGAGATGATGTTGCTTTTTTGCATCTAAAAAGGCTGCAAACTCAGGCAGAATTTTTAATGTTGCCATCTGGAGGCAGAATTCCTTTTTTGGGATACCTGTCTTTTCTCTTAAGGCTTTCAACTAATTGTATAAGGTATACCCACATTATGGAGGATAATTTGCTTTACTTTGAGTCAACCGATTGCAAATCTAAATCACACCTAAAAATTACCTTTACAGGAACATCTAAACTAGTGGTTGCCCAACAAACTATGGTCACTATACTCTAGCCCAGTTGACATATAAAATTAACTTTTTTATATAAAAAAGAAAGTAAATTAACAGAAAGTAAATAACATCTAAATTACCCACCGTCAAAGAAAAAAATCAAAAGGGAAGTTAAAAATATGTTTTTATCTGAATGAAAATTAAAACACAACATGCTAAAATTTGAGGGATGAAGCAAAAGCAGTGCTTAAGGGGGAAATTATGCCATTAAACATTTATACTGAGAATGAATGAAGATCCTCTATCAATTGCTTCAGCTTCCAACTTAACAAACTAGAAGAAAAGGAACATAGCAAATGAACCTAAAAAGCAGAAGAAAAGAAATAATAGAGGTCATAGTGAAAATCAATGAAATATAAATCTGACCCAAATGCTAGGCCTGATCTCATAGAAGAAGATCAAGAACATTGATAAACCTCTATTTCGACCAGTCAAGAAAAAGTAAGTGACACAAATTACCAATATTCGGTAATCAATCTGTGCTGTTCCATTGATCTGTGTATCTGTTCTCTCACCAATACCACAATGTTTTTTCCTTTTTTCATTAATCTAGGTTATACATAGTCCTGAAATTGGGTGCTGGAGTCTTCCACTTCGATCTTTTTCAGAAATGTTTTGATTATTCTGTTTCATTGTCTTTCTGCTCATATTTTAGAAGTTACATGTAAATTAAAAAAAAAAAAAGCCCCTGGGGTTTTGATTAGAATGTCTTGAATCTATAGATTTAAATGAAGAGAATTTATATCTTAGCAATATTGTGTATTCAAAACATAAACAGTGTATCTCTCCATTTTTTAGGTTTTCTTTTAATTCTTTCACCAATGATTTTTTTTTTAGTTTTCTGCATGTAAATTCTGTACAAACTTTGCTAGATTTATTACTAATGGTTTCACATTCAGATTAGCTAGTGTAAATGGTATTTTTAAAATTTAAAATTCCAATTTTGCTAGTAATTAAGATTGTGATTGACTTTATGTATTGATCTTCTTTCATGAGACCATTCTAAAAATGGTTCTTAGTTCCAGAAACTGTTTTACAGACTTTTTTGGTTTTCCTACATACATCATCGTAAATTTGGATATTGCAGCTCTTTGTGTAGTTACAAAGGTAAGAAACTGTACTATGTCTCCCAAATAACTTATATTTGCAAGAGAGATGATCATCCTCTTTAAAAAAGAAACTAAAATTCATTCAAATTCTAATCATGATAAAACTGTAGCCTAACTGATGTTTTTAAAAATATCTAAAGAAAATGTTAATAGATGTGGGAATTTAGAAAACATAAGCCAAAGGTCAAGGTGTTGACTTTTAGAGACTAGTAATTAAACAATCAGCACATTTCAGGGATGATAGACACTGAGTTTTAAGGAAAATGAATAAAGTTTCTGTTTTGGACAGGAATGATTCATCATATCTGAACATGGCCTGGATGAAATTACCTCCATTTGTCTGATTCCATTTCCTCTCAGCATTATATTGATTATCGTTTGTCTTCAGGCTCTAAAGTCAGAGTGCTTTGGTTCTATCCAGCCCCAGCATTCAATAGTTAGCTGCAGGCTTTTCAGTATCTTTAAGCTACATTTCTCTCATTTGCAAAAAGTTAAAAACAGTACCTAACTCATAAGGGTTGTCACAAGAACTAAATAAGATAATATAGACCAAGATGCTAAAACAAGCATCTCATAAGCTACATGGACATGGCAGATACCTGAGTTGCCACGGTTTTTCCTGGTACGCCTCTTAACATGGCCAGATGAGAAAACCCCAGTAACCAGAGGCTATGGAATATACTGTAGCTTCACAAACTCCGGGAGCTTCCCTGGTGTAATCTGAAACACGCTCCACAAGGCGAGAAGGAGAGCCAGGAGACACCAAGCAAAGAGGGCACTCCCTATTGGTAGGGAGAAGGTTTAGTAAGTGAGGGAATTTACGTAGCAGGCTTATCTTGGACAGCCAAAAGATGAGATTTCTATACCTGTCTCCCAAATCTTTGTTGAGGCCTTCTATAGAGGCCTTAGCTGGATTCAGTTACATATACTATCCGATAGTCTCAGCAATGTATTGCTCTCTCAAGCCTATGTCCTTGAGAATGGCTCCCACTGTGGGACAGTGTGGAGAGGACCTACATTTCAAGCACTGAGGAGTGGTGAGGAGCCTCTGACTGTTTGGGTCCAGTTCTCCAGTTAACGGCCAGTCACATCCCCTAGATGACTTCCTCTAACATGTACCAAAGGCTGTGGGAGCATAGGGGGAGTGGAGATGATGGTGTGTTTTCCATATGAGGAAAGTGAATGGTGGCAGTTAGACTCCTCTCATGGGGCTTCCCCAATGGCTCAGCGAGAAGCAAACGGGCACCTGCTTGTGCCAAGGACATCGGCAACCAAAAGTAGACTGTAACAGCTAGTATGACCTTCCTTGACTCCCTTCTCTTTAATGCCTCCTTTCTTTTCCCCACCCTGGAGCTGCTTGAAGGAGGAGAGACATTGTGGGGCAAGAGGAATGAAACTGTCAATCACAGCGCACCTGCTTTCCATCTGATCTCTTACACGCACTGGCAGTAAGAGGGTGAGCACTGAATTATCTATAAGATGTAATCAACTGGATTTTTAACATCTGAAAATGAATGCATGCCTATATATTCTGCCCAAAACGTCTTAAAACACCAAAAAAGGGAAAGTAAATTATTGAAGAAAAAATAAAGCATTATCATATTTTTACTCTGCTGAAAACAGACTGGGCAATTAACAGGTTTTTGTAACTAGAAACAATTTTTTTCCTATTTGGGAACTCTTATTTTTTTTTAACTTACTTTTTCATGTCAAGAAAAGTGTTTTATTTCTCCTTTTATCATATTATTGAAGTGTTGAAAAATATATGTAGGATAGGAAGCCTAATAATAAAATTAACAACACAAACCAGCCGCAATATAAGAATTAGAAGGTCACAGATATCTGCTAAGTGCTCTCCCCTATTGCATAAACCTGTTTCTGTCCTACAAGTCATTGCTCTCCTTCATTTGTGTTCACATACCTTTGTGTAGCAGACATTGTCAGGGTCCCACCTACAACCTCTTGGCATTCACCATCACTATAAATGCAGAGTATTAACTCCAAGTGTCTGCAATGCCCTGCCTAGGGGATTTCTCTGGATTGGATAAGGTAGGCTAGGAGTTCCAGAGAAATTGTTTTTAATTCTTCTTCTTTTTTCTTTCTTTTTTTTTTTTAAGATTTTATTTATTTATTTGACAGACAGAGATCTCAAGTGGGCAGAAAGGCAGGCAGAGAGTAGAGGAAAGCAGACTCCCTGCTGAGCAGAGAGCCCATTGCGGGGCTCGATCCTAAGACCCTGGGATCATGACCTGAGGCGAAGGCAGAGGCTTTAGCCCACTGAGCCACCCAGGCACCCACTTTTTTTCTTGTTTAGTATAATTTAACACACACACATATACACACATCCCTCTACACAATATAATGTTCAGTTTTGTGGTATCATGTATGTGCTATACAATCTGTAGCTCTCTGGGCTTATTTTTTTCCATTCAACATCAAGTTTCCAAAATTCATCTTTTTTTTTTGTATGTTTGTCATTCATTAATTTTATTACTATGTGTACTCTCTTGTGAATAAAGTTGAGTCAACATAATTTTTTTCATCCTCATTCTTTATTTATTCATTGACTGATATTTGGATTGGTTCCACATTCTTTCTATTATGAACATAGTGCTGCAAAGAAAATAGTTATGTAAGAATCTCAGGGCACCTGTGCAAAAGTTGTATAATAGTACATGAGAATGCTCACTCCAAATTACATTCCAAAGTGGCTGCAGCAATTTACACTCCCTCTGGCATAAAAATTCCCATTGAACCAAATCCTCTGCAACATTTGGTCTTGACAGATTTCTTCATTGTTTTGTAGTGCTGCCTTTATTATACATTAAGTTCTCCTATCTATATAGGTCTGTCTGGACTCATCAGAATAGTTCATTTATATGTAACTGCACCAATAGCACAGAACATCTATTACTATTTTGTAGAATATCTTAATATATCAGGTAGAACAGTCTTACCTTTTTTGTTTTTTTATGTCCTTTGAATTTTAAAGTACATCTGCTTAATTACATTAAAACCATTAATGCAATATCTGCCTCAATAATTTCATTCTGATAATAAAAAAAGATGGTATAATGATGGCTTAAAGTTAGTTCAATTGCAGTTTTAGAGGCTTATTTATCAAGAGTGAAAATAGAAGGATTATTAAAAACAGCTAAAAAGAGAGCATGTGTCTTAGTGCTTAATGTTTCTATAACTGTTGGTAAGGGTTACATCTAAAGCTGATGCAGAATTCTTAATGGCACTGAAATAGTCCTTTTTTTCAGCCACAATACATATTGGTACTATGAGTCTAGAAGAGACTGGCTATGATTACCACCCCTTGTCTTCAATTGTGACTGTGTATTATCAGCAAGTGCATTCTGTATCTTTTCTAGAAACATGTCTGCTCCATAAACAACATCCTTCAGACATGTAGCAGCTTTGTGGTTTTCTTCTTCCAGCTTATACAAGCTAGCAGCTTGTAAGGCACCTGTAGATTCTTCACTGGGCAATGAATCTATCAAAACATCAATGTCCTTTCTGATGGAGGCATAATACTCCATAGTGTATATGGACCACATCTTCCCTATCCATTCGTCCGTTGAAGGGCATCTTGGTTCTTTCCACAGTTTAGCGTAGCAACATGGACGGGACTGGAAGAGATTATGCTGAGTGAAATAAGTCAAGCAGAGAGAGTCAATTATCATATGGTTTCACTTATTTGTGGAGCATAACAAATAGCATGGAGGACATGGGGAGTTAGAGAGGAGAAGGGAGTTGGGGGAAATTGGAAGGGGAGGTAAACCATGAGAGACTATGGACTCTGAAAAACAGTCTGAGGGTTTTGAAGGGGGGGGTGGGAGGTTGGGGTACCAGGTGGTGGGTATTATAGAGGGCACGGATTGCATGGAGCACTGGGTGTGGTGCAAAAATAATGAATACTGCTATGCTGAAAATAAAAAATAAATTTAAAAAAATACCAGGTTAAAAAAAAAATCAATGTCTTTTGCTGTTCATGCAATCTCTGCTGCAAAAAACCCGATGTATTCTTTTGTAAGATTGGCTGGCTGATCTTTGTTAATTGCTGTCTGAATATTCGTAAAGCAGGAGGGGCACAGTGCTGCAACACTCTGATGGCATTTTTTTTTTAATTTTTTATTTTTTATAAACATATATTTTTATCCCCAGGGGTACAGGTCTGTGAATCACCAGGTTTACACACTTCACAGCACTCACCAGATCACATACCCTCCCCAATGTCCATAATCCCACCCCCTTCTCCCAAACCCCCTCCCCCCGGCAACCCTCAGTTTGTTTTGTGAGATTAAGAGTCACTTATGGTTTGTCTCCCTCCCAATCCCATCTTGTTTCATTTATTCTTCTTCTACCCACTTAAGCCTCCATGTTGCATCACCACTTCCTCATATCAGGGAGATCATATGATAGTTGTCTTTCTCTGCTTGACTTATTTCGCTAAGCATGATACGCTCTAGTTCCATCCACGTCGTTGCAAATGGCAAGATTTCATTTCTTTTGATGGCTGCATAGTATTCCATTGTGTATATATACCACATCTTCTTGATCCATTCATCTGTTGATGGACATCTAGGTTCTTTCCATAGTTTGGCTATTGTGGACATTGCTGCTATAAACATTTGGGTGCATGTGTCCCTTTGGATCACTACATTTATATCTTTAGGGTAAATACCCAATAGTGCAATTGCTGGGTCATAGGGCAGTTCTATTTTCAACATTTTGAGGAACCTCCATGCTGTTTTCCAGAGTGGCTGCACCAGCTTGCATTCCCACCAACAGTGTAGGAGGGTTCCCCTTTCTCCGCATCCTCGCCAGCATCTGTCATTTCCTGACTTGTTGATTTTAGCCATTCTGACTGGTGTGAGGTGATATCTCATTGTGGTTTTGATTTGTATTTCCCTGATGCCGAGTGATATGGAGCACTTTTTCATGTGTCTGTTCGCCATCTGGATGTCTTCTTTGCAGAAATGTCTGTTCATGTCTTCTGCCCATTTCTTGATTGGATTATTTGTTCTTTGGGTGTTGAGTTTGCTAAGTTCTTTATAGATTCTGGACACTAGTCCTTTATCTGATATGTCGTTTGCAAATATCTTCTCCCATTCTGTCAGTTGTCTTTTGATTTTGTTAACTGTTTCCTTTGCTGTGCAAAAGCTTTTGATCTTGATGAAATCCCAGTAGTTCATTTTTTCCCTTGCTTCCCTTGCCTTTTGCGTTGTTCCTAGGAAGATGTTGCTGCGGCAGAGGTCGAAGAGGTTGCTGCCCGTGTTCTCCTCAAGGATTTTGATGGATTCCTTTCGTACATTGAGGTCCTTCATCCATTTTGAGTCTATTTTTGTGTGTGGTGTAAGGAAATGGTCCAATTTCATTTTTCTGCATGTGGCTGTCCAATTTTCCCAGCACCATTTATTGAAAAGGCTGTCTTTTTTCCATTGGACATTCTTTCCTGCTTTGTCGAAGATTAGTTGACCATAGAGTTGAGGGTCTATTTCTGGGCTCTCTATTCTGTTCCATTGATCTATGTGTCTGTTTTTGTGCCAGTACCATGCTGTCTTGATGATGACAGCTTTGTAATAGAGCTTGAAGTCCGGAATTGTGATGCCACCAACGTTGGCTTTCTTTTTCAATATCCCTTTGGCTATTCGAGGTCTTTTCTGGTTCCATATAAATTTTAGAATTATTTGTTCCATTTCTTTGAAAAAGATGGATGGTACTTTGATAGGAATTGCATTAAATGTGTAGATTGCTTTAGGTAGCATAGACATTTTCACAATATTTATTCTTCCAATCCAGGAGCATGGAACATTTTTCCATTTCTTTGTGTCTTCCTCAATTTCTTTCATGAGTACTTTATAGTTTTCTGAGTATAGATTCTGTGTCTCTTTGGTTAGGTTTATTCCTAGGTATCTTATGGTTTTGGGTGCAATTGTAAATGGGATTGACTCCTTAATATCTCTTTCTTCTGTCTTGCTGTTGGTGTAGAGAAATGCAACTGATTTCTGTGCATTGATTTTATATCCTGACACTTTACTGAATTCCTGTATAAGTTCTAGCAGTTTTGGAGTGGAGTCTTTTGGGTTTTCCACATATAGTATCATATCATCTGCGAAGAGTGATAATTTGACTTCTTCTTTGCCGATTTGGATGCCTTTAATTTCCTTTTGTTGTCTGATTGCTGAACACTCTGATGGCATTTTAAAACCCATCTTCAAGCCAGTTCATCACATCCTGCCGCTGTGGGAGCCCATCAGCCATGTTCCTCCACAAGCTAAGGCAGGCTAAAGCCCCTCTCTTGTTTTTAAAGATTGAATTAACTATTTGTTGATCATTTCTTCCTTTAAAATAAATTTTAGAGTAATTATTCCTTAAAAAAATACAACAAGTTCAGTTTATGGTTCTCTTGAACATTTAGGTTGATGATACTTTTTATGATATTGAGACACATCATCCAAGAGCAGGGAACATTTCTCCCTTTATGTAAATCATCTTCTACATTATTCAGAACTTTGAGGTTTTGTCCACAGAGATCTTATGTATTCTTTTTAAGGATATTCCTAGGCAATTTATTGTTATTGTTGCTATTTCATTATCTTCTTAAAGTTAATTTCTATTGGCTATTGTTGGTGTAGAGAACCAAATCTCTCTTAAGTAAGAGTCCACATTATCTGCAAATTATGTCAGTTTTATGTCTTACCTTCAAATGCTTATAATATTTATTTTTCTTTCTTTATATTATTTGCCAGGATTTCCAATAGCATGTTAAATAGTAGCAGTGTTCGTATTGTTCCTCATCTTAGAAGGTATGCATTAAAACTTTTTCTATTAGGTACAAAGTTTGTTGTAGATTTTGGTATAAATAATTTACCAAGTTAAATATAATTCTCTTCTTTTTAAAAAAATATTATTACTTTTTTATGCATTTATATATTTATTATTTATTTTTAGAGGGAGGGAGGGAGAGAAAGCATGGGAGGGGAGGGACAGAGAGAGAGGGCGAGAGAGAATCTCAAACAGACTCCCCACTAAGTGTGGAGCCTGACACAGGGCTTGATCTTTCACCCCAAGATCATGACCTGAGCCAAAATCAAGAGTCAGATGCTCAACCAACTGAGCCATGTACATGCCCCAGGATAGTCCTCTTCTAATACTAATTTGCTAATGCTTCTTGGAAAACTATAGCTTGCCTTTTAGCAAATGTCTTTTTAGCCTCAATTGTAAAAATTATATATTTTTCCTTTTAGTCTTTTAATATCATGAATTATAATTGATAGATGAAATGCAATTCATTTTAAATTATAAGACTATTCACTGGATGTGGAGAGAGAAATATGATGTTTAGAGCTGCTGTAACTTAGGCAAAGACCTTATCTAACAATGAAGTCAGCACACAGAAAAAAAGCAGAACAAAACTAAGAGAGTAAGAGTACCAGATCCTGATAATATTGTGTGTATTTGTGGCATGGCGTTAAGACACACATGAACTCAGTATCCCCCTAAACATTTGTTGGGTAAGCCAATAAACTATCTGAAACCAGTATGAGTTTACTTTTGAGGTACTTGACTTAAAAACATTGTTCACATTATTCAAGTCTTATTTTTTTCAACTATCTAACACTATATATGAAATAGCCAATTCTGTCATCATAATTTAGATGACATCTTTACTTTGACATCAAATCATGAGTCTGTTGCTTAAAAATGCTCCACTTCTTTGTCTATTTTGTTTATTCCTATGCCACTGGCATTCTCATTTTTAAAAATTTACATTGTCTTTTTTTCTTTAAAGATTTTTTTATTTTTAGGTAATCTCTACACCCAATGTGAGCTCAAACTTGCAACCCTGATATCAAGATTTGCATGCTCTACTGACTGAGCCAGCTGGGCACCCCTACATTGCTTTTTAATGCTATTTATTTTTTAAATGGTTTAAAGTCAGAAAGTTTAGAATTGTACTCATTAAAAATTCTCCTTTAACTTCTGACCCCCAATCACAGTGTTTTTCCATTTAGAATATTCGGTTTGGCAGATTTTCTGTATATCCTCCCTTAGAACTTTAAGCACATACAGCAAATACATAATGAGCCAAAAAATAGTATACTATAGGGACATCTGGATGACTCAGTGTGTTAAGCCTCTGCCTTAGTCTCAGGTAATATTAAATACTATTAATATTATTATTAATATTATTAAATAAAATCTTATAAAAAAGTATACTATAAAAATTGATCTGCACCTTATGTTTTTCAACAGTATATCTTACAGATTATTCCACTTCAATATATAAAGGACATTGTCATTTAAAAAAATATTTTATTTATTTATTTGACAGAGAGAGAGCTCACAAGTAGGCAGAGAGGTAGGCAGAGAGAGAGGGGAGAAGCAGGCTCCCCGCTGAGCAGAGAGCCCGTTGCAGGCCTTGATCCCAGGACCCTGGGACCATAACCTGAGCCGAACGCAGAGGCTTAACCCACTGAGCCACCCAGACACCCCGACATTGTCATTTTTTAATAGCTGGATAGTATTCCATTGAATGAATATATTCTCATTTGTTTTACTAACTAATCTATAGACAGAGATTTGGGTTATTTCTTTTTTTTACTATTATGAACACATAATATGGAATGAAAACCTTATACACATGTCATACTGAAAATGGAAGTGTGTATCTCTAGTATACAGTCTATATTTCTGAATCAGAAAACATATATATATATATTTTAAAGACATTAAAAATATACGCTTTTAATTTTTAAAAATATTGTCAAATTGCGCTAGCTTAAAGTTACACATTTCATGTATCAGGTAATATGTTTAAAAGCATTTATTTTTCCAGAACCTATTATCAATTTATTTTATTGAAGCATAGCTGACAAACAATGTTACATTAGTTTCAGGTGTACAATGTGCTGATTTGACAAATCTATACCTATAATAAAAAATTTTTAGTTTTTTAGAGATGAGTGAAATATTTTATCTACTGTAATATTTTATTTTATTTTTTGTTTTTACTTTTTTTTAATTAAATGTATTTATTTTTTGAGATAAAATTTACATATGACAAAATGTACTCTTTTAAGTGTAGATATCAATATGCTTTGAAAAATTTGCACATCTGTATAATTACCTCCTATAAGTGTTCCCTTGAGCCTCATCCAAGTGATTCCCATATAACACCTGGAAACCTGCTTTCTGTTACTATAAAATAGATACGCTATTAGTTAAATTTCACATAAATGAATTGGACAGTATATATTCATTTGTGTCCATATTCAATCATGTTTTTGTATTTATCAGTAGTTCATTATTTTTTTTGATTCCTGAGTAGTATACCATTATAAAAATATGATTCATTTAACAATATACTTACTAATGTATAGCTGAGTTATTTTTAGTTTTTGACATTTGAATAAAGTTACCATCAACATTCCTGTACAAATTTTTATGTGTACACATGTTTTTTTATTTGTGGGGGATGGAGAATTTAACAGTGGACTTTCTGGGTCAAACTTTATTATCAGACAGTTGCTAAATGGAGCAAACTGGTTATACAGTTTTATATTCCTGTCACTAATACAGAGAGCTCCAACTGCTCAAAATTATTGCTAACACTTGGTTTCATCAGTCATTTATGAATATGTAAGTTATTTTGTTACAGTTTTAATTTGCATTTCTCTGATGATGAAGGATGTTGAACGTCTTTACCTATTCTCACTGGCCATTCTTAAATCTTCTTTTCTGAGTTTCCATTCAAATTTCTGCTACTTAAACAAATTTAGTTGTTTGTTTCTTACAGAGTTCTAAGAGTTTATAACTATACCTATATCTAGTGTCTGTCTATCTATATACCTACCTACCTACTCACCCATCTACCTATCTTCTATCATCATCTGTCATCTTATTTATATAGTTTGGATGCAAGTCTTTCATCAGATACATGTATTATAAATACTGTTTCCCAATTTGTGCCTTGCTTTCTCATTTTCTCATGTCTTTTGAAGAATAAAAGGTTTTCAATTTGATTAAGACCAATTTATCACTTTTGGGGATGCTGCATGGCTCAATCTGTTAAAACGTCTAACTCTGATTCTGACTCAGGTCGTGATCACAAGGTCATAAGATCAAGCCCCTCATTGGGCTCTATGTTGTATGTGAATCCTGCTTAAGATTCTGTTTCCTTCCGCGGATACTCTCTTCCAAAAAAAAAAAAAAAGGCCAATTTGTCATTTATTAAAAGTTGTGTTCATTTGTTTTAGCTGAGAAATCTTAGTATGTCCCTAAATCATGAAGGTTTTCTCCTACATTTTCTTCTATGTGCTTTAAACTTTTGGCTTTTATGAATATTATTAAATTACTTTTTGCATGTAGAGGAAGATAAAGTTCATCAAAATCAGATTCATTTTTCTTACATATAAGAGATATGTAATTTTTCCAGGCCCATTTATTATCCATTACCCACAGAATTACCTTCTCAACTTCAAAAATTAATTGGCCATACATTTGCAGATCTACTTCTAAACCCTTGATTTAATTCCATTGATTTATATATCTAACCTCACACCAACATTGTGTTGTCTTCATGGTTGTAGTTATGAAGCGAATCTTGAAATAAGGTGGTATAACTCCTCCAATTTTTTTTTACTTTTTCAAAATTGTTTTGTCTATCTAGCTTCTTCCAATTCCAATATTAATTTTAGAATCAACTTGCCAATTGCTATAAAAAGTCTGGCTGGGTTTTTGATCAAGACTGTCCTAAATCTCTTCATCATCTTGGGTAGATTTGATATTTTAAAATACTGACTTTTCCAGGATGCCTGGGTGGCTCAGTCAGTTAAGTGTCTGACTCTTGATCTCAGCTGAGGTCTTGATTGAGTTCAAAACCTGTGTTGAGTCCACCCTGCGCATGAAGTCTACTTAAAAAAAATTTTTTTTTTTAAATTAAAGTATTGACTCTTCCAATCCATGAATATATCTCTTCATTTATTGCAGTCTTTTCTCAGCCATGATTTACAGTTGTCATTGTGCAGATGTTGGATATATTATTATCCAGAAAATACTCATGTTTTCTAATGATATTATAAATGGTATAAATTTGAAAATTTTTTTAATTTTTTATTTTTTATAAACATATATTTTTATCCCCAGGGGTACAGGTCTGTGAATCGCCAGGTTTACACACTTCACAGCACTCACCAAAGCACATACCCTCCCCAATGTCCATAACCCCACCCCCCTTCTCCCAACCCCCCTCCCCCCAGCAACCCTCAGTTTGTTTTGTGAGATTAAGAGTCACTTATGGTTTGTCTCCCTCCCAATCCCATCTTGTTTCATTTATTCTTTTATATTATAAATGGTATAAATTTGAAATTTTAAAAATTTCAAATTCTAGTTTTTCATTACTAGTATAAAAATGTAATTGCATTTTGTATATGAGGCCTAGAATCCTGTGACAATACAAACTTACTTCTTAGTTCTGCTGGATTTTCCACAGACTTTTTAGGAGTTTCAGTATATTTTTTGTCATCTGGATAAAGAATAAGAGATTTCTATCCCTTCTTTTCCAATTTGTATGCCTCTTTTTTATATTTATAGAAATATTTATGAAAATATACCTATTGTATACTTGTGGATATATTTATGAAAATATACAATATCTTTCACAGAGAAAACAAGTAGATAAGGATGTGGTAAAATAAGAGCCCTCACATATTGCTGGTGGGCTTGTAAAATGGTGCATGTACTTTAGAAAATAATCTGTGTGCTTCTTTTTTTGTATTCTTATAAAAAAAGTTGTTCCTAGTATTAGAGGGAAAGCATCTAGTGTTTCACTATTAATTATGGTGTGAGAAAGATTTTAAATAAAACCCTAATTCCAATTGAAGAGACTTCCTTCTATTCCTCTTATTTTAAAAGATTTATTTATTTATTTTAGAGAGAGGGACAGAGAGAGAGGGGTAGAGGGAATTTCAAGTAGACTCCAAGCTGAGTGGGAAGCCCGATGTGGGGCTCCATCTCACAATCCTGAGGTCATGACCCTTGCTGAAAGCAAGGGGATGCTTAACTCACTGAGCCACCCAGTTGCCCCTCTTTAAAGATATAAAAACATCCTCTGCTCAGGGACTATACAAAATATGTAATAGGTCAGATTTGATCTGTAGGCCATAGTTGGGTGACCCCTGAGATCAAAGAAAGATTAGGGTTCTTGTGAAAAGTGATTGTAAGGGAAGGCTTCCTGGAGAAAAGTATGACTAGCTGAAGCTTAAATATCAAGTAGGGGATAATTCAGGTGAAAGAGAGCAAAGGAATAGCCTTCTAAGCAGCAAATATCATGTGTAAATAATAGCCACCAGTAACAGTCACCAAAACTGGGTACTTATTTTGTGCTATGAACTTTAGATAAATTATTTAATTTATTCATCCTGATATCCATATAAGGTAGTCATTATTACATCTATTTTGTAGAGAAGAGTACTGAGACTTACAAAGTTAGGCGTCTTGCTACAGACATGTAGATTGTAAGTACCAAAGCGGTATACTAAAACCAGATCTAAGTGATTCCATGCATGAGCTCTTAAATATTATACTAGATGATTCCATTAGATTTCTGACTATTTAGAAACCAGCAAATACCATGGCCAAGATATTGAAAGGACTTGAATTGGTTAAAAAAAAAAAAAAAAAGATGGGACAGCATCAGTGATCTTTAAATCTTTAAAGGCTGGAGTTTCATCTGAGGGGGAAAAAGAACTATTACAGGATTTTAAGCACCAAAACATCACAATACCTGTGTTTTAAAAAAATGATTCTAGCACCAGGGTGGAGGAAAACCCCTTGTCAAGCAAAGCCTCCTATCAATATTTGTCAAATTAAAAAAAAAAAAAAAGAAGAAGACAGCATATGAAAAGTTTTGAAACAGGATACATGAAAGGCAGTTGCAAACTACAGCAATCATCGAGGCAAAAGGGAATGAGGTCAGAATGTAGACAGTGAATGGGGGACGAGGAGACATAGCATGGTTCTCAAACTTATTTCCCTAGCATAATTACTGTGGTGCTTTTAAAAATTATACCTAGTTAACCTCATCCCTGGAAATTCCGATTTCATAGGCCTAGGAGGGTCCTGAGCATCTGCATTTTATAAAGCTTCCATAGATGATTCTGTTAGCCAGTATGGAGAAGCAGGTGCATTGGAACTAGAATGAGGATCACATAAATAATGGTACTTTTACTAAGATTAGGAAAAAATGAAGGGGAAAATGATAAGTTAGAGACATATAGCTGAGTCACTGTGGTTGCATTTAAAGGGTGACATGACAAACACTAGACAGAGTGGCCCAGAGCTCTGGAAGAGAGCCAGGCAGCTGATAGAGAGAGGGAGGTCAGTAATCATTCATAGAAAGAGAAAGAAACATGTGTTTTTTGAGTTAAGTAATGTTACATGCTGAATTCAAGATCAGAATAGCTCAGAGGGTAATCAGACATTTGAACTTAGGCCTATTGGCTTCCCAATACACTTCACATTTCAACTTTGGGTTTGTCCTTAATTAGGGTCAGCAAGGTTCTGCATGCCAGCATGGTGCCATCAAATTTCCAGAAAAGAGGCATTTTCTAAGACTGTGGTCAAACACGAAGTGTCAGCTGAGCTGGCCAAGAGGAGACAATCTGCAGCAGCAATGACACTAGTGCACAGCCGCTAATCAGCAGCACCCTGGGGAGGGCAGTTGCCACAATTAGCGAAACTTCTTGAAAAGCCGAAGCAGAAGCTGGTACCAAAGAGGGCAGGCTGCACACTTAGTCAATACCTACAGCAATTCCTAAAAATGCTTCGTCTAGTAGAAAGAGTCCCTGCTGTCAGTATGAAGGAGAGTATCTGTCTTTTGTTTGAGAGAAAACACATCCAACTCTCATGAAGATAACTAAGACCGTTTTGATTAAAAAATGAGAAGCCACAGCAGAGACAGGCCTGGACATTTACACAGTTTGGACAGCATCTGCCTTGAAATGCTTGATACTGGGTCAGATTAATAAAAAGCTTTTGAAAACTCCTCTGAGGAAGCATTATCGAATTACATTTCTATACATTTTGGCTCAAGGACAATTAAATCTAGGAAATCAGTGAGTGATGGTGGATAAACGAATGCACACAGAGCCTTTATTTATTTATTAACTTATTTATATTTTCCACTCATGTGATTCACAAAAGAATATGAGGTGGCTTACAATAAAAAGGCTTATAAGCATATTTTAAAATAAATCTTCAATTTGATTGAGGTAAAATTGAAAAAGTCAGTGTTAAAAGGCTTTCTCCACTTTATCCTTCAGTTCTTCTCTTCAGGAACAATCATTTTTCAAATCTTTCCGGTTTTTCCCCCTAGTATCTTTATATAGTACACTTCTGTTGCTATTACTTGGCCTAACTTATATCATTAACTTGATTTTATATTCGTTCTTCTATCCCCATTGATTCTCCTCTCCAACCTTTTAAAAATAATTAAATCACAACATTTATTTAAGTCAATAGGCAGTGCCCACCTCATGTCATTATGGATATTATTCATTGTGAAGCCAAGGAGCATATCATGACTGTTTCCCTTCTAGCGCAATCTTCTCTATCTTCCACATTCCCCAAACAAATAATTCTTTTTCACTTCCTTTACTTTAAGTGTGTGTCACTAATTTTTCCCAATAACACCAATAAGTTCATATGGGTTTCCATACAACTAATCTCTGTGTGTGTGTGTGTGTGTGTGTGTGTGTGTGTGTCTGTGTGTGTATACATATGGCTTTTTCTTTCTGGAGAGTGTCCTCCAGACCTTTCATTTATCCTCTATTCCGGACAGGTTTTGTCTATTGCAAAGATGTCCCTTTTTACTTCTTTTTCTGTTCTCCTGCTTTAGACTCTTGTTTCCTGGATCCCATAGTTTCCTCTTTGTGGAATATTGCTTTGTTTTCCTGGATGACATCCTTCACGAGCTTTCAGAGAAATCATGCAGGACAAGGTATATTTCTTAGTCTTACTTTTTTGAAGGTGTCTTTTACCATTCCATGGAATTTAAAAATTTTGGTTATCATATTTTTAATTTCCAAGTGCTTTTGTGTGTGTGTGTCCCTTTATCATAGCATCTCTTTTGTGCTAGCATTGAGATAAAACTTACCTGGTTTTGGTGTCAGCAATTGTAGTGATTTGCTGAAGTTTTCTTACTCCTTTTTAACCCCTATGCAGTCAGCATATGGAGTAAGCAAGCCCAGGAAGGAACAGGTGGTGGCTAGAGAGTAGAAAGGTTTAAGTTGGCCTTACGGAAGGAGTAGGGTTATTAGTAAAGACGAGAGAACAGTTAGCTGAGACTGGGTTGGGGACAAGGCAGTGTGAGAACTGGGCATTGGACTCTATTCCTTTCAGATGATTCTGTCTCCATCCTTGGGTAGTTTCCTCACATTGATCTCTAGTCCTACAGAATTCTGTGGGACTTTCTGTAGACTTCCTGTATTCTTCACCTGTGCAGTTCTCACTTTTCTGTCATTCTGCCCCACTGCTCCAGCTGCCTTAGTGTTTCCAGGCTTCACCTCTGCCTCCTCAGCTCAGGGAATCAACAGAATTCTGCCTCAGTTCCCCCTTCAAGCTCGGTCTCCCGGAAATTCAAAATTCAAAATTCAAAAATTCAAAATCTGGTCCCTGTTCCTCCATCTTGACTGAAAGTAGAGATCCCTCGAGAATAGGGAATTGCACAATGTTTTGAAAACAGAACAATATTATTAGGTGACTGCTTATGAATCAGAGGACTGCCTGCTGACAGCGCACAAAGGAGTCTTGAGACATGGCCTGATTTATCCACCATCTCTAGAAAAGCAAATCCTGTTTGTTCAATGTAAACGTAAGTACAAGAAATGTAACAGTGAGCTTCTGGATTATGTTGCTTGAGCCTGAGTGCACAATTTCAGAAGTGGTTTTATTTTGGATGGTATATGTAATTTAAGTCTATTAGATGTGGGAAAGATATAGAGAAAGGGGTTAACTGACTTCTAATCAGAATTATTAAAGAAATATCATCTATCTATCTATCTATCTATCCGTCTATCAATATCACCTTTATCACCACCTATGTCTAATCTGTCTATGTATTAGTTATCTGGCTTACATTTTTGTTAAATGAGTTGGGACACTTTCCCCTTCTGTTCTTTATATTATAGTAACTATCTTCCACACACACAAAAATAATTTATATGTCAGATTTAACCAATACTTCTTTTATAATTTAGCTTTTGCTACTCTAGTTAAGGAAAGCTTCCTATTTCCTACAATCTCATATTCTTTTCCATTATGTAAAAGTTTCTTTGGCTAACTGAACATAATAAAAAGATTCTTATATTTAGATTTTAATCCAACTGGAAGTTATTTCTCTGTACAGTGTGAGGTAATGTTGTGATTTCACTGTTTTTTTTTTTCCTACAAAAAGCCAATTGAGTCCATGCTTTTAATGGAATATAGTCTATTCTTAATTAATTTGAAATGTCTCATTTATCTTATAGCAGATTTTGGAAGAGTTGTGTCTCTTTGCGGGTTCTCCATTCTCTTCTACTGATCTACCTACTTAGGCCTGTGCCAAAAATAGTTTTAATGCCTGTATTTTGTAACATATCTTGATATATGGTAAGTTCCTTTTCCACATTTCTTTCAGAACTTCCTTACTTTGTGTGAATTTTAGAATGATTTTGTCAAGTTCCCTCAGAATTATTCTTTGAATTTCTATCAGAATGGCACTGAATTTATGAATTAATTTGAATGAACTGACATCTTTACAGTATTGGATCTTAACATTTGTGACAAATGTTAACTTTCAAGTTACTTAGATCTTTTTATATTACTAAAATTTTGTAACTTAATTTATAATGTTATTGTTAGTTTACAGTTTTTATTGCTAGTGAGTACATAATCTTTATTTCTATTACATTTCCTATGTGGTTATTATAGGTATGTAAGAAAGGTATGCTTTCATATACTGATTAAGGTTCAGAAATCATGCTGAACTCTTAATATTATTCCATAGTTTGTCTATGGCTTTACCAGCATTTACTATGTAGAAATATATATATATATCACCTGCAAATAATGGCGATCTTATCTTTTCCTTCCTAGTCCTTGTGTCACTTATCTCTTTATCCAGTTTTTATTGCATAGTGAGGTCTGCCAATGTAATACGGACTTGCATCAGTGATAGTACATATTTTTGTCTTATTTCTAATTTTAAGGAAACTGCTTCTAAAATTTCCCCAATAGGAATGTATTGTCTATATGTTTTTCAAGTTGTAGAAATGCTCTCTTCTAGTTTAGGTGTAGTAGACCTGTCCTGTCTATACCCTTGGGTCTTATAATTCCTAGTCACATCAGCAATACATCCAACTTCCAGCATATACATCCCTTTGTTCAAAGACTTTCTCTCTTTTTGCAGCGTTTATGGCAAATCAGAAGCACTAGACATTGATAACATCTAGAGGCAACCTTCTACCATTGACTGATAGGAATTGATAGATAACTATCCAGATCTCTTGCCCTGTAAGTGGGCTGACTTTGAGATGTGGGTTCCGTCATGCCTCCCACAATTTCGTGGTGAAATGCAGTTCAAGCTGCCCACAGCAGTAACTTTTTTGATTATACATAATTTATTGGCTTGCTTCCTTTTCTTTCACACTTCCCCACTGCTTTACTGAGTTTTCTGAGATCCTCTACTAGACAAAAGTTCTACTTGAATATTTGGCTCAGGGTGTTTCAAGGGGAATCTAAGATGCAGTAAGTATCTATATATAGCTTTCTATGAAATAAGAGGGGTTTGAGTTTTAGTAAATACTCCTGATTTTAATGAAATGATAGTGTCCATATATTGAATTATTTTGATATATTTTTGTCTTAAATCTTTTAGAGACTAAAGTTTCTTTTTTATAGTAAGATTTATTGAAGTTCAATTTATACTTGATAAAATTTCACTCTTGTCGGATGTAAATAAAATTCACCTTGTTGGTTTTACAGTTCAATGAATATTGAAAAGTACAGTCATGGTACTACTATTGTCATAACAAAGAAATAGAACATTATATTGCCCCAAAAAGTTCACCTATGACCCTTTGTTGTCAATTCCTTCCCTGCTTTTTAGTATTTGACAATGGCTAATTTGTGTTCTGCCCCAAAGGACATTCCTTTTCCAAGATGTCATTTAAGTGAAATAATAAAATTTACAGAACATTTGAGTATAGTTCTTTTACAGATCATAATGCTTTTGAGAATTATTCATGCTGTTGCATGTTATCCATAGTTTATTTCTTATCCCTCAGTAGGCTTCCACTGTATGAATTTACATATGCTTATTCCCCAGTTGATGGACAATTTAGGTTTTTCCAATTTTTGATGACTGTGAATAAAGCCACCATAGTTATGATCATAGAGGTTTTTTGTTTTTTTTTTTTTAATTTAAATTTTTTATTTTTATAAACATATATTTTTATCCCCGGGGGTACAGGTCTGTGAATCACCAGGTTTACACACTTCACAGCACTCACCAAAGCAGATACCCTCCCCAATATCCATAATCCCACCCCCCTTCTCCCAACCCCCCTCCCCCCAGCAACCCTCAGTTTGTTTTGTAAGATTAAGAGTCACTTATGGTTTGTCTCCCTCCCAATCCCATCTTGTTTCATAAGTGGGTAGAAGAAGGATCATAGAGGTTTTTATGTGAAAATATGTTTTTATTTGACTTGGGTTAACACATATTTTGGGGATTGCTGAATCAAATGACTTTTAACTTCATATGAAATCTACAAACTATTTTTTAATTATGAATTAAATTTCATGCATATTCAACTATTCAACTTATCTAGTTCATCTTGAATGAGTGTTTGTAGAGTATGTCTCCCAGTGAACTTGTCCATTTCATTATTGTGGAATTTATCAAAACATCATTCATAATATTTCCTTATATTTTCATGTCTGCAGGATCTGTAGTGATGCTGTCCTTTCAGTCCTGATGTTTTCAACTTGAGTCTCCCTTTTTAAAGGACAAACATGGCTATAAGTCTGACAATTTTAGTAATTTCTCAAAGAAACAAGTTTGTTACATTAATTTTTCTCTACTATAATTCAATTTCTTTGATTTCTGTTCTTGTCTTTACTATTTCCCTCCTCTTGCTTGCTTTTAGTTTATTTTTCTCTTCCTAGTTTCCTAAGGTGGAACTTGAGATTACTGATTTCAATATTTTTTCCTTTGTTAATCATTTAATGCTATAAATTTTCCTCTAAGCCCTTCTAATACATCCATTTTTATTGTGATGTTTTAATTTTCATTTGATTAAAATATTTTTATTTTCTTGATGATCCAGCAATTATTTGGAAATACATTTGGATATTTTCCAAATATCTTTTGACTACTGTTTTCTAGTTAAATTCTATTGTTATCAGATAATATAATTAGTATGTTTTTTTCATTCTTTTAAATTTTTGTTGAAGTTTATTTTATGGTTCAATATGCTCTTTTTGTAAATGCCTTTATATACTTGAAAAGCATATGTAATCAGCTTTTGTTTAATACAGTCAGTTAGTTCAAGCTCGTAGATGGGTGTTCAATTCTATATCCTCATTGATTCCCAGCATATATATTCTATCAGTTACTGAGAGAGATGCATGAAGTTTCCAACCACAACTGTAGATTAGTTGAGCTCCACTTTCAGCTCTACCAGTTTTGACTCATGTATTTTCAGAAGTTCTGTTGTTAGATGCATATACACCTAGCATTATAGTACCTTCTTAATGAGTTAACACTTTTATTAGTGATGATAATAGCTAACATTATGTAATCTTTCTCCTTAGTTTTGGTAATTTTGTTTTGAAGTCCACTTTGCCTGATATTAATATAACTGATCAATTTTTCTTTTGACTAAATTTTACATGGCATCTTCCTTTTCCATTCTTTTATTCTTAACATATCACTATTTTTGTATTTCTTTATTTATTTTAAAGATTTTATTTATTTGTTTAGAGACTGCACAGGGGAAGGTAAAGGGAGAATCTCAAGCAGACTCCACACCTAGGTGGAGCCTGGTGTGAGGCTTCATCTCACAATGCTGAGATAATGACCTGAGCAAAACTAAGAGGCGGGCACTTAAATGAATAAGCCACCCAGATGCCCTACTATTTTTATATTTAAAATTGGGTTCTTGCCATCTCTGCCTTTTAACTGGAGTATTTAGGCCATGCACATTCAATGTAATTATTGTTAGATTTAAATTAATACTCTTTTAGGGTTTGTTTTTTTTTTTCTATTTTCATATCTCTTATTTGTTTCTTTCCCTTTAACTTTTGTATAACTACTAGAAGTTTTTACTTTGTGGTTACCATGAGACTTACATAAAACAACCTATAATAGTAATTTTAAGTTGATAACAAGTCTAAACGTATTCTAAAGCTCTACATTTCTACCTCCCCAACTTTATGTTGGGAGGTAAAATAAACTCCTCATGACATCAAAAACATACATGCACTTCATGTTTTTGATGTTAGAATATACATCTTTTCATCTTGTGTATTCATTAACAAATTACTGGAGATACAGTTATATTTTATTACTTTTGACTTTTAACTTCATACTAGATTTCTAGGTAATTAACCCACAAAATTTGCAACATTTGATTATTCTGAATTTTACTACTTATCTGCCTTTACTGGTGAAATTAATACTTACATGTTTAACTTTTCCTGTTACTAATTAGTGAACTTTTATTTCAGCTTAAAGTCTTTTGCTCATTCTTGAAAGACCTGTTATTTGTTTCTTTTGTTTTCTTTTTCTGTTTTTTTGATTAGTTGAATATTTTCTATTATACTTTATCTCCACAATTATCTTATTAGTTAAACCACTTCCTCTAATCTTCTTATTAGTGGTTGCCTGAGTTTACAGTATACATCTTTAATTTACTGCAATCTAACTTCAAATATTAAATATCACTTTGTTTATCCTGTAATAAACTTCTAACAGCATACTTTCAATTGTCCTTTCCCTTCCATTGTGTTATTATTGTCATACTTTTATTTTACCTATCTTATAAATTCAAAAACATTATTCCTGCTTTTCTGTTTTGTTTTTTTGCTTGAAAAAACAATTTTAGGTTACATTTTTAAGTACCATTTTATATTTACCTTAATTTCTACTATTTCCAGGGCTATTAATCTTATACATTTCCACATTTCTTTCTGAAGGACTCCATTTAACATTCCCTAAAGTATATAAATGCTGGTAATGAATTCTATTACCTCTTGTTTATAAAACAAAACCCCTTATTTTTACTGGGTATACAATCTGAATTGACAGGTTTCTTCCTTTCTTTCTTTTAATACTTTAAAGGTGACATTGTCTTGTGGATTGTATAGTTTCTAACAAGGTCCATTGTAATCTTAATTTTTGTTCATCTATGTAATGGGTCTTTTTCCCACATCAGTCTTCAAATTTTCTCATTATCTTTATTGTTTTTTTTCTTTTTAACAGTTTGAATGTGTACTGTCTTTGGGATTTAAAAAAATTATCTACACTGCTTAGGTTTCTCTGAGATTCTTGGACATGCTGTTAGTAATATTTTACTATTTCAGGAAAATCTGTTGCTGCAAAAGATATTTCTTCTGCCCTATGTTCTCTCTTCTTTTGGGACTGAAGTTACAAGTTTGTTAGATATTGTCCCACAGTTCTTGAATTTTTTTTCTGCTTTTTTCCCCAAACATTGAATAATTTCTGTTGAGCTTTCTTCAAGCTCTCTGATTCTTTCCTCAACCATTACCATTTTATTGGAGGATCTGCCAAAGAAGTTCTTTATCTCTAATGCTGTGTGTGTAATTTCTAGCATTTTCATTTTATCTTTTTTTAAATTTTTTTTTTTATTTTTGGTTGAAATTCCATACCAGTTTATACATATTGTCCACATTTCCACAAAATCTTTAATACACTGGTCACACTAGCTTGAAATCCCTTTCATGGTGCAAGCATGTGTCTTTCCTTTGAGTCTGGATCTGTTGATTGCTTTGTCTCTTGACAATGAGTTGTTTTATCTTCTGTATCTGTTGTTTTATCTATCTGTGTCTCATAACTTTTTAAAAGAGTTAATGATACATATCATTAGTAGAACAATAGAGACAAGTAAATAGTTTTTGTGCTTATAATGGACACTCTTCTGTCAGTTACCATGGAGGAATGAGTAAATGTAGTCATGAAACGAGTTTGATTTTGTTACTGCTAATGGTCATCTACAATGCACCCCAGACTTCACATTAGTCTAGCAATATCTTGTTCATAGAGTGAAGACTGGAGTGCTGCTGAAATCTTCTCAATGTTTGTGCTCTCTTTACCCTCAATATTCATGCACCCCTATATATCTGATCATGGGAAGGGGAGGGGAGGGAGGTTTTTCCACTATCTTGCCACTGCCCAGTAGTGAACTACTAGTGTCTTTTGTTACTCTGTATTTGATAGCCTAATTGTAGTCACAGGGAAGGTTTTCTGCTTCCCTGGTTTAACCTAGTTTTGCCCTGTGCCTGACCTTTAGAGGCTCTATTGCTGGTGTTACTAACCATTTCATTTTACTATTCTTCTGTTTATTTGTACTTTGAAAAATAAGAAATCTCTGTTCTTTATTTTAATTAAGATACTTCTGAGAGACAATTTGTTTCATAATTACTTCTATTTTACAAAATAGAAAAGTTTTTTATTGTTTCTATTTTGTTATTTTGGATTCACTATTTAATCCCTTCTTTTGGTTTTTAGTTTTACTCTTTTTGTGACCCTAGTTTCCTGGATGGAATACTCCACTCATTTTTTTAAAAATTCCCTTTCTGTAACAAATGCATTTAATACTACTACTTCTAAGAAATGCTTAGCTGTATCCCACAAGTTTTGATCCATAATGTTTTCATCCATGTTCAGTTTTAACTATTTTCTCTTTTCCATTATCACTTTTTAAGCTCCTTTACATCATTATTTCTTCTTTAAATTGTAATCTTACAATTGTAACTTTTAAATGGATTTTTTACATTGTTGAGACTTTAAAAAGCAGTACCCTATCAGCAATGGATATGGAATTTACACAGCATAATTTTTGAAAACTATAGCCAGTTTTATATATTTCACTTGTAGAAATCCTTGGAATTCTAGTCTTCTACTATAGTGCACCAAATGTTCATATCACGCTAGTGAGAAGATATTAAACACAGGAGAGACCAGGAAATATAAAAATAGAACAAAAAATAAAGTTTAGAAAAAATTTATCCTGTCAATGTTTTAGCTATGGTCCTAAAGCTGAACTTCATGGCAATCAAAACACAAATAGTGAACACTAATCTAAATTTCCCACAAGGAAAGTATGAATATATTCTTTAGAAAAGAATTTTTTTTAAGATTTTTTATTTATTTATTTGAGAGAGAGAGAGAGAGAGCAAGCATGAGCTGGGTGAGAGGCAGAGGGAGAAGCAAGTTCTCCATTGAGCAGGGAGACCACTGTGGGGCTCAATCTTGGAAGTCCAGGATCATGACCCGAGCCAAAGCAGATGCTCAACCGACTGAGCCACCCCAGTACACCCAGAAAAAAAGTTTTTGGGGGGCACCCGGGTGACTCAGTTGGTTAAGTATCCCATTCTTGATTTAGGCTCAAGTCATGATCTCAGGGAGATTATGAGATCAAGCCTCATGCTGGGTTCTGTCCTGGGCATGGAATCTATTGAAGATTCTCTCTCTCCTTCCACCCTGCCCCCTTCCCCCATAAAACAAGCACTTCTTTCTTCCCTCTAACAAGTGCAGTAATGGCATAATATAGCAGTTTCTATTTCCATGTCTCTATGCAATGGCTTCTGTAGGAGGCATCACTTCAATGCTCTCCATGCCCTGGCTCTCACTGACATCATATAGGACTACATTGCCCAGCTGTACACATAGGCCTTGCAACACGTAAGCCAAGGCCACAACACTGAATGCAACTTAGTGAAAGGTATCATTTTTCAAGAGATAAAATTACTGTGATTCCTGAACTATGATCCCCAAACTAAACCCATGGAAACATTCTATTATGCAGAACACCCTGATTTCTACCTCTTCTAAGTGGCTCCACGACTTTACTTGCTGTGTGGTCTTGGGCAAGTTAGTTGACTTTTTTGTACCTCCATTTCCTCGTATAAACTATAGGGATACTATGTATACTCTTCTCATAGGGTAGTTTGAGTCTAAATGAGAACAATTATATAAAATACTGAACATATTATTGTTTTAAAATTGAGATAGTCATTAGATGTCAATACATAGGGTTTCCAGATGCTAGTGGAAATACACATATTTAATTCTCTATACTCTCTTATCTAGGTTTAACTTTTAATAAAGGAAGAACTATTTAAGTAAGAGCAAATGAGTGATTAATTCCTATAAAGAAGGCATAGCAGATTACTAACACATGCCCATATTTAATTTAGGGAAGGTCATCTGTGGTATTCCTCCTTGGAGAGGAAATCATAAAGCTCAATTTCAAGTGCTACAATTGCTACTTAGGAAATCTGCATCCTTAGGTGCAAAAATTAGTGTTTCTTGGGTCACTTTTTCATCTGTAGAACTGAGGGATTTGAGTGCATGATTTCTGAAGTCCCATCTGTGCATTTACCCTATAAGACACTGCCTTTTGCTCATGCTACTCTTTGAATAGTTCAAGACAATGTTGTCATCAAATTTGGAATCCATCATGGCCCAGAAGTCTGAGATTAGTGGGAAATGTGGTAGTAAAGTTCCAGTGTATCAACAAATCAATATCTAACTACCATTTTGCTGTCTTCAAAATACAGCCCTTTATATCAACAGAATGATACAGAGCTCTGTTTATTGGAAAACAATCTAAAAGAAAGAGTGATTTAGAGAGAAAAGCTCAAGGAAAGATAAGCAAAGTCAAGGAGAAATACAAAGGTGACTTATAAAATTGACCCAAATCAGGAATCAAATTGATGTTAGGATTTGAGCTAATATTTACTAGTTGCTTAGAAAAAAACTTCCCTGCAAGAAGAAAACAATGTCTGAAAGGATATAAATTGGTTAGATGTCTATAAGTATTCATAAAAGGACATGCAAAAAGAAAAAGAAAAAAGAATTGAAAGCCTTGAATCTCTTAGGTTATTTTAGAGTAGAAATTAAGTGCACAGATTGAATGAGGCTCTTTGCATGCAACTGAAACAGCCACTCCTACCCAGCATTTTCCTTTGTTCTCCTTAGCCAGTCTAATTGTTTCATATAATAAAAACATCAGAGTTACTTTTAGTTTATTTTTAACTTACAAGCAAAAGATATCATTAGTGTTCCTAATAATCCCTTTCATATTTCATGAACAAATAAATTGTGCAGGTGTCTAATCAGAATGAAATAATCCTGCACCCTAGGGGAAATTCCATGTAATTCCCTCACACTATCTTGCCTCTGTGACTCACCTTTCTAAGCAGAGTTCACATATGTGTTCCATTTGGTTTTTACTTCTTATAACTCATAAAATAGTGAGAGTGGAAAATGTGGCAGGCTCCCTTCTATTTTATTGTGAGGGGGTAGATCTGTTGATACGTGGTAGGCTGAAGGAAAAAAAATAAACACATTTAACTGATTCCAAATATGTTATTTTCATTGATGATTCCCTAGTTTTAAAGTTGGGATATTTTGATTGAGCCTTAGAAGAACTGGACTTTTCACTCTTCAGCTTACCACAGAATTATCCCAGCTGGGGATCCAAAATAAAATTTGCTGCTTGTTCTTGGCTCAGCTTTCTATAGATTTCAAATAGAAACATTGAAGTCCTGTGGGGAACAATGAACTGTCATTGCTTTTGAACTGAATTATCAAATGCCACTGGGATGATAGATAAACCCCTAGCAGTTGAATATTACCCTCAAAAACAGCAAGATGTTAAAAATTTTCCAAATCCCCTAAAAAAAGCCTGAAAAAAAAATCTGTTTCAAACACCTTTAAGAATTCATTCAACTGGGGCGCCTGGGTGGCTCAGTGGATTAAGCCGCTGCCTTCGGCTCAGGTCATGATCTCAAGATCCTCGGATCGAGTCCCACATCGGGCTCTCTGCTCAGCAGGGAGCCTGCTTCCCTCTAACTCCCTCTCTGCCTGCCTCTCTGTCTGCTTGTGATCTCTCTCTGTCAAATAAATAAATAAAATCTTAAAAAAAAAAAAAAGAATTCATTCAACTTGTATTATTGGGGAGTCCATGTTCTCTCATTTAGTCTTCAGTGTAAGAAGAAAAAATTACAGCCAAACTATCACTCTTTGCAGATGATATGATACTTTATTTGGAAAACCCAAGACTCTACTCCACATCTGCTAGAACTTGTACAGGAATTCAGTAAAGTGTCAGGATATAAAATCAAGGCACAGAAATCAGTTGCATTTCTATACACCAACAACAGGGCAGAAGAAAGAGAAATTAAGGAGTAAATCCCATTTACAATTGCACCAAAAACCATAAGATACCTAGGAAAAAACCTAACCAAAGAGGCAAAGAATTTGTACTCAGAAAACTATAAAGTACTCATGAAAGAAATTGAAGAAGACACAAAAAAATGGGAAAATGTTCCATGCTCATGGATTGGAAGAACAAATATTGTGAAAATGTCTATGCTACCTAAAGCAATCTCCATGTTTAATGCAATCCCTCTCAAAATACCATAATTTTTTTTCAAGGAAATGGAATAAATAATCCTAAAATTTATATGGAACCAGAAAAGACCTCGAATAGTCAGAGGAATGTTGAAAAAGAAAGCCAAAGTTGGTGGCATCACAATTCCAGACTTCAAGCTCTGTTATAAAGCTGTTGTCATCAAGACAGTATGGTACTGGCACAAAAACAGACACATAGATCAAAGGAACAGAATAGAGAGCCCAGAAATAGACCCTCAACTCTATTGTCAACTAATCTTAGACAAAGCAGGAAAGAATGTCCAATAGAAAAAAGACAAACGGTGTTGGAAAAATTGGACAGCCTCATGCAGAAGAATGAAACTGGACCATTTCCTTACACCACACACAAAAATAGACTCAGAATGGATGAAGGACCTCCATATGAGAAAGGAATCCATCAAAATCCTTGAAGAGAGCACAGGCAGCAACCTCTTTGACTTTAGCCGCAGCAACTTCTTCCTAGAAACATCGCCAAAGGCAAGGGAAGCAAGGGCAAAAAATGAACTACTGGGACTTCATCAAGATCAAAAGCTTTTGCATAGCAAAGGAAACTGTCAACAAAACCAAAAGACAACTGACACAATGGAAGAAGATATTTGCAGTTAACATATCAGATAAAGGGTTAGTATCCAAAATCTATAAAGAACTTATCAAACTCAACACCCAAGGAATAAACAATCCAATCAAGAAATGGGCAGAGGGGGGCACCTGGGTGGCTCAGTGGGTTGAGCCTCTGCCTTTGGCTCAGGTCATGATCCCAGGGTCTTGGGATTGAGCTCCGTGCCAGGCTCTCTGCTCAGCAGGGAGCCTGCTTCCCTTCCTCTCTCTCTGCCTGCCTCTCTGCCTACTTGTAATCTATGTCAAATAAATAAATAAAATCTTAAAAAGAAAGAAATGGGCAGAGGACATGAACAGACATTTCTGCAAAGAAGACATCCAGATGGCCAACAGACATATGAAAAAGTGCTCCACCTCACTCGGCATCAAGAAAATACAAATCAAAACCACAATGAGATACCACCTCACACCAGTCAGAATGGCTAAAATTAACAAGTCAGGAAATGACCGATGTTGGCAAAGATGCAGAGAACGAGGAACCCTCCTACACTCTTGGTGGGAATGCAAGCTGGTGCAACCACTCTGGAAAACAGTATGGAGGTTCCTCAAAAAGTTGAGAATAGAGCTACCCTACGACCCAGCAATTGCACTACTGGATATTTACCCTAAAGATACAAATGTAGTGATCTGAAGGGGCACATGCACCCAAATGTTTATAGCAGCAATGTCCACAATAGCCAGCCAAACTATGGAAAGAACCTAGATGTCTGTCAACAGATGAACGGATAAAGAAGATTTGGTATATAATACACACAACGGAATACTATGCAGCCATCAAAAGAAATGAAATCTTGCCTTTTGCAATGATGTGGATGGAACTAGGGGGTATTATGCTGAGTGAAATAAGTCAGAGAAAGACAACTATCATATGATCTCCCTGATATGAGTATTTTGAGAGGCAAAGTGGGGGGTTTAGGGGGATAGGGAAGGAAAAAAATGAAACAAGATGGGGTCAGGAGGGAGACAAACCATAAGAGACTCTTAATCTCACAAAACAGAGGGTTTCTGGGGGTAGGGAGGTAGGGAGAGGGTGGTTGGGTTATGGAACTTGGGGAGGGTATTGCTATTGTGAGTGCTGTGAAGTGTGTAAACCTGGCGATTCACAGACCTGTACCCCTGGGGCTAATAATACATTATATGTTAATAAAAAATAAATAAAAAATTAAAAAGAGAAGAAAAAATTGCATTAGTAAGCAATTTGAATCCTCCCTTCTGACATAGGCAATTCTATCATAGGTATGAATGTATAGCTTATTTCTACAGATACTATTTTCATGATATTTTGATTCCGCAAAGTCTTTGTCTATCAATTCTTAAAGGGTTTTTTTTTTTTTTTAATCTTCTTAAGTTTAAAAGTCTGCCATATCTTAAGCTTAAAATGTTTGCCAGGTGAAATGCTTCCAAGTCCTTAATTTTTTGGGCAGGATCTGAAAACATTTGCTCTGACCCCCTAGAGCTAAAAGTATTGATTTTTTAATGGGTACACTTTTCTCAAATGGAGTCCATTGCTTATATCCAACATCCGCTCCGTTGTTGAAGGAGCAGTTTCTTGTTTCCAAGTAATTACTATTCCCCTTTTTGCCACTGATATTGCTGTGTTTAAGAATCTATATATTCTCTCAAGGAAATTTAAAGTTGGTCTTCCATGCCAGAAAGCAGAGAGGAAATTGGATGTTAATAATTAATGTATAAAAGTTATAACACAGAATTTTAAAATACAGAATTTTGTATCGGAATTTTGAGTTTTATTCTATAATAAATATACATTTTATCTTTTGAGATCAGCTGGATATTTCTTTCCAGATTAGGGTACACAGGGCCACTTTTTTTTTCATTTTGTACAGATTCTTTCAAGAAGTTAGGGATTACAGAGACTGCCAGAAATGAAGATTTCTTATTCTATCTTTACAAAAAATAAGAAAAGCATCTTGAGAGTAAAGAAGTCATGGTATTCTTTTGACCAGAAGTTACAATCACTTACATTGTTGTTCACACAACATTAGGCCATCTGCCAATAATCTAAGATGTATGATGGTAGATGGTGATAGAACAAAGTATTCTTTTATGAATTTGCAATATATCTATTGCTTTAGGCAAGGTGGAGTTGAGACTTTCTTATTCTCTCTTAGTTCTTTTAGCAACCGTGGACAAGGTCTAGCTCATACATCCATTTTGTCATCTACTTCCTAAGATGACCTTGCTCATAGACCTGGGCTACTGGCCAATATTAATTAATTTAAAAATAACCATCTGATACTTTGTTAATTCAAGGACAGTGTGTTCGGTGGTGCACAGTTCTGAAAGAGTATTTCAACCAGAGAAATCTGAGAGTACGTGGTACAGTAGAAAATCACAACTAGCTTAGTGGATCAAAACAGCATTCAAGAGGTTCATTATGACAGATGAGGCTGGAGAAGTTTGAAGGAGGGGTCAGCAAAAGATGGAAGGCATATTTTTAGGTGTCTTATATTCCAAAGGGAAGAGTATGGACTTGATTCTGAAAGTTGGAGAGGCACTGAGTGACACTGAGCAGAAGAGACATATTATGAATTACTGTTTTTGTTTGTTTTGTTACTTTGTGAAATTTCATTCTGGGAACTTTATGAAGAAACTTCAGAACAGGAGAAACTGAGGGCCATCTGACCAGTTAGATAGCTCTATATCAACTTATTTAAGAAATCTGAATCCATAATGAAAGCAGCAACTCTAAATTGATGTAATAAGATTGAAAAGAGGTTCAAAATAGAATAGGAAACATTTATTGCTGGATTCAATTTGGGATATATAAACAAGTCAATATGGAAATGGACTACAGACTCTGATTTGGGTAACTGAGCAGAATTTGAAGTCTGTTTCTTTATCTTATATACAAACACAAAATTTTACAAAAATGTTTTAAGGTGGCTTATGATTAAATATCCATGGCAAAATTTTTTGAAATATCAAAGGAAAAAGAAAAAGAGGCACATAGAAAAGTATGTTCACATAACAACACACACACACACACAAAGCCAGAAGTGGCATGAGTACATGAACAAATTTAATGAAGGTTTGAGCACTTGTTAGAGATGGGTCAGAAATCGATTTAGCACAAGGTGTTTAGTAGGTTACTCAGTAAAAAGAACATGACAAGTTACAACATCCAGGCATCTGCCTGGAAGGTAGCAACAAATCCACAGCCACAGAAACTCATAACCACTCCTAGTCCTGCAACCTGAGAAATTCACATCCAGGAAGTAGTGCCATTCCCTGAAACAGGAAAGAGGGAAGGAACAGATTTTAGAGGGAAATAATGCTAATTCAGTCTAATAAAATGTTAACTCACACCCTCTTTATTAAATGGATTTCTTACTTCTTCCAGATACTCTTTCCTTACTGTCCAACAATTGTGCTCTTTTTGACTCCTTATTCAGTGTACCAGGAAACAAACATTTTTTGAGCAACTACAATATATTTTGCCAAAGCAATTTACCTTGTATGAACTGCTTTCCTTTTTGTTTTAACAGCCCTGCTTCTCCTTTAAGCCCTGACTCATTTCCTAACTTTTTTATGGTGTAAGTAATCTATACTACATTTTAACAATTGTGTAGGCTGGGCCCCTTAGGCCTTAAATATTTGAAGTCTTTCCTGTCTATTTGTTATCATCTCCATCACCAAAATTCTGTAAGCCAGCTTTCCTAAAGTGTAAAATGTGTCCCCTGGTAGTTCTTGAAATGATTTTGGGAAATACACAAACATGGTCTTAAATAGGATGGAACCACATAGTGAGAAAACTATTCTTCAATTCTTATTCATATATTCCGACTACTTCAAGAGGAAAAGGTTTGTTTTTATTTGTTTTTAGTACTAACTTCCTTTAAAACAAAAGCTAAGAGATAACCTCTTACAGCCTTTTAACAGTCAATGTTATATAGCTAGAATTAAATAATTTATTTGTTTTAGTCCAGGCTTCCACCAAGTGCTGACCACCTTGACCATGCCCAAAGTGCCAGGTGTCTAGCCACTACGCCTCAATAAAATTGAAATTGTTACTTCAACAATTTGAAAGAAGGGACGGAACAACAGTGGGCCCAACTCTCTGTCCCCCAAACTTGAAGAGATGGAAAAATGTCACCCACCTGAAAGGTAATGCCAGATATATTCTCTATCATACCCTTTTATTTCTTTTTATTACACTTATACTGTCCATATATGTTAGTTTACTATTATCTGCACTTCCCATCCCAAGAATATAAGCTTCATGAAAGATTTTACTTGCTTTTTTCACTATTATATCCTTGGTGTCTAGAAGAATTTCTAGCATATAATTACTGTTTCGCAAACACAGTGCCCAACTTACAATGGTTCCATGTAGGAATGTTTGACTTTACGATGGTGTGAAAGTAATACATGTTCAGCAGAAACCAGTAGGATTCTGAATGTTGATCTTTTCCTTAGCTAGCAATATGCAGTGAGATCCTCTGTCGTGGTGCTGGGCTGCAGCCACAGTTCCCGGTCCGTCTCCTGATCCCAAGGGTAAACAACCCATGTAATTACAACCATTCTGTAACATGCAACAATTCTCTCACTTTTAGTACAGTGTCCAATAAGTTACATGAGATTTTCAACACTTTATTATAAAATAGGCTTTGTGTTAAATGATTTTTCCCAACTTCAGGCTAATATAAGTGTTCCGAACACATTTAAGGCATGCTAGGTAAATCTATGATATTTGGTAGGTTAGGGGTATTATAAGTGCATTTTTTACTTATAATATTTTCAATTTTAGGATGGCTTTATTGAGACATTACCTCCTCATAAGTTGAGGAATATCTGTGCTTGTTAAATAATTTTTAAAAATCTTACATTCAGGATGCACTTTAAGCAATAAGTGAATGTTAAAATATAATTTACAAATAATAGAACTATTAAAGTTTCACCAACATCAGAAAGGGCTACAGGGGATCTAACTCAACACTCTATAAAATTTATTAAACCACAAATTCTTTTCAGAGTAAAATTTATTATGTGATGCTTTAAAAACATTAAAAATGTACTTAGCATATGATGAAGTAGTAAAATGTTTTAGACCAATTTATTATTAAAGATTTTTTTTTAATTTTTTATTTTTTATAAACATGTATTTTTATCCCCAGGGGTACAGGTCTGTGAATCGCCAGGTTTACACACTTCACAGCACTCACCATAGCACATACCCTCCCCAATGTCCATAACCCCACCCCCCTTCTCCCAACCCCCCTCAGTTATTAAAGATTTTTATAAAATTAGTTTTAATGCATACTTTCTAGTATTCATAATACATAAAGAAAATCTTGAATTTGATCTATTAAAAATTTTCCCATTCTGCTTACTTTAAAATAATTGTAACATAAAAATATATAATATAAATATGCATTTCAAAGTAAAATAAACTTATTCAATTTTTATCATTGTAAATGTAATTATAATTTACTTGCTATGGCATCAAGATAAACAGAAACAGGTTTCATGACCTAATACTCAGAATTCTTATGTTTTTTACTCTTGCAAAAATGTTTTTTTTTTTTTTTAGTGTTTGTATTTTTGTTTCTAAATAATGAGAACAAAGGGAAGTTTTTTCAGGTAGTCATGTGTAAGTACTTCTCAAAAAATTAGATTTGGGGGGCTTTCTGACTAAATAAGGCAAATTGGTTATGTGTATTTTCTCTCTTTCCTCTTCCTTTCCCACTAAAGGAGAATTAAAGAACAAAAGTGTGTAAAGTCATCAAGACAAAGAATAAGAGAAGACGCTTTAATGGACCAGTGATTTCAACAAAAGTTTGTAGGCTTAAAGCAAGTAGATGGTACCCGAATGAGCAGGACAGAAGGAGCTTCTATCTTGTGTTTTTGCTAGTTGGATAATGACTTCTCCACAAACGCTTCTTAACTTGCCACAAAGAACCACTGAGGGACTGAGTCTTGGAGTGAGTTGGTATAGCAGATCTGTGAGGGAGGTATATGGCTGAACATAAGCAGGTTGCTTAAGAATCTGTAAATGGAATAGTACCTGTGGTGCCTTCTTCTTCTCTTACAGACAGTCAAATTCCGTAACTCTCCAGCGTAGTTTGGAGGTGTGTTCTTGGGATAATTTAAGCAAAAGATGCCTGGATTATAGAATGCTAAGCATTCCAGAGGGATGGGATAATATATACAGACTACGGGGTGCCTGGGTGGCTCAGTGGGTTAAAGCCTCTGCTTTCGGCTCAGGTCATGATCCCAGGGTCCTGGGATCAAGCAGAGCATCGCGCATTGGGCTCTCTGCTCGGCAGGGAGTCTGCTTCCTCCTCTTTCTCTGCCTGCCTCTCTGCCTACTTGTGATCTCTCTCTGTCAAGTAAATAAAATCTTAATACACACACACACACACAGGTCCACAGACTAAGTAAAAATTCTGCATATTGAAGGCAACCTTGCTCTATTTCCAAAAAAAACAGTATGGGCATTTAATCTCTTTTGAAGAAACTAAAAGGTCTAACAGAAAGGATCTTCCAATTCTTGCAAACTGTAAAGTGGGACTAGCACTAAATTAAATGGTCAGTTTTCTGCCTAATTGCTCATGATATGGTGAAGATCTACCAGCCTTGATGTAATCAACTTTCTAAGAGCTACACTTTAAAATATGAATGAGCAGCCAGAGAACATCAGATATTTGAGGAAAACCTCCAAATGAATGAGGGAATACTAAAAACCAAACCAAACAAAAACCCCATACAATAAAAGGAGTTCTAAGAAAATGGAAATAAGACAGGAAAAGTTAAAAATTTCAAACATCATAAGCACTATGGTATCAGATGTAAAATACCATCAAAGAAAAAATAATCAGAAAACATGAGAGAGATCGACAAACCAAAATTTTAAAAGGAGAGTGGAAGATAGAGTTAAGTAAATTTCTCAGAAAGAAAAAGGAAATGACAAATAAATGAACCGTAGAATTAAAAAAAAAAAAAAATTCTGTTAACCCCTTGACCAGCAGGCAGACAAGAGAAAAAGGGGAGTGGAAGGATATCAAATTAATAATAGAGGAAAATTCTTCAGAGGTGAAGATCAAAAACCATCAGATTGAAAGCTATCCTTGAATATCACCTCCAAACCCCCCAAAAGCTACAGCATCAGCAAAGTTGGGAACACAAAAATTAAAGAGATTCCAGTAGCTTTCACAGTGAACATACATGCAATAAGGATGGGAGCTGCATTCACTAGAAATCGAACAAACAATAAAATAAACATTTCTGGGGGGTAGGGGAGGAAAAAATGAAACAAGATGGAATCAGGAGAGAGACAAACCATAAGAGACTTTTAATCTCACAAAACAAACTGGGAGCTGGGAGGTGGGGGGTTGTGTGTGTGGTAGGGATAGGGTGGTTGGGTTATGGACATTGGGGATGGTATGGGCTATAGTGAGTGCTGTGAAATGTTTAAGCCTGATGATTCACAGACCTGTATCCCTGGGGCAAATAACACATTCTATGTTAATAAAAATAATTTAAAAAAAATAAATAAACATTTCTACCTTCATGAAGCTTACACATTAGATATGGGAGAGAGAAGACAAACAAAATGAGTAACTTAGCTAGATGGTGAGAACTATAGATAAAAATCAAGCAGAAATATCACAACTACTATGGTTTAGGCAGGATTCCAGTGGACTTGTTCATTTCTCATATCCTGAGATAAATGTACTTACTACAAATCTGAATTCTTAAAAAATTTTTAAATATAAGCAACGTGCTAACCATTTATTTGATGTGCAGCAAATCAACACTTAATAAAATTTATCTAAAAGAGTAGTTATTCTAATTCCTTCCTCTAAATCTGCTCACTTAGAGGTAACAATTTTTATGGAGGAATAAGAATGAACTTTGGAGAATGAGACACTGGATTCAAATCTGAATTCTACATTGCATAGCCAGATAGGTCTGGGTGAATTACATAACCTCCTTAAGGTTACGTTCTCAATTGTAAGATAAAATTACTACTGATTATCTCATAGCATTCTAGGAAAGTTGTGTTAGGACAGCATATACCATGTGTCCAGCACATTGATGGGCTTATATTTGGAACTCAATAAATATGAGATTTTGCCCAACTTTCTGTGTTTTATTCCTTCACAGTTGTGTTGCGATGTCCTATAATCCTATTTCAAGCTTACTCCATACTTCTAATTAAAAACAGAAAAGAGAACACTTATCACGATGAGTACTGAGTAATGTTTAAAATTGCTGAATCACCATATTGTACAGCTGATACTAATGTAACTATGTTAACTATACTGGAATTAAAATTAAAAACTTAATAAAAAATAAAAATAGAAATAGAAACAATTATTATTGTCTTTCCCATTAACTAGAGAAAAACTTATTGGTGATTAATTTATATACTCTTCCATCAGCTATTTATTTCTTTTCCTTATATTTTCTGTCTTTAACAGAAGTTTTATTGTATGTATATATTAACCAAAATATGATAAAAGCTACACATAGGAATCTCTAGCTTAACAGGACTAATCCATTCAGACATTCTTTGCAAAGAAAAGGAGGGGGAGGGAAGGAGTGAGAGAAAGAGAAATCAAGAAACACTCTTAACTCAACAGAACCAACTGACAGTTTCTAGAGGGCAAGTGCGTGGGGTTATGATTGAAATAGCTGATGGGGATTAAAGAGTACACTTATCACAGTGAGCACTGAGTAATGTACAGATTTGTTGAATCACTACATTGTACAGCTGAAGCTAGTAGAACACTGTATGTTACCTACACTGGAATTAAAATTAAAAACTTTAAAAACCAGACAGGAGTCATTTCCTAGTATTTTAAAAGGAAAAATTAATGTCAGTCAACTCCAAACTCCTAATCAAAGCTGGTGGGGAGGGAAAGGCCTATATATAATAACAAATTATTACATTAGGAATATGGAAACCATCACTTTGAAATCATCAAACAACATGCTTGTAAAACAGAGCAAAACAAAAACATCTTTGAGTATGTAATACCATGACCTCCTTTAATACCAGCAACATTTAAGATGCATAATCACTTTATTGATGTTTTGTTGAGACTTTTCTAATAATCCGTGTTTACTACTAATTATTATTGGATTGTATCTCAAGACTTTTCCCATAAAACTCTTTTTTTTAAAATGTTGTATTGAGTTCCAAGGATGTCAAGTTAAAATTTCCATATGTAAATATTAGATGAAAAAATTACTGAAGGATATTTACATTCTGGAAAGTTTGCGTGTTGAAATTAAGAAGGGTTTTTACTGGGAAAATATTAGTGTGGAGACATATTCTGCCAGTGTGCAACTACACAGGCTAATTTAAAGGGAAAAGTTTGAATGCGTACTTTATTGATGTTCTCAAAGAAAAAATTGGGATAGATACCTTTATTGTTTTATACAACCTGACCTTAATAGAAGAACAATTACTGTTTCAGAGTCAAAATTTAGGATACACTGTTCTAAGGCAACACCTTTATTTAATGAGATAAAATTTAGGTCCAGTGAAGTAAACTGATACACAAAAGGCATGTATTATAAATTAGTGGCAGAGCTGAATATTGCAGTGGAAATCCGTGTTCTGAGCTCTTTCTCATAAAATATTATTGAACTATGTTAAACTTTAAGGGAAGGCTTTGTTTGGAACCAGAGTCTTTGATTAAGATAATTTTCTTTGGTAATTTTCTCCTCTTATTCAAGAATTGCCAAAAAATTGCAAGGAACATATTTACATTCATTTTTAGAATTTTATTTCAACTTTAAAAAGAAATATAGTTATGAGAGATATCTCAACAACTGAAAATTCAAGTGATTTTTATAAAGATAAGTGGTATTTCAATTTCACAAATTTATAAAAATAATTTCCAACTTTACAAATTAACTAGGTTCTCAAGTTTCAGCTTGAGTACATTTTAAAAGTTCGGGTACTTATTTATGATCTTTGGCACTACATAAAACTCAGCAATATAGTATTTTCTCCTAGTATTGGGAACTTATGTTTGATTCAATTTTCTTATCAATATCAAAATTCATCCTAAATTCTTATATATCATCAAAGGCACTTTATCAACTGAATTTCTATTAATTTCAAAGCTGTATGTATGCAATACTAAGAATTTTTTAAATCATAAATGACAGATTGAATGATTAATTAAAGCAACTTGTTGCACAAAAAAATCCTTGAATAATATATATGACAAGGACATGCCTACCACTGCAGTACATTTCAATATATCCAACTTACCGATGTGTTTAAAATCATACATCTGAGGTATTTAGGGGGAAATGCTTCTTTATAACCCTGCTGTCCATTTCCTGTGTTTTACATGAAGAAACTGAGCATTACAGACATCATATGGCTCATAGAGGGTCATGGCATGATGGGATCATTTTAAAGGACTGCTATACTTGAAAGTTTGTAAAAATCCTAAATTTGATTTGAGACTATTCTGTTCTTTCTTTCTTTTTATCCAGGAGAAAGGAGCAAAGTCACTTAGGGCGTCAAGTGACTTCTTTTTCTAAATTTCTAAAATGTTGTAAATACGACCAAATTTGCTTTTAATGGGGTCATTTGATTCCTGAAATGTCAAAAGTGGCAATCATCATAGCAATAACAAATACTTACTGAACACTTACTATTGAGATCTTTGGTCCTGGGGATAGTGTGTTTTATTTTGATCTTTGTTTTATTTTGATCTTAACACTGTTCTTTCTCTCTCTCTCTTTTTAATTCTAAGCACACTAAACCTGTTTAATCATCCAAAGCTCAATTTAGCTTATTTTGCAAGGCTAACTTGACCTGGATCATTTCTTGCTTGTGCCTTTGGAAATGATATGCAAAACTTGAACCCTTTCTTAAGGTTGATAGGAAGTAATCACTGAAAATTCTAATCTTGTAGCCAATCGCCATGAAGAATAAACTGCCATTGCTTTCTCATGATGATATAAAGCTGCTTTCTTGTTGTTGTTGTTGTTTTTTTAAAGATCTTATTTATTTATTTGAGAGAGAAAAAGAGAGCAAATGGGGTGTAGGAGCAGAGGGAGAACCACAAGCAGACTCTGTGCTGAGTGCAGAGTCTGACAGGGGGCTGGATCCTGTGACATGGGCTGAAATCAAGACTCAGATGCCCGACTGACTGAGCCCCCCAGGCGCCCCTAAGCTGCTTTTTAACAATATACCCCTGAGTATTTTTGCATGTTCTGATTTAAGTACTTCCCATTTGCAAACTTTTTGGTGTGTGCAGAGTAAATTTTTACTAATTACTACTTCAGTGATTCTTCTGTATTTTGTGATTCATTGGTACTTCAGTGATTCTTTGGCTATTTTGAACCTTTGATCTTAATACTTTAGAGTAAGAACAAATTCAGGTTGATAAGCCGGAAGGGAGAGTTGGAGGGAAGGTAGACCTTTACGTAAACCAACCAACCACCCAACAACTTCCTGGGATTTCTGTCTATATGTATGCTAATTATTCCTTCATCCATTTTAAGTAACAAATACTATTTTGTTTTAAAAATGTAGTCAGGGGCACCTGGGTGGCTCAGTGGGTTGAGCCTCTGCCTTCGGCTCAGGTCATGATTTCAGGGTCTTGGGATTGTGCCCCGCATCGGGCTCTCTGCTCAGTGGGGAGCCTGCTTCCCTTCCTCTCTCTGTCTGCCTCTCTGCCTACTTGTGATCTCTCCCTGTCAAATAAATAATTTTTTAAAAAATCTTAAAAAAATAAATAAAAATGTGTAGTCAAAGGAAAATACAATGTAGAAACTAACTCTGACCCAATCATCCTGCTGGCTCACTCTTCTGAATTTTGGCAAAGCCTAAGATCATGTGGATTAACAAGACTAAGAACAGGCAGTGGAAATGCTACCAGACATTTCAGAGCACCCAGAAACCAAAGTTATTAGGGGAAATCTCGAAGTGATTGAGATGGTAGGGAAGGACAGAGCAAGAGCTTCTCAGAGGCAAGTGGACAGACACAGGGAATTAGAGTCAGGCATGTTTCAGACAAGACAAAAATTGGAAGAACAAACACTGACCAGAGGTCAAGGCTGGCAGGCAGGCACGTCCACTAAAAGCACGAGAGCCTTTGAGATAATGTTGGAAAGAATGCAGGTAAGGCCCTGACTTTTACCAAACAAGAAGTTCATATATGCCTACTGCTTGCAAAGAAATTTAAATAAATGTCAGTCAGTAAATCAGTCAATTCCAGGTATTGGACAGGCCAGAGGCCACTTGTGAGAGCAAGTAATAGAATTAACGTGGATGAGAGAGGGCTGCTAAGAGATCCCATGAGAAGCTGTTGGTCCCTTCTTCATGTAGGATGGGGTGGTTGGCTCTCCTTGTATGTATGGTGTGTTGCTCTATTATTATCAGTCAATACTTGTGCAGCGGCCCCTATAAATTCTTCTACCAGAGGACAACTTTCTCAGACATAGTTTATGTGGTCAAGTCTCCTGGCCTGGATGTTATTTCTCTTTGTAAGTACACTGATAAAGTTGGAGTCACAGACTTCAAAGAGCTCTACATTTTAGGACAAAATTATGTTAGGATTGTCAGAGTGCCAAGATAATGTTCTATTAAATATTGTAACATAACAAGCACTTGGTTTGTCATTTGATGTTTTAATTTTTGCACCTCTGAAAAGATTTTTTTAATACATGAAAAATCATGTCTATTATTTTCCAACCAACACCTTCCCCTGGCGATCAGAGAAAAAGTAAAATAATTTCTATTCCTCCAAAAATTACACTCATGAGCTCTACTCAAGTTTACAAATGGAGTAAAGTTAGATATATGATTAATTCAGCCTCTTAGGAATACATCCTTTTATCCTCTAATGTTACTGTTTCTATTTTGAGTGTGTAGAAATGTACCTTACATTTTGTTCATAAAGCCAAGTGAGTATTTGCAGCCCAGGGACATTGACCAGTTCACTTGATCCTTCTTTAGAAGACTTAATTTCTCAATGTAATATTTTGTTGTGACTGCTATGAGACAAGGGTTTTGGACATTTTTAAAATTGGTTGTAAATGTGACATCACAATTTCTAATTAATGCTTTTAGCATTCATAGATTAACAGGAGGTGAGTTGGAAGCAGGTATTGATGTCAAAAAATAGATTTTTTTACAATCTATATAAAGGGGTGATGTTAATCTGCTCTACTTTGAATTATACAAAGTTAGTTATTTGGGGGGACTTATTTGCCTGGAAAAATTAAATGTGAAAATTATTTTTTATTTTCCACAAAAAGGTATGTTTAAAGAATATCATTTGTTAGCAGAACAAATATTCAAATTTTCCTGATAGAGAACAGTGAAAGTGTAGTTCCAGGATAACTCTGTAATGTCGCTATTTACCATTTTTTTACCCCCTGTTATTTACCTTTTAAGAGTTTTCCTGAAATAGCATGCGATTTAACATAGTACAAGTGACCTGGCTCTGTGGAGACTATAGACAGGACTGGGAGGTGATCCAATCTTGCTGAAGTTAATCAATATCCAGCTTTAGCAGTTACATACACTCAACAAGAATTAAAAAAAAAAAAAAAGAGAGAGAGAGAGAGAAGCAAAGTTTTTACCAAGGTCACTAAACAGAATAATTAAAAGGAAGACTTTATTTTAGGCCTTCGAGGCATTTTGCCAGGCCAAGATTTTTAGCTCTGCTTCCCTTCAAGGATTCATTGGGATCACTCATAAACCACAGAGCCTTGGGATAAAGAAGGATTTCAGTAAGAGAAGACCAAGAAAGGCTAAAAGAGAGGAGAGCGAGCAGGTACCATCAGCACTTAGAACTTTGGGCGAAGCCATGTGGTAGATACGGAAATACTTGAGTAGGAGTGAATAAGCACGTGCATGAAGAATTAACAGTGGAGGAGAAGGGAGAGGAAAAGGTTGTGGACAGGGAGGAGCCGTGCGGACTGACGGAAAATGTGTTCTGAGAAGTAGTAGGAAGAAGGGAAGTCTGGGTGCAGGAACTCTTCCAACATTAAGTGGAATACTTTCAAGCTAGAAAGAAGGAGCCTTTACTGAATGAGGGGAGACCTCAGAAATGATGGGGTCTTAAAGGTTTATACAGGAGTAACCGCTTGTGAACAGACAGACAGGCTCTCCTTATTCTCGGGAGATCGTTGTGGTGTCAAAGAGCCTCCAAGGGCACCTGGGTGGCTCATTCCTTTAAATATCTGACTTCTGCTCAGGTCAGGATCTCAGTGTCCTGGGATCCCCTCTGCACTCAGTGGGGACTCTGCTTGTACCTTTCGTTCTCTCTCTGCCCGTCCCCCTGCTCAGACACACGCTGTCTCTTTCAAATAAATGAATAAAATCTTTAAAAAAGAAAAAAAAGAAGAAGAACTTCCAAATTCCCCAGAGAAAAAAAATGCACATAGGATATGAAGTCAAACAGATTTGGGTTAAAAACTGGCCTCTGTTACTTCATGGCTGTATGATTTATCTCTAGCAAATGACTTAACCATTCAGAGCTCAAGGTAGGAGATTATATATATCTTATAAAATGGCCCAAGATGTTTACTGGTAACATGGCATTCAATCAATAATGTACTTCAGCAGTGTTTATATATAAATTTCCACTGAAAATAGTATTTTGGGGCGTCTGGGTGGCTTAGTGGGTTAAGCCTCTGCCTTTGGCTCAGGTCATATATCAGGGTCCTGGTATCAAGTCCCGCATCGGGCTCTATGCTCAGCGGGGAGCCTGCTTCCTCCTCTCTCTCTCTCTGCCTGCCTCTCTGCCTACTTGTGATCTCTCTCTGTCAAATAAATAAAATCTTAAGAAGAAAATAGTTTTTTTTCAAAGATTTTATTTATTTATTTGTCAGATTGAGAGAGAGAGAGAGAGAGAGAATGCACAAGCAGGCAGAGGTGGAGAGAATAGCAGGCTCCCTGACGAGCAAGGAGCCCGATGCGGGACTCGATCCCAGGATGCTGGGATAATGACCTGAGCAGAAGACAGTGGCTTAACCCACTGAGCCACCCAGGTGTCCCTGAAAATAGTATTTTTACATTTCATAGGTAGAACATTTCCTTCCATATTCCGATTTAGTTTTGTTTTACTTTAGGTGGTTCTGGGCTGTCTTCTACAATGATGAAAAATTTTCCAGTTTCTGCTGACCACATGTGCAATTAACAATGTCATTCTTTGATAGTTTTGTAATCAGTTAAGTCAATAGCTATGGGGGATTTATATGTAATGTTAATTATGATTATTTGGTGAAATAAAAAAAAAATCAGTGTGAAAGCAAATCTGTTCCTGTTACTGACATAAGAAAATTTTGATCATAAAAGTGTATTTCCTTGTGAATTATTTTACGAAGAGGAGTTATCTACCCAAATTCAAATGCTGCTGATTATGGCTCTAAGCATCTAGACCCAACAAAGGCATTGAACATATTTATTTTAGTGTTTATCAAAACCATTGTTTTTAGGGGTTTCAAATTAAACTTTTCTAAGCTGAAGTTTTATTTCTTAGTTTTAAAAATTGAAATCTTTTCATGATAAAGACTCTTCTATGATTACCTAGCAACTTTAAATATTTTATTTATTTATTTGTCAGAGAGAGAGAGCGTGCACAAGCAGGGGGACCAGCAGTCAGAGGGAGAAGCAGGCTTCCCACTGAGAAGAGCTAGATGCGGGACTCAATCCCAGGACTCTGGGATCATGATCTGAGCCGAAGGCAGACACTCAACCAACTGAGCCACCCAGGTGTCCCCATCTAGCAACTTTATTTATTTTTTTAAAAAATATTTTTAATTTATCTGACAGAGATCACAAATAGACAGAGTGGCAGAGGAGGAGCAGGCTCCCTGCCGCCAGAGAGCCTGATGTGGGGCTCGATCCCGGGACCCTGAAATCATGACCTGAGCTGAAGGCAGAGGCTTAACCCATTGAGCCACCCCGGAGCCCCTATCTAGCAACATGAGAACTTGAATTATTTTCAAGTTACTGAGAATTCAAAGTGTCTGTTCAAATAAGCAGAAATATCTTGTTTCACAATTTAAAAGCTTAATATTATAATGAAAAAACCAGAGCCAAATTGTTTTTAATTATTATGTAATCCTGATCAATTCTCAATATTCCTAGATCTTGGTAAATGATCTGAAAGACTAAACAAGTTTTATCAGCCAAGATATTTTGAAAATGAAGATTAATGAAGGAGGCTCTGTCCTACCAGATATTAAAAAATGTATCAATGTAATAATTATTAAAACAGCTCGGAACTGTTACAGATGTAGAAAGATACGTGGGAAAGAATGACAAATACGGAAACATACTCCAATACACAGCTTGGACAAATATATAGCACTAACCCTGTTCCAGGCATGTTTTTAAGACTCTGACAACATTAATTCCTTTAATTCTTTTTCTTCTCACCACAACTATGTAGGGTAGGCACCTTTAGCTACTTTTTTGCATATATAGCTTGGTAGGGTGTAAATAACTTTTCTGAAGCCACCAACTCGGTTGTGGAGACTTGATTTGTATCTAGGCAGAATGGCTCCTGGAGTCCACATTCCTACACACTGCATTAAACCACTTTTATTGTAGGCTGAAGCAGAGGTCCTTAAAAGTGTGCTCTGAGAACCCCTCGGGTCCCTGAGACTTCCCCAAACATAAGATAAAAGGTATTTTTATAATAATATTAAAATATTCTCTCTCACTCTCTTACAAGCCTATAGTAGAGTTTTCCAGAGGCCACATGGTACGTGTCAACAGATTCAATACATAGTACGTGTCAACAGATTCAATACAGATGCAGATAAGAGAAGAGCAGCCTTCTACTAAGCTAGACAAGAAAGACATTTGCAAAAATATAAGACAAAGGGACAGCTGGGTGGCTCAGTGGGTTAGGCCTATGCCTTCAGCTCAGGATATGGTCTCAGGGTCCTGGTATCTAGCCCCGCATCGGGCTCTCTGCTCAGCAGGGAGCCTGCTTCCCCCTCTCTCTCTGCCTACTTGTGATCTCTGTCAAATAAATAAAACTTTAAAAAAAAAATATATATATATATATAAAAGACAAAGTCACCTCACTAAAAGCTTTTCTTTTGGAAATATTATTTTTTATGAAGTGTTGTTTATATTAACATGCAATATTAAACCTATTATTGTTTTTAATAAATAAATATACAAATTTCCGAGTTTTCATCTCTAACACAGTCAATGTTGAGAGATATAACCTATTTTTGTTATTTATATTCCACACACAGGGTTTGAGGTCATCAAAATACTTAAGAGTGTGATGCTGTTCTGAGACCAAAATGTTTGAGAATTGCTGGCTAAATTAAGCATTTCAAATTACACGGCAGAGAAAATTTCATTGAAGGAGGAGTTTATTGAACACATGGTTCAACCATTTTGAAAACTTAAAGTTACTTTCTTCCAAACAGTCTACAAACTTCTGATAGGAGTAGAAATTGTCAGCAATCTTTCTCGGGAGCATTCTGGCAATAAAGAACAAAAGCCTAAAAATATGGTTCTATTTAACTTACCAGTTTCAAGATTAGCAATATATTTTAAAGAGGTAATGACTAATGTGCTATAATAATTTAATTAAAAATATTAATTATTGCTTTTTTAGAATACTGTAATTTTAATTACACAAAAACAGTAGATTGATTAAATAATTATGAAATAGTAAAGAGGTTATAAGCAGCCATTAGAATGATATAATTAAGGACTATTTATCGATGCAGAAATACTTCCCCACATACTGTTAAAAAATACATGTGTATACATACATGTGTGTAATATACCTATGTATAATATGTATTTGCTATGATCATGTTCTTATAAATACATTTATATATTTCTCTACCATTCACAGAAAAAATATACACCAACATATTAGCAGAGCTATTCTTTAGCTTTTTGTCTACATTTTCTGATTTCCATATCATGAAATTAATTAATTTTATGGTAAAATGTTTGAAATTAAAATTTTACTTATGACCGTACAATTATTCAGCAATGAGGAAATGTTAAATTGAGGCATAACAAGATCTATTACACAGCAACCAAAATGTTCAGGAAAAAGCTCAAACTCAATGCCATGAAAGATGTTTGACTGAATTTTCCAACAGCAGAACAAAATATAACAAGAATAGCTACAAAGGACATAGTTTGCATAGTGGGGAAAATGTGGATATAAACTCTATCCACATTAGATACCATTATTACATGCGTATTATATTTCATAGGTATAAAAATAGGTTGTAGTTATGTAAAAAATTGTTCTTATTCTTTGGAGTTTTGTGCAAACATATTCAAGAGCAAAGTATCAAGAAGTTTCTAAGTTGCTTTCAAATGGTTCAGAAAAAAAAGTGTGTATAGATATTTTTTTTTTAAAGAGCAAATGTGGCAGAAGGTAAGAACGAGTGCACATAGGTAAAGGGTACATGGGTGTTGACTGCACTATTATTGTTCAAAATAATGGGTTTGAGGGCGCCTGGGTGGCTCAGTGGGTTGAGCCGCTGCCTTCGGCTCAGGTCATGATCTCAGGGTCCTGGGATCTAGTCCCGCATCGGGCTCTCTGCTCAACAGGGAGCCTGCTTCCTCCTCTCTCTCTGCCTGCCTCTCTGTCTACTTGTGATCTCTCTCTGTCAAATAAATAAATAAAATCTTAAAAAAAAAATAATGGGTTTGAAATCTGTTCAAAATAAACTGTTGGTGGGGGGGAGAGGGCAAATAATGCTAAAGGTTGCAATGAGGAGTGGCAATTAAAAAGGAAGAGATACAGCAGATAATCAGCAGTTAAAGAAGCTCTGGGTAATGGATCTTTTTAACAATAATTGAGCACCCACTACATGCCCAATAAATGTACAAGTACAAGTACAAGTGCTAGGGAAAAACAATCAAGAGAGAGTTTCGGTGACAGGAGGAAATGTTTAGGCAGCACATAAAACAATTTATAGTATCATCACAGTTATTATAAAAATCAACAACCATATATACATAGAAAAAGACTGTTAAGAAATGTACCAAGCTGTTTTGAGGGATTATCTTGGGAGTTAGATGCATGGCTGATTTTTATTTATTTTCTATACAGTTCTTTATATTCCAAAATTCTGACAATGATTAAATATTACTTTTCTAATGAGAAAAACACAGCTCTGAAATTAAATGCACCATGCCATCTGGAATCTTTGTACTCCTGATTCATACCTATTATATTTTATTGAAACAGGATGGTGATAAACCATTTTCCATTCTCTAGCCTGTGAGAGTCTAATGGCCATAGCTGAGAAGGCACATTACCATGAACATATCCATTAGTTTGTGAAAGTTTATGTATGACAAAAAGCCAGCAAGTACTGTGAGTAAGCTGTATGGAGAGATGTCTAACCCTTGGATATTAGGCTAAATAAGATTTTACTTTGAGAATTAAATCAATTAGGTAATAATCTATTGGAAATAAGCAACTCTCTTCACTCTGCCATAACTACCAATAGCCATTAATGTAACCAAAGGAAGACTATCAGTATGTGACAGGGGCCAGTTTACAAAGGCAGTTGTGAGAAGTAGGTTAGTGGATTGTCCTTCATAATCCAGTGAAAGCTCTGTGGTCATCAAGTTTTCCCTCTTAACTGGAGCAATGAGTCTGAAATCAATTACAGTGATCATTTTGATCATGATAGCTTTATTGATAGAGTAAGTTCAACTTTGCATGTGCGGTCAGAGATAAAGGATGGATTGTAGTTCATGAATAAAAGACTCATTATTGAAATGGGAGCATAGTGTTCAGGTACTTAGTTGAAAAATTCTACATACCCATGGGCTAGAGATTCTGATTCAAGATGAAAATTCTTGTTTAAATAAAACAAGTGATATCCCATGTTTAGGATCAGACTTTAAAGTTGATGTTTATATGTGTCTTAGTCTGTTTCTTTGGGTTGCTATAATAAAATACCACAGACCTGGTAGTCATAAAAAAACAAAAACATACTTCACAGAGTTCTGAACGCTGGAAGTCCAAGATCAAGGCACCAACATAGTTGCGTTCTCTTGGTGACAGACCTCTTCCCACTTTAAAGCTGGCACTTTCTCACTTTTTTATTGTTTGGTGGAAGGGGTAGGGATCTCTCTGGAGCCTCTTTTACAAGGCACTAATCTCACTCATGAAGGATCAGCTCTTATGACTGAAGCAACTCCCAAAGGCCTTACCTTTTCACATCAGTTTTTGGGGATAGGACTTCAGCATACTAATTTTGGGGAGACACAAACATTAGACCAATGACAACACGATAAAGGAAATTGAACTACATCCTCTTTTATAAATAACTACAGCCATTATCCATAAACAATCCCATTGATTAGCAGATTTTAAATGTAGCTCCACACTGGCTAATAATAAAGCTTTTCATCCCCTGATGATATTTCTCCAAATTGCAAGATACTCACATTTAAAACTTATTGTGCATATCTTAGTTTTAATATGGTAGGTCTGCCCAGATCCAGATGAATCTTAGTAAGTTTAATTTTAGTATGTCAAATTTCATCAACATTTTCAATATTATCCAAAATTATACTGAAAGAATCAAACCACCAAAGACACCATGCTGAATGCAGAAGGAAATCTTAAAGTTGAAAGAATAATTCCACATTTTATTTTTTGGTTAGTAATTATCACAAAAAAAGAGCTCATATTTAGTGTCATTATTTTTCTCTACAATTTTCTGATGAAATAAATGAATGTAGATTAATTACACTTAGGCATTTTTGCTTCATTTGACCAACTGGTCTCATATCTATCTGTTTTAATGAGGCAATATTCTGAATAAATGTGGAGTACAACTGAAAGGCATTAAGATATACTTCAACACATTTCTTGGTAAGAAATGAATGATAATCTACTATCTAAAAAGTGAGCATACTGACTACAGCAGTGATATTACTTATGAACTGCCTTCTCTAAACATCAAGTTTTAAATTTTACCCAGAAATTTTAACTCTTATAATCTATTCTAGATGCAATAAGAAAAATTAATAAAATGTATGCACAGATATTTATTCCAGCATTGTTAGTAATATTTTAAGAAATGGAAACAATGTTGCCATAGAAATTGACTAAATTTTGATACTCCATAAATATAAAGAAAAAGTTTGTTTATATTTATGCTTTTTTGGTATAAATAAAAGTCTATTAGGAGTTTTAGGATACACATAGAACATTATTACAGTATGAATTTATCTGGGATGTTTATGTGTGTTCATAATATTTGATAGAAAGAAATTCTGTCAGACACCCTAAACTGTTAGAAGAAGTCATAGAGATGGTGTGGTACAGTGTACTTTATAGTTTGTATGTCTTGTACTGTTTGCATTTTAAAACAAAACAAAATCATTTTATAACTATAAAAAATTAAAATTCCAGTGCACCTGGGTGGCTCAGTTGGTTAAGCATCTGCCTTCAGGTCAGGTCATAATCCTGGAGTCCAGGGTCAGGTCATGATCCTGAGTCGGGCTCCCTGCCCAGTGGGGAGTCTGCTTCTCTCTCCTCAGCCCCTCCCCCAACTCACACACTAAAGCCCAAGAACATTTATAGAAATACAAAAATACCTGGTACCTTACAAAGTAAAACATATAATGGTTAACATTGAACCAAAAGGAACTAGATAGCAAAGAGACAAAAAGAAAAAGGTCACAATGGGAAGGAGAAAAAAATCAATAGAAACTAACCTTGAAATGACACAAATGATAGAATCAGTAGATAAAGACTTTAAAACAGTTTCAAAAACTGAATCCTATATGTCAAAAAAAGGTAAAGGAAGTGATATATGGAAGGTACAGTAAGTGATACATTAAAGATATGTTGATTGTCAAAACTGAGGGAACGAATGCACTACTAGTATCTAGTGAAAAGAGGCCAGAGATGCTGAATGACAATAGACTCCTTGTCAAAAATAGTGCAAGCCAGAGGATACTGGAGCAACAGCTTTAAAGAACAGGTAGGAAAACACTGTAAACCTAGAATTCCATGGTAAGCAAAAATTTCTTTCAAAACAATGGTAAAATACAGACCTCATTAGACATAAAAATGTTGAAAGAATTCATCACCGCGAATAAGTGCTACACGAAATGTGAAAGCAAGTCCTTCAGGCAGAAAAAAAAAAAATACCAGAGAGAAAACTAGAATTATAAAAATAAATGAAAGGAATGGAAATGCAAAGTATGTGGATAAATATCAAATGCATATTTTATTACTTTATAAGATAACTGTTTAAAGCAAAAATAATAATAATGTATTATGGGGTTCATGATGTATATTTAAGTAAAGTACATGACAACAATAGTAAAACGTCTGAGAGGGGAGGAGAAAAGAAAACTACTGTTGCAAAATTCTTAAATGCAAAATGATAGTATACTGCTTGAAGGGAGGATACAGTAAGTTAATCGTGTATACTCTATGCCTTTAACAACTACTTAAAGAAGAATTATAGCTAATAAACAAATAAGATAAAATGAAATCATAAAAATAAAGAATTAGTCTACAGAAGGCATAAAAGGAGATGAAATGGAATAAAGCACAGATCATGGATGAGAGGCAAGAACTAGCATCTGGTTTGAATCCTTGACAATGGGAGGCAAGAACTGGTAAACATAGTCTTCTTTCTCTATGAAATGCAGCGATGTCCCAAAGGATGAAATAATTAGTCAAACTTGAAAGTTGTCATACCATGGCTGATCCATATTTTCACTCTCCCTCTTGTCTTGCTTTACTCTCCTCTCGTTCTTTATTCCTACGACGGTATTCCGTAATAAAATAATGGTAAACAATCTCCCGGGCTCAGGCTAAGACAACCCAAGTAGAACTGTCTAGTAGGCAGCTAGATAGACATGTCATGAGTTTTTGAAAAAGGTCGAGAAATAGAAATTTGGGAGTTGTTAGTATATTAATGGAATTGAAAGCCCCAAGACTAAGAACTCACGGAATGAGAGTAGATAAAAATGTATAAGAACTGAGAGTGGGGACCTTCCATTATTAAAAATTTACAGGATGAAAAAATATATAGCAAAGGAGGCCAGAAACAGTAGTTAGTAAGTTAAGACAAAAACCAAGAGAATGTAAGCCTTGACACCCAAGGGAAGAAAGTATTTCAAGGAGAGCATGATGAAGGGTGCCCAATGCTGCTTAGAGGCTGAGTATAATGAGGACTGAGCTTTGATTATTTTGTTAACATGGCAGTCATTGTTTTTGAGGTAAGAGCTCATTTGCTGGGGTACTGGTCATGGTCAGGTACTGAATTCAGACTAAAGTGTGTGTTGAAGAAAGAATGAGAATGTGATCTCTCTGCATTCATCCCCTTGGTGACTACAACCAGTCTAAATGCATTATGTACCATCTACATATTGAAAATGCCCAAATGCATATATCCAGTCCTGACCTCTCACCTTATCCCTAAAATTATATGTTTAAATACTACCTTGACATATCAACTGGGATTTCTAATAGATAATGTAAATCTAACATATCTAAAACAGATTCCTGAACTCATCATCTTCTCTCAAGAAACCTCATTCTCCTTTAGTCTTCCACATCTCAGCTAATGGGCATTTTATTCTTTCAGGTTTTATGTCTTAAGATCTGAGAGTCATCCATGACTCCTCTCTACACATATGACATTCAATTTGTCAATAAACTCAGTGGATTCACTTTTTATTTTTTTATTTTTATTTTTTTGAAGTTTTTATTTATTTATTTGAGAGAGAGAGAGACAGAGTATGAGAGGGGAGAGTATCAGAGAGAGAATCAGACTCCCCACTGAGCAGGGAGCTCAATGTGGGACTCGATCCTCTGATTCCAGGATCATGACCTGAGTTGAAGGCAGCCACTTAACCCACTGAGCCACCCAGGCGCCCTGGATTCGCTTTTTTTTTTTTTTTTTTTTAAGATTTTTATTTATTTATTTACTTGAGAGAGAGACAGTGAGAGAGAACATGAGCGAGGAGAAGGTCAGAGAGAGAAGCAGACTCCCCGTGGAGTTGGGAGCCCGATGCGGGACTCGATCCCGGGAGTCCGGGATCATGACCTGAGCCGAAGGCAGTCGTCCAACCAACTGAGCCACCCAGGCGTCCCTGGATTCGCTTTTTTAAATATACCTAAAAACCACCAGTTTTTTACTTTTCCATGGTCACTATCTTGGTCTAGACCCATCATCATTATCTTTCAGTGAGATTTTTGCAAAAGCTCTCTCTCTGACCTCCCTGCTTCATTCCTTTCCTCCATTCCTTCTTCCATTTATATTCAATAGAGCAGCTAGTAGTAATCTTTATTTTTAGCTAGTAGTAATCTTTTGGAAAAGTAATGATACTCAATTCTCTCCTCTGCTCAGAACCTACTAATAATGATTTTCCGTGTCAGAGTAACACGTCAAATTCAGTTTAATGCCTTACAAGGCCATATTCCTTCAGGCCCCTCTTACTTCTCTAATTTTATCTCCTGCTGCTTTCTTCCTTACTAAACATTAGTATCCTGACTGCTTCTCCAAAAATCTGGTTACATTCTGGCCTAAGGGGCCTTTGCCTTGACTGTTACTTCTGTCTGGAAGGCTCTTGCACCAGATAAGTGAAAGAATCATTTTCTTATTTCTATCAAGTCTTTGCCCAAATGTGACCTTCTCACATTTGTAAATATTAAATACTGTAACCCCAACTTTGGCTCTCTATTCTTCTTATCCTGGTTTATTTTTTCTATAGCCCTTAGCATTTTCTAACATATTTATGATTTATTTATTATGTTAATTGGTTGTCATCTTCAAGTAGAATCCAAGTTTTTTTGACAGAAATTTTTATCTGATTTATCCATTATTGTATTGTTAAAGCCTAGAATATTGCCTGGCATGGAGTAGGCACAAAAAACACACTTGTTGAATTAATAAAAATTATTACTGATACATCTACATGTAGATGTATGTATCTATGTATATGTATATATATATTTCTCAGGTAACATGTCAATAAAGATTTTTAAAGAGGCTTGCTATCATCCATATTTGAATACAACTCCCATGATACACTAGCTTGCTTTAAAACTAATGTGATCTTTGAATTGATGACATAGAATTTTTGATGTAAATGTTCAAAGGGTGCACAAGCTCTGTTCCAGCATGTCAGAATGTTCTTATTGATGTAGAGAGCCAAAGATAAAGCAACACCAAGAACAAGATGAAAAGAAAGGTTTAAGATGGGGATATTTTGGAACATTTGCTGATATAGCACAGAATATGGGTATATGGTTATAAATTTCTTATTCAGAGCCAGGTTGAGCAACATGACCCTTTGCCAAAGCTTCTTATACTTTCCTTAGATTATTGATGTGAAGCTTCTGTTTTATTGAAGCTTATGGTGGTAAGAATGTTGGGCCCTTTTTCCTTGAAATCCAATGAAAGCATTTTATCACTTAGAGGAATATCATTCTTTTGCATTCAGATGAAAAAAAGAGAGAGAAAAAAAAAAGCTTTTTACTATGGGCTTTCTGAACTATGTATCAACCTATCATTGTCAAAGAACATTTTCTTCCATTTTTTTAAACAAAATATGTATTTCCCAAGACAAGCTTTATTTCTCCTTAGAGATGTTCTGAAACTGAGCAGAGAAAAACAGATTATAAGCACATGATTTAAAAATAAAACAACAAAAAGTCTCTAACACAATGTCAAAAGAAAACCCCAAAAAATGTGCTGCCTTCGATTTTTAGCTTGCTTAGATTAACAAACAATGACTTTAAAAACCTAAGAAATCTTCTAACTAAAAAAAAAAATTGTTTGCACATTTAAAGAAAAATTTTAAATGTTACATAAAAAATAACATAAAACTGTAGGTGGATGATTGGCAAAACAACCTAGAATTTGAGATCAATGAACTCTATTGTTATTCTAGAATAAACATCAAAAGGAAAATAACCACTCATTAGACATAACAATAGGCAAAAACCACAGCTGGCATGAAGGTTGTATTTCCCTTAGGCAGAATCTTTAAGTAGTGCTTTAGATTTGCTTAACAAGACAGACTGATTTACATTGCCTTATATTTCTTTTTCTTTCTTGGCTCTCACCAGAGTGTACTGTAGGGGCCATTTTTCCTTAAATTTTAATTTGTTTCCTGATATATGAGCTCGTTTTCTGAGTTGAAGGAATGGAACAATGCCCACAACACAGTGAAAAATGAAGCTTTCAATCAAGAACCCCAGTTATTGAGGAAAACAAATGGCAATATGCTTAATAGACTACCATATCCAAATATGTTGAATGGCCAAATTATTGAATATTTTACTCCCTATTACCATTTAACTATTTTTTCCCTGCAATTCTTTTTTCTTTTTTCTTTTTTTTCTGTTCTTTTTCTCTGTAATTTTATCAGATATTTTTATTTGTCTTTTGGGGCATATAAATTTGACATTTAACAAACATAAATGCCTGTAACATTTATAAACTTGAAATCTACCACACAAAAATGGTTGGTTTAATTAAAAATATGATTACTTAAACATATAAATACCTTATTATTCAAAATGACTACATAATTATACAGTGCTTTTATGAATGATTCTCTATTATATCAAATATATTCAAAATATTTTGTTGGGTCCATGGTCAAAGGAGTGAGACTGATACAAAGTGAAGGTCAAGCAAAGCTTTATTTCGAGCCAAGCATTGAGAAAAAAACTGACCGGCCAGGGCCGTCTCTTGCAAAGAGGCAAACTCTCTCTGCCTTAAAGACTAGCTTTTAAGGGCAAAGGCCATGTGGTTGGGCCTGGCCATGCACAGGTGGCCAATGAGATTGTAACACAGAGAAAGCTGCACAGTCCTGCTAGGTCACACATAAGTGACCGATTGAATTACAATTTACCCTATAGAGGATATTTGAACTAGCCTATCACCTTGGTCAGAATTGGTGCCCAAAGGGCACCCAAAGGGCAGGGCCCATACTCCTTGGTAGCTAGGGAGACAGTATGCGCCCCCACCGATTGGATACCTTCACCTGGCCTGACCCACCCTTGTATTTGGGCTTTGTTACCTGGGACTGGTTTCTGGGACTTGTTTTTAAGTAAGTTCCCTGGGGGGTGAGGGGCAGGGTCAGGATAGAGCTGCTCTGGCTAAATAGGCCCTTACATTCACTTTATATGTTCATTTAATAGTAAGAATTATTTTTAAACTTGACTATAGCATATAAAAAGTTACTTCCATATTATGTAAATATTTGCTTAAGTACTTTGTATAGTGAATCCAGTTCTGGGCAAGATGAAGTAAGCACACTCTGCTCTGTCTCTCCAGCAGAATGAGAATATTAACTCTGAACAGAAGGTATAGATAGATAGCTCTGAAGACTTAAATGGTAGCAAGCAGATTTGGGAAGAAGTACAGAATTAGATGTACCACCAAACCACGGGTGATCCCCCCCGACACTTTATTATCCCTGCCATGGACTTAAAAGCAACCTGCACCTCATGGGATGTGGGAGAGGCCTTGAAGCCAAAGAAAAATACCCCTTTGGTTTTCTTCTATGGTTTGTTTTGTTTTGTTTTGTTTTTGTTTTGTTTTTCCCTAAGAGAAGTTCTTTTCTTTTTTTTTTCTTATCTCTCTTTTTTATTTTAATTTTTTATTTTTTTTATAAACATATATTTGTATCCCCAGGGGTACAGGTCTGTGGATCGCCAGGTTTACACACTTCAGAGAAGTTATTTTCTACAGTGGTTTTATACGGAAGGAAAACACAAGCAAAAAAAAAAAAAAAAAAAAAAAAAAAAGCATCTATGTCAAACTCCCCTTGCTTTTCCCCCGCCTCCCGGAAACTCCTTATCTGTCACCTGGATCAAACAGAAAAGGCTTTATGCTCTGAACTAAGAAGCCAGAAAGAAGACACCAAAGTCCAGAAAGAATAGAGGCAAATCCCTCTTTCTTTCCTTTCTCTCCCCCTTCCCCCTCCCCTCTGCTTCCTCCCTGCTCTCCCCTCTTCTCCCCTCCCTTCCCTTCTCCTCCCCTCCACTCCTCTCCTCTTCTCTTCAGTGGCACAAGGACTGGCCCGGTACATAAAATACTAAAGAAGGAAATACTGACAAAGGGAACTACGATTCAAAAGACAAGGGATGAATTTACTTTGCTTTTTATTCCCCTCTGTCCTCCTACTACTGGGCTCCAGATAGAGTATCATTTGCAGAAAATGGAAAAATGGAGAAAATAAAGGTCTGGCTTTCTGATTAGAGGATCGTAAAATGAGGACCCAGAGAACCAGAAGGTATTGAGGAGATTACAAAGAGAAGGGAACTCTAGAGAGTTACTGCATAAACTGGTGTTCAAACTGCTGGGCTCACATCCCCATGCTGCACATGCAAAGTCTGGCCTATGAAAGCACAGCAAATGCTTTGGGAACTATGGTCCTAGACTGACGACTAAGTTAGTTGTGCAAAAGACTTTCATTGGAACCGAAGCCCACGGGAAGTGGAATGGAAATTGTAGCCTGAAACTAAGTAGGTTGATTGCCTAGTAAAACAACACCAAACAAAAAAGCAACTATCACATAGGATTTAAACAAGATGTAGTCTTATAATCTAATTTTCAAAATGTCTAGGGATATAAACCAAATGAAGGACCAGGCATATAAAGTGAACCAGGAAAGTATCAGGCCCCAAGGAAAAAAACAATCAATAGATCTCAATGCTGAAAAAAACATGTATACTGGAATTTCAGACAAAATCTTCAAAGATGCTATTACAATTATGTCCCAGGAAGTAAGGATGAATACTTGAAACAAATGGAAAGGACGAAAAATCTCAGCAAAAACATGGTCAAATAAGGTTTTCTCTATATGTGGATGTAATAACATATGGAAACTGCAACATAAAGGGAAGGTTAAAGGGTCTTACATGTGGTTTTCTATATTCCACTTGAAGTGATAAATATGAACTATAAATAGAGTGTACAAAGCTAAATCTGGAAGGAAGTCACTGAAAAAAAGCCTACAAAGAGATACAGTAAAAAACCCAATCAGTAAAGTAACAAATGAAATAGAAAAATTAAATAATCTCCAAAAAAAGCAAAGAAGGAGAAACAGAGGAAGAAAAAGAGAATAAAAAAGCAGAAAACAAATACTAACACAATATACCTAAATTCAAACATTACCAAAGCACATATCAATAAATATATGTAAATGGCTTAAGCATACCAGTGAAAAAAACAGATTGCTGGATGAATGGAGTCATTTTCAAAAGGTTGTATACTGTATAATTCCATTTACATGAAGTTTTAGCAAAAACAAAAGTACATGATAAAAAACAGATAGGTGGTTGCAAGGGATAGGCATGGGGGAAGGATGTGACTATAAAGCAATGGCACTAAGGATTTTGGGGAGTGCTGTATCTGTTCTGTTTCTCAATTGTGGTGGAGGTTACATCAATCTAAACGTGTTAGCATTCATAGAATTAGTCCTCAAAAAAGCTAATTTTTAACATTATGCCCAATGGTGAATAAAACAAAAACAGAGCCTTTCCTCTAAGGTCTGAATAAGACAAGGAAGTCCACTATCACCACTTTTATTCAACACAGTTACAGAAGTCCTTGCCCCCGCAATAAGACAAGAAAAAGAAATAAAAGCACTCATACTGGAAAAGAAGAAGTTAAACTGCCACTATTTGCAGGTTTCATGATACTATAAATAGAAAACCCTAAGGATTCTACCAAAATACTATTAGAATTCATAAATGAATTCAGTAAAGTTGTAGGATACAGAATTAATACCCAGAAACCAGTTGTGTTTTCACACACTAATAATGAAGTAGCAGAAAAAGAAATTAAGAAAACAATTCCATTTACATATTTTTGCATCAAAAAGAATAAAATACCTGAGAATAAACTTAACCAAAGAGGTGAAAGACCTATGCTCTGAAAACTATAAGACGTTGATAAAAAAAATCTGAAAATGACACAAATAAATAAAAAATATTCTATTCTCATGAGTTAGAAAAATTAATATTGCTAAAATGTCTATATTAACCAAAGAAATCTACAGATTCAATGCAATCCCTGTTAAAATTCCAAAAACGTTTTTCACAGAACTAGAACAGATAATCCTCAAATTTGTATGGAAACACAAAAGCCTCTGGATAGTCAAAGGAATCTAGGAAAAAGAAGAAAGCTGGAGGTATCACAATTGTAGATTTCAAGATACACTACAAAGCTGTAGTAATCAAAACCGTATGGTACTGGCACAAATATTGACACATAGATCAATAGAATAGAACAGAAAACACAGAAATAAGCCCAGGTTTACATGACCAACAAGTAATCTATAACAAAGGAGAAAAGAACATACAATGGAGAAAAGACAGTCTCTTCTATAAATTATGCTGAGAAAACTAGACAGCCTCATGCAAAAGAATGAAACTGGACCCTTTCTTAGACTCAAAATAGATTAAAGACCTAAATGTGAGATCTGAAATCATAAAAATCCTAGAAGAGAACATATCCAGTAATTTCTTTGACAGTACCCCCAGCAACGTTTCTCTAGATATGTCTCGTAAGGTAAAGGAAACAAAAGCAAAAATAAAATATTGGGACTACATCAAAGTATAAAACTTTTGCACAGTCAAGGATCCATAAAACAAAAAGGCTACCTACTGAATGGGAGAAGGTATTTGCAAATGATACATCCAATGAGGGCTTAATATCCAAAAGACATTAAAAATTTACATAAATCAATAGCAAAAAAAGTCCAAATAAAAAAATTAGGGCAGAGGGCCTGAATAGACATTTTCCAAGGAAGACATACAAATGGCCAAGAGACACATGAAAAGATTCTCAACATCACTGATTATCAGGAAAGTGCAAATCAAAATCACAAAGAGACATCACCTATTACCTGTAAGAACAGCTAGAATCAAAGAGACAAGAAATAACAAGTATCAACAAGGACGTAGAGAAAAAGGAAGCCTCATGCACTATTCATAGGAATGTAAATTGGTATAGCCACTGTGGAAAATAGCATAGAGGTTCCTCAAAAAATTAAAAATAGAAATACCATAGGATTCAATAACTCCATCACTGGATATCCACCCATAGAAAAAAAACCACTAATTCAAAAGGATATATACACCCCTATGTTTATTTCAGATTTACAATAGCCAAGATATGGAAGCAATACAAATGACTGTTGATAGATGAATGAATAAAAAGATGTGATATATATATATCAAGATGTGATATATCACATCTTCTTGATATATATATATATATGTGATATATATATATGTGATATATCACATCTTATTCATTCATCTATCAATATCTATCTATACCTTATTCTTATTAATTATATATTCTATATAGATATTCTATATCTATATTTTCTTATTCATACATCTGTCAATATCTATCTATATCTATACACACACACACACACACACACACACACACACACAGAGTGGAATATAACCAAGCTATAAAAAATATGAGATCTTGCCATTTGAGACAATGTCTAAATGGACCTTGAGGGTATTAAGCTAGGTAAAATAAGTCAGACAGAGAAGGACAAAAACCTTATGATCATATATGTGGAATCTAAAAAACAAAACAAATTAATAAACAACAACAAAAAAGTAAAATCAGACCTATAAATACAGAGAACAAACTGATGGTTGCCAGAGGAGAGGAGGAGGGGGACTGGGCAAAATGAGTGAAGAGGAATGAGAGATACAGGCTTCCAGTTATGGAATTAATAAGTCGTGGGAATAAAAAGTACAGCACAGGGAATATGGTCAGTAATATTGTTATAAGTGTTGTATGGTGACAGATGGGAGCTACACTTACAGGAGAGCACAGCTTAACACACAGAGCTATGGAATCACTATGCTGTAACACCTAAAACTAATGCAACATTGTGCATCAACTATAATAAAAATGCAAAAAGCTAATTTAACCATATGCAACTTAAAGGACAAAATTAAAACTAATAACCATATACTTAATGCTTGTTGTATGCCAAGCACTATCTTTTAAGATATAATTGTGTATAATCTTTAGAACGCCCTGATGAATTAGATAAATTCTTCTCTATTTCAGAGGTGCTAAAGATTCTATAGCTGAATGCCTTACTAAAGTTCAGTAAATGCTTTTACTAAAGTTCACAACAGAATATAACCAAAATATTTCTGATTGCAAAATCTCATTTTCTTTATTTTAAAGATTTTTAATTTTTATTTATTTGATAGACGGAGATTATAAGTAGTCAGAGAGGCAGGCAAAGAGAGAGGAGGAAGCAAGCACCCCGCAGAGCAGAGAGCCTGATGCAGGGCTCGATCCCAGGACCCTGAGACCATGACCTGAGCCGAAGGCAGAGGCTTTAACCCACTGAGCCACCCAGGTGCCCCCCAAATCTCATTTTCTATGTGATGATATTTATTTACTCAGGAACAGTGGACCACATTTAAAATGGAAAAAAATTAAACTTACACAAATTAAAAAATACGGTGAAACAAAGACATTTTAACATAACAAGCATATTTTCCACTAAAGTATTTTCATTTATTTTGCGGCGCTTTGCTTAAATACTAAGTTTCTATGGGATACTAGTCATGCAGGAAGTATCTATTTATTCACTTAATAAATATTTACTGAATTCATATGTAAAACGTACTTTGCACTGTGGCAGATTAATAAAGGAATCAGATACAGATCATGTTTGTAAGGTATTTATGATCTACAAAGGGAATTAGAACATATTTACAGAAAACGTTAAGTGTCTGTTCCAATTATATTCCCATGTATAATATACCACACCAAACGTGGATATTTTTAGTGAATTAAAACAAAAATATACAATTCTCTCTGGCAGCGATGTTTATGAACCTATATCAGCTAGGTGGTTCTGACTTGGGATCTGTGATGTCATTTGCAATCTGTCATCAGCTGGGCTGGAGATATCTGAAGGTTTCAGTCAATTGGATTTTCAAGATGAACCACCCACATGGTTACCAATTGATTCTGGCTGTTGGCACAGAGCACAGCAGGGGCTATCAATAGAAATGCCTACATACGGCCTCTCCATGTTTCTTAAGCCTCTCCAGCATGGCAGCTGGATTCCAGGTGGGAGTATCCAAGCGTGAATGATTCAAGAAGCCTGGGTGTAGCTACAAGATTCCTTAAGACCCACTTTTGCAACAAAGTTGCATTCTATTTTTTATTTTATAAAAAAAATATTTTTTATTTATTTTTTATTTCTTGTACATTCTATTGCTCAAAATTCTGAGCCAGCCCAGATTCAAGTGGAGGGGACTGGATGGGGTTGTGAATATAGGGGGTTGTGTGACTCATTTTCAGACTATTTTTGTAAACCACTACTGTCTGGCCTTTGGTTCCCAGCAGTCTACATTCTTTATACATACTAAATCTGCTCACGCCCCACCTAAGACCTGCGAAGTCTCATCCTATTACTGCATTGGTTCAAGCTTGAAGTTGAGGAGCTTATCATTTAAATTAGGTCCACGTACAGCATACTATTTGATTATAAGTTCTGTGAACTAATGACACAAGTTAACTGTCTCCCCAACCAATAACTTCATTTGACATGAAAAGGTGACAAGTATGAGATAACCACAGTAGAAACCTGCCTTTAAAAAGGGGTGGAAGACAGAAGTATTCATCACTGCTGAATAACAATTCTGAAATCCTGACAAGCACACATCACCAATTGCTTGTTTAGGACCTGGTCATGCTCCCTGTGAGTGATCCTCTACTCTTCTTTACGAATTACCTTCCTTCTTGTTTAATAAATGGCTTGTCTTTGCCACTGAATAACTTTGTCAGCAGGCTTCTGCCTTTAAGCTGGAGTCTTGTATGTTTTCATTTTAAACTGTCTTTCCCTTTAAAGCTGGCGGTGCTTCTGCCAATACAGTTTTCTTAAAACTTAGTGAGTTTTTTATGCATCTTACTGTAATTCAGTCTAGGGGGAAAAAAGTACCTATAAATTTTCTTCAAAATAATTTATTTTCTACCTTTGGCTGAGAATCATTGAAATAAGGGGCAATGTCCTTGAGATTCTTTTAAGGTGTACATTTAAATCTTTTTGATGTGTTCTCAAGGAACTTGCAGCCATATCCTTGGGGTTTTAATTTACCGACAATGGCCTGGATTTGATCTATGCCCTAAGGCATTTCTTTGAGAATCTTCTTTCCCTACCACCAGAAAGACAAGATGAAAACTAATTCTACTTTTGACTTAGCGAGTCCTAAATCCTTTATTTTTTTCCACAAAGTGTGTTAGAACTGAGCAGAATTCATTTTAGCTCATCTCTTCTATATTCATACCTTACCATCTCTAGCTAAAAGAACCAGTTGGCATTTTCATCATATGCTGGAAAGTCTCCTTATCCAAAACTACCAATTGTTAGGTCTATTTTCCACTTGCAACGCTACTGAAATGTTTGCCACTGACTGAGTAAAAAAGATCTCCCCATTGCCTCCAATAACATTTTTCTCACTGTCTTTCAGGAGTTCGCTTTTTCCTGAAGGCCTTTGTAATTTCCACCTACCACTAAGATTCTGTGTTGTTTGTTGCTACAGTACAGTCTAACCTCTCCTAGATGCTACACCCACACCGTTTCATTTGATTTTCACAAGAAGCCTATCAATAAAGATGTAGCTTCTTCTTCTTTTTTAATTTATTTAAGAGAGAGAGAGCAAGAGCAGGGGGAAGGGCAGAGGGAGAGGGAGAAACAGATTTCTCACTGAGCAGGCAAAAACCTGATGTGAGGCTTGGTCCCGAGATCATGATCTAAGCCAAAGGCAGGCGATTAACTGGGCCACCCAGTTGCCCCCAAAGATGTATCTCTTATCATAGTATATTTCTGATCAAGAGGTGGCTAGGGGGTCTGCCAACATCACTGTGGCCCTCAATATCTGGAAGAGCCAGTATCTGGGATATTGCTGGCATGTGGCAAAAGGAAAAGAGAATGGTACAGGATGGTACACAGGCAGTTAATGTTCAGCACAGAAGAGACACATGTCACTTTCACTCAAAAGTCAATAACTAAGAAAGTGAGTTTCTCATATCGAGTTCAACAAGATAGGAAAGTACAATCCTATCTCATACTCAGAAGGATAAAGAGAAATATTTGTGACCAACCCAAAGGGCTACCTCCTCATGGAAAAACTCCCAATATAGTTCTTGTCATAAAGTGGATACTCAACAAATAGTAACTATCACAGCCATTATCATAATGGTTATTGCATCTGCTATGGTCTACTCTTAGGCATGGGTACAGCTGGCCATCTGTTCACCTGTAACCTTGTGATACCATATAAAATAAATGGAACTGGTGTCTGAGTCTGAAGTTGGCCATTTACCAGCCACACAAAAGGAGGCAAATCATTTGATGTCTACGTACCTCCATTTAAAATGTGCTTTGCTGATCTGAAAGCATGATACAAAAGTAGGTCAATCTATAACAGACTGAGTCATGCATCAGCCTTGAATCTGCCTAATTTTTTATCTTATTCTTCCCAGTGTAACTATAGCCTCCATTGAAATTCCGTGGTAAATTAGTTCTTAACCCTTCTAAAAAACAAAAACTGCTCCCTGGAATGCTTCTTTCCATAAATCTCTGAATGATTTCTGGAATACCCCTCAGTGCAAATTACTTCTTTTCATGCTCTCTTCCGCTGTGTTCTCAATATTAGTCCTGTCTACTGTTCCTGAAACAATTCTCTAAAATGTATCTTTCTGTTGTGAGTAAATGTCCCAATAATCTTGAAGTGGTACAATGTTCCTAACTGATGCACTTTAGGCCTTTCTTGACTTTGGCACCTGATATAGTTTTCCTGTCCAAATCACCTCAGGCATCATCCTTTTACACACCAATGTTCTTATCATTTCCACTAGTACCATGACAATACAGCTCCTTGCAAAACTCCATCTTCTTCAATTTAACTTATTTACTATCATCTTCAATCAATTCAAGACCATGTCATCAACCTTCCTGTCAAAGTACCAACAAACCCACTTAAAATTACAACTCTGTTATGAAAGATAAATGTATTCTGCTGTAATTGCGTATAATAAAGGAATTGACCTAGTTAGAGAGGTCAAAGGAGTGTTTCCCGGTGAAAGCATGATTAAACAAAAAAAAACAGAAGAAAAAATGGGATAAAAAGTATGCCTTGCTATTATTTATTATTCCTTTATCTCATTTCCTTTATCTCAATTCTTTGTTTCCATTTGTTCACAATCACATCTTACCTTCTAATAAATCCATGTTTTTACTCAAACTCCAGACTCTTAACTTCTCTATATACCTGCCACTTGCCTCCCCACCGATAATTGGCTTCAACTATAAACGATGTCGTATTACACGCTAAAATGTCCCAACTGGTTGATTTCCCTGCCAATCTCCAAATTCACCAACCTGTCTGATGTATGCACCTGTCCCCAATTACTCTTTATTATGCAGCCTATCTCTTCAAAGTAAGTCAGTATAAAATTACCTTTTTAAAAATCTGTTTATCCTATTTAATATGGAATCAATAGCATCTAGAATATCTTCTGGCATTAAGTATGTAATCAATAAATACCTGCTAAATGAATGAATGAACACATGAATGTTCTTTCCTTATTTCTTTTGCAGAGAAAGTGGAGACACTGTGATGTAAGCCATCACCTCTCAACCAGATAATTCAGTTTTCTTTTTAAAATCACTTGTTATGGGGCGCCTGGGTGGCTCAGTGGGTTAAAGCCTCTGCCTTGGGCTCAGGCCATGATCTCAGGGTCCTGAGATCAAGCCTCACATTGGGCTCTCTGTTTAGCAGGGAGCCTGCTTCCCACTCTTCTCTCCTCCTGTCTCTCTGCTACTTGTGATCTCTGTCAAATAAATAAATAAAATCTTAAAAACAAAAAAGAAAATCACTTCTTATATCTCCTTTGCATTTCCTAACACATTTGTGCCTAGAAATATTCATGCCACTCTCTTTCCCTAGATGATTTCTTAATTTGCTAAGATCTAAATGAGCTCCTTCAAATTCCTTCCAGTTTTGCTTTCAAAACTGTTGTTTCAGAGTCAGTCTTGTTTGGGCCATTCTCTTTAGAGGAATCCAATTTGATATAATGACCTCAACTTTCACTCATTCATTTATTAGCTCATTTATCAAAAAATGTTTTGATGTTCCTTTGTCTGAAACAGCAGGGATTATGCCTGCTGTGAAGAGGCTCATGGAAAGGTCATCTTCTGTGATAACTGACAGGCCCTGCATGGTCTGTCTGGTGTCTCTTTCTCTAGATGCATAGCTCACGTTTTAGTCCCAGGGCCTAGTCCATGTAGTATCCATGTGCTATCCAACAGGGCTTTCTAAGTGGATGAAAATATTTTCTTTTGGTGCTATCCACTACAATAGCCACTACCTTTTCCTGGTCATAGAGCACTTGAAGCATGGCTAGTTGACACTGAGAACTGAACTTTAAACTTTATTTAATATTAATTTAAGATTGTATTTAAATTTAAATACACATGTGAATCACTACTGTATTCAATAGCACTTCTCTAGCCACACTCGTGTTTTGTCAGTTCTACTAGCAAGTTATTTTCCTTCTCAGGATCTTTGCACATGCCATTTTCTCTGCCTCGGAGGGCCTCCTATTGGCCCCAGCCCTCTCTTATGAAACCGTTCACATGGTACTCATTCCTCTTTCATTAGAGCTTAGTTTAAGGGTACTCTCCTCTTCTTCCTGACCTTCCCGTATGAAGCAGACATCTCTTTATTCTCTGACCCCTTAGACTGTCTATTTCTTCCTTCTGTTTGCTGTTCCCTTCAGAGCACTTACTAAAACTGAAAGTATTTCACTTCTTCCTCTGCTTTCTTGTTTATGTCTTTCCTATCAGAATGTAAGCTTAATGAAGGCAGAGATTATGCAAATCCTGTAAATCCTTGGGATTCCACAGACTTAAACAGTATCTGTTTTATAGTAGACATTTATAAGAAATTTTGGATTATCGAGTGAGCAAATGATGGCTATACTTTTAACATGTATCAAGGAGTAGGAGTACTGAAGTCGTGAAAAAAAAAAAAAATCTCCTGAACAGAAGTAGGGATAGAGTTCAGTGAAGATTTTTATGAGCTAAGTGGAAAAAACAGTGAGGAAAATTCTAAGCAGGAGAAGCATTCCGTGTAAAAGTACAGAGGCATGAAAAGCATGACCTGTGTGGGAACAGTGAGAAATTACATGTGACTGAAGTGTTTCACTGTTTCTTCACTTGAGACAATTCTCTCCTTCTCAGGAAAAAGAATTATTCCTTTCCAAGAGAAATTCTTCCATCAATGTTCTTGGTCTGATACTTTTGCCATTGCTTTGTGAGCACATCTCATCAATTATCCTTTTATATTTGTTCAATTTCTTTGTTTCCACTCACTTTCTGGGCTGCCTACCACATGTGCTTGGGTAACATTCATGGTAGGGGAAAAAAACGGTGCCTTTCCATTCAATCCATAGAGTGCCTTAAAACTTCTATATTCTTTTCCACTAAGCCTACTGCCTTGACTTGCTTACCCCTTGGTCATGTCTTTTGTTCCACCACTTGATTAAACTGCTTTCCTGGAGGCAGTACATCTCTGATCATTTTTCTTCCTTGACAAAAACTTTGAATAGCCTTTTAGAGTCAGATGGATAAAGGGTGAACTTTTAAGCTGTGAATGTAAATCACACTCCACTCTTAAATGGTCCTGGCTTCATCTTTCAAAACGTTTTTTAAACTATTATGCCATAATGTAGTTGAAATGGACTATTTAGTAATATCCTTTCTGTAACTGGAGAGCTCTGCTGTCACCACATTTGAGAAGTCATTCCTGACATTCCGTCTAGGCATGTAGTCTATACGCCTTCTGATGGAGGAACTATCTCCCTGATTGTCACTGCATCTCCATCGCCTAGTATGAGGTCAGCTATATGGTAGGTACTTGACATGGTGAATAAGTAGATGATGTACTGGATTTGGAGCTTGAGTTCTGGTTCTCAGGGAAATTTCCCCTGTGCATGCTTAAATCTCAGAGTTTGGCTGCCCTCAGTAATATTACAGGGGAAAATTATCATTTATTACATTCTCTAAATGAGAACAAGCACATAGTTTTGAATAAATGCGTGAATAAATGAGAAATGAGTGAGAAAATAAAGGCATAACCACTCTCAAATATGCTTTGTTCATATTAATAGGCAGTTTGTATTTGATGGTACTGAACATCAGTAAAGAAAAAAAATACAAACGTGGCAACCTCCATATTTGTAATTTAAAATTTATTTCAGATTCTCTCCTACTTTAATTAAATAAGTATGCATGGCTTAAGGACTCAATTCAGGCTGACTCTTGTGTGAGGCACCATGGATGGCAAAAGAAAAAGGGAATATTAATTTAATGATGGTTGTAGCTTTTGATCAGAACTCACATGAAACTGAATACAAGTAAAGGCTCATCTCATGGACAACTGAGTTTTCGCAACACTCCTCAATGCAATTTGTCATAATATCATTTAATACCTTCAATTAATAATTTATCTCAATTGTTTTTTTTTTCCAATTAAATACACTTTCAACTTCACTGGCATAAAAAACTACCATACAGGTTACTGTGTTTCTGTGTTTTAAAAAAAACTAATGGCCCAATTTATTACAGTTTTCTTGTATGGAAATTATTGTCCTGGGTTGCAGGTTTGCCTTCTCCATCTTTTTTTTGTAAACATTTGTGTGGAAGTCCTTCCTTTCCCTATTGCTTATTTCCAATGTTTCCTCTGAAACACACTATCATTTGCTTATAATTAACATTCATCCATCTTCCTCTGTGTACTGAGAGGAAGGGCCAAAGAATTCTGAGTAGAGCAGACATTCTCTTTTTTGGCCTTTTCCTACAGGAAAGTCATAAATGGAATCATAAAATTTATGAAAATTTGTTCTAATCAACTGAAGAATGCCCTTTGAAACAGGTTTGAAACAAAATAATAAAAAATAATGGTAGATATACAGAGATCTGGTTTAAAACAGCATAGCAAATTTTTATAATAGTAATAGAAGAGTAATTCTATAGTTAAAGATGAGTACCAATGGATACCATCACAAAACTTTTATATCATGAGTAATTGCTGACCTGGCACAAAACAGAACTTACTGACTTGTTCACTCTTTCTCTGGGCAATTAAACATCATGACTGTTACGGTTTAAGGAGCTGAAACTGTCCTTAATGGCCAAATACTCTGTAAATGACCAGTGGGTCTCAAAAGCAGCCACGTTTCATCAGCTGTCTGTTCATAAGTGTTTCTATAATTTTGGACGTGATGCACAAGAGGGTCAGATGACAATTCAGGCCAGGATCTTGCACCTGTCATTTCCTCAAGTCTAGGAGAGAGATGGGTAGGAGACTAGGATTATGGATTAAGACTAGGATTATGGACTAAGACTAGGATTATGTGATTAATACCTCATCTTCAATACACCTGCTTTTTTCTTTTCCCAAAAGGCTCCTGTGTTTGCAGTGAAAATGGAGGAGGGGTGGGAGTTTGTAGGGAGTCGGGAGATTCAAAATGCAAAGAGAAGGAAGGAATTCTTCCTTTAGGATTCCAAATAGATTACATAATAAATCAAGTTTCTTACAAGCCAGGCTAGTACCCTGAGGGAGTATTTTCTAAATTTCTTTAATCTTCTTTAAGTAATCACAGTTTAAGCCTGGAGGGTTTCTCTCAGTGTGTAGGGAAGACACTAATACCACCTGGGACAACAAGGTCAAGGGGCATTCTACTGTTTGGCAAGTCTGTGGTGATAGGAGGGGGGACTGGTGATATTTGTGACTGCTAATTCCCTCCAAGGACTTCAGCTCAGTGGGGTGTGTGTGTGTGTGTGTGTGTGTGTGTGTGTGTCAAGTTCCGAGGAAAGAAAAAGGGGAGAAAAAGAGGAAGATAACAGGACAAGAGGAAAGCTCTTGTCCTGACTCCCCATCTGGGACTCTGGGACTTGGCTAGCTTGAAGCTGACCTAATATGAACATGGTCTTTTTCATGAGGTGCCTGCATTTCCCGTGTGTATAAAAGGAACCTGATATGAGAGAGTCTACCTGGAGTGTTTGCCGGGGGGACATGAAGAAGAGATGAAATGGCTCTTCAGAGAGGCAACAGGGCATTCAATCCAGAAAGAGGCTGAATTGTGGACCACAGAGTCCCTGAGATGAGCTAAACTCAGGCCAAGCCAGCCAGTAAGGGCCAACTTCAACCAAGCTGAGAGAGGCCATTACCTTAGATTACTTCAGGCAACAATTGCAGAGAGACACATGCTGGTTGGTAGGCAGTGCACAGATGGAGAGGGATGCCTGTGTGGGACTAAAGGAGCCTGTAAATATCCCATCCAAGAACCTTTTCACCTCCACCATAAGATTGCGTTTAAACACCGTTTTGAAGAATTCTGGGTTTAGAGGTAGAGTGTTTCAGAGGTAAGATATACCAAGTTATATGCAATCAAAGGAACATTTTCCATAAGACTAGGCAAAGGTTAAGGTGCTACATATGTTCCACATTGTCGAATCACATTTGTTACCCCATTACACATGTGTATGACTCAATATATATGAACACGTGTCATTACATGTGTTTTAAGACTTTTCTCTTAAACAACTATCTGACAATTTTGCCAAGTGGGCAGGAAAACACAATCATCAAAATGGAGGACTTTTGAGAGAAAAGGGTACTATTAATAATTACTCCAGAGCAACAGGCAAAAACCAAACCGTCCCATGCTCTCTGGCACACACCCTACAGAAGAAGCTGAATTCTGTTTAAGATGAAAATTTTTTCTTTGGGCTGGGGAGAGAAGATAGAGAAAACTTTTACTTAAAATATATATATATTTGTTTATAAAATTGATATTTCCTTGGGCCTAATTTAGCTAGGAGACTTTACACACATCAGAATCAAATTGTTCTATTTGAAAAAGAAACATAAGTTCAGTGAATGTCAGTTGGTTAAAAATGGAGAAGAAGAATTCTCTGATAGGAAGAGATATTTGAGAAAATAGCAGTAATTTAGCACCTAGAAACCAGGTTTGAGTGGGGAGGGACACAATCAGCCAGAGATTTACATTGGAGGGATAGTTATGGCTGATATGGATTTTATACTTCACCTGATCTTGCCATGCTACTAGATCTATCCATATCCAGGATTTCCCAACCTCTGTAAAATCTGGAGTGTTCTTAGATTATTGTTTTGGTGGGTATAAGAGAAGGAATGAAGACACAGGAGCTGTCTGAGATAGGGGGTGAAGCCAATATAGCATGAAGGTCATTCATGAAACCTAAGAATTAAGACTTAGTGGAAATTGAAAACCCACCAGAAGCAAGATGTTAGAAAAAAAGAGGAGACCTGAAAAATGTATACTCCTTCTGAATATAGGAGTAATCTCTGGGGACAGTGGGTGGATATGGGTTTCTAATAGTAAAATTAGGACCAGCAAATCTACCTAAATATTCAAGAAAAAGTTGTTCTCCTAAGCCTGCAAACCTAGAAACAACTAGGCTGTAGAAATTTAGGTCAAACACATTTTATCCAATTTTATACAATTAAAATATAATTTTAGTGATCAGTCAACAACATTTGTTAAGTAAGTCATTCCAAACAGACTTTACACTCTATGCAATGAATGCCTTGAACTCACAAACTTAGTTAATTCCATGGTATAAAATAAATTAAAAACAGACATTCACAGTGGCTTTTTTTTTATGACTATTGAAATGATCTTTCTTTCTCATGTGTTAACTATAAATAAATAATACCAATTCTCCACTCTCAAATTGTTTTTATTATTATGAAAGTAACTATAACTTACAGACAGTGGCACAGATTTATACACACTCGTTATTTAAAGTTCATGAAATGCCTTCAGCTCCCTGGAGAACATGCAGCAACAATGTATAAAATAATAATAAAATAATAATATGCCCAAGGATAAACTGTGTTCCTATGTTTTCTTACTGTGAGCATCATGGGCATTTTACAGCACAGGTTGTTTATAAATGAGGCCCCCAGCTGCTACAGAGAGACTCAGGCAGAAAACGGGAGTAAACGGAGGATAATAATCCTGATTATAATAGGAAGCTGTTTCTATAGTGACCCAGGGTGAGTTGCATTCTCCCTAGGAGTAAACTGCTCAGTCAGTAGCTCCCACGAAGTACCATGTGGTAAATTACCTCCTTCCAGGTACTAAATGATACCTTGATGCCTTAGAAAAATTAATGGGTGAGTGGTTTACTTTGAGAGCATTTTATTCCCTCTGAGTCAACATAGGATTCTGCCCAATTAAGTTTTGGAGGGCAGAATTTGCCCTAGAAAGAGCAGTTTAAAGGTTTAGAGTTATCGAAGCAATATAAAAACTAGTCCCTGATGTATAGTAAAGATAGGACTTCTCACCATGGGTGAGACTTTCATTATCAGCAGAGTTATTACTTTTCCCTCAGTGGCCAAATGAAGGGGAAATGAGGGCTGGGAGTTACCATTAAAATATGAAATACAGTAACTTTGTCTTTTTACATTTATTTAAAATCAACTATCTCCTGGTCACTTCTGAAATATGCCGAGTCATTGGGCTGATTACAGAGTCTCACACAATTCAGACTGTTGCCACATTTAGGTAAATTTAAAAGTTACTGTTTTCTTTAGAAATAGATTCTCTACATTTAATGGATTATAGAGTCACTGAGACAACAGAAAATTCAAAGAGGCTGGAGGCATTATTGGATTTTGAACTAAATATTTTTTTAAATAGAGAAGGCCAAAATGCCATTTTGTTCAGCTTTATCTAATTATTTCTCAAGCTCTGTTCTACAGTCAGTTAAATTAAATTAACAAAATTAAATTAATGAATTTTTGAGAAGGGCTTTCTTTAAAGAATCAAATATTACTGTGGTTACTTAAACAAAATACCACTTTTATATGGTAAAAATGCTTCAAGTATCTTTGAATCTAGTGTAAGTGTAAATTACCAAGTAAGTATTCTAGCAGCAATTACTTTTGGTTGACTTGCTAAGTGATACTAACATTATCACACTTACAAAGCACTTTTATTTTCTGAGAAATTAAGAATCTTTTACTCCAGTGTCTTAATTGTTGTCAAAAGGCATCTATGAACTAAGGAGAGGTGATGGAAATTCATTTTTTACAAAATGAGGTTCTAGGGGTGGAAGCCCATCACAAACTTTCTCTGACTTCTTTCTACTCCTCTAACAAAGCCTTTCTACACACAACCGTCAAAGTGCACTTCAAAGATGAAAATCTCATCATGAAACTTATATATATGGAAACGGATAGAAATAAATATAAGCGCACACATTTGTTTTCATTAAAATGAGGACTGAGGGCGCCTGGGTGGCTCAGTGGGTTAAGCATCTGCCTTTGGGTCAGGTCATGGCCCCAGGGCCCTGGAATGGAGCCCTGCTTCAGGTTCCCGGCTCAGTCTGCTTTTCCCTCTGCCCCTTCCCCGTTTCTGCTTTGTGCACTCTCTCTCTCTCTTGCTCCCTCTCAAATAAAGTCTTTTATAAATAAATAAATAAATAAAATGACGATTGAAAAATAAATGACACTGTGTAATTTTAATATTCAGAGTCAGACTGCTTGGATCTAGCTCCTGTCACAGCCACTTTATAGCTATGGAGCAACCCCTGTAGACTTCAGATCTCTCGTCTACAAGATGAGCATAATCATTACACCTACCTGGTGCAGCTGCCCAATCATTAGGATATTTTAACTGATTTAAGCACTTTGCACATTGCCTAGTGATGACAACCCTCAAAAAATGTTAGATAGTAATATCATATTTTTATTGTCATTATAATTATTATTTTAGTTTTGTGACCAGCACTGGTCAGTGTTGTGCGGGGTGCAGATGACATAAAACACAAGGCTTCTGCTATTTTAGGAAATTACCTGGAAATGTGGGAGAACACAGTAACAAAATAAGCAGGCAATGAGGTTATGTTGTCAAATATAATGTAGTATAGACAATAAATGCTATAGCCAACACATTTGAGATTGACCAGAGTCAGAACCCAGTTTTTGTTTTTGTCATTGAGCGCAGCTTCTCTATATTAATTTGTTCAATAAGCCACCCTTATGGACTAGACACTTCTGTTCAGAAGTGGACAAAACCGATAAGATTTCTTCCCTTCCTGGAAGGCGAGCACTGAAGAGTATTAGAGGCAGGCATCTAACAAATAACTATAAATTAACAAATGAATAAATAAATAGACTTTAATAACTGTGTTGTGGGAAATGAACTGCGGGGCTCATTTAGATTAGAGGAGCAAGCAGAGCCTCTTAAAAGAAGTGACACATAAAATGATGCCTAAGGAATAAGCCAAACTTGCCCAAGGGAAGTGTCTAGGGAGAAGAGGCTCGGAGGCAGAAATGGGCCTGGTAGGTTTAAAGAATGAAGAGAAGGGAATTGAACCTAAGATTTGGTTTAAAATTGCTTATCGTGGCATAGGGAACAAGAAAGTTATTTCTAATAAACAGAGGCAGCCCCAAGCAGTGTGAGATGGAGTTGGGGTTGGAAAGATAGCTCCGTCCACAGCACTCCACGGGTGGAAGACACACACTGTTGAGTGCTGGGAACGGTGTGAGTGTGTGTTGTGCTTAGGAAGTGGTGGAACAGGAACATTCTGGGCAGAGGGAGCAGCAGCAGCAAAGTCAAGGATATACGACACAGACTGATGTCTCAGGAGCTTAGCTTGGGAGTAGGGGAGATGGAGAGTGCCAAGATAATGAAACTGAGCATATGTGCAGGACAGAGTTTTGACGTCACACTGTGGAGCTCGTAGCTTTTCCAGAGGCAATGCAGAACCATTGCATTGTTTTAAGCAGGGAAGCGCAGTCGTCAGATTCTGATTTCTGAAAGTTTATAACACACCAGATTTCTGGGAATGGGATTCAGGAATATGCAGTTTTACTAATCATGCCAAGTGAATCTTGTGGACTACTAAATGCTAAGACTGGCTGTTTTCAAACCAGTCTTAAGAATTTTGATAATTAAAAATAAAAAGGAGAATTCTTCACACCGGGGAACAAAAAGGAACTTTTTGGGGTGTTAGGAAGGTTCAATATAGTGATCGTGGCTGGAATTACACATCCGTACACATTTGTTAAAATGCATCAAAATGTGCACTTGTGATTGGAAAGTTTTACTGCTTATAAACGTTAGCTTGAAGAAGCTGTTTTGTTTTCAAAGGACAGTGTACTTGGCAAATAGCAAGACAGTGTTTCCACTCAAAAAAGGAATGTCATTGGTATAAGGGTCACAAAACGGCAAAGAGATGAATGAAGAAGGTCATAGTAGAAACACCGAATACTTATTTGAGGAGTAGAGTGACAATGAGAAGGAAAGAGATGGGGAGGGGAAGGCTGGCCAGTAGCTTGATAGAGTAAGATGACTGAGGAAAAATTCCCCAGATCACAATCATAGGTAGAAGGGGTGAAACCAGCAGAGAAGAGAATTATGACGTAAGGGAAAGTAATTATTACGGCAGTTACAGTGAAAGGGATTAAGAAAGAAAGTGGCAGCATCAATCAAAGAAGTCTAATCACTTTTTTCATCAATAATTGAAACAAAAAAAGCAATAATGTCATCTGCTCCTCCATTTTTCTAAAGTGTTACTTTTCTCAATAACATAGGAAACCAAGCTTGCAGATACCCTACATGCATGTGGACTAGCTTTGCTTTGCCTCTAATATTACAACACGATTAAGTCTCTTCACTTGTTTCTGCAAAGAACCCACTTTCAATAAGCTCATGGGAGTTTGAGTTTTACTAAATGCCTTGTCTTTGATATGGTGATCAAGAGCAATGTTCAAATCTATTCATAATGAAATTCCCAAGACAACATTGTGTTGCTTTCCCAAATCTGGGAAAACAGGGGCTACTATCTTGCCATACACAGACCTGGATTTGAATCCAGATTCCGCTTCTTACCAGGTACAGGCCTTATTGAACTCTTTTGATGGGATTTTATTTTATTCATTTATCTTAAAAATTTATTTATTTATTTTAGAGAAAGAGAGAGTGGGTGAGCAAGCATACACACAGAGGGAGGGGCAGAGGGAGAGAGAGAGAGAAGCAGATCCCCCCTCCCCACAAGCTGGGAGCCTGAGATGGGTCTAGATCTCGGGACCCTGAGATCATGACCTGAGATGAAATCAAGAGTAAGATACTCAACGGACTGAGCCATCAAGGTGCCCTGTGTGTGGGATTTTACACAGACAGCGTAGGTGGACTGTATTCCCAGATAAACAGTCAGTAAACAATACCAGGAATGATGATGAAGAAGAGGTGGCAGCAGCAACAACCTTCCTCCAGCCCAGCAGCTGACAGGTTGTAAGTTCTCAAGTTATTAACAACACACTAGCACTTTAATTATTAGCACTAGTACAGATAGTATTACTTAAATATAAAGCAAAGCTTTTTTTTTTTTTTTTAAAGATTTTATTTATTTATCAGAGAGAGAGAGGGAGAGAGCGAGCATAGGCAGACAGAATGGCAGACAGAGGCAGAGGGAGAAGCAGGCTCCCTGCTGAGCAAGGAGCCGGATGTGGGACTCGATCCCAGGACGCTGGGATCATGACCTGAGCCGAAGGCAGCTGCTTAACCAACTGAGCCACTCAGGCGTCCCAAAAGCAAAGCTTTTTATGTTAAAATATATTCATGCAAAGAAAAAGATAAAAAGTGAGTATGTATAGGAAAGAGAGAAAGAGAAAGAACGAGCCGGTGTGTGAGTGCAAGGGAAGAGGGGAGGGACAGGGACAGAAAGGTGGCTTCCTGCTAAGCGAATAGCCCCAAACAGGGATAGATCTCATGACCCTGAGATCCTGACCTGAGCTGAAATCAAAAGTCAGATCTTTAACCGACTGAGCCATCTAAGGATCCCTCCTTTTTTCTTTTTATTGTATTTGTATGAGAACATGGATGTTAGCAAACTTATTGTGGTAATCATTTCACAATATATACGTGGATCAGACCAACATACTGTATGTCTCAAACTTACACAGTGATGTATGTCAATGAATTTCCAATAAAACTGTAAAAAAAAAAAAAAGCAAGTATGAGTATGAGAGAACAAAGATGTGTTTTTCCATCTCTTTAAATTAGCAAACTTAATGGCACTAGAGATAAAACTCACATTAAAAACAGGGGCCATAATCACAGTACTCTGTCCATTTCCAGAAAGATATACTGGAGTCATTAGGAAACTGAGATCAGAAGACAATGCGCCATGCTAATTCCGTGACTAGGACATTAAAGGCCAACCTTCCACAAGAACCTTTGACCCTGTAGAAAAGTATACTGTGGACTGTTCTCTGGATTGGCACAAATATAACCCCCAGGACCCTCTGGGAGGACGTGTTTGTATAAAACAATAACAGAGAGGAAAAGTTTTGGTATGTAAGGAACACTTCATAACAGAATCCATACTTTAAGGAATCTACAGCTAAGAGAGTGAACAATAAAGGCAAATGATACCGTTTAACACAAACTGCAGTTTACCTATAAATACCACTTATGACAGAGGCTAGCATATCTTTGCAAGAAGTACTTGTCAAAATCTCGGTTAGTCACTGCAATTGTTCAAAGAACTAAAAGTCTTAAGTGTCTCACTAATAAGGTGGAAGCACTATGCTTTTATTTCTAACACTAAGTGATGGCCAGCAAACAGCAGGCTAGTATGATCTAACATAGAGAAGCACGCACACGGTCGTTTCTACTCTCCGATGTTTCTCTTCTTGGTTGAAAGCGTCTCTTAACCGTTTATTAAGGCATTAATAGATTCAAAGATGTTATGCAGTATTCCCTAAATAATCACTGATATGACATTATATTTTTAAAAAAATTCCTTCCATTTTTGATGCATGCTTCAGAAATATAAATTTATCACATTTTAGGTGTACATAATTAGGTTTAACTGTATAAATAAAGTTGCAAATTCTTATTTTCTTGACAAATGCAATTTCTAGTATATTCAGATTTCTACTGTACTGTTTTTTTGTTGTTTTTTGTTTTTTTGGTGTGTGTTTTTTATATTCCAGCTTTCCCCTCTATTTTTGTTTAAAAATTCTAACACAGAATTTCATGCCAGAAAAAATTTTTTTTCCTCCTGAAGCTGGAAGAAATCATTTCAAGTTTCAAGACTGTGAAAATTGACTATGCCTGACTTTTTCTAAATTGTCTCATAATGCTTTTTGCCAGGCAGATTCTAGGACCGGTTAGTTTATGATCAAAACTTACAGATGGTACTTACAGAAGACTAGCCAGTAGGGCATTTTTCAAGAATGTCAAGATCAAAAACTATAATTAAAGGTTATTTTGGGAAAAGCCAGAGTCCCCATCACTAACTCCGCGGTGGCGGGGGGGGGGGTGGGAGGAAAAAAAAGAAGAAACGATTTTATGACAAAGTAATTGCCGACAAAAATATTGTAACCCAATATGATTTGAAAACAACTGAATTTCTGGTCTTTTCATTGGGGAACTTTAGCTTCCAAAGTGATAGTTAGGGTTATAGTGTATAATGCTGACTTTTCCTTAGGATCATAGGTCATTTCACAGCTGTCATGGTTACGCAGACAACTTCCCTGTCACCAGTCACTGTAGCTCATCCTTGCTGGTGGATATCTTTACACAAAACCCTTATGACGGTTAATCACCACCAGGTTGAGGTCACGTGACAGTAAGCCTGTGATGCAATTTTTACCTCTTAACAACGTACAAGGGAAAATTTTAGGCACTGAGGCAAAAGCAGGAAAATAATGAATATCTATAGTTTAATTTCCATGCATCACTGCTTGTGGCAGAGAAATAAATACCAGGGTGAAGTGATAGAGTAGTTAGAGGGGTTGGCTAGAGGTTTAAAGAAGAGTATTACTATCCATGATTAAAATTGCTTGTATCATCGCCAAGGGCTGTGAAAATATGTCAATTGCATGAGTATGTCTGCTTCAGTGCCAGAGAAGGAACGTTTAAAATTGAGTAATAATTGCTCTGTTTTCTTGCATAAAACAAAGCAAGATCTTTATTCCAAAGTCTTACTGTTACTAAATGAATGCCATGGGTATCTGGTTTTGAAAATGACCAACTTTAATCATACATATATTTATAGGTCCTGATGAGTAGTTCTTTAATCTCTTTTTTATTTAAAAAACTGATATAATGTTGCATATCTACAGGTTCATTTTTTAACTAGGTAATAATTCTATAATTATAATTTAGTTGGTCCTTGAATTAATATTTGTAGCTCATTTATATTCCTTGATAATGATGACAACTTTACAATCCCGTATTGCCACAAAAAATGGCAAAGCATATTTTTAATATTTATTATAAGTTTAGGTTTTTTGTAACTAATAACCGTGTATACCCTCAAATTGCAACATGTAAAAATGTTCACATGACAGACAACTTATTTGGGTAAATTGAGAATATGTGATTCATTTGTACTTAGAATATGTCTGATTTTTATTATAACTACTATAGAACACACTGAAAGAATATCGCTAATATTCACATTCCCTACATTTCAGAGGTCCTGCTTTTCATTGGACATTTGAAATAAAAAATTAGGCTAGTTTGCAACCCTCAAAGAACATTTTTAAAAACCACTTAGTTACTTTTCTCAGAAGTCTTACTTTGTTGTTGTTTTTAAGTCTGTGAATTCAACACTAAACAGAACTCTCATAGGCAAAGCTTTTAAAATTAAATGCTTTATTGGCTACAGCAGACCTAGGATACACTAATTTTCTAGCTATTAAACAACCAAATCTCTCTCAATTTCTCTGTCTCACTCTTGCTCTCTATTTCAGACACACACACACACAACCTTAGTACAGATCCTTGTTCAGTGTTATGCTTTCGTATTTTGTCTCCTTGAAGGAGATAAGTAAGGTCCCCTTTGTTTTGCTCAGAACTGAGGAACTAAGTACTTGGTCAGCACTCAACAAATAATAAGTCATAATGACAAGTACGGAATCCAATTTGAAACTGTAGGGGGAAATTTAAGTGGCCCCAAATGTCTGTGTTCTAAGAGTTACTTCCATTTGTGGAGGAGTTGCAATGCCAGATTTTTATGTTCGTGAAATCATTCAAATTATTCTCTTTTATTTTTAACTTCTGGATGGGCCAAAGAGATTTCACACTGAAGATTACAGCCATGGCTTTCACCAAGCTGAAAAACAAGCTTTAATGTGATGCTCCACACAAGACCAAACCTGATGAGAAATGTAGGGTGTTGCTATGGCAATTCCATTCGTTGGAACTTTTCTCTGTTGGCTTCACTGACATTACATTCTAAAAAGAATCGTATGAAAAGGTGCGGTGGCTGTGAAGACAAACGCGAAGCCAAGAAGATTCTCATCTGTCTTTCTCCAAAAGAGAGAATGTCGTCATATTGTAATGCCACCCTAAGGTAGACAGAGGGCTGGCTTAGGAGGTGTCATTCTGAGATTTCATTGAAACCCTGGGGTGTATTTCTTTTTCACTTAAGTAGAAAATTGGCAATGCCAGGGTTATGAGCAGAATAAGAAGGTGGAAGAACGATGCTTAGATTAAACGGAAAGATGACGAGGCCTTGGCTCCTGAAAGACTGAAGACCTGTTTCGTTGTTGGGGGTGGAGATTGTATTTTTTTTTTTTACACGAGGTTTGATATATTAAAATGTCACTTAAATCTAAGCATCGACAGTGAATGAATCCCAGGTAGATCTCTGATGGAGAGGGAAATTTATTAATTTACCTAATGTCATTTCTTCCCAGATAGAGCTTCCTTTCAGGGGATATAATCAATTCAACTGTTTATAACAACAACCTCAGTTAGAATCTCATTACAGGCATAGTGTCAAGTACTTTTTTCCTGATTAATATCACTTAAACTCTTCACAAACAACCCTCTGAGGTAGATATTATTAGCAACTCCATTTTGCACATGAAGAAAGGGAGATTCAGGAAGAAAATGTGACTGGGCTTGGGTCAACCACTTGGAAAGAAAAAAAAAATCAAGAATTTGAACAGAGAACCAAGATCTTCATCAATGTGTTATTAAACAGAACTAACTGTGCCCAAATTTGATGGGGGAGGGGATTCCTAAGCAATTTACTGGTCAGGAGAAAAAACTGTATCTTTGGCATTACTGTGAATGTTATCCTTTTTCAAGCTAGAAATGCAACCAATCAAGTGAAGCTAAGGAGTGAATGTGTCAGGTGATGTATCTTGTGCCTTCAGAATCCACCTTGCAATTTTAGCTGAACAATAATGGAGATTTAACCATATGTTGTAAATACAAAAGGGCTTCTAAGACAAATTTCTGACTCAGAAGAATTTGCCAGTTACCAGGAGAACATAGTCAACAAGTAAAGTAGGGATTCACCTACTTAGGTGTGAACGTGAGTATATTTACCAGTAAGACAGAGGTTAGGAATTAGTGGCCTGATGGCTGATAAGGCCTTCAGACATGTTTAAATTGACCCACCAAGTGGTTTTGAACATTTTTACTCAAGTCCACATTTAAAAGTTGAGAGATTTCACACAAAATTTGGATTTTCTCATTAAAAAATTCAAATATCTGTGAACACAATTCATATTCCTATTCAGTAATAATTGGCTGGAGCTAATGGAAAGTGTCCTCATTAGTAGGGTGAGCTGTTTAATAGTGAGAAAATCTAGTTTTCAAGATTCCCCACTCCTACTCTCTGCTGCCCACTAAAGTTCAGTGACAGCTGTCATTAATCATAAGGCTTTTGTCTGTATCTTTCTTATGTCTGTTTACATATGCTATTTTCCTGGCCTGTATAGACTTTTGAGATTGTGACTTTAGCTGTAAGGACACCATAAGGTATTTGAAATACATATTAGTAATAGGTAAGAACAAAGAGGCAATCACTCAGGTAGTAGCAGAGGATCTGCTCTTGCTTTGTGCCTCTGTGATAGTCTCAGCTAAATAAATAGCTAAAGATGAGATCCGCAGTATGAACTGAAGTTGGCCATGAATACTGAGTTTTTCGGAGGTATGATTTACTGCAAAACTATTTTGGCTTACCTAAATCTGGACAGGATGTAGGGGATTAAGATGCCCGGTATGGGTGTGATGTGTAAACATTTCAAATAAGCAGGCACAAGTTATGTGCAAAGAAGATTCCAGTTGGACGCTCAGATTAAGAGGAGGAAATAAAATGGAGTAGAGAGCTAGAATGAGGAAATGAGGGAGAGAGAGAGGTAGGGATGGACAGAGAGACTTTAAGAGTTGGGAGGTTATAGCTCCTTAATTCCTTAAGCATTGCTCAGAGCCTTGGTCCTTTCCAGCATTCATCTAGTAGACTCCGATAAAATGAACTACAAGATCATTTTCTTGGCTTTTGCTTTTATCTCTGCCTGGGATGACTTCTTTCTCTGCACACCTTCCATTCATCTGATATTCTCTTACATTTTAGCACTTGGTTCAGGAGACTATTTTCTACTAAACTTTTCTGTTCCCTTTAGATAAAGGGAATAATGTCTTCCTTTACACTACAAACACCTTATACAGGCTTTATTTATTAGAATTAATTATATCCTATTGAAATTATATATTTACATGCTTCTCTTCCCTGGCAGACTTTGAATTCTTGGGAAGGTGCCCATGTTTTACTTATCTTTTTATCTCTATCTCCCAGCATGGTATAATAAATATTTGTTGAATAAATGAATAAATATATTCTCAAAAGGGAGCTGGCTTCAAATATTTCATTAAAATTTTCTTGACCTACTGACTAATCACATAATCTTAAGGAGCCCACATTTCACTCAAAATATTTAACACACATAATTATTAGGCCGATTGATAAAAATTATGAAAACATTCTGAAGTTATATATGTGTGTGTACACACACACACACACACACACACACACACCCATATCTATATATCCGTATCTCTAATTAGTTGAACATGTTCTTCATCTGGGGTACTAAATTAAGACACTCTGGAGAGCATCTGAGTGAAATTTAATTATGTAATCAAACAGGCATTTAATTTCCTTATAAAATTTACCAAATGCACCCCCTCTATCCAGTTACCCACCAAAGTTACCATGTTCTTTTGAAAAATATCATCATTAAAATATTAACTTAAGCAAGGAAAGACAACTGTAAGTATCATCTATAGTACCTGGTCTATATATTTTTTTTCATTTTATTGAAATATAATGAAAAAGTGCACATAAGTGCATAGCTCAACTGAGCATACCAGTATAACTGTTTCCAGGTAAAAAATAACATTACCACCAGATCCCCAAAGCACCCTATTTCCTCTCCTGTCCAAAGCTCTCTCGTTAATCACATCCCAGACTTCCAAATGCATAGATTAGTTTTTGCTGTGTTTTTTTTTAAGATTTTATTTATTAATTTGACAGAGACAGAGACAGAAAGAGAGGGAACACAATCAGGGGGAGTGGGAGAAAGAGAAGGATGCTTCCCGCTGAGCAGGGAGCCCAATGTGGGGCTTGATCCTAGGACCCTGGGATCATGTCCTGAACCGAAGGCAGATGCTTAACAACTGAGCCACCCAGGTGCCCCTTGCCTGTTTTTAATAACTGGAATGTTTGCTACATTTAAAATTTATACTTACATAATGCATACATTATGACTACGTTTTAAAAAAAGCATCTATTCTTAACTCTGCACAGTTACAATGGTGGAGAAGACATAATCTTGACATTCCAGAAACTTATCTGGTAGAGGAGGTATCACATAACAAAATACCTATGGACACACAGTATATCCTGAATGAGTTCTGAGTGATAGCAGAGGCTTATAAAAGGATTCTCTCATCTGGTTCTGAAAAAGGCATGATTTTAATAATAGGTTTCTTTCAGGTTGGCAGAAACAAAGCCACTTTACATCTGTTGTGATAAATTTATCTCATGAGTAGATGCAGAGCTACATAATCTTCTCTCCGATAGAAGCCTCTGAGATCACGTTAAAGATGCGTTGAAGGAGCAAAGCCAGGCAGTGACCAGGCAAAGCACTCTAGGGTTACTCTTTGGAGTAAGAGCTGTTAACTGCAATGATAATTGGTGTCCAGAACAGTGCATTGGAGGGCTGAATTTTAAAGCTACTCGTACATATGGATGAGAAATTACACGATGCTAGGAGAATGTTGCTAGGGTGCAATTTTCTGTGGGTTACTGATTGCCTGGGGGGTGAGCTTCCAAGTAAAAAGACTTCTAGGTTACAGAGATAATACACAAGGTGGGTCAGTAGTCTCTGAGGCTAAATAGCCATTGGGGACTAGGAGGTGTCGACTGAAGAGTGTGATACACTATTTTTCAAGAATGCCTTCCTTACGCTTTGATGAAAACGTAATGCCCTTTGTTAAATCGTCTTTTTGGAAACAGAGTGGTCCCCATCTTAAACAGTTGTCTGGCCTAGATTACCCCACCCAGAGGCTAATACAGTACTTCAGCCTCGGTCTCTCATTAGGCAACGCTTTCCCTTCCAGGCTACTGGCTTCAGTAGTTTGCCATCCCCATCTTTACTCTGGTATCAGCTCAGGAAACCAGGTTTATCCTTCCTCTCACCACAACCGAACTTTCCTATCATTTTCCTATCAAAAATTCTCTTCTCAAGAAACTCCAATTAGTATTAGAGAAAAACTGCTCCCTCACAAACAGTGGGAAGGTCAGAGGTTCTACTGTTATTGCGTAATGTTCTGAGAAGAGTAGAATTTGGCTGTAAACTGTGCACTTATTTTGGTTTCAAAAAATCAACAGTCTGAATCACGTGAAGAGTCCAAAGGACTCATGTTCCCAGAGCCATGGCAGAGAAGAGGTTTGTTGGGATGAGGACTCTATGCCTTAGGAAGAGCTTCCCTAGGGCATAATAAGGAAAGAGCCATATGCAGTTGAGCACAAGCACTCAAGTAACATAATATGATGACATTAACATAATGGCACAAAGTGAACAAACCTCTTTTCCCTTGAGTCCTGGAAATGGATGTTCCCTCAGCATATAAGAGAAAGTGCTTCCTCTGTGCCTTTTTGGATAGTCTGTCCCAGGATTGCCTTAGGGAGGGTTGCTTTCTCTAAGCCCCCAGTCAGTAAACACTAGTTCTTAGATTCATTTAAAGAATGCGTTAAAAATAAACTTACTTCACGGTATAGTCTCAATTATGGAAAAACAAAACAAAAACTGTATAGTTTTAGAGAAAGGAATACACATACACTTGATAGAGAAAAGAAATGAAATAAAATGAAATAAAATCAGTGATTCTTTTTTCCGGTTTGTTAGTTTATCAACATGAATTTGTTCTTAAACTCATCTATAATTTTCTAGTTTTATACATTAATATTACTTCTATAGCCAGAAGTAAAACCAAAACTGTTATTTAAAAAATATGAACCAATGAATTATTAGAGATTCTGATTTGAACGCTGGGGAATGATCAGTAGTAGTGTGAACTCTTCTATGCTCACAGTCACATTAATAAACTAGATCAAGACTGAGGTGTTCCAGAGGGGCAGGGAAAGGTGAAAGAATCCTTGCTCTGTACTCTACCTCGGTCTACAAAGTGTAGCATGCCGAGTTTACAGAAGTCTAAATGTTGACATGTATATGTTTCTTCTTATTCTTTCATCTCCTTGAGATAAACTTGTAGCCCTAGTAAAGATTGAGCACCAATCAATACATATTCATTGAATGAATGATTGAAGGAATGAATAAATCAAAAGCATAAATGAATGACTGAATTTCCAAACAACCACTTGTGAGGTTTTCTAAATGCTCTACAATCTGTCCTCTAACAATTTTAGTTACCACCACTCTAAATTCAAAATTTGATTTAGAGTCATGCAAACAGAGTCGAAATGAGGTGTTTTTTTTTCTTTATTCCTTCCCAGATGTACACATTATCTATTTTTAATTTCTATTATATCTACCTAAATCAGAAGTTTCTGGTAAACTAGTAAGAAACTTACTGTAGGAAAAGGTGGACTATTTGAAAGTATAGATTAGATGAGAGAAATTATGGGAAATTTTATTTGTAAAATCATATTAGTCTGTCTTATGAATCAAAACAGTCATGGTCAGTATAGATATAAAAAGAAATGATATCACATATCTTGAACCAAGAACCAATGATGTAATGGTATAAAAAAATGGTCAACTTTTTTTTTTTTTTTTTTGTAATGGTTTGAACTCACAACCCTGAGATCAAGGCCTGAGTTGAGATCAAGATAGGTCATTGAACTGACTGAACCATCCAGGTGCCCCTAGACAACTTTTTAATAAAATATTATGTTAGAGTTTTACTTATATAATTTAATTATGAGGTCTCAAGGACTAGGAAAGAAAAGATGAATTACTAAAAATAATATAAAAATCTGCATATTAGGTAATTAGCATAGAATAATACATAGAGTTGTTCATGTTTTAAAATTAATTTATCCATTACCCATTTATAGTAGAAGAAAGAATTACCAGGTATTTATTAGTATTCCAAAAATAAAACAACACCAGGAAGAAGTAATTAGAGCAGCATAACCATATTTTATGACAATGTCACTTTTTATCAGACAGTGGTCATAGTACTGATCTGATTTTCCAAGGTGTCTATGACTCAAAAATGGATCAGGATGACTGCTTTCAAGTTCATTAGATTTCTGGTTCATCAGTAGTCAATGTCTTGTTAAGGTGTGAGGAGTGTAATTGGCCTCTTTTGAATGCAAACCAATAGATTGTGCTCCTTATCTGCTGAATAGTATTTATCAGAGGGATAGAGAGTGAGACTGGTTTTCCTGAGAAAGTTGATATTTTTCCTAGAAACTGAGTAAATTCCATTCACCTATGGTGAAAAGTTGCCTTCCAGAGCTTTGGTTTCTCCTCATTACTAAAACTCCTATGGAAAACAAGGAGGAATGGACGATGAAGTCTCAGGTACCTTTTACTTTCTCTTAATTGTACATCTGCCCTACAAAGACCTTTATTGGTAATCTGTTCTTCAGGATTTATCACAAAATCTCCTTCTTCTGTAGGTAAGGAATTCTCTCAATTCCTGAACAATTTCTATGATAAATGGGCATGAACCTCTCGGCGACATGTCTATTATAGAGTTGAACTGTTATTTAAATCTTGCATTGCCATTTAATTTCTCACTTATGTATGTTTTATCTCTTTAACTGGATTGTAAGGTTTGCGAAGGTCATAGAATATATATCCGATTTTCTATCCTACCCACTTGCCTTTCAGAGTCTTTGGTAGGTACTCAATAAATATTGATGGGTAGAATAAGATTCAGCTGAAAATACCAAACCTGGGCCTTGCCTGTCAGCTCCCAGTTCAGTTCTATGACTTGCAAATTTAATTTTGAGTGAGTATAAAGTACTCACTTATTCTGCAAAATGAAAAACTGTGCATAATTAGAAAGAATCTATCTTCTGCTGGTGACATCAAAATTCTAGATTTTCTTTTTCTCTGAAAGACCCAAATAATTTGCACATTACTACTATGTTAATTTACAAGTATTGTAATGTTATTTTATTATTTTTTACAAGCACTGTAACTTTAAAACAATGTTTCAAAAAAACATACCCTGCAAATATATTTTAAAATAGGACATCTCTACTTTGTTAGGATAGGTTTTATACTACAGAGAATTGGTGAATTTTACATGTGAATTATGAACCCATCAATGTAAATAGTATATCTTGAAATGCCAACAACTTCTTAATTTGAATTAATATTCAATAAAAATTACATCCAGAAGGCAGATGGAATTTTTAATTAATTTGGTTGCATTATATGGGTAAAAGCTAAAGGCAAAATCACATAGTATTAGGGCAGGGCTGAGTCTTTTCTATTTACTGAAGAAAAAGCAGCCTATTTCAAATAAATAGTCAAATTTGCTAATCTTTACGTTACTTCCAACTGGTAAATTACCTTAACAGCTAAATATTTTCTTAATAATGCAGAGGACCTTTAAGGCAAGAACTTTCAAGTATAACATACTGAGGTAGCCCGGTGTCATAGTTCTCTAAGTCAGGGGCCATCCAGTATCAGGTGAGGCATTCAGTCTCAACAGATAGGAAAAAATACATTGTGTCCAATCAAAGAGTGATAAATTTAGTAGCATCTGTTTTTACAGTATCACTTTAACATTTTCAAACCAAATAATACTATGCCTCGAAGAGATCAAATTGGCATAAAACATTCATTTAGGGGAACTGAAATAGGAAACTAGAACTAGAGACCTGAAAAATAGAAACTTTATACTTATCAGCATCCTAAATATGCCTTTCTCTGGAACAAAAAAGCTTTAAAACAGCATCCCACACCTTTGAGTGGTTTCAAAAACACAAGGCAAGGGAATAGGCATGAGGGTGCTAATAGCTGCTTAACTAATAAAAAAAAAAAATCACATGAGATTATATCGTGGTTTAAAAAAATGACCGACCCTATTTATGTTGCTGAAATGCTGAAAAGCCTAACTTTGGGATCTTTTTTAGGAAATGCTGTTTTTCCATATTTTCCAATCAAAAATGCAGGGAATCAGCAAAATTATGGAGTGTATTGCAGTGCCCATTATATTCTTCCGGGATTTGACTTAGAGAAAAATTAAAGCTAAGTGGCTTTGATAAAACAGAAATTTAACTCAAAATGAATGGAATTTTATTTTTTATTTTCTTTCTTTCTTTCTTTTTTTTTTTTTAATAATGGGCTTTTGAAAAACTCTGTTTTAAAAGAGATATATTTTCTCTACAAATGTGCAAATAAGATAGTAGGAAAATGGCAAGGCTTTGGAAACCAGACAACAGAACTCCCATGTATTGCCTTTGTTTTGTAGTTTTGTTTATATAGCCACTATTCATTTACATTTAAAGACTGAAATCCTGCTCAATAATCTTTCAGCTTCAGCTTCCTCCTCCTAATTGCTATACATATACTGACATCTACCTTTTATTGTAATTGGGTTATTTTCTTTTGTTCTTTGCTATCTTAGGAAAAGAAAAATTATCTTAAAATTATTTTTCTTTCTGTAGGCATAAAAAGTTCTCAGTTCCTTTACTATCCTGGAAAAGAAAATGAATCGAAATGATAGCCTGGATTAGAAATAATTATTTAAATTGCTTTAGTTTCAGGAAATTGAAAAAGACAAAGCATATTTTCATTTAATACTATCTCATTTTAAATAAACTCCTTCAGGAATCTTGGCTACAACTTGCCTGACCAGTGTCCACTAGATGACACTGTTGTATAAGCACAATAATGAGAGGCCACGGCTTTGACAATAACTAATTTATCATATATATATATTTAGATATTGTCAGTGTCTCTTTCTCAAGATGAAACTGGCTTAGCATTTTTAATTGGATATGGCTGATAACTACAACTTCATGTAATTTAGAGTCAAGTTACCCTCAAAGGTTAAAATGTAGGGAAAAAAGAATTACCTACCTCACAGCATTCCTATTTTTGCAATAGAAAAATCTTTCAAAATCTGTATATTTCACAGTTAAGATAGACTTCATTACGAATTTTAAATTGTGCCATTTTAAATCGAGTGACAATGATTGTACTGATAATGTTGGTTTTCAAGTAGTGTCTTGTCAGTAATCTATTTTTTTCCCCTCTCTTTCCCTTCCTCATGTCCTTGTCCTTCCTTCCTTCGTGTCTTTTCAATTCTCTCTTTCTTCCCTTCCTGATTCTGGGTTAGGAGTCATTCAAGTGCAGTGCCAAAATCAGGGGAAGAATCAATAGTCTTAAGCTAACAGCCTCTATGCCACATTGTTGCCAAGCCAGGAAACTTTAGTCTCAGAAAAAAACACAGGTTTTTAAGAGACAATCTTGATGCACTTGTGTAGAGAGAGCCATTGAAGGAAAATGGACTACCTGGAATTGTACACATATTTCCAGACATAGAGATTTCCCTGTAAAATCTACTATTTGAAGATAAAATACAGATTATTGAGATTTCCTCTGATACTAGGATTCCTCTGTCATAAGTCATTCTTACAGTGATAATCAAAATCACCATGACATTAAGCTTATTTTCTCTGACTTTAATTTAATAAGAATGTTGAAGTAAAAGCATTCATGCTCTCTACTATACATCCCTTATATTCCTCTCATGCTGTTTACCTGAAAATCTCGGAGGAGGGGCCAGGCCTAAAAGGAAATTACTCCAAGTGTGAGGGGCGATGGAAGTGTTTTATGGCATGTGGCATGTCTCCGAGGGAAGCGACAGACATGTCACCTTGTTTTTGGTTTTTTTTTTTTTTTTTTTTTTCCCCCTTGTAGTAAGCCAGGCCTGCTGGAACTAGGAAAGCTGAGTTGGAGATGCCTTGTACTTCTGTGAGAAGCCCACGGCCCGCTGCAATTTCTGCACCCAGCAAAACAGGCTACATACCTTGTGCTGGAGATTTCCCTAGACCATGTTTTGTCAACAAAACTACCAGAGGATGCCATTACGTCTATGATGAGGCACAGAAAAGAGACCCACAAGCTAAAATTAGTGTGAGAAACATGGCGTCATGCTTAAACACCTGGACATTCTCTGAATAGGTGGATGGTGGGAATATGGATCAGGGGAACCTCGTGTTAATTCACCTTTTCTTTCCTCTTTTTTTTTACTTCTCAGAGTCTGTAATTTCTTTTTTGTTTTCTATATTTTGGTGTTTTTTTTTTTTTTTCCCTCCGCTTACTCCAAAGGAAAGCTGTTCTCTCTAGCCTTAACTGAAAGCTATAATATTACAGATAGAAGGACTTTTTTATATCAGCTCTTCCATCAAGAGCACATTATATAATCTCACCAAGCCTTAGATTTTCCAGTACACAATTCTGCATAAGTTACTATGAAGATTAAATGAGATAATATTTGCAAAATACCTGGCAAATTTTCACATACAGTAGGAGTGCTGACCTACAGAAATCTTCCTAAAACAAAAACAAACAAACAAAAAACTAAAAAAAAGTGGAAAGTGAAACAGATGTTAGGAAACAATCCAAATCAGTGGTAGACCATAAAGTAACTTTGCTTCAGGACTAGATAGAAAGCAAAGGTGTAGAGACAGGTGTAGAAAAAACTAGAAAGTATCATCAAGCTGAAGGGAAGAGAATCGGGAAATGGCGTTACAGGAAAACTGAGAATAAAAAAGGAGTGATGCCTATGACAAGAGGCATTACCATTTCTTGAGTACCCATGAGATGCTAAGGCACTTTCTATACATTTTCTCATTTAATTCTCACAAAACTCTTACAAAGAGTTTTTATTAGCATCTCCTTTTTCTAGTAGACGAAATTGAGGCTCAAGACTTCAAGTATCAAGTCCAATGTACCTCTTGGCTCCTGAACAGTAAAGCCTGTGAAATTTCCAAAGTACCTTCCACTGCCATTAGGCCACCCCCATCTCTGAACACTTTATGGATGGAGCGAATGGGGGCTCAGATTTCCATATTTCTGCAATCCCACACTGATAAATGTGGAGTATGGAAATTTTATTTGAATACTCATAATGTATTTTCCTCGAGGAATAAGACTTGTAATGCTGGATGGTTATTCAACCCTTTTAAGCAAAAGCTTATTTATTTCAAAATGCAGCTGATCTATAGATTCAGAACCTGTGTTCCAAGTACCACAGGATATTCTACAGAAAATTACCCTTTTTAATTCCAAATGAGGAATTGGAAAGAATACCACTTTTTACCACTTTAACCAGAGTAGACAGAAGCCATCTCTTGAATCCTCACCCCATAGATAGATTTAATACATGTGAAGACGAAGATGAGGGATGAATTTCTCAAAATATTTGGGGAATGTTGGAGCGCTCATTACCATCCGTTAGCTAATTGTGAGCTATTTGTTAGGTGGGTGACTTTGTGTGATGGAAAATGAATGTGCCTTTTGGCAGATGTATATATGACTCAGAATTTCAATGAAACGCATAGATGCAATAAATCTAGTCTCCATAATACTGCACTGTTCCCTCTGAAATCAAAGATGTACCTGGCTTGGCATTTCCCCCTGCATGAACAGGTCTGAAATATGAAATCTGGATTTCTTACCATTGAATTACTGTAACACATTTAGCAAAAGGCAACATGAATTCAGTAGTTGTTTATAAAACTGAACATATTGTCCTCCTCTTCCCCACACATACATTTTGGTGCCAAGTTTTAGATCTTAACTGTGTCCTCCAGCTTAGTGTACAAGCTAGAAATGGGACAAGTAATTTCATTAAGACTTCCTCCATTTCTGTGACTCTGAGAGAGATGCTCTTCCATAGTCTCCCTCTGACGAGAGATCTGTATAATGGTGATGATGGCACCAGTGATGTGGACTCATCGTTTACCCTCAATTCACTGTTTACGAACATTGCGCAAGAGAGGAAAGCTAATTGATATTTGCTAGTTACATTTTTTTTTCTATCTCTGGCTAAATATCTTTGGTAATCCATTTCCCTGCCTCCGGTCTCTAGCCTCTGCTAACATTTTTCCATTGATTCTTCAGTATCCTTTCCTTCTGATATTACCTACAGTTCTATGATCATTTATTTTTCTGATTAAAATTTTCACTTATCTCCCTATCTTAGAAGGCTACGAAGCACAGCAAAATGTTGGGTACTTAAAATGATAAGCCTAGCTATGAAATCCTAAAAGATGTGGATCTGATATGGTTTTCTGATTAGGTTCCCTTAAGACTTAAAAATTATAATTTAGTACAGGCGACAGGGTTTCTGGGCTGCTGAACCTAGAGATGAGATGTTGCTTAGGATATAGAAAGGGTCTGTAATTGCTCCATTGTAAATGTGGGTTTTTAGCTACCTTCTCTATTAAACACGGTATTTCATAGAACTGGATTCCATGCATTTGCCTTTGGTAAAGAAAGAATACACTGTGTTTAGAGAGAGACTTTTCTAGGCCCCAATTATATTTAGAACATTAAATGGGCTCTTCCATCTCTTTGTTCAGATTGATATTATTCTGTGTTCTTTGCAGAGAATTCAAATTTCACATGAAAGAAAAATTATTTTTTAGCAAAATGCTGAAGATTTTAAAGCAGCCCAAGTGTCCAAATGAGTAAATAATCTTGCTTAAATACAGAGAGATGAGCATCTAGAGGTCTTTGTCTCCAAAACCTATGGGACATGCTTTTTTAAAAATTAAGACATTTTAGGAGGAGTCAAGATGGCGGAGAAGTAGCAAGCTGAGACTGCTTCAGCTAGCCGGAGATCAGCTAGATAGCTTATCTAAAGATTGCAAACACCTGAAAATCCATCGGCAGATCGAAGAGAAGAAGAACAGCAATTCTGGAAACAGAAAATCAACCACTTTCTGAAAGGTAGGACCGGCGGAGAAGTGAATCCAAAGCGACGGGAAGATAGACCCCGGGGGGAGGGGCCGGCTCCCGGCAAGCGGCGGAGCAACCGCGCACAAAATCAGGACTTTTAAAAGTCTGTTCCGCTGAGGGACATCGCTCCAGAGGCTAAACCGGGGCGAAGCCCACGCGGGGTCAGCGTGGCCTCAGGTCCCGCAGGGTCACAGAAGGATCGGGGGTGTCTGAGTGTCGCAGAGCTTGCGGGTATTGGAACGGGAAAGCCGGCTACAGAGACAGAGCTGACAGTAAGCTCGCAGCTCCGTGTTACCTTGAACCGGTCGCAGGCTCGGTGAGCTCGGAGCGCGGCCGGAGGTCAGGCAGACGGGAGTGACTGGGCGCTGTTCTCTGAGGGCGCACTGAGGAGTGGGGCCCTGGGCTCTCGGCTCCTCCGGGCCGGAGACCAGGAGGCCGCCATTTGTATTCCCGTCCTCCGGAACTCTACGGAAAGCGCTCAGGGAACAAAAGCTCCTGAAAGCAAACCCGAGCGGATTACTCACCCCGGCCCCGGGTAAGGGCGGTGTAATTCCGCCTGGGGCAAAGACACTTGAGAATCACTACAACAGGCCCCTCCCCCAGAAGATCAACAAGAAATCCAGCCGAGACCAAGTTCACCTACCAAGGAGTGCGGTTTCAATACCAAGGAGAGCAGCAGAATTCCAGAGGAGGAGAAAGCCAAGCACGGAACTCATGGCTTTTTTCCTGTGATTTTTTTTTTAGTCTTGCAGTTAATTTAATTTTTTTTTTTCGTTTTCATTTTTTTTTTTTCTTTTTTTTTTTTTCTCTCGCCTTCGGGTAAAATTTTTTTTTTTTTTTTTAACTGTTACCTTTTTCTTTTTTAACGATTTTTTTTTTACTAGTTTATCTAATATATATATATATATATATATTTTTTTTTTTACATTTTTCTTAGGTGTTTTCTTTTTTTTTTAAAATTCTTTTCTTTTCTTTTCTTTTCTTTTTTTTTTTTTTTTTTTTTTTTTTTTTCTCTCTTCCTTTTTGAACCTCTTTTTATCCCCTTTCTCCCCACTCACGATTTTGGATCTCTTCTAATTTGGTTAAAGCATATTTTCCTGGGGTTGTTGCCACCCTTTTAGTATTTTACTTGCCCCTTCATTTACTCTTATCTGGACAAAATGACAAGACGTAAAAATTCAACACAAAAAAAAAGAACAAGAGGCAGTACCGAAGGCTAGGGACCTAATCAATACAGACATCGGTAATATGTCAGATCTAGAGTTCAGAATGACAATTCTCAAGGTTCTAGCCGGGCTCGAAAAAGGCATGGAAGATATTAGAGAAACCCTCTCGAGAGATCTAAAAGCCCTTTCTGGAGAAATAAAAGAACTAAAATCTAACCAAGTTGAAATCAAAAAAGCTATTAATGAGGTGCAATCAAAAATGGAGGCTCTCACTGCTAGGATAAATGAGGCAGAAGAAAGAATTAGTGATATAGAAGACCAAATGACAGAGAATAAAGAAGCTGATCAAAAGAGGGACAAACAGCTACTGGACCACGGGGAGAATTCGAGAGATAAGTGACACCATAAGACGAAACAACATTAGAATAATTGGGATTCCAGAAGAAGAAGAAAGTGAGAGGGGAGCAGAAGGTATACTGGAGAGAATTATTGGGGAGAATTTCCCCAATATGGCAAAGGGAATGAGCATCAAAATTCAGGAGGTTCAGAGAATGCCCCTCAAAATCAATAAGAATAGGCCCACACCCCCGTCACCTAATAGTAAAATTTACAAGTCTCAATGACAAAGAGAAAATCCTGAAAGCAGCCCGGGAAAAGAAGTCTGTAACATACAATGGTAAAAATATTAGATTGGCAGCTGACTTATCCACAGAGACCTGGCAGGCCAGAAAGAGCTGGCATGATATTTTCAGAGCACTAAACGAGAAAAACATGCAGCCAAGAATACTATATCCAGCTAGGCTATCATTGAAAATAGAAGGAGAGATTAAAAGCTTCCAGGACAAACAACAACTGAAAGAATTTGCAAATACCAAACCAGCTCTACAGGAAATCTTGAAAGGGGTCCTCTAAGCAAAGAGAGAGCCTACAAGTGGTAGATCAGAAAGGAACAGAGACCATATACAGTAACAGTCACCTTACAGGCAATACAATGGCACTAAATTCATATCTCTCAATAGTTACCCTGAATGTGAATGGGCTAAATGCCCCTGTCAAAAGACACAGGGTATCAGAATGGATAAAAAAACAAAACCCATCTATATGTTGCCTCCAAGAAACACATTTTAAGCCCGAAGACACCTCCAGATTTAAAGTGAGGGGGTGGAAAAGAATTTACCATGCTAATGGACATCAGAAGAAAGCAGGAGTGGCAATCCTTATATCAAATCAATTAGATTTTAAGCCAAAGACTATAATAAGAGATGAGGAAGGACACTATATCATACTCAAAGGGTCTGTCCAACAAGAAGATTTAACAATTTTAAATATCTATGCCCCCAATGTGGGAGCAGCCAACTATATAAACCAATTAATAACAAAATCAAAGAAACACATCAACAATAATACAATGATAGTAGGGGACTTTAACACTCCCCTCACTGAAATGGACAGGTCATCCAAGCAAAAGGTCAGCAAGGATATAAAGGCCTTAAATGACACACTGGACCAGATGGACATCACAGATATATTCAGAATATTTCATCCCAAAGCAACAGAATACACATTCTTCTCTAGTGCACATGGAACATTCTCCAGAATAGATCACATCCTCGGTCCTAAATCAGGACTCAACCGGTATCAAAAGATTGGGATCATTCCCTGCATATTTTCAGACCACAATGCTCTAAAGCTAGAACTCAACCACAAAAGGAAGTTTGGAAAGAACCCAAATACATGGAGACTAAACAGTATCCTTCTAAAGAATGAATGGGTCAACCGGGAAATTAAAGAAGAATTGAAAAAAATCATGGAAACAAATGATAATGAAAACACAACGGTTCAAAATCTGTGGGACACAACAAAGGCAGTCCTGAGAGGAAAATATATAGCGGTACAAGCCTTTCTCAAGAAACAAGAAAGGTCTCAGGTACACAACCTAACCCTACACCTAAAGGAGCTGGAGAAAGAACAAGAAAGAAACCCTAAGCCCAGCAGGAGAAGAGAAATCATAAAGATCAGAGCAGAAATCAATGAAATAAAAACCAAAAAAACAATAGAACAAATCAACGAAACTAGGAGCTGGTTCTTTGAAAGAATTAATAAAATTGATAAACCCCTGGCCCGACTTATCAAAAAGAAAAGAGAAAGGACCCAAATAAATAAAATCATGAATGAAAGAGGAGAGATCACAACTAACACCAAAGAAATACAAACTATTATAAGAACATACTATGAGCAACTCTACGGCAATAAATTTGACAATCTGGAAGAAATGGATGCATTCCTAGAAACATATAAACTACCACAACTGAACCAGGAAGAAATAGAAAGCCTGAACAGACCCATAACCAGTAAGGAGATTGAAACAGTCATTAAAAATCTCCAAACAAACAAAAGCCCAGGGCCAGACGGCTTCCCGGGGGAATTCTACCAAACATTTAAAGAAGAACTAATTCCTATTCTCCTGAAACTGTTCCAAAAAATAGAAATGGAAGGAAAACTTCCAAACTCATTTTATGAGGCCAGCATCACCTTGATCCCAAAACCAGACAAGGATCCCACCAAAAAAGAGAGCTATAGACCGATATCCTTGATGAACACAGATGCGAAAATACTCAACAAAATACTAGCCAATAGGATTCAACAGTACATTAAAAAGATTATTCACCACGACCAAGTGGGATTTATTCCAGGGCTGCAAGGTTGGTTCAACATCCGCAAATCAGTCAATGTGATACAACACATCAATAAAAGTAAGAACAAGAACCATATGATACTCTCAATAGATGCTGAAAAAGCATTTGACAAAGTACAACATCCCTTCCTGATCAAAACTCTTCAAAGTGTAGGGATAGAGGGCACATACCTCAATATCATCAAAGCCATCTATGAAAAACCCACCGCAAATATCATTCTCAATGGAGAAATACTGAAAGCTTTTCCGCTAAGGTCAGGAACACGGCAGGGATGTCCATTATCACCACTGCTATTCAACATCGTACTAGAGGTCCTAGCCTCAGCAATCAGACAACAAAAAGAAATTAAAGGCATCCAAATCGGCAAAGAAGAAGTCAAATTATCACTCTTCGCAGATGATATGATACTATATGTGGAAAACCCAAAAGACTGCACTCCAAAACTGCTAGAACTTATACAGGAATTCAGTAAAGTGTCAGGATATAAAATCAATGCACAGAAATCAGTTGCATTTCTCTACACCAACAGCAAGACAGAAGAAAGAGATATTAAGGAGTCAATCCCATTTACAATTGCATCCAAAACCATAAGATACCTAGGAATAAACCTAACCAAAGAGACACAGAATCTATACTCAGAAAACTATAAAGTACTCATGAAAGAAATTGAGGATGACACAAAGAAATGGAAAAATGTTCCATGCTCCTGGATTGGAAGAATAAATATTGTGAAAATGTCTATGCTACCTAAAGCAATCTACACATTTAATGCAATTCCTATCAAAGTACCATCCATCTTTTTCAAAGAAATGGAACAAATAATTCTAAAATTTATATGGAACCAGAAAAGACCTCGAATAGCCAAAGGGATATTGAAAAAGAAAGCCAACGTTGGTGGCATCACAATTCCGGACTTCAGGCTCTATTACAAAGCTGTCATCATCAAGACAGCATGGTACTGGCACAAAAACAGACACATAGATCAATGGAACAGAATAGAGAGCCCAGAAATAGACCCTCAAATCTATGGTCAACTAATCTTCGACAAAGCAGGAAAGAATGTCCAATGGAAAAAAGACAGCCTTTTCAATAAATGGTGCTGGGAAAAATGGGACAGCCACATGCAGAAAAATGAAATTGGACCATTTCCTTACACCACACACAAAAATAGACTCAAAATGGACGAAGGACCTCAATGTACGAAAGGAATCCATCAAAATCCTTGAGGAGAACACGGGCAGCAACCTCTTCGACCTCTGCCGCAGCAACATCTTCCTAGGAACAACGCAAAAGGCAAGGGAAGCAAGGGCAAAAATGAACTATTGGGATTTCATCAAGATCAAAAGCTTTTGCACAGCAAAGGAAACAGTTAACAAAATCAAAAGACAACTGACAGAATGGGAGAAGATATTTGCAAACGACATATCAGATAAAGGACTAGTGTCCAGAATCTATAAAGAACTTAGCAAACTCAACACCCAAAGAACAAATAATCCAATCAAGAAATGGGCAGAAGACATGAACAGACATTTCTGCAAAGAAGACATCCAGATGGCCAACAGACACATGAAAAAGTGCTCCATATCACTCGGCATCAGGGAAATACAAATCAAAACCACAATGAGATATCACCTCACACCAGTCAGAATGGCTAAAATCAACAAGTCAGGAAATGACAGATGCTGGCGAGGATGCGGAGAAAGGGGAACCCTCCTACACTGTTGGTGGGAATGCAAGCTGGTGCAGCCACTCTGGAAAACAGCATGGAGGTTCCTCAAAATGTTGAAAATAGAACTGCCCTATGACCCAGCAATTGCACTATTGGGTATTTACCCTAAAGATACAAATGTAGTGATCCAAAGGGACACATGCACCCGAATGTTTATAGCAGCAATGTCCACAATAGCCAAACTATGGAAAGAACCTAGATGTCCATCAACAGATGAATGGATCAAGAAGATGTGGTATATATACACAATGGAATACTATGCAGCCATCAAAAGAAATGAAATCTTGCCATTTGCAACAACATGGATGGAACTAGAGCGTATCATGCTTAGCGAAATAAGTCAAGCAGAGAAAGACAACTATCATATGATCTCCCTGATATGAGGAAGTGGTGATGCAACATGGAGGCTTAAGTGGGTAGAAGAATAAATGAAACAAGATGGGATTGGGAGGGAGACAAACCATAAGTGACTCTTAATCTCACAACAAACTGAGGGTTGCCGGGGGGAGGGGGTTTGGGAGAAGGGGGTGGGATTATGGACATTGGGGAGGGTATGTGATTTGGTGAGTGCTGTGAAGTGTGTAAACCTGGTGATTCACAGACCTGTACCCCTGGGGATAAAAATATATGTTTATAAAAAATAAAAAATTAAAAAAAAAAAAAAAAAATTAAGACATTTTAGAAACTAAAGCTTTTTCTTTCTCTTTCATACACACATTGCTAATTTCTTGGTAATAGTTTATTTGAATAGGAAGGAAGTGATTAGGAAGCTTTTTCTCAATTATCAGAAGATATATAGGACTATAAATTCCTCTTATGAAACCAGCAATGTGGAAAGACAAGGTCAAATAGTGATCATAAGGGCTAAATTATCAGAAAAATAGATACAGCAACCTATTCTTTACTCAGCCTGGAGAGCCTGATTTTTCAAGCAAACACATTGGTATATATCCAGATTTTTCAGGTTTCCTCACTTTATATTTCAAACCTCTGCCAAACTACTTACTCAACATCTGGAGTTCGGTCAACTCATTTGGAGAATGGAGATGCTATTACTTTGAAGTTACTCCAAGGATTAAAAGGCAATATAAAGTATGTGAACATGTTTTTTAAAGGATGAAGCAATAACAAGTGTAGGATATTATTGGTTTTTATTTTTCCATAGGTTCGTATATATCCAGGTTGAACTATGCTTGAAAGACCAAGCCAAAACTAATTTTTGAGATATCCTTAGAAATCATGACCAGTGAACTCAACAGTTTATTTTCTAATCTAAAAGGCTGTCACTAAGTTGACATTTTCTTGTTCGACATGGACCATTAAGATTTGATTTCCATGTATGAAAAGATCTGGCGATTAGAAGAATTCACCCAAGCAAGTAGTGAGCTTTTAAGGTAAAACTTTTCTATCATCAGGAGGTTCTAATACCATCAACAGAATGGCAGAGCCAGCATCATTCTGCTAAGGGTATGGTGGTGGAACTTCTGATCCAAAGGAAGGAACCCTTCGATATTACTTAGTCCTTCCCTTAATATTATTTCTAATTAACGTGCTCTATAATTTATTGGTCTGGTTTATCATTCATCTCTCTTGTTAACACACAAACTCCAGGAGTGCAGAGATTATATTTTAGTTTATGTTGCTCACCAGTGATATTTCCTATGAAAATGTGCCAGGTACATAGCAGGTGTACGATAAATATTTTTAACATATAAGAGACTGGAGGAGATGCTAAGATTCTTTTCTATTTCCAAGTTCTCAGAAATAATGAAAAAAAAAGTAGTAGTCCTATACATTAATAAAAATGTTACTGACTTTATTTAAAAATATGCAAATCTTACACAGAAAAAAGGAATCTTTACTTTGACTATCCTTACTAGATTTCTTTTATCTAACTTTTAAGCATTTGGGAATCAACAGTGCCATTACATTCTAGTTTCCAGATTGAAGGTATAAAGAAAAATATCAATTGCTAAAAATAAGAAAACAAAAGAGCATATTGTATTTACTTTATTTCTTTCCTATCTATTTGGATACCGCATAGAAAGAAAACAGAGACCAATTCGTCTGTTTGACAAACATTTACTGAGCATTTGCTCTCTGTCAGGCACTTATAAGCACTGGGGGGAATATCTACTCTGGCAGAATTCAGTACGAATGAGAGACACAGACACTGTTAAACCTCTCTATATGTTCTTTTCTCTGAGCCAGGATGGAAATGACATCTGCATTTAGACATAGTTGTGTTAGGAAGCTCTGCTCCTTCAAAGTCTTGCTAACATGTTAGTAGGCTGATGAACTAAGCAGTCTCTGGACTGTCTTTACAGAATTTAACTAAGTCCCTATAATTTGCCAAACATTGCAAGGATTCAAGGGTATCTTCAAATCGTGGGAAGGAAACAGATTTATAAACAGATCATTGTAACAGTGTAAGTGGAGCCTATCCACAAGTTATAGTGGAGGTGGGATGAGAACAGTGGTCCACTCTGATTTAGACAGTGAAGCCAGGGAAAGTGTCCCAGTTAGAATCCAAATAAGAAATCACAGGCACCCTCAAACTGAGCAATTGTAGAAAAGGCTTTTAAAGTTACTACTTACCATCAGGTGAGCAAGTGTAGGGACACAAGGTAGGGCAGTATGTTGGAGATTATTATACTCTCAGCCTTCATGGGATAAAGGGAGGTAGAAATTCCCAGATCTTGGAATACAAAGAGTTGATTAGAAAAAGACCTCAACAGGAGCTGTAGTCTTCAGTTCAGGGATGAAGCCAGCCCATGCAAACTCAGCGAGGAAGCTGATCAGAGAAAAACGCTCCCTCACTCTCTTCTGATCTTCCGCTAGGACTCACGATGGTTGAACCCAAGCAGAAGGCAAAGGGCGGACAAGTTCACTGATGAAATCAATACAGGTTAGTTTTCTGGGTCACATATCAAAGAGGAGAAGAACCGTGAGTCAGTATGGTGGGGTGAACAAAAATAACAAGCAGAGAACACTTGGGTGGTAGGACACACTTGACTTAGGGCTTGAAGGCTGAGGAAGAGTGCCTTAGCTAGATGAACTAGGTCACTCCAAGAGAAGAAATGTTTGAAGAATGTCTGACTGGAGGAGGGGTGCTCTAGGAAGATTGGCAAATGAAGACTTTGTGTAATTTTGGGGGAGATTCTCTGAACACACTATTTACTGCCACGAGATGATAGCAAAGAAACCTAACAAAGTCAAAAGGGGGTCTCAAACATCCGGATAAGTAAGTGTCTTGTAAATACCAGCAGAAGCACTTCTGCAGTCTTGATTTGAATACCTTTAGTCAGATCCAGGGTAACACTAATAGCTGGAAATAATATTATTTTTATGTTATGATATGAAATCACAAAGTAATGGACACTTAGACAAAATATTAATGTGCAATGGATTGAAACTCTTTCTCTGCCTGGTGGGTCAATAGAAGTCAAGAGTAGATGGTCAAAAAAGGCTTCAGTCTCAAATTATCTCAGAATATAATGGATTGTACTTCTCTTGAGGGAGAAACCCTTTCTTTGTTAAACGGTTAGCTTGAATCTTTTAGTTCTTCTGATTCTCATGCATGTAACATTCTAAAGAGATGTAAGTACAGTATCCTAGCCTATTTTGGGCAATAGCATGACCTAATACAGTGGTTTTCAAATTTAAAAAAATGAATCCTTACACAGAACTTCAATACATAAATGAAATAAAAGTCAGAGCTCTCTAGCAGCTTAAATCTTCATTGCTCAGCAGAAAATATTTTATTACATGCCCCAAACTCTGTAGCACCATTATGGACCCTTGAGTTTCCTAGGGCAACAGTTTTTAAATCACTGACCTCAAGAGTAGGGAATTACGCACAGAGAACAAACTGATGGTGGTGGGAATGGGAAAAATGGATAAAAGAGAGTGGAAGGTACAGGCTTCCAATTAGGGAATGAATAAACCAAGGAGATGAAAGTTACAGCATAGGGAATATAGCCAATGATACTGTAATTAAATTGTATGGTATCAGATGGGACCTATGGTTGTGTCAAACACAACACAACATATAGAATTATTGAATCCGTATGTTGTATGCTCACAACTAATGTAACATTGTGTGTCAATATAGTTCAACAGATTTTTAAAAAAAACAATAGACAATTACAAGAAGTGGCATGTCACCCAGGGTTCAAATCTCAGTTTTTTGTTTGTTTGTTTTTTTTTTTCAAATCTCAGTTTTTAAATTAAACTTTCCCCTGGGAAAGCAAGGACACTTCTTGAGGATAACAGGAACGTTTGTACGGACCACCGTGCCCTCCTCATCCCCCAGAGGACTGATTCACAGTGTGGCTCTGGGCAAGTCACTAAACCTCTCCCTGCTTTAGAATTCCTTTCTGTAAAATGATGCCTCCTTCATCACAGAGATGCTGTAAAGATTAACAGGTAGTTATTACTAAAGGTTTTAAAAGATCCTTTGAAGAAAGGCTCTAGATAAGACCAAAAAAAAAAAACAAAAAAAAACCCACACACAATATATTTTATTCGATCCTACCCAGTAAATGCTCTGAGAGAGTCCAGAAACAAATACCTAAAACTCTAAGTGGATAGTGTCAGTTCCAATTTACTTCTTTGCTTGGACTGAGGTGGTGCTATTAGTGCCAACCAGGGATGTATACTACTGCTTCTCTCTGCCTGGATGTGCTCAAAGAAGCTTCGGGGACCAGAGCAATGAAGTTAGGAGTTATGTCTAGGCATCTGAGAACTAATGAAATGAGGTGGAACAGGTGAAGTGGGGAGGGCAGAAGACAAGAAAAGGGGGGAAAAAAACCACAAAGCGGTAGCAGGAGCTATCTGAGCACTGCTGGGAAGCAGAGCTTCTGTTGTGTGTATAAACCAGGAAGGAGCAGGTCACGGGCCATCAACAGAGGCTCCACAAGAACGACAGCAGTTCCTCCCAGTATGCTGTATGGGGCAGGAAGCCTCCCTTGCCCCATTCTACAGATTTGAACCTAGCCAGGAAAGTCTTTCTGATCCATTTGCTGCGTATCCTGCATTTTAGTTCTCTGGCATGCACTGACCTTCATGACCATGCCCAGAAGACTTCTTTTAGAAGAGAAGGGTGGAACCCCTGTGGCCAGTGCCTGGTGTGCACCGTTTTCTTTCCACATCCCAATCTCGAGGTCGGGTTGTCTTTACTTCCAGCCTCAAGAATCTCAGGGGTGTTCTTACACACAGAATTCTGCCTTCTACATCTTCTTTCCTCCAGCTTCAAACCGGGGCTGGAAAATCATCCTAAAGCAAATCTGACCTCCCCTACCTATGCTCAGAAGCATTTCATTATGCCCTGTGCCAATACCATGCATGGCAAGGTTTTCATGTGGTTTTTCAAGGCCCTTCATGATCTGAACCCAACTCACACATCTGGTCCCCCATCTTAGCATATCGCCCTCACTTGGAACACACCTTTCTTAGTGCTCTCAGAACTCAGTCCACATTGTTCTAGTTCAATGGCTTCTCATCCACTCATGTCAACTGCCCTCTCGTTTTGGATGTACAAGGACTCACTGATTATCTTTCAAACCCTATGTCAGCTGACTGTCTACAGGTTCTTCTCAGACTTCCAGCCCTCCTACCTCTTGAACCTCTCCCCCTCCTCTGCTTCCCACAGTCGTCGGTCACCATACTTATTTTCATCTGGAGCACTCGCAGTGTGCTCTTGGAGTCCAAACTCCTGGGTTCGTGATTAGCCCTCATCTATTAGTTGTGATTTCAGACAAGTCAGTTAATTTCTTTGCATCTCACTTTCTTAGCCTGCGTAGGCGAACGAACAAGACACTTTCAGTTGAAATAAAATATGTGAAAGCCCTCGGCACTGTACTTGACACAGATGAAGTAGTCGACACACCTCAGGAAGGTGAATAAAGGAAGCAAAAAAGTAAAGTCATGGATTCCGCAATGATACAGCGTACGGACTGTTTTCTGGGGACAATAGCACCTCTCCTCCTTGCTTTCTCAGATACGGAATGAGAGAACATCCTAACATCCTAACAAGGTGTCTCCTCGGAGATCCGTGTCAGTCTGCAAGCTGAACGACCGGCCTGTGAAACTCAGACGCTGCACGGAGGAGGAGCCACACGGTTTGAAGGTCCCTGCCTGCCTTCTCCCGTGATGATGCAACTTTCTATTTCTGCGTCAAGTCTTTCAGTTGTGTTTACCTCAAGAGCCAGTTTCCGGCATGATGTCTGCTTCACTGTTGTCCTCCTTTAAATTCCCTTTCACAGACAAAGCGCAAAGTTTGGCTTTGAAGTCGCAGGCAGGAAGCCGCGTTGTCAGTTCCCGCCGGAACGCACGGGACTACACGTGCAAGCAGGCATTAGAGGTGGTGGAGATCAGAGGGCATTTCAAAAGCCGCAGGAGCTATTCAGATTCTCTTCTTTAAAGGCGCTCTGATGCCAGAAGATGGTGTGTTGGACTCTTCTGTGCTACCAGTTTGAAATGTATTTGTAGTTTCATCATAGAGAATCCTGATTGAAAATTCCCAGTTTCGCGGGGAGGGGTGCGATGGGGTGGGGGGTATGGTGAGGTGGTGTGGAGGGGAGGGTGTTTTCTGTTCTCCAGGCTCTCTTAGCAGCCCTTCCTGAGGAGCCATATGCCGCGCTGTTCTAGCAGGTCTGCCATTCCTGGGGAGGATTTAGGAGGCAGGAGATAAAAGGAAAATGAGGAGACGTTTGCATTCGGTATTTTTCTTGCTCCCGGGATCAAGTCATCGCCTCATGGCTGAACTCTGACACCAAAGTGTGCCCGAGGTCTAGCAGGCATGAAGCAAATATTTGCAGATGGATCCGCTGATTTAAAGAATTGCTTCTTCACCCTGCGAGGCAGTGATATTCTTTCTCCAAGTTACAAAGTTAAAGAAAGAAATGAGGTTAGCTATGGGCAAACCTGTACCAGAGTCTCTCTGACAACCGAGTGTGACAGCTGAGAAAGCAAGGAAGAGGAGGTGAATCTCCTGGTTTATGTTTCACTCTGCAAAGTGATACAGTTGAGGCTGAGCAGACTTACTGAACTAAAACATCAACTTGCATGCACAGGACAATTGAAGAAAGCAAAACGTACGTTTGCCTCTCTCTAAAAGCCTTTTATGGGCAGGGAAAAAACCAAAACAAAACATGTCCTTGTTGGTCAATTTCCCTTCCCTCTTAGAAGTAGAATTCCTCCTGCTGCATCCCACGTGACTTCTTAAGTCATTATTTCGGTCATCACAAGCACTTTGCTAGATGACAGTGATTACTGGGTTAAAAAAAATGAAAATTGGTATTAAATTTTATTACTCTTGGATGGAATACATCGAGGAAACAATTCCATAGATCTTTCACACTTGAACAAGTTTCTCAGCTGGAGAAACAGCAACAAAAACAGCATTTTGTCCTTTATTTGCATCACTGTACTATATTTTATTTTAGGAATTGGGGGAACATGTCTGACAGAACAGAAATCAAAACACACTGGGGTTGAAGGGAAACAACGATATGATTCGACTCCAACTTCTTATGTAAACTTATATCATATGATAATGTAGTTGTACTGCATATTCAATTTTGATATGTAACCTTTGAAATAAATTGGAATATTCTTTCCTGATACTCTTGGCACACACCGAGTGATCATAAACAATAATCTTATAAAGGTCACTTGCTCAATAGGCAGTGCTCATGGCAAGAAGTGTTCAGGACTACTCAGAAATTTTTCCCTTTCTCTGAGACTCTTAATTTATTCTTTTTCCTTCTTCGAAGCTCTAAACAACACAAATTTTCTTGTACCACGTAGACTTTCAGAATTTCTGGAATGATAACTGTTTTTCTCTTTCTCTTACACTTTACTCTTTTTTTAAACTTAAATTGGCTGATAGAAAGTAGGCAAAGCAGTTTGGGGTAGGGCTGGGGGAGGAAGTGAAGTTATTCAGCCAAAAACTAATTGGCTATTTTAAAGGAAATTATTTGATTTCAATTTCTCTCTACTCAAATTAATCTACGTGAATAGACATGGCTGAGATAAGTAGGCACAGATATACTTGTGATGTTTGCTTTTGCACAACTTGTTCATTTATAAAATGTATTTCAGAAACCCTATAACAAATCCCAAACAAGCTTAATGTTTCTTTATCAAGTAACTTCAGCTCCTCATACAAAAGTTAAAAATTGCATTTTGTAAAATCTGAGCTCCAACCATACCAGTTGTGTCTTTCACAAAACAGCCCAATCAATTTCATTCTACTTGCAGATAATAACTTGTCTTAGTATATGCCAATTCCATTTCCTGCCAAATAAAACCGGTCACTATTCCCCCTTACCAGATAATGACACAGGAAAGGATTTCCTTGCTACAAGCCTAGCTGAAGATATTTACATGGGTCATACTCGTGATATTTGGTCATCAGCAAAGGAGTCTGGGAGTTGTATGGAAAGAGTAGTCAAGACAGGTCACACAGGGAATATTTGCCTGCACCCCATTAAAGCCCATTTATTTCAACTCTCTTTACAAATTTTAATCAAAAAAGAGAGTAGGATGTTTTCAGGATGAAATTAGTAAAATAAAACTTCATTATTTTTTGTTCACCTTGTACTATGAAGAAGATTTGAAGCTTGAATAAGCTTAATTGTAATTCCAATTTACTATATGCCAATGTCCTCTCCACACCCCTCTTTTTTTTATTCCATACATTTGAAGTCTCTCTCTTGGATTCTCTAGAGTCATCTAAACAATGATTCTAACTCTCAAACTTTTAATCTCTTCTCTCTCTCTCTCTCTTTCACAATATGAACTAAATACCATAGTTTTCAAATGACTTGATTCCTAGACAGTTATGATGAGAAGAATTATGGAACTGGCATCATTTGAAGTGAGCATTGAAGGAGGAGCAGACTTTGGTGGGGGTTGGGGGCGGCACACTGGTGCAGAAATGCCAGCCAGGAATGGGGGTGTTGGGGAAGGTAGTGATGAGAAGCTTCTTTTTACCTTATGTCAAACCTTGCTTACATCATTATAATACCCAAGATTTATTACTACAAATGCTATTATGGTGGACTTTTGGAAAACTGTAGAATCTTGGGGGGGCGGTGGTTTGTTTAAGATCACAGGATCTTCTTTGATAATTAAAAATGGAAATTGATTATAGAGGAGACACTGACTTTAGCTAGAGCACACAGTGTTTGGAATTCTTTAAAAAAGTCAGTGTTGAATTTGGGTAGATCCAACAAATGTTGTTAAAATGTAGATTTTACTGTCCACTGAATCTTTTTCTCAAATGACAGAAGAACACAAATCTAACAGAAGCCCAGTTGGAACTGGATTTGGGAGGGAGGTGAGCAGTTGTGGTCTCTGGGAAGGGAGAGACTGCTGTGGCTGTGGCTGTTTCCCACAGACCTCCCTCCTCTGTTAATGAATGAAAGAGAATTTAAAATATGGTCAAATTTGTAGCTCATTTTTATGAACTAAAGAATGCAGTTATTCCTTCCTCTGGATAATTTTAACTTGAAACTTAAATAGGCACAAATATCCACTCCAAACATAATAATCCAAGGTAATTCATTTTGATGTTAAATATTTAGATATAGAAATGCGTATCTTTGGACAAGTTATGGTGTTAATATACGGTAGGGCAGATGGACCAAATATAAATTCAGAACTGAACGAATTACAGGAGCTGTGAATACATTTTACAGCATGTCTTCTATTTGTTCATTTTTATTTTAGCTGTTTCCCTCTTTATTATGCTACTTTAGTTGTCTAGCACCTATAGGAATGTATCTAGAAACTGTGACTTGAGTTTATAAATCCTGTAAGAATTTGCATTTATCTTTGTCAAGAGGATAACTGAAGGCAGAGAGGTTTTCTGTGAAATATTCTAATTAATCCAACTCACCATATTTTTGTATTCTGAAAATCCCATCAACTAAAATTCAGTTCTCGTCTTAAGAAGGAGGAAAAGAGCAGAGGTGTCCCAGAGGAGGAAAAAGGGAGGAATTAAAATTTTTTAAAAAAGTGAATAGAACTAAATGAAGGAACCAAAATAGGAAATTTTTGCATAAACATTATTCATCTCCCTGCTTTTCTTCCAATAACCCTTGACCTCTATCTTCCTGGAGATCCAATCCCATTGTTGAGGAACACTTTACTCTTCCAGAAAACCTAGAAAATTTACCAAGTTGTCTTAAACTCAGCCAGCTTGTTAGTCCGTGTCTGCATTCTGCCCGCCTCATCTGCCATACAGAGAAACAGTCCCTAATGGCTGGAGAATGTGAGTTTTTCTTCATGCAAAATATGCTTCCCAGGACTAAGTAAAGCAAAAGAGGCCGGTTTTCTAAGACTCTGCACTTGAGAATGTGTTCGGACAATCTCTGCCCAGATGCCAGTGTGCAGATGCATATTTCAGACGTTCCTCTTCCTGATTAGCATGCAGCCAGAACACCTGTTTTGCTGCCTGGAGGAATCATATCCGAAATGAAGATACACCTGCACACTCAAATATTTTCATTGCATTTATAAACAGCTCTTAGTGTTAGGGTGAATATGTTCCCATCAGTCCAAAGGTGTGGGACTCTAACCTCTGAAATGACCTCAGTCCCATTCTGTCAATTCTCATGGCTATTTTTAAAAAATTGCATTTGCAAGTAGATTTGAAGTACTATGCTTTCCACAGGGATTACTCAGCGTGTGTGTGTGTGTGTGTGTGTGTGTGTGTGTGTTGAAGGGTGACTATCCAAATCTGGGGGCAAGTACCCTGCTTTGGCAATAGGATAGGACAGATACCATACATGATATTTTTGAGTGTTGAAAAGGACACACAGGCCATGGTTCAAATATACACATTTCTTTGAATATTTAGAAGTATTTAAAACATTTATCTCTGAAGATTAAACTTGTTACTATGAATATGGAATAATCTTCTCTAAGAGCAAATTAAAAAAAGGGAATTGTTTAAAATTACAACTGACTATTCAAAATACAACAATGACAACTAGACTTTTAAAAATTATTATTCACAATGACTTTTTAAAGCATTATGTATACATTTATAAATGCACATATGATGTATTTTATGTACATGGATTAGGTGGCTGTTTAAGGACGATAGTACTTACTAGAAAACTATTTTCCACAAGAGTAAAGTGTGGAAGCTTTAAGGTCCTATTAAAAACATATTTGAGAATGTATCAAGCCTATGTAACTATACAGTTAGGGGAAGAAGTGAAAGTATGGCCATTTTGGAGCTTGATTTAAATGATAGAACTGGGGTAGCATAAGTCAGTATTTGTGATTGATACGCTTCTTGGAACTCAGCTTTTGAACCTTTTCAAGTTCATCAAACACTGCTTTCATAGGCAATGCATGAATAAATTATATTCTTTTAAATTCCTTAGAATTGAGAACAGTGGAATTAAACTCTATCAGTTTAGTGATAATTCTACATGAGCCAGATCTCAGTCATTCATAACCAAAACAGTGAATGTATCAGCCCAGAATAAGAATGGAAACACTCAAATAAGATATTTGGGCCACTATAAAGAACAAAAATATAGATTGGTCCTATATATTTTACTTAATCTGTCTAAATCAATTAGACATTTGAATTGTGGTATTGTATTTCCAGGAAGCTTCATTGCTTTCTATTATCCTCATGACAAAAATAAACAATTCCTTTTGAAACCGTAGAGAAAAAATGCCTCCCACTGAGTTGATGTTGTGTGCTGTTATATGCAAGAACATATGTGTAATAAAAAATGAGAAATTATGGATCAAATAATGATGTTGGAGCCACTTACACAAACAATAGAGAGCATTTTGGATGAGCTCCAAATATCATCACTATTGTTTAATTTCAGCTCCAGTTATGCATCTGCCTAGGCTAGTGTCAAAGATAATCATCTCACCAGATAGATATAAAATGCACAACTAAAATTACATAGCTCCATTATTCTGTTTACACATAGTACTAAACTACTCTTTTCCAGCTGACTGACCCAGTAGAGCATTTTGTCCATTGAGTTCCCTTGCAAATTTGGTGGGCTGATGCCCATTTCTATGTACATATTAGGTCATTTTGTACCAATGTAGGAATAAAGTAACTAAGAAGAGGCATGAATATGTTTGCTCTCTAATGAATCTGTTCTTTACATCTTGCTCTCTGCCTTTCACACACAATTATGGGCTTTTAAAGCAAGGGAGAGCCTTAGTGGAAGTCACAAAATGCCAATTAAAAGAAATGGACAGAAGCTGAGTGCCAAATCACTCATTCTGGGAAAAAGAGGAAGACAAAGAGAGCTGCACATTTTCGCCCTCTTCACTGATACGTCTTCTGCCAGTCAACGCGTGAGAGAATCCTCACCTAGAAGGAGATTTAGAAAGTTACCCAGTCCAGCACTCAGTCTTTAATTCAAAACCACTTATCAGAGGAAGTTTTCATGTACAATACCAGTCCAAAACAAAACAAAACAAAAGAAAAAAAAAGGAAGAAAGAAATTACAAAAGAAAATGCTGGCTAGAAATGTTCATTGTCTAATTTATGCCTTAAAGTAAAGGTAATTTTGAAAACCGTGGTTTGCTGGTGGAGAGAAATATCATATTCTTTTGTTAAGTCATGGGCTGAAAGACAAAACTTTCGTCATTTATTTTCTTTGAATGCAAAGCATTGCACTCTAAGTAGGGCTGAACAGGATCTGCCTCTCCATCACTGACAGTTAATAATTAAATCAAACATTATATTCAGCAATAGAACATATGCATCAGCTTCTTTCAAATTGCATTTCCTTCCTGTTAGGTCCATTAGTGTAAACCAGACTGCCTTTAGAAACCCCCTTATTGCTGCTGTCTTTCAGCACAGTTCCTGAAATGGATAATGTGGTACATATTATGGGCAATTACACAGAACTCCCCAGCGATAGGGTTTTAGAGTTACAGAATGAAACAGCTGGAACTACAGAGCTATAAGCTAATCATAAAAAAAAGGAAATAGTTAAAAATAATAAATAATTTGGACAAAGAAAAAAAATGGAAAGCACAAGACGTTCTATGAAATCATTGTTCTTAGAGGAGCTGTCTGTACCTAGAAGAATCTCCGGAGTTCGCAGTATAAAACTATTTAAATCTAAGCATGCTATTTTTAAAAAATATATTCTGCTATGTCTTTTGCACTCCTTGTGTAAAAAGCATATAACAAACAGGTAGCAAATATGAGGTATTGGAAACAATGGCATTCTCTCCAGCTCTATCAATGCTGTATTTCCATATTAGTAACATTGTGAGAAATCTAGTCTTCTTTTTCAATTTTATTTCCATGAAAACATACATGGTACTAGAAGATGGGTTTTCTATTCACTAAATGAGCCACACAGATAATATTTTCATCTTGTTATGTTATGCTTGGTTTGGGTGTCTAGTGCTCATACCACAGAGATAAGAAATTACATAATCTATCTCTCCACTTGGTTTGGGGTTTGCAATTGGAGTGTTCTGCTTGAAAAATCAGACACAAACATTAGATATATACCTAAGGGAAAAGTTTCCTATTCCAAAAGGAAAATATATATTCAGATTTCTTTCACAGTTTTAGGAAAGAAAGTAATAATGGGTTTTGATGGCAAAAAAAAAAAAATGTTGCTTCATTTGGTTGTAAGCAAAATGCAGTTTTATCTTGCACCAATGAAGTGTTTTTGAAAATTTTCGGTAAAATTACTTTATAACTTGAGAAATAATGGAACAATCTGCACAGTAACTACTGTGAAATGAAACAAAAGTGAGTGCAATTTCAAACTTTAAATATAGCCACAAAACTATTTTCAAATTTGTTGCTAAAGTATTCCACAAAAATCTGAAAATATTAAAGGGAGAATATTTGTACAACTCTTGGAGAACTACTCTTTTTCTCTATAAGAGATGGATTACATAGTCATAGTCAGATTTATGTGACTACTTATATACTTTCATAAGGCTTCAGTAGCCAATATTTATTTCAGCAACAATAAAATACAGCAGGAAGAAGCTGGACATAAAACATGCTATCCAGTTTGATATCCTTAACAGTCATTGTCTCCTACTTCCCTTAAGAGCAATGATTCTTTGTTGTTGTTAGGTTTTTTTCCCCCCTTTCCAGTAAAAGCTTTATTATGATAGAGTGGAAAGAGGGGAAACAGAGATGTTAACAAGACGAAATGTTAAAGTCAAAGGAAGACTATGGCTCCTCATTATAAAAAGTAATGTTCACTTTAACAGTAAAACCCTCATTTGTTTTTATTATTGAAGCTATATTGGTGACTGTACAATATAATAAGTGAATATGTTCTGAATACCCAAACCTATTTGTTATGTAACAAACAAAGTTCAGGAGATTTAATTGGAGGTTATGTTTTTGAATGGCCCTGTGTTTTATAAGGAGGGACACTAAGCAGAGGAAGAAAAAAACCTAACATGGCACGAATATTGGGGAAAGGGATAAAGAGACTAGTAACTGACTCTTCAAGAAATTCCTCACCTCTTTTTGTTTCTATATGAATTTACCCCAAAAGAAAAAAAACCACATTATCTACTAATTTCTATTACAGGGAATTTCTAGAATGATACCCTCTTCTTCCTATTAAATAGCTATTTTTGTCTCCATAGGGTTTGCATTTCTATTAAGACAAAATAGTAAACCTTAGCATATATTCATTGCAGTAATTGAACTAAGCACTTTATAAATATTAACTGATTTAATCATCCTAACCACACTGTGGTGAGGTATTATCATCTTCAATTCTCAGATGAAGAAACCGAACCAGTGGACTCATATAACCGGTCCAGCCACACAACTTTATTAAATAATTTAAATTTATTAAATTATCAAATAATTTATAAATTATATGAATCTAGGCAGCTGGAGTCCAGAATCTGAGCTCTTCAATATTATAATACACTGCCTTTGAAGATAGACATATTGCTCACCTTTATGGTACATTAAGTATCAGGTCTCAGAGCACTCTTCTCAATTTGTTCAAGAATGACTCAATAGCAGTGAATCACGCAGCCATGTCTGGAACATGCAAATCATGATTCTACAATATTATTTTGGTTACTATTGGAAAACCTATAAAATTCTCAAATTTACCTTGGACTTAATTTCACCAAAAAAAAAAAAAAAAAAAGAAGATGGAGCCCATCATGTTAATATCATGCTACATTTAGTTCACTGATCTGTTAATTTAAAATATTTTGTTTTGTTCTAACAGCTCTTCCCTAGAAGGCTTCAGATTCTTGGCTAGAATGGCCTTGAAAGCATCAGAATGGCCCTGAAAGCATCTGGAAAAAAAAATCCAGTGAACCTGAGCTATAAAAAAGTTGCTTCATTATAAAACAGTCTATCATGTATAATAAATCAAATCCACATTCAGATCTTTTAAAAGTTCTTTTTTTTTTTTTTTGCTTCTTATAAAAAAGTTAATCACATGTGGAAGCAGTTTTGTTTAAATGAAAACAGCAAAAGAAAATATAGCAAAATATTTATATGATTTTGTGTTAGGTAAGCTTTTAGGGAGCCAAGACTCAGAATTTATAAAGAACATGGTAAGTATTCTTGAATACCTAATCATTTTTAAATGTATGACAAAGATACTATGAACTTCAAAAATAACCCAGATTATAGACCAGGAAAATATTTGCCACCTGTATGTCACAGAAAGGGCTAATATATATTAGCAGATATAAGGTACTTATTACATTGAGGTTTTATTTTAATGCATTATCTATTTTAGTATTTCTTACTAAATACTAAAAGAGTATTTCTTGCTATTTTAATATTTCTTACATGTAAGTCAGCTGATATCTTGTTAAAATGAAGATTGTATTTCAACAGGGACTGGACTAAAGATCATGCATTCCCAGTAAGCACCATGTGATGCTGATGTTGCTGGTTTACATATCACACTTGGATTAGCACTGATCTATACTATTCCTCTTCATGTAACAATATAAATAAACTAACTGACTTCAAACAAAAATTTAAGGACAATTGTCATATTTTTATTCATGAAAATTGTTTGGAGTGATGGTCATCTAAATGGAATACATTGATTTAACCTTGGATTAGAGAAAGGATTTCATATCCATATGACCGAGGTGTGAAGTGAGAACTATTTGTTTTCTTCATACCCTCTAACTTTAATTTTTGAAAGAAGGGGAAAAAATAGAAGACAACCCAATAGAAAATTGAGCAAGTGATGGTAAAAGACAACGGACATGAAAGAAAGTTAAAAGGATAATGAATTTAAGAAAGTATTCTTTGTCTCACTATTAGTCACAAAGTATGAATTATGGGAGTAAGAAAATTCTGATTTTTAACTTTTTGGCAAAAATTTAAAACGAGTGAAAAAAAGGTTTTGTTTTGTGGAGGATGTACTAGATCATGGCGGGTCAATGTTCCTCTGATTATAAAGCAAAGCTATACAAATCACATATCACAAATGAAAAAACAGAGGCCCAGAGAAGGTAAGTAAACTGTCCAACATCAAGTGATTGAACTGGGCTTTGAACTCAGATATTCCCACACCTAGATCTTAAGATTACTATTGCAGTCCACTGACTTAACAAGGTACTGATTATTTAAGGCATCTAAGTAAGTTAATTTATTACTACAGTGAATGCTGCTTTTTGCAATTTTTACAATAAGATTTAAGCAGAATGCTTAAAGCTGGGGATTACAATGCAGATACTAAAATAAATTCAAAGAGCATTGATTTTCATGTATCTACTCTAAATTTATGTTATTTGATGAAAAACACACTGATAATGTCATTGTAAATAAGAAAAAAAAGCTCCAGCTATATAATTTACAAAATACCACACCTTAATTTATATGCTAGAAAAAAATTAATTACATATTAAAGGGTTAGTGAAAAAAATTAAAGCATAAAATATTAGATCAAATATAGATATAGTATATAATTTCAGGATGGTGAAGCCTGAAAGTAAAAGGAGAAAACACAAAAAGAATTAAAGATGCATAGAAATGTGAGGAAAAAAATGAAAGAAAATTTTCTGTCTCAATAGTATTTCCCTATTAATCATTTTATGTATGTGCATTTACAAATTGTATATATTCTTCTGAAAACAGATTGCTTATGCCCTTGATGATTTTTCTCCATAAATTTGTGCATCACATTCTTATTAATTGTAGGAATATTTTATATTAGTGACTTTAACCCTTTGTCAAGTATACTGTAAATACTGTTTCTCTGTCCATACTTGGTCTTTCAATTTTGTTCTTAACATTTTGGCATTATTTTAACAAATCTACAATGGGTAGACAAATATACAAATGGGTCCTCTATCAAAGAAGAAATATCAAAGAAGAAATATAAATGTATAAATAACATAAAGCAAAAAGGTTCAACATGATTACTAAGAAAAGAAGTTTTTAAAATTAAATGCTAAAGAGCAGAAATGATTTCCAAAATAAAAGTAATGTCCAGGGGTAAAGTGAATTCAGTTATAGGTTAACTTCTATAGACTTCTGTTGAAATGTAAATTTATACCACATTTATGGAAGATAATTAAGTAATTTGTAACAGAATATTAAAGAATTCAGTCCTGTCAACCTCTTCATTCAATGTGTTCAGGACACTGTGTGGGTTCTAAGATTTATAATAAACAGGATATAGTGTCTTTCTTGAGTTTAGGATTCCCCAACAGGACAGAGTCAAGTGCTCAAGCAGATGTGGCAGCTATTAATGACAGAATTTTTGTAACTCTCCTTCAGACCCAACTACAAATGCTGGATGGCATATAACTTAAATATATATAATATAATATAATAATATAAATGAAACATAATAACATAAATATAATAATATAGATTTATATATAAAGATTTTAAAATTTATTACTATATACTTGCACATAGTATTTTTTAAAATATTTTATTTATTTATTTGACAGAGAGAGAGAGCACAAATAAGCAGAGCAGCAGGCAGAGAGAGAGGGGGAAGCAGGCTCCCTGCTGAGCAGAGAGCCTGATGCGGGGCTCAATCCCAGGACCCTAAGATCATGACCTGAGCCCAAGGCAGAGGCTTGACCCACTGAGCCACTGAGGTGCCTGCACATAGTACTTCTAATACACATATATTTTGTATATTTTTATAATACTTTTATTTAATATTGAGAAATATTTTAAAGATGTTAGATCTAAGAAAAAGTTGAACCTAGATAGATAGATGAGCATTACTAGCCATGCTTTTCCTGAATGTATTTGCCATGTGTACTAAATTCTGTGAAATTGAGCTGGCAGCCTGAGTCTTTCAGTAAATTGGTCCATTTCATCTAACTTGTTGAATTAATGTGTGTGGAGTTGTTCACTGTACTCCCTGATTATTCTTTTAATATCTATGGGGTCTGTAATGACACCTCTTATTTCTGATATTGATAATTTGTATATTCGCTCATATTTTTGTCAGTCACTCTACGAGTTTATTATTTCACTGATCTTTTTTAAAAAAGACAAGTGGTTTCATTGATTCTTCTCTATTGTTTTTGTTTCTAATGTCATTGATTTCTGATCTATATTTTAATTTTGTCCTTCTGTTTGCTTTAGGTTTATTTTGTTTATTGAGGTGGACGCTTAAATGATTGATTTAAACCTTTCTTCTTTAATATAAGCATTTAATACAATAAATTTCCTTCTAAGCACTGTTTTAACTACCTCCCACAGATTTTGATATGTCATATTTTCATTTTCCTTTATCTCAATCCTTTAGGAGTTTTTTTTTTTAAATGACATGTACCCATCATGATTATGTCATTCAGAATAGTTTACTGCCCTAAAAATCTTCTGTGCTATACTTACTCATCCTTCCTCTCCTCTAACTTCTGGTACCACTGATTTTTTTTTTAATATATAATTTTTTTAAAGGTTTTATCAAGTTTTTGGTAGCTTCATAAAATGACATTGGTAGCTTTTCTTCTTCTGTGCAGGCTTTTTGAATAATATTAGAATTTTTTATTCTTTAAAGGTGATGTAAAATTTGGCTGCAAAGCTATCCCATCTTACTATCTTTTTTTTTTAAGATTTTATTTATTTATTTGACAGACATAGATCACAAGTAGGCAGAGAGAGAGGAAGGGGAGCAGGTTCCTTGCTGAGCAGAGGGCTTAATGCGGGGCTTGATCCCAGGACACTGGGATCATGACCTGAGCCGAAAGCGGAGGCTTTATTTAACCCACTGAGCCACCCAGGCACCCCCCAACTATCTTATATAATGACTTACTTTTCATTACCTTTCCAATTTCTTCAATAGTAAATAATTGATTCAGGTTTTCAAAAATATCTTTCTTTTGTTAAATTTTAGTAAGTTACATTTTACCAAGGGACCATCTATTTCATCTAGATTTTTAAAATTTATTGCTATAAAGGCATATACTACTAAGTTTTTTGTAATTGTTTTACTTCCTGTAATCGATGATTACATTTCCTTTCTCCTTCCTGATTGTGCATATTTTTCACTTAAAAAAAATAAAATGCATAAGGGAGTTACTAACTGAAATATAATTGACAGACAATATTTTTTAACTGAAGTATAATTGACATACAATATTATATTAGTTCCAGGTGTATAACATAATGACTTTTATTTGTATATATTGCAAGATGATCGCAAAATAAGTTAACATCCTCCTTACATAATAACAGAATTTTTTTTCTTTTGATGAGAAATTTAAGATCTATTCTCTTAGCAACTTTCAAATATACAATACAGTATTATTAACCATACCATGCTGTGCATTTTATCTTCATGATTTACTCATTTTGTAACTAAAAGTTTGTAACTTTTGACCCCCTTCACCCATCTTTCCCATCCCCCCATCCCCACCTCTGACGACCACCAACATGTTCTCTGTATCTATGAAGTTGGTTTTTTTATTTACTGTTTTGTTTTGGTTTGGTTCTTTTAGATTCCACATATAGTGAAATCATATTTTATTTGTATTTCTCTGTCTACTTCTTTCACTGAGCATAATGCCCTCGAGATCCGTCCATGTTGTTACAGGTGCCAATCTTTTTTTTATTGATAAATAATACTGTGTATGTGTGTGTGTGTGTGTGTGTGTGTGTATACACATGCGTGTGCATGCCACATTTTCTTTATCCATTTATGAATCTATGGACACTTGGATTATTTCCCTGTCTTGACTATTGGAAATAATGCTGCAATGAATATGGGGGGTGCATTTATATTCTCAAGATCAGAATTTTTGTTTTCTGGTAAGTATCCAGAAATGATATTGCTGTATTATAATTTTATTTTTAATTTTTTGAGAAAACTTTATTTAAAATCTTACTGCTATTTTTAGGGCACAAATAAGAGGATTTATTTATTCTTTCTAATGATTTTTCTTTTATTAATTTTAGCTTTTATTTTTATTCCTTATATATTCCATCTTCTGATTCTTTTTCTTCTTTCTTTTTTACAGAGAGAGATGGGGGGGGAGGTGCAGAGAGAGAGAGAGAATCTTAAGCGGTCTCCACACCCAGTGTGGAGCCCAGTGTGGGCCTCCATTTCAGACCCGGAGAAGAAATCAGACCTAAGCAGAAATCAGGAGACTGACACTTAAGCAACTGAGCCATGCAGGTGCCCCTGATTCTTTTTCAAATTTCTTAGGAAATTACCTATAAAGACAAAATTATTTTCTTTCTTTATATAAAATATATTTTTTAGAGTAGTTTTAGGTCCCAGCAAAACAGCAGAAGTACAGAGATTTCCCATTTCCCCCCATGTATACACACTCTCCCCCCAACTATCAACATTCTCTGTCAGAATGGTATATGCTATAATCAGTGAAACTACATTGACAAATCACTATCACCCAATGTCTACAGTTTACATTAGGGTTCATTCTATGGGTTTTGAAAAAGGTATAATGATGTATAATCACTGTTATAGTATCATACATATGGAGTGGTTTTAAAGGTCTAAAAATCCTCTATGCTCAGCCTATTCATCCTTCCCTCCCTCCACAGTTTATCCATTCACCTGTTGAGGGACATCTTGGTTACTTCCAAGTTTTGAGAATTATGAATAAAATTGCTATAAACATCTCTGTGTGTAGGTATGGACATACGTTTTTAATTCCTTTCAGTAAATATCAAGGAGTGTGATTGCTGGATTTTATGGTAGGAATATGTTCAGTTTTTTAAGAAATTGCCAAACTTACTTTCAAAGTGGAAATTGTATTTGTATGCATTTGTATTCCCATAAACAATGAATTAGTGTTCCCTGTTGTTCTACATCTTCACAAGCATTTAGTTTCATGTTTTGGATTTTTGCCATTCTAATAGGGGTGTAGTGGTATTTCATTATTGTTTTAATTTGACATATGATGTTCAGCATCTTTTCATATGCTTATTTCAACATATTTTAAAATTTCACTTGAAACTTGTTTTTTGACCCACGGATTTTTTTTTTTTTTTTGGTGTATGTTGTCTAGTTTCCAAATACATAGAAATGGCCCTTGTGTTTTTGTTTTGTTTTGTTTTCGATATCTAGTTCAATTCCATTGTGGTCAGAGATCATATTTTATATGATCTTAATTTTATAAAATTATCATTGATTATACTTTTATACTTTATTCAGATTCTAGTGTTTTATTGTCAACAAAATTAAGATGTGTATTAAATGTCTTATGGAGACTTGACAAAGTGCTCTGTGGTAGGTATAGAAAAAAAGAGTAAAATATAACTGCTTTACTCAAGAAGATGATAATCTAAAAACAAGGAAACAGATATGTAAGCAAGAGCTACAAACAGAAATTTGTAAAAAGTTTGAGGAAACAGAAAACAGAAGACCATCAACTATACCACAGGATAGTTGTAGGGAGCTGGGAATCTGAGATTTCATGGTGGAGAGAATAGGACTGCAGAGTGCTAAGGGTAACAGAGGAAGGAAAGGCATGTCACTACTTGACTTCAAATTCTCATTTTTTTTTAACCTCCTAGAGGTGTTAGGGGAGATAAAGAAGAGGATTTTGGTATGGGATATGTCAAGGGTACAAAGGCAATACAGGTTCAGATTAATGTATGATTGTATTCTACATGTTAGAACACACTTACATACAAGTTCATATTAATATATGAGTAAGAAAGTATCAAAGAGCTTTCTTAGATACACATTATCTATCCTTCCCTGCTAATACTGTTCCCCAAGATAAAAAATTATGTAAACCAGAGAAGATTGTTAAGGAAAATAAGACAGAGTCCATTTCGAATAAGCTGTTCAGAAATGCCCATTGTGCACCCTTGTGGATATATCCATTGTTCACTGTGCATGTATACAGAGAGCTCAAGGCAGGAGTCGAGTCTTAAGATATAAATTTGGGACTCACTGGGATGAAGTGTGTGGAGTGAAAAGAGAAAAAGTTAAGGATATCATCTTGGGAAACACCATGGTTTAGGGGAGATGAGAGTAAAAGGAACAACAAGGAAACAGAAAAGAAGGATCAAAGAGGTGGCAGGAGAGCCATTTCTAAGTGGTGTCACTGAAACCAAGGGAGTGAAATGTCAAAGAAAAGCAGGAACTGTCAGAAAGGTCAAAGGCAATAGGGCAATCAAGTAGGAAGACTGCCAAAGTCCCCTGGCTTCGTCAACAGACTGTGTAAATAAACTGAGACTGCAGCTGTTTAAGTGTGAAGGGGAAGTGAGAAAATGGACCAAAAAAAAAAAAAAAAAAGGAAATTAAAGAGAGAGTCCATGGGTATGTAGCCACCTAAAAATTCAGGAGAAAGAATTGCTGAGGAAGAAGTATCCTACAAGAAATAAAAAACACATAAAGAGTGACTAGTTTTGAATAGGATCAGATGAGCCTCTGAAACCAGAAGAAAGAAAAAAAAATCATAACTTGTACACAAAATTAAGTATTGTCTTTTTCAATATTGTCTCTTCAAATTGTTATAAAATTATTATAATTTGGCTTAGTTGCCTAAAATGTTTTAAGAATGTCCCTCTCTGAAATACATCCTCAGAGACAGGTGGATTTACCACACACACATACACACACACACACACACACACACACATTTTCTTGTTTAAACATAGGTATGATGTTCAGAAGTTGAGAAAAGTTATTTTTGAACTGTATAATGAAAAAGCAAGGTGGTAGATGTCCTTTGGTATAAACAAATGTTTTCTAGAGTAGATTTATTAACTGGAATGAAAATAAATTCCAAAAAGGGAGAGTCCCCAAATGTTTGTTGATTAAAAAATATTGGACTAAGTGCGTGACTTTTTTGATTCAATACTTGTGTATTCATTTGACAAAAGTGATTATGGACACTGGGGAGGGTATGTGCTTGGGTGAGTGCTGTGAAGTGTGTAAACCTGGTGATTCACAGACCTGTACCCCTGGGGATAAAAATATATGTTTATAAAAAATAAAAAATTTAAAAAAAAAAAAAAAAAAAAAAAAAAAAAGTGTATAGAAATTCCACCGCAGGTCAGACATTAATCTAGAGACTAATTTGATGAATAGGACTCAAGTGGACATGTTCTGATAAATTTATCATAAAACTTGGTTTTATAACAATATATACTAACTTGATATGACCACATATACTCTCACTAAAATCAGTTAAAGGCAGTATTTAGCTCAAATATTTATTTCTTTCAGCAACTGTATTTATGTCAGTTCTGAAGCATTTGGGCATGACTTAATTTGCAATTATATATACCGACAAAAGAATTCAGCTAAATAGAGGAAGTTCTAAAAGCTGATAATATACTGCTAAAGAAAGAATTCTAGGTTCACTGAACTCAACACAGCTTGTATATCTCCCTAGATTTTGGGGAACATTAACTGCCCACATAGAAAAGGGGCTGGCAGTAATATTGGCAATAGACTTTCTCACTATTTCATTATGTCTATGAGGACGCTTCACTCTACTCTATCTTCAGCTTCTATATTGCCGCTTCTCCAAGTGGGGTCAGGTGATAGAATCTGTGTTTTTCACAAATTTCCCAAGTGTTATTTATGCAGCACATAATTTGAGAATCACTGCTAATGTTTGAAATTTCTGAGCACATGTTGTAAAAGAAAAAAAAAATAAAAGCTCAACTATTGTATCCCTCAGAGACCATATGCTTTGGTTTTGAAGTGTTATGCCCAAGTGGTCAGGTATGAAAGAGAGGCAGGCAGCGCAGTATATCATCAAGGTTATGGATTTTAGATGAAGTAGGCTTGTGTTGAACTTCTGCCCACTTCTTTCTAGCCTGTATGCTCAAATCAATTTTATTTCTTATTTATTTATATATTTATTTATTTATGGGAGAGAGAGAGAGAGTGCATGTGCACACATATGCAGGGGGCGGGAAGTAATTTTAAGCAGGCTCCAAGCCCCACATGGAGCCTGATTCAGGGCTTGATCTGATGACCCTACGATCAGGACCTGAGTAGAAATTAAGAGTCTGATGCTTAACTGATGGAGCCACCCAGGCACCTCCTTTTTAAAAATTATATATATATATATGTATATGTTTTTTTATCTTTTTAACAATTTTATTTCTTTGATCCTCAGTTTTCTTCTTATGTAAAATGGTGGTAATCACACCCTTATAAATTTACCTGAAAGGATTAAATGGGCCCAGAAGTACAAGTGAGTGTCCTTCTCTCCATCTCTTTATTGATCCTAAAATCATTTTCCTACGGAATCTCCATTCCAGAGGTGCCATCCCAAATGCCTTTTAGACTAAGCCTGTGGGTAATATAAATGAACTAAGCAGTCAGGGCAAGGCAACAGAAAATTACAGAAACTGTGGTAAGCTGGAGAACGTATAGCCTACCTAAAGACATTTTAATAAAAAATAAAATAATCTCTCTGTCCTAGTCTAGGGAAATATATTTAATTGTTTGCCAGATCCAAAGCAAAGTGCATAAAGGGAAAACCCTCTTCTCCACAGTGAAGCAGAAAGAAAATGATTGCTGATTATATCAAATACCCCAGATTTTATTCCAAATTGTAGCCAAACTGGTACCTACATTCAACTACTCACTTTCTTTGAGCTTAAATTCTCACACTTGCAAACAGACAGAGTAACTCCTATGATACTGTTTTAAGGATTAAATTAGATAGTGTGTATAAAGCTCTTTGTACCATAAGAATTCTCATGCTTTCCTTTTGAAGTTTTTCTTGGTATTTAGCTGATGTATATACACTTTGGGTTCAATCTTAACTAGGCCAGTTCTAACCAAGTTAGCAAACCCATCATCAATTTCTTTTCTTAAGTAAAAAGCTAGGCTGATTATTTATAATAGCCAAGATGTGGAAGCAACCCAAGTGTCCATCGATAGAAGAATGGATAAGGAAGATGTGGTATGTATATACAATGTAATATTACTCAGCCATAAAAAAGAATGAGATCTTACCTTTGTGATAACATGGATGGACTTAGAGGGTATTATGCTAAGTGAAATAGGTCAAAGAAAGACAAACACCGTATGATTTCACTTGTATGTGGAGTAAAAAAAAAAAAAAATTTCTTTTAAAAACAGAAACACTTATGGTTTGTCTCCCTCCCAATCCCATCTTGTTTCATTTATTCTTCTACCCACTTAAGCCTCCATGTTGCATCACCACTTCCTCATATCAGGGAGATCATATGATAGTTGTCTTTCTCTGCTTGACTTATTTCGCTAAGCATGATAACAAACTGAGGGTTGCCGGGGGGAGGGGGTTTGGGAGAAGGGGGTGGGATTATGGACATTGGGGAGGGTATGTGATTTGGTGAGTGCTGTGAAGTGTGTAAACCTGGTGATTCACAGACCTGTACCCCTGGGGATAAAAATATATGTTTATAAAAAATAAAAAATTAAAAAAAAATAAAAAATAAAAACAGAAACAGACCCATAAATACAAAAAGCAAAAGATGGTTGCCAGAGGGAAGGGAGAGGAGAGTATGGGCAAAATGGGTGAAAGACAGTGGGAGGCACAGGATTCCAGTTATGGAATGCATAAGTTATAGGGATAAAAGGCACAGCATGGGGAATATAGTCAAAGGTATTATAATAGCGTTGGATGGTGACAGATGGAAGCTGCTCTGGGGTGAGCGAAGCATAACATATAGAGTTGTCAGATCACCATGTTGTACACCTGAGACTAATATAACGTGTGTCAGCTATAGTTCAACAACTGTAAAAAATCCTGCGTGGACTGGTGGTAGATCTGAGCTTAGATGTGTAATACTTTGATTACAGTTTCTTGGCATAGAGTTAGGGACAAGAGAAAGCACCCTCTAGGAATTCTGAGTCAGTCATGAAATAGACAGGCTGGAGCTGAGTAACCAAATCTAAATTAAAGCACAGCAAAGGAGCAAAATCAAAGGACAAAGCCAAGTTCTGATAGCACAGAGTGGGTGTGTGCAAAGTTTAGGCAGAGATAAATGCCAAAGCTAGAGAAATATTCTCGGAGAACCAGGGGCAGCTTTTCACAGGAATCTTAAGTTTAAGGTAGGGTTCATGTTTAGGAAACCAGCCTGGAAGTAGGGTCAAAGATAGCTGACTTGTAGCCAAATTGGTACATACTTCAGGCCCATTATCCTTCGTGGTTTTACCCTAGAGACCAGCCAGCCAGTCAGCTTGGATATCCATGTGTTGTCTGCCTCTGGTCCCAGGCTCCACTGCTGCAAAGGTTAAGTACAAGTTGGAATAGCTCAACCTTTCCACATCCATTGTTATTATTATTATTATTTTTTTTTTATCTGTATTTGCTTCTGTGAATTCCTATTGACAACCCTGGTGAGTATCTGCCCCAAAGGATCTGTCTTTTAAGAAACCTTGACAGGATTCTCTTTCTTCTAACCTTAAGCCCTTTCCATCTCTTCTAGACTTATCACCTTCAGTCTATATATACATGTATTAATTAAGATGCAAGTGTTAATTACTCCTTTTATATATTTGTTTTCCTCACTTGGGACAGCAAAACACTCTTCAAGTGGATAGACTGACCTAGACTAAGCCATCTCCAGGATATTCCTAATTGTAGTATCTTTCCCATCTCCCCAGCCTGTCCCATAAATTACCTCCTTCTCCCTTCCCTTGAGTTCCTGAGAATATTCCTATTAAAGGGGATTCAGTGAAAGTCATAGAGGCTTTCTTTTGCTTCTTACACCTAATTTTCTAATTCTGGGCTATGTTTGAAATCCAGTCTAACTAAATTTTCAAATTGTATTTCCTATATATTATGAAACATATCAACAAGATTAACTATGGCTTAAACAAATATAATTTTCCTCCAAACCTATGCTAATTATACTACTCTGGCCCTTCCTCCCTGAATAAAACAAACAAACCCAATTTTTGAGAAAAAGGAATGAATGTACACAGCTGCTAATGGATATTACTTAATACTGGGGTAGTATAGAAGATAGCACAGGGTTGCATACTATAATACAAATCATAGCTTATTGGGCACCATGGAAGAGGGAAGATCTAGAGTTCGTACTTTATAAGAATTTTCTAAGAACTCAAGTTTCCAAACTTGATAAATTAGGGACAAATAATTTGGACTATAAAAGATTGACATGATTTATGACAGAATTCACTAGAGTTCTTTAAAACAGTAAACTATCCAATGAATGTAAAATATGGATTTGATTTCCAAATGTCAGTATGTATCTTTTTCAGCAATACAACAACTTCATGAAGAACATAAGCCACCTAAAACATTATATAAACTATGAACAGAACTCCTTGAATATCAGATACACAATGAAAATTCAAAAGTATCATTAAATCGCATCAATTTCTTAGTCATAATGCATTTACTTTCAGAACAGAGAAAACTACTTGATTTTTTTCTCTCCAATTGTCTTTTAGTTCTTTATAATATGAAAACACACACACACACACACACACACACACACGATTTTGTTTTATTTGCAGTCAGACTTAAGGCTAAGTTTTTGCCAGATGATTTCTTACAGTAGAAAAAATGAAAACAGAAACATCTAGAGACATATCTTAAAGAAACAGAACTTATGCTAGGGAAGCCTGGGTAGTGCAGTTGGTTAAGCATCCAACTCCTGGCTTCAGCTCAGGTACTGATCTCAGGGTCATGAGATAGAGCCCCATGTAGGGGCTCACTCAGTGTGGAGCCTGCATGTGATTCTCTCTCCCTCTCCCTACCCCTCCCAACTGTGCTCTCTCTCTCTAATAAATAATCTTTAAAAAAAAAAGAAATAGAATTTATGATAGAGTAAATTTTAACTTTTTACATAGGTGTGTGTTTATATATAAATATTTAAATTCTGATTATAGTATAATCATTTTTGCTATGCTTTTTGTTATTTATAAAAAGAAAAAATCTGAAAAAACAAATTTTATCCTCTCCCATCCCCACAAAAACAATATATAGTGCAGAACTGCATCCTAATGCATTTATTAGAAGGTAAAACTTTGATTTTTTTAAAGATGAACATTGGTGGTAATTTTAAAATGATCAAAATGTTAAATCAAGGTTGTGATTATAAACATTTGCCTTCAGTAAATAAATCATAAACATTTTTCTTCTCGTTGTATTCTTAGTTTGTTATACAAGAATAGAAGAAGTCTTCAGACAAGAATTAGACTTTATTTTAAGATCAATGCTGAAATGTGGATTTATGCTTTGCAACAATATGCTTTGTGGAAATTAATTAGAATCAACATCTTTTTTCAACCTGTGATGCAGTTTGTGTCACCTTCATGAAAAGCTTTTTTTCTTTTCTTCTTTTTCTTTTTTTTTGCTTTTAAATGTTGATTCAAGGGGGTGTTACTATTCAGATAAAAATAAGACTTGAATCAGTGACTATAATTACAGGTGTATTTTTGTATTATTTATGTTTGTTTGAAGGGGCTTCATTATATATAAGGTTTGTGTACTCATTACTACATGTTTTCTATAGGCTTTGTTAGTTTTATAATTGTTTGCTTTAATTAAGTAGCCCTGTTTCATTCACCCTGTTTCAAAACCCTGTACCTGAAGACCTGGTATAACCTTATTATTGGTGGTAAATAATCTTCACAGTCTGTTTTTTAAAAGATGACACCATATAAGACACTTCAGGTAATTTCTAAGTTCCTTGGTCTTTAAGTTGTTCAGAGACCTGTAGTTAGATGAACGTGGGGATTCTTTATATAATTTGTGTCTCAGGACAACATTCCTCCTAAGCAAGCAGAGCTCCTAGCAAATTGCAGAGATTGGGTTTGGATTTAGATCTTTCACAGTGAGGTTCATTCTCTTTCTCATCTATTCTGTGTTGAATATATCTAGCATTGACTCTCCCATTGCCCCACTCAGGGGTTTTGCTCTGAGTCATAGATATGAATTTCTTTGTGCCACATATTACTTGGACCAATCAAGATACTGAATAAACCCATGATGACAAGGTATGAATGACAGAGAGCATACCTACTGCTAAACTCATAAATATGTCTCCATTTCTATATTGATAAATATTGAACCAAATAAATTTCAAAATCATATTGTATTTTGGAAATACTAGAAGAGTTTTCTACTTTATTCAATGAACCTTTATTGAGTACCGCCTGTGTGCTAGAGATACTAAAATGATTTCTTATAGAAATCTTTTTAAAAAATAACTCTACCCAGTAGAAAGAATATATATGAATAGCCAATAAGCACACAAAAACATATTCAACATCATTACTTGTCAGAAAAATGTATTTCAAAACCATAATGAGATACACTTCACACTTGCTGGAATTGCTAGAACTGACACTGGAAATATTCCTAAGATTATGGATGAACATGAACTCTGATACATCCAACTACTATGGAAAAATATCTGGCAGTTTCTTTGAAAGTTAAGCACAACTATACTCTAAGGCAGAAATTCCACTTCTTGGTTTTTATCTGAGAGAAATAAAAACATATGTTCACAAGAAGATTTGTACAGGAATGTTTTAAAAAGTTCTCATCATAAAAAAAAAAATTGTGTGGTGATGGATGTTAACAAAACTTATGTGGTGGGATGCCTGAGTGGCTCAGTTGTTAAGCATCTGCCTTCAGCTCAGATTATGATCCCAGGGTCCTAGGATGGAGCCCTGCACTAGGCTCCCTTGCTCAGCAGTAAGTCCGCTTCTCCCCCTCCATCTGCCCTGGTTTGTGTTGCCTCTCTTGCTATCTCTCTCTCTCTCCCTCTGTCAAATAAATAAATAAAATCTTTAAAAAAATGAACTTATGTGGTGATCATTTCATAACAGAGAAAGAATCAAATTATGTTGTATACCTGAAATACAATACTATATGCCAATTATATCTTAACAAAAAATAAATAATGTTTTAACAACTTTATAATAAACTGAACTAGGAAACAAGTCAAGTGTTCATCAATGGAAGCTATGTTCATACAGTGGAATTCTACACAACAATATAAAGAATGAAATGCTGATGAAACTCAATAACGTTGAGTGAGTCTCACAAAATTGAAGAACTAAAAAAAGTAGATATGAAAGAGCACGTGCTGCATGATTCTAATATGTAATGCTCAGAACAGACAAAACTAGTATACAGGGAAAGAAACCAGAATGGTGACTGCCTGTGGTAGGTAGGGGTGAAGTGGCTGTGAAGGGGCATGAGGAAACTTTCTGAGGTGATGGAAATGGCTATACAGTACTGCCCCCTCTTTATCTGTGGTTTTGCTTTATGCAGAGTCATTTACCCATGGTTTGGAAACAGATGATCCTCCTCCTGATGAACCATGAGACGGTCCATAGTAACCCCAACCATACATCACGGTGCCTAATTCGTTCACCATCCTTCACCTAATCACTTAGGCATTTTATCATGTCACATCATTACAATAAGAGTATAAGAAGATATTTTGAGAAGAGAGGGAGACCAAATTCATGTAAATTTTATCACAGTATATCATTACAACTGTTCTATTTTATTATTTGTTACTATTGCTAATCTCTTACTGTGTCTATAAATTAAACTTTATAAGAGGTATGTATGTATAGAAAAAAAACAGTAGGTATAGGGTTTGGGGTTTCAGGCATCCATCTGGGGTCTTGGAGCATACTGTCTAGGAATAAGGGGTAATTACTGTATCTTGTTTTGTGCATTGACTACATATATATGAACACTTGTCAAAACTCATCAAATTGTCATCTAAGATCTGTGTGTTTGCATAAATTGTATCTCAATTTTTACAAAGTAATTTTGTGGTATATCCTTTGTAAAGAAAACAATCTCTAAGCAACTGCCTTTTTTGGTATGTTAATAATTAATTTTAAAGATTGATTGATTTCTTTGAGAGAGAGAGAGAGAGAGTGCAAGTGGGGGAAGAGGCAGAGGGAATAAATGCTCAAACAGACTCCTCACTGAACAGGAAGACTGCTACTGGGGCTTGATCCCAGGCCACTGAGATCATGGTCTGAGCCAAGATCAAGAGTCAGAGGCTTAATCAACTGAGACACTAAGGCACCCCAATGATGAATTTTAAAATTTGATGTTTGCTTAAAGCAAGGGATACCAACCAGACAACACTGGTTGAGCCCTAATGGACACAGATTTTTCAGTCCATCTCTCTATACTCTAAAGTTCGTGTTCACAATAAATTTTTATCATTCATTTACATATACACTCATACATTTATCCTGACAAATGAGAAATAACCTGTGTACGAGTGGAGACAGCCATTTTCCCGCAAATTGAAAATAACATGTGTTAAAGACTAGCACTGGCCATAAGCTATGATTTCTAACTACAGCTTCAAGATATTAGACTGCTATTTGCCAACTCTTTCCAAGTATGAAAAGAACCCTAGGCCTTTGTGTTTATGTAAGTGCTGGCCTGGGACAAGCACACGGCTCCCAAGCCCTATGCAACATACACCTCAGTCATCCAGAGGGACAAAGCGAGACCCCCCAGCATGGCCCTGCAGGTGACTTAAGAGAGCCTCACCCACACTGTTTGTGGAAAGCACTGTGCTAGTTTCCAGGAATATTCAATCTGTGGCCTCTGCGCGGAGGCTGCCAAAAAGCACTGCAATTGGTTGTGCCAATTGTGTTGGTGTTTTATGGCTCTGTTCATCTTTAATGATCTGTAGCTTCTCTCACCATGAAAGCTTCTGAATCCTGGCTCCTTCCCAACTGCTCTATTGATCTGAAATTTGGCCAGCAAGCAAAATCTTTTGTTTGTTTTTGGGATTATTTTTATTATCTGGCTCCAGACAGGGAGCACAGAATGGGGTGGAGACTTCACAGAAATGAGGACATCCACTCCTTTGGTAGTACTCCTGAGGGTCTAAGACCAGTCCTCTGGTGCTATAAAAGAACACTGTTCAAAGCTGTAAAGAGAATTCACATTTGCATCGTACTGATGGCAACAACAGCCTGTTAGGCCCCCATCTGTCAGAGCAGAAGGTATTCTGCAGTTCAGAGAGTCAGGGCTCTGGGGCACTTCTTTTCAGAGGGCTCTACTGGAAAACAACAGACTCAAGTTTAGAGAGAACTAGTTTACACAGAGGTGGAGAAATAACTCCCTAGATGTTATGATTTTGGGTCTGGGAACCAACTCAGATCCTGATTTATTCAAGCTCACTAGAGTTTTAAATTCTGCTACACCCATGTTTCCAAAACGGGATGACCCCAGGCACCTTAGCAATTCTAAATGACAAAACCAAGTCTTCAAAAAGTACTGTGGTCAATTATTTTTGGGAAAATCTACATATAATGTAATATAATATAATATAATATTCATTTCTTAATGATTTGTAATTCATATTAACACATTTAAAAGCTGTGGGAAAAAAAGTCCCCTGGTGGGGAAGCTTTTCTTTCTTTAAACCAGTACTTTCCAAATTTCTTGACCATGGAGCCCCATTTAAAAGAGGTTTTACAAAATATAGCTAAGATGGAAATACAAGAATTTCCTATGGAAAACCTTTCAGAAGTATTGACTGAAATGTACAGTAAGGTATAAAAGATTACTCTCAGGCCTTCCCTGAAAGTAAATTTTGAGGGGACAGAAGGTATGGGTATATATGTATGTATTTACGTGTGTGTGTGTGTGTGTGTGTGTATGCGTATTTCTGTGTATGTGCGAACATCAGAAAGAGTTAGCTTCTGTAGTTATAGAGTTGTAGTTAGGAAGCAGCTGCGCAGCTAAGACTACATGTGCTAGCTTCTCCTACAGCTGGATATGGCCATATGATTAATATTTGCTTACTGAACATGAGCAGAATTGAGGTATATAACTTCTGGCTAAGGTTCTACCACAGAATACAGATGACACCAAGTTCTCCAGGACCACAGTATATTAGTTTGACTCCTAAATCCAATCTAGAGGACAGCCATTTTGCTACACAGGAATAAAGACCAGCACTATAACATGAATGAGAAATGAACTATTATATTGAGAAATATTTTAGGATCCATTTGTTGCAGTACTTTAGTCTAACCTCATTAATATTACATTGGGAGTGGAGATGGGGAGCAGTAACATTTGGGAAGATATTTGGAAAAGACTGCAGAGAATCATTTAAGAGCATCAAACACCTGAGGGAGTTAAGCAGTACATAGCTCCAGAGAAGAGAGCCAGGGTCTGATGGTCCTACATTTAATTCTGCCTTTCTGACTCTAGGTAAGTGACTCAGAGCATGGGAAATAAACAAACCCAATTTCGCTATTTGACTCAGCCACTTACGAGTGTGTCTTTCTCCTTTGCCATGTCTGATTTTCCACATGGTAAAAAAATGGATAACGGCTTTCAACTTACACAATTATTTTAAGAACTAAACCAGAGGACACCTGCAGCATTCAGCACACCTATACACATGTGTATTTAGAAACAAGCATACAGAGTGGTAGTCATCAATGCTAGTCACAAATATTTGATGTGTCCTCCTGCTGCATACATATTGTGAATTCGTTTCTTTTTTGAAATTAAGAGCTGCCATGTGACCTCCGAGGCCAAAGTTTTAAGAGCAAGTATACAATTTTCATGTTCCCTCTTTCCTACCTCGGCAATTATGAAATGCAGGGATGGACGGATCGTCTTTTGACTGATGCTGGAAAGACAACAGCTGGAGCAGAGTTCCCAGCTGACCTGCACGAACACGCGGCATGAGCAAAAAATAAACCATTGTGGCTTAAGCCCCTATAGCCTAACGTGGCTTTCGCTGAATGACTCTGAAATCGGTTACCAAGTGTTAGAGTTGTGTCATACTGTGAACCTAAACCGTACTCAAATATGAAGCATTTGCTTACTGTTCGGGTGACAGTCAATAAAGAAACTATTACTGCAGGCTGGAAAGCTAGTGACCTTTGTTATGAAGTCACAATTTATGAAACCTGTTGTTGCAATGATTTACAAGGCAAACAAGTACCTAATGAACTTGGGAGTTCTAGGAGAAGAGATTGGAAAACCGAGCGTCAGCATGTTGTTAGAGTTAATCGAGGTTGCATGTGGCAAGGCATTACAAAAATATGATAAGCACAACAAGCACTGGCTGACCTGCAAGCAGGAATCAAAAGGGTTAGACAGAGCCCAAACTTGAGCATTTTTATAAGGTTAGAAAGATAAGTGCTTCTCAACCCCCATGATAAAACTGAGGGAGCTTTTGGGCAACAAAGGCCTATTAAAATTAAGCCTTGTGAGGAAGATCAAATCAAGGATATGGTTCTCACACCCATGAATTAAGTTAATCTCAAAGCAAAGACCCAATTACAATACTAGCAACTGGTAAATCCTTTTAATTGGAAGGAAAAAAAAAACATTGATTAGAGAAAAGAGATTGAAAATCACTACGTATTTAAAGAGAGTGAGACATATGGTGTGGGGACACGGAAAGAATAAAAAAATACATAGAAATAATAATTATATTAAAAACCAAAACAATGGACATGTTTTGCACATACATCTAGTATAATAAATAAGGTGTGGCTTTTTTGAGGACTTCATACTATCAAAAAGATTATCAGCCTTTTCTAAAAGAGAATTTGACATATAACAACCACTGATTTTCCAATCTCCATGCTACCATCTTCAACACTTATTTCAGATGTGATCAAGAGGGTTAACAGAGAAGATAAACCAGAGAAGGCAGGGTCAGAGGCCACAGAGAACACGGAACATCACCTGGATATCCTGGCCTTTAAGTCTGATGTCTTGATTGGATGGAAGAGATACTCAATTCAATGTATCTCTTTTGAGTATCTGTGTGAGTATTTGTATCTGTATCTGTGTATCTGTAACTGAGTAACTGTGCTCAGTAGTTATCACAAGGCTTGCAGTAGGCATGAGTACTGTTCATGATTATTCTATTTCCCTTCTACTTGGACATATGGTAAGTTAAACTATTTCTGACCACTTCAATCTGAGGTTGTCCACATGATTTTCTTGGACAAATAAAATAGGAGTGGACACTAGTACAATGCCAGATTCCAGTGGAAATGTAGAAAACTGGTTGATGATTTGTCATGTTTCTTTTTCCTACTTGGCAGTAGTAGTAACACAGAGATATAACCTCCCTCCATTTGGGTCCTTACCAGAGGATGACTTAGAAGCCTGCCATACACATGAAGATTGTTAAATAAGCCATTGTAGTTTTGAGCCAGTGAGATTTTGGAGCTGTTTATTCCTGTAGCATAGTATATCCAACTTTGATGGAGAGACATTGAAGCCAGTTTTACAGGGATAGCTGATGTTTTATTAGGTTCCGATGCGAAAATGATGTTTAGGAGCAGTGTTTTTCTGACCATGAATTGTGGTTTAGGGTATAGCTTTTTCTAGAACAGAATAGAAAATATCATATAGTAAGATTAAAGGATGTTCTCTCCGTGTGTGTGTGTGTGTGTGTGTGTGTGTAAAAGAATGAGAGAGAGAGGTTGATAGAAAGTGTATTTCTTAGTGTGACTCATCATTAGAAAGTTTGAAAGTTACTGATCTAAAATCTAATTAATTGGAGCATTGAATGATTGAATTTAGCTGCGAAAGGCCATCCCCAAAGGGTTTGTGGTCTGTTGATGTGAAAGGGATCTGTTCTCAAACTTTTCCTGTTCAAACATTTATTCATAAAAGTCAGTGAAGAGCTTATCCATTTTCTTTATTGAGTTCAGATGAAATTGATAAGCTAATATTGATGATGTACGAAAAGCTATATCAGATAGCAGCTGTAAGGAAAAATAAAGATTAGCATATATTGTCCTGATTTAAAAAAAAAAAGGTAAAGTCAGTGACACTTGTGAGCCAGTGAGCTTGATGTTGTGACAGAGAATATTATAAAATGATAAAATGGTATATCTATGAAGATTTAAAGAAGTGACAGCATAAAAGTTTTTGATTAAGTGATGCCAGATGAATACATTATTTTTAATAGTATTCCTAGATATTGGTTCCGAGTTATGTTAAAGATTGTCAGGATTTCAGAAACTCATTTGACAGAATTTCTTATGCTATACTTGAAAAAAATGAAGAAATTTGAGCTGGGTAATTGCATTATTGGGTAGATTCATCATTTCTATAATGACAAAGGGTATTGACAAAGGTTTACAAAGAGTATGGTTAATAAATCTGTTAATCTGGAGGTTGATGCCTTAGGGACATGTTAAAGGCCTCTGTCTTCATCTATTTCCTACTCAAATATATTTTTGCAGTCTTCTCTAATTTTGGGGGTAATGTAAAAGCAAGATAGATATTAAGAAAAGTAGGTTAGAGGCTCAAAGTTAAGAATGTCCCCAAGGGTAAAATTATGAGTCAAACGTAAAAAGTAAAAATAAAAAAAAATCTAACACAGATAATTACAAATCTAAAAACTTAGGGCTTAAAGGCACAAATGAACCCAAAATAGACAAAATTATAGATACAAAGATATGTTTCAAGACAACAGCAAACAGTATGAGAAAAGCCTTATAAAGCACTTTGTGAAAAATGCTTTTGTAACTAGTTTACTTGTATTTACTCATCAAAATCATCCTATAATGTAGGTGTCATTTTTGTCCTCAATTACTGAATGAAAAACTGGAGTATCTAAATTTTAAACAACTGCCCAATGTCAAACAGCTGGTAAACCACAGAGCCTCGTAAGAAGATAAGTAGTCCGGCTCTAGAATCTAAACTATCCATCTGTTGGATTCAACAGTGTGGTAAAACTGCTGGGACCATTTAATGTGTTTTGGGGTTGAGGAAATAAATGAATACCACAGATCCAAACCAAGCCAGAGCCTATGCAATGATTAGTCCCTGTCTGAAATACTGTTCTCAATTATGGCCCACGCTCCTTAAAAGAACAGTGACAAGTATGTTTAGAGAAGGACTGGGATTGGATAGAGTGTATAATCCACAGAAATAGTCAGTAGTCAAAACACTGTTGATATACTGATGATATTGAATCTGAAAATGAGAAAACATGGGGACTGAAATAGCTATCTTAAAAGATTGAAATCTATGTCACATCGAAAAGAAATTTGTTTCAATGTGCATAAATTAAGAGAGCAAAACCTTGATAGGTAAATTGTGGTTTGATATAAGTAATAATTTCCTAATAATAATTATAGTTATTTATGTAATAAAAAAGGGGATCACTTGTTAGGTATATGTTTTTAATATCAGGGGTGTTTATTAAAGGATACATAATAATATATTAGGATATCATAAAATTTTTATACATATAACTGTGTTCAGACTATATGGTCTCATATATTTATAGGTCTAAGATTCTAGGAATTAAAAAAAAAGAGGCAAAGTGGTATTATTTCCCTTTAGCCAGAGATCACTAGGAGCACACTTAAACATCTAACCTGAGTAGAGTTTATTGACTTGTTGCATTATTGACTGAGTAAGAGGGTGTTAGAAATGACTTGTTTTAAGATTTGTCTAAAGTTAGGTGATTTGGTGGAGGCTAAGAGGAAGTGAGGCTTTATTCTGTATCAGATACCAACAGGATGCAGAAGCAATTCTATGATTAGGTGTCTTAACACCTCTTATTAGAAGGTGAGAAGAATGGAGTGAAGCTAAAGTTTTGATTGGTAGTAAAGCTATAGACATTTATGTTAGCCAAGATAGGAGGACACAAGATGTATTTTTGTAGTGGGGATAATATTTTGTTTTGTCTGTGTATATACATTATGCAGCTGTCTTGTTTTTGTCTTGATTTATTACAATCACAGAATGGTCTGATTCTGGTACTCTGTAAAATTGTTTATGTTGAACAGAAGAACAGAAGCTTATTGTGAGTACTAAGACATTTCTTTCCCAGCTACGCACTACCTGTGGCCACATGTCCTTCAAGACTTCGGCTCTTAAGCGACAGGCCTGCTTGAGTTCCAACTTCTGCTGGGTAACATTTTCTCCAATAACATTCTCCAGAGCAGAAGCTATGCCTTGTTTACCCATGGGTACCAAGAATAGAGCCTTGTGTCTTAAACAGAGTAGGCACTATTACTATGATGATATTATACAAAATATATTATGTACCTTATATAAGTTACAGAAAATATTATATTCTGCATATTTTATTTTATATATTATTATATTATATTGGTACATTCATATGTGGAATTATTCTGAAAATAATGTTTGCATTTTGTTAGTTTCCTTGACTGAATTAAGTAGAGTGCTATGCCATTTCAAGTGGAACCAATGCAAATCTGAGATGCTGAAGTAGTTCTTTTTTGGTTAAATGATTTCCCAAAAGTGTAGACATTAGATAAGCCTGTATGTCTAAGACTCCTGATGTCAAATTCAGATTACTTCACTGATACATATGCAAAACATGAATAAGAAGAACATTAGAAGGGACTGGGCCGTTTAACATACAGACTGCCCAATCAAACTTGTAGCAGCCCAGCAGGCATGTGAAAATCTGCGGTATTAACTTGTCTACCTTCTTTTAATGAGAAACACGTAGGTGAACTTTTCATCTGGTTGGTTGCTTTCTTACTTTTTAAATATATTAGTGTCTCCATATGATGTGAGAGCTGTGGAGGAGGCTTCTCGTGCTATGTCTAAAATTTATTACACATGTATGAAAGCCCCTTTATGTTGTTGGTTTTAATACTGTTCACTTACTCTTTGGCAATCCAGGAAAAAATACATGAAAAGGACAAGAATTTTCAATACCCCTGGAGAGGTGAGTAGTTGGAAACGTCAAGAATGATATTTGAAGGTCTTCATGTATTGGTTAAGTTATTTGTCTGGCTTCCTGAGAGTTTATTAGCTCAGCTGGTTAATAGCCAGTGCTAAGGAGATCACGTTTGTGTCTTTGATCCATTATGAATTAGAAGGCTTTTTTGAGATTGTTGAGATTAAAATATATCCTATTTCCAAAGGCTATAAAAAGCCAGATTCTAAGGATGCCTGGGTGGCTCAGTGGGTTAAGCCTCTGCCTTCAGCTCAGGTCTGATCTTAGAGTCCTGGAATCGAGTCCCGCATCGGGCTCTCTGCTCAGCGGGGAGTCTCCTTCCCCCTCTCTCCCTGCCTGCCTCTCTGCCTACATGTGATCTCTATCTGTCAAATAAATAAACAAAATCCTAAAAAAAGAAAAAGAAAAGACAGATTCTAAACATGTGGTTGACATAGGAGTGAAAGTGAGAGAAGGTTCTCAATGGAAAACCAATCACTATCCTCTTTGAATATTACAGCACTCAGAAGTGGTCTGGTTGAAGGATGTTGAGGGTGTTAATAACAATAGTTAGAGAAGTAGGAATGATGATGATGATGATGGAATGGGATCAGATATTTCCTTATACTACAGCCTGGAAGCATAGAGGAAAAAAATGCACCTTTGTTTTATGACTAATTAATCTGAACTTCTGAGTTCCAAAATATTGGATATTGAAGGGGAGAAAAATACCAGCAAGTTATATCAGTTTTAAAAGTTCGTCTGATCTGGCAAATTAAGAGGTTTCTTTGGATAATTCCCAGTTTAACTGCAAAAAAAAAAAAAAAAAAAAAAAAAAAAAAAAAAAAAAAAAAGTCTTTGCTTCTCATGTTTCTCTGTCTTCTGCCTTTCTTCTACTTCCTCTTCCAGAAGGCATCAAGGTACCAAGCAAGGTATGTTGAGGCTTAGGCTATTTGGGGCAGAAGAAGAGCAAGAGACCTCAAAAGCAGTATCACTGGCTCTTCAGGTCTCAGGTATGATGTCTCTGGTCTACTTGATGGCTAGTTATATTAGGATACTACTGAGAGAAGTGAATCATTTCTCATTCTGGGGTGCCTCTTGTCTCAGTTGGGAGCGCTAACTCTGTCCCTCTGCAGCTCTTGGACCACCCCAGTCTTTATGTTTTATCTCTCAGTCAGCCCCCTAACCAGGCACAATAATCCCAGCCTCTGCTTCAGGGCCACCTGGCCTCTTCCTTTGGTATGCTCACTGGCTTTCAACTCAAAAGAGGCAGTGGTGACATTTTAAGTCTTATCTATACCGCAGAGTCCAGGCCAGCTCAAAAAAGCTGAGTTGGAAGCTCTTTCTGAGGCTAATTGCTTTGTATCAGATTTGCTCAGGTGTGTCCGCACAGCTGGCTGGCTGGGCTTTCTTAGAGTCTTGACTGGGAGTGAAAGGAAACTACGTCTATCCATATTCCCACTATTTCTTCTGTTCATCACGTCCCAGGTCCCAGATGAGTAAAATTATCTCTCTCTCTCTCTCTCTCTCTCTCTCTTTTTTTAAGATTTTATCTATTTATTTGACAGAGAGAGATCACAAGTACATGGAGAGGCAGGCAGAGAGAGACAGAGAGAAGCAGGCTCCCCACTGAGCAGAAAACCCGATGCGGGACTTGATCCCAGGACCCTGAGATCATGACCTGAGCCGAAGGCAGAGGCTTAACCCACTGAGCCACACAGGTGCCCCCCTCCCTTTTTTTTAAATACTGGTCCTCCTTTATGTTAAATTCAATAATCTGGACAACTAAGAATGTTATGTTAAATAGGAGCTGAAAAATTAGTAAGAAATCACTTCTGGGGTGTGGGGCGCTGGGGTGGCTCAGTCAGTTAAGTGGCTGCCTTCTGCTTGGATCATGATCTCTGGTTCCGGGATTGAGCCCCATGTTGGACTCCCTGCTCAGCAGTGAGGCTCCTTCTCCCTCTGTTCCTGCTCGTGCCTGGCCTCTCTCTCTCTCAAATAAAATCTTAAAAAAAAAAATCACTTCTATATAATTCCTGACTTCCACATTCATATTTTTTTCCCCTTGAGAAAAATGGGTTGATCTTAAAGGTGAGTAGTTTAAGGATAATTTAAGAAGTTTAAGGATAATATAGCCTGTGGAGAAATTAAAATTAGATTAATATTTTGTCTAACATTTGCAAAATTACTATGCTGGTTTCATAACCAGCATAATAATCATTTATTAATCATTTACTATGTGCTCAGAACTAGGTCCTTGTCATAATTCTTGTAACAACCTGGAGAGGTATTATTCTTCCTATTTCTCAGATGTGAAGACTGAGGCTCAGAGAAGTTATTTGATTTGCTTAAACCTACACAAATAATTAGAAATCTAGGACTGTCAGCAGATTTGTCTGATACCTATGCTGAAACTTCCAACCACAAAGATATACTGATGATCATTATACTCTATTATTATATTTTTCAAAGGGCATTATATTATTCATAATATGTAACAGTATACTTTTTATTTGAAATAGACACAACATAACATCTTTACAGATGGTGACCTAAAATTTGTAAATATGTTCAGCCATGCTAAAGCAGTAATGAGTGTATGGAGGGAGCCATCAGTCATGTGGGAACATTTTCAGGACAACTGGGGCCCATCAGCATCAAATCATTTAACAGAGTGCAAACAATTTAACACCGAGAGCCTCTCAATTATCTACTTGCAAATAAATAAATGATAAAGTATAAATCCTTATTCTGTAAGCAAGTGAGTACACTTCTGGGTTGCTTTCTCCAATTTGACATAATTAGTTGGAGAATGTTAAAAAAATGCACACAAAATTTAACATTTAACTGTACAAAATATAAAGTAGATAAATAAGCCACAAATACATATACCCTAAAAACACTGCATTCCCAGTCAAGGAGAATTGTATTATAGATGATCCACCAGGCTAGATTACTCACACTGTTGCTCTGTGAACACTGACATCATGCATCTGCTTCATATCTGGGGCCCTAATACTTTACATTTTTATAGACTTTCTAGTATCATGAAAAGTGCTCAGATTGGAAGCCGGACAGATCTCTTTGGCTCTGCGCTTGTCAAACTGCATTACTTTGGTACTTTCTTTTTCTTTCTTTTTTTTTTTTTTTAATATTTTATTTATTTATTTGACAGAGAAAAAAAGAGAGACCACAAGTAGGCAGAGAGGTAGGCAAAGAGGTAGGCAAAGAGGGGTGGGGAAGCAGGCTCCCCGCTGAGCAGAGAGCTCCATGCGGGGCTCTATCTCAGGACCCGCAGATCATGACCTGAGCCGAAGGCAGAGGCTTAACCCACTAAGCCACCCAGGTGCCCTGAATTTGGTACTTTCTAAACAAGTTTTCCCATCAAAACATCAGAACAGTAGTACCTACCATTCTCACAAGGAAACTTATGAGAATAAAAGGAAGGAATACATGTAATGAGTCAACATATATTATATATTTATGTAATCATTGTTCCTGCTAATAGTTATAATCATTACTATTTACTTCAGTGCTTTATTATTAGTATTTCATCTAACTCACCCATTTGTCTTTTGATACAAAGATTATGGTGCCAAGAAATCTCAGGCCCATCAAGCAACATTTCTTGTACAGAGTCATAGATAAAATCTTTGATACAGCCAGATCACAAATTCCAAACTCGTCAGTAGAGTTGTCATTATATTATCTCTCATTTCTTAAACTTTATCTTGGTATTCTCTCGGTTTCTTTCCTTAGGCTTCGTCACATTCTGCAGCTACCCTTCTCTCTCCTTTGTATACCACACCATGAATCTCTGGAAAACTTCAGCTACCTACTACAGACCTTTTATGATACGTAAACCACAGTTTTGGAATTTGTTTCCCTTTAATCTTCTGTAAAAAAGACTAAACTACTGGGGCGCCTGGATGACTCAGTGGGTTAAAGCCTCTGCCTTCGGCTCAGGTCATGATCTCAGGGTCCTGGGAACGAGCCCCGCATTGGGCTTTCTGCTCAGCAGGGAGCCTGCTTCCTCCTCTCTCTCTCTCTGCCTGCTTCTCTGCCTACTTGTGATCTCCCTCTGTCAAATAAATAAATAAAAATCTTAAAAAAAAAAGACTAAACTATTAAAATTTTCTTTTTTAGTATTTTGATCATCCTAGGTTTCAAAATATTGAATGACTTAAAAATTCTAGAAATATTAGTTAATTTTTAAATAAAACTTTTTGTTTAAAAAGTTTTAGATTTAAAGAATTATGATAAGAGTACTATGGAGATCCCCTAAGCCCCACACTCAGTTTCCCCTATTACTAATCCTTAAATTTTTATGATTTATTTATCACAATTAATGAACAAATACTGGTAAATTTTCATTAATTAAAGTCAGTTATTTATTCAGTTTTCTTAGTTTTTCTCTAAACTTCTTTTTCTGCCCCAGAATCCCATCCAGGATAACATATTAAACTTATTAGTCATGCCTACTGATATACCTCTTGGTTGTGACAGTTTCTTAGACATTTCACATTTTTGATGACTTTGACAGTTTTGAAGATTACCTGTTCAGTATTTTGTAGAATGTCCCTTAATTGTGATTCGTCTGATATTTTTTTCATGATTAGAATGGGAATGTGTTTGGGGAAGAAGATCACAGAGGTGAAGTGCCATTCTTATTACATCATACCAAGGGTACATACTATCAATTTGTCTCATCACTGTTGATATTAACCTTGATTACTTGGCCTAAAGTAGTGTTTGTCAGGTTTCTCTACTGCCAAGACACTTTTCCATACCTGCTTTTTTAAAAGCAAGTGACAGTATGAGACACACATTTAAGGAGTAGGGAGTTACCTTCTATTTTCTGTAGGGCAGAATATCTACATACACTACTTGGGAGGTAAATAATCTCCCTGCATAGAAGATTTATCTTTTTTCCCCTATTTATTTATTCATCCAACGGTTTACTTTTAATGTATGGATTCATAGATATTTACTTTATACTTTGGTGCATAAAACAATACTGTTTATTTATTCAATTGTTTATTTTTAGCACATAAACTCATGGGTATTTATTTTATACTTTGAGATAAAATCCAATATATTTATTCATTTACTTACTCAACTTTTCCCTGCTTTGGCCATTAAGGACTCTTTCATGGGCTCCTTTACCCTTTTGATATATCCTCACTGTTGTGAATTTATTTCTTCATTTGTTTTTGGTGCTTTCTGCCACTACCAGATGCATTAGATGAATTTCATATATTTCCCTAGCCCTAGAATTAAGTATTTTTCCAAGAAGCTCTGATTCCCTTTCTTGGAAATTAATATTAGAAACTAAGAGTTGGGCATTAGGTATTTTTACTGCCACTGGGATGTCATTACTTCTATGTCCTGTCAACTGAAAAAAACAAGAGGTATATTTGCTTATACATGTGTAGAAACAATGTATATGCACATATCTGCAAATAGATCTATATGTAACCATCTGTATCTACAGTAAGCTAAATGTGAATTCACACTGATGTCTACAACTCTAATCCTTAACCACATGGAATATCCAGCTTCAAATAACACTGTTTCATTTCATGCGTAATGTAGGTATTCTTTAACAGAGTATACCCAATCTGTCCCTCCATCTTTTATTACATTGCTGTCATTTATTTAATTTATTCATATCCTATAATCACCCAACATATTGTTACTATTACTAGTTTAAACAGTTATCTTTTAGATCAGTTTAAATAGAAGAATACTGTGCACTCCTGCTGACTTTTCAAAACTAGCAAACGCACTTGGCCAGGCACTTCACCACTGCCTCACTAAGCTGGCAGGGGCACCCTGGCCCTGAACTCTCCTATTCGTCCTCTAAAATTCACAGGTGTATCCTGACCCTGCCTTCTGTCTCTCCCTTGCTAAACCTGGCAGGTACACGCAGTCTCTACAAGGGATTCCCCTTGAGTCCTGGCTCCGGTAGCCAGAGACGTTTGTATTTGTGGACTCCACAAAATGGAAACAATCTGAGAGACATTTCTTAGTAGGCTACCATCCCAGAACATGGGACAAACGGCATCTGAAACACAACCCCAGTCTTCCTGTGAATAAGGCCTATTTACTTGTTCTAGAACTTTAGCCTGGGGACAGGCTTCAGATCTGCCACAGACAGCTAAGGAGGCGCTTTCAGGGAATACAGGCAGGGGGATGCCATTTTAATCCTCTCCTTTGTCTTCACTACAGTTTGATAAGACTTCCAAGAAAGGAACTTATACACTTACCTGGAGCCCCAATATTTGCAACTGTCACCAATGGGACATCTCCAGATCACTTGATCTGGAGACAGAAGGATTCACAATTAGAATGCCATAGGACTGTAGAGTTTTATGTACTTTAAAAATGCTGCCTAGGGTCTGGCTTCCAATCAGCCTGAAACAAGGTGCTGACTGAGATCCCTCCCTTTGGATGACTGAGTGGTCTTGACACACAACAACTTGGATCTATCAAGAATAAATCAGGCTGCTCAGGCAATAATAAAGGTTTGAGTGGAAAACTAAGAGCTTCGGCAAGGTTTAAGAATAGGTTTCATCTCCTACAAAAGGCCATTCCATCAAGACTGAGAGAGGTAGCTGTTTCACCTAAAACATAGAAACAAACACCAGAAGTCAAGCAGAATGAGGAAACAAATGTGTTCCAAACATAACAACAAGACAAAACCCCAGAAAAAGACTTTAAAGGTATAGAGATAAGTAATCTACCTGATAAAGAGTACAAGGGAATGGTGATAAAACAGTTCGCCAAATGTAGGAGAAGAATAAATGAACTCAATGAGAACTTCAACAAAGAGACAAAATATTTTCAAAGTTCTGAACACTACATCAAAAACTAATGATGCACTATACAGTGGCTAACTGAACATAATAATAATAAAAAAAATAAAGGAATAAAAGTTCTAAACAGAAGTCACAGAACTGAAGAACACAATTGAAGTGAAAAATACACCAGAGAGGATCAATAGCAGACTTGATGAAGCATAAGTGATTAGAAGCTAGAGCAGTAGAATTTACCCAAACAGAGTAGCAATAAGAAAAACAAAAACAAAAACAAAAACCACCTTTAAAAAATGAATGTAGCTTAAGAGACTTATGAGACAATATCTAGTGAATTAACATTTGTTTGCGTTGTATGGGTCCCAGAAGGAGAAAAGAGAGAAAACAGTGCAAAAAAAAAAAAATTATTTGAAGACATAATGGCTGACAACTTCCCTAACCTGGGGAAAGAAACAAACACCCAGATCCAGGAAGCTCAGAGAGTTACAAAACAGGTGAACCCAAAAGAAGCCACACCAAACACATTATAATTAAAATGCCAAAAGTTAGAGGTAAACAGAGAATCTTAGAAGCAGTCAGAGATAAACAAGAGAAACCCCATAACACTAAAAGCAGATTTTTCAGCAGAAAGAATCATGAGAGACTATGGACTCTGAAAAACAATCTGAGGGGTCTGAAGTAGCGGGGGGTGGGAGGTTGGGGTACCAGGTGGTGGGTATTATAGAGCGCATGGATTGCATCAAGCACTGGGTGTGGTGAAAAAATAATGAATACGGTTATGCTGAAAATAAATTAATTTAATTTAAAAAAAATAAAAATTAAAATGGAGAAAAAAATTAAAAAAAAAAAAAGAAAGAAACTTTGCAGGCCAGAAGAACATAGCCATGATATTGTCAAAGTGCTGAAAGGAAAAACAAATGAATAAACAAACAGTCAAACAAAAACTTCCAAACAAGAGTACTCTACCTGGCAAGGTTATCATTCAGAATTGGAGGAAAGATAGAGAATTTTCAAAAAAAATCAAAAGCTAGTTAATCACCACTAAACTGCCCTTACAAGGAATGTTAAAGGGAACTCTTTGAGCTGAAAAGAAAGGACAACTAATCAGTAACAAAAAACCATGAAATTAAAAATATTATTGTAAAAATAAATAAATATAAAAAATAAATTTAAAAAGTTAAAAAAATCTTACTAACAAATGTAAAGGAAGTAGACTAATCACTTATAAAGCTAATATAAAGGTTAGAAGGCAAAAGTAATAAAAAGAACAACAGCTACAATAGTTAGGAGATATACAAAATAAAAAGATGGAAAATGTGACCTTAAAAATATAAGATGTAGGACAGGAAGGAGTAAAAATGTAGTTTTAGAATGTCATCAAACTTAACTTGCTTATCAACTATACATATATATGTATGCATATACATATGTGTATATATATATTCATATGTATATATGTATACACACACACACACACACAGAGGCTGCTGCATAGGAGCCCCATGGCAATTATACACCCAAGATAATAAGAAAGGAATTAAAAAGTAACACTAAAGAAAGTCATCAAATCTCAAGGGAAGAGAACAAGAAAAAAGAAAAGAACACAGAAAAACTTTTAAAATGGGCAGAAAACAGTTAACAAAATGGCAATAAATATATACTTATCAAGAATTACTTTAAATGTAAATGGCTTAAATTCTTCAATCAAAAGACATTAAAGTGAAGGGCACCTGGGTGGCTGAGTTGGTTAAGTGTCTCCCTTTGGCTTGAGTCATGATCTCAGGGTCCTGGGACTGAGCTCCACAGGAAGCTCCCTGCTCAACAAGGAGTCTGCTGCTCCTTCTCCCTCTGCCCCCAACTTCTTCTTGCTCTTGCTCTCTCTCAAATAAATAGATAAAATCTTCTTTAAAAAATTAAGTGGCTGAATAGATTAAAAAACCAAGACTCAGTGCACCTGGGTAGCTCAGTTGATTGAGCATCCAGCTCTTGGTTTCAGCTCAGGTAGAAATATCATGGGTTGTGGGATTGAGCGTTGTCAGGCTCCACACTCTGTGGGGAGTCTGCTTAGGATTCTCTCCCTCTGCTCCTTCTCCAACTCACACGAGTGTGTGTGCTTTCTCTCTCTCTAAAATAAAGAAATAAATACTTACAAAAACAAACAAGACTCTTCTATATGCTCCTAGAAAAAATTCACTTCATATATAAGGATATACATAGACTAAAAGTGAAGGATAGGGAACAAGTGTCTCATAAAACTAGAGATTTTTTAAAAAGTGAGATTAGCTATACTTTAATCAGGCAAAATAACTTTTTTTTTTTTTTTTTGAGAGAGAGAACATGAGCAGGGGTGGGCAGAGGGAGAATCCTAAGCCGACTCCACACCAAGTGTGTAGCCTGATATGGGGCTTCATCTCACAACCCTGAGCCAAAACCAAGAGTCAGAAACTTAACCAACTTTGCCACCCATGTGGCCCAGGCAAAATACCCTTTAAAGGAAGCACTGTAATAAAAGAAAGCAATGGGTATTACATAATGATTTTAAAAAGTGAATCCAACAAGAAAAGTAGAGCATTTGTTATATTTATGCACCCAACATATGAGCACCTGAATATATTAAGAAAATATTAATAAACCTAAAAGGGAAAATTGACAATACTGACTCATGTCAGTGGATGGATCATTCAGACAGAAAATCGAAAAGGAAACATAAGCTTTAAACAACTCATTAGACAAGATGGACTTATATATATAGAACATATCACCCAAAAGCAGAAGAATACACATTCTTCTCCAGTACACATTGGACATCTTCAGGATATATCATATATTAGGGCACTAAACAAGTCTCAATAAAGTTAAGAGTATTGAAATTTTTTTTTATAAAAGATTTTATTTATTTATTTGACAGAGAGAAATCACAAGTAGATGGAGAGGCAGGCAGGGAGAGAGAGAGAGGGAAGCAGGCTCCCCGCTAAGCAGAGAGCCCGATGCAGGACTCGATCTCAGGACCCCGAGATCATGACCTGAGCCGAAGGCAGCGGCTTAACACACTGAGCCACCCAGGCGCCCCAAGAGTATTGAAATTTTTAAATATTGAAATGTCTTCTCCAACCACAATGGTATGAAACTAGAAATCATACAAGAAGAAAACTGAAGAAATCACATATATGTGCAGACTAAACAACAAGCTACAGAAAAACCCATAGGCCAATGAAGAAATTAAAGAGGAACTAAAAAAATACCATAAAAAAAATGAAAATGGAAATACAGCATACTAAAATCTGTATGATGCAGCAAAAGCAGTTGTAAAATGTCAGTTCACAGAAATATAGGACTACCTCAAGAAACAAGACAAATCTCAGACAATATAAATTTACACTTAGATGCACTAGAAAAAGAAAGGAAGGAAATAATCAAAGTTAAAACAGAAATAAATGAATTGGAGATCAAAAGAACAATAGAAAAGATTGATGAAACTAAGAGCTGTTTCTTAGAAAAAATAAAGTTGACAAACCTTTAGTTAGACTCACTAAGAAAAAGAGAAAGAGGGCTCAGATAAGTCAGAAATGAAAAAGGAGAAGTTACAACTGAAACCACAGAAATACAAAGGAACATAAGAACTACTATCACAAATACACACCAACAAATTGGACAATATGTTACAAGGCCAACTCATTTTACAAGGCCAGCATTATTCTGATACCAAAACCAGACAAGGATACCAAATAAAAAGAAAACTATGGACCAATAACCTTGAGGCACACTCATGAAAAAATCCTCAATAAATTAATAGCAAATCAAATTTAAAAACACTTTAAAATGATTATAGATCATATAACCTGATACAGTGTAATTTATTCCAGGGATTCAAGGTCCATTCAACATCTACAAAGCAATCATATTAACAAAATAAAGAATACAATTCATACAATTATTTCAATAGATGCAGAAAAAGCATTTCATAAAATTTCACATCCATTTATAGTAAAAATTCTCAGTTGAGTGGTTATAGAAAGAATCTGCCTCAACATAGTAAAGGCCATCCATGACAAGCCCACAGCTAACATAGTCAACAGTGAAAAAGCTAAAATCCTTTCCTGTAAGATCAGGAGTGAGACAAGGATGCCCAATTTCTCCACTTTTCTTCAACACAGTACTGGAAGTCCTAGCCAGAGCAATTAGAAAAGAAAAAGAAACAAAAAGCATAAAATTGGATAGGAAGAAGTAAACTGTCACTACTGGTTGATGGCATGAGTTTATATATAGAAAACTCATAAAGACTCCATCAAAAACTGTTAAACTAATAAATGAATTCAGTGAAATTTCAGGGTACAAAATCAATATGCAAAAAACTGTTATTTTTCTATATACTAAGGATGAACAATCAGAAAAATTAGGGAAACAATCTCATTTGCAAAAGAATCAAAAAGAATCAAATACCTACAAACAAGTTTAATCAAAGAGGTGAAAGTCTTTACACTGAAAACTATGGGTAGTAGTTAAAAAATTGAGGACACAAATAAATATAAAGACATTTCATGTTCTTAGATTAAAAAATTAATATTGTTAAAATGTTCATACTACATAACACCATCTCCAGATTAATAAAATCACTACCCAAATTCCAGTGGAATTTTTCATAGCCCTAAAATTTATATGGAACCACAAAAGCAATCCTGAGAAAGAAAAAAAAAAAAACCTGGATGTATCATGCTCTCTAATTTCAAACTATATTTGAAACCTACAGTAACCAAAACAGTATGGAATTGGCATGATGATGGACACATAGAGAGCCCAGAAATAAACCCATGAATATATGGTCAACTTCTTTATAATAAGTGAGACAGAATATACAATAGTGAAAGAACAGTCTCTTCAATAAATGGTGTTGGGAAAACTGCACAGCTATAAGCAAGAGAATGAAATTAGACTAATACCTTTACCGTACACAAACGTCAACTCAAAACTGATTAAAGACTTAAGGAATTTAAGACTTGAAAGCATAAAACTCCTAAAAGAACATATAGTCAGTAAACTCCTAGACATTACTCTTGGTAGTGATTTTTTGAATCTGACTCCTAATGCAAAAGGAAATGAAAACAAAAATAAACAAGTGGGACTTCATCAAACTAAACAGCTTTTGCATAGGGAAAGAACCCATGAACAATATGAAAAGGCAACCTAGTGAGTGGGAAAAAATATTTAGCAATCACATGTCTGGTAAGGGGCTTATATCCAAAATATATAAAGAATGCACAAAATTCAACAACAACAACAACAACTACCATCATAACAAATAATCCAATTAAAAAATGTTCAGAGAATCTGAATTGACATTTTCCCAAAGAAGATATTCAGGTGACCAACAGGCACATAAAAAGATGCTCAACATCACTAAACATCATGGAAACACAAATCAAACATCATAACAAAATATCTCCTCATACCAGGATGACTTTTATCAAAGAGATAAGAGATAATAAATTTTGATGAGGATGTTGGGAAAAGGGAAGCCTCATGCACTGTTGGCAGAAGCGAAAGTTGGTGCAGCCACTATGGAAAACAATATGGAGATTCCTCAAATAATTAAAAACAGAACCACCATAAGATTCCATAATTCCATTCTGACTATGTATCTAGAGAAGGCTAAAATACTAATTTGAAAAGATATATGCACCCCTGTTTTCACTGCAGCATTATTTACAATAGAAACTAGCTAGGTGTCCATTATAGATAAATGAACAAAAGAAGTAATATATATATACCATGGAATACTACTCAGTTATAAAAAAAAGAAGGAAATCCTGCCCTTTGCAACAACATGGAGGAATCTTAATGGGTATTACATTAAGTGAGATTAAGTCATACAGAGAAAGAAATTCCATAGATCTCACTTATCTGTGGAATCTAAAAAACAAAACTCAGATACAGATAATAGATTGGTGGTTGCCGGGGGAGGGGGGGTGGCATTTTTTTTTCATTTCTATGTTAATTTTTAAAAAAAAATTTCTAGCATTTCTTTTTGGTTCTTTCTTATATTTTCCACTCCTATGCTTACATTATCCATTACTGATGGGTAACCATCAGTACCCATGATATCTACTTTTTCCTTTAAAGTCTTTACCATATTACTCACAATTATTTAAAATTCCCTGTTTGATAATCCCAAAATCTGTGCCATATGTGAATACAGTTGAACCATTTGATTATTACTTCAGACTGTGTTTTCTTTCCTTTAGGTATGGCTCCTAGCTTTTGTTGTTCTTGTTGCAAGATTCGTATGTTGTATTGCATAATAGGAATTGGGGATTTTGTTACTTTGGCTAAAAGTTGGGCTTTGTTTAATGGCTGCTATAACTACAAGGGTTAGAGCATTCAAATTCCTATATTATCTTTGATGTTACCTCCCCTCTAAACACTCCCTCAAAGAGTTTTTCTTGCATCTTCCAGGAGTAATCCTCTATGCTTATTCTGCAGCCCTTTTAATGTGATGGTAAGGTATGGAGTCAAAGGATTGATCTATAATCTTACAAATGATTAAATCTCAACCTTTTGTGTTTCTGGGTGGTGACCTTCACAGTGTTTCCACTTGTATGGCTCTTCTCACCCCCTGAAGGAAGACAGGAAAGCTCTGGGGAACTGAAGTGAGGGGGTGCTCTTCCCCTATGGATAAGGCTCTGGTAGATTGCTTTCTCTTAGAGAATTAGCCTTGTTATGGAGAAGGGTCTTGATGGATTTGACAAGGGTTACTCTTTCCCTCCCTTTTACAGAACCAAAAGGAGATCCTTTCTCAGATCTTCATTTTGAGAATCTTGTATGGAGCCTGGAGGTAAAGCCCATGGAAGTATGAAATTTTTATTTTTATTTTTATGTTAAAGATTTTATGTATTTATTTGAAAGAGAGAGAGCTCGAGCTAGCTGAGCAAGAAGGGGAGAGGGAGAGGGAGAAGCAGTTTCCCCACTGATCAGGGATCCCTTTGGGGGCTAGATCCCTGTATCCTGAGATTACAACCTAAACTGAAGGCAGTGCTTAACTGACTGAGACACCCAAGTGGCCCCAAAGTGTGAGATTTTTAAAAAGAACACTTGACGTTAAAGGAATATATGTTTTCATTTGTGAGTTTAATATGCTAATTATAAAAAAGATTAGAAAGCAAACTAAAGAAAAAAATACCTTGAAGTTAGTCCTTAGCAATTTCTGCAGCTAAGATTTTTATTTATTTAATTCCTTCTATTCACTTATTTAATTCCAGTATTTATGCTTATACATTTATGTAGATACTTAGATTGTTCTGTGCTTGTGTATGGATGTGAAGGTTTGTGTGTGCATATGTGTGTACATGAACTTATGTGTGTGTGTGTGTGTTTCACTGAGTCTTAGATGGCCAGTATTTATTTAATCATGCTCCTCAGTTTTTGCAAATTTTCCTATTGGTTCTTGCAAGTCCTCTTTTATTTTTTACCATCTTCCACAATTTACATTACCATTCTTATCAACTATAGACCCCAAGAATAACACATTTGATATATATCTTAAATATGCTGGTATCCTTTTAAAATATGAAGTATTTTATGTTTTGTACTTTTCTAATTTTCTAAAAAATTGTGTAATGCTTTAGGCTTTACAACATTTTTAACCCAAAGACTTTTTCTTTTCTGAGGATTATGTGTTTTGTTATGTGCACATATAATTTGTTTCTTCTCATTTCTATTCACTGTATACCATACTGAAACCTATTTTCACTTCCCACTCTCTATCATCACAAATAACATTGGGTTAAACATCCTCATGCACGTCCATTTCTATACTTTGTGAGAATTTCTCTGAAATACATAACCAGGAATAAGATTTCTCGAATAAAGAGCGCATATGTTCTTCCAGAAATGTTACTTAATTATGACATTTTTCTTTCCACAATGTCTGAAATAGTTTCCAATAATGTTAGGTGTTTATAAAAATTCTTTTTGCCCTCTTCTTTGTCAGCACTTAGTACCACCTAAGTTACTAATTTCTGTCATTCCAATGCATGTAAAATGATATTTCTTTGTTTTAATTTGCATTCATCAGATGATTAGTAAGTTTGATCACTTCTTCATATACCTCTAAGTCCACATGACTTTCCCTTCTGTGTACTGACTGCTCATTTTCTAGATTGTTTCCCTTTGTGTTTCCTTTTTGCTGGTTAAAAAAAATACCTCCACAAATTCTTACATACCATCCCCTCAAAATGTGTTGCTTCCTTCTCTTCTTTTTGAGTGTGGGTTGGACTTCTAAGAATAGAACGTAGCAGAAGTAATGGTGTGTCTCTTGATGTGGTTCAGTTGTTACTGGAACGATTCCGATCATAATACCCTGTCTTTCTGTCATGACTTAATATCTAATAGAATGTGTGTCCAGGCTTTTAAAAGTTAAGTGAATAAACTAAACTAACTTTTCAAAGTTAACATGATTGTCTTAATCTTCCATTTTTAGAATGAGTTTGTTAACTCTTCCACTAATACCAGCTTAAATGGGATTTTCAAAAATGGAAATGCCACCATTCTCTACAATAAAATAGAAAATTTGAAAAAAGTTCACATTCCTTTTATTCCCTAATATACACAATATTCAAACAACATTTAGCTATTACTCATAGCACTTTGAGCTCTCTACCCATAGATAAGACCCTCCACTTTCCAAGAGCTTTATAGCCTTAAAGTGAATGAGCACAGACATCAAAATAAATGGCTGACACCTACAGCCAAGGTTTTTCCGTAAATGTTCATACAACTGATTTAGCAATCAGGAAAGAATTCTTGATTTTTCTTTCTACAAACTTTATTGGAGCAACTAAATGGCAAAATTTATTCACAAAAATTCTAAGTCTTAATATTCATATGCATTACTCCATTATTCCATTAGAATTGAATAATTTTAAAAAGTAGGTATTTTAATTATGAATGCTTTTACAACTGGAGAGGATTCTGATAAGCATCCCTGAGGTGTTCAGCTCAGGGAACATCTGTCAATCTAATACAGGGAAGGATCCAGTAAAAGTGATTGTGATATTACAGTATCCTCTTCGAATTAGAATAAAAAAAATTATATAGTAGGATTAGAGGGATTATAGATTCCATTCGGTAATTTTTCTTAGAAATGATCTATCTGGGTGTCTATTAATGATCATTTGGTGTATTACGATACATAAAACTATCTTTTGTGGTTTTTTTCCATGTATAATAGAACATAAAATAATTGAGCTGCCAGGTCAAGACTCACCTGAAATGACTTGTTTTGATACTTCTCAGTTATGAGAATAAAAAATTCCCTGTTTTGTTAGAACCAGTTTAGGATGGATTTTATATAACTTGCAACTTTAAGCCTTTTAATTAATGCATGATACAAAGCTCAAGTTAGGCTAAGATTTAGATGGTAGTCCTCCCAAATTTGCATAAGTAACAGAATCTAAATTTCATTTGAAATACCTTGTGCTTCTAAACACATCTCAAGTATCCTAAATAATCCCAAGTAGTAATAAGATAATGACCATAGCCTATGGCTGTCAAATGGTAGGATTAACCCATAGAGAGAAGCTAACAGATCACTGGAAAATCAGCACACACGGCTGTACAGGAAAACTAAGCGAGGAAATTATTTCTCCAGAAATTTCTAAGGTAATGGAGTTATTTTGCTCCACTTCATGTAGAAAGAATGTAGAACACTATAAACATTTTATTGCAATTCTTGTATGATTATTATTTAAAATGCAGTTCAAGAAATCTTCCAGTAGCTGATAATGGTTTGAGATAAAGTGTTCTTTGTAAAGCAATTTCCATTATTTTCCATCTACACCAATTTAATGTATTCAGTTGTTTAAAATAGCTATTTTTATATTCAGTTAAATGTAATATTACTGTTCATACCATTTTCTTTTCACAGGAAAGTGACTCCATGAATCTAAATCTAAAAATTTAAATCAAGAAAACAAATGTAGCATTTTTACATGAAAAAAAATGTGGACAATAAATCATTTAAATTACTTAACCGAATCAACCAATTATTTCTGAAAATCAACCAATTATTTACTTAAATTGGTTGATCAATTTAGTAAAAATATTAACTCAGTTTGATGTGTAGAAATCTTTTTCTTGCCTGACTTTTACATATTTAAGGCTCAAACAGCTAACAGGTGACATCACTCATAAGGCCGAGGACCAATCCTTTTATCATTTTACTGCCAGTTTTCCCAAGGGTTCCCATAACATCTTGTGTTTATCTCTACTATAGCTCTTATAATAACAAGAGCTAACATTTATTGATTCTCAGCTGTGTGACAGGCACAGCTCATGATGTATGTTATCTCATTTAAACTTCAAAAAAATCTATGAGACAATTTTGTTGTTGGTGGTGGTGTTTGTTTAACACATGAAGGTAGTCAGGCTCAGTGAGTTAATTAATTTACACTCAATGTTGATTAATAAATAACAAAGAAAGAGAAGGTATGATCAATGAGACAAGAAGCAAACTATGAATGGAGTTTGGCCTCAGAAGTCAAAGAAAAGGAGAATTACAAGAAGGAAAGTAAAGTCAAGAAAATTAAGGAAAGAGAAATGAGAGCCTTATAAAATTATCATTCTATAGTTTTAGTTTGGTGTTGGTGGCAGAATCTAAGTTGTGTTATAAAAAGACAGTACATAAAGAAGTAAAGATTCAAATATGGATCTAACTAATTTGAAAAGCTCATAGTTTTTTCTCCACACAAGGAGGTCTCAAATATAAGTATAGATAAGAAGCATCTAAAGAAATTCTTGTGAATGTGGGTTCCTGTCCCAAATAGCAAATCTATGGAGTGAGGCCTTTCGTTATTTTTCATTCTTATTATTTTTTACAATTTTAATTCCAGTATAGTTTACATACTGAGACCTTGCATTTTTAAGAGAACCACCCATGTGATTCCGATGAAATTGGCGATGGACCACACTTTCAGAAACACTACACTCTCGTGCCAACACTAACAGGGAGTTTTTTTGTTTTTGTTTTTGTTTTTAAGATTTTATTTATTTATTTGTCAGAAAGAGAGAAAAAGAGCACAAGCAGGGGAAGAGGCAGGCAGATCCGGGAGGTAGCAAGACCAATGTGGGACTTGATCCCAGGATCCTGTGATTATGATCTGGGCCAAATGTGGATGCTCAACTGACTGAGGCAAGGATCTTGCAGTTTTCCAGTGGTGAGCATAACACTTGACTTACAGTGAGAATCTCATGTAGCTTTACAAAGTTATGCTCCACAGTGGTTTGGAACAGAAAACTGACTATAATTTGCAAATGTTCATGTTACATGGATATGACAATAATTTCTATTAACTCATGTACCCTGTTGTGTTGGAATTTGCACTCTAATTCTAGACAGTGTCACTTTTTGTTCCCCAATAAAATCCTAAGAAGAGATGCAGTTGTTTGGATCTTTGTCCTATGAATGCTCTCCTAACTTATTTCAACCTATAACAATTTTCATTGTCCAATACGACAATTCATTTCACAGAGCTTTGATCTTTCTTAAAACAAACTGGCTTTTTTTTTTTTTGACTCTTATGATTTTTTTCCCCTGTTCCAAAAATCATATATCTTATTATTAAAACTTCAAAATTTTATTTTATTTTATTTTTTTAAAAGATTTTATTTATTTATTTGACAGAGATTACAAGTAGACAGAGAGGCAGGCAGTGAGAGAGGAAGGGAAGCAGGCTCCGTGCTGAGCAGAGAGCCCGATGCGGGGCTCAATCCCAGGACCCTGGGATCATGACCTGAGCTGAAGGCAGAGGCTTAACCCATTGAGCCACCCAGGTGCCCCAAAAACTTCAAAATTTTTAATAAGCAATGTGTTTCTCCCATTATTCCAAAATAGATGACATATTCATAAAACTCCTTTCAGTCTTACATATATAATTATTTACACATATTTTCAAAAAAGTATTAAAAATATATTATTTTTAACTTCCCTTTGAACTTAATTTGAAATCATTAATAATTTTTGTAGTATTCATTTTCTTTAAAACATTGAAATAAATCAAAATAGCACTGAAATAAATTTATAATAATTTTTAGTCATTTGTAACATATTTTTGGACTTTTAGGATATTTTAAGTGGTTTAATATTATATAGTGTTGGGGAGAATTCTTATATTTAGATTTTATATATGCTATATATACAATATATACATAATTTTTTAACTTTACTCACATTTTTACTATTCCCTTAGCATACATTTCTAGAAGTATAATTACTAGTTCAAAATATAAATACATTTAAGCATTTTTTAAGAAGATTTTATTTATTTATTTATTTGCCAGAAAGAGAGAGAGAAAGAGAGCACACAAGCAGGCAGAAGTGGAGAGAGAAGCAGGCTCCCTGCTGAGCAAGAAGCCCGATGTGGGACTCAATCCCAGGACCCTGAGCCGAAGGTAGCAGCTTAACCCACTGAACCACCCAGGCATCCCACATTTAAGCATTTTTTAGATTGCCATCTAAAATGTTTTACAATTAAATGTCTTAAGCAGTGTAGGAAAATATGTTTCTAGGAACCTACCAACATTGGATTTTATTACTTTAAAAAATTTGGTCATTTTAATGGTGATAAATAATTTTCATTAATGTTTTAACTTAGTTACCAAGAAGCTAAATTATTTATTTATTTGTTAATATTCTTCTTTTTTAAATGGAGCTATTAATTTCTCTTCACTTATGACAGAGGAGGATGACTCCCCAACATTTGGTGGAAGATTCAACAATATTTTCTGATTTCATCATTGTTGAAAGTGTTCTATCAAGCACTACTGATCCTCTGCTGTAAGGGCTGGCCCTGAGTTATGGTGAGGATTCAATTAGGTACAGAGGTAAGTGATATAAAGAAAGTAAAATGATAGTCTCAGTAACAGATGGTTTAATATTAGACTCCTTAGTAATTTTTACTGTTAAATGTTAGGGTTAATGTGGAGCATGAAATCATCCATAATACTTGCTAAAATATAACTTGCTAAAATGTAACATGGAGGCCACTGAGGGCAGGGAAGGTTTTGGAGAAAGGCGTAGGCCTTTGGAATGCTGAAGCCTGCCCTGAAGCTGTCTTAGCCCAAACAGCTACTCTGTGATCTAAGAGCTATAGGCATTGTTCCTTAGGCTATGTTTAGTAGAACTCATAGAATACAGGATTAGGATATTGCATCTTTCCTGTAAACAGATCCTCCCAGTTCCAGTAAGAACCCTTTCAAACATCATGAGCTTGAGAAACATTGGTAAAGATTTATGATTATCCTGAAGGATCAATAAAAGTGGGAGCAAAGAAGAGCAAAGGGTCTTTGTCTTTCCAAACATCAAAGTTGGGAGTAATCTTTCATCCGTTGGTACAGGGATTGCTGGCCATTCCCGACAGCCATCATTTTTTTTTTAATATTTTATTTTTTATAAACATATATTTATATCCCCAGGGGTACAGGTCTGTGAATCGCCAGGTTTACACACTTCACAGCACTCACCAAAGCAGATACCCTCCCCAATATCCATAATCCCACCCCCCTTCTCCTAACCCCCCTCCCCCCAGCAACCCTCAGTTTGTTTTGTAAGATTAAGAGTCACTTATGGTTTGTCTCCCTCCCAATCCCATCTTGTTTCATTTATTCTTCTCATACCCACTTAAGCCCCCATGTTGCAACACCACTTCCTCATATCAGGGAGATCATATGATAGTTGTCTTTCTCTGTTGACTTATTTCGCTAAGCATGATACGCTCTAGTTCCATCCATGTTGACGCAAATGGCAAGATTTCATTTCTTTTGATGGCTGCATAGTATTCCATTGTGTATATATACCACTTCTTCTTGATCCATTCATCTGTTGATGGACATCTAGGTTCTTTCCATAGTTTGGCTTTTGTGGACATTGCTGCTATAAACATTCGGGTGCATGTGCCCCTTTAGATCACTACGTTTGTATCTTTAGGGTAAATACCCAATAGTGCAGTTGCTGAGTCATAGAGCAGTTCTATTTTCAACATTTTAAGGAACCTCCATGCTGTTTTCCAGAGTGGCTGCACCAGCTTGCATTCCCACCAACAGTGTAGGAGGTTTCCCCTTTCTCCGCATCCTCGCCAGCATCTGTCATTTCCTGACTTGTTGATTTTAGCCATTCTGACTGGTGTGAGGTGATATCTCATTGTGGTTTTGATTTGTATTTCCCTGATGCCGAGTGATGTGGAGCACTTTTTCATGTGTCTGTTGGCCATCTGGATGTCTTCTTTGCAGAAATGTCTGTTCATGTCCTCTGCCCATTTCTTGATTGGATTATTTGTTCTTTGGGTGTTGAGTTTGCTAAGTTCTTTATAGATTCTGGACACTAGTCCTTTATCTGATATGTCGTTTGCAAATATCTTCTCCCATTCTGTCAGTTGTCTTTTGATTTTGTTAACTGTTTCCTTTGCTGTGCAAAAGCTTTTGATCTTGATGAAATCCCAATAGTTCATTTTTGCCCTTGCTTCCCTTGCCTTTGGCGATGTTCCTAGGAAGATATTGCTGCGGCTGAGGTCGAAGAGGTTGCTGCCTGTGTTCTCCTCAAGGATTTTGATGGATTCCTTTCGCACATTGAGGTCCTTCATCCATTTTGAGTCTATTTTTGTGTGTGCTGTAAGGAAATGGTCCAATTTCATTTTTCTGCATGTGGCTGTCCAATTTTCCCAGCACCATTTATTGAAGAGGCTGTCTTTTTTCCATTGGACATTCTTTCCTGCTTTGTCGAAGATTAGTTGACTGTAGAGTTGAGGGTCTATTTCTGGGCTCTCTATTCTGTTCCATTGATCTATGTGTCTGTTTTTATGCCAGTACCATGCTGTCTTGATGATGACAGCTTTGTAATAGAGCTTGAAGTCCGGAATTGTGATGCCACCAACGTTGGCTTTCTTTTTCAATATCCCTTTGGCTATTCGAGGTCTTTTCTGGTTCCATATAAATTTTAGAATTATTTGTTCCATTTCTTTGAAAAAGATGGATGGTACTTTGATAGGAATTGCATTAAATGTGTAGATTGCTTTAGGCAGCATAGACATTTTCACAATATTTATTCTTCCAATCCAGGAGCATGGAACATTTTTCCATTTCTTTGTGTCTTCCTCAATTTCTTTCATGAGTACTTTATAGTTTTCTGAGTATAGATTCTGTGCCTCTTTGGTTAGGTTTATTCCTAGGTATCTTATGGTTTTGGGTGCAATTGTAAATGGGATTGACTCCTAATTTCTCTTTCTTCTGTCTTGCTGTTGGTGTAGAGAAATGCAACTGATTTCTGTGCATTGATTTTATATCCTGACACTTTACTGTATTCCTGTATAAGTTCTAGCAGTTTTGGAGTGGAGTCTTTTGGGTTTTCCACATATAGTATCATATCATCTGCGAAGAGTGATAATTTGACTTCTTCTTTGCCGATTTGGATGCCTTTAATTTCCTTTTGTTGTCTGATTGCTTAGGCTAGGACCTCTAGTACTTTGTTGAATAGCAGTGGTGATAATGGACATCCCTGCCGTGTTCCTGACCTTAGCGGAAAAGCTTTCAATTTTTCTCCATTGAGAATGATATTTGCGGTGGGTTTTTCATAGATGGCTTTGATGATATTGAGGTATGTGCCCTCTATCCGTACACTTTGAAGAGTTTTGATCAGGAAGCGATGCTGTACTTTGTCAAATGCTTTTTCAGCATCTATTGAGAGTATCATATGGTTCTTGTTTTTCTTTTATTGATGTGTTGTATCACATTGACTGATTTGCGGATGTTGAACCAACCTTGCAGCCCTGGAATAAATCCCACTTGGTCGTGGTGAATAAACCTTTTAATGTACTGTTGAATCCTATTGGCTAGTATTTTGTTGAGTATTTTCGCATCTATGTTCATCAAGGATATTTGTCTATAGCTCTCTTTTTTGATGGGATCCCTGTCTGGTTTTGGGATCAAGGTGATGCTGGCCTCATAAAATGAGTTTGGAAGTTTTCCTTCCATTTCTATTTTTTGGAACAGTTTCAGGAGAATAGGAATTAGTTCTTCTTTAAATGTTTGGTAGAATTCCCCCGGGAAGCCATCTGACCCTGGGCTTTTGTTTGTTTGAAGATTTTTAATGACTGTTTCAATCTCCTTACTGGTTATGGGTCTGTTCAGGCTTTCTACTTCTTCCTGGTTCAGTTGTGGTAGTTTATATGTTTCTAGGAATGCATCCATTTCTTCCAGATTGTCAAATTTGTTGGCGTAGAGTTGCTCATAGTATGTTCTTATAATAGTTTGTATTTCTTTGGTGTTAGTTGTGATCTCTCCTCTTTCATTCATGATTTTATTTATTTGGGTCCTTTCTCTTTTCTTTTTGATAAGTCTGGCCAGGGATTTATCAATTTTATTAATTCTTTCAAAGAACCAGCTCCTAGTTTCGTTGATTTGCTCTATTGTCTTTTTGGTTTCTATTTCATTGATTTCTGCTCTGATCTTTATGATTTCTCTTCTCCTGCTGGGCTTAGGGTTTCTTTCTTGTTCTTTCTCCAGCTCCTTTAGGTGTAGGTTTAGGTTGTGTACCTGAGACCTTTCTTTTTTCTTAGGAAAGGCTTGTACCGCTATATATTTTCCTCTCAGGACTGCCTTTGTTGTGTCCCACAGATTTTGAACCGTTATTTTCATTGTCATTTGTTTCCATGATTTTTTTCAATTCTTCTTTAATTTCCCGGTTGACCCATTCATTCTTTAGAAGGATGCTGTTTAGTCTCCATGTATTTGGGTTCTTTTCAAACTTCCTTTTGTGGTTGAGTTCTAGCTTTAGAGCATTGTGGTCTGAAAATAGGCAGGGAATGATCCCAATCTTTTGATACTGGTTGAGTCCTGATTTAGGACCGAGGATGTGATCTATTCTGGAGAATGTTCCATGTGCACTAGAGAAGAATGTGTATTCTGTTGCTTTGGGATGAAATGTTCTGAATATATCTGTGATGTCCATCTGGTCCACTGTGTTGTTTAAGGCCTTTATTTCCTTGCTGATCTTTTGCTTGGATGATCTGTCCATTTCAGTGAGGAGAGTGTTAAAGTCCCCTACTATTATTGTATTATTGTTTATGTGTTTCTTTGATTTTGTTATTAATTGGTTTATATAGTTGGCTGCTCCCACGTTGGGGGCATAGATATTTAAAATTGTTAAATCTTCTTGTTGGACAGACCCTTTGAGTATGATATAGTGTCCTTCCTCATCTCTTATTATAGTCTTTGGCTTAAAATCTAATTGATCTGATATAAGGATTGCCACTCCTGCTTTCTTCTGATGTCCATTAGCATGGTAAATTCTTTTCCACCCCCTCACTTTAAATCTGGAGGTGTCTTCGGGCATAAAATGAGTTTCTTGGAGGCAACATATAGATGGGTTTTGTTTTTGTATCCATTCTGATACCCTGTGTCTTTTGACAGGGGCATTTAGCCCATTAACATTCAGGGCAACTATTGAGAGATATGAATTTAGTCCAATAGCCATCATTTTTAGGGAATTCAATATTTATGCATGTACATATCATATTTTGTTTGCATTTTCCCTATAAGCCTATTTAATTTCCTAATTTTTAAAATTTACCATCATAAAAATCCAAGACCAGATAGCTTCACTGATGAATTTGGCCAAACATTCAAAGACTTAATACCTATCCTTCTTAAACTCTTCCAAAAAATTGAAGAGGAGAAAGTTTTCAAATTCTTTTCACAAGGCCAGACTTGCCTTGATACTAAAACCAGAAAAGGACACCACAAAAAAAAAAAAAAAAAATTACATATTCCTGATGAACACATACAAAAATCCTCAATAAAATATTAGCAAATCAATTCAACAATACATTAAAAAGTTTAAACACTATGATCAACTGGGATTTATCCCCAGAATGCAAGGATGGTTCAACATCTGCAAATCAATCAATGTGATATACCACATTAACACAATGAAAGGTAAAAATAATACAGTCATCTCAGAGAGACAGAAAAAAAGGATTTAAAAATTTAGCATATTTTTATGATACAAACTCTCAACAAAGTGTATATAGATGAATTATACCTAGACAGAATCAATGCCATAGTTATCATAATAAATGGTAAAAAGCTGAAAGTTTTTTTTCTAAAATCAGGAACAAGATAAGGATGCCCTCTCTTCCCATTTTAATTTAATACTTCATTGTAAGTCCTAGCCAGAGCAATTAGACAAGAAAAGGAATGAAGTCATCCAAAGTGGAAAGGAAGAAGTAAAATTGTCATTATTTGCAGAGGACACTATATTTGTAGATACTATATATGGAAAACCCTAAAGATTCCACCAAAAACCTGTTAGAACAAATAAAAATTCAATAAAGTTGCAAAATTAGTATCAGGATTACAAAATTAGTATACAAAATTAATATACAAAATCTGTTGCATTTTTATATACTAACAGGGAAAAACTTCAAAAGAGAAATTAAGAAAATGGTCCCATTCACAACTGCATCATAGAGAATAAAATTAACTAAAGAGATGAAATATGGGTACACTGACAACTATAGATGAAAAAAAAAATGATGGGAAAAAAAGAAGACACAAATAAAAAGAGAAATATTACGTGCTCAAGGACTGGAAGAATTAATATTAAAATGTCCATATTCCCAAAAACAATCTAAAGATTCAATGCAATGCCTATCAAAATTCCAATGACATTTTTGACAGAAATAGGACAAATTCTAAAACTGGTATAGAACAAAAGATCCCAAATAGCCAAAAAACATTGACAAAAAATGAATCTGGAAGTATCATTTTCCCTTATTTTAAGCTATACTATGAAACCACATTAATAAAATATTATGGCATTGGCAGAAAAACAGACACATAGATCAATGGAATACAATAGAGAGCCCAGAAATAAATCCACACATATATGGTCAATTAACTGACAACAGCGGAGACAAGAATATACAATAAGGAAATGACATAAATGGTGTTGGGAAAACAGGACAGCTACCTGAAAAGAATGAAAATGGACCACTATATTACACCATATACAAACATTAACTCAAAATTGATTAAAGACTTCACAGGGGTGCCTGGGTGGCTCTGTCAGTTAATTGATTGCCTTTAGCTCAAGTCATGACCCCAGGGTCCTGAGACCAAGCCTCACATTGGGCTCCCTACTCAATGGGGAGTCTGCTGCTCCCTCTCCTTCTGCCTGCCCCTCTCCCTGCTAGTATTCTCTCTATGCCAAATACATAAATTCTCAAAAACAACTTCACAGACCTGAAGCCATAAAAATCCTAGAAGAAAACACAGGTGGTAAGCTCCTCAACATTTGTCTTAGTGATGATGTTTTGGGATCTAAGTCAAAGACAAGGTAAATAAAGCAAAAATAAATAGTTGGGACTATATCAAACTAAAAAGCATCTGCACAGCATAGAAAACCATCCACAAAACAAAAAGATAACCTACTGAATGGGATAAGATATTTGCAATTCATATATTTGATAAGTGGTTACTATCTGAAATATATAAAGAACACATACAACCCAATTACCAAAAAAAAAAAAAAAAAACCAACCTCAAAAAACCCCAAACAAACAAAACAAAAAACCCAAACCAAAAGTAATTAGTTAAAAAAGGGGCAGAGAATCTGAATAGACATTTTTCCAAAAAAGGCATAACAGATGGCCAGCAGGTATGTGTAAAGATGCTCAAGATCATCAGGGAAATGCAGATTCAAAACCACAGTGAACTATCACCTTATACCTGTCAGAACGGCTATTACAAAAAAAAAAAAAAAATAGTTCTGGCAAGGATGTGGAGAAAAAAGAATCTTCATGCACTCTTGGTGGTGAATTTGTGTAGGCACGATGGAAAACAGTACGAAGTTTCCTCAAATAGTTAAAATTAGAGCCACCATATGATCCAGTGATTCCACTACTAGGTATCTACCCAAAGAAATCAAAAACAGTAATTTGAAAAGATATCTGCATCCCTATGTTCATGCATTATTTACAATTCCCAAGATATGGAAACAACTTTTGAGTCCACAGATGGATGAATGGATAAAGATGTGCTGTATATGTACACACACACACACACACATTAGAATAATACTCAACCATTAAAAAGAAGGAAATCTCGCCATTTGCAACAGCATGGATGGGCCTTAATGGTATATGCTAAGTGAGATAAATCAGTCAGACAAAAGATAAATACCATATTATTTCATTTATATGTGGAATCTAAAAAAACAAAGCAAGCAAACAAAACAAAATAAAAACCAGATTTATAGATACAGGGAACAGATTGGTGATTGTCGGAGGGGAGGAGGATGGGGGAGGCAAAATGGGTAAAGAGGACTAAGAAGTACACACTTCTGGGGCATCAGGGTGGTTCAGTAGGCTAAAAACCCAACTCTTGATTTTTGGCTCAGGTCATAATCTCAAGGGTGAAACTGAGCCCCTCACTGGGCTTTGAACTCAGCATGAAGTGGCTTGAGACTCTCTCTCTCTCTCTCTGACTCTCCCGTTGGCCCTTCCCTCCCTCTCTCTCTCTTTCAAATACATAAATCAAACTTTTTTTTTAAAAAGGTACAAACTTTCATAATTACTCCTGAGGATGTAATGTCCAGCATGAGGAATACAGTTAATAATATTGTATTAACTTTGTAAGGTGACAGATGGTAGCCAGACTGCTTGTGGTGTCCATTTTGCAATGTATACAGATGTCAAATTACTATGCTATACACCTAAATCTAAAATAATATTGTATGTCAATTATACCTCAATTTTTTAAAATTCACTTACCAATCTAGTGTTCTTTTTTTCATGGTTACAGAAGCAAGCAGATTTTTCATTTCTTCTTGAGTCAGTTTTAGCAAATCGTATTTTTCCAGGAATTCTTATATTTTATCTCATAAAATTATTTGTCAAGTAAAATATTTTCTTCTTAATATTTTATCTCAGTTTCAAGTCTATTATGAACCTTTTTCTTTTTATTATTGACTATTTTTGCCTTTTTTGTTTTTGACCAATTGTGCTGGAAATTTCTCAGTTTCATTAGTCTTTAGACACATTATCAAATTTTCCATTGTTGATCACTTCTACTATATCTTTGGTTTTTAATCACATCAATTTCTGCTACTTGAATATAATTTCTGCTACATTGTCAAATTTTCCATTGTTGATCACTTCTACTATATCTTTGGTTTTTAATCACATCAATTTCTGCTACTTGAATATAATTTCTGCTACATTGTCAAATTTTCCATTGTTGATCATTTCTATTACCTTTGATTTTTAATCACATCAAATTCTGCTACTTTCTTCTATGCTAGTGATTTTTCCTTCTTTTTCTAACTTTTAAAGTTTTTAACTTTTATTAATCCAACTTTCTTTTAATAAGAGTATTAAGAGTTGTCTTCTAGTAATTGCTGCTGTGCAATAAAGTATTTTTGCTTGCTCTTTTCAATTAATAGTCTTACTTTCTTAGAGCAGATTTGTTTTGTTATGTCATATTTTATTATAATGTTTTTGAACATGTGTTTTTAATTTTGAAATGTACAGTTTTGTAGTTTCTTCTTTGTTACCAATTTCCAACTTAATTGCATTTTGGTAAAGCAAAACCAAAACTTTTTTTAAAAGACCTGATTTGTACCATACTAATTTTTGAAATTTTGGAGATTTATTACCTCAATTTTGGTAAAAATTTCCTATGCTTGAAAATAATGTATCTATTTGAGTTCAGTGTCTAATATCTTTATATAAGTAATTTCCATAAGGACATTTCCTTTTTCTGTTTTATTCTATGCTGCATGTATGTTAAACTGGAGTAGGTATTCAATGAATATCTGTTAAATGAACAAATTCTAGATTAAGATTGTTAATTGTGTTGCTCAAATCTTCTAGTTTTTAGGGGCACCTGGATGGCTCAGTTGTTAAGCATCTGCCTTTGGCTTAGGTCATAATCCCAGCATCGTGGGATCAACCCCCACATTGGGCTCCCTGCTTGGCGGGAAGCCTGCTTCTCCCTCTCCCACTTCCCTGGCTTGTGTTCCCTCTCTCATTGTGTGTCACTTTGTCAAATAAATAAATAAAATCTTTAAAAAAATATTCTAGACTTTAAATTCTTTAAAATTTGTCAATTTCTCCTCCTCCTGTCAACTTTTGATTAATAAATTTAAAAATAATGTTAACAGATATCTATGATTATAATTATCATATTCATTTGATAAACTGAGACTTTACCATTCAGGTTTAGCTAGAAATGCTAAGAGAAAAATATGTACTATTAAAAATTACTATATCACCTTTACAATATTGTTTTCCTAGTATCTTTTTTTAAAAATTTAAATTGTTCTTTTTTCTTATGTTTTGTGTGTGAATTTGAATTTTACAACCCCCCAACTGGCTGATTTGTTTCTGAAGCCATGCTTTTTTAATGGAACATTTAGTTTATTCATTTTAATCACTAATATAGATTGGTTCACTTCATTTATTTTCTTTGAGTTTTCTATTTCATAGTTTCTGTTTTTTTCTCATTTATTGAAGGACATTCTGTATACGTTCTTTACTGGTAGTCTATTGGTAAGATGAGAAAACCTATCCTTAACTGTCTTTATTTAACCCAGTATATCATTGTAAGTCAAATGTTTTCTTTTAGAGTACTTTGGAGATAATATTTCACTGTTTTCTACTTCTATTTCTACCAACTATTCTTCTTCTTTTTTCTTTTACATAATTTATTTTTTGTCTGCTTATATATTCTTCATTAATCTATATTTTGACTATTACATACATGAATTTTTAAAATTGTTTTTTTGGGATTTCTTTGCTCACTAAATTTGAAGATTGCTAGATTTAATCAATTCTAGATCCCTCTCCCCCTGTCCCCCAGCTACAAGTCTCTCTCATTTGCTCCATTATTGCCTCTGAAAATCTGATGCCTCATACCTTCCCTCATGTCTCTTATGCTTAATTTCATCTTACCCATCATTTTGTGTCTCTAGCCACAATTTTCTGTAATTTGTTAATATCTACCTTCTAGTTCACTAATTTATTATTTCATAATGTCCAACCTGTTCTTTAATTTTTCTTTGAGCTTTTAATTTTAATTATGAAATTTTCCATTTTTAGAAGCTGTGTTTTTTTTCCCTTCAAATTTACCTGGCCTTTTTGGTAGTCTCTTGCAGTTTATTCATACTTTTTGCTTATTCCCTATGTTCTTAAATTATTATTTTTAAAGCTTTCTTTTATTGGAGCATAGTTGACACAAAATCTGACCGTGGTTTCAGGTGTTAAATGATTTCTGTTCACTTTTGCCAGATTCCTTTAGGCATTACCAACCTTTGCTGAGTTTAAGCAATAACAATCTGAATAATCTGATTATTCAGATTGCAAAATTAAAATGAAATCTTTTAAATCACAAACAGGCCTACTAAAGGCTATGGCTTCTCATGGACATATATTCTCCTCTTTTCTCCCTAGCCAAAGCTGAGAGCAATAAACTCTCTTGATGTCTACCCCTGCAGAGAAATTTTCCCACCGTCCTCAGTTATGCTTTCTTGAGGTATAGCCTTTCCTATGCCCTAGTTTTATTGGTGAAAGAGGTCTCTGATATGACCCTTGAACAGTGCTTTTTCTTTTGTTACCTGGCCATACACATTAATTGAAACCGTGGTTTAGACTTCTTAGACTTTCCTTCTCAGATTTAGTATGTACACAGATCACTTGGGTAGTTTGTTAAAAGACAGACTTTTAATAAACAGGTCTGTGGTGGAGTCCAAGATTCTGCATTTCCAAAAAGCACCCAGGGGATGCCAATACTGCTGGTTCGAGAAACAGCACTGAAGAGCAAGACCATGACTATCGGGAACTGAGCCCCCTCTTAGTAGTCAGTAGCTTCAGCACTGGTTCACCTCTAGGAGGTTCTCCTCCCAGTTTGTGGCTGGCCACAAATGATCAAATTATTTCACTTAATTTCTTAAAATTTCAAACTTTCATTTGAAAGGATGTACTATATTTTCTCCTAGCATGTTTTAAAGTTTTATAGTGTGCAGTTTTAGTCTACTGTGTGATAAGAAAGAGAATTTTCTTTCTTTTTAAAGATCTTATTTATTTATTTGACCGAGAGAGGGAGATCACAAATAGGCAGAGAGGCAGGCTCCCTGCTGAGCAGAGAGCCCGATGCGGGTTCAATCTTAGGACTCTGGGATCATGACCTGAGCCGAAGGTAGCCGCTAACCGACTGAGCCACACAGGCACCCGCAGAATTTTCTCCAAATAAGGAAGAGAATCTTAAAATATGTGGCATTCATACTTAAATTCATTCTATTAAGCATTTTTTTTGGTGTGTACTATAAAATAAGTTGTATTGATATAGATTTAGTCAAACATTTTCATATGGAATAAATTTTGGTCATTATAAGTGATTAGGATTTGCTTTAATGATACATATAAAAAGGAAAAAAATGAAGAAATGAAATAAAACACAATGAACTTTTAGATAATTTACCCTAACAACAGATGAAAAACAGATCTCATACAAACATGTTTGAAACCCATAGCTTGAATATTTTCTAAAACAGGGTTACATTAGAGGAGATTTACTATACTTTTGATCACTGCCTTGTAAATCATACTTTAAAACTCCTTTTATGTATATGTTTTCTATCTGAATTGCAACCATTGATATTTGTCTTATAAATGTTTAGATAACATAAAAATATTCATCCAAATTCACTCTGTATTATTATTTTATAGCTTTGATTAGACATCTAATGATGCAGAATAATTGGTTTCTGGTTGTTTCATGCCAGGAAGGTGAGTTCTGCTAAAAACTTGCTCTCTAATTATTAAAGTCCCACTGCAATGACTATTTTTTAAAGTAATAAAAGGTTAGTACAAACTATGATTATTTTGTTTAACTGCCTTAAAAACAACCAATCTCTTAAAGGTTATCCTAATCAAAATCTCAAAAAGATGCTCAAATCAACAGTGAAAACTTGACATATCTGGTGGCATTTGGATCTTAGAAGTGCTCAAGATCAGACAAATAGATGGATGCTAAAGGTTTGAATATGGATATTACTTACAAAGTCACCTAAGATCATCTTTTTTATTAAAAAAAAAAAACAGAATATTCCTTATGCAAATTGTAAAACACATTATAAAGAAGCATATGCCAACAATAAGTTTTAAAAAAAGAAGAGGGGCGCCTGGGCGGCTCAGTGGGTTAAGTGTCCGCCTTCAGCTCAGGTCATGATATCAGGGTCCTGGGATCAAGTTCCGCATTGGGCTCTCTGCTTAGCGGGGAGCCTGCTTCCTCCTCTCTCTCTCTCTGCCTCTCTCTCTGCCTACTTGTGATCTCTCTCTGTCAGATAAATAAATGGAATCTTTAAAAAGAAAAAAAAAGGGGGCACCTGGGTGGCTCAGTGGGTTGAGCCTCTGCCTTCCGCTGGGGTCGTGATCCCGGGGTCCTGGGATCGAGTCCCGCATGGGGCTCTCTGCGCTGCAGGGAGCCTGCTTCCTCCTCTCTCTCTGCCTGCCTCCCTGCCTACTTGTGATCTCTGTCAGATAAATAAAGAAAAAATCTTTAAAAAAAAAAAAAAAGTAAAAAGAAAAAGAAGAAATAACCCATTCTTTCCTCACAATGAACAGTGCACCAGAAACGAAACTCAAGTGAGGATAGGTTGTTTCAACTAAGGTGTACAAATAAATAAGCAAAGCCATAAAGCACAATGAATTACTTGTAGAAACTCATAAAGTGAACGAGAACTCCCCCCCTCCCAGATATATCAAGGGAAATGATGAGATTAGCAAAAGTTAAAATCCATACTTCGGGGCACCTGGGCGGCTCAGTGGGTTAAAGCCTCTGCTTTTGGCTCAGGTTGTGATCCCAGGGTCCTGGGATGGAGCCCCACATCCGGTTCTCTGCTCAGCAGGGAACCTGCTTGCCTCTCTCTCTCTGCCTGCCTCTTTGCCTACTTGTGATCTCTGTCAAATAAATAAATGAAATCTTTTTTTTTTTTTTTTAAGATTTTATTTATTTATTTGACAGACAGAGACTACAAGGTAGAGAGGCAGGCAGAGAGAGAGGAGGAAGCAGGCTTTCTGAGGAGCAGAGAGCCCAATGCTGGGCTCCATCCCAGGATCCTGAGATCAAGACCTGAGCCGAAGGCAGAGGCTTTAACCCACTGAGCCACCCAGGCACCCCAATAAATAAAATCTTTTAAAAAAATAAAATAAAATGCATACTTCTAGTGAACAGAGACATGAAATAAAAAATACTTAATGGTTAATGTTCTGAATTAAGGAAGAGACAATTTGATTCACTGAGAATTATACAGATTCTTCAGAAAGAGTCATTGACAAAAGAAATGCTACGGTAATGTTGAGACAACTTGAACATGTGTCAATTTCCAGTTCTGGATGCCAGCAATTATGAAGACTTCATAAAGAACTTACAGTCATTTCAGAGTCCCTTAAAATTATACTTAAGAACAAGACATGTTTGAGAGGAATTAAAAAGCAAAAACAGAACATAAAATATAAATCTGACTTAAGAATAGAAACAAGTAATCCTAGGTATGGCTTAGTGTAAGTCCATTTTGAAATATGACACAAAAAAGCAAATGTTATGAGGCTATATCTCATAAGTTAAGTCCTTAAGAATGAATAATAAGGATTGTATTCTTTTCAATAAATTTATAAAGTTTTTGGTGATGGTTTCTCCCTGGGATAATAGTAAAGTTATGGATAGAACAGATGCCAGATTTTTCAACTCAGTGTTTTAATGTAAAAAATAGTCCGTTTAGTGAAATATTTTGAAATCTACTATTTTCTACTATTTTGTCCATCCTCTGTTCATGTCCATATATGAGGCTAAGTTAAAGAAATGACACCTATGCTCCTTTGAGAGGACACACAATCAAATCATATTTCCTTCAGTCATTATTTGATCAAAATGGCTAACACTACATTCGGTTTTTTGGTGTTTTTGCTGAGAAGTAAAGGAGGTGGCGCTTCATCACAAAAAATGAAGAGGCTAGAAATAATGTTTTAAAGGACTTTTATACGGCTTACATTCTAAATATCTCATATAATAAAATTCAAAACAATAAGCTATTAATAACCTGTGTTCACATAACCTTATAAATAAGGCAGTGCACTTTGAGAATCTTAAATCACTAATGTTTTTTTATGCCTGTGTTTTTTCTCCTATATGAACAGGTCTGCACTAGTCTGCATTAATTAAATTTAAGTAGGATTTCTGAGCCTGGATCATCATTAAGTCTGTGGCCCTGATTTAAATCTGCAGTAAAACATTTCTCCATTAAGTCTTGTGCTTTTGTGTCATATTTCATACACTAGTTGTCTCTTAATTAAATCCATGATGGTCCACCAACACAGACTATTAAAATAACTATACTTTGCTCTTGACATATTTATGAGACAGAGTCATAAGACTATAGACTGATACTTGAACTACTCACTAGAAATGCTAATAAGATTATGATGAAGGTAAGATTAGAACATTCCTCTTCTTTCTCTTCTCTTCTTTCTCGAGATTTATTTTTATATCTACAGTTCACTTCTATTTCAGGTTCTGACTTTTTCCCCAGACCATCTGAAAGCTCTTTCATTGTAGAATAACTGCAAATTAATAGTCAATGAAAGTCTTGTAAAGTGTTAATTTATATCACATGATGTTAATATAAACATTGAGATATAGTCTCCTCCGAGTTTTGCTCTCTTCACAGCTGCAAGTAAATACATTAATCTAGACATGTTTGCCAAGCCTTTGGGTGTTCAGAGTGAAGAAAATTTACAAGGACTGAAAGGAGAAAATAACCCTGTGTAAGAAAGCAGTTAACTTTTAGATGGGGTGAAAAGAAGCCCACATATGTCAACCTTGGATATACTGAATTTTCAATCTGCTCTCCACAAAGAATGATTGTCTCTTCCTGGGTGAATTTCCAGAGAACTTAGCATATGGTGAAAGAGAATTTCCAGTTTCTTTTGTTTGCTTTCTGTAGCTTCATGTACACTTTGGGTTTTGTTTCATTTTTCTTTGAAACACTTTTTGTTTGTTTGTGTGCCACGTAGGGGAAGGGCCTTTCGGGGAGGCGGTGGGGGCGGGGGAGGGAGTGTTCTTCAAGGACCAGGAAGTTTCAAACGACTGGAAGCTGTGCCAAAACAGACAGTGCGTACAGAAACAACAGGAGACTCTTCATCAGGCTGAGCAGGCATTACCTAATACAAATATAGGGAGGAGTTTGCAGTCTCTAAATTCATTTATCTGCTTCTTACTAGTATCAGTAGATGGTCTGCAGCTTGCAAAAATAATACTGTATAATTCATCATTCAGCTCTGGTTTTTTTAGCTGAAGTTTTTAAAAGTACTGCAACGTGAGAGATAAACTTAAAATCAAATATAGCTTTATTATAACATTGGTCTGCAATGATCAATGCAAGTATAAAATAAATTCTAATGTCTTGTCAAGAACAGCAGCTACAGTCAGGCAGCTTCACTAAACACATTAAATCTAATAAAATCACCCTCACGTACTCCTGACACTAGTAGTAATTAAAATAACTTGTTTCAAAAAAATTGGTCCTATACATGAATACTTATTGGCAATTATTTCTTAGTTCTTCAAACCAAAGATAACATAATTTGATTCTCACACAATTTTCTTGTAAATGCGGTTCATATTGGGTTTTATATGCAGCTTAAGACTGTTAATTGCCATTTTGAGCCTCACAGTAAAATAGAGTTCAATATGTCGCTTTTCTCAAGCATAGAGAAATGTTTGAGAAATGCTTGTCTTAGTCTAATGAACTGTGAATAATTTACATCCTGAGTCCTATTTTTCAGTATAAGTGGTTCTGACTTTTCTTAAAGCTCGTAAAGCCTAATCAACTTGTTACATTCATCTGATTAAAGAAATCTATGGCAAAGTAGAAAGATGAATCTGGTGCCTCAGAAAGGCTGCTTTGGTGTTGTTTTGATTTTCTGAAGACCACTTTTTCATTTGGATCCATTCTTCCTTTACCTTTTTAGACAACATGTTATATAAACTAAGGATTTCATTTTCCGTATTTCTGAGAAAATATTATCTGACTTAGAATATTTTCAAAATCCCCTACTTCTTGGCAGGCACACTCGATAACTTCCCGAATTTACAGAGACCTAGCTGTTCTGTCAGAAAGAAAAAGGAGCTGTTTCAGGGCGCGAACATTTTTCATTTCTGAAAGAATCACCATCATGAGATGTGATTCCAGCCAGTTCCGAGCGCGTGTGCTTAACAGAACTAGCCAAGAGATCAAGACAGTGAATCTATATTCAACAGCGACCACTGAAAACAGCAGCTTTGTGTCACCGGCATGAGAGGGTGGTGCAGACATTTTCTCTTGCCCAGGAGCTTGGAAAAGAAGTAAGCTAATTTAATATTCACTATGTATTTGCTCAAGGATCATTTTTTTTTTGTCAAGGCATAATTTTAGAAGGACTTAGAAATATATTAGAGAATGTGTGAGTCAAAAGGAATTTTAGAGACAATTTTATGTTACTCATTTTGTGACAGAGAAAACGAAGATCCAGAAAAATTAAGTAACACCTCTATTCTTTCATAACCATGCAGCAGAATGATTGATAATAGAACAAAGGGAAAACATGATGTCGATTATTTAAAATTAGGGATGTGAAAAGAAGATGTGGGAAATATCAGGGAAAGGACCAGGAAACAGTTCGTCTTTCAGAGACCATGCTATGCTTTGGTTGCCAATAAAAGAGATCTCTGCTTTCGCTTTCCAGCTCCATGAATTCCTTATCCTCAGTGTAAATGTTAAAGGGCTTATATGTAGTCAAAAATGAAAGGGGGGGAAGAAAATACTTTATTTGCATTTTGAACCTACTCAAATATTGAAAATCCGTGAAGTTAAAAGGCAGAGTGGAATCTACCTGTGTTTGTGTATATAATTCAATATATATATTGTTCCAGGGCAAACCGTTAATTAGAGTATGTTGAGGAATCACAAGACAAAGCTAGAATGTGGTTATCAACCACCCCAAAAGGTCAAGGTGTGGAAATTAAAACAGAGCCACCGGCAAGAAAGACGAGAGAACACTGAAGTCAAGTCTGACAGTAACTGAGCAACAAGGAGAAGATGGGCCAGGAGGGGAGAAAAAGACAAGTGATGACTTACCTGTTGTGGGAAACCAGCACCTAGGTACAAATGTACAAAATATATAATCAGGGACTGGCAACTTCTTTTCTGCAAATGGTTATATGGAATACCTGGGGCTTAGAAGGTTATACAGTCACTGTTAAAACTGTTCTACCTTCCCAGCCATATACAGTATATAAATGAATGGACATCTATATACTATATTCCAATAAAATTTTATGTTCAAAAAGAGGCACCACGTAGGTTTGGTCTAGAGGCTGTAATTGGCCTATGCTTGTTCTAGATAGAAAGGTAGATCTAGATGGATGATAGATAGATAAATAGGTAGATAGATAAGAAATAGACAGTTACTGATATAAATCTTTTTGTCCTCCATAAACAACCTACCTAACCTATTTCTGGTGTTCTACCTAAATATACTCTAAGAATGGTGTAGGAACATAGACTCCTATTAAAAATAGGAGTCTTTGCTCTTTGCAAAGACTTTGCTCTAAATAAATTCCACACCACATCCAGCAAACTTTAAAAAATATAAATCAGAGCCTATGATTAAAACCTTTCCATGGGGATGCCAGGGTGGCTCACTGGGTTAAGCCACTGCCTTTGGCTCAGGTTACCATCCCAGGGTCTCGGGATTGAGTCCTGTATGGGGTTCCTTGCTCAGCAGAGAGACTACTTCTCTCTCTCTCTGCCTCTGCCTGCCACTTTGCCTGCTTGTGCTCTCTCTCTCACACACACATAGATAAACAAACAAACAAACAAATAAATAAAATTATAAGAAAAAAAATTAAACCCTTCCATGGTTTCCTATTATATGCAGAATAAACTTCAAAGTTTGGGACATGTCTAAACCTCTGATTTCAAATTTTGCCATTTACTCCCTCGTTCGCTACATTTTAACCAAACTGGCCTTCTGATTTTTTTGAACACTAAAATTAACACTAAAGACACAGAAATAGCTGTCACCTCTGCCAAACCCGCCTTTTCAGACATATTGGTATGATTAACTTCATTTCCATATTCAGGTCATCAGAAATGCCTTCCATTTTTCCCCTTCTTCATAGCACATTCATTAATGTCGGAATTTACTTTATTCATGTACTTGTTTATTTTCCATCTCCCAAACTAGAATAAGAGTTTTATATGGAAAAGAATTATCTGTGATGGTCCTCACCACATTCTAGGACTCATAGGAGTGACTGGCGCATGGTAAATATTCGTTAAATATTTTTAAATGAATGAATAAATGAATGAATGAAGCTGATGGAACTTTTTAACACATTTGTGTGTGTGTGTTCCTCAGAACAGCCTTGCAATGTGTTGTATTACTGCCAGATAATAAAACAAGCTCTCACAAAAGTTATATGATTTGTCCACATTTACTGAGTTATAAAGTGACATAACTATAACATTAAGTTCAATGTTTGCCTCTGAACCCAGTTTATTTAAGATTTGCTATTTTTTTTTATGTTGATTCATACTTTTTTTAAAATTTTTTATAAACATATATTTTTATCCCCAGGGGTACAGGTCTGTGAATCACCAGGTTTACACACTTCACAGCACTCACCAAAGCACATACCCTCCCCAATGTCCATAATCCCACCCCCTTCTCCCAAACCCCCTCCCCCAGCAACCCTCAATTTGTTTTGTGAGATTAAGAGTCACTTATGGTTTGTCTCCCTCCCAATCCCATCTTGTTTCATTTATTCTTCTCCTACCCACTTAAGCCCCCATGTTGCATCACCACTTCCTCATATGAGGGAGATCATATGATAGTTGTCTTTCTCTGTTGACTTATTTCACTAAGCATGATACACTCTAGTTCCATCCATGTTGTCGCAAATGGCAAGATTTCATTTCTTTTGATGGCTGCATAGTATTCCATTGTGTATATATACCACATCTTCTTGATCCATTCATCTGTTGATGGACATCTAGGTTCTTTCCACAGTTTGGCTTTTGTGGACATTGCTGCTATAAACATTCGGGTGCATGTGCCCCTTTGGATCACTACGTTTGTATCTTTAGGGTAAATACCCAATAGTGCAATTGCTGAGTCATAGGGCAGTTCTATTTCCAACACTTTGAGGAACCTCCATGCTGTTTTCCAGAGTGGCTGCACCAGCTTACATTCCCACCAACAGTGTAGGAGGGTTCCCCTTTCTCCGCATCCTCACCAGCATCTGTCATTTCCTGACTTGTTGATTTTAGCCATTCTGACTGGTGTGAGGTGATATCTCATTGTGGTTTGATTTGTATTTCCCTGATGCTGAGTGATGTGGAGCACTTTTTCATGTGTCTGTTGGCCATCTGGATGTCTTCTTTGCAGAAATGTCTGTTCATGTCCTCTGCCCATTTCTTGATTGGATTATTTGTTCTTTGGGTGTTGAGTTTGCTAAGTTCTTTATAGATTCTGGACACTAGTCCTTTATCTGATATGTCGTTTGCAAATATCTTCTCCCATTCTGTCAGTTGTCTTTTGATTTTGTTAACTGTTTCCTTTGCTGTGCAAAAGCTTTTGATCTTGATGAAATCCCAATAGTTCATTTTTGCCCTTGCTTCCCTTGCCTTTGGCAATGTTCCTAGGAAGATGTTGCTGCGGCTGAGGTCGAAGAGGTTGCTGCCTGTGTTCTCCTCAAGGATTTTGATGGATTCCTTTCGCACATTGAGGTCCTTCATCCATTTTGAGTCTATTTTTGTGTGTGCTGTAAGGAAATGGTCCAATTTCATTTTTCTGCATGTGGCTGTCCAATTTTCCCAGCACCATTTATTGAAGAGGCTGTCTTTTTTCCATTGGACATTCTTTCCTGCTTTGTCGAAGATTAGTTGACCATAGAGTTGAGGGTCTATTTCTGGGCTCTCTATTCAAGATTTGCTATTTTTTAAAAACTCTACTAACATTTTTCAAATATTAGCTCCTTGTTAAAAACTCTGTACCAGAAATACTACTATCATCATCATTTTAGTTGAGAAAGTGAGGTCCAGAGAGGTCATATAACTGCCCAAATTGTCATGAAGAGCAAGTGGCACTGTTTGGGTTCAGACCCAGGTTATTAGGGCTCTCAAATCCTTGTTTTTAACCAATATATTATGCTGTATTTATAAGACATAACCTGCCTGCGAGACTTTTGCATTTGAACAGTCATAGTGTATTCATTTCCTATTTTTGCTATAATAAATTACCTCAAATTAGTAACTTAAAACAGCACCAACTTATTCTTTTATAGTTCTGGAGATAAGCAATCTGGAATGAATATTATGGTACTAAAATCAAGAGTCAGCAAGACTAGTTCTTTTCGGAGTCTCTAGGAAAGAATTCGTTCCATTGTCTTTTCAAACATCTAGAGACCCAGCATATTCCTTAGCTTGTGGTTCCTTCCTTTACCTTCAAAATCAGTGCCTGGTATCCTCTGTCCCCACACTGACCCTCTTACATCCCTCTTAACAAGGACCCTCCTGATTATGTTATGGCCACCTTGATAATCCAGGATAAACTGCTCTTGTCATCATCCTCAAGTTATTCAACTTCATTGCATCTGCCAACAGTCATTCACCTTCTGAGGTAATAGTCATAGGTTCTGGAGATTAGATTGTGAAGATCTTTGGACATCTACCACAAATAGTATCTATCCAATTGCTCAATATAGAATATTTTAACCAGTTAAGCAAGTGTAAGTGGAATTAAAGTCAATCAGTGATAGCGCTACTGCTCAAGTATCAACCCAGTTAAGGTCTACCTTTGACCCTTTAGTCTAAACCGCCACCTCCACACCAACTCACTTTCAATCTGCTCTCATTTTCTCCATAGCACTGTCACCATTAACAACTATAAAAGTTATTGTCTCTCATCCACTAGAACATAAACTCTGTGAAGGAAGGGACTTGGATAGATTTGTTCACAGACATACTCCATTACCCTTGCCTTAAAAAAATATCTAATACACAACAGGTACTCAATAATTGTTTAGTAAATAACAAATCCATGAATAAATATCAGTACATGGATTATTCTCTGAGAAAGCAGGATAAGATTGATAAAATAATAGGTTTGTTTATATTAGTTTTTACTTGACTGTTTAAAAAAATATTTTATGTGGATGATACCACTATAATTGTATGGTCTTACTATTGAACGCTTTGTGATGGCAAAAAAACAACCGATCTAATGTTATAATACATCCAAGAGACAGAATAATGTATGACACATAATAGATACTCAATAAAATTTGTCAAATAATTGAATGAATCACAGATTCAGGTACACAAAGAGTTAAATCCTTTGCTATGCTCATAGCTAAAAATGAATCTTTTAGTATGCTAAATACAAAAAGATTAGGTGTATTGACTATCCCAGAATTCTAACAGTATATTCTAATACTGTCTTTAAATATATAAATCCTCCATGGTTTTCATTGCTAATTGTGTGTTCTTGTGTGTGTGTGAGAGGGAAACAGAGACAGACAGACAGAAAAAGTTGGAATATTACTGTAATGAAATGGAATTATTTTTATTTTAAAAATTCAATTTGATTTTGGTTCCCCCACTTTTTTTTTTTGGTACCGGAACTTCTCAGAGTTATTTTGACAAAAGCAAATGGAGGTCTGGAGTCCATCTACTTAATGACAGGACTTGAAACAACCAGTTACTTTGTTATAAGGAAGTAGAAGAAAGACTATACTGACTGCTTTGACCACACAGTAATCAAGATAAATCTTTAAACTGATGGATCGCTGAGATGAGAATTAAGACTGAACTCTATTGCTCTATGCAAATTATTTGAACGTCTGAAATGAGGTAGATTTTGTTTAGTCAAGAGATCTCAAGAATTTTTTTCTGACTGTTTTACAGTTTTTAATTCTGTCAGCCATTTTAATACAAATAGATAGAATTAATTTTAATTTATATCCCTGTATCATCCTTATGACCTGAAGATCTTATACATACGCACTATCACTTACATTTAACTTTTATAAGGGCATCCAAGACTATGAATGATGTAGTAGTCTGAGAGTTAACTATCCATCCTCCTCTATACTAGTTCACTTTTCATCACTTACGTTGTGTGGGTCTCTCTGAGTAACCCATATGGTGCACTCCTTGCATTTGAGAGTTCTCCTTAGTTCAAACTGAAATACCTATTCAAATGCATTTTGTTTTATTTTCTCTGGCTTTTAAAATGCTAGCTCGTTCTCTGGACAATCGTTCTTCTTCCATTTGAATTTACTAGATCACTTCAGAGTTTAACTGTGGTACATAACTCTTTCGAAATTGTCCTTTAAAAAGCAAAGATTCTAACTTTCCAGAAAGCCTTTTAAGATTAATGTGAAGTGGCTATCTGTGGGTATAGGAGCCTCAAAAGGCTCCCTGTCAGAGTGCCAAACCTTAGTCAGAGGTGCTCCAAATACTCCTGTGAATGCAGAATTGAAATTACCTTGCATTATCACTACACTGACGTGTCTTCATTTCAAATCAGATAAACTGTCAATTCTATTTAAATAAACCTCACCCTCACAGAGGCTAGAACTGTCCTTCACTCCCCCATTCCTCCTCTTTTTTTTTTTTTAATTGAAACCACCACAAAGCTAGAATTGTGAATGTTTTACTTGAATTTTTTAAAGTAAAAGTTGAGTTGGCAGTGATGTTAAAATTTATTGGCCCACTTCAGTAAAAAAACAAAATCTACAGATGGACTTATAATATTTCATTTTTATTCTTATTCTACATAGCTGGACTCCTGCTTAAGTAGGAGGTGTGGAAATTAATTATTTTCCTCCCATGTGTACCATCCTCTTGTGGCTTCTGTCACAAATCAGTACACTGTGGGGTTTTATAATCAGAATTCTGCCTCCAAGAATGTCTCGTTAAGTGAATAATATCAGCAAACCTAACTTGGTAATTGGCTCATTGAGTCATGTGACTCGCTGTCCCTCACTTCAGTATTGAGGTAGGGCAACAGCAGTCTGTCATTAATGATATTTATAGAGTAGCAGAGTTCAAAAGGAAGAACAAGAACACAGAAATTTGAAGCATAAGAGACCTGAAAGATCATCCAGTTAATCTCTCCATGTGCAAGGAGAGTTGTCTGAAGGAGCATTGTCTAGGGTCCCATGGGTACTTGAGGCAAGGCTTTCCCACTATACCATACCATCGTCTTCTTCACCTTATAAAACAAAATCCCATCAACAGCATAAAGTAGACCTACTACTAAGAGACTTATGTGCATGCACTAGATGTCAATTAAAAAATCTAACCATGGGGGCACCTGGGTGGCTCAGTGGGTTAAAGCTTCTGCCTTGGGCTCAGGTCATGGTCCCAGGGTCCTGGGATCGAGCCCCAGAGTCCAGAGATCGGGCTCTCTGCTCAGCAGGGAACCTGCTTCCTCCTCTCTCTCTCTGCCTACCTGTGATCTCTATCTGTCAAACAAATAAATTAAAAAAGTCTTAAAAAATATATAACCATGTCACTCTGCATTTTAAAATCATTTTATGCTCTCTTCTCATTGCCTTCAGCATAAAGTTCAAAGCTGGACATTGATGTTTCTTTACAACCTTCCTCTTGACTTACTGGTTTTGTGTGTTACACAGGCACCCTTACTATCATTTCACAAAATATGCCACATTCTAATACATATCTTTCTTCTTGTAAACATTGCTTATTCCCTCCACCTGGAGTTCTCTTCAGTCAGAGGCAACTGATGATGACACTGTCCTTCATGATCAGAGCAAGCTTTACTTTCTTTGGAAGCATTTCCCAAGACTCTCCAGGCCATTTAGGGTTGCTCTCCATGCGTTTCCCATATTACTTACTTTATATCTTTCATAACACTCTACATACTGTCTAGAATCCTCCATTAACATGAGTACCACGATCACAGAGACTTTAACTTTTTCATTTCTGTATTCCCAGAGGTTAGCATAGTGTCTGACCCTGGTAGGCATGCAACACATGTGTGTTGAGTGAACAGATGAAAATAAACATGTGTTTACATAAGGATCACACACTTCTCTCCTCCCCATTTTATCTTCATTTCCACCTCTATGTTTATGGCCATTATCATTTAGACTTCTGCCATGATTCCTCTTTCCCGCAGATAAGCATGCCATTCCTAATAATAAACTAATTCCTAGCAACTCTTTAATTGCTTTCATTTTCAACTGCAACTCCCAGGGGCACATAATAAAGACTAAGACTATGCAACATGAAGTGAAGTGGGGATTTGGCAGGCTGGCCATTAATTGAGTCCGTGTAGATAAACAACTCAAATAATTCAATTCTACAGTAAAAGAGGTAAGTGAACTCATTTGGCATTACACTATTTATGTGTCTTTAAGAAAGAGGAAACATGTGGAAATCATGTGGATACTTCATATTGAGTACTTATGATGTTTACATAGATCAGATTAAGGAGATGTATGTCAAACTCCCACTTTGTGTTTTGTGTGTACTCGTTGTCTGAATGGTGAGGGTCTTTTTCCTGAAGTATCATTATTGGGAAGAAGATACAAAATAAACCTCAGAGGAAAGGACTCTGGCTATGATACTGGGAGAAACAAACAAACAAACAAAACACCAGCAAGAATTTAAAAAAAAAATGGATTTAGAACAGACTGAAAAGTTCTATCCCAGATTATCATGTTATAAGTCATAAAACTACAGATATGAAAACATTCTGCTTAGCTAATCAGAGAAATTATGAATTATGTAATATCATGTTTTTAAAAAGGGAATAAAATTTTGGGCCATTCCCTAAGTCTATTAATTTCTAAATTAGGAAACTTTGCTAATGGGAAGATAGCAGACCTAAACAGAGTTCCTTGTGTAAATAGCTTTAAATGCATATTTCTTTTTTAAATGGTCACATAAAAGTTCAGTTTATAATATTTTGAGATAACTGCTTAATGTTGCTAAAGTATTCAAATGTAGTGCCTTCTAACGATTCATTCCCAGAACGCCATACCCAGAATGACAAATACTTAGGAAAATAAAGTGCAAAGAAAATTAAAATATAAACAGGTTGACAAAGAAAACGAGAAACCCCTTTCTGCTCAGATGAATCGGATTAAAAAATAAATAGATAAAAGGCTGCTAGCCAGTGAAAATAGACACAAGGATGTATGTGTTTTGTGAATCTGCAGAATCAAGAAAAATTAAACAAATATATCATGCAAAGTACTTGCATTTTTAAGATATATATTCTCTAGTGGCTTCTAAGATATCCATTTCTTTTTTTCTTGGTATCTATTGTGACATATCTTGCAAACTGATAAGATGGCAGTTTGAGAATACATGATGATGATTTCCTTCCACGCAGGAAATCAGGAGACCAACCTACAGAGGGTCTTCTATGGATTGGGGCCTCTAGCCAGTTTTTCAGGAAAGCTCTTTTTCTTCCCTGAAGTAGTCCTAATGAGCCACTAAAATCAAGACACTGGGTGTCTTAATGCTCTTTTCATGAGACCCTGGACCTTAATCTCAAACTCTCCAGACTAATTTTTCTTATAAGGCCTTAGTAGAATGTTTCCCACCCAAAGGTCAAAAACTGTTGAAGAATGAACAGTATCTGATATTTGAGGTCAAAGGCATTTACAAACCCTCAGCAAATTCAAGCACGTTTTTCTACAGAACTTTTCTAAATTTGCTCTGTAGCCCACCAACAAAAAAGTATGGAAAGAAGCGTACCCTTAGGGCTGGCAGGTGGGAGGAATGGGGGTGGGAGGAAGGAGAGTTCCTAGTCCAGGATCCGCTAGGAGTAATGTTGCTGACTATAAGAATGGCACCGTATTATTCTATCAAATGAGATAAAATATCATATCCTTTGTAAACTATTAAGATGCTAGCTCCACATATTAAAATTATAAGTAAAAAGGGTTACTCCTGTAATTTTTGCTTCTTGCATTTTTTCTGCCACTATTCTTAAAATATATTTAGTTTCTCCAAGAATACCTTGTGAGGATAAAAAATTTTACTTTTTATTTCTTTAACTTTCTCCATAGTACCTAGAGAGAATTTTTATTCACTCAGCATTTCTTGGTAAATGATAAGCAGTACAACCGGTATTATGAAAATTCTCCGATATTGGGAAGTCATTTGACCCATGTTAATTACAAGCTTCCTAGCTTTCTTTTACCAGATGCGGATAGTAAACCTGGCCTGACTGCTCAGTGACATGATTTCATTCAATGAATCAATCAATGACAGTTTTCTCCATGAAAATAACATATTTACTGTTATAATGTAAATCACAGCTATAAAGCCTGCTAACATCACAGAAATTTCCACAAAATTTGTTATATTTTTGTAGTGTCACTGTTATTTCAGGTATCATTCCAAGACATCAGACTGTAATGAGCTATGGGGTTTGTGCTGGATAAAATCATTGCTTTATATTCTGATGGCTGGAATAGACCAACTGTTCCCAATTCTGTGTCTGTACTCACTCAGCTTTTAGAGAGGTGTCTTTTTCAGCTAGCAATAGCATAAGGCTTTGCCTCTAGAGGAACGGCGATAGCATGTCAAGGAGGGAAATAGGCTTCGTTGTACCTGTGGTTTGATGTAATGGTTGTTAGGCACGGATCCACAGAGAGAAATTTCACATAGCTCAGAGATATTCAACATCTGCCATAAGCCTTGACCCTATTCTACAACAGTGTCTATAAGCTATAGGGGAACATGTTATTGAAGGATGTCTGATTCCAAGAACCATCACAGCTGTCACTGGGGTTTATTCTATCCACTGGCTGATATGCTTATCATAAAACCACAAACCTTGTATCGACTCGTGTTCAGATCTTGACTGTTCCCATTATACAAGAAAGAGCTAGAAAATAAACACTTGTAGCAGTTTCAGCTTAATGCTTTTTAGAATTGTGTTGGCTAGACAGCAAATCAAATATTCCCCCTCCCTTTTTTCCCTCCTTTTCTACTCTTCCATTAAAACAAACACATAAAAATCAAATAAAGCATCAGATCATGGATCTTTGTGGTTACACTGCTAATGCTTGGAACTTGAAAATTGGACCTAAGAAACAAATGTGATTCAGCCAGTAGAGATATGTAAATCAGGACAAGCTCTTGGCTAAGAAAAAAAAAAAAAAAAAAAGAAAGAAAGAAAGAAAGAAAGAAAAGAAAAGAAAGAAGAAAAAAAGAAAGAAAAAATCAGGTCATGTCTGGAAGAAATTATGCTCTTTGAAATAAGAGTTTAAGCAGTATTGTGCCTCAAAGCACCAGTGCCGTACTATCGGTATTTATGGCTATTAGATAGGTTATCATAGACATGCAGAACTAGAAAGCCTAGAGAGAGAACGGAAATATTTTTTAACTTATCTATAAGGTTGTTCATCTTACCTAGTTTTGGGGTACCTGGGACTCCCCCCCCGCCATCTAAATGATCATTAGTAGTTCTCATATAATTATTGTGACCCTTTCATTGCCACAAAGGGCTAAAATTGCGATTCTTATGAACATCACCTCTATTTATGTTTAACTAGCAAGAGCGATACCCAGAACCATTCAGAGTTCTTCTTTCCCCCTCTTTGAAGTACTCTTAACACAGTGTTACGTAATGGAATTAAAGACAGAGGAAAATCTATTTCATAACAGTAAGTTAGGTGCAAGTTGTTAGGTAAGGCAGTCTCTTGTCCCATTGCCTGCACCTGGCTGCCAATAGCCAGGACGTCCTCACATAAGAGAAGTGATTTGGCTTTGAGACTTTTCCCTGAGATTCTTCAATATAGTGCTCTTTGATATTCATACTCTTTATTGTACTGCTCTAAGTCATCCTGGGTATATATTCCAGTTTTCTCAGCTTTGTGGGGGCCTTGAAGCTGCTTTGGAAGAGCTTTCGCTGAGCCCACCCTCTTTACTGTGTGGATCCCGCACACCAGAGGGACTTCCCAGAGCAGAAGGAGACTCCCTGCATTCCTGCCACTCTTCTCTTTTCCAGGCCAACAACTTACCCTCTACCGTTTTTTTGGTTGTTTGGTTTTTGTTTTCTGCTCTTTTGACCAAACAGGAAATAATTTTTGGCCTCTGAGTAGACACACACACACACACACACACACCAGATCTCCATTTCTCTGGTATTATCTATTGTGGTATCTATTGTAGGATCTCCATTAATTACCAGTCACCACTGACTTACAACTTCCCTCTTTTATACCTATTGGCATATTTCTCTCAATTATCTTTGGAAGTTCTGGTTGTCATATCTCCTGTGCTTTTATACTGAAGATTCTCTAAAACGTTAACATAATCAAATTTAAAAACATTGGCTGACAGTCATGCTGCTGAGCAGATATCTCTGCTTGTCCTCAATGCTCCTGAGGACAAGCTCCACGAGCTCCTCCGTGAGATCACTCTGTGTCCTGGGCTGACAAGAGACTCCACAAGAGAAAGACAGGGATGGTAAGGGCTCCCATGGAAAAAGCTTTTTTCACAAACTCCAAGTTGTTCTATTAAAAACAATCCTTAATAATGTGGCTATAAGAATTTATAAGAATTTTCTTTCACCCAACTCTTTTTTATAACATACAAAAAATGTCTCTTATGTGTCATATCCTACCACATATTACCGAATTAGCATGGTCATGGCAGTGGTAAGGGAAAAATTCTACGATGAGAAAATTCTTAACATTTAAGAAATGTTTTTTATAAAAATTCCCCCTCTAGCAAGCCCAGCCCTAGTCTGTTGATCTGGATAGAAGAATTACTGTTTAAACTACACTTACCCTGTTTGAAAGAAAAGGAAATTGTGCAGGACAAGAAGTCAGTCCTTTGGTAAAATCCAGGTAGCTTATCACTCTGCTTCTTGTTCATTTATAGGACTTCACTCTGTCACGAAAGGAGCTTTGATATGTTTGTTATGGATATGGAAGATGGTAATTACACCCATAAATTCATTTTGTGATAATTTTCCCATTATTTTTCTGGTCACAGAAATTAGCAATCCGTTTTGTTTTCTAAGTATCAGATGATCATTTATTCAGTTATAAGTGGTTATTTGCCAGGAGCTTACACTATACCAGGCACGCCAAAGGTGTTCTGCTTCTTTGGCTGAACACTGAATGATACACCCATTGTCATGTATGATTGAGAATTGTGATACAAGTAAATCCCAAAGCAAAATTAATTAGAATATTTGGATGAAATGTGCAGAAGTTCTTGATATTATTTTTGAACTAGCAAAGTACAAACATTTATTTTATACAAGATAAAAATAGCTTCATACAATAAATGCTTCCTTGTAACAGGTCTGTTTTATCTGACCCCAGATAAACAGGGCGTGGTCCCCTAGAAAATTCTATAAAGGGGAGTGTTCACTTCAACAGGGAGAGACACCAATGTTACACAAAAGAAATCAATCACAATGACTGTACAGGAAATTACCCCAGCAGGAAAAGAAAAAGTCTACTTTTATAAGGCTACTAAGACCTCACCTGTCTATATTCAGGCCACTGGGCAGAACAAACACTTGCCAGCCCGAGGGAGAAATTCCCAAGCCTCCATGAAAAATACCACATGGTGCCTGTAGATGTGATTCAACATCTGGGAGGAGCAATGCAGCATGGAAACTTCGCTGAGGCCTGGAGATGAAAGTTTTACAAATGTGCTCAGCAAAAATATACTGGGGCAGAAAATTATTCACCAGCAAAGGGGAAATGGCATCCTCATAGAGGAGTTCTGGGAGACAGGATCCCAACAAGAGAAGCCACGATAATGGGCCTGCCATGGCAACACCATTCAGGCAACGAGGATAATATGGCCCCTGCCTTTGGTTTCCAGCCTTGCCCTAGTACTCTGTCTTTGAAGCACAGTCATAAAATAGTCTGGGATGACTTTAAACCATTGTGATCACTTTGTGTTTGTATAATCTTTGTGGCTATTTCCCTATTCCTTTACTAAACTTTCAGCTTGGTAGATTGTTTCCTAATATGTTTAGGGTTTATAATGGAAGTCACTCTCCTAACTGGTGGAAGGAGATACTGACCAGCTTTGTATGTAGAGGAGAGACACTGCTAAAAGGTAACCTCGTTCTTAGTTTCACATCTCGTGGTGGAGATCCTAGTACAGTATAGTACCCTAGCAAAGACAAATTCCTTGAAGGCATGGACTGTATCAAGTCATTAGCTTGTCTTCTGGACTCTGCAGTGTCCCCTTGATGGCATGCCTGTGTCTGATTCATCTCCAGCTCTCATCAGGCTCCTGGAAGGAGGCTAAGCACACAGGAGCAGAGTATTTAATTCAGATGTTCCTTTGTAGAATGAACCAATGAAGAATCTTGGCAGCCTAGAAAGAATACTGAAAATTTTAGATGCTTCAGCCAATGTGAGCTATATGTAATGGTCTTAGCCAAATATATTTATCAAACGCTTGGAACTCGAACTTAATACCTGAGATTCTAGTGAGTTCCTGAGGTGCAACAAATTACAAATCAAGACATTTGGCATATTGTCTTGGCTGGGTGGTCAAATATTTATCCCCAAAAGCCAAGAAATCACTGTCTTAGTTTTTGGTTCCATGAAATGGGGATGTTAGGCTCATGTGGTTGTTGCTAGGGTTCGCTGAGACACTCTATGTGAAAATGCTATGAAAAGTACTGAGATCTGTATAAACATTAGGACTGTTGTCTTATTTTACAAATGCCAGATACCGAATTGATTATTTGCTTGTCTGTGTCTCCTACATTTTTACATGTGTAAATATATGGACAAATAAAAAATGAGGAGAAAAACTACTTAAACAGTAGCCAGACCAAATATTTTTAGTATTCTTTACTATACTTCTAAATATTTAATAGATTATTAGTAGATGCAAACATAGAAGACACTATTTCACATTTGCATGTTAATGAAAAATCATGAATTATACATTATTTGCTGTGTGGAGTAGTGGAAACAGTATTCATTTTTTATGGCCATAAAAACTTAGATTGTCTCCTGAAACACACATCAAATCCCCTTCTGTAATAGTGCCAGAAAGATCTGTAAGCTTTTTAAAACCATCTCCAGCGAAATTAGATAGATTTGTTTGTGCCGCTTTGCAACACGTTAGTGTGAAAGTTCATTTGAAACAAAATAGTTTTAATAATGTCATTACTAATGTATATTTGGTCATCACTAAAAAATGGGATTTTAATACGAATGCTTCATTTTAATAAACGGCAGAGGAAGCAAGTTGCCCTGAGTCAGCAGGAAGTGGTTATACACCAGAGAACAGTCTGATTGTGTTAGATTCGTCCAGAACACTGAACAGCCCAGAGACGGTCCAAGAAAAAAACAACTGGCTTTATTCAAATGATTAGGCTTACTGCAGCTCAATAGTGAGATTCACACATTCTCCTATTATTTCTTGACCTTGTGCCAAAAACTCCCACTTACAGTAATAATTAGAATTAGTGTTTCCAGTGCATGCCTCCATCTTCCTAACAAACAGTAAAAAAAAAAAGAAAAAAGAAAAAGAAAAAAAAAGTGGTGCTTACAAACTATGCAGTTAATGAAAATTTTCTTTATTTTGTTTGATTAATACAGCTTAATTTTGCTAACTCTTTACCATTATGACAAGCATGGATACCTTCTGCTGCTAAGTCACAAGTGCCATCACCAGCAATGCCAATCCTATGGCCTCGAAAGGAACCAGTGTTTCTTTCTGCCTCTCATTAAATTCTAAAGAAATTCCTTTTATTTTCCTGGTCAGAGCATGTATGTAAAGCTGTCTTTGACTGCTGTCATTCTGGACTGTGTGCATTTTTTCTCAGTAATAAGAAAACTGTAAATATTTCAAAGATTGAATTGCAAATGCTGGAATTAGCATATAGTACAAATTATTATGCCTACTATTTTAATGAGAGTCACAGTGTGTGAGAACCATTTGTGTTCTGGAAGGGCCAATGAAACCTTCATGGATGTCAGTGAAATGGTTCTTTCTATAGACCCATCGGAACTCTTCACAAGGCTTCCCATTACACCCAATCTAGGCTGCCACGAAGGAAATGGTGAGAAGGGAGTCATGTCATATTTATGCATTTAGTGATTCTTGTAGCACTGTGGTTATTACCACTCACAGAAGCCTAACACATACATGCAAGGAGTTTACCCTTAGTTGGCAGGACCTAATGGGAAATCAAATAGAAATCACAAGGTGTGAAAAACAAACAGGATGAAAATAATCAGAACTTAAAAAAATATATATTTAATAAAATAAATCTGATTGCTAAGCCAAGTGGGATCTGAATTCCTTGTAAGAGATGCCACTCAAGATTGGAATCCTAAAAACCTAAACTGGACCCCACAGCTCCACCACTACGTGATTTTATTCTGCCTTGATGAGGCATCCAGTTGGATTGGGAGAGAATAAATGGGGAAAATAAAATCTCTATTTCAGTTTCCTCGACTTGTTGTCATGGACAAATGAATGGAGATAAGTCTTGTAAACGTACATGGCTACTTGTTGATGACGTCTTTTGAGCTCATGGCAAGCGCCTGCATGGTAAATCCATCCCCTCATTCCTCTGCTTCCCAGGGAGGTCTCCCATGGCTTCACATAATACTTGGTAGCCAGGTTCTTTGCATGGCCCACAAGTCCTTCCACAACCTGGGCTCTGCTGCTCTCTCCGGTATGACCCAGTACATGTGACAGTCACACGAGCCTGGGAATGGGCCAAGATCATTTCCATTTGAAGACCCTCTGTCTGGAAGTCTCTTTTCACAGGTGTTCAAGTGGCTGGCTCCTCTTCTTCCAGCCCAGTCACATTTTACCACTTCAGCTGGTCTTCTTTCCCCTCTAGCTAAGGTGTCTTCTCCCATGGCATTCTATACCTATTGTCTTTTCACAATCTATTTTAAAGTCAGCACCGAGAAAATGCCCAGCTCACAAAGGGAATTCAGTAACACTTGTCCGAATGATGGCAGTTGGCAGTTCACTGGGAGGAACAAAGAATGAGAGGGCTCAGCTGGTGCTCAAAGACCCTGACTACTTCCCTCTTTGTAAACTGTCCCAAATCTGTCCCCTGCCTTCATCCAGTGGCTCCTAACCTTTCCCTACCCCACCTGCCCAGGATCCCTACTCTATCTTCTCTTCTTCTTCTTCATTTTTTTTTAAGATTTTATTTATTTCTTATCAGAGAGAGAGAGAGAGAGCACAAGTAGACAGAGTGGCAGGCAGAGGTAGAGAGAGAAGCAGGCTCCCCACTGAGCAAGAAGCCCAATGCAGTACTCGATCCCAGGACCCTGGGATCATGACTTGAGCCGAAGGCAGCCACTTAACCGACTAAGCCCCCCAGGCATCCCTCTATCTTCTCTTCTAAGATTAAAAATAACAGTAATGATAGGTAAGCACTAACATGTAGCTAAGTATTTCACATACACAATCACATTTAAATCTTTAGACCTTTTTACTTTAGAGTGAACAGATTATATTATAGAGAGATTATATCATTTTTGAAGATCTCGCCCCAAGAGGCAGAGCTTATTTTCAAAGGCAAATGGACCAGACACCCATGCTCTAAGCCTCATCATCGTGCTTTCTGTATAGCAAAGACCTTACAGACAGTGACTCCTACTCTTGCTTCAACACACCTTGGCTTGCTTTTGCTCTATTCTGATACCCCCATCCTGGGTGATGAATTGATTGGATTATCAGAGAAATGAATCAGGTAGATCTTGCTCATGTTTTCGCATGAAGGTACATATCTTATCGGAAGCATTCTGAATACAAAATAACTGACAAGGGAACACACCAGATTGATGATCATAATAACAGCTTACATTTATGGAGCACACAGTCACTCGAAGCTTCAGGACAGCTCTGTGGAACGGGTACTGATTTTATTCTTATTTTTACCAATGAGGAAACTGAGGCATGATGGAGTTTGATTATTTGTCCAAGTCACACAGCTAGCAAGGGGTGGAGCTGGGATTTGTACTTACGCATGTGACTAGAAAGACAGGCTACTTAATCACTCTGTTAAAGTAAACCACTATGAGAGAGGGGGAAAGCTGGTTTATTTAGCCTACATATAAAACTCACCTTTAACGGCAACTCATTTTTTCCATGGAACATCTGGTATAAGATGAGCTTTTAAATAAATCACTTTCCATTTCTGGCAATGTTAGTTAGTGTTTTCATCTTGTGATTATATTTAATATTAGAATGATTTTTAAAAAAGAGCAGAGCCTTGGATAAATAATCTATTTTTCATTTGATACAGATGAGCCATCAAGCTAACAATATCATTAATCACCTTAATATATCTATCACCATCACATTCTCTAGAATTGTTTCTTTCTCTGTCGAGAAGAAACATAGGAAATAAAACAATCATGTCATAACAAATCATGCAAAGAATTCACTGTTTCCAATTCAAAGTTTTTTTGTTTTTGTTTTTGGTTGTTTTTGTTTGTTTGTTTGTTTGTTTCGTTGGTTGGTTGCTGTTGTTAAGCTCTCAAATTGTACATATTTTAGACATACAATTTCGTTAAGCCACGCTAGTTTAAACAAGGGAGGATTCTTATTTAAGGAATTCATTTATAAAGAAGTGAAAATAGGGGGCACCTGGGTGGCTCAGTGGTTTAAGCCTCTGCCTTCGGCTCGGTGCATGATCTCAGGGTCCTGGGATCGAGCCCCGCATTGGGCTCTCTGCTCAGCAGGGAGCCTGCTTCCCCCTCTCTCTCTGCCTGCCTCTCTGCCTGCTTGTGATCTCTCTCTGTCTATCAAGTAAATGGATAAAAATCTTTAAAAGAAAGAAAAAAAAGAAGTGAAAATAGTTGTATAAAAACCCCTAAGTACAGGCAGTTTTGTTGAGAGTTACTTCATTTAAAATGAGGCATTCTTTTAAGAAATTCAACCAAAAGGAAGGAAACAAAAATATGACAGGGATTTTGTGGATCAGGCATTTTAGTAATTAACCGCTAAACTTCTAGACGATAAGGCAGAAAGCAAGTTATGTCTTGGAGAAATTGTTCTCTGGAGAAAAAGGGAAAAAAAGGATTTTGAATTTGACGGTACAACCTTGTACCAGCACTGGTATCTTCTCCTGCTGGTTCAAGGAGTTCTAAGCACCCTTCTGTAAATCATCATCTCACATCTATTTATTATCTTCCACCTCAGTGCACAATACTATCTGTTACACATGGATACCAGCAATAATACACAAGGGGTTCTGGCGTAAGAGGCAGCAAGCTCCGTGCTCATCTGCGTTCTGAGTCTTATCCTGCAATGGAGTTTCTGCTCACGCCGTAGCCACCATCAGCAGCAATTAAAACAAAGGTTTCATGTTTCTAGTATTTCTTCCTCTGTATTTTACCCATGCAATGTGATGTTTGTCATCCAGTGCTATATGAAGAGAGAAACTGCTTAACTGCCTTAGAATAGCATAGGCTGAGGACTTTTTTCTTCTTTTTCTTCTTCTTCTTCTTCTTCTTCTTCTTCTTCTTCTTCTTCTTCTTCTTCTTCTTCTTCTTCTCTTCTTCTTCTTCTTCTTCTTCTTCTTCTTCTTCTTCTTCTTCTTTTTTTTTTCCTTGCTGTTAGAGTGGGCAATTCCATAAGACTTTGGTAACCTATGTTACAAGATTCTTGTATACATAGTAGCACTGTTTCTGTTCAGTGGAGAGCTAAAAATACAATGAAACTCACATTCCCTCCAGAATGCTACCAAAATGTTAGCTATTACTGCAGAAGAGGAAATCAGACTGCGTGGAACAAAAAATAACTTTAAATGTATGATATGTTGCAGTGATTCTCAACATAGGCTGTAAGAATTGCCTGGAAAGCTTTAAAACATACAGACACTCAGGGGCCATCCATGGGAGATGCTGATTCAATTAGTCTGGGGCGGGGCCCAGACACTTGTATTCTTTTTAGAGCTCCTGGGATAATTCCAAGTTGAAGGCAGGATTGAGAACAACTGGTATGGGAGAAAGAAACTCAGAGCACAATTATTGCTTTAGTGCTAGCACACAGTTTACTTATGAGACTGAACAAATCTTTCAATTTCTTTGTGGTTTCATCCATCATACAGAGTTGTCATATGACTAATTAGACCATGTAAGCAAAATTATTTTGATAGGCATAAAATATTATAAAAATATATATTTTTAAAATCTCTGAAATCAAGGAATCCTGAGGTATACTGAGTTTTAGACCCAGGAAATTTGTCTGCAATCAAGAATATCCTTTTATATCTCTTAACCTTATATCCTTACCTGTAACATGGAAACAATTTATTCAACTGATAGTGGAAAAAGGAGGAGATAAATGCTCCTATCTTTATAAAAGTGAAAGGATTAAAAAAAGATATATTTAAGGTGCAATATCAATCCATTCTGTTTTGGTTTTGTTTTGTTCCCTTTCTTTCAAAGATTCTCTGAGGATCAAATGAGTTCATTTATGTGAGAGCACATTATAACTATAATTTATTATCGTTATGCTGTTATTATTATGTTTTTATTATGCCTCAATTTCTTCACCTGTAAAATGAGAGTATTGAACTAAATCATTCTAAAAATGTCCTCCAAACACTAAAAATCTGTAATTCTTAAAAAGGCAGAATTGTACAACCTCTGTCTTCACTTGCTTCGTGTTCAGTCTGTGTGTGTGTGTATGTGTGTGTGTGCACGCACGTGTGCGCGCACGTGTTTCAGACAGCATTAATGGAAAGAAGTTTCCTGAGTTGTCCAGCCATGCATTCATCACACTTCATGGGTATGCTCCTCTTAGAATAACCTACAGGAGAATTTGGAAGAGTTTACAAATAAGCATCCCTTTCCAGTCTAGAAACATAGATGTACCCTGACTTCTGCTGGTTTTAACTTATTACATTGGGTGCTGAGATCAAATTCTGCTTCAAGCCAGAGAGCTAACAGAGCAAGTCCACTGACTAAATCTTCTCTCCAGAATAGCCCACAAAGGCCCATGGTGCTGTCCTGTGACTCACTTAGAACAGCTAACCTCCTCAAACACTGTGTCCAAATTTCTGTTGCTAGTTTGGGGGAGGGGAACACATTCTGCATTTGGGTCGTCAGTCAAGAGAAGTAACAGAAAAATGCTTCATTCTTTCAGTAGATGTAGCTCTGTGTGGTTTCCCTTAGCCCACAAAGGCCCATGGTGCTGTCCTGTGACTCACTTAGAACAGCTAACCTCCTCAAACACTGTGTCCAAATTTCTGTTGCTAGTTTGGGGGAGGGGAACACATTCTCCATTTGGGTCGTCAGTCAAGAGAAGTAACAGAAAAATGCTTCATTCTTTCAGTAGATGTAGCTCTGTGTGGTTTCCCTCTTCATTGCGTGAATCTTTAAACAGTCCTCTCTGTTGGCTCATTTCCTTTACGATATAAACATCAGGTTTTCCCAATCTTAAAATAAAAACAAAAAGGAAATAAAAATTAAAAATCCTTCCTTCCACCCAGTATAGTTTTCTAGCTAGACCACTTTCTTCTTGCTTTCATAACTGATACTCTTGAAGAACTGTCTACACCTGCCGCTTATAATTCACCTCTTCCAATTCATTCCTAAATCCCTAGTAACCTGGCTTTGACTCTCCTATTGACCAAGGTCAGCAATGACCTCCCAGGTGTTAATTTTTAAATGTCATTTCTTTCCTTATTTGAGCAAACTGACCACCACCGCATCTCTAATTCCAGTGATGGCTCCTCTTAGCTCAGATTTTCTCTTCACCTGGGTTTAAAACACTGATGGTTCCTATTTCTCTCTCTCTCTGCCCTGTTCTTGGCTTCCTTCAGACTCCTTGCATGCCATATAGTTCTTAAATGCTGGTTCCCCAGGAATCCACCCTGATCCTTCTTCTGTTCACTCCACACACACTTTCTGGCTGGCACACCCAACCACAGGGCAGCCATCCTTACCTGGCCCATTCATTAGAAAGCAGACTAAGTGAGGCAAATCCTTACGTACTCCCACTTTCCTAGGAAGTGCAACCTCAGAGAAGCAGGGATGAGCACAAAGGGAAGTGAATGAGGAGTAAGAATACAAGGGTATCACTGCTTTGGTTTTGTGTAAAACACAGCCAATTTCTCTATCTCACTACTGGCTTCAAAAAAACCCTATATCAGGGAGATCATATGATAGTTGTCTTTCTCTGCTTGACTTATTTCACTAAGCATGATACACTCTAGTTCCATCCATGTTGTCGCAAATGGCAAGATTTCATTTCTTTTGATGGCTGCATAGTATTCCATTGTGTATATATACCACATCTTCTTTATCCATTCATCTGTTGATGGACATCTAGGTTCTTTCCATAGTTTGGCTATTGTGGACATTGCTGCTATAAACATTCGGGTAGGAGAAGAATCAATGAAACAAGATGGGATTGGGAGGGAGACAAACCATAAGTGACTCTTAATCTCACAAAACAAACTGAGGGTTGCTGGGGGGAGGGGGGTTGGGAGAAGGGGGATGGGGTTATGGACATTGGGGAGGGTATGTGCTTTGGTGAGTGCTGTGAAGTGTGTAAACCTGGCGATTCACAGACCTGTACCCCTGGGGATAAAAATATATGTTTATAAAAAAAATTTAAAAAAATAAAAAAGACCCTATAAAATCCTATGTGTTTCAGACAAGACTGTGAAGAGCAGGGAAGAAGCCTTTGTCCATTGGTTCCTTTCCCAATCAGGCAAAGTCTGCCCTATGGGCGTCAACACCTCCACATGGAGTTGTGCATCCAGTCCTTCTGTGTGTTGTCAGATGTATTAGTTTTCTATGGTTGCTATAACAAATTACTACAAACAACAACAACAAAAACAGGACGTGCAAAGAGAACCACAGCCTTACCAATCCATACAGGTACATAAAATATGACTGGCTTTCTACCTAAATCCTGAATACTCCCAAATTTAATGCTTACCATTTAGGCCTTCTTCTGGGTCCATAGTACCTACAGGACATTTTAAATGATGTCTCATGCAATTTTTAGACTAAACATATGCAATATTAAATTCATTATCTTTTCTATCCTTCTATTCCCAAGATCTCCTCCTCCTACAAGATTTTTTTTTAAAGATTTATTTATTTATTTCAGAGAGAGAGAGAGAGAGAGAGAGAACAAGCAGGAAGGGCAGAGGGAAGGAGAGAGGATCTCAAGCAGTCTCTGCACTGAGAGCCCAATGTGGGGCTTGATCTCAAGACCCTGAGATTAGGATCTGAGCTGAAACTAAGAGTCAGACACTTAACCAACCATACCACCCTCTACTCCTACAGGACTTCATTTCATTTCTTCTCTTTTATGAGTGGTAACTTCATTAACCTAGAACCCCAAATCAGAAAACAAACGGTCATCCTTAACTCCTCCACCTCACCACCAACCTATTCTTGACATGTTGAAATCACTGGACTCCATTTTTTCTCTTCTGTTCTCACCATTCCTGCTTCATATGGTTTTATTTTCTCTTAACTTTTCTCCATTCTTCCAGTCATCACTTTTTCCAATCAATATTTCCTTTGACATACACATAAGTATTTGATCAAGTACGGTCTGTCTCCTTTTACATACAAATTCCTCAATGACTTATCAACACCCTCAGGAGAAGAATAAAAGTCCCTAGTTTAACATTCAAGACACTTCATGATCTGGACTGGACTTCACTGGACATACCTTGCTTCATTCCTCCTTTTAAATCTCAAATTTGGTCATTCTGAACTACCTCTACTTCCCCCAATATGTCATATTATGTTACACCATTCTTCCTTCGCACATGCTCTTTTCACTGCTTGGAATGCCCCGCTCTATTCACTTCTTCTCCTGGGTCATGCCTACTCCTGTTGCAAGACTGGGATCATCATTCCCAAGAAACCTAACTTCACTTAGTCCCCTTCGTGCAGTATGGACTCAGTACCTTTACTGCTTGCTATCATTATATCTTAACGTTGCTCTTGCTACATGCTCTGATTTTTTTTTTCCTTTTGGATTTTACATTCTGGAAGAATTTTGAATAATTTTGAGAACAGAGATAACGTATTATGTACCTTTGATTCTCTGGTAGGTGTTTAATGAATGTTTGCTGAAAAAAAATAAATGGTCTGGGTGGTAACAATATACACCTCAATTTAGTAAAATAAATTTCAATGTTAGATTAAGTGACTTAATACATTGTTATTATTATTATCATCATATTATGGTGGACATCTAGGAAGAAGTTCTTTATAGGTACACAAGTCTTGACTAGAGATTTCTTTCCAGTAGTCTCTGCTACTGGTCCAGGACTTTCTCCTCCTAAGAGCTAACAGTTATTGTGCTCCTACTATGTCAAGCCAGGCACTGAGCTAAATCTATTAATCTTCACATGACCCGATGTGATAAAACCATTTTGTTTCTATGATACAGCAAGGACACCATCACAGAGAAAGTAAGTAACTTCACCTGGACAATACTTCTAAGAGTCAGGGTTGGGATTTCATCAGAGGTCACAGATGCCAGAGCCTGCCTACCATTCAACATACAATTCCTGCTGCCAGATGATTGGGGTAAAGCACAGGGAAATGTAGATTTCGGGAAACCTGGATTCTAAATCTTGGGTCTTTGTTGTTGTTGCTGTTTTTTACCAAGCTAAGGAACCTTGCTTTGGTCACTGTGACTATTTCCCCACCCATAGAATGAAGGGTAGCATTTAATTCTGATGTTCACTATGGTCCCTTTTGACTCATATTTTGTTAATTCTATCACATGTGTCCAAATGAGCTTTATAAACTCAACAGGAAAGGGAATCATGGTATTTCTGATTGTATTTCCTAAAAATCCATTTGCAAAAGGTAAACGACAACAACAAAAGCCCTTTTCCACATAAGCGCCCAGGGAAGTGCAGGGTTGCCACCACCTACTGGAAAACCAAATGACCTGCTAAATCAGTCTGGTTTTAATGAATTCACCATCACTTTTTAAATCAGTTCATTATGGGAGCAATTTATAAAATTACTTTCATCTTTTGTTCAGCCCTCTTGGGTTTTTATCCTTTAGTTCTTTTGCCAGTTAGATAAATAAAGTTACTTTCCAGAGCTGTTAAGGCACATCTTTCAGGTGTCAGAACAGGCAGAGGGAGTCCACTTTGTAGCTCATTTCTCTGAAGGCAAGCCCTCCTGTCCCCTCAGCTAAGGAAGATACTAAGCACATTATATCTCAAGGGATGCATTCAGGAAAAAAATATGACTCCAAGAGAGCAGCATTTGTTACATGGAATGCTTCTTACCAGGCACCATAGGTATGAGATCATAGTTGTAAATATTAGCCAAGCACTCTCCAAAGTAGGAATGAGTGAGTGTGTGCTGTGTGTGGAAGTATATGCAGACAAGGGTGCCCTTCCAATGGCAATCTCTTAAAATTGCAATTAATTAAAGGGCAGGAGCCCTGGCTTCATACCATGTCCTTAAGTCCAGGCTCTGATCCTTACCAGCTACAGAGCTTCCCAAAAGTCTTATCTCTCCGAGTCTCTGTTCCATTATATACAAAATGAGTATCTGGACAAAAATAATCTCTTAAATTCCTGTAGTTCTAACATTCTATAACTCTGATTTTTGCTAGAGTTCAGAATTTGAATTAATTCTTCCATCCTAGATATTGTCACAAAAGTCTCATTTGTTAGGTCAATTTCATACAGTTCAAAATCTCATGCTCACTGAAAAACATATGGAAAAAAAAAATAACCCGACTCTTATTCCTCGCAGTCGAGTTTAAGGATGAGAAACTAGAGTGCAGATGGTTCTCCTGGGTAAACTGCAGTGCGCCTACATTGCCCTGGCTTGGAATCCTCTTCTCTTGGGTCAGAACCAGACCGTTTTTCAGAGGAAGTCAATTGCCTTCCGCATTTCATCTGAATTATATTTGAATGAAAAAGAACCACAAATATAACCCAGAAAGAATTTTTTTTTTGCTAGAAGACAACAAATTATTATAACTAAAAGACTATTTTGGCTCTGAATCAACTTATTTCTTGTCTTTTTGCTCTTTTGAAAATTAAAAAAAAATCTTATTTCCAGCTCATAAAGTAGCACGAGTTCTTATTATTCCATACATTACAAGTCAACTGGTAATTCATACAAATTAAATTAGTGATTTTGCATTTAATTTACTGATGACAAACTATAGGATTCAGCAGTTTTGCTCTGATAACCTTTAAAATGTATTAATTCCATCACTGATTTACATAGGGCTTTATTTCCCACTGCTACCGCTTCATTCTCCAAAGCAGAAATGCCCCATGGTTTTTCAATTTGTTACCTAATCAGCACAACATATTCCTCCTTTTCTTCCTTTTATATTGTCACCGAAATTTGAGACTTCAATATTTGAAGAAATTGCACCAAGAAATCTCACATGGTTTTTCTATTTCTGTGAACCTTTAAGGGAATAAACAGAGAAAAATTATTCCATTGAACTAGGGGTGCTGCTTGCAAACACAGTGGTCTTAAGATGATTGCATTCAAATGAATTTTTTTTTTCAAATCATGGTACTTGGATATTACAAAAACATTTCCACAAATCCACCTAAAGCTCCTAATATCAATATATCAAAAACTCTGGGAACTATACCAATGGCAAATATTGGAGTTCTGAAAAGAAGTTGCCTAAGGTGATTCTAATGAGGCGTACTGTGTGACAAAAGCCACTCTGTCTACTGTCTAAAGGCCCCCATTCTGGCTCAGGAATGAGGACATATATTCTCGCCAGGCTTATCTTTCTTTATTGTTATCTCCAGGCCAGAGGACCCCAGATATAATGGGGGGTGGTTCCTGAGTTCAGAAAGCTAAGCTTTGCTTATTAGAACTCCAGTTTCTTTAACCTAATATAACCATATGCTTTTTAATCTAGTTAAAGCTATGGCAAAACAAACAAAAAACAAACAAAACCTCCTTCAAATTTAAGATGTTTGTCTTAATAAAGGCAGTGAAATCGAATTGTAAATTGACAGTGCAAACATGCCATTCTTCCAAACTCAATTCAACAAAAGTACTTCTCTCACAGAGAAAAAGGATGGCAAGGAGGATCTAGGAACTACCAAAGGACCCACCAGAGATTTCTGGTGTTCCCTGTAGGGGCTGTGGGATATTTGGCGGAAACAAGATGGTTGATATGGGGCACGAGAGTTTGGGAAGAAATGAAAGTGCACTTGAAGCTTTATACTGAGAAAGTGGAAAGAGGTTTGGCCATTTGAGTAGAAATATTCATGTACTGATATTCCTTGAACGTTCAACAAAAAGAACCTTGCAGGGGAACTCTTCTTTGGGGCCTGCACTGGGGAATTCTGTTTTAAATACAAAATGCAAAGACAAATAGGGTAACAGCATGAAGGAGATGTAGTAGTCTATAATAGTCATACAAAATGATTTTATTTGAAGTCACCTTATTCTTTTGATTGCATTGTCCTCATTATGTCTATACTTTGCCATGTTTGAGTTCTTCTAACATCAATCTGTGAGGTAAAAGTATATGATGTCCTATAGATTTTTTATAATGAAATAAGATATAAAATTATATAGCCTATAAACTATGACTTATATCATTACTAAAATTAGTTTTTGTATATATTTCTCATTAACTGTACCTTCCTGTGTAAATGTTTGCATTTTCTTTTTAAACTATTTTATAAACAATCCTGTACCTTTTCCTTAATGTTTGTTTTATTTTGAAAGAGGTTCAGGTTCTATTTATTTGCTGAGAATGTATGACATTTAAGCCAAACTTGGTTTACTAAACTTTCTCTTTTATAGTTCATGTTTTCTGGTTTTGTTGCTATTCTGAATGAATATTAAACCCTGCCTTTTCATTTTCCATTTTCCAAATGAACTCTCTTGATTATTACCCTTTCCTCATTTCTTCATTTTGTATTTTGCAGTCCCACATTTCTGTTATGATTAAGTAGACAAAGACTGCTTCTTAGACTTCAGTTAACTAGAATCTCTAGTTCATGAGGGCAGTAAATTTCTCCCCAGTTCCTCAGGATTCTCATTGTTTCTCTAGTTTCTAGGACAGAGCCTGTCACAGAGTAGGCAGTCAAAAAATATTTTTGAAGGAATTAATTAAGAAAAGCATTCTTTTTTTTTTTAGATTTTATTTATTTATTTGACAGATAGAGATCACAAGTAGGCAGACAGGCAGGCAGAGAGAGAGGAGGAAGCAGGCTCCCTGCTGAGCAGAGAGCCCGATGCGGGGCTCGATCCCAGAACCCTGAGATCATGACCTGAGCCGAAGGCAGAGGCTTAAACCACTGAGCCACCCAGGTGCCCCTGAAAAGCATTCTTAAGATTGACCACAAGTCTTCCCAAGATGGATGCAGCAACAGCACCAGCCCAGATGGTCTGCACCAAGATGAGCCTGGTGGGGTTTTGCCTAGTGTAGATGGAAGCAGTCCAATGAGTCCTATCTCAGGTGGGATGCTAGAGGTCAGAGTCTGCATAAACTATCATTTTCCCAAGAGTGTGGATCAAGTGCCGGTTCTTAGCCTCCTCCTATATGTTCCATCCTGCTGTTATTAAGTGGGCATGCCCCATTAATTCCTAAGGTATGGCCATGGAAGAGCTGTAGACTGTGATTTCACTGATCATAAGGTGGATAGAGAAAAATCTAAATAGCAAGATCACATCCTATTTTTGAACCACACAAGTGACTTTTAAAATATTACTGAAAAAACAAAAATTACCAGTTAAGTATGGTATTTGCTAAAGGAATTAGAAGTAAGCCACTAGCACAGGTCATTATTTAAAGATTGCACAGTAAGTTCTCAGCCCAGGTAATCTGGTTATTTATTTCACTGAAAAAAACAATGTGTGTATGAATTGAACCATATAACATCATCTTAAAAATACATACAAGCCTCATGATGAACGTTTGAAATATTTGCTTTTTTAAAGTTACATATTCTAATACAATATCCAACTACTCAGTGCACAAAAGGATATACAACATTGAAGTATTTGTATTTTATTGAAACTCTTTTTTATGCAGTGTGTGAATGTATTTACTGGAGACTCTTTAGCCTCTGGGATGTCTAACTGGGAATATTTTGGATATCATTTCCATATGGTTGTATTAGTTTATTATAGTAACTGAGGCCAAAGTATAAATTTAACACATAGTAAAGAAACATTTCTTTATTAAGGAGATTCAGATCATGGACTAGTCCTTAAGGAAACTGATTCACAAATAAGAATCCTATATATTGTTTCAACCTCTGCCTTTGGTATTGGACGGAGTCTTGGACAACCATCTCTGCAGTTTGTTTGTCTTTAGTTCCTATATTTGTAGAATCTTTCTACTAAGTAAATTCCACAAGTCGAATTAGAAGAGTTCTGTGATAAGATTCTGGTGGACACCAAGACAACGTATTCTTGCCAAAATGAAAAAGATTTTGGAGGGCTTAAAAGACTAAATATAGTCTACCAGCTATTCTAGATGTGTCAGATTATTACCAGTGTTCTTATGACTGGGAGCAATGGGAATAAAAGCCCTCCCATAATACTGGCAATGTGCAATACTCAAATTTCTAAATACGACTAACTTTTCTAGGATTGTAGTGTACAACTCTGAGTGAAAATCATATATGTTGGAGAAAGGCCACTGTCAAAAGAACAGTATCAGCCTATTCAGTACCATGTTTTAGGGTATTCAAAATAGCACAAAATATATTTTAAACGTGTGAGATTAAGTGCTAATGTAAAAAAAATGATGTTGTTATGTCAGAGAAATAGAGCATTTATTTCTCTGTTTTAAGAACTCCTACTCATCCTTCAAGGCCCAGTTGTTTCCCTGGTCCATTTTCTAAAGTAGAGGGCCTAGGAAGAGAGAACTACATCCTCTTTTTTCATGTCCTTATTCTTTGTACTTTTCCTTATCATGGCCATTATGCGGCTGCTTATCTATTGTCTTTCTCTTCATTTACATTGGCCATACTTAAGCTTTGGGATTTTTAATTCTTTTAAAGATTTTATTTATTTGTTAGAGAGAGAGAGAGTGCACACAAGCAGGAGAAGCAGAAGGCAGAGGGAGAAGCAGGCTCCCTGCTGAGCAAGGAGCCTGATATGGGATTTAATCCCAGGACCCTGAGATCATGACCTGAGCTGAAGGCAGTTGCTTAACCGACTGAGCCATTCAGGCACCCCAGTTTGGGACTTTTTTTAAAGATTTTACTTATTTATTTGTCAGAGAGAGAGAGAGAATGTACAAGCAGGAGAAGCAGAAGGCAGAGGGAGAAGCAGACTCTCTGATGAGAAGGGAGACTGATGTGGAACTCAATCCCAGGGCCCTGAGATTATGACCTGAGCCAAAGGCAGACACTTAACAGAATGAGCCACCCAGGTACCCCGAAAGTTTGGGATTAAGTCATTTATTCATATTCATCGAATTCATATTCAATGCCTAGCATGTAAAAGGCACAAGGTGACTCTAACCTACTGAACATACCAACTTTAGTTTTATCCTCAGAGTAATTTTTTTTTTAATATGGGCTGATGCTGTATTGCAGGGATCAGAATTTTTTTTTTTTTAAAGGCTAGGTAAGAAATATTTCTACATCTGTTTGCATCTGGTCTGTTCTGCATCTGGTCTCTGAAGCAACTACTCAGCTTTTCCATTGTAGTGCAAAAGCCATCACGGGCAATACTTAAATGGATGAGCTTGTCTGTGCACCAATGAAACTTTATTTACAAGAACAGACCGTGGGCTGGATTTGATCTGCAAGTTCTACTCTGTCAATTTCTGCTCTAGTCTATTCCCTTTCTACTCCTTTGTCCTCATTTTTCTTTCTTCCTTCCATGCGTTCCAATGCTACAATGAGTTTCTGCCCTCATTCTCCCTTCCTTTTTCATCTGATAAATACTTTCATAACTGTTAAGGAGGAGCTTCATGAGCCACTTCTTTATGAAATATTTCTTCATCTCCTCAAGAAGCATTGCCTTTCTGTCCTTTGGGCTCCCACTGTGGTTCTACAATGTTCTACGATGGATCACATCCAATGACACTTGTGTAAATTTCTGTCCCTGGTTTTAGACTGAATGCCTGGTGATTAGAAACAAGTCTTACTCATTTCCATGTCTTCATTACTTAGCACATGCCTGATACACAGCAGGTATTCAATAAATGTTTACTGAATTGTCAGAAATCATTGATTGTTACCTGGGATACAAGACACAGGCTATAGAGACAGGTTATAAAACACGAATCTATAATTTCACATAATATAATTTCACTTTTTTTTTCTTTTACATTGCTCTCTCCTCAAAATCAACAACTGGCTCTTCATCTAACCACTTATGTCACGAAGCACCAGCATTTTGGTCTCTTCCATAGAGATCTCATTCTTTTGTTAAAAAACATGTAACTGGAATAAAAATGAATTCCAAGTCTGAGGGAGAGCAATTAGCAAAATCAGTGTCTGGGGCATTGCCTGTATATAATGGGACTCACGGACCATTGTCTGTAACAACTACAATAACGATACCTAACATTTACCATGTTCAAGCTACTTTGTGCAAAATAACCCATTAAAGCAGGCTCAGAGATCCAACAGCAACATACCACACCTCTAAGTAAACTGGGAGTTGTGCCCGTGCTGAATTTTATTGCTCTCGATGGACTGCACTATTCAATATCCTACATCCCACATCTGTGGCTTCATCTTTCAGAACAAAAAGGATATGCAGCACTTACTTTCTTAGTCAAAAGTGTTATTTTCAGTCCAGTCAGACTGAAATTTTAGGACAAATTTTAGGACCTTTGAGACTGTGAGAAAGTGTTGAGCTTTTCTTTTCTATTAGTTTTTTCTTACATACTGATGAGAAATGGTGTGATTCTGGCTGGGCCTCCACCATGGAAATGAAATGGATTTTGAAAGCTCTGCTAAGTACTAGCAGCTTGGCACTGTGAAAAGATCTGGAAGGATCTTTCAAGTCTAATTTAAGCCAACACCTACCTCTGAACTCCTTAGACATATCATTTATTTCTAGTTTCAATTACCACTCGCATTCAGGTGACTCAATCTATGTGTCTAGTCCTAACTACTCTCTGGGCATTAGACTAAATTTGGACGATATCATAAAGAAACTAATGTAGAACTGATTTAATCTCTTTCTAAAGTCAAACTGCATCTTTAAGAGGTTCCTGGGAAAAAAGCCAATTCTGCCTTTCAAATTACAGATTAACTCTGTCATTCATGAGCTAGAAAACACCTCCTGTGTCCTATGAGACTTCCCATTACTGTTAAGATAGGCTCACCATCTTTCTAAGAGAGAGACAGTATAATATTTGTTAGGAGGGGACTCTGGAACCAGTTGGATTGGGTTGTGGTTGCCAGAAAAGACATAGGAAACATTTGCATTTTAGATAAATGATAAGTAATTTTTAGTATAAGTCTGTCCAAAATATTGCAAAGGACATATTTATACAAAGAAATTAGTCATTGTTTATCTGCAGTTAAAATTAAAGTAGGTGTCTTGTATTTTAATATGCTAAATTTGGCAATCCTAGATTCTACTACCACATCTAACCTTGGCAAGTTACTCAGCTCTTCTGTTCAAGGAGTATAATAATGGTGTCTTTCTAATACGGCTGTTCAAGAACTGAAACCATGTAACATTGGAACACTGCCTGGCATATAGTAAGTGTTAGCGAATTCTACTTTTCTGATCATCCACAGCAGAGATCAGCAACTTCTTTTTAACGGGCGAGATAGTAAATATTTTGGACTCTGCAGGCCGTGTAGTCTCTGTTGCAACTGTTGGACTCTTCCATTACAGCGCAAAAGCAGCTATAGACAATCCCTAAACAATTGGGTATGGTCATGTTCCAATAGAAATTTAGGCAAAGAGCAGATTTGATCAGTGGACTATAGCGTGGTCTGATCTAGATTAAAGCCCTAGAGTAAACCTCCTACTATCCTTTATTGCATACATCACCTTTTGTTAAAATATTTATTACTGAACTCATCCCCTTTCATTATAACATTTCCTACTTTAAAGAAACTTCTGATAGACCACTATCACCTACTACTTAATAATTCTAATACTATTTAATAGTAATAGAGTGTTACTCATTTTTAAAGCACTTCATATGAATATATACAGTGATATTCTAATTATATATATATATATGCCATATAAATCTTCACAACAGCATCATAAAGTAGGTTAATAAAAATTTCTCCATGATATTTCTTGATTTTTTTTCTTTTATAGATCCTACTTTTCTTCTATGCATTATCTTTCACTTTCTTCCACGTTCCCCTGCCAGAATCCTATGCTGCAATTTACCTGGACAATTTGCTATACCCCGAATATTCTCCTGTCTTTCCTCTTTATGGATTTCTGCATATTCTCCTCTTATCACAATATGCTCTCTATCCTGTCTTCTTGTCAACAGACTGTATATTCATAGAATTAGTAGAAACAGAAAGACCAAGTTGTTAAACATTTTAAAAAACACTTTGTTGTCTCATTTTATAATTTTGTGTATGAATGGAGGTATGTATGTGTGTGTGTGTGTGGGTGGGTGTATGTGTATTCTAACTGGTTTGTACCTTTCTCTTGATCGACTTTGAAGTCCTATCACTTCTTTGTCCAATGCTTGGGAAATAACAACCCATGTGACTAAGACCCAATTTGGCTTCGTGTTTCTTGATTCCACTCTGATTGCTGTTGTCAATGAATGACTTGTGGCTTAGCACACTAATAGCTCTTCAACAAAGCAGGCTTAAAACCGGAAAGGGGGTGGAGGGTGTTTCTCTAAAGAAAAAAAATTGTAACAGTTGAGAAATTAGAAGCCTTCTCTTATTATTGTATTGCCTTCCTTTCATCTTGAGGCTTCTGATGTTTTCTTTTCATTTCTTCCTTGATGCCCTGAATGTATTACCAGACATTTTAATGAGATGTGGGAAGGTCCAGCCCTGGCCGATAATTAACTCCTTCCCCCCATCAGGCTGTTAGCATTTTAGGGCATTTCTAGCTTCTGGTAATTTAAGTGTGAGGTCCAAGTAAGAAAGTGTATATCACCTGCACAATTTCTAGGATAAGCTGTTTTTAAATCATGAGTGAAGAATTCTACTTAAGAAGTCAACTTCAGATAGATTATGGGGATGGGGAAACAGAAAGAGCAAGGGAGTCAGAGGCTCAAATACAAAGGCAATTTTTAGCCAGCTTGGAAGAAGTCTGATGTGACTTAAAGAGAAGATGAGGCCGGGAGAAGATTGCCACAACAATCACCACAAAGAATGAGAGACAGAGAGTTCCAACGTCTCAGGTGAGACAAGGACTGAAAACGTTATCTATGATCCTCCTCATCAGAAAGTAAATTTCACAAAGTGGGAAGTGGAGTAGATAAAGTTCAAACTTCCAATATAGAAATCTATTTTTCCTTTAGAAATATAGGTTAAGGCTTTGACAAGTTTTGCCAAATACCTGCATGTGTTCTGTATCTCCACACCACTCAGAAAGCATTGATTACATGACATTTTGAAATGGTTCAATTAGGTAGCTCAAAGTGTCTGCAACATAAATTATACAACAAATATTGCTCAGAGAGTCTCCATTTTGGTTTTAAAACCTTGCCTGTTCTATTCCTTTTCTCTCTTCAAATGGCTGCACTTTCGCATGAACAGCACATTACTCTTCATCCTAAACGTGTTTTAATGACATCGCCACAGCATTTTTCCGTTACATACAATTTTTAATAGTGGGGTTGCAGACCACTCTAGCAACAATAAGCCCAACTGTCGTTATCGGCCCAAGTCTTGGAAGGAGACTAGCCATCGTATAATCAGGACTTACTCTTCATCCACACCCTAAAACCTTTCTCTGTAAGATGATAGCTGAGGAAGGTGCCACAGAACACAGAGACTGCTGAGCCAAGGGGTTCAGAGTGATGAGACAAGAAGGAAGACTCACAGTTCCAAAATCACAGGTGGCAAGCGCTTCCCTAGGAGAACAATTCACCCCGCAGTAAGACTGGCAGCACTGGAGGCACGGTGTCCCTGATGGAGATGTGGCCCATCCCCCTCGCTCCTGCTTTCTCAATCCAATGTGTTGGGACTTCATTGGTAGGTCTCCTGGTTTCCTTTTTCCCTTCTCAGCACCTTCATTTATTTGCTGGGCAACAACCTCTTTCCAGGGCATAGATTCCAGTGTGGGGGAGATCAGGTGTCCTGGCCAGTCATGTCTTAACCTAGAGGCAGCCACTTGACACAAGCTAGGTCAATCAGATGGTTCTGGCTTAGAATGTGAATCTGAGTACATGACACATGAAACAAATGTTGGTGGAGTCATTCATTCCAGCATCCCAGCAGTAGGCTTTCGGCATATAGCTTTACTGTGAGACCACCCCCATATTTGCAGCTTCATAGCCCATGGAAACACTGCAGCATAGATCCACTCCCAAGCCTAGCATCTGGCCTTTCTATAGGTTCTGTGAGCTTCTAATATCCTTCAAGAATATTCCCTTCTGTTTAAGTCAGCCAGGATCAGTTTTTCCTACTACAAGAGGGAAACTAACTGGCAAATGCAAGCTGGTTAGAAACTGCTAAGAAGAATTTACCATACTCTCAGAGACATTGTGTGTGGGGGTGCATGTGTGTCTATGCATATGTGTATATGAGGAGGAAAAAAAAATGGGTACACTGGCACTCTTCATCTGGTGATTAGAGAAACTAACATAGAGGTGAGACAATTTTTCAAGCTCTTCCCTATCCAGGCTAGCATACTCTATATATTTCTATGCTTCCCCATCAAATTATAAGGAAAAATTCATGGGGATATGCTCTGCTGTATAAATGTCTCTTCTCTCTTCAAACACCACCAGGAACTGTTAGCAGCATATGCTTGGTTCTTCATACGGCAGACAGTACTAGTAACTTACAATCAAATGATAGCTTGTTGCCTGCCACTAAGGCCAAAGAAGGTGAAAAAAAATTTTGAAGATTATTTACTTATTAGTCAGAGAGAGAGAGTAGAAGCAAGGGGAGAGGCCGGCAGAGCAGGCAGAGGGAGAAGCAGGATCCCCGCTGAACAAGGAGCCCAATGTGGGACTCAGTCCCAGGACTCTGGGATCATGACCTGAATTGAAGGTAGCCGCTTAACAGACGGAGCCACCCAGGTCCCCAAAGGTGAAATCTCATTAGTGGTTATTGCTGTCTCTGTATTCACCCACATTTCACTACTCTCCTTTCTTATGCCTGTCCTCCAAATAGCTCCCCAATGTTGGAGAGCTGGAGTTCCTTCCACTAAGTTTGTTCTCACCAAACTTTCACCTCTCTAGGCCAAACTTACTCTTCAAAACCCCAAGCCCAAAACACAAAAGAAAATGAAATTTCAAACTTAAGCACACTCTTCTAATCACTTTCTCTATCTCTTCCTGCCTAAGTTTTACTCAAGCAGTCTACTTTAAGTGGCATTTTTTTTTTCCTGGAAAAAAAAATTGAGCAAGGAAGAAAAATGTTTAGAAACTCTAGATTCCTCTCAATTCTACCACTAATTACCATGTAACTCTGAGGGATTCACTAGTTCTAGAAGATGGGATTGAAAATATTAAACATAAATGAAAGTTTCCTAATGTGGCATTGAATTGCAATTCAGAGAATACTTGGGAAATTCCTGCCCATCTTTGTTGTAGAATGGAAGATGGGAAGTGCAGGGGGAGCCAACCATAAAAGTATTTATGTAAAAATCAAACAAATCTCTGCTCACTTAGCGTTAAAAGAACAGTTTATGAAATATATTTAATATAGTTGCTAGAAACATAGAATAAATACATTATTCTTCAGGAAATCCCTAAGACAATATTAGCAAGATTGCTCACTGGGCCACATTTCAAATGTTTCTGTATTTATTTCCAGGAAGAAAGAGCACTAGGTCACTCCTTGCACTTCTAATCCCTAAATGTATCCCCATGTTAAATGTTACATATGTTATGTTAGTGCCATTCTCAGTTTTTAAACATAGAGCATGTAGTTGTATTATGCTTACATGCTGCATGTAATAATTCAATAATAATAATGAACTTAAATGTACAAGACCAAATCAGTATAGATAAAATACAGTTTTCTTAAAAAGGAATTTTGAGAAGTTTCTCCACTATGTTTCCTACTAAATTTTTAAAACAAGTTTGGAGACGTGATAAATACTTAGATTCTAGGAGAGCACTAAACTTTAACCTGCATGAATTTTGGTGCGAGGTATAAAAAATGGGGAAGAAAAAAGTCACAGAACATGGATACAGGTGACCATCGTCTAGATCATCCTTCCCTGACCCCAACTAGTGACAGAAAACAAGCCCCTGTGTTTATCTGAGACTTGTTGCCCCGAGAGGACAAAAGCACACTGTCATAGAGGAGCCTCAGTTAGCAACAATGATTATGATTTCAAAGGGAAAAGAAGGAAAATTACATAAGCAAAACATTTTCTATGATGTCTTTCTCATGATGGAAATGAATTGTGAGCATTATTTACTCTCTGACTCAACCATTTTCATTTGAAGTTCTTAAAAGTGAATCTTGCTCCATGTTTACAAATGGTGGAAGCAAAAAAGGAATAGCACTTTATTCTTATTTTGGAAATGTTACACACACACACACACACACAACACACACACACACACCCCACGCACCAAGGTTCTGGTAAGTGATAAATGGCAATCAAGAGACCCCTCTCATGCACTGCTCTTTCTCTCCACCTCTATTTCTTGTTCTCCCCTTCCTCTCTGCTAATTAGATTTTAATTGAACATTTCCCAAATTCCTTTTAAATTAGCAATGGCCATAACCTCTCCTTCTTCTTTTCCTTCTTTTTTTCTCCTCTTTCTTCTTTCTCTTACTCTTTGCTCCTGCCTCCACACCTGAATGTGGTATGATTAGGAAATAAGGATAAAATTAGGGGGATGAATAAGGAAGCAAGGCAGCTGATAAAAAATAAAATTGGAGACCTTGGGGAAAAACAGCAGCCTCATCATTTATGTCTGTGAGGATTATCCTGAATACAGTAAGCCCCTCACCTTTTATGCACAGCATGGTTCTTGCATGATCCTTCCTGGGTAGTCAAGGTTGCCAAGTTAAACTGTAAATTAATTATGCTAGTAAGCCACTACATAGGCATATTCTGTATTTTTTAAAACATCTAGGAAATTGATTCTAAAAAGCACATGCTGACCAGACACTGGATGGTTGATTGATTGTAGACTGGTCCTATCAATGAACCAAAAGAAAGGTTCATAGATTTATGGATGAATGAAGAAACTGTATTATAGAAGGTTAGAGTTCTGGAAGATTATATTACAGAAGGACAAGCTTTTTATTCAATCATTCATTGATTCAACAAGAGCTACTGAATCTATTATATTCCATTTAAAATATTTGATCCTAGAGTAAGATAAGGATAAAGAAGCATTCCTTATCTGTATTAAGGTAAATCCTGGAAGCTTATCCTCATTGGTTGTATTAAAATAGCAACAGCTGAGTGCCTGGGTGGCTCAGTCAGTTAAGCGTCTGCCTTTAGCTCAGGTCATGATCCCAGGTCCTGGGATCGAGTCACATGCTGGGTTTCCTGCTTAGTGGGGCGTCTACTTCCCCCTCTCCCTGAACCCTCCCTCCTGCTAGTGCTCTCTTTCTTTCTCAAATAAACAAAATATAAAAAAGGGGGGGGGATGGGGCTCTTGCTTTAGTCACTTTCTAAAGACCCTAGGAGTAAAAAGCTGACATGTATATTATCAGAGGGAATCACTAAAGGTGAACTGGGGGCGGTCATCCATAGGGGGAACCACTGGTCATCTTGAGAGTCACAATTGGGGCAGGCACTAAAGACGCCTCCAGTGAAATCACAAAAGCTTCTACAAGAGAAAGAGTTAGTATTAAACATCAGCCAGGGGCGCCTGGGTGGCTCAGTGGGTTAAGCCTCTGCTTTCAGCTCAGGTCATGGTCTCAGGGTCCTGGGATCAAGCCCCGCATGGGACTCTCTGCTCTGCAGAGAGCCTGCTTCCCCCTCTCTCTCTGCCTGCCTCTCTGCCTACCTGTGATCTTTCTGTCAAATAAACAAATAAATAAATAAATAATCTTAAAAAAAAAATCAGCCAAGTCCAGAGACTGTGAAGTCATCTTAGAACACCACTTCTCAAAAATGAAGTCTTTTCCTGACCACCACACCACAACCACGTTGGAGAGAGCAGCCAGTGTGAAGGGCTGAGGAGAGGGAACGAGTGAAGAGGTCAACAGACCCTCTGCCCAGAAAGCCTGCCAGTTAGCCAGTCCCAGGGTGGGAAGAAGGGGACTAGTGGTGAAGTGTTGATTAATATACTGTACTAGACATTTCAAATTACTGGACTGAGACTAATAGAAAGTTTAGGGCTTTTTATTACCTGGATAGTAATGGAAAACCTATGAGATTGTCTGTGTTTCTATGGCAAGGTGAGGACAGCTCATACTGAGGACATTAAAAGAGTCACTGAGAGGAAGAAATAAAGATGCTCTTCTGATCCCTCCCTAGGAATCCTGCTTGTTCAATATTTGGTACACAAGCATACTGCTTCTTCCTAAGGCATGAAATTTTCTTCTTTCTTGAGTCGCTCTTTATACGCTCTCAATTGTACCCATAGCATAGAAAACATGACAAGGTTTTCTCCACAATGAATATTTCATTTTCAGAGTATACTGATTTATTGCAAGTGTTAATTACGAAGCTGCACAAAATTACTGTCACCAGTGTACACAGTCCCCGAATAGCACAGGACCTGGCCCATGTGCTCCATCTTCTATCCGGAGCATGTAAAACTGGCTGGGTACTGTTGCATGAGCAAGAAATTTGAGCCATGTCTGGCATGTCTCTAGAGAAAGAACTTTGCTTGACCTCCTCCTAAATGCTCCTATCCCATTCCATGGGTTAGAATTCTTAAAAGAAGAAGAACAAGGAGGAGGGGGAGGTGAGGGAGGAGATGGTAGGAGAGGGGGAGGGGGGAAAAGAGGAGGAGGAGAAGCAGCAGCAGGGTTTGTAGCTCTAATTGCCTTGCTTTAATAAGCAATTAAAAATATATAATATATACATCTAGGATTGGCTACAGGTTAGGCTGCTCCACCATGACCGAAATAACTGTGATTTAAGCAAAACGAAACTTTTTTTCTTTCACTTGGCAGTGAGAGCTTTAATAGTCCAGGTTTGATTGATAGCTCACTTCCCGGAGTTGGGACTAAATTCCTTTTGCCCTGCCCTACGCCATCTTTAACACAGGGCTTCCACCTTTTGATCTAAGAGAAGTGATCCCATTTAGTCATCATGTTCAAATTCCAGCTAATGAGAAGGGGAAAAGGAGTGAGGACACATTATTTTTTTTAAATTTTTTATTTTTTATAAACATATATTTTTATATGTACAGATCTGTGAATCACCAGGTTTACACACCTCACAGCACTCACCATAGCACATACTCTCCCCAATGTCCATAACCCCATCACCCTTCTCCCAACCCCCCTCCCCCCAGCAATCCTCAGTTTGTTTTGTGAGAATAAGAGTCACTTATGGTTTGTCTCCCTCCCAATCCCATCTTGTTTCATTTATTCTTCTCCTACCCCCGGACACATTATTTTTAAGTATGAGAATCAACAGTTATACATATAATTTCTGTTCACATTCCATTGGCCAGAACCTTGTCACATAGCTACTGCCAATTTAAAAGAAATCTGGGAAATGCGCTCAGCTAGAGTCTTAATAAGATAGAGGAAATGGAGAACAGAGAGATAATGGGGGAACAACTAGCCATCTCCCATTTATATATAAACTTTTTTTTTACTTTTAATTTTTTATTTTTTATAAAGACTTTTTAAAAAGTCTATTATTTAAAAAAAATTCACATCAAATAACATACCTGTTTTAGAATAGATCCTCCAGAGAGTAAAGCCTGGGGCAAGGATTAAAATACCAGTGCTTGGATTGGAAGGTCTTGGCTGAGGGTGTGGAGGGTGAAGCAAAAATTGGGAAATGAGGCAAGGAAAACCTCAAAGCAACACTATTTGATGCATCATTATGGCTCAATGTGTATTATTTTTTCATTCTGCAGGACTTCTCCAAAGAACCGACGAGGAGAAATTGCATCTCAGAGCAGTGCCCTTTTTCACTTTCCAATAGGCGAAGTTTAACCCACCGTGAGCTAATGCTCCTGAACTTGTAAATTTTGTCATCTGGCCCCTTAAAAGGTGAGAGCCAACTTAGTGCAGTTATAGCAAAAAAATAAAAAACTAAAAAAAAAAAAAAAAGGAAAGAGGGGCAGTTGAGGGATTCTAAGAAGGTGTACCTAATATACATACACCAAGGCAAGAAATCCTATCAAAAAAAAAAAAAAAATCCTATCAAAGTACCATCCATCTTTTTTAAAGAAATGGAACAAATAATTCTAAAATTTATATGGAACCAGAAAAGACCTCGAATAGCCAAAGGGATATTGAAAAAGAAAGCCAAAGTTGGTGGCATCACAATTCTGGACTTCAAGCTCTATTACAAAGCTGTCATCATCAAGACAGCATGGTACTGGCACAAAAACAGACACATAGATCAATGGAACAGAATAGAGAGCCCAGAAATAGACCCTCAACTCTACGGTCAACTAATCTTCGACAAAGCAGGAAAGAATGTCCAGTGGAAAAAAGACAGCCTCTTCAATAAATGGTGCTGGGAAAATTGGACAGCCACATGCAGAAAAATGAAATTGGACCATTTCCTTACAGCACACACAAAAATAGACTCAAAATGGATGAAGGACCTCAATGTGCGAAAGGAATCCATCAAAATCCTTGAGGAGAACACAGGCAGCAACCTCTTCGACCTCAGCCGCAGCAATATCTTCCTAGGAACATCGCCAAAGGCAAGGGAAGCAAGGGCAAAAATGAACTATTGGGATTTCATCAAGATCAAAAGCTTTTGCACAGCAAAGGAAACAGTTAACAAAATCAAAAGACAACTGACAGAATGGGAGAAGATATTTGCAAACGACATATCAGATAAAGGACTAGTGTCCAGAATCTATAAAGAACTTAGCAAACTCAACACCCAAAGAACAAATAATCCAATCAAGAAATGGGCAGAGGACATGAACAGACATTTCTGCAAAGAAGACATCCAGATGGCCAACAGACACATGAAAAAGTGCTCCATATCACTCGGCATCAGGGAAATACAAATCAAAACCACAATGAGATATCACCTCACACCAGTCAGAATGGCTAAAATCAACAAGTCAGGAAATGACAGATGCTGGCGAGGATGTGGAGAAAGGGGAACACTCCTACACTGTTGGTGGGAATGCAAGCTGGTGCAACCACTCTGGAAAACAGCATGGAAGTTCCTCAAAGTGTTGGAAATAGAACTGCCCTATGACCCAGCAATTGCACTACTGGGTATTTACCCTAAAGATACAAACGTAGTGATCCAAAAGGGCACGTGAACCCAAATGTTTAGAGCAGCAATGTCCACAATAGCCAAACTATGGAAAGAACCTAGATGTCCATCAACAGATGAATGGATCAAGAAGATGTGGTATATATACACAATGGAATACTATGCAGCCATCAAAAGAAATGAAATCTTGCCATTTGCAACAACATGGATGGAACTAGAGCATATCATGCTTAGTGAAATAAGTCAAGCAGAGAAAGACAACTATCATATGATCTCCCTGATATGAAGAAGTGGTGATGCAACATGGGGGCAGGATGTGGGTATGAGAAGAATCAATGAAACAAGATGGGATTGGGAGGGAGACAAACCATAAGTGACTCAATCTCACAAAACAAACCGAGGGTTGCTGGGGGGAGGGTGTTTGGGAGAAGGGGGTGGGATTATGGACATTGGGGAGGGTATGTGCTTTGCTGAGTGCTGTGAAGTGTGTAAACCTGGTGATTCACAGACCTGTACCCCTGGGGATAAAAATATATGTTTATAAAAAATAAAAAAATTAAAAAAAAAAGAATGCTATGTTAAAATGTTAAAACACACACACACACAAATGGAAAGAGGGGCAGTTGAGGGATTCTAAGAAGGTGTACCTAATATACATACACCAAGGCAAGAAATCTAATTCTTAGTCTACATATCATGATTCTCTTTTCAGTAGAAGGATTTCCATTAGCACCACAGTTTTTGTCTTTCTCCCAACCTTCTCACTGATCCCCATGGAAAGAGGAGTGACTTATCTGACAGGTAAATGTGGATGAAGGGACTGGGCAGTATGTGGCTCAGCCACAGCCCTACATTTTTTGGTGACCTGCCTGTTTGTAGAAAGTTGTCTTAGCAGTTTGGTGCCACCCAGGAAAGTGGGTGTTAGAGGCCCCGCCCCAACGATGCTAGAAAGCCTGTGATTGTCTGGTGCCAACTCTGACCAGAGAGAGCGTCAGCCTCCGTCTCAATTTGAACGCTGCAAGGTCTATTCTTGCCTTGGAATTACACTATGCTCTCCAGTATCTGCTTTATCAGTGGGAAAGCTGCTAATTTTATTTCCACCTGCCTTCCTCTCTGTCCACCTCAGAACTGTTCCTGGATAAAAGAGAGTTGATCCATTAGCTCACTAAAGAGTCAACAGAAAGAAAGAAAACAACAACAACAATCATTTTCTCCATAGGCTCTTTGCTGCTACTTAAAATAGGAAAAATTACATATGGTCATTGTACTTTTATTATCACCATAGCTATAATTTATTGAGATCACAGAGTACTTCAGGCACTGTGGGAAGCACTGTAAGAACAACATTTCACTTTATCTGTACAACAGATCTTGGGGGTTTACAGAGAAGCAAGCAGAGACTTATTTCTAAGGACTCATCAACTTATTCAACGTACATTTATTGCCTACCTATTTTGTGCCAGGATTAAGAGGAAAGCAGGCAGGTTTTGCCCTCATGTAGTATGGGGTTTCACTGGGAGACATATATTAATTATGCACACAGAGAAATGCAAAATGGCAATAGTGATGGAGTGGTATCCAAGAGAGGCACAGAGTGCAACAGGGACAATGAAAAGCAGTGACCAAACCAGGCTTAAGGCTCGAGAGTGACAGTGAAGGAAAGGAAGTGTGTGCATGGTGTGGCGGACTGGGAGATGGGAGTGGCAGAGAGGACAGGACTCCAGGGGCAGGGACAGCATGTATGAAGGTCTTGGTACTGGGAGGAAGTATGCAGAAGACAGAAGGCCCTTGAAAATGGCCCTGATGGCTGGAGTAAAGAGAATGAGAGGAAGACTGAGGAAAGGCAAGTCAGACTGTACAGAGCCCAGCTTGTGTGTTTAGGCTCATTAAAGCATTTTTACTTTATTCAAAAAGGGCTCACAAGCCATTAGGTGGTTTACAACTGTGTTGTGATGCAGTGAAACTTGTTCTGACTCTAATTTGGAGAGTAGATCAGAGTGAAAGTCAGAATGGATGCTTTTTATTAGTTAAGGAACTTTTGCCAGCACCCAGGTGAGACAAGCTGGTGACTGTAACAGAAAGATGTGTATAAATTAGAAAAATATATACAGGATAGGATGGATGATATATGTGGCATGAGGGAAACCAAGGTGTCAAGGATGACACTCAGGCGTGAGGACAAGGTAATTAGCCAAGAGTCAAGAACTTGGTGCATCTGTTTACAAAGGCAAGCTCCCTCCATTATAAGAGAAACATAAACATTTCTGCTTCAAAACAATTTCACTGAGAGAATAAGAATCCAGCAATCTGCTCAACCAGGTTTATAAGGAGAGATTCTTTCCTCTCCTTGTTTGCAATGTCTTTTAAAATCAGAACCATTTCATTTTAGAATTTTCCCAAACATGTGTTATTGGGAGAAATCAATACAAAATTGCCCTGGGATAGTTAAAACCTTGTCAAAATCATATGATTATTTTGCATTTCCGATATATTCCTTCCTTTGAGAATTAAATAGTTTTGATGACCAGATTTAGTTTGTGGACTTGATAGACAGCACTACTTAAGGTGACTATAGTTTTGAATATTTGGTGAGATTTTTCACATCAACCAAAGTTCTAGTAGCTTATTAGTGCCTGTGAAAGGTAAGAAAGAAAGAAAGGAAAGGTGTAGTTAGCCAAAGGTTGGTTTTTATTTAGTGGATCCTATTTTTGCATCTTCTTTTCTCACATTGCAGATCCCTAAGACAGATATAACTTTACCAAAATACCTATTGTGCTTTGCAGCTGTGTGATACATGCTTTCCTAGTTATGGATTCACAAATACCATGTCTTCTCTTAGCTAACAAGGCTTTTTTTTTTTTTCTTAAATGAGGCAGAATAGTTAAGTGAAAGCCCCTTAATTTGAGCATGAGCGCTTCATTCCAATTAAGCTTGAAGAATCAAAGAAAAGAGAGTTGATTTCATTTTTTTCTGAAGTGAAAAGTAGGCAGCACACTCAAAGATGAAAACGGTACAGTAGCATCTGCAAATCACACATTTTTATTTAGAACTTAGGTCAAATGTGAAAAACTCTATAAAGTAGGGTATGAAAAAAATGAAACTAATACAAAATATAGTAATGCATTAACAAGTAAATGGGAAAAACACCAGCCATGTATGTGTTATTGACCTTAACAGTGCAAGTGTTCGAAAGCCATGAATGGCACCATTTCACAATTGGCAACAATATGCTATGCACCGCTATGTAATACTGGAAAGTAGCATACAATTACCATAACTTCTGTTAATGTTCCTTCTGACCCTGTTGATAAAGTCGCCATTTCTAGAAACAATTTACTGTCTGAGAAATGTAGGCCTATATCCAGTTAATCCATGCTACCACCCATATTGTTGGCTTAGTTCTATTAAGTTAATTACTACTGTGTCTAATTAGCCAAGGACATTAGTTAGGGTAGGCTAGGACATGCTGGAGGAATATATTCACTCAGAGATCTCAGTCACATTACACAAACAGCATATACTTCTCACTCATGATATATGTACAGGTCTGGTTGGGGTTGGGTGGGCAGTGGACCATTAAGGGCCTCAGGCTAACACTCTTGCAACTATTTGGTGATGCTTCCATCCCAACAAGTAGCTTCTAAGTACCTCAGACCTACGTCATTTCCACTCCAGCCAGAACTCATCATCCAACTTCAAGCCCCTTTCAAGCGAGGCTGGAAAAAGCAGGGAGCTCATGGAATATTTAGGAAGCACTCCTGTATTTGTTACATGACATTAGCCAGGTGTCTACTATAGAAGATCAGCCAGATGGCGAACTTTGACTGAAAAGTTTTTTAAAAAAGAGTCTGAGCATGATTTCAAAAGGGGAACATCATGAAGTTTCAGCATTAAAAAGAGATTCTGGGGGCACCTGGGTGGCTCAGCCTTTAAATGTCTGCCTTTGGCTCAGGTCATGCCCTGCCTCTGGCTCCCTGCTTGGTAGGAAGCCTGCTTCTCCCTCTCCCACTCCCCCTGCTTATATTCCCTCTCTCCCTGTATCTCTGTCAAATAAATAAATAAAAGCTTAAAAAAAGAGAGAGTGACAGATTCTGTCTAGGCTGAAGAGGGAACACAATGACCATGGTTATAACAGAAGAATGATGTAAAATAATGAAGTAGTAGAAGGAAAAAAAGAAGAGCAATCTAAAATTCCACACCCATGGAAGAAGGAAGCTAAATATACTAATTAACAATGATGACCTTGATAGAATAATGAAAAATTGAAAATGGAATATAATATCTTAGCATCTCGGTTTCCTCATGAGAAGATTTGATGAAGATTTGACATCACATGATGAATCACAGAATAATTCTGAATAAAGGAATAATATATCTGCAGGCAATTCCAACTACGGCATTTTCAATCAAGTAAAATCCAGAAGGGAAATTTGTTAAGGATTTGAAAATAAAGAAGAAGGTGTCTATTAAAAAGATAAAACATAATTTTGGCAATTTAATGGATGTAGACATAATTCAAAGAGTAGGAATGAACCGCAATGACCCTTAAAGCTGTGTTATTATGGCGTTTGGACATTTGAGGAAAAAAGGGAGACAGAATTCTGAATGTAAAGAACATAGAAGAAAAAAGAGTGTGAAGGAAAGAGCATTTGCTTCTTATATTTTTCAATTTGGCAACATGTATCTATATATTAATGGTGTAATACATTTTCCTCTATTTTACTCTTCATCATAATAGTGAAATAGCAATAATTTAAATTGATTGTAAATCTCTACAGCAATTACTTAACATACATTATGTAATTTTACTTTCATAACATCTTATGGTCCAACTTATTATGGTTTACAAATGACAAGTAACTTACCAAGACCAAACAGCTCATAAACTGGATTTGAGCCCAGGTTTATTGAAACCACAGTCTGTCAATAAATCTTTCCTCTCAATCTCTCTATTTTCTATTTTTCTTTTATCCCCATGTTCTTTTTTTCCCAACCTTTTCCCATCCATATATGCCATGCTCTAGAGTTCTGAAATCACCTTCCTCCTAAAAAATAAAAAAAATCAGGCTATATTGTACAAATTAAATGTGAGGGAGACAATCTAGGGAGTAAATGTGCAGGACCTAATTTTTTCCAATTCAAATACTATCGCAAAGCTTATTGGGTTTACTAGGGAAATGAAACAAAGAACAGAAAGAATGGAAAACACAAAGACCTCCATATTCAACTTAGACATCAAACCGTAACTTCACAATTACTGAACAACTAGCTGAAAAGCAAAATGGCAGCTCATCAATTAAGTAAAAATGGCTGGGGCTGCACAATCCCTTCACACATTATCAATTCTGGGACACAGAAAGTAATAGATCATCTTGGGATTTTAATTGTAGAGAAATTACAAGGTACTTTTCTCTTTTTTTCCTAGTCTTATCCAGGATTTCATATTTTCAGGCATTTGTCTTGCATTTTAAGTTTTCATCTCATAACTTAAGCTCTATGGAATAATATTTCATTTCATTTTGTTGTTTATTATTGCAAAATATAATATTACCCAGAGTATTTCAACTGCCTGATTAATTTCCGCTTGAAGTCTCCTGGATATTACTTTAAAATTACTAAAAATGACTTACAGACTTCAATGAAATCCTACCACCCTTTCCCCAACCTCAACTCCTGCTTTTTTCTTCTTTCGATTATTGAACCTTAAAGTCAATAATAACCTTGACAAATATTATGGCATATACAATGGACACAATCTCTTAAAGATGGCAGAAACCTTGTTGTCAGTATTTCATAATACTGGGAAGTACAGCAAGATGTTTGGAAACCCCAAAGAGGAAAAGTGATTTTTACAAGTAGGTTACAATTTTTATTGACCTCCATCCTGAGTCCAATATCTTTGTTCTAAAGAGTGGAACTAGCCCTTATGAAAGAAAATCTCTTCATGTTAGAAATCCCAGCTGCCTTGTTTTCCCCAACTAAGTTATGTGTAAAACATAAAGAGAATTCTTAGATCTGCTGGGATATAGGGTTGCTAGGGTGACTGTTAAAGAAAGTGAGCCTGAGACTATCAGAGATCAATAAGAAAGGGAAGGCACTAGGGGCTAAAGTTAGAAATATTAAATCTTTGGACAAGACCTTTTTCTCTAAAGCTTAGAGATCTAATTGGTTTTCTTGGTTTTATCTCTCAGCAATGGTTACCTAACACACAGACACCTCTTTTCAGATCATACACTTGTTATCTCTCTCCTTTTTTTTTTATTTCTTTAAGACAGACATGAGATGAGTAAAAATTCATAACCAGGAAAGAGGTGCTGTTTTTGGCAGTCATATCTCATACCTCCCATTATCTCCTCACTGGGCCCTAAAATGTATCCTCTTTGCTTATTTCTTTCCTATTGTCTCTTCAAGAAAAAGGAAAAAATGCCCCTAAACTTCAAACTAAAACCTCCTCACAACTATACATGGACATCCCGAAGTACATAAATAATAATAAACAGAAACTGAAAATATCCTAACACTATTGTAAAACTGTATTTGTCACTCTATGCAGTGGTTCTATGTGAAAAGAAGGGAAAAGAGGAAAAGGAATAAGGAGAAGGCATTGCCTGTCTCTTAAAATCCCTGACTAGAAGTGACACATATAATTCCATTGATAAGAACCCATCACTTGACCATACCTGGATATAAGAGGGGCTGCGACTTATAGTCCCTGGTTGGGCAGCTGTATTATAGTTAATAACTTCATAGTGTACAGTCTATAACATAGATTCTATAGAATGAACAGAAAATCACAGATTCTGATGGATAGTTGGCTATCTACAATAGTATTTAAATATTAACATTAATATAAATAAGTAAATAAGCATAAATAAAATATAATAAATATGCAATTGAATCTATGATGTTATGCTAAGGTGTGATTTATTTTTCTTCGCTGATTAAATCAACAGTTTATTTGTTGTAGGTTTATAATGTGACTAGACACTCTTCTAGGTACTGGAGATACAATAATGAATAAAATAGAAAAAAACTGCATCCTACATGAAGCTTGCATCTTAGTAAGGTATAAGTAGAAACTAAGGAAAATCTATAGTAAATTCTAGAGTCGAACTATAAGAGATAAGTACCAAGAAGGAAAAAATAAAGGGACAGGGAATGTGGGAGGTGACTTCTATAGGATGGTCAGGAAAGGCTACTGAAAATGTGTTATTTGAATAGACCTGACGGTGGTTAGGAAGACACACACAGGCACAGGATAACAGTGCAAGTGCTGCCGGTATGTACAAGGAGCACACAAGTCTCGTGTGGCCCGAGTGGAGTAAATAAAGAGGAGGCCTCTAGGAGATAAATTCATGAAGAGAGAGAGTACATCATAAGGTCTTATACCTAGATAAGTCTTTGGCTTTGACTCCAGGGTAAGAGTTCATTTGAAGGTTTTGAGCAAAAGAGAGGAATGTTCTGCCTTAACGTCTTAACAGAATCACTCTGGGGGCAGAGTTGAAAACAGACGTAAGCGAGACAAGGTAGAAGCCTGTAGACCAGTTGGGGAGTATTAAAAGAATTCAGGCAGGCATGGTAGTTTAGGTCAGGGCTCCAGCACAGGCAGTGGTGAGATGTGGTTGGATTCTTGGTATGTTTTAATAGAGCCATGATGATTTTCTGAGCATTTAAATGTGGGTATGAAGTAAATAAAAGAGCCAAAATGATTTTTGAGCTAAGTAACTGAAAGACAGTGTTGCCATCAAGGGAAGAGGAAAAGCTGTTTCAACCGGGTTTGAGGGATAGCAGAAAAAGATTTATTTTGAACGCGTTGAGATGCTTATTAATCATCAAAGTGGAGATGTAGGCTAACAAACTGGGTATGCAAATCTGAAGTTCAGGGGAGAGCTACTGGAGATTAAATTTGGGAACTTTCCAGTTCTAGAAGGTTTTTACCTCCATGAGACTGGATGAAATCACCCAGGACTGAGTGGGTGAAGGAAAAGATCCAGGGCTCAGCAGGGAAGCACACCAACGCCAGCAAACTGGGCGGGATGACAAAGTATGTGTCTCATTCTGCCGATCTGGGAAAGTGGACTCAGAACAATCAAAGATTCCCAACATTATGACGATAGGCTCATCCTTGAGAAAAGTACTCGGAAAAGTTGCAGTTAATAAAAGTAGATGAATTATGCACATGATTTTGGCACACCTGTAAATGTTGGAATACATACAATTAATTATAGTTACATAATTTTTTTGGACTTGTTTTACTTAAGGAATTCAGAGTTCTGACAAATTATGACTTTCAGTGGACTTCCTATTGGTTCATTTTTATTTTGACTAAACGGAGTTTCTCAGCACTAGCTTACTGCCCCAGAAATGGAAAGTTTCCATAAGGTGGATGCTCTAGTACACGCATTTTCTCTGACGCCATAATCTGGAGGAAGAAGAGAGCAGAAAGGGCACAGATTCGGCAGCCAGAGTTACAAGAATAAAATCACCAACTGTAAAATTTAGAGGATTCCCAGGCTGTGTGGGCAGCTCAGTGGATTACCCGTCTGCCTTCAGCTCAGGTCATGGTCTCAGGGTCCTGGGATCGAGCCCTTTGTCTGGCTCCCTGCTCAGCGAGGAATCTGCTTCTCTCTCTCCTTCTGCCCTTCCTCCTGCTAGTGCACTCATTCATTCTCTCTCTCTCTCTCTCTCTCTCTCTCAAATACATAAAATCCTTTTAAAAAAATCCTTTAAAAATGAAAAATTTTTAAAATTTAGAGGATTCCAGCCTAAAAACTTTAATCTCAAAGAATCTTGTTAACTATTCATTTTACCAAAATCTATTTTCCCTTCCTAAATACTGCACATTTTTCTGCTTTCCTCTTTATCTCCAATTAATGAAATTTTAAGACAGTAATACCCATTTGGAAAATGCTATGGGCATTAAAGAACAAAGAAGTATACTCATGGTTACTAAATAAAATTTGAAATAGAGACTGGGAAAAGTATGGAAGAATATTATAGCTAGTACTTACATAATGCTTTCTATGTGTTAGGTGCTTCTCTCCTGGGAAGAGTATTTCTTCTTCTCCTTCTTCTTCTTGGAAAGAGGATTTCTTCTTCTTTTTCTTCTTCTTCTTATTATTATTACACATAGCACTTACACAATATTTTCTATATTAGGCCTTTTTCTGAATACTTTATATCTATTTAATGTAATCTTCATAATAGTTCCACAAGCAGGTATACTTTGTATTTTGCAGATAAAGAAACTGAGGCACAAAGGGGTTTAGTAATCTGCCTCAGATCTCACTACTACTAAGAAATCAGGATTTGGACACAGACAGTTTTGCTGCCAAATCCCAAACCATGCTATGCTGCCTCTGACGCATCATTATCCTCAAGTTTTTCACTATTTCATTTACTGCCCATTTTTTAAGCCCGTTCTTGACCTAATTCTCTCTACTGTTAATTAAAGATTTCCTTGAAAGAGTTCTAGAATGTTTGTGATTCATTGTTGCAACAGAGGGTATACCAACGACGATTCATTAACTTCATTCACTCATCCAGTTAAAAAAAATATACCGACTATCCAAAACAAGCAAACAAACAAACTGACTATCCAATTTGTGACAGAAATTAGATTAGGTAATAGTCTTTGTCAGTCAAAAGAGTGTAAAAGTGTGTTAGGCATGTAAATGTGATTAGAATTTAGTTTGACAAGGGATAAGCATCTATGCTGGATCCTTTGGAACCAAAAAGAGGAGAGACAAAAATGAATTATTCCAATCCTTGCCCTAGACCTAGGAGAGGAGTCGGCCATTTGATGAAGGAGGAAACAAAAAGTACATGCAAAGCCAATGGAGTTAGCAAAGACATGGAAGCATAAACAATTACAGTGAAGAACTAGAAAAATCCCAAGTAGTTAAGGTTTATTGATATCCATATTCGTAATCAAAGATATCGAGTACCCACAAGGTGCCATACACTGTGCTAAATATCGAAGATTCAAAGAATAAGACACAGTCCCTATCCTCAAGAAATTTATAATCAAGTCATGGGTAACTCTTTAGAAGGGACATAGTGTCTTTAGCATGAATTGCTTGAGACCTTTGCAATTGTCCCTGTTTAATTCTAGTTTCTCATGAGTGGCGAAAATCAGTACATTATAATATATGGGGTTGTAGTCCTTGTTGGAGAATATTCACATTTCCACTTAGTGGTCTTCATAAGAAAGAGACAGCACTTAACTTGCCGGGCCCTTGTGTAAATGGCTATAAAGCTTCAACCTCAACTTAATGGCAAGGGGAGGCTCTGAAGAACTTACATCTGGGACAGACAGGAGATGGAAATATCCCATGCTTTAATGTGTTTTAATGTGCTTCTGCTTCTTTAGCTATAATGTCCCTCTTAAAAAGAGTTTAAATTTGGCAAAATGGATATCAGAATCATAAAACAGTAAACCTCATATAGCTATTTACTATAAAACAGAAGCTCAGATACAAAATGATGAGAGAACGAGAAAGTAGGCACAAAAGTTATCCTTAACATCTGTGCTGAATAAAGTTAAAATACTGGAATTTCAGATGCTGAAAATAACATTTGTGTTTGCTAGTCAAGAGTCTTCTTTAGTCCATTTGAGAAAAGCATGTCAGTCATTCTTAATGGGCTCTGCAAAACCCTAACCCTGTCTTTGCCAAGACTCTCATATAATAGTTACGTGATAAGCCCCACTGTGCTTCACAGTAAATCAGGGAGTTCTACAGTTAAGTTACACGATAAGCCTTGCTATATTGAACAGTAAATCATGGAATTCCTCAATAAAGTTACACAGTAAAACTCCCTAGCTTATTTATTTATTTTTTTCTTTATGGTATTATCTCCCAGTGTGGATAAAGGTCAGCAATATGGCTTCTGCTCACCTGCTTCCCATTATCCCCTTGGTGTACACATTCCTGGAAAATGCTTTAAGTCCCTCCTATCACATCTCGAGAATGGTGAATATTAAACTTGACAAAAGCAAAAACAAAAGATCTCAAAATTGGAGTCCACACTCATGGTTTGGTGAGGATGGTGGTGTGTGCAAAATGGTATGTAAAGTGAGAACTCCACTGAAGAAGCAAAAATTATGAAGCTTTAACATACATTTTTGTTCCCGGGGAATCAATGGAATATGAGGTAACAGCAACATCAGTAAACATCCTCTAATGATAATGTAATGTTTAGAAATTATTACATTATCAAGTTGAAGTCTTGTTTCCCTAAAGATATTAACGTATACCTGAAGATACCCAGCACTTTATCCAAGAGTGGCAGGTACTAATGGACTCTGGGAAACAGAGTAATGATAGCCTGTCCACTTCCCCTGCCTTCTCCCCATGATACAGAACAATCGTAGAAATCATAAACTATACTAGTGGGTAGGAGGAGATATACAGACCGGCATAAATTGTGGACTAGTGAAGTCTTTTATCACAAGAGTATGTACACTTCGAGATAGATTTCATTCTGTTTAGTTACATATAACTCACATGCACAAATATAGCAGCATAAAATAAATACAGTATACTGAGATATGAATATGGACACTAGTGTGTACTTAAACCTTATAAGTCTCAAATATAATTATCAATTTAAAAAATCAAATATTACATCTAGCTTCTCAGAAAAGATTTGCAAGCAGAGTAATGCGTTGCCTGCTCATATTACTAAAACTTCATTACTCCACAAAATAGCCTACAGTACATTTGTAAGTATACTATTATCATAAATAATTAAACCCAAACAATTCTGGTCAAAATAAATAACCAAAGTACATTTTGTACTTTAATAATCTTGTTTTGACTGTGGGTTTTTGGGGAATTTTGGGGGGGGTTGTTTTGTTTGATTCTTATTTGCTTAAGTGTTAATTCCCTTAAATTGGTAACCCACATTTTTTTCTTAGTTGTCAATTAAATTTAATAAGGACATATTGTGTAGACAAACGATCTTATGTAAAATACTGTTAGTGCAGCAGTACAAGAAAGAAACTTAATAGGAATTTCAAGTTTGACAAACTCAATGGTAAGCACATTTTTACCTAGAATGTACGTGTGTATTCTTTTTTCTATTATTTATAAGCATGCTTCGAGAGCTCAGTCCATTTAAGTGAAAGCTACAAGGCTCAAAATCTAAGCTTACAAAAGCTTATACTCTATTTTTTATTCCAGAAAGAAAAAAAATAATATGTTTAATTTCAATGATCCACATATAGTAATTAGGAGCCATGCAACAAGACCAAGATTCAGCTTTATTATTACATGTCTCTCTGATTTTCTGGATGGATGGAGGGTTAGATGGATGGACAAATAGATGGTCTTAGTTGACAAAAACAAAAATAATCCACAAAAAGAAAGAAGTGCAATTTGTTGGGCATCTAGTGGGTCAAGATCTGACCCATGTGTAATACACATAATCTTTAACCTTTATAGCTACACATCAGTCACATTTTTGCACATGGTCAAACAGGTTCAGGGAAATTAATTTTTCAGGCTCTCATAGCTGATGAGAGTCAGAGCCAGTATTTAAATTTCTAAGTATCTCAGTACAAAGCCTGTGTCTTTTCCCTACACTACACATTCCATTAGGTGTGAGAAAGTGGTCCCATGGTCTCCCTCTGAATAGATCAGATCTCTTAAAGATGGACCAGGGTCTCCCATTAACAGTCTGGCTCCAAAGGCCAGCGGGAAGACAAGTTCATTTGCTTTCCTTTATTTGATGGGCTGGCTGCTACAAATCATGTCAAAAACGGAGACTGAGTTGTTATTTGGTGCTCCTATGTAATAGTTTTCTTCTGAACAGGGTGCTTACGATATATAGTGAAAACAAACAAAAATAAACAAGAAAAGCAAAATAGAAAAAAAAAAAGCATCACATCTAAAGAAATATCCCAATTTGGAGAAAGACTTTCTAGTTAAAGAATCTTCTTCTTACAATTCTTTTTTGTGGGGTATGTTTAGAGTAGTTAGCTTATCTGTATTCAGATTCAGATTGTTTTCTTAACCATGTGTCTTCGGGAGAGAATATAAGAGGAAAGGTGAAATATGTAGAAATTGTTTCTTTAGTAATTCAAATTTCTATGTACTGAGTTGTTTACTCATCTACATTCAAAGCAGATTTTTCCTTGCATGCACCACTAGTTCAAAAATAGCCGTCATCAGGACACTCCTGGGACTGGCCTAGAATGCAATGGGGTGTTTTTGCAAGGCTCTTAGCCATCTCTGGAATTTGTAAAAGAAGGCCAGTAGATGTCTTTTTTATTTTAAATCTAATTATTTTCCTCATAAGCAACCTCATAAGCCTCGTGAAAGTTTCACAGCCTCTGATGATGTCTGGCTACTAGGGAGTCGTCACACTACTTCTAACTCTTGGCAATGCAGTGAAAATCTCTTCTACCTGGAGAGATATCATGAGGTGAAGAGAGAACTTGATCCTTGTCATCCCTAACTTTAAGAATTAGATCCCAGGAGCAGGATTTGGAGGTCTGTGCTTCAAAATGAACAATATCTCCAAGGGAAGATTGCTTCATTAAGTAAACTGAAGACTTTTCTCTGGCATTCCAAGTAGTATGTCCCTTGTCCCTTGTATTGAAGAATGTGCACCTGCTGCTATCAGAGGAAGGAAGAGAAGAGTTTTGGAATGTCAGAACACTCATGCAAAGATACTTAGCTTTGGTGCAGAGGGCAGAAAGAGAAACCAGTTGTGTGTCTACCTACTTCTCAGGTGAGGGGATTTACTGCTGTAAATGATAAGAGCAGAGCAGACTAGAACATTTTTGGCCCTGTGTGTGGACAATGCAGAATGACTAGGGATAACCAGATCTTCTGGCAGATACACATTCTCCAGAATGCTTTTAGAAATATATTTGTGAGGAAGAAAAGGTAGGAGAGATGGCAGAACCAGAGGACAGATCTTAACATCTCCATGAGCAAGCAACTTGCGTCAATTCCACTTAGATGTGATTGGCCAAAGTCAGTCACACGGGCAAGCCTGATGTCAGTGGGTGGAGAATATAAAGATTTTAGAAGAGGGATAGCAAATCACTGGAAACCATAATACAATCCAGCACAATTTATTTATACATGTTTTATAATGGGATGTATGGGACCCCCCTGAGGTCTCCTCTCTCGATTCGATAAGAACCTCTGGTCTCTGAATCCTGATTAGTCTCTCTTCAGGAGGTCCTTTGCTTTGGCTGATCTAATCCTGACTACTTTATAACAGCTTTTAGCTGCACAGGTAAAGAGCCTCAGCGCATTGATTTCTTTGTTCTTGCCGCTTGGGGCGGGGGTCCTGTAAGAAGGGGAGTTGCACTGGTTCTCAGCTCAGGCCAATTGGGAAACTGAATGCAAGCCCCTTCCAATAGACTGTCACTCCCAGGAGCCAAGCAAGCCCTTTCTTACCTTCTGGTTGTGTACTGCTGCCCAGCCCCCAGAGGCTCCCAGAACACATGCCTTGGTGTCAGCTGGATTCCAAAGGATGGTTTCTCCACACCCTGGACTTACTGACTCCTGACTAAAACACCCAGCTGTGCTATTTACAGAAACTCCCAGGCTCAGTCCTCTCCACTCTGTGTCCAGATCCACGGCATGTAGCACACACCCTAACTTAGAGGTTCTGCCACTTGCCTATGCTTAAGAATCACCTTGGAGGTTTTTTCAAAAGCGGACTCCCCAAATACTCTTATCAGATGGTTTGAGACTGGGCCCAGGCGTCTGCATTTAACAGTCTCTGGACGCACCTGCCGCGCTGAGGGAGTCCGCAATGGTTGTAACAGTCTAGCCCGCGATCTGCTGCAAGGGCAGGAGCACGAAAACGGCAGCCGGGTGCAGAAGGCGCTCAGCGAGGCTGTACCCAGGTCCAGAGCAGGCATGCGCAGGGGCTGACTGTATGGCCAGTCACAGGACACCTTAAGCAATGGAATGACCACACTCTCTTCTGCTTCTCTCTACCACACTTCTCAAGAGCAGCTATCAACGACTCATCGCACCAAATCCAGAGGCCTTTTCTGAGAGTTCAGAGCTCCACTTTTGGCAGGTGCTCCAGTTCCAGCCCCTTCCTGCCATGTAATGCTGATTCTATATGAATTCGCTATTTCCTTTGCCACTTCCTTTGCTGCTTTCCACACTCCACACAGTCTAGAAATCCACAGGGTTTTTTTCTAGGTCAGCCTTTATAAAATTATAATAGATTTTTGTCCTCACTGTAAAAGTGATATAACTTACTGTAGAGGATTCAGAAAATGTAGATTTGCAAAAATAAAAAAATAAAGACCAACCATAACAGTGCCACCCAAAGTCAAAAATCAGAGGGGGAGACGAACCATGAGAGACTGTGGACTCTGAGAAACAAATTGAGAGTTTTGGCGGGGAGGCTGGTGGGGGGTTGGGTGAGTCTGGTGGTGGGTATTATGGAGGGCACGTATTGCATGGAGCACTGGGTGTTGGTACATAAACAATGACTCTTGGGACACTGAAAAAGTAAAATAAAACTTTTAAACATTTTAAAAATGAGATCACACTGTATATTGTGGTCTTGTAACTTGCTTTCAGTACAGTAAACTTTCTTCTGTTATATTCTTCTGAAACCTCATTTTTTGTGGCTGTGATATATTCCATTGTGTATTCCATTTATTTAACCAATTCTCCATTGTGGGACATTTATTTTCTCCCATCCAAGTACTAACCAGGCCCGACCCTGCTTAGCTTCCGAGATCAGACGAGATCGGGCGCGGTCAGGGTGGTATGGCCGTAGACATATTTTCTACTTGTTTTTAATGATAAGCCACGGTTCAACAACAACAAGAAAAGTAGTATATTAGCCAAAAGTTTTAAAAGTTAAAATTTTCCTTCCAAGCCCAAGTTCTTGCATACAACTGCCATATTACTTGACTGGAAAAATTAGCTTTGTTATGCCACTTTCCTGCCGTGGAAATCTCTAATGTCTTTTATGCACATGGATGCTTCAGTCTTGCATTCGAAGTGTTTCATTCTTAGAACAATCTACACACTCAGCTTTACACTCTACCTGTGCTGAATAAATTCATCTACTACAATCATATTCATCTATTCACTGTTCCTTGAAAGCCCAACTGTTCTCATTTCCGTGGCTTTGTTTATACCATTTTCCTCTCCTAATTCGTTCTTCACCCTCCTCTGCTTTCTTCAAAGGAGCAGAGACTCCATAAAGCTTTGTGTGAACTCACCACCCCTGCACAGGTTTCTCTCCCTTCTGAGCTTCTGCAGTATTTAATGCCTGGGACCCTCATTTGGTCCTTGCCACTTGCTGCCTTTTATTGTCTTTTTGTAAATAGTTATATTCTTTCCTAAGATTTTTGTAAGCATTTTTCTCCTCAAGACGATGACTTTTCTTTTTTGTTGTTAATTCCCCTGCTGCCAGCACCTAGCCTTGTCCTTGCATTCAACAGATGCTCAATAATGTTCAGAAAGAAATTAAACATTTTTAATAATTATTAAGCTCTGCTTGACAACCACTCTTCCATGTAATTTCCAAAACAGCTCTGAGAAGTGTGTAAATTATCACAATTTTCCATGCGAGGGAAGTGAAGCTTGGAGATGAAAGGACATGCTAGTATTTACACAATCCAAAGGACATTGTGTCTGTCTTGTTCACTTCTGGATTTCAAATGTCCTGCACATTCCCTTGCACATAAATAATTTCTTTGCCATAAGTTTGTGGTTGTGGGGGTTCCGTTTGCCTCTATATCCCAGGTTCTGTATTTACGATAGCAAAATGTTTATGGATTTGGTAAATTCTAACCTATCTGTCATGCAGAAGTAACTTAAAGCTGATTTGCTTCTCATGAAATTTGAAAGAAGTATTAACTCTAAACAACAGGGAAGTAAGTACTAGAAGAATTTCTTGTCTCACCAGGGGATATAAGACAAATATATGCAGCTTCAACATTGATTTAGATCACTATTTTCCAAAATTCCACCCAAAGAACCTCCACAGGATATCATTACATGTTCTGTTTCTTACCTTTCTTTCATTCTTTCTTTGGTGTGTGTGGGGTTGGGGTGTTCTCTAATCAAATATACTTGGGAAATGCTGGTTTCAACGAAGTTTCTTTACTATGACTTTAAATGTGCTAAAGCTAGATTATGAGGTTTGTCCCTCTCCAGGGATGAACATAATAAGAAGCATTTCTCAACAGAATTTTGCCATAGAACCTTTGACTCACAGCTCCAAGACTAGAAGTCCATAAAACAGGCTTTGAGAAACAGTCTTATGAGTAAAATTGTATATGAGATTTTCCTAATGGAATACTAAAGGAAGTATGGGTGTGTTGTGATCAATTCCTAAAATTAAGAATACTGTCAAAAATAGATTATCTGTATGCTCTTTAGTTCATTGGAGGGGTTGGGCAGTACGACCTGGGTATCGTCCATGATAATGTTTATACCCTCATATCTTGAAGCTTAATATTTTCTGCCTCATTATCAAGTTCTCTTCCATTCATTTGGGAATCCGATTCAAGTGAGACAAGTCAGATGTATGTTCACTGTGTACAGTGAATATTTATTGTGCTTTTCTCACAATAGCCCCTTCCCCATTCTTCTGATATCAGCATCTGATTTCTTTGGGAAACTGCCATTCCTCATCCCTGTGTGATTCTTTTTTTTTTTTTTAAGATTTTATTTATTTGTTTGACAGGGAGAGAGAGATCACAAGTAGGCAGAGAAGCAGGCGAAGCGATGGGGGAGGGGGCAGAAGGCTCCCCGCTGAGCAGAGAGCCGGATGGGGGGCTCAGTCCCAGAGCCCTGGGGATCATGACCTGAGCCGAAGGCAGAGGCTTAACCCACTGAGCCACCCAGATGTCCGTCCCTGTGTGATTCTATAGGGCCTACCAAATATATATAGGGCAGTGGGCTGAGCAGATGACACAGGCCTGGCAAATCACCTTTTGCCTTGCCAAATCACATTCACCTTGCTAGTAATTAGTTAGTGGAGGGCAGGCAGTCCAAACTGAGCCAATCAGAGTCTGTCCCAAAGCTCTTTTGATTTGGACTGGAGAGGAGGTCTTTCATATTATGTTATAGAAGATGGAAAACTGTGTCTCTGGAGCTACCAGTAACCACATCCCCATAGAGCAACAAATGAAAAAAAAAAAAAAAGGCTAACCATAAGGAAAACTAAAGCTGTTCAGAGACAAATAGGGATGAGAGGAAAGGAGAAAAGGAGAAAGGAAGCATGGGAGAGAGAACGAGCACATGCAAGAGAGCAGGAGAACAAGGGCTGACATTTTCTCAGTTCCTGTCTTTGGTGCTGTCTGGAGCTTGTGCTACCTTGGACTCTCAGTTACAAGACTAAGTCGATCTTTCTCTCCCCTCCTCTCCTCTCTTCTCTCTTCCCTTCTCTTCCTTTCCCTTTTCTTTTCTCTTCTTTTTTTTTTTTTTTTCCTTTTCTTAATAAGCTCCTGGTGCTAACAGCAACAGCAAAACTGATCACTACAACACCAGGGCAGTTTTACGTTAGTGCGTCAGGGAAAATGCATTCTCCTACTTAATCGGGTGGGTATCCGGGTCCTGGGGACCAGGGTAAATGACAAGACTCCGTAGGTTTTTAAGTTTATAAAGTAGTACTATTAAGACCATGAGAAAACCTATAATCCAACTCCCTGACTTTGCAGTTAAAACAAACAAACAAACAAACAAACAAAAAACCTGAGGCACAGAGAGCTGAAGAGACCCATCTAAAAACATTAACATCAGCTGAAGTACCACAGCCAGGACCCCACTGGAGTCTGTGTTCTTTTCCATTGTAATGTATTTGCCAATGTGGTCTTCATCTTGTTCCCTCCCACAATGAGGAGTAGGACATGGCATTGTGTATTGGGAGGCCATTTATGTTGGCAGAGAGAATACTGGACTTAGAGCAGAAAGTCTGAGTTTGAATCCCAGGTCTGTCATTTCCTTAGGCAAGTTACTTAACCTCGCTGAACTCGAGTTCTCTCACACAGAAAATGAGGCTAGTAATATATACCCTGCCTACTTCAATTGACGATTTTTGTAAAAGCACTTTGCAAACTCTACAACATGATTCAAGAGATATTCTAAAAATTATTCTCTGTCATCATAAATATGCTTTATTTTCCTATTTTGTAAAATGAGGTTTTTATAACTCATTTCAGGGGCAGTTACCCCTTTATCCATATAGGGTAATGACCTTATATTTTGCAGTAACTATTTCATCTTACTCTCACACTGAGAAATACAGCCAACCTAATAGCCATAGGGTATGCTTAATTCTAGATGTGCATTTCAGGATGGTAGTATAAACACATGCCACAATTGTAGGACCTATCCAATTTTTCTGATCCATATTCCTGAGGGCAGGGTCAATTGACAGAATTTTGTTTTCTCAACAACCCCAGCACACCGATCGAGGCTTGATTTTTCTAAATAAAAAGTCATTCACATTGAATTTTTTTCTGTTACAAAAATCAACATGATAATCCTCCTTTTAAGATTAGAAGAGGGAGCATGGGGTGCAAGCCCTCAGCCTAAACCCCCTCAACAAAACTTTTGTTCATATATTCAAATTATAGAACCAAAGAAAAACTTCAGAACATATATACGTGGGGAGCAGGCAAGTTTCATGATTGTGAAAGCGGCTGCCTTTTCCACAGGAGATTATTCCTCCCTATACCAGTAACATCAGAATTAACTTTGCGACTTCCTTTGACCAATAAAATGTAAGCTGAAGTGACACATGACTTTCAAGCAGAAGCTTTAAGAACCATCAAGTGATTCTGCCCTCTTTCCTTCTCCCTCAGCCGCGACACTAACATCTCAGACTGAACATGCTCCTTCAGTCCTAGTCCCAGAGCAAAGAGCCAACCCTCAGTGAAGATGTAACATGACCAAGAAATACACCTTCATTAATGCGAGCCATTACATTCTGAGGTCTTTTGTTACGGAAGTATGACTTAGCCTAAGCTCCCAGACACAGTGTGTGAGGATATGTTAAGTATACTGAGAGCTATCACACACCAGAGCTATCTCCTTCTCAGCACAGACAGAGCAACTATAGCGTAAAAGAGAAACCCAAACAAGAGGAAAGTAAAGAACATACTCTGAGGAAACTACGTATTTGTCATAACTTATTGTCAGCCCTTTTCATAGTTCAGTTTATTTTGAAATAGATAAAATTCGAAGACTCTTAATGATGATCCTAAATATTTTACAACTTCCAGTCATGCAATAAAGGTACCCAGGCCCTGCTAAATTGAACACTCTAATACCAATCCAAAGACATTCTTTAAAGTGAAAAATAAATCATAATCATTCAGTGGCACTATTGACTTTTATTGTATTTTACCAGAAAGAGTAACATGAAATTGCCCTTGTGAATTCCCCCACCATAAATTCCTTTACTGGGCCAGCCATCTTTCCTCTCTCTTGCAAGTACATTTGTACAATGTCATTTGGTCTTCAAGAATTTCTTCCATAGTTTTACTCACCAAACATCATGCAGATTATAAAGGACAGTAGATTTAAAATCCAATTTGAATAGTTACCAATTTCACATAGAAACCCTGGCAATGTATATCTGGTCATACTATTATCTGGTTTTTGTCTCTCACTAAAAAGCAAAAGCAGGGAATGTGCTTTCCCTGCCCCCAGAAGAAAATTGATTTAAAGCATAAAGTACAAAGTTTGCCTCAAATGCCCTTTAAATTGTGTATCTCCAAGAAAGAAATAGAAATAGAAATAGAAATAATGAGGAATATGTGAAACAATTTCCAGTATAACCTAACTTACTTCTTAATCTCTCTGTCCAGTGGCATTATATCATCACAAATTATGCCTGGTTTATACAATTTAGGCATATTCCATTCTAATTTGTTTATAGATTATATCAAGAAAAAAACATGGAATCATTAACGATAAAGAAGCACCAACCCTCTGAGTTCCTTTGTTGTATTTATATCTCAAGAAATTGTGTCTTTAGTTGTGAATTAAAAATGAGTTGTCAGGTTCCTTTAATAATTAATGTTGAAATGAACAACTGTTTCAAGTACAACACATTCTATTTAATGTTAAACAGCGTTATATTTACTGTAATTCCACCTTTCATCCTAATGTCAACTTCTAAATCTTTAATGCTTTAATCACACTTCTTTTTCTGATATCCCTTGTGAGTTCCTCAAACCAATGCCCACTCCTTTGTGATAAGGTGGGCATTTAATGTTGCAAGGGTTAGTCAGCAGCAATTGTTAATTATTAAGGAAAACAAAATGCAGCTGCTGGAAAATTGTGTTTGTTCCCAGCAGGGCATGTTACCTTTAATCTCTACTGACACTGAGGCAAGCAAAGTCATAAAAGGGAGATAATGCATTTCAAGAACATGGCCCCACAGAAAATTAAAGAATTTCCTATAAAATTAATGAGCCTAATTACCAGATAATGTCTGCAGATGCCTTTCAGTAAGTTATCCGCCTTTCTGATAGAGAGCTGGAAAGAGGGAAAACCACGGGGTGAGGCCCCAAGGAGTGGCTTAGAGGCTGGCTGGGTGCAGCCACAAGAAACAAAAAGAAAGTCAAACTTAGGGGCGCCTGGGTGGCTCTGTGGGTTAAAGCCTCTGCCTTCAGCTCAGGTCATGATCCCAGGGTCCTGGAATCAAGCCCCACATCGGGCTCTCTGCTCAGCGGGAAGCCTGCTTCCCCCTCTCTCTTTGCCTGACTGTCTGCCTACTTGTGATCTCTGTCAAATAAATAAATAAAATCTTTAAAAAAAAAAAGAAAGAAAGAAAGAAAAGAAAGAGGTCAGACTTTGTCCCACAAGGCTTACTGTTTTCTCCTGAACTGAAAAAAGGATGAAGGGCGACTGTGTGGTAAGCACGTGCTATCTGCGAAGTCCTGCTGGAGGCGATGTGTACTACAGTTCTGTCACTGACCGTGTTTGGGGCCTAGAGCCATTACTCACCTGAGCCTTAATTCTCTCACCTTTAACATGGGTTCTTTCAAGGATTCATTGAAGATATTTTATGTAAAGCACTTAGTACGGTGCTTGCCACCAAACCGTCATGAACTCACCCTTACCAAACAGTTATTTGTCCCTGTAATTCTGAGAATGAGATATTATTATCTTCACTATCATTACCACTCAGTTCAAGTAGGTCAAGAACACAAAATGTGAACCTGAGTCTCTACACTGACCTAAAATTATGTCTTAGATATGTTAAGATGGACCCCCCCCCAAAAAAAAACAGATAAATAATTGAATAAAGATTTACTCCCCTCTTCAATGAATATATTTTGTTTTTCACTTAGTGTTTACAGAAATTGAAGTGGGAAAGATGGCTATGTGGCAATTTCAAGAAGAAAGAGCCTCAGCGAACAGACCCGCAATACAGCTTGAATTTCCGTAATATATAAATGTCTACTCGGCGCTGCTCAAAACCGACAGCCTCATTCAGAAGTCAAAAGCCACAATTATCATCCAAAAACTATTAAATCCAACTACTATGAAGGCAATTGTACAAAGCCTGAAAATACTTCAAAAAGTTTCTCAGACTTAACTGCACCTTACAGTGCTTCTAGGGGAGGAGGGAATCATGGGGCCAGACTCCTGGGAATCAGGAATTGATAAGAATCCTCAGAACAGTCCTAAGGCAAAATAGTCCTTAACCATTGTTGGTTTGTAAACCACTTTAAAAAGGTGTTGAGTCCTGTGGATATTCCACTAAGAAAAAAATGCACACAATAAACTTCAGGTTAGGAATCTGGCTTTTGCTTTTGACCCAGTGAATTTTAAGAGTCTAAAGTCTAAGATTCTTTGAAACCTAAATTCAAGACAACTATAAGCCAGAAAAGGTCTTTCTATACTGTCCTTATCTCATGAAGCTTCCGTGGGGACTGGGGTTGACACTGATGTGCTCTGTGGTCCACAGCTAGCTGCTGAGTGATCACTGGGTGCCTGGGGATACCAAGAGCAAAGGATCGGCTCAGAATTGAGTTGGCACTCACTGCTGTGGGATATCCGGTCTAGCCTAATAGGTGAGGACCCCTCAGAAACTCTATCTTTTCAACCCTCCACATATGCTGTTCAGGTGCATTACTCCTAATAGTAGATCTTACATGAAATACATCTTACTATGAATTGTCTATTCCCATGGGGTTAAGTAAATATAAAGGCATTTTTATAAATTATATGGTACTATATGGAAACCATAGCTAAAATTCCTTGATCTTTTTATTTCAAGAGAAAGGTGGAGAAAAGACAAGGAAAATTAACCTTTCCCATTAGCTCATGTAATACTTACAGCAATGCTCTATAATAATTCTGTTTTACATTCAAGGAAACACACACCACAAATGTTTAAAAGTTTCTCCTTAATATCCTAAAAATGTTTACCACACTTCTCCATGACGCAAAGATTAAATAAATTGCTGAGGTATGAAACTTGGGCAGAATATTCCTTAATGAAGATATTCCTTACCGACTTTAGATTGATGTTGTGCCAATAAGGGAAAACTGCATTCAGCAGCTGCACCTTCTCAGTTGTAGAAGAATATTCCATAATGATCAGAACCTGTGTAACACAAAAGGACAACAAATCTTAGTTGTTAAAATCCTATCTTCAGATGCAGGCACACCTGGATTCAAATCCCATTTCCACTTACTTAGTGTGTGACCTTGGAAAATTTACTTAATGTCTCAGAGCCATTTCTTTCATTAATAAGAGGGAAACATATGTCTCATGAGGCTGCCATGTAGATTAAGGGAGAAATGCAGGTTAAGTGCTTAGCATAGGTCTGATACACAGGAAGCCGTTTGTGTATGTCATCATTTGTGCTGCCACTTATCACGTATTTATTGCATGATCAACACATGAATGATCCCTTTACTGTTTGTGGAAAACTGACTTTCCAGAAGGGTTGCAGTAACCCATCGTCCGTCATAGGCTACTCTGTCTTTCTTTAGTTTTATCTCCTTTTTCTTGAGCTTTCTCCCTTGGCTCCACTTCTACTCACACCATGCGTTTTCTCCATTCACTTCTCCAGACAGAGCAGGCTTTCCTTTTTTCCCCGAAGGGGAGCAGAGATAAATAAGGCCAAGCATCTGCCCTGATGACCTCACTGTTAGTGAGACAGAGCAGAAACCGTCAGTGATTACCTTCTGTGGGGTGCTGCGGGGGCCTCTAGGAGGAGTAGAGAGCCCATCTCCTTAGCTGACATGGGTGAGGAACTACAGGCAGTCTAACACAGGAAGCAGAGTATCATGACCCATGTGGTTGCCGGCGCAGCGAGTGAGGCAGCCACACGGCAAACAATGAAGGCATAATCAACCTCAAGAAACTGGATTTCACTCTGAAGCAAATGAAGAATTAACCGTGTGGGGAGGGAATGATGTAAGGGAAAGGCAAGGGTTGAGAGGACGACTTTCAAGGGTGAGGCTGGAGGCACAGAGGTGGGGAGCGCCAGCCCTGAGCTAGAGATACATATGGAAGAACAGATTTAGGGCAAGAATGACTTCAGTTTGGAATACTGATCTGGAGGTGTGTAAGGCTGTTGAAAGGCCCTTGCTGCTTTTCTTCTGTCTAAAAAGGGAGTCTGAAGTATGGAGCCTACTATTTGTGCCCCAGGCCTACTGTACCAAGTACAATAAACTGGGGAGTGAGTGGGGGGCTTAACAATAATAGAGATTTATTCTCTCATGGTTTTTGAGGATAGAAGTACAAAGCCAAAGTGCTGGCAGGCCATGCTCTCCTCCAAAAGCCCTAAGGGAGAGTCGTTCTTTGACTTTTCCTAGCTTCTGGTGGTTGTCAGAAATCCCCAGTGGTCTTGGCCTTGCAGATGCCTCACCTGTGTCTCTGCCTCCATCTTCACAGGGTGTCTCCTCTTCTTTCTGAATTTCCTTTGCCTCACAAAGTCACCAGTCACTGGGTTAGGGCCATCCTTAATGCAGCATGACTTCTTTTAACTTGGTTATATCTATAAAGACCCTATTTCCAAATAATTTCACCTTCACAGGTTCAAATAACACAAATTTCAGGGGAACACTATTTCATCCACATCATGGTGTCATCGATGGCTGATGGGCTTTGAAGACACAAGAACACGATGCACACCATCTATTCAAGACTAAAAGTTGGTAGGAGAGGTCACGAGAAGCACAGACACTGGAATGAACAAGAGCCTGTCGAGTAGCATAAGAAAATCTCAGCCTGCCCTGTCCATCTTCTTCTTTAAACTGAGTAGACCTTAGGAACAGAGATGTCCCAGAGGTCTACATAAGCCCTTGGAGTAAGAAAAGGAAAGTAAGAGGGGTGACTAAAGCCACCCTCCTCACTTAGGTGGTGGAAGAGAGAGTTTTGAATGAAATAGGGGATTAAGATTATAAATAGATCAGACAAACTGTTAATAACTGTCAGTGGCTGAAAAGTTATGGAATCGTCTCAGATGTTATGAGGGGGCAAAAAGAGAGGCTTAACATAGTAAAGCAGAAGTCAATTATTAGAAAATAAAATTCACATCTACACCATAAAATATGGAGAGAAGGCTCCTGTGATTACAGGCATTTGGGAGCTGTCTAATTAGGCTGAGATGTCACGATGAAGTCATGGTCAAAGTCCTTCACTGAACCCATGGGAATGGAGGGTACTTCTACAAGACAATCTAGTGTACCATGTCTGTGAAGCAGGACCTAAATGCAGCCACAGAGAGAATTTCAGTCAGAATGAAAATAAGGAAAGTTGTTGTGTTCAGGAAGCCCGAGCAAGCCCTGGAGGACTTGTATTACACTGACCTCCTTTCCTAACCGTGCCTTTTTCTTGTCCTTTTACCATCTGGAAAGGAATTTAAGTTTTACACAATATTATCTTTTCCTCCTGAAAGTGCTCTCTTTCTCCAATCCAGTCATGATGGTTTCTGGCAGAAACCATTCGTCCTTTGTAAAATACTCAGTGTCACTTTTCAACTAACTCCCTTATCCCTACCTTTCCTGCCCCTGCCAGTCAGCCACGTTCTCTGAAGACACTGTATGCAGAACAGGGTAGTAAGAGCCAAACAGGGAAACTGAAAAGTGAAAAAGAATCCTGGAGTTGATCAAAATGAGGAAACTTTGCTTAGCCATGTTTTCAATTCCCTCTGGTCATCTGAGTAGTATTCTGAGCAGACTGTTTGAACTGGGGTTCACCATGAGCTACATTTTTAAAAGTCTACTTTTCCAGTATAATCATGCCCAGCTAGAGTTACTTATTTCATTCCAGCTCAGTAGGAATCCACAGGCTGCATAAAAATACATTAAGGAATATTTATAAGATGGCAAACAGGACCAAATGTATGGGAAAGAATAATATTGTGCACTGCTCATTACAAACATGATTATTTTGTGTATGTAAACGGATGTGTTGTTAAGGCACAGTGGGTTGTTTGAAGTTTACAAGTTTGTTATGGATTGATTTATTCATGAAATGCTTTGTTTCTATGACAACTTTATTGGTTTGCCTGTGGTCTAAATACATATAGGCATGGCAGGAATTCCACGGTACAAAACAAATTACACACTCCCCCCTGAATCACTTGCTGCCTTTAGGGAGTGTAGCGAAAGGATTTCCAACCAGGGCAGACATCACCATACACAGGGACAGCATTAGAGAGATCACATAATAAAGGGGAAAAAGGCTTTTTAAAAAGAACAACTTAAAAGTCTCCAACGGCCTCCAACTCTGTAATATAAGGAAAGATGGAAATGAGCGACGAAATGCCCAACATAAGAGAAACACAATCTACCCACAGTGCATGAGGTTTTTATTTAAGAAAAAACACTGATCAAAGACCCCTATTTCCTGCTATAAATAATACCCCTTGAAGGATACCATTAATATTCACAACAGTTGTGTAACTACAAAAGAAACTGAGAATTGTTGTTTAGAGAAAATAATAATGGGTTTTTGGAAGATAAAAGGAGAAGGTGGAAGAGAAGAAAGGGAAAGGAAAAGAAAGATATTTACTGTGGACCAAGGATAATCAAGGAAGGAATGGCTCTTAGTTATCCAGTGAAACTTAAGTCAGGGAAATCATGCCTGAGGAGACTCAGACATTCTGAAAGCTGGAAAAGAGACAGCAGAATTGAAATAACGTTCTTCATCCTACCCCAGGATTGCATACATCAGAGGAAAAATTAAAACTAGGAAGATTATTTAGAATAAAATTTTTCCTCTTCATAAATTCAAAGAATGTGATGTTACATAAGGAAACATATAGAGTCTTACATATAGTGCGATAGTGTGTATTTGGGTAAAAAGTTTACATGAAGCAGGATACATTTTCCCAAAATCACTATTTTATATTTTTGTAAAGGCCACTTTAAATTTTCTGTTCTTATTTTCATTTCCACAGATTTGTGTGTGTGTGTGTGTGTGTGTGTGCTGGTAAATGGAGAAGATTGATTTTGAAGTATGTGGCTGTCCGCATGAACTTCTCTTGGAAATCAGTTCCTCTCCCCATTTGCCTGCTAAGGGGCTGGATCAGACAACCTTACATCCACCACTTGACTCTGCCATCACAGCCACTGCAGATGAAGTCCGAGTTGAACGTCAGTCAGTGGTAAAAATTCAACCAATGTGAGGGTCATTGATTTTTGTCACAGCAAAACAATGCCATATACATCTTATATATTACACAGGGCATAACAGTCTCTGCTTATTGCATCTGATAGCGTCTAAGTCAATGAAATTTGGTAGAGGAAACACCCTAGAAACCATCTCTTTCTAAAAAATTAGAACATACGGAAATTTATAGTGTCATTTACACAAACTGTATCTGTGTGATTGAATCAGGAATACATTCACATACAATAATTGAGTGTTCCATATTTTGACGTTAGGCTTCAGGGTGTTTGCTGTGATACACGAGGAGCTTGCACATGAGACTTATGAGGCTACTACTCCCACAAAGTATTAAGAAATTGCCGCTTATGTGGCAACCCGTTTCTCTTGAATTTAAAACTTTCTCGAATTTGAAAAGAAATCAGTAAACACATTGACTGCATCTCATCAAAACTGGTTTCACAATGTGACTCAAAAGCCCAGGAAAAAAAAAAAATGAGTAGACTTCCAGGTGAACTGAATACTGAATTTTTCTTGGGAAAATTAAAGTGCTGTGATCCATCGGTTATTCACGTATTCTTTTAATAAAGATTGTCTGAGGTCCTACAATATTTACACACTTCCCCCATCTCATAGATTACCCATCCTTGGGTGAGCCAGACAATAAATAAGTAAATAAATCAATAAAATCCTGACAAGTGGTGATAAGTGCTATGTGGGAAACCAATGTGGAGCTGAGACAGGAACAAATAGAGAGAGAGCTGAGAGAAATTACTTTAGATAGAATAGTTAAGCAGTGATTTTTTAAGCTGAGACCCGGAGGATAAAAAAAAAAAAAGAAAAAATTAAGCTACAGAAGGTAAGCGTATGGAAAAGGGGGAGAAACATGCTAAGAGAGAGGGAAATTGTAGCTTTAAAACAAAACAAAACAAAAGTCTTGGAGCAAGAAGGAGTTTACTATGTTCACGGATAATAATAGTGATATTCTGAGGTAACACTGTTCCAAGTGCTTTACTTCCAATATGTCAATTAACTTAGAGAAGGCTAGTGTGTCTGGCCCATGAAAAGTTCTTAATGTCTATTAATTAAATTAATGGCTTTAAAAAAAAATTATCACTCTTCGCAGATGATATGATACTATATGTGGAAAACCCAAAAGACTCCACTCCAAAACTGCTAGAACTTATACAGGAATTCAGTAAAGTGTCAGGATATAAAATCAATGCACAGAAATCAGTTGCATTTCTCTACACCAACAGCAAGACAGAAGAAAGAGATATTAAGGAGTCAATCCCATTTACAATTGCATCCAAAACCATAAGATACCTAGGAATAAACCTAACCAAAGAGACACAGAATCTATACTCAGAAAACTATAAAGTACTCATGAAAGAAATTGAGGAAGACACAAAGAAATGGAAAAATGTTCCATGCTCCTGGATTGGAAGAATAAATATTGTGAAAATGTCTATGCTACCTAAAGCAATCTACACATTTAATGCAATTCCTATCAAAGTACCATCCATCTTTTTCAAAGAAATGGAACAAATAATTCTAAAATTTATATGGAACCAGAAAAGACCTCGAATAGCCAAAGGGATATTGAAAAAGAAAGCCAACGTTGGTGGCATCACAATTCCGGACTTCAAGCTCTATTACAAAGCTGTCATCATCAAGACAGCATGGTACTGGCACAAAAAACAGACACATAGATCAATGGAACAGAATAGAGAGCCCCAGAAATAGACCCTCAAATCTATGGTCAACTAATCTTCGACAAAGCAGGAAAGAATGTCCAATGGAAAAAAGACAGCCTTTTCAATAAATGGTGCTGGGAAAATTGGACAGCCACATGCAGAAAAATGAAATTGGACCATTTCCTTACACCACACACAAAAAATAGACTCAAAATGGATGAAGGACCTCAATGTACGAAAGGAATCCATCAAAATCCTTGAGGAGAACACGGGCAGCAACCTCTTCGACCTCTGCCGCAGCAACATCTTCCTAGGAACAACGCAAAAGGCAAGGGAAGCAAGGGAAAAAATGAACTACTGGGATTTCATCAAGATCAAAAGCTTTTGCACAGCAAAGGAAACAGTTAACAAAATCAAAAGACAACTGACAGAATGGGAGAAGATATTTGCAAACGACATATCAGATAAAGGACTAGTGTCCAGAATCTATAAAGAACTTAGCAAACTCAATACCCAAAGAACAAATAATCCAATCAAGAAATGGGCAGAAGACATGAACAGACATTTCTGCAAAGAAGACATCCAGATGGCGAACAGACACATGAAAAAGTGCTCCATATCACTCGGCATCAGGGAAATACAAATCAAAACCACAATGAGATATCACCTCACACCAGTCAGAATGGCTAAAATCAACAAGTCAGGAAATGACAGATGCTGGCGAGGATGCGGAGAAAGGGGAACCCTCCTACACTGTTGGTGGGAATGCAAGCTGGTGCAGCCACTCTGGAAAACAGCATGGAGGTTCCTCAAAATGTTGAAAATAGAACTGCCCTATGACCCAGCAATTGCACTATTGGGTATTTACCCTAAAGATACAAATGTAGTGATCCAAAGGGACACATGCACCCGAATGTTTATAGCAGCAATGTCCACAATAGCCAAACTATGGAAAGAACCTAGATGTCCATCAACAGATGAATGGATCAAGAAGATGTGGTATATATACACAATGGAATACTATGCAGCCATCAAAAGAAATGAAATCTTGCCATTTGCAACAACATGGATGGAACTAGAGCGTATCATGCTTAGCGAAATAAGTCAAGCAGAGAAAGACAACTATCATATGATCTCCCTGATATGAGGAAGTGGTGATGCAACATGGAGGCTTAAGTGGGTAGAAGAATAAATGAAACAAGATGGGATTGGGAGGGAGACAAACCATAAGTGACTCTTAATCTCACAAAACAAACTGAGGGTTGCCGGGCGGGAGGGGGTTTGGGAGAAGGGGGTGGGATTATGGACATTGGGGAGGGTATGTGATTTGGTGAGTGCTGTGAAGTGTGTAAACCTGGTGATTCACAGACCTGTACCCCTGGGGATAAAAATATATGTTTATAAAAAATAAAAAAAAAAAAAAAAAAAAAAATTCTCTTCATCCTATAGAAGTCTAATTTTTTATCCATGTGATGCAAAATATAGGACTGGAAAGGGACCTGGCATGTGAATATTGAAAAAGATACTCAGGATGTGAACTAGACTTACTGCAGTGATCCTTTTTCAACTTAAACATAAAAATAATGAATCATTATATCGTATACCTGAAACTAATATAATGTCACATGTCAATCATACTTCCATAGGAAAACAAAGGAGGAAAAAGATACTCAGATGACAATGATGTGCACCCCTGCGATTTAAACAAATACTGTTACTCTAATGAGGCTCTCTTCAAGGTGCTGCTTCTAGAACATGTATCATTTACTTCATTTTACAACAAGGAAATTTATCTGGATAAAAGGCCACAGCTTTGCACAACTCCAGGGGGCACCATTCACGTCAGCTTCTTTGTGAATGGTGCCCCCCAGAATTTTGTAATGCAGTGGTCTTGCTGATTAAGCTGTATTTCCACAGAGGTCACTGGGATACAAAGTAGATGTGTCTGGCTTACATAATTGCACTCACCTCTGAAGATAAAAAAGAAAAGAGAAGAAAAGTTGAATCTCCTTAGAAGAGGCTCACAGAGAATCCTTCTGGGGAACACATACCATATGAACATTTTATCTCAACACTTTAGTGCCTGAACCATTTTGCTAATTTGACATGGGAAGCGCTAATAAGATAAAAAGCTCAGGCGTCCTTATCCCATTAGCACTTCCTCTATAGTTTTTCTGACCCACATTCTGACCTGATCTCTCCCATATTCCCCATGGCTTGTATTGTACTGATTAAAACCTTCATCCTTTTGAAAAGATGTTGGGGAATTGACTGGATTTAACTAAAATTTCCAGCTTAAATTACTGTGTGATTTTTAGCTGATCAGAATCCATTTAGCATAGGCGGCAGTGGCCAAGTCAGGGGATAGACGACAGAGTAGAGAAAGGATATAAACAGAAGAAGCCAGTTAATAGGCAATTAAAGCTTCACTGCCTTCCCACCACCACAAAGCTCCTTATCTAGACTCACAAACGCAAGGAAGAAAGCTAGCCAGTTGAAATCGCTGTTTATTTTGCTTAGCCTTTTCAGAGTTTTCTTTGTTTTGTTTTTGTTTTTGTTTTTCAGATTCATCTGCGTTCACTCAGAACTCATATTTCAACCCACTAGCCTCATCTCTCATTAAACTCTTTTAGAGCTTTTCTTTATTAGAAACATTTAGCTTTCTCTATATTAGAAACATGGCGGTGTATTTTACAGAAAAAATAATTAAGGCATATGGTTGTTTCCATCCCTATCACTCTAAGTGAGACAAAATCTCTCTTTGCTCTTTCCTCTACCAGGATCCATATCTAGGCTTCAGTTATTGCCTGTGTCACTGACCACAACCACCTACTTCTTGGCCTTTGCTTCCCATCTTTTTTCCTTCTTATTCTGTTGAAATCATTCCTGCCAAGTCAATTTTCCTTGCATGCTAGGACCATGTCCATGTATTCCTTGGATCTTGACACAAGCTTCTTTAATATTTATGCCTCAGCTTTGACTCTGTCAGCTTCAAGATTCTTTCTTTCTCCTACTTGCACCTTGTTTTCTGTTTCTCTTTCAACTCGGGTATTAGTTTCTGAAGTACCGAGCCCTGCCTTTCTTCCTATTCCCCAACTTGATGGTATCTTACGTAGGTATCAGGTCTGCCCATCCTTATTCTATTTGTCAAGTGGAGAGCAGTACCACTGAAGAGGAGACTTGGAGACCATCTAGCCAGAGTGTTCATTTCAGAGAGGACCAAATGGGCACAGGAAACTCATGCAGATCTAGGTTTCCTGATTCTCCCTTGTTGTTATTCCTCTTCACCAGTGGGTCTTAATGTTTCCAAGCAAGAGAGCCCCTTCTTCACGTTAAACATATTTTAAAGAGACCTCTGGTTAGATATGGTAGCTTGAGAACATTTGTTTATCTCTTTTTCCTAAAAAAAGTTCATCTAAAATTGTTGTAAAGAATACAAAGGTGTGAACACGTCATACCTAACAAAGAAAAAGGAAGGTATCACTGAATGACAGAATTTCACCAAATTCTAGAAAAAAGGAGAGTGGTTTGAAGAATAATTACTGATAAGGGGCAGAAACAGAACAGTCAGAACGGTTAGGTTTCCAAGTAAGCAACTATATATATAAAACCATATTTTAATTAAAAAAAAATAAAAACTGTATATAAAGAAAAAAGCATGATTTTTAAATTGAGCAGTTCTTTATAATAAAAATCACATTTTTAATTTTGAATGATTAAATACTCAAAAGATTAGTTCAAATTTAGGAATATTTTAAACTAAATTTCTAATTTCTCAATCAAATAGTATCTGCATACATGGGAAACACAATATATATGTATGAAATACCATCTCATCAATATATAGATACTATCTGATATACAAATGGTTGACCAAGCCACTTGCAGTAACTTGTTAGCTATTGCACTTCAGGAACCACAACTTCAACTCTGTCAATCTGTTAGGGAGCTTAATGACTTAACTGCTTGAATCCAGTCAGGATTAGAAAACACCAAAAGAGTCTGATTCTTCTTGGCAAACCGTGATACTCCAGAGGGAAAGACAATATTTCTTTGTAGGACCCAGTACCAGTAGAAGATTTAATTGGGTTAGAGGCGATCTGAACATTTGAGGAAAAGTGTAGAAGCCAAGGACCCAGAGAGCAGAGAGGATATTTACCTATGGAGAGAGTAGAGTATAATAACAAAACAATGCATTTGAGCAATGCAGAAGGCTCAACAAGGTCATATGTAGGGGACTGGGCTTTATTGGTGCCAAGTCAAGCGCTGTTTCCTGTTTTTAAATAATCTGAATAACTCAATTTTTTACTTCTATTCATGTGTATAATAATAATTTTAACTATTTAGGTAATTTTAGAAATTTTCTTTCCTGAATAAATTAGGGAATTGTCTTCATTCTACAATCAGTTATGAGAGACAAGCCTATGTCAACACTGAATAACACTGTAGGCAGTATTTCCATTTTCTCCTACACTTTCAGTCAGGTCCAGCCTTTTTCTATACCCAGTGTTTAAGGGACATTTGTGCAGCCAACCAACCCCAGTTCTAACTTTTCAAACTCATGTTTCTGAAATCCCTGTATTTTCACCATATTTGTAATATTTGTTCTACCTTGATAACTTCTAGAACTTTGAAATTTCTTAGTTTAGGAATATTACTAAAATGGCTTAATTCTGTATTCTTCAAAAAATAAAACATTTTTCAAAATAAGAAAACCTCTCAAATATGGAAAATATTCATATGCCTTGTCTCTGATACAACTCTGAGTTACTATTACTCTCAACTTCTTTGAAATCACATTCCTCTCTTTCCCCCTTTCCCTCTCCCTGTCTCATTTCTACTTCTCACTCTCTTAATTTTTTGGCTCTCAAATTTCAACAGGAGATATGAGGGCTATGATCATGCTGGAATTTTGATTTGTTTTTTCATAGTAGTGACCATGTCCAACTTAACGTGCAGCCTTCTAATGAGCAAACAGAGTTCTAGGTAAGTTTAGCTGGCAAGTAAAAATTACATAACATCCAAACTCCACTTGTTAGATTGTAAAAAATAAGTTTTGTTTTTGTTTGTTTGTGTGTGTGTGTGTGTGTGTGTGTGTGTTTTAAGTAGGCCCCATGTCCAGCATGGAGCCCAGATTGGGAGCCTGAACTTAGGACTCTGAGGTCAAGACCCTGAGCTGAGATGGAATTGGTCACTTAGCCAACTGAGCTACCCAGGTGCCCCAGAAATGAGTTGTTTACAGTCAAACTAATAGATAAAAGGAGACCACCTGAAGGGCCAACTCAGTGAGCTAAACTTAAAGAAAGAGAATTTTTAGTAAGTGTTACCATGTTAGCAAATATTTTCTCCTTGTAGATGACAATTGCCAACAAAAAAATGAAGATGAGTAGTGTGGATCAGAAGCCCAATTGTGGGCATAGCAGTAAGTATTACACTATTGTAATGGTACTACTTTCTAAAAAAAAAAAAAAAGTATTTTGGAAATACTTTACTGTTGTTTTTTTTTTTATCAGTCAAGATCAGCTATGGTAACAAAGAGAAAAAACAAAAGAAATTAATTCTTTTTCAGGCCCCAAGTCCAAGGTAGGTCTGTGGATTGGGGTTGGCAGGCTCACATTCTACTCACCATAGTGACTCAGCGATCCAGTTAGATGGAAGCTCTAACTCAACACATACTTTCATGCTTACCTCAGCAGGAAGAAGGGTGCACACTGGCTAGGGAGTTTATTCCTAGAAATGATACATTACACTCCCACTCAGGAGTATTCTAGAAAATTTACATCAGCCAGATTTTTGTGGAGGAAAAAAACCACTAATATGTAGTGTTTGCAAATATCTGAGTATAAATACTCCCGCTGTGACTGATTTCAAGTTACCAACATGATCACCATGGAGTAAGGAAGAAATACAGACCATCATATAGCATTTTCACCATATACCCCCGAATACATACATGATAGTAAAATGTAGTGAAATAATTAGGAAGTGATGCATTTGGGTATTTACTATCTTTGTTTTAAATTTAAATTATTTCTTGGTTTATATAATTTAGTTGCTAATAATGGCTATTTTCATCTATAGGCTCACCAAATTTGGGCTGGCAAGAGCCAATAGAAGTCCCAGGACACCACAGGGTCCACTTCATCAGGGAAAGCAAGTACGGCCAATTCTATCTTTAAAGGGAGCGGGGGATGTAATCCTGCCTTGCACGTAGAATGAATACTTCAGTTTCCATGGAAGCCTTGACAAGCAATTTTAAATCATATTTATTTTTCAAAATTCTAGTGAGAAATTGAAGACAGGTTAATTAGACTTAGGCAGAAGTGCAGATATTTTAGGATTACTCAGTGAATGGCTCAGTTAGCTAACACTAATCTATCAGCTACTTGAGGACCAGGAGTAGATTTATTCATCTTTGAACTCTTAGTCTCTAGTGCAATATCTGGCATACACATGTTCTCAATAAGTATTTGTATGAATGAACTAAAGTTACCAGCACCTACTCTTTTCTGATTCATGTTTAATCTATTCTATATGCAGTAAAGTTGTTAAAACAGCATTATGCATATGCATTATTAAGATGCTGAAATATTAGATGCTATGAATACTTTAGAATGAAGAAACAATTTCTTTGGCTCTTTAGACAAAGAAAAGACTTGATTTTTATTATTATTAATCTCATATATTGCAATTAGTACGGGGAGGAATGTGTCTTGTGGTCCTGTGATTGTAAATATGAATGCTTTACCGTCCAATATAAGCACCGATGTAGAGCATGCCTTCGCCGAAGTAACAGTGGAAGTTAATGTAACTTTGGTTTGCTTCTAACCTGTGCTGCATTCATCTTCCCAGCGTATTGTCTAAAGTTGTAATAGTTTGGTGACAGAAAGATCATTTGACTAAAATCTAGGGGCTTTTTTTCATCAGTGATGCCTTTTAAAGCCTTTGAAATTTGACACTGATTCACTGAAATGATATATTATTGAAATGGTGTGTTTTTCGTTAATGGTCTGTTTCTCTTCTCAGATACAACAATGTCTGCCTGTGGAGTCAACAAGGCTCAAATTATAATAGTTAGTTAATTGAAAGTGTTTTCTTTTTTGAAATCTCTAAGATACCCTCCTCTCTAAAAAAAAAAAAAAAAAAAAAAAAAAAAAAAAAAAAAAAAAACCTTGCCTTCCAAAATATTTTTTTATATTTTATAAATAGTTATTTGGTATATTTTAAAATTCTTCATTAAATACGATGCTGTTTTTGAAAACAATTTTTCGGCCTCTCCTCGCTCCTTCCCTTCCTCTCTCCTTTCTTCCTTCCTCCCCCCTCCTTTTCTTTACTTTTATTCCTATCATTATGCACAGCATAATTTACTAGCATACTAGTGGCACAAAATTTTCTGAACTTCTAGGAGTACATCAGGCCCAGGAACCTGAACTTACTCTTCCACTACCTCTAGTAAGAGCCCAGTTTTCTCTTAAAATTCTTAAAGCATGAATATCATAGGATATTTTTTTCTTCAAATAAAGGTGCATTTGCTCCCCTCAACAGCCAGTAATTTTTCAATAGCAAAGCAATTTTCTCTGGATGAAAACAAGTGTTTTCTTATATGTGGCAGTCAGGGTTCAGGAAGAGCAGCAGAATCAGGAGGGTCTATACACAGATATCTCACGTATCTTTACATATAGAGGGAACTGTAATAGAGATTTAACCTTATGTAATTGTGAGAGCTGGTCAAACATTCTCTATAAATAAGGCTGCTGTCTTTGTGTCTGATGTTAGGGCTTAACGTCTACAGGGCAGGCAGTCGTGAAGGGAAGGTGGGTGTAAAACATCAGATATCAGGCATAAGCTAGAAACCATCGTATCACATTCTCTATAAATAAGGCTGCTGTCTTTGTGTCTGATGTTAGGGCTTAACGTCTACAGGGCAGGCAGTCGTGAAGGGAAGGTGGGTGTAAAACATCAGATATCAGGCATAAGCTAGAAACCATCGTATCATTTCTTGTTACCTTTGACTTCGATGGTATGGGTGGCATGCAGAAGCCAGGGTGCTGTATCATATTGCTATGAACTTGGCCCATGAGCTGTAGTAGCTGAAGAAGGATCTACTGGCAAGTTGAGCAGTTGCAGGCCCAGCCCCTGCCTCATGCCAAGGAAGTGAGTCAGCAGATTAGCACTAATGTGTGTGAGCTGCAAATAGCTCCTTCCTTTATGCTACCAAATCTCACAAGAATTGCTCTGTGGCCTACGCTAACTAGAAGCATCCACAAAGGGGAATCAGGGAACGGAGTGTGGCATATCCAACTTGACACATGACAAAGCTACAACAGTTTGTAAAGGAGTCATTCTTGTAGTCACCCTTTGCTCAGTCCCACATCCAAATCTAACATAAGTTCTACCAGTTCTACTTCCAAAGCTTATTTTGAATTCATCTTTTCTTTTCCATCTCTGTTTCCACTTCTTAGAACAAGCCACTATTTTCTTCGACTTGTGACTTACTGTACTTGGCTTTACTGTAATGCCTTCATTCATTCTTACACACCCCCAACTATTTACTAAAAGGCAGCCAGACAAAGTTGGCCATGGTTCTACCCTCTTTAAAACCCATCAAATCTTGTTACCCCTAAAGTAAAATCTGCATTCTATGACAACACAATGCTTAACATGCCACATGATCTCACTCTAGCTTCATCTCCAGTAATTTCCTCCTTGTTCACTAAACTCTAGTCATACTAATGTCCTCTTGCTTCATTCCTTAAACCCTCTCAGCAAGTTCCCACTTCAAGCCTTGGCACATACAATTCACTTTGCCCATAATCGTATTCTCTCAGATTTTCATTATTCTGTCTTCTTAGTCCTTCAGAAATAACACATTCTCAGAAAAGTGTTCCCTTAACACAATTATAAATAAGTACTACTCTCTAATTCTTCAAATGTTTCTTCTCATAACACTATGCTGTTTTCACTCATAACATTATTATAATCAGAAATTCTATGGTAATTTGTATTCATTTTTTAAATTTTATTTTTGTATTCACGCTGCTTTCTCCCATAAGACTATACATTTTTGTAAGGACAGAAGCCACAGTTTTCCTCTTCACTATCTACCTAGAATGTAACTCAGTACTTGACAGTAAATCGTCAATAAATGCGTGCAGGAAACATGAATGAATGTGACATTCTTAAACGAAGTGAATTTGTACCAAATAGCCAGCTTAAGTTCACATTGAAAAAAAGAAAAAACCAGAGAAGAGATATATTTACAATTGTAATAGGAACAAGAGAGATTTCAGAGACTGATGGCATAGTTTATATAATCATTAAAATGATGATTTTTATTAAAAAACATGGAAATAAACTACACAATAGTGTAAAATTAAAAACAATGGTAAAATATATTTAATGTGATTATATCCAGCTTGTAAAATATATGTGAGAAACCAAGGGAAAAGAAATGTATCAATATGCTAATATTGTTTTATTGGAATCATAAGATTATGACACTTTCTCTTGTTTTCTAAGTTTTTTATTAAAATAAAAGGTAAAAACAGAAATGTCTAATAGTTTTTACATCAGTTTATGGAGTAGTTTCACAGATACTATTTTAAATGATACTCAATAATCCTATAGGCTGTCTAGAACTTATGTGAAATCTCCATTTTATATTCAAGAAATTGAAGATGAGAGATTGTTAGTTACCAAAGTCATGCAATGGCAGTAGGAGAGAGCCCACACTCTAACCAAGCTAGATTCTTATGTCTACTATTCCAAAGCCCTTTCTATTTTGTCCTGCTGCCTTCTAGACAATACCATACAATAGGGCAGGGGAACACTGAGGACCAAGGGCTAGTATGGGAATGGCAGTTATGGTGCCACTTCCCACATCTACACTAGAGGAAAAACTGCTGATCCATTGTGGTACGCTTTCCTCCTGAGCCTGGAGGTAATTTTTCAATCCTTCCTAACAAAACTCCAGCAATCACTACTGATGCAATACATGATCACTACTGAGAATTCCAACCCATCTAAAAAAGAAGAGAATAAAAGCAGTGCAACTGGATAAAAGAGTAGGACCAAGTCCAAGAGCTATGGTCAAATTTGCTGGAAATGAAAACAAGTGACCAAGAGATTTAAGAAATAATCATTTGGGCTCTACGGAGATACTGGGAATAATAACCAAACAGTACTGAAATATTGAAATGTAATGGCTGAGATATATTGAGGAGTGGTCAAGATATTAACAGCTATAAATTAGGTAAAATGGGAAACATATGTTATATATTATATGTTACATGTGTTAAAAAGTTGAGACAGGGATTGAAAATCAGTGCTATAGAATACGGTGAAATCCAGAAAAACGAGAATTCATTGTGATAATCTGGAATGCTTTCATAGGGCTGTATTAGAACATGGGGCAGACCCTGGAAGGGAAATACTATTCAAACAGGAAATAAGAAAAAAAGGAAGACATTCCAGATGAAGGAAATGGCATATAGTATGTGTAGTGTGAATTCAATTCTGTAAAATTAGAATAAATAAGATATTCTTGGAATAATGAGTAGAACTCTAGATTTTGCAATCAGAATTCAAGACTGTGGAGGAACTCCATGTACTATGACCATTATCCTTGAACCCATCCCCTGATATCATGGATGAGTCTGAAAATCAGAGAGATTGCAGTATTTGACAGTGACTGTTTGCCAGTCAGAAACCAAGTAAATAATAAAATCCCGTTCTCTTAATTCCCATTCCAATGCTTCTTCTACTTCCCTACATGGTTTTCAGTTTAGGTAGATATGAAGAATCGCAGGAGAAGGGGTATGAATTCCTGAAGCAGATCAAGAGTTTGATTTTTGTTCTTTCACTAATGGAGAACCACTGAATATTTTAGAGCACCAAAGAAACACAATAAAAACAATTTTTTTTAGACAGATTATTCTGAAAGTGGTGTTCTGGGCATTTAAGGATCAGGGAGAATACTTTGAAGATTTTCCAGCTGTCCCGTTCTGAAATGTTGTGTGCCTTAACTGGGGTGGTAGTTCCAAATATTGAAAAATAGGGCAGGTAAAATATAAGAAATACATGTATGAGCCCTATAGGACTTGGGAATTAGTTGGATATTGGAAATGAACAGAAAGGGGAATTCAAGTTCAGGTAAAAATAATTGTGTGTGTGTGTGTGTGTGTGTACACACATATTAGCAGTGCATGTATATATATATACATATATTGTACAAATAAATATATATGTATTAATTAGTATGCTATGGCATCAAAAGTAGCAAGGATCTACTTGATTATGAATGGTCAGGAAGATAGTGAATTTGTTTCTGACATATTTTGATTGGGATACATTTGCCACACTCAGAGAAATGTGGACTCTGTTAAAAGAACAACAAGGTTGAAGGCAGATTTGAGATGAAATGAGATCCTAGCTAAAGCAGAATCCAGAAGACGTTAGTAGACCACTGAAAGTGCCTTAGGACAGAAGTACATTGAAAGAGTATGGGGACTTATAAAATAAAAAAGCACAAGTGCTATAAGCATTTGGGAGCTCAATAAAAAATTGATTTATTTTTCAGCACCTTACTAGGGTAGAGAAAACTATATTAGTTTGAGGTAAAATGACAACATTAGAAGGCTCTGCTCTTCATACAGACATTTTACAACTCCAAATGTCTCTTCCATCTGTCACAAAAGTGGGTGGAACATACTGTACCATCTTAGAAATTTGAGGGCATTTATATAAAAAGTACTTGGGCAAATGGCAATTTCTATCACAGCAGAAACATATGTAAAATTGTATAGTATTCTGGGAGGCTCACAAAATTTTTCCTTAGAATAAATTCGCTGGAGCAGAGGTCACAAATCTGAACACAGCAAAGGAGTTTCTAAGTCATATTTATATAAAGGATATAAACCCTTTATTGCATTTTGATCCAGAGGCATGGGGACAGAGTTGGCAGCAAGAAGGAGGGAAAAACCAGGAAAAGCTATTTCCAGGGTGAAAGTTTTGGAACTGAGGTGGAAAAATTAATTTAGTTTTGCCTCTCTTCAAGGGTGTGTAAGGCTAGAGGAAGTTTCGGAACACTGGCTCAGGGGAGATGGGACACTGATACTGGGAAACCTGTCCAGTCTCTCTTTACTTTCCCAAGGGATGGAGTCGTTAACGGGCTTCTATTCCTTCCTTAAATGTAGATTTCCTCTTCTGTCTTTCATTAACATTGAATTTGCCCTAAATTTCCAGTGAAAGGCAGATCAGTATATGTAAGGAGAAAATAGAATAAAGGGAAACATTTTGTTCCTGGTATATATTTCTTTTTAATTCTTATACCTCTGCCTTCTTTGTTTTTTTTTTTTTTTAATTTTTTATTTTTTTATTTTTTATAAACATATATTTTTATCCCCAGGGGTACAGGTCTGTGAATCACCAGGTTTACACTCTTCACAGCACTCACCAAAGCACATACCCTCCCCAATGTCCATAATCCCACCCCCTTCTCCCAAACCCCCTCCCCCCAGCAACCCTCAGTTTGTTTTGTGAGATTAAGAGTCACTTATGGTTTGTCTCCCTCCCAATTCCATCTTGTTTCATTGATTCTTCTCCTACCGACTTGCCTTCTTTGTTTTAATTTTCCTCAGTTTTAAAAGCATTTCTTATGAGCTATTTTATTTTTTTTTAATTAACTTAGAAAGTTTGACCCACTTTCAAGTCAAGTTCTCCTTTTATTTTTCTCTGGAAACTAAAATGAGATGTTTGGATTTCTGTTTAATAAACACAAATATTCAGGAGTGTGGTTTGTACATGAGCAACAACTTCTGCTTGGTAATTGGCATTTTTCCTCTTTCTGGTGAATCACATTTGTACAGCTGAATTTAGAAACACTTTACTAGAAACACTGCCAACCTTAATATTATACTTTTTAATATTTTAAAAAGCCACTGATTTAAAATAGCAGAAAGAAAAAGTCATGGCAACTAAAAATGACACTGAGGTGAAATAGCTGGAATCGCTTTGCCTTTTCTCTTGAACAGATAGTAAAAACGACATTTGGATCAGAGAGGCCTCATTCACATTTGATAAGCTCTAGATCTTAAAGGATGTTCTAAATGCATTTCCATTTATTTCTGATGGAATGGTGACTATATCCTAGGAGTTCAATAAATATTTTTAGAATAAAAAAGGGAGAAGAGAATCAAGATATATATATATATATATATATATATACACAATTTTTAAAGTGGAAATATACAGATTGAGTTTTCTTTTTAAAGACAAGAAACTCAAAAAATTAAAATGAAAGCTTTGTCAGGTGTAAACCTCATAATGAAATGTGTAGCTTGATGCCAAGTCCAATGTGCTGCCAATTCACTTATCCGTCTTAGCAACTCTATTTTTTTTAAGAAAACACCTTTTTTTTAAGTTTTTTTTTAAAGATTTTATTTATTTATTTGATAGAGAGTGAGAGAGAGAATGGCAGGGGAGAGGGTCAGAGGGAGAAGCAGACTCCTCATGGAGATGGGAGCCCGATGCAGGACTCGATCCCAGGGTTCCGGCATCGTGACCTGAGCCGAAGGCAGACACTTAACCAACTGAGCCACCCAGATGCCCCTGAAAACACCCTTTTTAATGATTCCTTTTGTTCATCCACTTGTCCTGAAAATGAAACCTGGGGGATTGCTGTGTGACTGACAGCTCTGGAGTAAACTAGAAGGCTGAGACTTCCAGTCATGTCCTATCATGCACCTAAATCACCACAACCTGCCACATAACCACGCAGCCACAGTTGGCCACGGCACAGGCTCATTGCTCAGCTCTAATAGCAGGTGGCTGTTAGCTGAAACCAAAGGCTGACATTATCCTTACAATTGTGCCTTGATCCTATGCCTACAAATATAAGGCACGGTGATTGTGTACAGGGGTTGTGGAAAGGTCTTTCTGGGGTTCATATTCACATTTACATAGCTTACGTATTTATAAACACAAGTATGTGCAAACTTTGTTTTATGTGTGTATCTATATATAGCGATATAGAGATATGTAAGGTTTTTTTTCTTTTAATTTTTAACTAAGGGAAAAGGTTTTACACATTTTTTTCTCTTTAGGTTACAGCTGTCAATTTGGTTTCGAACGCCAGGTTGGTGTCTATGTCTGGTGTTTTGCCATTTTACACCAACCGCCATAAAATGAGCTTTCAGAGTCTTTCACAGTGAGGGTCTCAGAGTCTCTCAGAGGGAGGGTCGCAGATCTCTGGGGACGTTACTTCCAGGAACCTTTTGTGCTGCTTATAAAATACAGACCTAGTAATTCAGCAACTGTGGAGCTGTCATCAACAAGAGGGGGAGACCTAGAAGGAAAGGGAATGAATATTCATATAACAAATGCCGCCTAGAGAAGCCGGGAAAATAACTGATAAACCAATATATTTGGCTGAGGTATCTCACACGATTGAAAGAAAAGATATTAAAATATGGATGGGTGGAAGGCATTTCAGGAGGAGCTAGTCACCAGATGGTAAGTAATTCTAAAGCTCGTTTTCTTTGTATTTATGACTTAGAAAAATGGTCAGCGTAAAATGACCTCTGAGAAGGATACTTTTTTAGAGGAGTCTCAAATAAAGAGTAAGTTCATGCTGATGCCACTCAAAAGGTTAAGCAACAAATCTGACTCATTTTTATCCAAGGTACCCAATTCTTTGAAAATCAGGACATAGAAAGAGCTACTTCTGTGAAAAAGTCAGCCACGTTTATTGTTTATGGAAGAAAATAGCATGACACAAAAGCGATGTAAACTAAGACCCTACCTAGTGATTCTAGAAGTTTGTTTTCCAGAGAGTTTTGGCCCAAGGCATTTTAAAATTAACTGACTGGGTCAAGGGAAAAGTACCTTCATAGCCTGCACTGGCTAAAACTGGTCATAAACATGTCTGAGATGGCATAATAAACTTTCATTCAAAGCCACTAGGCCAAGTAACTAGATTGTGAAAGTTACATTATACTCAGGTCTAGAGGTCAGAAGCAAACAACATACTTTGGACTTTTTTCCCCTGGAGAGATTATCAACATTGGGTTCATATTAATTTGTGGAAGGTATGCATTACAGGATTCAGAGTTCATATTATGTCATTTTGGGGGAATGAAATCCTCTTCAGCAATAGGTTGGGAGCCCCTTCTAATAACTGTTATAGGATTAAGAAATTGCCCCCGTCCCCTGATGCCTTTTATACCCAGGGTTGCATAAAGCTTTGATGGCCATGGATTTTTTTGGTTCTGGCCGACAAACTAGTATCCATCACATCTTTTTGATCCATCTAACATCTTCTGCTAGGCCTCTAGCTTCTAGAAATCAAACCAATCCATACTAGAATAGAAGCCTGGCCCTTGTTTCTTTTCTCAACCTGGCATTTGCCTTTGGTGTTTTTGCAGCTGTTTAGGCACCACTGGGAGGCTGAACTCTGTCATCCTTCAGATGCCCAACAGTTACGTCTGTCCTTCCTCCTCAAATCAGCCTCTACTGGAGAACATTCTTAGTCTAGTTTGCTACTGGCCTTGGAAATGTTGCCTTGGACTCTTGGTCCCTACAAAGTTTTATACATCTGTTAAGAGTATTTTTTAAGTTCCTACTGAGACAAGATCAACTTTCTTCATCCACTCACTGGGAACTTCCAAAACATTTTTGGACACGGAGCCCAGCTATATCAAGTTGAAATTCAGTAGAACTGGGTTTTGATCCTGACCCTGATACCAACTGCACAATATTCTTGGGCTTCAATTTCCTCATCCATATAAACACTAAATCCTCAGTGAAGTTCCTCCCCATTTCCAAAGTTCTTTGATTTTGTGCTTACATACCAATGGTTAAGATTAGTCACAAGAACTGAACTTTCAGAAAAGGGCCTATTTAAGTAGATCTTCCTTAGAGGTGAACAGAAACATCAGAGGAGGTTTCCTTTGAGTGTGTGCAGTCAAATAAATCCAAGCATGACCTGAAATTTTTAGAGACATGATTACAGACATCACTGTCCTTTGTATTTGAAGAGAGTGCTACTGACAGTGATTGCTATGTCTCTGGATGGGAAACTGGAATCATCTAAATGTGCTCAATAACCCTTTTCAAACACAGAAAAAGGTTAACCATATTTGCAGAGCTTATCACTGAAGGTAACTTCTGCCAACAGTATGAACCGCCTTACCCTTCTATTACTGACCACCAAGTAAATCTGTCTAAAGCTATTGTTTGTAACTGCCCAAAGCTGCCTAAAGCTACGTGATTGGAAATAGTTTTTCAGTATGTCTCAAAGTCAATTGAGACTCTTTTTACTAGAGATGTTCCATTAATCTTATTATTCATGGCATTATCATTATTAGTATTCAATGGTCTTGTTTTGAGTCACTGGTAATTTTAAGCCTACATAAACTGAAGATTTAAGTCTAAATAAGTAAGAGTATTGCTTGAAATAACCAGCTTCAAAGATACCACTGAACAAAAGCTCTTCTTAAAGTTTTCAGACTGATTTAGAAAGTTGTCAAAATTTATTGTGTTCCCAGGTCTTGTAGAACTACCAACAGTTCTTCCATTTTCACAGATCCCAAAACATCGAAACAATTTTAACTTTCCCTTTTATTCCTATCAGTGAGGAAAGCATATCCATTAATTAGGCCTTACTAACTCGCTTAATCTTCGTATCAACTGTTTTTAGCAAAGGAAACCGAGTATCTGACAGAATAAGGAATTTCAACTCACACAGCTAAAAATGCTGGTTTTTATTCTAATAGAAACCTAATTAATTCAAAGTTTTAATTTTCAACCAGACTGTAATTTTGTCATTCATTCCTTTGCTCACTTAATTATATAGAGTACTATTCAATTACAGGAAATATACTAAGTTATGAGACTGTGAAGATAAGTAGGACAGAATCCCTGCCCTTCCGGAGATAACAGCCTGTAGGGGGGGACATTCAGCAAAGCAATTTCCATCAGAGTGTGGTGAGGTCTATGAAGGAGGGAGCTCCAAGGGCGGATAATGCAACTCAGAAAGGAGGATGAAGGATGTCCCAGCTGTCTTCAAAGGTTGAGAAGATACTAGCATGGAGGAAGAAAAGGGGGGAAAAAGAGAATGGAGTCATAGGGGCCTTGGAGATCATGCAAACAGTCCTGTGTAAGAGGAGCACTGGGTACAAGTCGGGAAAATGATTTGGAAAGCCAGACTGGCATCAGTCCTGGAGAATATCTTATACAATGGTGATAAATTTGGATGTTATTTGGAAGGCAGTGATGAGATACTGATGGATTTTAATCAGTCATGACAATATGGAGAATAGTTTTCAAAGGAAAGAGCTAGAAATAAGATAAGCTAAGAGCTTACAGAAGTCAGATGATTAAATGATTAGATCTTGAAATGAAGGCAAAAGGTCATGGGATTAGGAGAATGGACACATTTCATGGATGTCAAAAAGGTATAATACATAGGATTTGGATTCTGAGTGAGAGATTTATTAAAGAAAAGGGATAACTGGACAGACATTTATGCACATTTTAGGTTTCTTGTTAGCTATAGTAGAACACAGGGAGCAAGTTACTCTTGAGGTACTCCCCCAAAGATCTAAATCTTGGTAAGCCTGAGAAACAGATCTACTCAAAGTACCAGAATGTTAGAGTCTGGTACAGATAGAGCTGTGGGAATTGTCAGGAATAGATAAGAGAAGAAAATCAAGAAAGAGGTTATTAGTGAGAAAAGAGCCATATACACAGCCCTGAGGAACAGGAAGGTATTTGTTTGTTGGAGAAAAGGGGGCTATTAATGGCAAGTAATGACAAGAGAATACCTGCCTCTAACATTTGCATAACAAGAGAAAGACACAAAAAGTGGTCTTTAATGTACAAAAACAAAGGCAAGATATCCCACCTAGCTTGAGGAAGGGGTAGTACTGCAGAATGAAAACTCAGAATTTTTTTATGGAGCAATACAAAGAGATTTTAAGATATTAATGTAAATTGCTACAGAGATGTCTAGTGAAAGTTAAGGATTAAAAGAGAAGAACGTCATGAGAAAGATGAAATGTTATTCTGTTGTAAAGTTATTTGATAATATAAGTCTTGGTTAAATTGTTAGGTGTGATAATAAAATTATGATTATTCAGCAGTGTTTATCTTTTAGGGATTCACACAAAAGTATTAATTAGGTAAAACATGTTATGGTGTATAGGATTCTGCTTTATAATAATCTGACTGGGGTAGTAGATGAGGTCATAGATGAAACAGGATTGTTATACGTTGATAAGAAGAGTATATTATTCTCTTCACCTCTGAAAGTTTTTAAGTTTCTCCATAATAAAAAATAAAATAAATGTTTGTGGAATTTAGCAGCTTTTAAGGCATTGGTGACTTCAACAAGAAAAAATGTTCTGAATAGTGCTGAAGTTTAGTAAATATGAGAATGAGATCAGTTTCAGAAAGAATGAGTGAGGAAAAGTAGAGATGACAAGGGTAGAAATGAATCTCTTCTGGTAAAAAGGAGGTATGTGGTGGATAAACAGGAGCCCAGAGTCAAACGATGGATGGGCTAACTTTAAGTACATTTACGTGCTGAAGCAAAAGTGCCTAAAATGAAAGAGGAGTCCAACAAGAAGTGACAAACCATGGCCCACCTCTTTCCCTATGGGCAGCGTGCCTATTTTTAGCGATATTGTCCCATGCCTTCTCCAAGACCATTCAGCTGCTTTCACTTCCTGGTGGGGCAGCAGTTACAAAAGTTTGGATGAGCAGAGCCAATCTGCCCTGGGCTAAATCCCTGCTCTCTTACTTGCTTTCTATGACATCTTCATCGGTGTCACTCATCTCATTTGAAAAACAGCACTAATTATAGTTACCTCATAGAATTAGCATGAGGATTTAAATTAGGTAGTATACATGAAGTACTAAAAACAGTGTCTAGAACCTAGAGAGTAATATGCAAGTACAGTATTATTATTATTATTCTTGACCACATTGCTCAAGACAGGAAATACTTCAATGGTTTATCTCAGTTAGGATCATGGGATTAAGAATTTGCTATACTTCACTAATCCTATGGTCCTTTTAAATTTCCCACCAAGTTGGCTCAGCCTGTATAGTTGTTTTTCTCCCAGAATTTCCCAGTTATCAGTTTTTCTCCCCCAAAGAACTGGAGTTTTTTCTGTACCCCTACCCCTTTTCTGAGGCCCTGACAAGCTCTTAAATTGCAACCCCAGAAGTTTCAATCCTGTTTCTGATGCCTGTGGTGCCTGGCTTCTTTCTCCACCGAATACAGCTATGCCTGTAACTGTGACATTGACACTTTGCCTGAATTAGACAATGTCTAATGTCCTGCCCTCTTGTGATGTGACAGCAAAATCCAGAATGTGACAATCCAAGGTAAGGATTAGTAGAGTTTAATTTAAAAAAGAAAAAATATGAATACTTTAGGATATATCTATATCTACACTGAGAGCAAGAAACAGAGAGAGAAAGGAAAGCTCTCAAGGACAGAACCTGCCATAGTGGGACAGACGGAGAGATCCTTTTCTACAATGTGTGCCTTTACCCAACTGAAATATATGTATGATATATATATATGACAAAAAATCAGAACAGTTCATAGGGTTGATATTTGACATGTTTCTTCTGAAGTGCTTGGAGTAATGCATTATGCATATTAATACTCAACAGATATCAGTGGGTAATATGTGAACCCATGGGGAATATTTTAATAACAGAAAAGCTTCCCATTTAGAAGGTTGGAGTACTGGGGCCCCTGGGTATTGCAGTCAGTTAAGCTCTTGGTTCCAGCCAGGTCATGATCTCAGAGTCAAGAGATTGAGCCCTGCATGGGGCTTTGCCCTGAGAACAAAGTCTGCTTAGGTTTCTCTCTCCCTCTCCATCTGCCCCTCTCCACCACATGCTCTCTCTCTTTCTCAAATAAATAAAAAATAAATCTTTAAAAGAAATAAAAAAGGATGGAGTGCAATATTTCTAAGTATGCCATAACATACGGTAACCCACAGTTCTGACTTACCTTGAACTTTAACAGTTTTTGCACTGAAAGTATGTATGCATCTGAGGAAAACCTTAGTCCCGAGCAAACCAAGGCAGCTGGTCACCTTAAATGTGACTTACATATTACACATGTAAGTCCAATATTATTTTTCTAGGGTCAATAATCTTTTAGAAAAAATGCCAGATTACTCAGATGAATTTATCTTTTCTCTCTCCCCAAACCCAAAATAAGAGGAAGGAATTTTAAAAAAAAATTTTAAAAATGCAACATCTCGGGGTGCCTGGGTGGCTCAGTGGGTTAAGCCTCTGCCTTCAGCTCAGGTCATGATCCCAGGGTCCTGGGATCGAGTCCCACATCGGGCTCTCTGCTCAGCAGGGAGCCTGCTTCCCTTTCTCTCTCTCTCTCTGCCTGCCTCTCTGTCTACTTATGATCTCTCTCTGTCAAATAAATAAATAAAATCTTTTTAAAAAAATGCAACATCTCACAGGGATAAAATCACCAAAGAAAGGAAAAAGTATTTTTTAAAGGTTTTAGAAGCTAGAAAGTAGATTGAGAAATAATTCTTTCTCTAGCAGAGCTGAGGAAGCTATAAGGAAATGCCAGCAAAGAGTACACTATGGAGATGTGAGCTGTTAACCCCTGAAAGCATCAGTGCTTTGAGGCACCAGGTAAAGCAAGGTGGGATTGTAGTGCAGGGCTTAGAATGGAGAAAGTACTGGAAGTTTATATATTGACAATAAGAAGTCTTCCCTGTGCCACCTAGCAACATAATAGCATCCTTTGCCACCTTCCAACACATCCACGGAAAAAAAGTACATTCTTTATATAATTTAAACTGAAGACATTCAGGATTTAGGTACACTAGAGGTGGTAGGGATAGGGGTGAAATTTCAGGCTGACAAAAGAATCAAATGAAAATCTGCATATCAGTGGAAAATACCCTTAGTATCATTCTCTCCACTACTTTCAGGAAAAATAATAATCTATCCATTGAGTAACAGACTAGAATAAAGGTATTTTCTGACATGCAAAGACTCAGTATATTTGCCCCGATATACCTCTTTCTTAGAAAGCTACTGGAGTGTGTGCAAAATTTCTCTTTCACCTAGAAAATGGAAAATATGGGGTCCAGGAAGCAGCTGATTTAACACAGGATTGAGGTAAAAGGGAGCCAGGACAACAGCTGTGTAGCAGACCTAAAAATTAACCAGTGCAGATTTTAGTAAAAAAAAAAAAAAATTTTTTTTTACTAAAATCTGCACTGGTTAAAAAAAATTTTTTTTTTACTAAAATCTGCACTGATTAAAAAAAAAATTTTTTTTTTAAGGGGAAAACTGGACTGATAGATTTATGGTAGGTCTTAACGTTTGGAAAAAAATAGCTCAGTGATAAATGCATAATAGATCCAATAAAGAAATTTAAAAATTTCTAATATGTATTTTTAGTATAGTACACATGAGGAAAAATAAGTCTTATAGTCATCTCAGGAGAAAATCGCAATGTATAAAAATATTCTTAATATATTACTCTTCTATGCAGTGAATAATATTTACATAGACAAAGTAATGTAAACACTACGGTTTTAACTAAAAATTGTTAGAGTACAAACTTGAAAAGAGAAGAGAGTAGGCTGGAGTGTGTAGGAGAATGAAGTTGTCCTCTACCATGACAAGAAAAGCACAGATGGTATCTGAAAATAATAAATAAGGCATAATCGTGAGCACAAAGTCCCTTTTGGGCCTTAGAGCTATGAATCAAAACAGCCTGAAGAGCCAAAGGAAGCCAAGCGGTGAGAACTTGATGGAGGGTTGGGCCATGTGGGCAGGTGGAACACTGTACTGGCAGAGTGAGCCCTGGGGTCAGGCCCTGGGCCAGACACAATGTGATGTGGAGTCTGTGCAGCAAGAACTGAGCATAGAACTGTCCAGAGAAGTAAAGCCTTGGAGGGCTTTTTCCCAAGCATGTAAAGATTATTACTTTAATCTTAGGAGTACTTCCATTAAATAAATTATACACAATGTGGTTTGAGGACCCCTAAATGTCCCTGGGGCTCTCTCAGGGGGTCCCAGGAGTCAGAACAATTTTCATAATAATTCTAAAACACCACTCACCTTTTATACAACCTTTCTTTAACAGTGTATAGTGGAGATTTCCAGAGGCAACAAAGACAATGAAGATGTCATTTTTTGGGTGGCTATGTGTATTTTTGTGTTTTCTCAAGATGTAAACATGTATATTTTTAGAGATTAATTCAGTTCCTTATCAGTATTTCCACTGTGCTTTTACCAGCTATTTTTGGATATACTGGCTATGATTCTGTAACCTCATTATCGTTCAAGAAATTATTATTTTGAAATCCTAAAGTTTTCTTCCAACCTGTTCTTTACCACATAAAGAACTAAGCATACTTACATGTGTTGTTTTACAATAAGTTTTTAAAATTTAGAAACCTGTTCTAAGTTGTTGACTTTTTTCTTTTTATTTTCTAGTTAAATATTTTATTCTAAAATAAAATAAGCTTATTTACAATAAATTTTTATTATATTTTAGGATGGATCATTCACGTCAAAAAAGAGAGTAGAAGACTTGCTTTCATAACCTACAGCTACGCCATCTAGGTCTAAAGACGCCCAAAATGATGAAACTGACATACCGGAGTCCTCTCATTCACAGAAGAAAAGAACCTACTCCAGAGAAACTGAACAAAATTGTAAATAAAAAATGAAAATATGACAAAAGCTACCTTTCTGTCAGCTTTATAGGTGTTAAAAATTTACCCTATAGTGTCTTCTGCAACAGAATTTCTGGACCAGTATTATGATGCCAGTAAAATTATGGCATCATTTTGAGATCAACCATTTAGAGTTTAAAGGAATTGAATATTCTACATATAGGAAAAATGAGCTTTTATTTTTTTTTAATTTTTAGAATATTTTATTTATTTATTTGAGAAAGAGAGAGAGAGCAGAAGCAGGGAGAGCAGCAGAGGGAGAAGCAGGCTCTCTGATAAGCAGGGAGCCCAACCTGGGGCTCCATCCCAGGACCCTAAGATCATGACCTGAGCTGAAGGCAGATGCTCAGCCACCCAGGCACCCCAGGAAAAATGAACTTTTAGAGAAAAAAATGGTTCACCATTCTGTATACCAGAAATTTAAAAAAATTACTAAAGCATTTTAGGGTTAAGTTATATTTTGCATTGGATGAATACATGCGCACACTAGTTAAAAGAACTAACAAAGCCTTATAGAGCTGGCACTGCTGAATACCTGTTAGATAAAAAGGCAATAAAAGAAGTCATGGCATTGAGTTTCCAACTACACAGTACTGTACTGAATTAAAGACTTAACTGTAAACATAGAGACTAAGTTTGTATCTGCTCTGTAGAATTGTACTTTTGCCTTATAAAAGGACCAATACACAGATGTGTTTGGATTATTGTTTTCTTTGTGTGTGTATGGTATCAACAGCAACTAATCACTGAAGAAAATTTATTTTATGCGAATTCTTCACCACGAACACAAGCGGTACTGATATATTCAGAGTTGAATACTTCCTGTGAATTTTATGGTTTATTCTGGAACAAGCTGTACTGATATTTACACTGACTGTGCAAAAGCAATGGCAGGAAAACCACTAGTTCTTAACAGAAAATCAAGGCTGTGGCACCAAACTATACTAGTATTGTATTCTCCAATGTACTCCCAGGAGAGGAAGGAGGGAAAGCCAATTTCACTTAAGAATATCCTAGTAAAGTAGTAAAAATGATCACTTCTATTAAATATCAACCTTTGAGTATACATCGTCTAAATATTCTGCATATGAACTAAGAAGTAAAGGACTTCGGGTGCACACCCAAGTATGATAGTTGTCTCGAGGAAAAGCATTTGTGCAATTACTTGAGTTGCAAGCTGAACTAGCTATTCTTTTCACAGAACACCACTTTTACATGAAAGAAAAACTTGTGGACAAACTAGGGTCTATTCAGACTTGGGTATGTGGCAATCATTTTATCAAAAATGAACTAAGTAAGCCTGTCACTTCAAGTCAAATGCAGGTTGTTATAAATGATAAGGTTTCAAGTGAATTCTGGAAAACCCTACAGTGTCTTCTGCAACAGAATTTCACAGATTCCTAACACAGACTTTTGATACATACAGTAGTGATAATAACAAATGTGATACTTTGATATTGTGTAATGAAATGTATCAACATTGGGAAGATCTATATAACTCCGTGAACTAATATTTTCCAAATGAATGCATGATGTTTAAAATCACTCATGGGTAAAAGATCCATTCACAATGCTAGAAAGACTGGCTCAGTGGGTTAAGGGCTCTGCCTTGGGCTCAGGTCCTGATCCCAGGGTTCTGGGATCAAGCCCCGCATCGGGTTCTCTGATCAGGAGAGAGCCTGCTTCCCTTCTTCTCTCTCTGCCTGCCTCTCTGCCTAATTGTGATTTTTGTCTGTCAAATAAATAAATAAAATCTTAAAAAGAAAGAAAGAAAGAAAGAAAGAAACATTTGGGTGTAATAACAGTTCAAAAAGCACTTTTTCTCCTTAAAAAACTAAAATCTGTTGACCGAAAGTTTTAGTATAGTATCAAAAAGCTTATCTTAAATAATTAAATAAAAACCAAATATTTAAGAATGAGATTTATAAAATATTTGTTGTAGTTTAAAAAAAAAAGACTATCTGAAAAGACTATTAGGATACTCCTCCTTTACAAACTACTTATTTCTCAGATGCAGGATTTTCTTCATATGCTTCAATGAAAATGACATATTGTTATAGATTGAATGCAGAAGCAGAATCTGAGTACCTACCTACCTCTATTAATCTAGACCTTAAAGACATTGCAAAATGTAAAACAATGCTGCTCTTGCCATTTCTTGCTTTGGAAGATAGTAATATTTCATTAAAAAATGTTACAGAAATTATAATATGCTTGTTATTGGTATTCTCTATCATTTAATAAATAAATATTTTTCACTTTCTCAGTTTTAATTTCTTTTTTTTTTTAAATATTTTATTTATTTATTTGACAGACAGAGATCACAAGTAGGCAGAGAGGCAGGCAGAGAGAGGCGAGGAGGAGAAGCAGGCTCCCTGCCAAGCAGAGAGCCCAATGCAGGGCTCAATCCCAGGACCCCGGAATCATGACCTGAGCCTAAGGCGGAGGTTTTAATCCACTAAGCCACCCAGGCGCTCCTCAGTTTTAATTTCTAATACAGTAAATATCAACAGATATGTCCACATGAACAAAAAAATTGGGGGGACTATAAATAATTTTAAGACATGAGGGGGGACTCCCAGGCCACAGTAACTGCATCAAATATTTTATCCAAGAGTATCATGATTGGATTTATTCATTAAGAATAGTTTGTGCAAGACAGAGTAGGATAAAGGGATACTCATTAACAGGCCCTTGCAGTATCCAGTCTACAGATGATGGTAAATTAATCTGTATCAGTGGAGACTGAGAGTAGTAAACATATTTGAGAACTATTACCTGATAAATCTAAGACTTGCAGAAGCATTGGTGTGAGTTAATTAGGAGAAAGATACAACGTCAAGGAATACTCCCAGATTCCTGATTCTTGCAAAAGAATGAATCCTCTCTCAATCTATAAAACACAGGATGATAAGAAAGGGGAAAGGAGAGAGATGATTTTTTTTGTTTGTTTGTTATGTTGGGCTTGAATTTCCCCTGTTATAGTCAGCTAAATTGTATGCAGTTTCCTTCCATAATTTATCTCAAAGTACAGCTGACTTGGGAATGATCTTGAATTAACAGGTAGAGCAAAATGATTTTATTTGCCTCTTACTAGCAAGGCTAGTAAGTGGCAACATTTGGTGGTTGAACTTGCTAACCACAAAACCTTCTCTCCTTATTGATGGGGTGATTGCATTTTTCAATGAATCAGTCCCCATAACTGCTGAGAGTGTGCCTTTTCAAATTGCTAAATGGTTTTCTGGGTGTACTAACCCCAGACTTTGATGCTGAGATATGATGTGGGTGGGATAATCATCATGTTATCTTTGGTAATACATTCTGTTAACTTGACAAATTAAAAAGTAGTTGACAAATGCGTACTGCTAGTAACTTTTCTTAGATATTTTTCATGGTATATAAACTATTTGAAAATACAAATATTGATATATTATGGTCAAGAAGCTTCCTTTGCATCAAAAGGACAGCAAGGGAATTGTCACAAAACGGCAATGAGATTTTAATCTGTAGTACACATTTTCTTATAACAAGTTCAAAATTTATATCAGATAATCCTTTGTTTATCCTGAGAACAACCCCAACTTGGTATTTATCTTATGTGCCTGTATTAGCTCACTGACTTCCTGAGAATTATATGCTAATCATTAAAGCATTCCACCTTAGTGGGAGACAAAAAAAGAAACTATGCAGGAACTAACAAATAGCCTGCTTAGTACATTCCAGACATTCATAGTGGGCAATTGTATGTGAGAAGAATGAAAAAATAAATAACAAATGCACTCCCCCTTAATTTCCAAGGACTGCAATGCCCATCGAAACCCCCTGTGTGGATGTGTTTGTACACACACATGAGTTATAAGCAAGAACCTTTTTCATTAAGGGTGCGGTGTTTTTCATGCTAGTGCAGCACCTATCTATCTTCTTTCTGGCAGGGCTGTCTGCTTTTCGGTCAGCATCTGACTAAAGATCAATGAGAGAAAGCTTTTTGAAGGTGCTTTCAGGTCCTGCGGCAAGGGAGATGATCAGAAAGCTGCCATAAGCTTCAGACCCACTTGACAAATTAGGAACTATTTTGGTGCTCTATAAACTGCTGTCACATCAGTTACAAACACTAATTAGAGATGCAATACTTTGATAGTGAAAGTGTCCAGTGCATTAAATACCACTTTTGCTTGCTGCAATTAGCTTATACATTGACTTACACTTTGTAGTGTAAGACAGTCAGAGATTAAAATGCATCAACCATTATTAAAAAATTTATAAGGTAAATATGAGCTAACTGCCAAATAGGTTTTTTCCTGCTGCCCTTTGACCCTTCCAGTTCTTATTTTTCAATGCTTTTGCACACAATTTTTTTCAACCAGTTTTCATTTGTCTGAACTAAATGTCCCGTCTTATAGCTAACCATCCAGCATCAATTAATCAAATTCTGCTTTCTGAGAATGAGGTGTGTAAGAAATACTACCTCTGGGCTTTATGGAGCAATTAGCCATTGGGCCATTATAGCATCCGGCAGTCCCAAACAACTAGAATTTTATGCTTTTTCAGTGCAGTCTCAATGATGGGATATTATTGATGAGCAAACATTTAAAAATCCATCACGCTGATTTTTGAAAAACTACTTTAAAGTTTTTTTTTTAATGGCATTTCCATTTTGGTAGAAGGATAAGTCTGCATTTAAAAAAATATCTAGCAATAACTGACAGAAGTGGTATGTTTTTAACACAAGGAAAGAGTGGGAAAAAATGTCAGGATTTTGGTGCTGATTATCTCTAGAGTTCCAAGAATGCTTTTTTTTTTCCCTTTAACTTTGTGTGTGTGTGGATGTGTATTTATGTTGGGAAGATATATTTGAAATCTTTTCAAAGATGAAAAAGTGTGTGAAATATAAACCTCAACTTATTTATGATGCATTTTTGAGATGGCATATAAAGCATTATTTTAAAGTATACATTGGCTTTGGCTTCTGAAATAAATAAATTAATCACTTTTGCCTTCTCTTACTTACCCAATGCAGCCCCTCGGGTAGTATGTTACGGCACTTGTTCCAACAGTGTTTGTTGAGGAATAGATAGCCATGAAATAATAATTCAATAATAACATTTTAAGTACGAAGCAAAGGTAACATAACAAATTGGATCAAAAGAAAAAAATAAGAGAGTCAAAATAACAGATATTTTAAAAAAACCACAAAAACGGATAAGAAACCTGACAGTTATAGGTAGAATGGACAGAGTTCAAACAGTTACTTTCAAATATTTTGTGTAGTACCTTAGATATATACCTTACAAAGAAGACACGAAGTCATCCATTTCAAATGCCTAAACATCAAATGTTACTTAATTTTATGGAAACAAGCTCTGGGATCCAAATCTCTCTGTTCTCTTCCCACTTCAGTTTATATCAGGGAGACAGCATATGGTGGAGGACAGCCGAAGGCCTGCAAGTCACCCCTGCAGAAATGGTTTCAATGGCAACACTTTGAAATCCAGTCTAGAAAATGGATGCAATAATTCTCATCACTTCTCTACTTCAAAGACAACTGAAAGGATTAAAGAGATAGTGCTCCAAATTCAAATTCACATTTTCCTCCAAACCTCAGCAGACTTTCCTGTCATCCCAGCAGAGATGATCTGAGTGAGAAGTGCCATTAAGGAAATAGTAGCACACTCAGTAGAGCTCCAGAGGGATTCAGAAGAGCTCTGGCAGAAGTTCCGGGCTAGATATAAACTCAGCCCAGTGCTCATAAAGCACGTTGAAATTCTCAAGTGATAGGCACTACATGGGAACAAATCATTCTTAATTTAAGAGATAAACATGCCATATCCAGAACTAATAATGAAGGGGCTGGAATAAATATAAGACTATAATGATTATGATCATTTATCCCTAAATCTGGCTTAGTCTCTCAGTGACAGCTGGAAATGTTATAGCAATTGTCTGTCCTGTGCTGACAATATTCAAGGTTTTTGATGTTGCTCTGGCTGTTGTTAAAACAAAATCGACTAAGCAAGATTGATCAGTCTGTAATAAGCCCAACCCTCTTTCAGTACCTATAGAAACATGCTATTCACCAGCTTCAGCAACTAGGAAAAGCTCATATGATTTCCAACCTGTACACCTGCTCTATATGTTTCCTTAGCTAGACATTCAAGAGGCAAAATGTATGCATAGTATCAGGTTGCCAGTGTTCAATGTCAGCAATCACATCATCTTCACCTTTAAGGAATAATGAAATTTACAAGAAGGGAAGAATTCTCATCTATTTTTTATAATTTGCCATCTAATTTTTTAGGAAAATGTTATTTTCTCTTAATACAAGTTGTTGTTTTGAAGACATGTGTTGTAAAAGATTATTTATTCATCATGCTAAAGTTAAAAATATAAAATGTTTTAAGAGCAAAATCATCCCTGCCCATAAGTTGTGCTACCATTATGAATCCTCCATCCAACATCACCTGTGTAATATAATTTTTTTATTTTTCTGTACCAATTGGAACAATGTGGAAGTTTCTATGGAATGTGACTACAAAGCAATGGTATTGGTTCTGATTTATATCAATCTGCTAATCAATAGTTTGGATATAGCCCACTTACCATGTTTGACCTCATCTATTATATAGCACTATTTCATTGTTATTTATTTCCTTTCCACAAGCTTGTCCAGTGACTTACTGAAATTCAGATACTCTGGGCCTACAGATTTTTCTATCCACAAATTTAGCCATGCTAGCCTCAGTGAAATTTGTTGCATGTAATATGGATTGTTTTCAGTTCTTGAGTTAGGCCATACTGGTTCTCACTAAACTACTTGTTAAAAAGTCATTCATTCATTCATTCTGGAATCAACTGGCCACTGATAAAACAGATTGAGGTCTGACAATGTGAATGGCCTTTCATCTTTATATGAAATGTTTCACCATTAAACTAATATATCCCATATGTTGTTAATGCAACATATTGAATTAAAATCATATAATTTTTATACCCCAAAGATTATTAACTGTTGTCTAATCTGGGGATGTTATGTTTCCAAGGGGAAGATGGGGATTGGAGGGGCTAGATGTCTTCCCTTAGTGGTTATCACATACTCCTTTTATTTTTCTTTCAGTGCTCCAAGATTCATTGTTTATGCACCACACCCAGTGCTCCATGCAATACGTGCTCTCCTTAATACTCACCACCAGGCTCACCCATCCCCCCCAACCCCCTCCCTATGAGAGGAAAGAGCATGGCTTAAGGTCAGGACTTTTTTTTTTAAAGCTTTTATTTATTAATTTATTTATTTGAGATAGAGAGAGAAAGACAGAGAGAGAATGAGTGTGCAAGCAGGGGGAGGAACAGAGGGAGAGGGACAAGCAGACTCAACACTTAGCACAGAGCCTGACACAGTACTCTAGGTGGGGGCCCAATCTCACCACCCTGAGATCATGATCCTGAGCTCATGACCTGAGCCATAACAAAGAGTCAGACATTTAAGGGAATGAACCACCAAGGCGCCCCTTCAGGTCAGTGTTTAAATTTGCCTCTTACCACCTGAAAGACATTACGCTTGTTACTAAAATATTATGACTACTCCTTTCTTAATTTTTTTCAAATAGAGCTACAACATATATCTATTTGAAAAGAAATATATATATGTATATATAATATATTTTATTTGAATAGGAATATTATTGAGGTTTAATATACATACACACAAACTCATTACATATCAAAATATATTGCTTAACATTACTTGTTTGCTTCTTTCTACTTCATGCTTTGAAAATATAAAATTGACAAGGTCCATCAAGTGTTATCAAACTCATTTTTGACCAAAGGAAGAAAACTGTGTTATCTCAGATTTATAAGATTTTTTCATCTAATTGACCAATTACTTTCTACCCTTTTTAAAAAGCAAAGCTTCATTGATTTGCATGAGGCTCACTGTAACAGAAATCTCCAAATAACATTGACCTTATTAATCTCTTAAAAAGAAAGAATTGCATTTCTCTTTCATCTGAACTCAGAGGGATGAGTAGGCTGGATGACAGAGAAAGACTAGGACCTTCCTAAGCTCAGCTCATCCCACAAACACATGCAGGTAACTATCAAATCATCCTAAATATCCCAGAAAATGACCTGAACCCTGGCAAAACAAACTCCACAACTATTTATGTAAAAAAAGCAGTCAAAGAACTCAAAACATAAAAGGATGTAAAATACGACAATATATACCTCAAATGTGGGGAGAAGAGGAGTAAAGAATGGATGTAAATTTAAATGACCATCAAACTAATACAGACTGCTATATGCAGAAGAGGTTATATACAAACTGATGGTAAACATATGTCAAAAGCCACTAATAAACATGCCAAGAATAAAGAGAATGAAATCCAAATATATCACTAAAAAAATCAGCAAGCTATGAAAGAAAGACAAAAAAGGATTAGACAAAATCTTAGAAACAACCACAAAACAAGTTATGAAATGACAATAAATACATATCTATCAATAATTGCTTTGAATATAAATGGACTAAATGCTCTAATTAAAAGATATAGAATGACAGAATGGATTAAAAAAATCCATCCATGGCTGCCTACAAGAAACTCATTTTAGATCTAAAAACACCTGCAGATTGAAAGTGAGGGGTTGTAGAAACATCTATCATGCAAATGGATGTCAAAAAAAAGCCAAAGTAGCAATACTTATATCAGACAAAAGACTTTAAAACAAAGACTGGGACAAGAGACAAAAAAGGACACTATACTAATAAAGGTGACAACCTGAAAAAAAGATACAACAATTGTAAATATTTATGCACCCAATGTTAGGAGCACCCAAATACCTAAAACAACCAATAACAAGCAAAGGAACTAAGCGATAATAATACAATAATGGTAAGGGATTTTTAATACCCACTTATATCAATGGAGAGATCATCTAGACAGAAAATCAACAAGGAAACAATGACTTTGAATGACACATTGGAACAAATGGATTTAACAGATATACTCAGAACATTCCATCCTAAAACAGCAGAATACACATTCTTTACTAGGGCATATGGAACATTGTCCAGAATAGATCACATATTGGGCCACAAAACAAGCCTCAACAAATACAAAAAGATTGAGGTCATACCATACAACTTTCTGACCACAATGCTATAAAACTAAGTCAACCACAAGAAAAAACCTAGAAGCACCACAAATACATGGAAGTTAAATAATATGTTACTAAATAATGAGTAGGTCAATCAGAAAATAAAAGAAAAACTAAAAAAGTACATGGAGGGATGTCTGGGTGGCTCAGTCAGTTGAGCATTTGTCTTTGGCTCAGGTCATGATCCCAAAGTCCTGGGAGCAAGTTCTGCATCGGGCTCTCTGCTCAGCAGGAAGCCAGCTTCTCCATCTGCCTGCTGCTTCCTCCTATTTATGCATACACTCTCTCTCCTCTCACTCTTACAAATAAATACATAAAATCTTAAAAAAAAAAAAAGTACATGGAAACAAATGAAAATAAAAACACAATGATCCAAAAATCTTTAGGATGCCATAAAAGGGAGAAATTTATAGCAATACAGGCCTACCTCAAGAAGCAAGAAAAACCTCAAATAAACAACCTAAACTTCACCTAAAGGAGCTAGCAAAAGAACAACAAAAAAGCCGAAAACAAGTAGAAGGAAGGAAATAAGAAGAATTAGGGCAGAAATAAATGATATAGTAACAAACAAAAAAGAAAAACAATGAAACCAAGAGCTGGTTCTGAAAAAAAAATCAATAGAATTGATAAGCTTCTAGCTAGACTTATCAAGAAAAACAAGATTAAAAATTCAAAAATAGGGGCACCTGGGTGGCTCAGTGGGTTGGGCCTCTGCCTTCGGCTCCGGTCATGGTCTCAGGTTTCTGGGATCGAGCCCTGCATTGGGCTCTCTGTTTGGCGGGGAGCCTGCTTCCTCCTCTCTCTCTCTCTTTCTGCCTGCCTCTCTGCCTACTTGTGATCTCTTGTCTGTCAAATAAATAAATAAAATATTTTTTAAAAAATTCAAAAATAAATAAAATCATAAATGAGAGAGATGAAATAACAAACACCACAGAAATACAATCATAAGAGAATATAATGAAAAGCCATATGCTGAAAAATTGAAAAACCTGGAAGAAATGGATAAATTCCTAGAAACACATAAACTGAAACAGGAAGAAACAGAAAATTTGAACAGAACAATAACCAGCACAGAAATTGAATCCATAATCAAAAAATTCACAACATATAACAGTCTAGGACAAAATGGCTTTACAAGTACATTCTACCAAACATTTAAAGAAAAGCTAATATGTATTCTTCTCAAACTATTCCAAAAAATAGAAAAGGAAGGAAAACTTCCAAATTCATTCTTTGAGGCCAGCATTACCCTGATACCCAAATCAGACAGAGACACCACTAAATACAGAACTATAGGCCAATATCCCTGATGAGCACAGATGCAAAAATACTCAACAAAATGCTAGTAAACTGAATCCAACAATCCATTAAAAAAATCTTTCACCATGATCAAGGGGGAATTATTCCTGGGATGCAAGGGTGGTACAATATTCACAAATCAATCAACATGATACAACATGAAAGGATAGAACCACAGGATCATTTCAGTAGGTACAGAAAAAGCATCTGACAAAGTACAATATCCATTCACAATAAAAAATCCTCAACAAAGTAGGTTTAGAAGGAACACACCTCAGCATTATATCAGTCATATATGAAAAACCCAGTTAACATCATCCTTTTTTTCTTTTTCCTTTTATCTTAATTTATTCCTTCTCCTGTGTTCCTTTCTTTCTATAGATCTGAATTTTGATCTCTATCATTTTCCTTCTCTCTAAAGATTTTTTATTTTTTTTAATTATTCTTTCTTTTACTTCAAATTCAATGAATTAACTATAATGTATTATTGATTTCAGAGGCACAAGTCTGTGATTCATCTGTCTCATATAATACCCAGTGCTCATTACAACACATACTCTCCCCAGGGTCCATCACCCAGCCACCCTAACATCCCACTTCCCTCCCCTCCAGCAACCCTCAGTTTATTTCCTAAGATTAAGAGTCTCTTATGGTTTGTCTCCCTCTCTGGTTTCATCCCATTTCATTTTTTCCTCTCTTCCCCTATGATCCTCTTGGTAATTTGGCCATAGATGAATTGGAGAATGAGTATGAATATCTCGGTGCAGGTATTTCTCCTGAGTTAGTTGCTGGCCTCACTGATTCTCATTCTGTTCCTTTTGATACTCCTGGAGATGGAGTGCCTCTGAATGATGATAAAGAAGTATTCCTTGCCTCTGCTCCTGTAGACCCCAGCCATTCTGTTTGTCAGCCAGAGTATCCCCACTTTGGAAAGAATTTTGAGTCTATTGGGGTTCAAACAACCTTTATGACACACAGACGAACTCAGACTGAATCCTTTAAGATTTCTGTCCCTAAGGACTTGAGTGTAGGATTTCCAGTAATGCAGAATCCTCAATCTGGCGTGCCCTACAGAGAAGGGGAGCCTATGCCTAAAAGTATGTTTCCCGTGAGTCCACACTCAACTGTTTATCCAAAACAACTTCCTGCAGGAGTTGAACTGCTAAAACCTATGCCGCTACAGCGGTCACTTTATTGAGCCTAACAAGTGGGAGAGAATACTTCTGCCTTTTCTGCTTACCCTGTGACACAACTGCCTGATGGCCGAAGGGCTTATAATTCTGTAAATTTTAAAATGCTAAAAGAAATTAAGGCGGCCACTTCACAATAAGGGCCTACTGTCCCACCGGCCGTGACAGCCTTGTTTCTTATATTCCACATATCAGTGAGATCATATGATAATTATCTTTCTCTGTTGACTTATTTTGCTTAGTTAGCACAATATCTTCTAGTTCCATCCATGTCATTGCAAATGGCGAGATTCCTTTTTTGATCACTGTATAATATTCCTCTGTGTGTGTGTGTGTGTGGGTGTGTGTGTGTGTATCACATCTTCTTTATCCATTCATCAGCTGGTGGTCATCTGAGTTCTTTCCATAGTCTGGCTATTGTGGACATTGCTGCTATAAACATTGGGGTGCAGGTACCCCTTCAGATCACTACATTTGTATCTTTGGGGTAAATAACCAGTAGTGCAATTGCTGGGTCATAGGGTAGCTCTATTTTCAACTTTCTGAAGAACCTCCATACTGTTTTCCAGAGTGGCTACACCAAGTTGCCTTCCCACCAACAGGGTAGGAGCTTGTGACTTTCTCCCATTCAAGTATTAACCAGGCCCGACCCTGCTTAGCTTCCGAGATCAGACGAGATCGGGCGCGTTCAGGGTGGTATGGCCGTAGACGGAGCTTGTGACTTTCTGCGCATCTTCACCAGCATCTGTCATTTCCTGACTTGTTAATTTTAGCCATTCTGATCCGTGTGAGGTGGTATCTCATTGTGGTTTTGATTTGTACTCCCCTGATGCCAAGTGATGTTGAGCACTTTTTAATGTATCTTTTAGCCATGTTTGCTTTGCATAAATGTCTATGGATGTCTTTTGCTCATTTCTTGACCATCCTTAATGGGGAAAAACTGAGAGCTTTTCCTCTAAGGTCAGGAACAAGACAAGATTTTTCACTCTCACCACTTTTATTCAACATAGTATGGGAAGTCCAGCAATCAAGCAACAAAAAGAAATTAAAGGTATCTAAATCAGTAAGGAAGAAGTAAATCGTTCCCTATTTGCAGGAGACATGATACTATATATAGATGACCTGAAAGATTCTATCAAAAACTTCAAGAACTAATAAATGCATTCAGTAGAGTCGCAGGATACAAAAATCAATGTGTAGGAATCTGTTGCATTTCTATACACCAGAAATGAAGTAGCAGAAAGAGAAATTAAGAAACCATCCCACTGGGTCACCGGTTGGCTCAGCTGGTAGAGCATGTGACTCTTCACCTTGTGATTGTGAGTTCAAGCCCCACACTGGGTGTAAAGATCATTTAAAAATAAAATAAAATAAAAATCCCATTTACAATTGCACCAAAAATAACAAGACACATAGGAATAAACCTATATATGTGTGTGCGTTTATATTTATTAAATATATATTGATATATAAACATACATAATAATGTCTATTAATTATTTATTATATATATATATTTATTCAGCCATGAAAAATAATGGAATCTTGCCATTTGCAATGACATGGACGGAGCTATAGAGTATAATGCTAAATGAAGTAAGTCAGATGAAAACAAATACCATATGATCTCACTCATATGTGGAATTTAAGAAACAAAACAAATAAAGCAAAGGGAAAAAGAGAGAGGGAGAAAGAGAGCGGGTTGGTTAAATAGGTGATGGGGACTAACGAACACACTTCTCATGATGAGCATCAGGTAATGTATGGACTTGCTGAATCACTATTTTGTACACCTGAAACGGATAAAACACTGATGCTAAAAAAGGAAGAAAGTCAGAAGGATTTTGAAGGTTCATGAAGAGCTATTCTGTGGCTTGGAGATTCATGCTTCTCCCAACTTTGCATTCCAATGCTCAGGTATCCATGGCTAAGTATGGACTCCAAAATCACACCCATGCTCCAAGCTTCTGCATGGAGAAAGGGGCTGAGAAGGGCAAATATAGCAAGTGCTGTCTTTCATTAATTTAGTAAGTATTTCATAAGCACCTATTATGTGTAAGACCTTATTCCAGGTTGTAGCAATACCACACTGAGGACAACAGATAAAAGTATCTGCCCTCACGAAGCTTGCTTTACAGATATTTCCTACATGAGGAAAATCACAGAAGCTTCTAGATCCAGATTCTGGATTCCAGAATCCAGCTAGGATTCTGTAGAAAATAAAAGTAAGAAGATGTATTTTCACCTTAAAAACCATTAAAGAAATCTATACTTGACAAGTCAAGATCCATTTACAGAAATAAATGCTATCAGGTTTCTTTAAAAATCCAGAATATTTTAGAGGCACCTGGGTAGCTTCATCAGCTGAGCGTCTGACTCTCGGTTTCAGCTCAGGTCCTGATCTCATGGCTCATAGGTTTAAACCCCCATCGGGCTCTATGCTTTGTGGGAGTTTGCTTGGAAATTCTCTCCCTCTACCCTTTCCCCATACTATGCTGATTCAATACCTTACTTACTTTCCATTTGTGTTCTCTCTCTTTAATGTAAGTGAATACATCTTTTTTAAAAATCCAGAATATTTTAATAATATATTTATACTTTTGAAATAAGTGGTCAAGATTACGACAAAAAATTTATTCAAAATAAAAAGAAAAATTGATAACAGGAAAATAATCACCCACACTCAACTGGGAATTGAAAGTGGGAAAGTACGTAGATGAATATTAGGAGAATGAAGACAGATGGGCAGCATTCTAACAAAAGAGGACACACTAAAGTAAATTATAAATAAAATTTAAAAAATTCAAAATTATTAAAATGTGAATTTTAAGGTAAATATGGTTTGACAGGCCCGCCACTGTCATGCGTTAGAGGAATTTCTAATAATTTCTTAAGGAAAATATTGTATCTAATATCCATTCTCTGATAATGCTAGGCTTCCTCTTCCATTCTCCCTTCCTTCCTCCTTCCTCCGTTCCTTCCTTTCATCTCTCATCTTTCTTTTCTCTCTCTCAACTTTTATTATGAATTTAAAGCATTTGTCAAAGTCAGTCGATTCAACTTTGAGATAAATTCTCACTTCACAAAGTTTGATGGTCTTGCATACTCCCTGGTAATGAACCTAAATTTATTTTATACAGGTTTCTCCAGAATGGAATGTTATGTAAGGAGACATTGAAAACTGAAAAATAATAATAATAATGAAGAAAAGCAGTTCCTTCTTTTCTGAATTATAATTTAAATTTTAAAAATGGACAGTGTGCCTCTAAAATTCTGCAGTGTGCTATGGTGTAAAAAGTACTGGACAGGCAGTGAGGGAGATGTTTCAATTCCAGGGAAGCTTCTTTGTATCTACATCACCCTAGGGATATTATTTAACCTCCTTGAACCTCAGTTTCCACATTCTCAAAATGAAGGAGTTGAATATGATGACCATTATTATGGCTTATGATTCTACAATTGTATTATACTAATTCAATATCTTACTTGGAAATACATTCTTTAATAAGGAATGATTTGTATGTCTGTGAGACAAAGTGGAGAAATCCCACTTACGTTACTGGATGACATTACATTGAGAGTCACCAGATTCTCCAGACTGTTGTTCATAGCTCAGTCCTCTTGGACTATTTTAACAATGAATCAACCAATCAAGCAAAGAAAAGCCAGGTATGCCTTACTATACAGAAAAGCAGCAATGACATTTATAAATCAGGAAACTGACATGATAGCAGGAGATAATTCATTGTACACAATTTTCAGGTATTATTCTTTTTGTTCTAGAAAATAGCAGACACATTATGCTATATTTGGAATTATCATCTCTGCTGTTTTTCTGTGCACAAGGAACAAGACCTTTATAACCCTAGTGTAGCATATAAAGAAAACACATGTTTAAAGGAAAGCTAAGAGGATGTTAAGTCCAAAAGTGATCTGCTTTTTTTCCCTCCTGTTCTTTGATTATGCCAAAGTAAGCCTGAGATTTTTCATTATTATTTCACAATTTAGTGTATGCATTCCTCATAGTGCTGAACATAGTGTATAACACATAATAAATATTTTGAAAGAGTTGCTAAAACAATGATTTCCCCAAGCCATTATTTGTCCCTTTAAATACATACTATGTTTTGTAATTAACAATCAAAGAAAATGAAAATTGCTATTTTAAAAATCATATATCAGGCACGCCTGGGGGGCTCAGTTGGTTAAGCGGCTTCCTTCGGCTCAGGTCATGATCCCAGCGTCCTGGGATAGAGTCCCACATCAGGCTCCTTGCTCGGCAGGGAGCCTGCTTCTCCCTCTGCTTCTAGCCTGCCACTCTGTCTGCCTGTGCTTGCGCTCTGTCTCTCTCTATCTCTTTCTAACAAATAAATAAAATCTTTAAAAAAAAATCATATATCAGGTCAGTCTAGTAAACTAGTAGCTTAAAACTACACAAACTTCTTAACAGTCTACAGTACTGTCTCTATTTCAGTGACCCTTTCCTCACCATACCTACCATGAGTTATCAGATGCAATCATTGTTTTATTAATTTTTATGGTCTTAATCAAAGCTCCTAATAAATGCCAATAAAAATATAAGTAACTTACTCAATAAACCAAGTAAAATTAATGAGGAAACAAAATTTTTTAAATAATGAGGTTATACAGTCAACTTTCTAGAGGACTAGATAATTTTAAAAACAGAATGTAATGAATCACTGTTTTAAAATGCATTACTAAAAAAAACCATGCATTACTATAGTGACATTCTAAAAAGTGAACGAACTATTTCAGAAATTGATGTTTTAAATGAACAATATTTTGAAATGCAGTAATTAATGAGTATCATAAGGTTTAGATTGCACAGGATATTAATAAAATAAAATAGAAATAAAAATTTTGTCTGAGTTTAGGAAGAATTTCAATTTATCAGTAAAATCACCATAAACCATCCCCCTATAATCCACTTCAGCCAAAGAATTTAACTGCATTGCTTCTGCTAATGGCTCTTCAGTTTATGCTTTTTGAAACAACTCATAGGAGAGGAAAGAATGGGAACATTTTCAATGCATTCAATACTACACTTCCTCCCAGACTTACTAAGCTCCATCATAAGTGGGTATGAAAAGGGGCTCTCAGTGATCTCTGCTAAAGTGCTGGCTCCATATATAAATACAGTCATAAAAACAACCCAGAAAAAAAAAATCTAAAACAAGATAGAAAAATCCTCACGAAGCAAATTATATATGTGAAAGGGAAAGCTTAGATACATGTAAAGGAAGTGCCTTCTGCTCTGCTATTTTAGAATACCATCCCACTCTAGAAGTTAGGCAAGTTACATCAATTAATGCTTAGTACAATATTGCCTTCATATTTTAAAAACTAAATCAATATTCAACACTATAACCCTTAAATCATTGTAAAGGGTAAGCTTTAGGCTTTAAAAGGTCTGAGTGACCTTGAAGAAAACACAAAACTTTACTAGGATTTTATGTTGTTATCCCAAAGCTCTTAGTATCCTAAAGAACAAATCCATTCTTCAGCCCCAAATGTTACAATAATATAAAGATAATTATACTATCAGAATCTAGTGTGAAATTCTGTTGCTTGAATGGTGTGTATTTTTAATCAATCCGAAATCTCTGATTTGGGGATTTAATGCCAGTGATGGCTGTTAATTTCTTCAGATTAGTACTCATCATAAAAATCATATTTCCATATGAGTTTTTCTTCCCTTCATAAAATCTTATCCCAAGACAGCTAAAATCCTTCTGAGAGCACAAACAGTCAAACCTGGGCTCATAATGCAGAGATAAAACACTCTTTTATGGCAGCATTCATTAAGGTACTAGACAGAGTACAAAAAGCAGCAACAGGGAGCTGTCCCATAAAAGCTTTTAATACAACTCTTTCCAAGACCCATTAAGTCAGCCTGGGCACTAACGCCTCTGGCCACCCCCATCTATTGATCCCCATTACTATGGAGCCCCCTACTAAAATCCAAGGTAATTTATCTCTGATGAATAGTCTACCAAAAAGTCACTAGTATAAAAGCAGCAAGTCAGAATTCAAACTCTAAGTGAGGCAATTGTCCAGTGTCGTCTATATGTTCCTGAAAAGCCCTTGGTATTATAAATGTTTTGTAAATTTCTTTCTCTTGGTTTCCATTTGACTTACTCAAATAGATCCTACTATAGGTAACATTTATTGAACATATACTATGTGGCTGCCCTGGGGATACATGTTTCATATACTATTTTTATTTAATCCTACAAGAGCATGATGGGTCATTTATCTCCATTTTGCAGATGAAAGAAGTGAGATTGAGGGAGTTTAAGAAACTTGACGAGATCTCAAAGCCAATAGGTAACAGAATCACTGTTTGTAAAAGCCTTATAGTGACTCTTTCTATTCGCTTGCCTTATATTTTTATTTGCAGATGTGCTGCTATGTACCAAAACCTGTGGTAAACAAACCTTAGCAATGATGAACAACACGGACATGATCCCTGTGTTCATGGTGCTTCCTGACCCATGGAAACAAATATTGTACACAAGTAAATTCATATGAATTACAAAGTGTAACAATTACTATGAAGAACAAATTAAATATATTATTCTTTTTGCAACATTAATAACTCTGCAAATCCCTTTTTTAATATTTATTTGATGCATTATATTTTCAGTAAGTTACAAGCAGGAAAGATATTTGTCAGTTTCTTTCTAATCAACAGGATGACTCAGAGTATCCTTTATTCATATAAGAAGAAATTCTTTTGAATAGATTACCTTTTATCTGTAGGATAACCATATATTCTGGACCATATCATCCCAGTTATGCTTTGGTTCCAATGTCCTTTCCAGTTTAGCAATTTATGTTCTCCAAAGCATCACCGTTTGGGCAAAAAATTTATAAGATCATTCTACTCACACAGTATCTAGAACAGTTCTAAATGTAACTTTGGAGAGAACAGTGGTGAGCTGAAACTAATGATTATGTTCTACAATCAGCTAGAATCTTCCTATATGTGATTGCATTTAGTCTTCTTCAGAACACCTCACTGAAGTGATGGTTATTATACTCACTTTACCAGTGAAGAAACTCAGAGGGCAAGGGACATACTCAAGGTCACAAAACCTTGAGCCCCTGTCTTTCAGTCTTTGACCATTACACTGATCACCACACACACACACACACACACACACACACACACACACACGTGATAGAAATAGGTGATTTCTCTTCCTTCTCAGGCAGGACACTGAAATAGAAAATGGGCTTTTATTTTTACCTTATGATTGATGACTTTGTCTGGGTGAATGAGAACACAAGTGTCTTAAAGACTTAAAATACAATCTAAAGTGCATACTTTCTAAATGTCTCTCAAATATGCCCCCTTCTCTACCTTATCCACTTATTCTCCAAATATTGATTGAGTCCTTTCATGGTGTCAGACACTGTGAGAGGTACTAGGATACACCTATAGACAAAAATGGATGTAGTTTGTCCTTGCCTATATAAAGTTTGCATTCTAGTGGAAAAGCAAACAAAAACAAGTCAGTGAAAATAAATAAAATAAATTACTCTGAGTGCTAGGAAATTTAAGAATAACAGTTTAATAGCTTTCTCATGGGTTATCTACTCCAATATACCAATGGGCCACTTCCCATGCTATCAGAAACTTCTGAACACAAAGTTGAAAATGTTCCTCCACTATCTATATCTTTTTGTGTGTCCCCTAAAAATCATCAGCATAGGTCTATGTGATGCAAGTTGTTTTACAATTCCTTTTCTGCCTACAAGCTTTTGTATCCATTTGGCTTTATAGACCAGTGACCTACGCTATTTGTTCATGACTAGAAAACTGTGACCTGGAAAATAGGCTCCAAAGTATAAACTAAAGGCTACAAAATTAAAAATCTTATATGATTAATTATAGATCTAAAAAAGTACCATTAAATCAAATATATATACATATATATATTATATATTACACATTATGTTATATATAGTATATACTATTATATACTATATACTATTATACATTATATTACATTTAGAAATAATATTTTTTACTTACACAGCAAACCCTAAAAATATTATCCCACTCTCTCATTTTTGTGTATCTTTTGTTCAAACACCTTCTCCTCTGATTCTTCCCAAATTCAGGGAAGATTCTGATTGGTCTGCCACTAGGTTCTCATTAAGTCTTGTTAGCTCATACCTCTTACCAACTGTAGCATTTATCATTTTTTTTCTAGGTATTGACATACGCCATTTCTGAAGTTTTTTTATTTTTACATATCCCTATCAGCAAAAAAAAGTTGCACACATATTCAATATACATGTTGATTTGTATAATTACAAATGACATACATTTACTACTGTAGTAATATTTATGCACATTGCATAGACATTCAAAATAGAAACAAAAATCATGCAATAAAAATAAAATTAAACATTATTATCAAATACTTTTCCTTATTTTATGTTACAAAAACCTCAATTTCAATTTCACTTAAAGTCATAAAATTTAATAGTATCTTTGTGATCATAAATGTGGTAACATACTTAATTTTTTAAATCCTTGTGACACAAGAATTCAAAGATACAATTCTGAATTCAGTTTATTTGATACCAGTTTTTAATGGTTGTCCTAGCTGGAATAGATGGTTCCAAGTCAAAAATTCTGATACTCATTTATAGTTTTGGTTTTTGTTTGTCCTTTTCTCTTTGGAGGGAGGAGTGGGGTGACATGGGATCCCAGGTATTACAGGTTAAAGTTAATCATGCTTTTACATTCATGACGTGCTATCAAAGTCGATGCATTGACAGCGTCTCTTACTTATTTATCTATGCTCTTTTATCACCACGCCTTCAACTCATTCTCCTACGAGTCCTCCCAAAGTAATACATCAGTGTTTATCTTTTGGTGTATTTGTGCTCTTATAGAAGTGAATTATTATTTTGTGTGAATGTATTTTTAATTTACATGAATGCTTCTGGCTTATAGATCTTATTCTGTTTCTCACTTTTCCCATTAAGAATTCTATTTTTAAGATCCATTCCTGTTGCCATATGTACATTTAATTTTCTCTAATTGATGCATAATATCCAAAAACATTTTTATCTATCCACTTTTCCAGTGATGGACATCATTTGTCTCTGATTCCCCATCACCATAAAAAAGAGTGCAACGAACACTGTAGAATATATCTTGTTAAAAGCCTGTGTAAGGAATTTTGGAAAATATATTCCAGATGTGAAACTGCTGGAACTGGTTAAGTAGGGTGACCCTGTTCTCCACTTACACAAAATTTGTTGTTGTTGTTGTTGTTGTTTAATTCATCAAGGAATTCTCTTTCATTCTTGATGTGATCTATTTTTTTCTTGAAAGCCAACAAAACTGCATTGCATTGAATTTCAAAGAATTCTTAATGGGATCAAAGCTCATAGAAAAGTCTTCATCTGAGATATTTGTTATCATGGTAGAAAATCCTACTACAAAATGTTCTGAGTATGGCAATATGAGAGTTTTTATAGAAGCCAGCTTTCTTTTTTCAACAAAATTTCATGATGAGAGAAACAGTTCTAAATATCTATTTTCAAACTGTTCTCTCCATTGTTTAAATTTCCAATGAAAAACAATGACTTTCTTGGTTATTATTGAAAAGTCAGCCTTACATAGAAGGGACAATTCTGTAGGGTGTGTGTGTGTGTGTGTGTGTGTGTGTGCATGTGTGGTGGATGTGTGCATTTAATGTCTGCTAGGTAGCACACAAGCATGGCAACGAGTCATTTTGAAAGATTCAGCAAATTCAGAATATATTTCCTTTTGCAGAAGAAAATTATATAACTTTTCTTTAAGTCTGATAGTTCTATTGATTTGTTTTTATTTTGAGTTTATTTTTATAAGGAATGATATACACACAGTAGAGTGCATAGAGTGTATATAAAGTGTATTTAACTATACTGCAATATGAGTTTTATAGGCAAACAGCCATGTAACCATAACCAGATCAAGATATAGAACATTCTAAAATCCTCTAACATTCCATTTAATGAAACTTAAAAACAAGCAAAACTAACTTGGTTACAAAAGTTAGTAGCCTCTTCAAATATTTTGTCACAAGATTTTCAATGAATATACATACAATACAAAAGACTTCATGATCACTTCGAGTCTTATTACAGAAGGGTGTAAAAAAAGAAAAACTTCACAGCACTCACCAAAACACATACCCTCCCCAATGCTGTGAAGTGTGTAAACCTGGCGATTCACAGACCTGTACCCCTGGGGATAAAAATATATGTTTATAAAAAATAAAAAAAATTATATTAAAAAAAAAGAAAAACTATCCTTTAAGAGATTATAACTCATAAATCCACTAAATCTGGCACACATAAACTCCAAATGATAGAAATAAACTGAATATGAATAAATAAGTGAGAATGCGACCCTTAACTCTTCCATATCATAGAAGTCCCCCACTCTTGATGAAGGAAACTGGTACCTTAGTGATATCTGACCATCTCCCCCAAAAAACAAGTTATGGTATTAATGATAATCCATATGTTGACTATCAGGAAATTAATATTTATCTGAATTTTTAATAAAGCTAAAAGTAGAAGCTATTTTTTTCCATTGATAGTTTAGTACAATCTGTGAATATGCACATCTCTTTGGAGACCCTAGTGGGTCTGCTTACTCCCTTAGACTGTGGAGCCCTTTGAGAGCTAAGGCTGTATGGTTCGTTGTTGTACCTCCAGTCCTTGAGTACCTGGATGGAAACTAGGAGGTCATCACTGTTTGTAAACAGTAACTGAATAAATGAAGGAGTCAATCAATCAGTCAGTCAACGAACAAGGGCAAAGTGCCCGGAACTCACATGCTGGCAGTGGTAAGAACTACATAACCAAAGAAATATGGTATAGGTACCAACATCTTCCTGACATTTCACAGCTTAACAAAATCCTACTAACACTTTGGCTGTAAGGAAGTAGATCCTGAACACTGACATTTTCCTTTAGTAACCATCATTTGGGTATTTTTTTTTTAACAACTCTCAAACAAATCCTATTTTCTACAAGGCTTTTTCAGAACAGTGATCCCTAGGAAAATGGCTTTCAATGCTAGGGTCAGGGATTAAGTTCTTTGTACTAGCTCTAAGTACACACAAATACTCAGTAATACTCTGGGTTCGCTGACGAATTGCAGAGTGTCCCTGAACATGGCACAGGTGCCTTTTTTGCACAATGATTCCTTTATGGGGCCCACTAACATACGCCCAAGAGAAAGTAATCAAAACTATCTGCATCTCAAAGGGAAAACAAGAGTCACTTTTAAAAGGGCATTAAACTGATAAAGGCAGAAATGCTAAAAGTAGGCAAAGATATATATTATAAAACACATTTATGCAGCAAAAGGATTAGTAAGTTTTACTATACTTAGTAGGTAAAACATTTTTTGGGGGGGCTGGAAAATAACTGTTACCTTAAGAAAAGAATACATTATTTGCATTACAGGATCTCTTAAAAAATAAATAAGGAGAAAAGGGGGATTGCACTCAGCCAACTTGGGAGGCTGAGAAAGAAGCTCGGCTGAGGAATGAGTGTTATGTCAGCTGACCAAGTGTGCATTTAGTGTCAACCCACTCCAGGCAAGTCAGTGAACCGCAGATGGCCTCTTACAATAATCCTTCACCTGCAATGATTAGGGTGGGGAAGTGAAACGGCATCTACGAAATATACAGTGAGCTGTTGATTATACTGACTGTGTGAGTTATGTCACAGATTTATTAAAAAAAATGTAGATTCAACCTTATTGTCTTTGTACATAAATTTGAATATATGCCTTAGTCTGGGCTCCGAATGTTAAAACCCACTTAAAATAATAAAACTGTATCCTTATATCCTAACAGGGAAAGCTGAGATATTGTGTGCTTTCCCTGCTCAGAACTCTTCCCCCTTTCCTCCTTCTTCAGATAAGAAAGTTATCATATTTGACCCAGGAAAAACTTGCACTTTGTGGTTTGCTTATTTCTTGGATTGAAAGCAGGTAATTAGGGATGCAGGTAGTCAGAGTAAACGAAATAGAGTCAATGCCATAGAATCAGAAAGATACTCAGAATGTTTTCCAATCAGAAAAAAATATATAGATGCTACAGTCCTTTACTGGTCCTGATCATTCCCATGATTCACCTACTAGCAAACAGATTGGGAGGAAGATCTTAAATTTTCAACTTATTTGCTAAACTTTAATGCAATAGTTTAAATATTCCCTTTAGGCAGTACTCAAACATTGTGGGTTAAAATGTCCAGTGTTCTAGCTTTCCAGTGCCTCCTCTGCATGGGTAACATGCACAGGACACAGTGGTGGAAGTGATCTAGAGCTCTGGAGCACATGGTATGCTTTCTAATCTCACTCATCTCAGCCAGAAATGGGCTAGTCTGGGCTTCCCCGTGGGCTAGATGATTTTTGTGGCTAACTAGCACCATCTCAGGACATCTGCCGACTTCTGATGCTACAGCCTACTGAGGTTGTGTCTGTGATCCATTTTTATTTTCTTTCTTGGCTAGGATCAAATTGCATTCCCTCTCAATACAGCAGCTCCATTCTTAGAGGCTCTGTAGACTATTTGGAACATCTGTCATGGTTTCCATCCCTCCCCTTACTCAACCATCTCAACCAAGATCCTTGTAGCTGAAACATGTGACATGTGCTTCAGCACAATGAAAGACCAAAGACCACAAGCCTTTACACTTCCATTTTCCTATAGAAACATCAGAGTTTGGTTCATTTTATACAAGAACTGAAGACTAAATCTGGCCTTCCTTCTGCCTAAGGATGCTGCCTGCAGTTTACTGTAATTGAACTATTCAGGTTGGTCCTGGAAATCTACGAGGCCACCCCTTTCCCGCACAGGCAGTAGGGCTCACTGCCAACCCCACTTCTCCCGGTATACACCTGCACTCCAGCGAGCAGAAGTGGTCAAATGGGATGAAGATGACCCCGTCCTTCTTTTCACCTTCTCAATAGCATGCAAGTTCATCTAATTGGCAAGATCTGATTCACATCCAGAACTTTAGCAGTAAGAAACTATGGAAATGATATATTCTAATTTTCTACTTCTGCAATACAAGAAGACAAACTAGAAGGAGAGAAACTATCATATCCATTTCAAGTAAGCCCTTAATTACTCTGATTCCTAAAACTTTACATAGATTTATGTCTAGCTAAGAAGGCCTGCTTACCCTGGGGAGTTTTGTGGACATCCTAATGGGAACCTTAAGTTTCATACTACTCATATCTCTATAAAGAAATTTCAGTTTATTGGAATAAAAAATAATGATAAGTATCATTCTTTCCCTAGGAGAGGAGGCCAAAATACCAACAAGTCTTCTCCATTAAAGTCTCTGCAAGTTTATAAGAAGGAAGAATGAATAGCCTACTAGACAAATTCTAGAACTTGTACTCTGGGTTCTCCCTAGTGCTTCTCTATCTACTTAGGGAGTAGTTTATCCTATTATTTAAAAGTCCAATAAGAAAGCCTAGATTTGGACCTTTGCCCAGCAAGTCCTAATGTGATGAAGCCCCACGGGGATTTTGAGCATTCTGCCATTTCAATTCACTAGAAACTGAATTGCCACTCTATTTCCTAGATGGAATGGTCCCCGATGTGTTTCTAAAAGCTCAACTATGCGAAGTAGGCCTATACTCTCTTTTCTGTGTACATACTGACCTGAAAGCAGGAATCACTTAGATTCAGAATTTTCCACATTCAGATAGAGGGCTCTGTGCGACGTGCTTAATAATTTTATCAGAAGATTTAACATAACAATTAAGAGCACAGGTTCTGGAGCCAAACTGCCCGAGTTTGAATCCTGATTCCTGCACTTATTCGGTATGTAATCAGGGGTGAATTTCTTAACCTCCTTGTACTGCATTTTCCTCATCTGTATAACAGATTTATAGATATAGGACATCTGTGAAGATTACATTAGTCAATATATGTGAAATTCTTAGAATGGTTCCTGGCTCCATCACACTCAGTAAGATAATAAAACTCTTTCCACTACTTTTACTAACAAGGGCATCCTGAAGTATCTCATAGTATCCTAAACTGTGCATAGTGATATAAATGTTCAAGGGACAATTCAAGGGACAATATGACTCAGAAATAGGAAGTCTTTTCAAACCACACATCATTGCCACTTGCAAATTTTTCTCTTATACCAACATTTATTGAGCAAGATGTATGAAGCCCTGTGCAAAGACCTTTCCCAAGGACCTTCTGAGATACTTAGCATTTCCACCCAAAGGTGACACACAGAGTTAGGTTATTTTCCCGTGAACAAGGTCCAATAAGTTAATCAATTGACCACATAGTATTCAAACCTCAATCTATCTGAGTCTACATCCAATGTTTTTTCCACTGCTCTTTATTGCCTGTCTAAATAACAACAGATCTGCAGAATTATTTACAGTATGTAAAGCAATTGTACATATTTATTTCACTTAATTTAATTCTCATGACTCTATGATACTGGCTGTTAGTTAGGATCATTCAGCAGCAGGTAACATAGAGTCTGGATGGCAGTTCTTTAAACAAATAAGGGCTTACTCCTTTCTAGGAGTAAGTCCAGATGTAGTCAATTGCTGGCATCTCATCAGTGGCTCAGTGATGCCATCAAGAGCTTAGGCTCCTTCCATTATGTCCCTCCACCATTCCAGACATGTTGACTTTGTTCTTATACTTTCATTTTCATTTGCAGGATGTTTCTTATAGCTCCAGGTAAAACAAGGCAGGAACAGGGGTTGGAGGAAATACTAGGGAGGGAATGAAGCAAGCAGAATTTACTTCTTTTAGTAAAGTATTCCTTTAAGGAGGAAAAAAAAAAAAAAAGATCTTCTCAAGAGACATGCTAGTCACATGGCCACACCCAGCCATAAAGGAGACTGGAAGGTGAGCAGTTAACTTTTTAGAGTATCTCCAGTGGGAGGCAAGTTAAGGGTAAAGGTTAGAAACAGCTCTTAGAAGTGAGACAATAGCAGCTTCCACTCCTACGTATTATTATAAAAATTTCTCAGATAGGGTCACAGATCCAGAGAAATTGCGATTTGTCTAGTGTCCTAGAGATTACATCCAGTGTCCCCGTGGTTTTAAATAAGTTTTTGACTCTCCTCTAAAATTTCAATTGTATCATAATAGCCACATAACTAGGTGTTGTCTCTCAATTTTTCATATGGATAGTAAAAAGTCCTTAAATTCATTTTGGGCTATATTATTTATTTCATAACTTATATCCCTTTTTTTCCAAAACAATAAGAAGGGTTAAAATAAAAGGTATATATCTAATGATGCTATACAAATTGAAATTTATTTAAAAAAGAAGCAACAAAGAAGGGAAAAAATATGCTAACCACAAGATCAATTATAGTTACTGAGATCTATTTTTAAGTGTTGTGTACATCTTTAAATGTTGGCACACCTGGAAGGGAAGAAAGAAATCAAAATGGGTTTCTACAACTTCCCCTTATATTCTGCAACCTAGATGGAAACATTCCAAACTGAAAAGACAAACTCTTTTCCATAATTAAATTAAAAAAATTTTAAAATAACTTTGTGTCTAATTTAACAGAAGTTTAGAATTATGAATTAAAGAAATGACTGGACAACATGTTTCTAATGACATCTTCTGTGGGTTTCACTTCTTTCATCTAGGCTTTCTTTTTGTAGACATTTGAACCTTAAGTACAGAAGTAACACATGCTTAGTGGGAACACACACACACACACACACCCAGAAACAGATAAATGAAAAGATAAATAAACGACCTCTAACCCTACCACCTAGAGATAACTCTTTATACTTTGTTGCATATATGTAGCCAATATTTTTTTCATGCATAAAATATGTATTTTTCTTTCTAAAAATGCTATTGGACCATATATGCTGTTTTTACATCTGATTTTTCATTTATAAATATATCAGGAACACAGTCCCTAATCGACTAATAGCATCATGCAAGATTTTTTATTAAATTCTCATATTCTACCATGTGGGTATATATCAGTGTTTTAATTGATTTCTAAATTTTAGACTTCAGGCTTAAATTTTCCCTCTATTATAGATAGATCGGTCCTTACCATCATTGCACATATATCTTTGCACACATTTATGATAAATTACTAGAAGTGGAATTGCTATGTCAAAGTGTTGGAGCATTTTTAAACCTTTTGTCACATACTGCCAAACTGATCTCCAGAAATTTATTCTCCTACTATCTCAGCCAGGCTTTTGACAGGAGCTGGATAGCAGACAATTTGAATTATACTGTCTGATGAGTCCCACCACGAAGCACTACCATGACATTTGAAACAACCTTCCCCAATCTCTGACCTCCAAGTTTGGAGATGAGATGGAAAGTCCTACCCTGGAAATCAGAAGACAGGGTTCTTGTTGAGATTTTATTATCTACTTTACCTATTTAATTGTTGTGAATATCAAATCAAAATCAAATAACATATATTAACATCCTTTATATATGAATATAAAACTATATATTATATATCATATATTATATATGAATATAAAACATAGAACTTTTCAAATGTAAGGAATTGTATATTCAGTAAGGGCACTCTTCTAGGGATAGACCAAAAGGAAGAGTCATTTATTTTGACCATTATAAAAAAGGAAAAAGAGAATCTCCCTGGAGAATGCTTTTAGGGATGGAATTGTGTGTTCTTAGATCTCTTGTGTCACCTTTGCTTTATCTTTTAGGAAATATTTAAAGAAATGTGAACACATACTCAATTGTATAGGCTCCTTGCCGGGTGTTGGTCTGTTAGTGATTTTCTCATAGAGCCCAAGGGCAACTGGATATTAAAAGACAATACAAGAGAGGGAAGAAGAGCTCTTTACCCTTTTCTGATATAGAGGAGGAAATTGAGCCTGGTATTTATGAACTGCTGCAAGATTCCTGGCAATAGATACTGTGCTTTGTATTATTTTTAAATGACTTTATATGCTGAGTGCATTAAAAAGTCACTGAATCTGAATAGGATTATTATTCTCACCAATTCTACAACCATTCTCAAGTGAGACCACCATTATCATCTCTGTCCTCTCTGGACACTTAGGCTTTATTATATTATTTTTTTTTCTATTTGTAATATCAAAAAGGATACCACATTAGATTGATTTTTCCCAATACAAATGATGGTGAATAGTCAAAATAGCAAAATATATGCCTGTGACAATGAAGTTTGGTGAACTTTAAACAACAAAGTCCCATGCCAACAATAATTCCGAGTAGCCTTTAGTAAGGTGGTTAGAACATGAATACCATTTAATGACATTTTTTGGTGTCTATCCATTTGGCAGAGTGTCAGAGTGTATTCCGTTTCTGACAAAATTTGACTCTTTGCATCAAAGAATTAATAGCCTGGAGTTCATGATTTCAGGGAAGGAACAATTTATGCACTAATGCTTTTCCATGGAATTTTCTCTTCCTGTTAAATGTGTGCGTGTGTGTGTGTGTGTGTGTGGTGTGTGTGTGTGGTGTGTGTGTGTGTGTGTGTGTTGCCTGCACTTGTCACATCACATGATTCTATGCTCAGACAACCCCTGAAATTCATAGCATTTTTCCAGTGTCACATACGGCATGTCACGCCGACTACAACTCGGTACTTTTTTCCTCCGGTATTTTAATGGGCAAACTTGAGTAATATATTTCCCAATTTCAAACCCTTCAGCACTGACAGTCCAAAACTCCTGAGGATATGAACTAATGCAAAAGGTTCCGGCAGTGCTGAGTATCTTCAGCTCTGGTCTATCAGTGTCAAGTCCTCATGCTCTTGAGAAATAATTTTACTTATTAAAACACATTTTCCCTCAAAAATACCGTAGGAAAGACAAAGCTCTCAGTGACCTCTTAGAAAATTGTTGAATTAAGAAAAGAAGTCTACATAACTCCTCCATTTTAAAGCCTATTGAAAGTATAATTAATGTACCAAGAAAGAGCTCTGCTTTTCATTCATAGATTTGAATTATTGAACTGAACCTGTACCTTGGGACTGTGTTGCAAACACATTGCTTCCCAGCATGTCCTTTTCCTCAAAAATAAAGACAGACAATGCCAACAAGTTGCATTAAAGAACGTGGCATACATTTGCAGATGTTGAGCCAGTATCTTAGATTCCTTTAAGATTCCCAATTCGCCCAGGAATTTCATACCCCTTAAACTAAGATGGATCCATCAGTGTAGTTGTGATGAACACTTCAACGGTGTTTAAAAACCCATTGTCCATAAGGTATTTTACTAATCTGGTTTCGAAGAATCAGTGAGCACCATGGCTTGAGATTTCTATTCAATTACCATTACTGCACAAGAAAGAGCTATTTGCATTCACTAATTTGGGTCTCTAGGCTATTTATATTATTTTCAGAAATATTATATGTACTGATGACAAATGTCCACAGAAATATTTGTCAGAGTAAAAGCTTTTTTTTTTTAAATATAAGTCATGTTACTTATTTTTGTGTGTGTTTTTCCATCACAGAACATTAGCCTTCCTTTTAAGATAATAACGATTATTAAACATTTAGCACCATGCCAAATGAAGGGTCAATAGCAGATAAAAATCCTTCGATCTCCTGAAATACATCAGCCTTGCAATTTTAAAAAGCTGCTGGTTGAGAGTACTAGTAAAGATAACATTCTGACTTAAAGATCTAATGTCGTTTCCTTTTTGGAAATATAAAGTCTTTATTTGGTAATAGCCTCTGGTCATAAGTTGCTTATAGTCTAATGGGAGCCTGTGGACTAATGACTGTGGGCAAGTCAAAAGAACACTAAAAAGAAAGCATTGTCTAACAGAGTTTTAGCAAATTTCAACTCAGCACACCACCCTTTAAAGGATGAGAAATACTTTGATAAAACCAAAAAAAAAAAAAAAAGGCAGTTTATCATTTCCATCATTTCACATATCTTTGCCAATGACCCTTCCTCCATTCATTCTTAAGTCCCACCTGGCCTGCAGCTCTTCAAAAATTATTGTACCTAGCACCTATCAACAGTTTGGAGGGTGGTGGAACGATAGATAATAAATTCTAATTTATTCTAAAGAAACTGTCATAATATTCAGAGTTAATTATAAGGAATTTAATGCAATGTTGTTTAGTATAGCAAAAATAAGGACACAACTTAAATTTCAAAAACAGGAGGTGATTACACAATGATATATTCAATAAAAAATAATACTAATATAATACTAAGTGTCATAGATGTTCAAAATACATTGTTATGTAAAAAAATGATAATACAGACATTTAGAAAGATTTATATCAAGTATTGAAAGTTAGTAAGGACAATGAAATTATGAATGATATCCCTCTGTTTATTTAAAAGTACTTTTAGCTATCCAAAATAAAACTTGTTAAGAAAAGATAATTTTTTAAAAGAAATTACAGTTTCCTGAAGGGCTTACATTTGTCAGCAAACACAAGTATCAAGGTTTTCGTAGCCAAGTATAGTGTTATCTGAATAGTTGTATAGTTACTTGCATCACTTTTATTTTGACAGAGATTTTTGGAAAATACAATTGCTTAAAGTGGAGAAATAAATCTCTAACAGAGAGATTTCTGATGCCTTGACCATCACTTAGGGAGAATCTTTAAAAGGAGCTTCCAGAAACTTCTCCGAAGATCTTTCTTATAGCCCAATCTGAGTTACTAGTCTTAGCCAATGTTTAAGCTTTATGGAAAAGAAAATTTGAAGCAACGTTCTGGAAGTGTAATAGGGACATGAGCTGGCCAATGAATGCAGGTGGTAGAGTTGGAGGCCTTTTTCGGGTAAGACATATTGCAGATTCAAAATCAGATTTGGTTCTTTTAGCCATAAAAGATCATTCTGCTTTTTAGTAAGCATAGAAATGTAAATTTTTATAACTCTTTTTTGTCCTTTAATTTACTCACTATGTAAAACTATAGCAGGACAGAGAAAGAAATTATTATTTTATTACTAGTTTTCATTAGCTCTATACTTAGGGAAAGAGTTGCCACAATTAGGAACACTTTGATAAAGGGATGGAAGAAAACCGTGAAGAAGGAGGAATAGAGATTTGAGGGAATTTAATATCTCATGTGGTGGGATGGTAACTGAGTTAGGAAGAAATAATTCTATGTACTGCCAGATTTTTAAAAAGAAATCCTGTATTTAACTCAGTCTATAGGCATTCTGCGAGGTGTGGTGTACAAAGATTTATAAGCTACACGCCTTACCCCCAATCATGGCTGTGGCCAGTCATCAGAATCTATAATTCAATTTATAAGTTCATCAAATTGCATTAAGTTACTGGAAACACTAAAAACCTAATGATGAACGGTCTTATAGAAAATCAGAAAGCTGTATCATCTGAGAAAGCTTTTTACATTTCTCGCATTTAGTAAAACATGTACCTGCCTCTGTAGTTGCCATTGGGTTGAGGAAGAACAGAGCAAGAAGCCCAGTGACATGGATATGTTAAATACCAGCACCCTCAAGTGTAGAAAAGCATGGATTTTTCTGTGTAGTATATACTGTTCCTAATCAAACAGATTCTCTCTGGGCCTCTGTACTTCAGGAGATTTGGGTCATATTACACAATTTTTAGTCATTTTTTGGGGTCACAGATTTGTTTAAATCTCTGTGCTAGTTGTACTATAAAAATATTTGTATTTAAATCAATATAAACTGATTTACTTTTTAAAATATAACTCTATTCTGAGCAGTAAAGATCCATGAAATCATGACTTTGATGTCCAAATTGCATTTTTCTTATATAATTAAAATAAACATGAATATTAAAAAAAAATGTTCATCAGCATGTCATGTAAAAAGCTGTATCACGCCCCATCAGTAGCAAGTAGCAACACAACAGAGACACTAAGATAGAAAACTCCTGAGTCATACTGCTGGTGTCCAGATTCCAGCTCCTCCATGATTCATGGCTTTGCCAATGTGGATCATCTGTCTGTGCCTCAGTGTCCTCAGCTATATTTACTTTTTAGGTTTTTCATGATAAGTAAATGATTTAATATATTACAAGTACTTATGACAAAACAAGTCTTTTATGAATGCTAGCTGGTATCAGCTATTATGATACCACAAATTGAGAGTGTTCCTGGGACTCAGAACAACCAATACCCTTCCTCAGGGGTGATACCTATTTACAACTGAGAAGGTAATGCCCTGAAAAGACTTGGGATCTTTGACATATTCAGTGAATATGCTGAGAGTCTGTTCTCTGCAAGACCCCATTCCAGAAAAAAGTGTATTTTAACACTGCTCCAGGAGGCACAAGCCTTGATAGTGAGGTCACTGGGAGCACACATACCTTTGTCTGACCATATCTAATGAAATGAGAGATACTTCAAGATGTCCAGGGGTTTGTTTCTTTGCAAGAGGTCATTAAACAGAAGGCTTCCTATTCTCTCACTGACTTAAAGAGGAAAAACACAAAGTTCACAGCTTAACAAAGTCACCTATGAGAACTCACTCATAAACTGACTTGTACAAAGAGGAAAACCTAAAATGCCAGTCCTTTTATTTGTATCACCTTTCTTTGTTTATTTCTCCATTCACAGTTGCAGCTAATGGTGTAAATGCAGCATATTTCCTGCCTAAGGCCAAATTCCCAATGCATTTGTGTTTGTAAACATCATTGATTCACTGAGTCACTTAGACTCCAAAGTATTATTTTCTGAGTTTGAACATCAGGGGCTGGATGCAATAAAATGTAATCTCAATCTCATCTGTATTTGAAAGTAATTGTATATACTATGCATGTGACTGTACATTCAAGCCTTCTGAAAAAGAGGCTAACTGGTTAGGTGAAGCGTTAGGTGGGAAGTTTTATTTCCAGTTTATCATTACTATTTGTTAACAGTATTCCTGACTTTGGATAATCATAGGGGAAAACACATACACTCAAAACCATGAAGCCATAGTTCTCAAGCAAACTTGAGGAAGGGCGGGAGCAGCCGGCCTCTCATTATTCAGCTATTTCCCAACAGACTCTTCAGGCACACAGAGGGTCTTAATGAATTTACATCACTATGTACCATGCTTCTTTCTCACTAAATCATTTTGCCTACTCTACGCTATAGTCCCTGGTAACAATGCTTTTTAAAACACTACTCCAGGAGCACCTGGGTGGCTCAGTGGGTTAAAGCCTCTGCCTTCAGCTCAGGTCATGATCCCAGTGGCCCAGGATCGAGCCCACATCGGGCTCTCTGCTCCGTGGGGGAGCCTGCTTTCTCCTCTCTCTGCCTGCCTCTCTGCCTACTTGTGATCTCTGTCTGTCAAATAAACAAATAAAATCTTAAAAATAAATAAATAAATAAAACACTATTCCAAATAACTGAATTAAAAAGTACCCATCTTGACTATTTTGGGAAATAGAAATATTTAGTTTTCCTCTTCTGTGGAAGACTACAATATAGTATAATAATAAAGTACCATTTATACACATATACATATAATTACACTTTATATATGTGTGTGTGTATGTACATATACATATACTATGAACACCATGCCAGGGTTTAAAAGGCCCTAGAAGATGAGGCATGTTCTGAGTCCCCGTCTCATCTTGTGCCCCCATCCTCTTTACCCCTTGGCTTCCAATCTTTAGGAATTGCTTCAAAAATCACCAATTCTCTTTCTGGCATTTCAAGGACTTTCATATATGCTGTTCCATCTATCCGGAGGACAGACACCCCTGCCCCATTCTCTACCTGGCTACTTCCAACTCGTTTTTGTTCCGAACCGAGCTTAAATAGCAGTCCCCATTCAGTCATAAATTCACTCATTTATTTATTCTTTCAAGCAATAGGTGTTTACTGAACAGAAGACTAAATCACTTGGCTCTCCAGCCTTTTCAGCCATAGGGAATTATCTCCCCAGAATGATATGTACTGTTGAATTTTTCAGGCAAAATTATTTCATACTGAGTTAGATTAATGAATTATCTACGTTACAACTGAAGATGAGACGCTTAACTCATTTGATACATAATTAAAGGATATGAATTGAGGATAGAAATGTATTGCTTAAAAGAGGGTAATTTTTTGTTTTTGTTTACATCTTCAGTGAACTGTGCTTTCTTTTAGACCTGAATGGATTCAGGGAGGAGTTTTTTTCATGGAAGAACATTTCCAAGACAACAACGGTAGCTTGAAATTTACTCATGATGTTAAAATTGTGGCGAATGTGGGAGAAATGATTCAATGTGACTGAGACCTGTTTGTTGTGAATTGCTAATTGGTATAATTATTAACATTCAGAGAATTGCAAAGCAGGAAATTTTCAGCCTTGACTGCTTATCATTCACATGACAGAACTAAGTTAAAATATAATAACAGAGCCACAGAATAAGTAACAAAATGTTCTATAAAATTTCTCAGGAAAAATGTATTAGAGAGTTATAGAAATTATTCAGCAATGCAGATTGCCATTTTATTCCATTTCTATAAAATATTTTTTGATATTTCAGAGACAGTGCTTCATAAAAAGGAACATCTACAGAGGCTGTGTATTTAATTCCCTCCAGATCACAGGACAAGAACATATCTTCAATATATGGCCTTTCTACCAACCCCCAAATATCCTTTATTCAATATAATGTTGAATCTCCTTCATTGCTCACACAAAAGCTGAGAATTGTATTCCAAAGGAATCAATACATATTCTAAGCAGAAGAAAATTCATGGAAATACCCAGGCATGTTGGAGACTATAAAGAATTTTTACTTATGCCTATTGGAAAAGAAAGAAGAAAGGGAAAAGCACAGTCATACAAAAAAAAAAAAAAAATCCTCACACAAGTACTTTGAAATTGCTTTCTATCTGAGATTCAATTCAAAATTACTAACTAAAATTAATACTTATTCTTGAGCTGGGAGTTGAATCAAACCCAGAACAGAAGTCTGATTTGGAGTAGTTTTAATTTAAATCAAAAAGTAAATTCAAATCAGTATTTTTCTATTTTGTTGAAATTCTTTTTGAACTAAATCCAAGAAAAGAATTACTTAGGTTCAAAAAGCAGCAGTTAATTAGGCTGACACCATGCACATCATATCTGAGTGACTATGAGAATAGATGCGAGATTTTTGAAAATTATAGCCCTCACAGTGTAAGAGATAGTGAGACATATCAAAATGAGCTGCTGGGACTTTCTAAAATGCCTTTGACCCAGCATGTACATATATGGTATGAATTTAAATATCTCAGCATTCATTTAGGACATATTAATAAAAACACAGCTTTTGGAATTATTGACTAAAGAATCATCTTTTGTATACATAGCTTAAAAAACAGCATGTGTAAGCATATTAATTATACATTTTAAAGTTGATAAAGCACTACTTCATTTATTTACTTGTTTATTCAACATTGACTGAGAAGCTTCTCTATGTGCCACACTGGGCTTAGTACCACAAATTCAAAAGAATGAGCTAGAGCTGATCCCTGTCTTCAAGGAGTTTTGATCAAGAAAACACTCAGCATCTATTTTTATGGTAATCTCAAATGATTTAACGTTCTAGTTAACATGGGTCAGACAATAATAAAGTAATTTCATAAACTATCTAAATTTATTTTTTCATACTTGGGCTTCAAACTATCGATCAGCATAAAGGGCATGGAGGCTGTTCAGATGATAATCACAATTCAAAAACAGAACTTTCACACAATCATAAAGGATCGAGAAATATCTAAGTTTGAGTAAATAAATATTATTAAATAATAGTCCCAATATAATGAAACAACCATCATGGAAAGGTCTTTGAGGGATGCCAAAAGAATTTTGGTACAACCATGAGCAAAGGAGACAAATTTAGTTAGAATCAGAATAAAAAACAAATTCCTTAGTTACATCTGCCTAGTGGGGTTACCATTTTTCAATTCAGAAGTGAAAGTTAAAAGCAAATCATTATTTTGAATGTATTATAAATTGTCATATAATAATATGTATAGTTCCTGCAGTGTGGCTTCATCCATTCTCAAACAACTCTATTCTCTTAATATAATCCCAAGTTTAAGAAACACTTCAGGCGCTCCTGCAAACAAATGCCTAGCTCCCATTTCATCACTGTTTTCAAACTTCCTATGCCTGGAACAAGCCTTTCTTATTACAGATTGATACTGTCATGGGGGTATTTTTGTATGGGGCACAACACATTATTTCTAAACGCTTGTCTTACAACTTCGATATTATCTAGCATCTTTTTTTTTTTTTTAAAGATTTTTATTTATTTATTTGAGAGAGAAAGAAGGGAGTGTGTGTGAACTTAAACAGGTGGAGCAGCAGAGAGAGAAGGATAAGCAGGCTCCCTGCTGAGCAGGGAGCCCAATGTGGGGCTCCATCCCAGGACTGTGGGATCATAGCCTGAGCTGAAGGCAGACACCCAACCCACTGAGCCACCCAGGCGCCCCAATATTATCTAGCATCCTAACCAGTTTTGCTCCTGGTTTTCGTTGGAAGACATCTTCTCTGGTCAGTAAACTGCATAACTCACTCATGCATGCACCCCAGTCAAAAGAAGCAACATTCCCAAGGACGTCAACAATGTTCACAGATATATCGAGTTTTAAAGATTTATTTTTATTTTTATTTATTTGACAGAGAGAGATCACAAGTAGGCAGAGAGGCAGGCAGAGAGAGAGAGAGAGAGAGGAGGAAGCAGGCTCCCTGCTGAGCAGAGAGCCCGATGCGGGACTCGATCCCAGGACCCTGAGATCATGACCTGAGCCGAAGGCAGCGGCTTAACCCACTGAGCCACCCAGGCGCCCATATATCGAGTTTTAAATACGTTCTTACTTCAATAGCATTGGTACTCATCTTCAACCTATACTCATTTCACTGGTTTTCATATCCATCTTTGTTGAATTTAATCTGAGTCTCTTGGTTGTCATCATGCAGAGGCTAATCTGACATTTCCTTTATTGTGAACCCCATACAACATGGAGAGAACTGTCATCAACTTTTACTCCTTGCACCTAAGAAATGAGATGCTGCAGGGAAAGATTGAGATCTGTGAGGGTTAGTTTCTCCCAGATAGTATAATTAATTGAAAAAAATTGTGTATGCACACTGTGGTGAATTCTTTAATATGTGATTGGTTTTTTACTTATTCCTTTTTGTTCTTAGTGTTGTAAAATGTGACTTTTCTGGGGGAAAACCTATCTTTCATACTCTTCACTATTTTCCATCTTTTTTGTCTTTCTAACCAAATTCTTCATAATTTCTTAACTATTGTCCACTTCCATAGTATTTGGCTATACTATGCTACTGCTGAAACTATCCACTGATTTCTTCATTTTGATTATTGTCATTTTATTTCCAGAATTTCTGTTTGGTTCTTTTTCAAGTCTGATATTTTAGTCCATAAAGTTTCCATTTCCTGCCAGAATTTTTTTTTCTTTTTTTTTTCCTGCCAGAATTTTCAAACATGGGTTTGTTCTCACTCTTATTCTGATGCTTTATCATTTCAATCTGGTTTAATATTTTAATATGTCAACTTTTTGCATATATGCATGTTTTCGGTTTTTTGTGGGTTTTTTGTTTTGGCTTTTGTTTTTTGGTCTATTGAGTCATCTGATTTCCATATATAATATCTTATTCATTATATGCCTACTAAAATTTGACCAGTGCTAATGCCTGTAATGGATACAATACTGGCAGGAAAGACAGCAGATTTCTTATTGGAAACAATGTAAACCAGAAGGCTGTGGATCAACATCTTCTAGATAATGAAAGATAAAAAGTCTGTCAAATTAGCAAAAATATTCCAAATATTAAAGCAAAATAAAAAAACTTTCAGATATACAAAAGCCAAAAATATTAATCACCAGCAAACAGAAAAAAATGTTAAAGAAAGTCCTGCAGGCTAAAGAAAAATAATAGCAGATAGAAATATGAATCTATACAAAGAAATGAAGACTACTACAAATGGAAATGAGTTTATAAATTTTTTAAATCTTAAATTTAAAAATCTCTTTAAAATATGATTGAATATTTAAACAAAAATAACAATGAATTATTGGGTTTAGAATATCTGTAAAAGAAAAATCAATAACATAAGCAGAATAAAAACTGGGAGTAGAAAAATAAATTATTATAAAGTCCTTATTGGGAATATAATTTTATATGATATTGTGTAAAGGTCAGTTATGTACTTAAAGGTGTATACTTAATGCCTTTCAAAAAACTAAAAAAATATTTGTAGCTAATAAATATAGAGATCAAATGGAATCATAAAAACATTTTAAAAAGTACTCAATCCAGAAGAAAGCATACAAGGAGGAAAGAAGAACAGAGGACAAATGTGACAAATAGGAAACAATTAGTAAGATGTCAGACTTAAACCCAACCATAGTTATTAAAAATATTAAATATAAATGGTCAAAACAATATGATTAAAATAAAAATTTGCCAGGTTGGATTAAAAGACTCAGTTTAATGCAGCCTACAAGAATCCCACTTTAAATGTAAAGAAACAGATTAAAAGTAAAATAAAGGGAAAGATGTATTCTGGCAACCCTAATTCAAGGAACGATGTAGTGAATATAGTAAAATGAAAAAACAGGTTTCAAAGCGAAATATATTATTAGAGATAAAAAAATCATTTAATAACCAAAAAGGGATCAATTCTATAAGAGAGCATAGCAATTCTAAGAGTTCATATACCTAATAACAAAGCTTCATAACATCTGAAGTAAAAAAGGAGGCAATTACCCAAGGTGAAGTAGATAAATCCAATGGAAGTCAAATATTTCAATATTCTTCTCTCAATATCTGATAGAAAAAAGGAGATTAAAAAAATCTGTATGGATATATAAGATTTAAAAAAAGACTATCAACACTTTGGGACTAATTGGTGTTTATAGAACATATTGCTAATAATGGCAGAATATGTATTTTTTTTCAAAAACACATGGAGCTTTTATTAATAAATTATTTGAGAGTTTAGTAAGTTGCATGGAAAAATGATCAACAGATAAAATCATGTTTATATATGTCCCTGACATAAATTTTAAAAATATAATTTTTTAAACATAGTATTTACAAATACATAGGAATAAGTGTAAATGAATAACAAAAATTTTGTATAAGCTATTCAGAAAAAAAATAGGAAATTTGTGAAAAAATCATGACAATGCCTAATAAAGAGTTGCCAGATACATGAATAGGCTAATTCAATATTTTAAAGTGTCAGGATTTCTCAAATAATATAATTTCATATCAATTTTATTCACAACCCAAATAGAATTTTTCAAGGAACTAGACAAACCAATGCTGAAATTTATGTAGAAGAGAAAGGTAAAAGGTTAATAAAGAGAGTCTTGATAAATAGTGTACAGATGACGTTATTTTTCATTTATTAAGACTTGTTAGGCAGCCATAATAATTAAAACTGTATAATATTGCTAATACAGTGATAGAAAATTTCACTATTGCTTGAATTGTAAAGTCCTGAAATAGATCCACACAATAAGCAAACTTAATGTATGGGAAAGCTGGTATGGGACATTACAGGGAAATTAATAAGCCTGGACAATAGTATAACCATAAGAAAGGGCTGAAAGAGAATTGTTACTTTGCATCCTATGTAAAAATCAATTCACAATTGGTTAAAAACTTAATTATGAAAGACAAATATTTTAGCAAGACACAAAAGCATTAAATTAAGAAAATTAATAAATTTGAGAAGTAAAAAATAAATTGATTAGCAAAAGTCATCATAAACAAAGGATATGAATAAAGGAAACTTCTTATAGTGAAACTCTAAGTTAATGCCATCACCAATAAAACAATTTAGTACTACATCACGAAGCTCAACATGCACATAACCTGCAATCCAGAAATCCCATTGCTGGGAACTTTTGCGCACGTGCACTTGGATACATGTACAAAAATGTTCATACTTGTGAAACTAGAAACAAGTTAATGTTCATCCACAGAAGGCACAGAGAAGCTGTACTTTATTTCTACCTCAGAATATCATACGATCATGAAAAATCATGAACGATAGCTATATGTAATAACCTGGAGGAAACAGAGAAAACACTGACCAAGTCTCCCAAGATTACATACAGTATGATATGATTTTTCAAGCTCAAAAGAAAGCAATCTAAACAATGTACTGTTCTACGGGTGCCTGGCTGGATCCATCGGTTAAACATCAGACTCTCGATTTCAGCTCAGGTAATTACCTCAGGGTATGTAAGATCCAGCCCCACCTAGGGCTCTGTGCTAAGCAGAGAGTCAGCTTGAGATTCTCTCTCCCTCTGCCCTTCCCTCCACTCACACTCTCTCTATATAAAAAATTAATTAATTTTTTAAAATTTACCATTCTAATGTTTAAGTAGTGTTCACATATTTTCATGTTAATATCTGCATCAAAACCTTCATCTGTTTTTAATGCATTATTTTGTATATTTCAAATATTAAAAGATAAAACTTGTTAAAATCTACTGTCCTCATTTTAAATTGATGCTTAGCTTCAAAAGAGCTGATTAAGTTTTCCCCCAGCATCATTTTCTGCAATCAAAATGGATCAATGTCATCTACCTTCTGTAACCCTTCCAGTTTTTCTGTTCTTCACTGAACCAACCTCATGCTATTATCATTCCCTTTATGGTATAGACCATAAAAAATAGAAGTTGCATTTAAGTAGGTGTTGCACATTTGGGGAGGATTACTTTCTAAATGTTTCTTGTTATTTCACTGTTAATATATCCCCAAACCAAGTAAGTAGTTTGGATAGGAGTACTCTTGCTGACTCATTTTAAGCATATAGTCAAAGCAATAATGTCTAGTAATTTATTCCCATATGTATAGCTTACTTTTATCACATTATTTAGTACAGAGTATTTATTCTATCTTTTGGGGATCAGAGAGCTAATTTTTGAAAATCACCTTGAATCACATGTCTATTTCCAAAGCAACTATGAACTTTATTCAAATTTGAGTAGGACTACCTGAACCAAACTATCTGACCAATATAGGGCAAAGAAAGCATCTGGAATTGTAGGTTCTAGTCTTAATTCTACCACTAAGAGCAACAAATTCTTATTCAAATTAATCTCATACTCCAAGTCTCAGTGTTGTCATGTGTCAGTAGAAATGTTAGTATACTTCTCCCTTAGGTAAACTACTTAATTCTACTTCTAAAATAACAAAGTGCTTCATGAGTTTTTTGTAAAAATGAAAAGAAATCATTTTTACAAGATACAAAGAATTAGTGTTTGATACTTAGAAATTATTAGCAGGATTGATGTTAAATATTTGGGATAGTCTCCTTCCAAATGCATTCCCTGTACTGTCATGTATCCATTACTATTCTCCTCTTAATTTTGAATTCTAAAAATCACATACACATATTCATTAAAATAAGAAGACATGATAATGAAAAAATTTATCTTCTTTCTTTTCTTAAAATTCTGAGTAAAACTAACTTTAATTTTTTATCTTCACACTTAAAAAGTTATCTGATGGCCACCAGTTTCCCAATCCTAGCTTTGGTTACTAGCTTACAAATCTTAAGATAAATTCTTCTCATTTACCTAGTGTTCAATTTCTACCAGTTTTAATATAGACCAGCATAAATACCATTATTGACTGCTTTGTATGAAATCCATTATTCTACAGATCCCATGTAGTTGTGGGATAAAACCAGAAACCTCCACCTTTTATGTGAACTTCAGTGGTACTGTGAAGACCAAGGTACTTTTGCTTTGGTTAAGCAGGATTTCTTTTCCTTTGTAAGAGAACCCCTTGCAACAGGTTTAATCAATTCCCCTAAAAATGCTGGCATTTTTTCAAACTATTCTTCCAGAAACAGCAGTTATATAAATAGAATATTGGATTCAACCTAAAAATGTGGGCCCTAGTTAACATTATTCTGCATATGAACATGATAAAAGATTAAGATATTCTTCACATTTCCAAACAAAATTCAATTTAAAAAGCTTGTTCTTACCAAACTTCTAAAAACAGCCATTTGAGGGTAAACTAGTAGAGCATTATATTTCCCCAATGAAGCTGTAGGTTTCATTACATGCACCAACAAATCTACATGGCTAACTTCTGCATTCCACTTTTGTACAATTTGTGTTGTATCTATTATACCAAACAGCATTTTAAGCACTGACACATAAACTCCCTAATAAGATAATGCAAAGACAAAAGCATTTATCTTATTAGAAACAAGAGACACCATCATTTATGGTCTTCAAACATGATTACAGTTTAACTTTCATAATTTGACAATGCATTCATGGAACAATCTGTAGACAATTCATTTTAACAGACAAAATTAAAGAACACTTTGAAGCAGACATGACTCTCCTAAATTATTTATTAGGTAAGGATTTTACAAACATTACTTATACCAGCAGAAATGGTAGAGTAAGAAAGTACTGTATCTTCTCCATGCTGCATAGTGAGAACTACCGATAAGTGTGGTGAACTTGTGACCCCAATGCCACAGCACCCACAGCCTGCAGATGTCAGTCCTCACATCTTCCTGTGCTTTTGGACTGGTCTGGTGTCCACTGGTGTCAGGATTTCTTCTGAAAGTTTTATGGAATGCATCAGAGAGGATAATCTCAAATGATTTATACATGTAACCTTCACCAACCCAGTAAGAATTCAAGACTCTGAGAGTCCCACAGTGGCATCTAGCAACTGCAACAGACCAAAGGCTTTGGGCAAGCTTTAGCTGGTTAATACCATGATGGACAGGCACCCCTAGGTAGCACCCTTAGAGCTGGGCATTTGTGGCTACAACATTGCACACGAATCCAATATATGATGTAACCTTGTCTGGTCTAGCACCCCAGTCTGCAGGCTTTACTGGGCTAGGATGGGCCAGGGGTTCTGTGAAGCACAGAGAGCTGGTGGTACTGCCAACAACACATCCATTGAGCCAATGGCAGCTATGAGACAAAAAGGAAAGGGCTAAAAGCTAGTTTTCCTTTCAAAAGAAAGCACATAAGCAACAGGATGTGTGGGAGAATGAGAGAACTGATAGAGAACAGTTATATGAAACATAGGAGATGTCCTTTGAGGATCTCAAACTCTGGCCTTATTCTTCTTGATGAAGATGAGGTAGAGAGAGGGAAATAGGAATCTCAGTTTAGTCTTGTGATCTAGGAGCAGGGGGAAAAAATGTGCTTTTCTTCCTATGGAATAGCCAGAGGAATGTAGCAGTGATTATAGCAAAGCCTCCCCTTTTGTGTGATGCCAGCAAAGCTGAATAAGAGGTGTTGGTTAATGGGCCTGAGCCTCACTCCAGTCTCTTTCACAAAAAATGGTAAATAGGTAAATATAATAATGCTAAGGGGGGACTGGCAGGCATACAAAGGCCTAGGTAGGGAGAAGGAGTCAGAGTAGTTGTATCAAGGCCATGGTAGGACTATGAACATTAGCGCATGTCAGTGTAAGATGGTAAGGGCCAACTGAAGGAAAGTATACCGTAATCAATTATAGAAAACACCAGAAGGTGGCAGTGAGCCAGACATACCTTCCTTCATGGTGCCATGTACATATACATCGATATCACTCTGGGAGATGTGAGATATAAAGAATTTGATTTCATTGAGTCATCATTTCCTCAAAAAGAATAAGTTTTCAACTAATAGGCTGGGTTATATTTATCATTAAGACTAAGACTCCCTGTATAAAGAAGAAACAGGAAGAGACTTGCTAAGTAAATTTCTACTTATCAATGGAGAATAAAGCATTTTTAAAAGATTTGTTTACAGGAATTATTATTGTTGTTGTTGTTGTTGTTATATTATTATTATTACTTTTGCCATCAGATCCCCTTTGTCATGTGCCTTGAATAGTTTCAACTAAAAACTCAGCTATTTAAATCATACAGCATTTACTTCTATTTAGGATATGGAATAGATCATTCTCACATAATAATAGATTATTCTCACATCAACAAAAATAAAACATCCAGAAAGCTACAATATCACAATTGTTTTTTAGTCCATCAGAGAGTTGAGTTTTTATAATGAATGCATTAACTTAAAATCCCACTGTAAGAAGTTCCATTTATTCACATATAGGAAACTTGAATTCCAAAGAGAAACCAGACTCTTCAAAGGCAGACAAGGCAAGAGAGCTGCCTTACCCATGGCTGAGACTAGGAGGAGGTAACCACCATACAAATGGATACAGATAAATCACCTAAACTTTAACAAATTGTTAAAAGCCAAGTTTGGGGTAACATCTCATTCTGGAACAATCAGAGCCAGAATAAAAATGCTCTCATTCTGGAGTAAATTAAAAAATAATCTTGGTCCTAAGCTTCTATAATGACACAAGCAAAAGTCTTCTAATTCTAAGGGAGAGCATGAAACTTCTGCCCAAGACCAATCACAGACACAAGGCTGGATTTGGCTACTAAGGAGTGAGCTAAGGCTCAGGAAAGCAAAGAGAATGTTACCCATAATGTCCAAGTATAAAGTGCCTATCTAAGCCTGGAGGGTGGATGAGAGCACTTACTAACAAGCAACAGCAATCTAGTGGTAGAGGAAAAGCAAGAGTATATATATTTATATCTGATAAATTTCTGAAAGCTGCAGGTAGAGCACAAATACTGAGAAATACCACCACCATTATGGTACTCTATATACAAGACGGGAAGTAGTAGCCTGCTGCTGAACAATTTGGAGACTATCGTGAAACTGAATTTAATGAGCACAAGCAACTCAAACCCAGTCCTGATTCAAGCCCTCCACCTCCCAAAATAAAGACCTGACAAAAAAGGTATACATATTGCTATTGCCTAGGATAAATACTATTTCCCTCTGCATCTTCTGTTATACACATGATGTCTGGAATTCAAGAAAAATTGTGAGGCACAGCAAAGGAAAATCATTGTCAAGAGATAAAGCAGTCAAAAGAACCAGACTCAGATGTCAAAAATTGTGAAAGAGAAACTTTAATATAACAATGATTATAAATTGAAGGATATAATGAAAAGGATACCACAAACGACTAATGGAAGAATTCCAGCATAGAAATGGAAAATATGTGAAAAGTCAAATAAAAATCCTATAAATAAAGAATATAATATCAGAGATGAAGTATTCCTTAGATGGGCTCATCAGCAGATATGACAAAGATGAGGAATCAATCTAAACTTAAGGATAGGTCTATAAAAATTATCAAAATGTAAGGATAAGAAAAGGTGGAGAGAGAGAGAGGCAAAGAATTAGGAGAGGGAAGATAATGAGAGCATATATATATATATATATAAGCATCAAAAGTATTAAATACCTAGGGATTTAATGAGATAATCTAAGGATAAATCTGATAAATGCAGCATAAATTGTGTATACTAAAAACTACAAAATGCTGATGAAGAAAATCAAGGACCTAAATAAATGGAGAGATATACCATTTTCTTGACCAGAAAACTCAGAGAGAAAAGAAAAAAAAAAAGTTTGGGTCTAGATGAGGGGTAGAATTCAAGAACTGTGAGGAAATACTGAATATTCTAATATAAGTGAAGTTAGAGTCCTAGAGGAAAAGAATTATGGCTATATATTTCTCCAAAAATGTTTAAAGACATCAACCCATAATTGCAAGATCCCAGAAAAACACAGGGAGGATCTATTGCTCTACTATTCTAGTTAGAGGTAACTGGTGTGACATCTTTAAAGTACTGAAAGAAAAATATGTCAACTCATACTTCTGCAACCAGGAAAAATATTTTACAAAAATTAAAGGAAAATGGACACTTTTTCCCAGTCAAATAAAACTGGAGAAAATTCATTTCCAGTATAACTGAGCTGCAAGAAATGTTAAAGGAAAGTCTAGGCAGAATAAGTATTATATGACATTGGAAATGGATCCACACAAAGAAATGAAGATACTTCTAATTATACAAATAAAGATAAATAGAAAAGATATTTTTTCTTATTTTTAATTGCTTTAAAAGATATTTGACTGTTTAAAGCAAAAATTTTAACAATGTACTACAGGATTTAAAGTACACATAATATTAACATATGTGACAACAATATTACAAAAGATGGAAAAAACACTGGAGGTATACTGTTGTACAGATCTGAAGCTATTTATGAAATAATATATTATTACTTGAAAGCAATCTCTGTTAAACCCTTGGGACAAACACTAAAAAAGAAAAAAACAGTTATTAGCTATTAGTAGTGATAAATGAATTTTTTTAAAAGGAGATTCAATTTAAAAGAAGATGGGAAAGAGAAAACAACTAGCAAGACAGTAAGTTTAATCAATGGTATAAATAATTGTGCAAAATGTAAACTGATTAAACAAGCAATTGTTGAACTGTCTAACTAAAAGGCGGAGATTTCTAAAGTTGGATAGTAAAGAAAAACCTAATAGGTATTGTGTTTAAGAAGCTCACTTTAAGTATAAGGACCAAGATCAGTCAAAAGTAAAAGGATTAAAAAATACAGCAAACTCTAATTTTAAAAAAAATGCTAGGCTGGCTATATTAATATCAGACAAAATAAACTTCAGAACAGGTTCTGAATTACTAGAGATAAAGAGGGATATGGCAGAATGATAAATGGGTAAATTCATAAAGAAGATAAACCATTCTTAAACATCACTAGATAATAGTCCTATATAAAAGAAATTAAAAAACATATATAATGTATATTATTATATTTACATAGCTTATAGTATGTAATAAATGTTATATATTTTTATAATGTATTACATAAAACAATATATTTATGTACATTTGTATATAAATTAATATCTAAACATAATAGCATCAAAAATATTAAATACCTAGGTACTTCATGGGATAGTCTGAGGATAAATCTAACAGAAGAGATATAAGATTTATATACTTAAAACTACAAAGTATTGACTAGAGAAATCAAAGGCCTAAATAAATGAAGTATACCACATTCATGGATCTGAAAACTCAGTATTCTTAAGATTTCACTGTCCCATGATTTTGCCTGTAGATTCAACTCAAAAATCAAAGCCCCAAATACGCTTTCTTGGGGGGGTTGGAAGGGTAGAAATCAACAAGCTGATTCTAAAACAGATGGAAAAATGAAAGACTTACAATAAGAGAAGTAATCTGATAAAGAAAAAAAATAGATGAATTTCTATATGCTCGATTTCTAGGTTTACTCTAAAACTGTAAAGTATTAGTATACAGAAAAATGAAACAGAATAGAGAGTACATAAATAAAAAAGTGCATATATGTCACTGATTTTTGAACAAAGTTGTCATGGTAATTCAAAGGAGAAAGAATAGTCTTTTCAAAGACGGTGCTGAAACACCTGAACATACATTTAAAAAATAAAAGAACCTAGATCTTCATAAGTTCTTTTAAGTTCATTTAAGTTTTATATAAATATTATAAATTTACAAATTAACTTAAAAAGGATCACAGACCTTGATGTAAAACCCCAAAACTTTTCAAAGGAGACACAAAGACACAAAGAATGTCTTTGTGATTTTGGATTATACAAAGATATTTTATCTTATTTTTATTTTATTTTTAAAAAAGATTTTAATTATTTATTTGACAGAGAGACAGAGCAAGAGAGGGAACACAAGCAGGAGTGGGAGAGAGAAGCAGGCTTCCCGCTGAGCAGGGTGTTCTATGTAGGACTCGATCCCCGGACCATGGGATCATGACCTGAGCTGAAGGCAGACGTTTAATAACTGAGCCACCCAGGTGCCCCTAGACAAATATATTTTAGATAAGAGAGAAAAATCACAATCCATAAAAAACTAATAAATTGGACATCCTTAAAATTAAAATTTCTGCCCTTCAAAAGACACTATTAAGAGAACAAAAAGAGAAACCAGACTGAAAGGAAATATTAGCAAAACATATATTTAAAGAATAACTTGCTTGTATCCACAAAACATGAAGAACTCATCTTCCTAGTAATAAGAAAACAACCTTATTTTTAAAAAATTGTTAAAAGATTAGGACAGTTAATCAAAGGAATTCTGATGGTGTATAATGACATGAAAGATGTTCAACATCATTAGTCACATGGAAATGCAAATTAAATCCATAGTGAGGTATCAGAATATATTTATTAGCTAAAATAAAAAGTTGATAACCCCAAGTGCTGCCATGGATGCAGAACTGGAACTCTCATACATTGCTCATGGGAATGAAAATTAATGTGGCTATTTTGGAAAAACGGTTTGATGGTTTCTTATAAATTTAAACACACACTGATGAATGACTCAGTAATTCTACTTCAAAATACTTATCCAAAAGAAAAGACAACTTCTAAACATACAAAAATCTGTATGGACATGTTTATAGAAGCATAAAGTAATATACTCTACATAGCAGAAACTATCAGAAATAAACCCAACTTAATAATCAATGTCTTGTAAGTTCTATTTTTCTAGCTCAAAGCAAAAATAACTAAGAATTCTGAGTCTGAGGTTATTTCTAACAGAAAAAGACTGATTCTCTAATACAACGACTACATCAGTTTTCATAATTTTTTTCATAAAACTTTTAGTAGGATAAAGTCTTTCATAATTCATATATATTATACCTGCTGCAATCCATTAATAAATAAAAAACTTAAAGAACTTGCTATTTTTAAGAAGATATAGATGGTATCAGCATTAGGAACAAGCTGATCAAGAAAAAAAGAGGGCCAAGAAAGGGAAATGAAAATCTGATTTAAATCATTAGAAAGTAGAAGATACTCATAAATGATTAAAAAAACCACTTCTTAAAAGTGATAATCACAACCAATTTAATAACAATTTCTCAATAAATACTCATGAATGAATGCAATCTAGAAAAATAGCATAGTGGGCAAATTTTTTTTCAAATTAAAATATCAGTAAACACAAAAAACACCCGGATAAACCCCTGAGTTGAATATATTTTAAAATACTACATGAGGGGAGAAATCCCAAGTCCCTGATGTTCATTTACCATGTTCCAGTTTCTGATGGGTTTGACACAAAGAAGTTGCACTTAATTACACTGTGGACAAGGTGTTTGCTTTTACTTCATTTGGTGACCATACAAGAAAAAAACTAAAGAACTCTTTACCTAGCTGCCCTTATTTTAAGATCTAAATTAGAGCTATCCCTGAATATCAAGTTCCTGCTTCTGCCTCTTTGGTTTTCACTGTAGCTGCCTTAGAACTCTAGAAATGCACTGTCCAATATGGTGGCCAATAACCATATGTGGCTACTTAAATTTAAATTAAAGTTAAATTTAAAGTTTAAAGTTAAGTAAAATGAAAAATTTACTTTTTTCAGTTGCACTAGCCCGTATTAGTGCTTGAAAGCCACAAGTAATAGTACCTACTCTATTGGACAGTGCAGATTGTAGACTATTTCCATCACCACCGGCAGTTCTATTGGTCAGCACTGACCTAGAATCAATAACTTCCCATTGAAAAGTATCTACTTAAGGGGAGCCTGGGTGGTTCAGTTGGTTAAGCCCCTGACTCTTGATCTCAGCTCAAGCCCTGCTCAAGCCGTAAGTACCTACTTAAAATAATGATACTCTTCCTCAGCTGTTACCCATCTTCCTATTGCTCCCTCTACAATGTCTTTATTTTCACATGAAATTGTTCATCGTGATATTTGGCCTGAGGAAGTCAAGTGTCTGTGTAAGATGTTTCTACTCTTTCATGGTTTCTCCATAATGGATTTAGTTAACACTGAAACATAATAGCCTTTCTAAAATGGATCATTTCCCTCTCCTACTGCACTGCTACTTTCCAGAACCCTACTCTGGAAAAAAAAAAAAAATGTATTAAATGTGATGGGACCTTAAGATATCATGAAATACAGAAAACAAAATTAACTTCAGTTTTTCTACCTAAACGTATCATCAAATGGATTGAATGCTGGATGAAAGTCTGTGAGTAGAGAAACAGTAAATAATTCTGTTTTCAGCTCAGGTTTGGTGTTTCATAGGCTGCCAAAAAGTTCTTTTTTCAGCTTGGTTTTACTTAACAACTTTATTAATGATTTGAAAAGAGGATTAAACAAGTTCCTAATGAAACTCATTGATTAGGCTGACTGCAAAATGTTACAAATGCAACTGATGACAAATAAATTACCTAATAGAATGCAGGAGGCAGTGAACTATTGACAAATGCACCCAAAATGATACCCCCCAAATTACTGCTCAGTACTAAGGATGCTTAATTCAAAATAAGAGTGCCCAATGCAGGCCTAAAGAAAATAGTTTTAGGCCTTTGCAATATTAAATCCTGCAATATATACTTAACAAATTAACAGTGGGTTCCATTCTTTTAGATTGAAGCACTATTATCTGATATAGACAAAAATAATTATCTTTAGCCATGGTACTATCATCTTAGGTATGCCTGGTTAACCAATAAATAGTAAGTTACAATAAATTTGGCTTTCTTTCACTGAATTGATCTTCTTTTTATGTCTGGTATAATTCTTTTGACATAATGTCTTTAAGGTTCATCCATGCTGTAGCATGTCAGAATTTTCTTCCTATTTGAAAGATGAATAATATTCCATTGTACACACATACCATATTTGTTTATCCATTCATCCATTAACAAATGATTTCTTTCCATCTTTTGGCTTTTGTGAATTATTCTGGTATGAACATTTGTCTGAATCCCTACTTTCACTTTTTTAAGGTATATACACAATAGTGGAATTGCTGAATCAGACATTTCTTTTTGCTTTTATTTTTGAGATATAAGTGACATACACTATATTACTTCAGCTGAACAACATATTGATTTGATATTTCTATTGTGAAGTGATAGCCACGATAAGTCCAGTTAACATCCATCACCATACATAATTACAGATTTTTTTTCTTGTGGTAAGAACTTTTTCAGATTTATTCTTAGCAACTTCCAAATATGTAATACAGTATGTTAACTATAGTGACCATGCTGTACACTTCCCCATAACTTATTTATAACAGGAAGTTTGTACTTTCTGATTTCCTTTACCCATTTCACTAACCTTAACTCCCACCTCTGACAACCACCAATCATATTCTGAATCTATGAGCTTATTGTTGTTGTTGTTGTTTTGTTTTGTTTTTAAGATTCCACATTTAACTGAGATTATATAGTATTTATTTTTGTCAGACATATTTCACTTAATGAATACCCAAAATACCCATCCATGTTGATGCAAATGACAATATTTCCTTTTTATTAGCTGAGTAATAATATTCTGTGTTATAAATACATATATGTAATACCACAAGAAATGTGTTCTCCTCTAGATTCTTTAGAAAGGAACACAGCCCTATCTGCACCTTGATTTTAGCCCAGTAAGACAGATTTCAGACTTCTGACCTCCAAAACTGTAAGATAATATATGGTTATTATCTGAAGCCAATCTGTGGTTAATTTGTTACAGAAACAATAGTAAACTAATTTATGTAAGTTTATAATTTTCCTCAAATTTAGAAAACTTGGGGACATTACCTTTTCACACATTTTTTTTTTTTTTTTTTGGTCTCCACTCTTGGGAGTCCCACTCCCAAGTCCCACTTGGGACTCGAGATCACTTGATATTATTCTAGTGGTCACTGATGCTATGTTCATCTCTTCTTTCATTCTTTATTCTCTCTGACCTTCATCTTAGCTTCAATTAGTATGCTTTCACGTTTGCTGACCATTTTTTCTCCTTATACACTTTGGTTCTATCCAGTGTATTTTTATTTAGATGTTTAATTTGTGTCTTTTTAAAATTTCCTAATTCTGATGACACCATGCTTATATTTTCTTCTATCTACTGAACAATGAAGAATATTTATAATATCTGTATTAATTTCTTCTTCTTAATATTTATAATATCTGTATTAATTTCTTCTAGTAGTTCCATTTTCTGTGCAATCTCTAAATTTGTTCTTATTGGTTGTTTGTTCTCTTGATTATGCATCTTATTTTCTGGCTTCTTTCCATTCCTAGTCATTTTTTTATTGGGTTACAAATATTGTCAATTTTACCTTTTTAGATTCTGGACTTTGTTGTGTTTCTTTAAATGATATCATATTTCTTCCTGGTATCCAGTTAGTTATTTAGAGTCAGTTGGATTATATCAAGATCTGAGAAATGAGTTATTTAGAATTACTTTAGCCCCATAATTAAGGCAGTATCTTTCAACATTTAACCAAATCTCTATGTAGTTGTGGGTTTTTAAAAAGATTTTATTTATTTATTTATTTGACAGACAGAGATCACAAGTAGGCAGAGAGAGACAGAGAAAGGGGGAAGCAGGCTCCCTGCTGAGCCGAGAACCTGATGCAGGGCTTCATCACAGGACCCTGAGATCATGACCTGAGCTGAAGGCAGAGGCTTTAACCCATTGAGCCACCCAGGCTCCCCTATATAGTTGCGTTTATGAGTTTTTCCACATTGGTCAGTGAGAACAAAAACCATTCTCAATCTAAAATGAACTCAAGAGGGGCACCTGGGTGGCTCAGTGGGTTAAGCCTCTGCCTTCGGCTCAGGTCATGATCCCAGGGTCCTGGGATTGAGCCCTGCATTGGGCTCTCTGCTCAGCAGGAAGCCTGCTTCCCCCTCTCTCTGCCTGCCTCTCTGCCTACTTGTGATCTCAGTCTGTCAAATAAATAAATAAAATCTTAAAAAAAAATAAAATGAACTCAAGAAATTATTCTCCTCTTTCCTCTGACAGATATTCCCCAGTCTCAGATAGTTCTCTCACATTCATGTGCCAATCAGTACTTAGGCAAAGACTTGAGAGAACCCATATGGAACTCCCTTCGTATCACAATCTCTGCAGATTCCTACTCACTATACTCAGTCTCATAAATTTTAGTTTCTTTGACCTCCCTAATTCAATATCTGCCACCTCAATTCACTGACAACTTGGAACTCCCTCTCTTTGCACTGCAACCTGGAACCTGCTTATAAGAAGTAATCTGTTTCTAGTATAGGGATCGGTTTATATGTGTCTTTTCTCTCAGGTATCATGATCTCACATTATTTTCTAATACCTGCAAACTGTTGTTTGATAGATTTTTTCTGGTTTCTAGTTATATTAGGTGAGAAGACAAATTCTGGCCTTTTAACCAGAAGCAGATGTCTGTCCACTTTATTTAATATTTCATATTTAAGGTTATAAAACTTTTTATAAACCCTGTAATCTTTTTATTGTCTGTGTGATGTTTGTCATTCCCAATATTAACTTTTGTGCCCTCAATTTTTTTCTTCATTATTCTTGAGGGATATTAATTTAGCTTATCTCTTTAAAAAAACTATCTTTTGAGTTTATTGACACTCTACTATAAATTTTCTATTTTTATAACATCTGTTCTTTTGGTTTTTTTCTTCAAATTCTTTGTATTAGGGCGCCTGGGTGGCTCAGTGGGTAAAGCCGCTGCCTTTGGCTCAGGTCATGATCTCACAGTCCTGGGATTGAGTCCCGCATCGGTCTCTCTGCTCATCAGGGAGCCTACTTCCCTTCCTTTCTCTCTGACTACTTGTGATCTCTCTCTGTCAAGTGAATAAATAAAATCTTTAAAAAAAAAAAAAACAAACCCCACCAAATTCTTTATGTTAAATTTGCTGTTCAATTTCCAACCTCTTGAACTTCATGCTCATATCTTATTTTACTCTTTCTTCTTTTCTATCTTATAAAGTTAAGGCTGTACATATTGATTTAACCATGATTTCAAGTAGATTGCCTAAAATTTTATATTCAGCATATTCATTATCATTCAATTCAACCTATTTTATTATTTCATTTTCCTAATCTCTTGAAGGAGATTTTTCTAATAATTTCCTATTAGTTATTTCTAGTTTAATTTCATTATACTAATATTATATCATCTGTATATGATTTCAATTTTTGAAACTACAATTATGGCCCAGTTACATTGTTAGGTTTTATAAATATTCCACATATACTTACAAAGATTGTATCTTGCAGCTATTGAGTACAATTATATACATATATAATTTATATGAAATTTAAACATATATAAAACTTATTTTATTTTTTCTTATGTTTGTTTATGATATATATATAGAAAGTATCCATTTTTAATCATGTTATTGAAATCATATTCTAAATATCACTAAAAAGATCTTTTAAAATCAACAACTGATTTTTTTGTCTGCCTTTTCTTTTAATTACTGAAAGAGGTATAAAATTATTTTTACTATGACTGTGGACTAATCTATTTTCCTTATAATTACTTTATTTTAATTTTTCCTTGATATATTTTGAGGCAATATATGTTCAGAATTACTCTAATTCTCTGCAGTTGAAATTTTTATTACTTTTAAATATCCACCCTTACATATGTTCTCAATATGAAGGTTGATCCAAATTACATACATTGTCATTGCATGTACAGAAACACTGAAATGTTAATGGACATCCAGAGATCAAAAATACTTGAGGAGAGCTTCTTGCATGAGATTTAGAGGTAAAAATAACCAAAAGTGAGGAAGGAGACATAAGAAAACACAGTTCTTTAAGTAAATCTCTATAATTTATTTCTCTGTGACATAAAGAAAGAAGGAGATACGATGTACAAATAGAAAAATACATAAATCAAAGAAAATAGGAGAAAAAGAAAAAGATCCTTGAAATCAAGAACATGATGATCAAATTAATACAAGAATGGAAATGGATAAATCAGAATTCTCACAGAAAGAACAAAAATTTAAAAATATAGGAGTGGCTCAAGATAATAGCATAGGATGTTCCTGAGCCCATTTTCTCCCATGGACATACCAACTCTCCATTTACACACAGATCAATTCCTCCTGAAAAAGACCTAGAAATTAGCTGAAGAGCTCCTCTACAACAAAAAAATAAAAGGACCACATCCTGATACATAGGAGAGGTTAAAAAGGGTCTTGCCAAAACCAAACCAAACCAAACCAAAAAAACACACACTCTCAGCATGGTGAACCACAGTGGAGAGGGACCTCACAAATACAGTTTTTCCCTGAGAAACAAAGGATTCATACCCCCATCAGGTACCGCAACCCTAGGGATCTACACTGAAAAGATGAGTCTCCAAAATGTCTTGCTCTGAAAACCAGCAGAGCTTATATCCAGGAGATCCAAAAGACTGTACGAAAAGTTTGCTCTTAAAGGTCTCACATACAATTTCATTCACCCCAGGACACAGCATAAATCACTATGAAAAACACCTTGACCATATATGAAGGAGATTCATTAGCTTATCTTCCATCATCTGTCAGAGATGCAGGTGTGTATTAGGACTTCCTCTAGGGAAGGAGATGCTGTCAGGCACCATTTTGCATTCCTTTTACCCTGCTAGCATTGCCAGGCTTGCCCTACTCACTCATGCTTCCTCAATTTGTACCAACCCTGCACTCTCCATGGTCCTATTTAAGCCCCAAGGTTTGTCCTGTTCTTGTGTGCCCATGCTGAACCCAGCAGGCCTATCCTGGCCATAAACTCCTAGGTGGCCCTTGCAGCCATAGGCCTGCCCCAACTCTAGGCTCTCCCAAAGCACTGCTGAAGCCAGTATGTGCACAAAGTAGGGGAAGCCTTTGGAATGCCTGGCTCAGGTGTCCAGGAGGGCCTGAAAAAAATTTACAGTATGCCTATGAAAACAGTCTATTTACTCAAATTGGAGCTTCAGCTCCAGAGGCATACGTCAGGATTACTAGAGGCTATGGAAGAGCACTCAGACAATGCAGACCAGGAAACACCAGTTTTGTGCTCTCTCTTGGCCTCAAGAGACATTTCCTGTTCCTTTCTTGAAAAAAGCTTATCCTCTCATCTGGAGGTCCTATTTTGGCAATTACTGCAAGGGGACATTTCCAAATCACCAGGTCTGGGGGCCAGCAGACCCCAGTATGGAGATCCACAGGACTGTGTGGATTTGCATACTTTGAAAGCTGCTACCTGATAGTCTGTCTTCAAGTCAGCCTGAAACTATATGCTGACTAAGATTCCTCCCTTTCAACACTGACAGAGCTTGGCACCAATTCAACAACTGGAACCTATTAAGAATAAATGAGACTGCTTGTATATATACAACCAAAAACTAGAGCAAAGATGAATAATAACGTTCATTGCCTATACAAGGCCACTCCTTCAAAGCTGGGAGAGGTGATTGATTCATCTAACACTTAGAAACAAACTGAGATAAAAGCAAAATAAGGAAAAAGAGGAATAGGTTCCAGGTGAAAGAACAGGATAAAACCCCAGAAGAAAAAACAGCATTGATGATGACAACAACAACAACAATTAACAAACAAACAAAATCTTAATAAAGTGGGAGTTAAGTAATTTACCTGTTAGGGAGTTCAAAATAATGGTCAAAGATGCTCGCCAAGCTCAGAAGAAGAATGGATGAACAAGAAAGAAATTCAATAAAAATACATGAAATTTAAGAACACCAAATAAAAGTCACAGAAATTAAGAATATCATAAATGAACTGAAAAATAAGTAGAGTAGTTCAACAGCACACTAGATGAAGTAGAAGAATTGATTACCAGTCAAGAAGAAAGGGCACGAGAACTCAAACAGACCAGGAAAACGAACAAACAAAAAAAAAACCAACAAACAAAAAGGATTTTAAGAAGTAAAATCTTAAGGGACCTATTGGACAACAGAAGGAAAAGAAAGAGGCAAAAAATTGATTTGAAGAAGTCATAGCTGAAAACCTCGCTAACCTGAGGATAAAAACACACATCCAGGTCCAGAAGCCCAGAGAGTTCTAAACAAGTTGAGCCCCAAGAGAACCACACCAAGACACATCATAACTAAAATGTCAAAAGTTAAAGAATCTTAAAGGCAGAAAAAACAACTTGTTATATACAAAGGAATCTCTATAACATTACAAGCTGATTTCTCAGCAGAAACTTTGTAGGACAGAAAAGGGTGGTGTAATATACTCGATGTACTAGAAAGAAAGAAAAATCCAAACAAGAATACCCCATTTGACAAAACTATCATTCAGAATTGAAGAAGAAATAAAGAGTTCCCCCAAAAGCAAATTCAAAGGAGTTCATCTCACAACTAAAGGAGCCTTACAAGAAATATTAAAAGGACTTCAAGCTGAAGCAAAAACACACTAGTAAACAGGAAACATGAAATTAAAAATATCACTGGAAAAGGTTAATATATAGTAAAGGTAATGGGTTAGCCACTTATAAAGCTACTATGAAGGTGAAAATACAAAAGTAGTGAAATTAACTATTACTACAATAAAGGATAATTATACAAAACTTTAAAAATGTAAAAAACAATGTAAAAAAGTCATTAAAAACATAAAACATAGGGAGAAAGTGAACATGTGGTTTTTAGAATTCGTTCAAACTTAAATTAGTATTAACCTAAAATAGACTACTATACATATAAGCTGTTCTATCTAAGTCTCATGGTAGCTTCAAAGCAAACCCTATATAAAATACACAAAAGATAATGAGAAAGGAATTTAAATATGACATTAAAGAAAGTCAACAAACCACAACAGAAGAGATCAAGAAAAGAAGAAAGTAACAGAGAGGATCTCCAAATCCAGAAAAATATTAACAAAATGGAAGTAAATACATACCTATAAATACAATCAATAATTATTTAAATTCAAATAGACTAATTCTTCAATCTAAAGATACAGAGTGGTTGAAGTGATCAAAGAGAAAAAAAAAAAACAAAAAAACAAGACCAGTCTGTATGTTGATTACAAATGACTCACTTCAGATCTGAGGATACACAAAGACTGAAAGTGAAAAGATGGGGAAAAAAGTAATCCAAGCAAATGGAAAGGAAAAAAAAAAAAACTGGTATAGCTATACTTAGACAAAATAGATTTAAGACAAAGACTTTAATAAAATACAAAGATGGGCCAATGATAAAGGGATCAATCCAAGAAAAGGATACAACATTTGTAAATACTTGTCCACAAACATAGGAGCACCTAACTGTATAAAGCAAATATTCACAGACCTAAAGAGAGAAATCAACATCAATGCAATAATAATAGAGACCCAAATATCCCACTTACACCAATGGATAAATCATCTAGGCAGAAATTGATAAAGAAACGTTAGCCTTAAATGACACTGTAAACTAGATGGACATACTAGGTACAAAACATTGAATTCAAAAGCAATAGAATACACATTATTCTCAATTCCACATAGAACATTCTCCAAGATAGACACATGTTAGGCCATGTATAATTCTCAATAAGTTTGAGAAGACTAAAATTATGCCAAGGATATTTTCTGAGCACAATGGTGTATGAGTCAATAATAAGAAAAAAACTGGAAAAATAACAAACATGTGGAATTAAACAGCACGCTACTGAAAAAACAAATGGCTCAACTGAAAAATCAACAAGAAAATCAAAAAATACTTTGAAACAAAAGAAATGGATGGGTGCTTTGATGGCTCAGTTGTTAAGTGTCTGCCTTTGGCTTAGGTCATGTTCCCGCAGTCCTGGGATGAAGCCCCACATCAGAGTAACTGCTCAGCGGAGAGCCTCTTTCTCCCTCTGCCTGCTGTTCCCCCTACTTGTGCTCTGTCTCTCTTACTGTCAAATAAATAAATAAAAATCTTTAAAAAACAAAAAAGAAATGGAAATACAATATTATAATACCTATGGGAAGCAGCAAAAGCAGTTCTAAGAGTGGAGTACATAGAGATACATGTCTACTACAAGGAACAAGAAAAATTTCAAATAAACAAACTAATTTTAAACCTAAAGAAGCTAAACAAGAAAAAATAAGCCCAAAATTAGTAGAAGGCAGGAAAAAAATAAAGATCAGAAGAGAAATAAATGAAAGGGACAACAAAAATTTTAAAATACCTTTAAAAAGATAAACAAAATTGGGGCACCTGGGTGGCTCAGTGGGTTAAAGCCTCTGCCTTTGGCTCAGGTCATGATCCCAGGGTCCTGGGATCGAGCCCCACATCGGGCTCTCTGCTCAGCTGGGAGACTGCTTCCCCCTCTCTCTGCCTGCCTCGCTGCCTACTTTTGATGTCTGTCTGTCAAATGAATAAATAAAATCTTAAAAAAAAGATAAACGAAATTGACAAACTTCAAGCTAGACTCACAAATTAGACAGACAGAGAGAGAATTCAAATAAATAAAATTGGAAATAAAACAAAAGTTATAACTGATACCAGAGAAATACAAAGGATCATCAGAGACTACTGTAAACAAATACACACAAACAAATTGGACAACCTAAAAGAAAAGAATAAAATTCTAGAAACAGTCTCCTAATACAATCAATAGGAAAAAGAGAATCTGAACAGTCAGTCTTACTCTTACCAATAAGGAGATAGAGTGGGCAATCAAAAACCTCCCAATGGGGGTGCCTGGGTGGCTGTCAGTGAAGTCTCCAACTCTTGATTTTGGCTCAAGTCATGATCTCAGGGTCATGAGATTGAGCCCCATATCCAGGTCTGCACTCAGTGGGAGTCTACTTGAGATTCTCTTTCTCCCTCTCCCTCTGCCTCTCCTCCACATCGTGCACCCACAGGTATAAATATGTCTAGAAAGGATTTTAAAGTAATGTCCTGTAAAAATACACATCAGGCTGCAGAGAAGAGTGGAATATCATAAACTTCAATAAAGAGAAAAAATATTTAAAAGAACCAACCAGAGTTGAAGAATACAATAACTGAAATGAAAAACACACTAAAGGGAATCAACAGTAGATTAGCAGATGCAGAAGAACATATTAGTGATCTGGAAGACAGGGTAATGGAAAGCACGCAAACTAAACAGCAAAAAGAGGAAGAATAAAAATAAATGTAAAAAATGAGACTGGTTAAGGGATCTCCTGGGTAACATCAACTTAAAAAACATTTGCATTATAGGGTTCCCAGAAGAAGAGAGAAGGTGAAGAAAACATATCTGAAGCAATAATTGCTCAAACTTCCCTGACTTAGGGAAGTAAATAGACATCCAGGCCCAAGAAACAGAGTTCCAAACAAGATGAACCCAAGGAGGTCCACATCATGACACATAATTAAAATGTCAAACGTTATGGATAAAGAAAAAACTTTAAAAGCATCAGCAAGAAAACAAAAAGTTACCTACAAGGAAAAACCTGTAAGACTATAAGCTGATTGTGAGCAGAAACTTTACAGGCCAGAAGAGAGTGGCATGATATATTCAAAGGGCTGACAGAAAAATAAATAAGTAACTATAGCAAGAATACCTGGGAATGTTCAAATTCAGATTTGGAGGAAAGATAGAGTTTCCCAGACAAAAGGTAAAGGAGTTTATCATCACTAAACCAACCTTATAAGGAATGTTGCATGGACTTCTTTATGTGGGAAAGAAATGGCCATAAGTAAGCCTAAGAAAATTATGAATAAAAAGATGTAAAATATGTCCGCATATACATAAAATGTGGAGGGGGGAGAAAAAAGAAAAAAAAAAGAGAAAGTGAAAAAGAAAATTCTTTTCTCTTTTCCTATCTTTTTTTGGAATGTGTTTTAATTTATACGACTAATAGATTACTATAAACTACTATTTATTTAGGATTTTATATATATAAACCTCATGGTAACTACAAACCCAAAATCTTACTAGGTACATACAAAAAAATAAAGAATGCCAGACCTAACACTACAAAAACATCAGTCACAGAAAAAGAGAGCAAGAAGTAAAAAAAGAAAGAGAGTAGACAAAAACTAACCAACAACACCAACAACCAAAAAGCAAATAACAAAACGGCAATAAGTATATACCTATCAATAATTACTTTAAATACGGTTTTAATTTGAATCTCCCTGAGGGCTAGTGATGATGAACATTTTTTCATGTGTCTGATAGCCATTTGTATGTCTTCATTGGAGAAGTCTCTGTTCATATCTTCTGCCCATTTTTTAATATGATTGCCTGTTTTGTGTGTGTTGAGTTTGAGGAGTTCATTATACATCCTGGATATCAACCTTTTGTCTGTACTGTCATTTTCAAATATCTTCTTCCATTCCGTGGGTTGCCTTTTTGTTTTTTTGACTGTTTCCTTTGCTGTGCAGAAACTTATGATTTTGATGAAGTCCCAAAAGTTTATTTTCGCTTTTGTTTCCTTTGCCTTTGGAGACATGTCTTGAAAGAAGTTGCTGTGGCTGATATCGAAGAGATTACTGCCTATGTTCTCCTCTAGGATTCTGATGGATTCCTGTCTCATGTTGAGGTCTTTTATCCATTTTGAGTTTATCTTTGTGTATGGTGTAAGAGAATGGTCGAGTTTCATTCTTTTACATATAGCTGTCCAGTTTTCCCAGCACCATTTATTGAAGAGACTGTCTTTTTTCCACTGTATATTTTTTCCTGTTTTGTAGAAGATTAATTGACCATAGAGTTGAGGGTCCATATTTGGGCTCTCTACTCTGTTCCACTGGTCTATATGTCTGTTTTTATGCCAGTACCATGCTGTCTTGGTGACCACAATTTTGTAATAAAGTTTGAAATCAGGTAACGTGATGCCCCCAGTTTTATTTTTGTTTTTCAACATTTCCTTAGCGATTTGGGGTCTCTTCTGACTCCAAACAAATTAAAACCACATTGAGATATCACCTTACACCAGTTAGAATGGCCAAAATTAACAAGACAGGAAACAACATGTGTTGGAGGGGATGTGGAGAAAGGGAAACCCTCTTACACTGTTGGTGGGAATGCAGGTTGGTGCAGCCTCTTTGGAGAACAGTGTGGAGATTCCTCAAGAAATTAAAAATAGAACTTCCCACAGTTAACAAAATCAAAAGACAACTGACAGAATGGGAGAAGATATTTGCAAACCACACAGATAAAGGACTAGTGTCCAAAATCTATGAAGAACTTAGCAAACTCAACACCCAAAGAACAAATAATCCAATCAAGAAATGGGCAGAGGACATGAACAGACATTTCTGCAAAGAAGACATCCAGATGGCCAACAGACACATGAAAAAGTGCTCCATATCACTCGGCATCAGGGAAATACAAATCAAAACCACAATGAGATATCACCTCACACCAGTCAAAATGGCTAAAATCAACAAGTCAGGAAATGACAGATGCTGGCGAGGATGCAGAGAAAGGGGAACCCTCCTACACTGTTGGTGGGAATGCAAGCTGGTGCAACCACTCTGGAAAACAGCATGGAGGTTCCTCAAAATGTTGGAAATAGAACTGCCCTATGACCCAGCAATTGCACTATTGGGTATTTACCCTAAAGATACAAACGTAGTGATCCAAAGGGGCACGTGCACCCAAATGTTTATAGCAGCAATATCCACAATAGCCAAACTATGGAAAGAACCTAGATGTCCACAAACAGATGAATGGATCAAGAAGATGTGGTATATATACACAATGGAATACTATGCAGCCATCAAAAGAAATGAAATCTTGCCATTTGCGACAACATGGATGGAACTAGAGCGTATCATGCTTAGCGAAATAAGTCAAGTGGAGAAAGACAACTGTCATATGATCTTTCTGATATGAGGAGGTGGTGATGCAGCATGGGGGCTTAAGTGGGTAGGAGAAGAATCAATGAAACAAGATGGGATTGGGAGGGGGACAAACCATAAGTGACTCTTAATCTCACAAAACAAACTGAGGGTTGCTGGGGGGAGGGGGCTTGGGAGAAAGGGGGTGGGGTTATGGACATTGGGGAGGGTATGTGCTTTGGTGAGTGCTGTGAAGTGTGTAAACCTGGCGCTTCACAGACCTGTACCCCTGGGGATAAAAATATATGTTTATTAGAAAAAAAAATAGAACTTCCCTATAACCCTGCAATTGCACTCCTGGGTATTTACCCCAAAAATACAGATGTAGTGAAAAGAAGGGCCATCTGTACCCCAATGTTTATGGCAGCAATGGCCACGGTCGCCACTATGGAAAGAACCAAGATGCCCTTCAACGGATGAATGGATAAGGAAAATGTGGTCCATATACACTATGGAGTATTATGCCTCCATCAGAAAGGACGAATACCCAACTTTTGTAGCAACATGGACGGAACTGGAAGAGATTATGCTGAGTGAAATAAGTCAAGCAGAGAGAGTCAATTATCATATGGTTTTACTTATTTGTGGAGCATAACAAATAGCATGGAGGACATGGGGAGTTAGAGAGGAGAAGGGAGTTGGGGGAAATTGGAAGGGGAGGTGAATCATGAGAGACTATGGACTCTGAAAAACAGTCTGAGGGGTTTGAAGTCGCGGGGGGGTGGGAGGTTGGGGTACCAGATGGTGGGTATTATAGAGGGTATGGATTACATGGAGCACTGGGTGTGGTGAAAAAATAATGAATACTGTTTTGCTGAAAATAAATAAATTTAATTAAAAAATTACTTTAAATGCAAATGGCCTAAATGCTCCAATCAAAAGACCTAGGTTGGTGGAATGGATAAAAAACAATACCCATCTATATGCTGGCTACAACAGACCCACATCAGACCTAAAGACACATATAAACTGATGGGGCACCTGGCTGGCTCTGTAGGTAGAAAGGTAGAACATGCAACTCTTGATCTTGGGGTCATGAGTTTGAGCCACATGTTGGGTATGGAGATTACTTAATTGAAAAAAGAAAAGAAAAGAAAAGAATTCTTAAGAAAAGAAAAGAAACATACAGAATGAAAATGAAGGCATGGGGCACCTGTGTGGTTTAGTGGTTTAAGCCTTTGCCCTCAGCTTAGGTCATGATCTCAGGGTCCTGGGATCCAGCCCTGCATCAGGCTTTCTGCTCATCAGGGAGACTGCTTCTCTCTCTCTCTCTCTCTCTCTCTGCCTGCTTCTCTGGTTACTTGTGATATCTCTCTCTGTCAAATAAATAAATAAAATCTTTAAAAAAAAAGTGAAGGGATAAAAAAGCATTTACTATATAAATGGAAGAAAATAAAAAGCAAGGAAAGCACTATTTATAGAAGACAAGACAGGCTTTAAAACAAACACTGTAATAAGACAAAGAAGGGCATTACATAATGATAAAGGGATTAATTTAACAAGGAGATATAAATATCTATGCACCCAACTCTGGAACACATAAGTATATAAAGCAAATATTAACAGATGTAAGAGAAATTGATGGTAATACAATAATAGTACAAGACTTTAACACTGCACTTACATGAATGGATAGAACATCCAGGCAGAGAATCAACAAGGAAATAGTATCTGTGAATGACACATTAGACCAGATGGACTTATAAGGGATATATACGGAAGATTCCATCCACAAAAACAGAATACACATTCTTCTCAAGTGCATACAGAACATTCTCCAGGATAGGTCACATGTTGGGCCCCAAAATATGCCTCAATGAATTTAATAATGCTCAAGTAATAGCAGGCATCTTTTCTGATCACAACCATATGGAACTAGAAATAGAAGGAAAAAATAAACTGGAAGAAACACCAACAGGTGGAGGCTAAAGA